>NC_064889.1:9544918-10861098 GCF_929443795.1 Astur gentilis | reverse complement strand
ATACTGAAGATCAGCAGTTTCTTTCAGGGCTGGCACCTTCCTTGTGGGAGAAGGAGCCGTAAGTTTGCCTTTTCAGAAAAAAGCTTCTGCCGAGAAAGAGCACCGTGACATGCTGAGTCTCTGGGAAAGCAGAGATCCCCAGTGTTGTTGTGCCTGTGGATAGGCTGCAGAAGGATACTGAAGATCAGCAGTTTCTTTCAGGGCTGGCACCTTCCTTGTGGGAGAAGGAGCCGTAAGTTTGCCTTTTCAGAAAAAAGCTTCTGCCGAGAAAGAGCACCGTGACATGCTGAGTCTCTGGGAAAGCAGAGATCCCCAGTGCTGTTGTGCCTGTGGATAGGCTGCAGAGGGATACTGAAGATCAGCAGTTTCTTTCAGGGCTGGCACCTTCCTTGTGGGAGAAGGAGCCGTAAGTTTGCCTTTTCAGAAAAAAGCTTCTGCCGAGAGCGAGCACCGTGACATGCTGAGTCTCTGGGAAAGCAGAGATCCCCAGTGCTGTTGTGCCTGTGGTTAGGCTGCAGAGGGATACTGAAGATCAGCAGTTTCTTTCAGGGCTGGCACCTTCCTTGTGGGAGAAGGAGCCGTAAGTTTGCCTTTTCAGAAAAAAGCTTCTGCCGAGAAAGAGCACCGTGACATGCTGAGTCTCTGGGAAAGCAGAGATCCCCAGTTTTGTTGTGCCTGTGGATAGGCTGCAGAAGGATACTGAAGATCAGCAGTTTCTTTCTGGGCTGGCACCTTCCTTGTGGGAGAAGGAGCCGTAAGTTTGCCTTTTCAGAAAAAAGCTTCTGCCGAGAAAGAGCACCGTGACATGCTGAGTCTCTGGGAAAGCAGAGATCCCCAGTTTTGTTCTGCCTGTGGAGAGGCTGCAGGGGGACGGTGAAGACCAGCAATTTCTTTCAGGGCTGGCACCTTCCTTGTGGGAGAAGGAGCCGTAAGTTTGCCTTTTCAGAAAAAAGCTTCTGCCGAGAACGAGCACCGTGACATGCTGAGTCTCTGGGAAAGCAGAGATCCCCAGTTTTGTTCTGCCTGTGGAGAGGCTGCAGGGGGACGGTGAAGACCAGCAATTTCTTTCAGGGCTGGCACCTTCCTTGTGGGAGAAGGAGCCGTAAGTTTGCCTTTTCAGAAAAAAGCTTCTGCCGAGAACGAGCACCGTGACATGCTGAGTCTCTGGGAAAGCAGAGATCCCCAGTGCTGTTGTGCCTGTGGATAGGCTGCAGAGGGATACTGAAGATCAGCAGTTTCTTTCAGGGCTGGCACCTTCCTTGTGGGAGAAGGAGCCGTAAGTTTGCCTTTTCAGAAAAAAGCTTCTGCCGAGAAAGAGCACCGTGACATGCTGAGTCTCTGGGAAAGCAGAGATCCCCAGTTTTGTTGTGCCTGTGGATAGGCTGCAGAAGGATACTGAAGATCAGCAGTTTCTTTCAGGGCTGGCACCTTCCTTGTGGGAGAAGGAGCCGTAAGTTTGCCTTTTCAGAAAAAAGCTTCTGCCGAGAAAGAGCACCGTGACATGCTGAGTCTCTGGGAAAGCAGAGATCCCCAGTTTTGTTGTGCCTGTGGATAGGCTGCAGAAGGATACTGAAGATCAGCAGTTTCTTTCAGGGCTGGCACCTTCCTTGTGGGAGAAGGAGCCGTAAGTTTGCCTTTTCAGAAAAAAGCTTCTGCCGAGAAAGAGCACCGTGACATGCTGAGTCTCTGGGAAAGCAGAGATCCCCAGGCCTGTTGTGCCTGTGGATAGGCTGCAGGGGGACGGTGAAGACCAGCAATTTCTTTCAGGGCTGGCACCTTCCTTGTGGGAGAAGGAGCCGTAAGTTTGCCTTTTCAGAAAAAAGCTTCTGCCGAGAAAGAGCACCGTGACATGCTGAGTCTCTGGGAAAGCAGAGATCCCCAGTGCTGTTGTGCCTGTGGATAGGCTGCAGAAGGATACTGAAGATCAGCAGTTTCTTTCAGGGCTGGCACCTTCCTTGTGGGAGAAGGAGCCGTAAGTTTGCCTTTTCAGAAAAAAGCTTCTGCCGAGAAAGAGCACCGTGACATGCTGAGTCTCTGGGAAAGCAGAGATCCCCAGTGCTGTTGTGCCTGTGGATAGGCTGCAGAGGGATACTGAAGATCAGCAGTTTCTTTCAGGGCTGGCACCTTCCTTGTGGGAGAAGGAGCCGTAAGTTTGCCTTTTCAGAAAAAAGCTTCTGCCGAGAGCGAGCACCGTGACATGCTGAGTCTCTGGGAAAGCAGAGATCCCCAGTGCTGTTGTGCCTGTGGTTAGGCTGCAGAGGGATACTGAAGATCAGCAGTTTCTTTCAGGGCTGGCACCTTCCTTGTGGGAGAAGGAGCCGTAAGTTTGCCTTTTCAGAAAAAAGCTTCTGCCGAGAAAGAGCACCGTGACATGCTGAGTCTCTGGGAAAGCAGAGATCCCCAGTTTTGTTGTGCCTGTGGATAGGCTGCAGAAGGATACTGAAGATCAGCAGTTTCTTTCAGGGCTGGCACCTTCCTTGTGGGAGAAGGAGCCGTAAGTTTGCCTTTTCAGAAAAAAGCTTCTGCCGAGAAAGAGCACCGTGACATGCTGAGTCTCTGGGAAAGCAGAGATCCCCAGTTTTGTTCTGCCTGTGGAGAGGCTGCAGGGGGACGGTGAAGACCAGCAATTTCTTTCAGGGCTGGCACCTTCCTTGTGGGAGAAGGAGCCGTAAGTTTGCCTTTTCAGAAAAAAGCTTCTGCCGAGAACGAGCACCGTGACATGCTGAGTCTCTGGGAAAGCAGAGATCCCCAGTTTTGTTCTGCCTGTGGAGAGGCTGCAGGGGGACGGTGAAGACCAGCAATTTCTTTCAGGGCTGGCACCTTCCTTGTGGGAGAAGGAGCCGTAAGTTTGCCTTTTCAGAAAAAAGCTTCTGCCGAGAACGAGCACCGTGACATGCTGAGTCTCTGGGAAAGCAGAGATCCCCAGTGCTGTTGTGCCTGTTGATAGGCTGCAGAGGGATACTGAAGATCAGCAGTTTCTTACAGGGCTGGCACCTTCCTTGTGGGAGAAGGAGCCGTAAGTTTGCCTTTTCAGAAAAAAGCTTCTGCCGAGAAAGAGCACCGTGACATGCTGAGTCTCTGGGAAAGCAGAGATCCCCAGTGCTGTTGTGCCTGTGGATAGGCTGCAGAAGGATACTGAAGATCAGCAGTTTCTTTCAGGGCTGGCACCTTCCTTGTGGGAGAAGGAGCCGTAAGTTTGCCTTTTCAGAAAAAAGCTTCTGCCGAGAAAGAGCACCGTGACATGCTGAGTCTCTGGGAAAGCAGAGATCCCCAGTGCTGTTGTGCCTGTGGATAGGCTGCAGAAGGATACTGAAGATCAGCAGTTTCTTTCAGGGCTGGCACCTTCCTTGTGGGAGAAGGAGCCGTAAGTTTGCCTTTTCAGAAAAAAGCTTCTGCCGAGAAAGAGCACCGTGACATGCTGAGTCTCTGGGAAAGCAGAGATCCCCAGTGCTGTTGTGCCTGTGGTTAGGCTGCAGAGGGATACTGAAGATCAGCAGTTTCTTTCAGGGCTGGCACCTTCCTTGTGGGAGAAGGAGCCGTAAGTTTGCCTTTTCAGAAAAAAGCTTCTGCCGAGAAAGAGCACCGTGACATGCTGAGTCTCTGGGAAAGCAGAGATCCCCAGTTTTGTTGTGCCTGTGGATAGGCTGCAGAAGGATACTGAAGATCAGCAGTTTCTTTCAGGGCTGGCACCTTCCTTGTGGGAGAAGGAGCCGTAAGTTTGCCTTTTCAGAAAAAAGCTTCTGCCGAGAAAGAGCACCGTGACATGCTGAGTCTATGGGAAAGCAGAGATCCCCAGGCCTGTTGTGCGTGTGGATAGGCTGCAGAGGGATACTGAAGATCAGCAGTTTCTTTCAGGGCTGGCACCTTCCTTGTGGGAGAAGGAGCCGTAAGTTTGCCTTTTCAGAAAAAAGCTTCTGCCGAGAAAGAGCACCGTGACATGCTGAGTCTCTGGGAAAGCAGAGATCCCCAGTTTTGTTCTGCCTGTGCAGAGGCTGCAGGGGGACGGTGAAGACCAGCAATTTCTTTCAGGGCTGGCACCTTCCTTGTGGGAGAAGGAGCCGTAAGTTTGCCTTTTCAGAAAAAAGCTTCTGCCGAGAACGAGCACCGTGACATGCTGAGTCTCTGGGAAAGCAGAGATCCCCAGTTTTGTTCTGCCTCTGGAGAGGCTGCAGGGGGACGGTGAAGACCAGCAATTTCTTTCAGGGCTGGCACCTTCCTTGTGGGAGAAGGAGCCGTAAGTTTGCCTTTTCAGAAAAAAGCTTCTGCCGAGAACGAGCACCGTGACATGCTGAGTCTCTGGGAAAGCAGAGATCCCCAGTGCTGTTGTGCCTGTTGATAGGCTGCAGAGGGATACTGAAGATCAGCAGTTTCTTTCAGGGCTGGCACCTTCCTTGTGGGAGAAGGAGCCGTAAGTTTGCCTTTTCAGAAAAAAGCTTCTGCCGAGAAAGAGCACCGTGACATGCTGAGTCTCTGGGAAAGCAGAGATCCCCAGTGCTGTTGTGCCTGTGGATAGGCTGCAGAAGGATACTGAAGATCAGCAGTTTCTTTCAGGGCTGGCACCTTCCTTGTGGGAGAAGGAGCCGTAAGTTTGCCTTTTCAGAAAAAAGCTTCTGCCGAGAGCGAGCACCGTGACATGCTGAGTCTCTGGGAAAGCAGAGATCCCCAGTGCTGTTGTGCCTGTGGTTAGGCTGCAGAGGGATACTGAAGATCAGCAGTTTCTTTCAGGGCTGGCACCTTCCTTGTGGGAGAAGGAGCCGTAAGTTTGCCTTTTCAGAAAAAAGCTTCTGCCGAGAAAGAGCACCGTGACATGCTGAGTCTCTGGGAAAGCAGAGATCCCCAGTTTTGTTGTGCCTGTGGATAGGCTGCAGAAGGATACTGAAGATCAGCAGTTTCTTTCAGGGCTGGCACCTTCCTTGTGGGAGAAGGAGCCGTAAGTTTGCCTTTTCAGAAAAAAGCTTCTGCCGAGAAAGAGCACCGTGACATGCTGAGTCTCTGGGAAAGCAGAGATCCCCAGTTTTGTTCTGCCTGTGGAGAGGCTGCAGGGGGACGGTGAAGACCAGCAATTTCTTTCAGGGCTGGCACCTTCCTTGTGGGAGAAGGAGCCGTAAGTTTGCCTTTTCAGAAAAAAGCTTCTGCCGAGAACGAGCACCGTGACATGCTGAGTCTCTGGGAAAGCAGAGATCCCCAGTTTTGTTCTGCCTGTGGAGAGGCTGCAGGGGGACGGTGAAGACCAGCAATTTCTTTCAGGGCTGGCACCTTCCTTGTGGGAGAAGGAGCCGTAAGTTTGCCTTTTCAGAAAAAAGCTTCTGCCGAGAAAGAGCACCGTGACATGCTGAGTCTCTGGGAAAGCAGAGATCCCCAGTTTTGTTGTGCCTGTGGATAGGCTGCAGAAGGATACTGAAGATCAGCAGTTTCTTTCAGGGCTGGCACCTTCCTTGTGGGAGAAGGAGCCGTAAGTTTGCCTTTTCAGAAAAAAGCTTCTGCCGAGAAAGAGCACCGTGACATGCTGAGTCTCTGGGAAAGCAGAGATCCCCAGGCCTGTTGTGCCTGTGGATAGGCTGCAGGGGGACGGTGAAGACCAGCAATTTCTTTCAGGGCTGGCACCTTCCTTGTGGGAGAAGGAGCCGTAAGTTTGCCTTTTCAGAAAAAAGCTTCTGCCGAGAAAGAGCACCGTGACATGCTGAGTCTCTGGGAAAGCAGAGATCCCCAGTGCTGTTGTGCCTGTGGTTAGGCTGCAGAGGGATACTGAAGATCAGCAGTTTCTTTCAGGGCTGGCACCTTCCTTGTGGGAGAAGGAGCCGTAAGTTTGCCTTTTCAGAAAAAAGCTTCTGCCGAGAAAGAGCACCGTGACATGCTGAGTCTCTGGGAAAGCAGAGATCCCCAGTGCTGTTGTGCCTGTGGATAGGCTGCAGAGGGATACTGAAGATCAGCAGTTTCTTTCAGGGCTGGCACCTTCCTTGTGGGAGAAGCAGCCGTAAGTTTGCCTTTTCAGAAAAAAGCTTCTGCCGAGAAAGAGCACCGTGACATGCTGAGTCTCTGGGAAAGCAGAGATCCCCAGCTTTGTTGTGCCTGTGGATAGGCTGCAGATGGATACTGAAGATCAGCAGTTTCTTTCAGGGCTGGCACCTTCCTTGTGGGAGAAGGAGCCGTAAGTTTGCCTTTTCAGAAAAAAGCTTCTGCCGAGAAAGAGCACCGTGACATGCTGAGTCTCTGGGAAAGCAGAGATCCCCAGTTTTGTTGTGCCTGTGGATAGGCTGCAGAGGGATACTGAAGATCAGCAGTTTCTTTCAGGGCTGGCACCTTCCTTGTGGGAGAAGGAGCCGTAAGTTTGCCTTTTCAGAAAAAAGCTTCTGCCGAGAAAGAGCACCGTGACATGCTGAGTCTCTGGGAAAGCAGAGATCCCCAGTTTTGTTGTGCCTGTGGATAGGCTGCAGAAGGATACTGAAGATCAGCAGTTTCTTTCAGGGCTGGCACCTTCCTTGTGGGAGAAGGAGCCGTAAGTTTGCCTTTTCTGAAAAAAGCTTCTGCCGAGAAAGAGCACCGTGACATGCTGAGTCTCTGGGAAAGCAGAGATCCCCAGTTTTGTTGTGCCTGTGGATAGGCTGCAGAGGGATACTGAAGATCAGCAGTTTCTTTCAGGGCTGGCACCTTCCTTGTGGGAGAAGGAGCCGTAAGTTTGCCTTTTCAGAAAAAAGCTTCTGCCGAGAAAGAGCACCGTGACATGCTGAGTCTCTGGGAAAGCAGAGATCCCCAGTTTTGTTGTGCCTGTGGATAGGCTGCAGAAGGATACTGAAGATCAGCAGTTTCTTTCAGGGCTGGCACCTTCCTTGTGGGAGAAGGAGCCGTAAGTTTGCCTTTTCAGAAAAAAGCTTCTGCCGAGAAAGAGCACCGTGACATGCTGAGTCTCTGGGAAAGCAGAGATCCCCAGTTTTGTTCTGCCTGTGGAGAGGCTTCAGGGGGACGGTGAAGACCAGCAATTTCTTTCAGGGCTGGCACCTTCCTTGTGGGAGAAGGAGCCGTAAGTTTGCCTTTTCAGAAAAAAGCTTCTGCCGAGAACGAGCACCGTGACATGCTGAGTCTCTGGGAAAGCAGAGATCCCCAGTGCTGTTGTGCCTGTGGATAGGCTGCAGAGGGATACTGAAGATCAGCAGTTTCTTTCAGGGCTGGCACCTTCCTTGTGGGAGAAGGAGCCGTAAGTTTGCCTTTTCAGAAAAAAGCTTCTGCCGAGAAAGAGCACCGTGACATGCTGAGTCTCTGGGAAAGCAGAGATCCCCAGTTTTGTTGTGCCTGTGGATAGGCTGCAGAAGGATACTGAAGATCAGCAGTTTCTTTCAGGGCTGGCACCTTCCTTGTGGGAGAAGGAGCCGTAAGTTTGCCTTTTCAGAAAAAAGCTTCTGCCGAGAAAGAGCACCGTGACATGCTGAGTCTCTGGGAAAGCAGAGATCCCCAGTTTTGTTGTGCCTGTGGATAGGCTGCAGAAGGATACTGAAGATCAGCAGTTTCTTTCAGGGCTGGCACCTTCCTTGTGGGAGAAGGAGCCGTAAGTTTGCCTTTTCAGAAAAAAGCTTCTGCCGAGAAAGAGCACCGTGACATGCTGAGTCTCTGGGAAAGCAGAGATCCCCAGGCCTGTTGTGCCTGTGGATAGGCTGCAGGGGGACGGTGAAGACCAGCAATTTCTTTCAAGGCTGGCACCTTCCTTGTGGGAGAAGGAGCCGTAAGTTTGCCTTTTCAGAAAAAAGCTTCTGCCGAGAAAGAGCACCGTGACATGCTGAGTCTCTGGGAAAGCAGAGATCCCCAGTGCTGTTGTGCCTGTGGTTAGGCTGCAGAGGGATACTGAAGATCAGCAGTTTCTTTCAGGGCTGGCACCTTCCTTGTGGGAGAAGGAGCCGTAAGTTTGCCTTTTCAGAAAAAAGCTTCTGCCGAGAAAGAGCACCGTGACATGCTGAGTCTCTGGGAAAGCAGAGATCCCCAGTGCTGTTGTGCCTGTGGATAGGCTGCAGAAGGATACTGAAGATCAGCAGTTTCTTTCAGGGCTGGCACCTTCCTTGTGGGAGAAGGAGCCGTAAGTTTGCCTTTTCAGAAAAAAGCTTCTGCCGAGAAAGAGCACCGTGACATGCTGAGTCTCTGGGAAAGCAGAGATCCCCAGTGCTGTTGTGCCTGTGGATAGGCTGCAGAGGGATACTGAAGATCAGCAGTTTCTTTCAGGGCTGGCACCTTCCTTGTGGGAGAAGGAGCCGTAAGTTTGCCTTTTCAGAAAAAAGCTTCTGCCGAGAGCGAGCACCGTGACATGCTGAGTCTCTGGGAAAGCAGAGATCCCCAGTTTTGTTGTGCCTGTGGATAGGCTGCAGAGGGATACTGAAGATCAGCAGTTTCTTTCAGGGCTGGCACCTTCCTTGTGGGAGAAGGAGCCGTAAGTTTGCCTTTTCAGAAAAAAGCTTCTGCCGAGAAAGAGCACCGTGACATGCTGAGTCTCTGGGAAAGCAGAGATCCCCAGTGCTGTTGTGCCTGTGGATAGGCTGCAGATGGATACTGAAGATCAGCAGTTTCTTTCAGGGCTGGCACCTTCCTTGTGGGAGAAGGAGCCGTAAGTTTGCCTTTTCAGAAAAAAGCTTCTGCCGAGAAAGAGCACCGTGACATGCTGAGTCTCTGGGAAAGCAGAGATCCCCAGTTTTGTTCTGCCTGTGGAGAGGCTTCAGGGGGACGGTGAAGACCAGCAATTTCTTTCAGGGCTGGCACCTTCCTTGTGGGAGAAGGAGCCGTAAGTTTGCCTTTTCAGAAAAAAGCTTCTGCCGAGAACGAGCACCGTGACATGCTGAGTCTCTGGGAAAGCAGAGATCCCCAGTGCTGTTGTGCCTGTGGATAGGCTGCAGAGGGATACTGAAGATCAGCAGTTTCTTTCAGGGCTGGCACCTTCCTTGTGGGAGAAGGAGCCGTAAGTTTGCCTTTTCAGAAAAAAGCTTCTGCCGAGAAAGAGCACCGTGACATGCTGAGTCTCTGGGAAAGCAGAGATCCCCAGTTTTGTTGTGCCTGTGGATAGGCTGCAGAAGGATACTGAAGATCAGCAGTTTCTTTCAGGGCTGGCACCTTCCTTGTGGGAGAAGGAGCCGTAAGTTTGCCTTTTCAGAAAAAAGCTTCTGCCGAGAAAGAGCACCGTGACATGCTGAGTGTCTGGGAAAGCAGAGATCCCCAGTTTTGTTGTGCCTGTGGATAGGCTGCAGAAGGATACTGAAGATCAGCAGTTTCTTTCAGGGCTGGCACCTTCCTTGTGGGAGAAGGAGCCGTAAGTTTGCCTTTTCAGAAAAAAGCTTCTGCCGAGAAAGAGCACCGTGACATGCTGAGTCTCTGGGAAAGCAGAGATCCCCAGGCCTGTTGTGCCTGTGGATAGGCTGCAGGGGGACGGTGAAGACCAGCAATTTCTTTCAGGGCTGGCACCTTCCTTGTGGGAGAAGGAGCCGTAAGTTTGCCTTTTCAGAAAAAAGCTTCTGCCGAGAAAGAGCACCGTGACATGCTGAGTCTCTGGGAAAGCAGAGATCCCCAGTGCTGTTGTGCCTGTGGTTAGGCTGCAGAGGGATACTGAAGATCAGCAGTTTCTTTCAGGGCTGGCACCTTCCTTGTGGGAGAAGGAGCCGTAAGTTTGCCTTTTCAGAAAAAAGCTTCTGCCGAGAAAGAGCACCGTGACATGCTGAGTCTCTGGGAAAGCAGAGATCCCCAGTGCTGTTGTGCCTGTGGATAGGCTGCAGAAGGATACTGAAGATCAGCAGTTTCTTTCAGGGCTGGCACCTTCCTTGTGGGAGAAGGAGCCGTAAGTTTGCCTTTTCAGAAAAAAGCTTCTGCCGAGAAAGAGCACCGTGACATGCTGAGTCTCTGGGAAAGCAGAGATCCCCAGTGCTGTTGTGCCTGTGGATAGGCTGCAGAGGGATACTGAAGATCAGCAGTTTCTTTCAGGGCTGGCACCTTCCTTGTGGGAGAAGGAGCCGTAAGTTTGCCTTTTCAGAAAAAAGCTTCTGCCGAGAGCGAGCACCGTGACATGCTGAGTCTCTGGGAAAGCAGAGATCCCCAGTGCTGTTGTGCCTGTGGTTAGGCTGCAGAGGGATACTGAAGATCAGCAGTTTCTTTCAGGGCTGGCACCTTCCTTGTGGGAGAAGGAGCCGTAAGTTTGCCTTTTCAGAAAAAAGCTTCTGCCGAGAAAGAGCACCGTGACATGCTGAGTCTCTGGGAAAGCAGAGATCCCCAGTGCTGTTGTGCCTGTGGATAGGCTGCAGAAGGATACTGAAGATCAGCAGTTTCTTTCAGGGCTGGCACCTTCCTTGTGGGAGAAGGAGCCGTAAGTTTGCCTTTTCAGAAAAAAGCTTCTGCCGAGAAAGAGCACCGTGACATGCTGAGTCTCTGGGAAAGCAGAGATCCCCAGTGCTGTTGTGCCTGTGGTTAGGCTGCAGAGGGATACTGAAGATCAGCAGTTTCTTTCAGGGCTGGCACCTTCCTTGTGGGAGAAGGAGCCGTAAGTTTGCCTTTTCAGAAAAAAGCTTCTGCCGAGAAAGAGCACCGTGACATGCTGAGTCTCTGGGAAAGCAGAGATCCCCAGGCCTGTTGTGCCTGTGGATAGGCTGCAGGGGGACGGTGAAGACCAGCAATTTCTTTCAGGGCTGGCACCTTCCTTGTGGGAGAAGGAGCCGTAAGTTTGCCTTTTCAGAAAAAAGCTTCTGCCGAGAACGAGCACCGTGACATGCTGAGTCTCTGGGACAGCAGAGATCCCCAGTGCTGTTGTGCCTGTGGATAGGCTGCAGAGGGATACTGAAGATCAGCAGTTTCTTTCAGGGCTGGCACCTTCCTTGTGGGAGAAGGAGCCGTAAGTTTGCCTTTTCAGAAAAAAGCTTCTGCCGAGAAAGAGCACCGTGACATGCTGAGTCTCTGGGAAAGCAGAGATCCCCAGTTTTGTTGTGCCTGTGGATAGGCTGCAGAAGGATACTGAAGATCAGCAGTTTCTTTCAGGGCTGGCACCTTCCTTGTGGGAGAAGGAGCCGTAAGTTTGCCTTTTCAGAAAAAAGCTTCTGCCGAGAAAGAGCACCGTGACATGCTGAGTCTCTGGGAAAGCAGAGATCCCCAGTGCTGTTGTGCCTGTGGATAGGCTGCAGGGGGACGGTGAAGACCAGCAGTTTCTTTCAGGGCTGGCACCTTCCTTGTGGGAGAAGGAGCCGTAAGTTTGCCTTTTCAGAAAAAAGCTTCTGCCGAGAAAGAGCACCGTGACATGCTGAGTCTCTGGGAAAGCAGAGATGCCCAGGCCTGTTGTGCCTGTGGATAGGCTGCAGAGGGATACTGAAGATCAGCAGTTTCTTTCAGGGCTGGCACCTTCCTTGTGGGAGAAGGAGCCGTAAGTTTGCCTTTTCAGAAAAAAGCTTCTGCCGAGAAAGAGCACCGTGACATGCTGAGTCTCTGGGAAAGCAGAGATCCCCAGTTTTGTTCTGCCTGTGGAGAGGCTTCAGGGGGACGGTGAAGACCAGCAATTTCTTTCAGGGCTGGCACCTTCCTTGTGGGAGAAGGAGCCGTAAGTTTGCCTTTTCAGAAAAAAGCTTCTGCCGAGAACGAGCACCGTGACATGCTGAGTCTCTGGGAAAGCAGAGATCCCCAGTGCTGTTGTGCCTGTTGATAGGCTGCAGAGGGATACTGAAGATCAGCAGTTTCTTTCAGGGCTGGCACCTTCCTTGTGGGAGAAGGAGCCGTAAGTTTGCCTTTTCAGAAAAAAGCTTCTGCCGAGAAAGAGCACCGTGACATGCTGAGTCTCTGGGAAAGCAGAGATCCCCAGTTTTGTTGTGCCTGTGGATAGGCTGCAGAAGGATACTGAAGATCAGCAGTTTCTTTCAGGGCTGGCACCTTCCTTGTGGGAGAAGGAGCCGTAAGTTTGCCTTTTCAGAAAAAAGCTTCTGCCGAGAAAGAGCACCGTGACATGCTGAGTCTCTGGGAAAGCAGAGATCCCCAGTTTTGTTCTGCCTGTGGATAGGCTGCAGGGGGACGGTGAAGACCAGCAATTTCTTTCAGGGCTGGCACCTTCCTTGTGGGAGAAGGAGCCGTAAGTTTGCCTTTTCAGAAAAAAGCTTCTGCCGAGAAAGAGCACCGTGACATGCTGAGTCTCTGGGAAAGCAGAGTTCCCCGGTGCTGTTGTGCCTGTGGTTAGGCTGCAGAGGGATACTGAAGATCAGCAGTTTCTTTCAGGGCTGGCACCTTCCTTGTGGGAGAAGGAGCCGTAAGTTTGCCTTTTCAGAAAAAAGCTTCTGCCGAGAAAGAGCACCGTGACATGCTGAGTCTCTGGGAAAGCAGAGATCCCCAGTTTTGTTGTGCCTGTGGATAGGCTGCAGAAGGATACTGAAGATCAGCAGTTTCTTTCAGGGCTGGCACCTTCCTTGTGGGAGAAGGAGCCGTAAGTTTGCCTTTTCAGAAAAAAGCTTCTGCCGAGAAAGAGCACCGTGACATGCTGAGTCTCTGGGAAAGCAGAGATCCCCAGTTTTGTTCTGCCTGTGGAGAGGCTGCAGGGGGACGGTGAAGACCAGCAATTTCTTTCAGGGCTGGCACCTTCCTTGTGGGAGAAGGAGCCGTAAGTTTGCCTTTTCAGAAAAAAGCTTCTGCCGAGAAAGAGCACCGTGACATGCTGAGTCTCTGGGAAAGCAGAGATCCCCAGTTTTGTTGTGCCTGTGGATAGGCTGCAGAAGGATACTGAAGATCAGCAGTTTCTTTCAGGGCTGGCACCTTCCTTGTGGGAGAAGGAGCCGTAAGTTTGCCTTTTCAGAAAAAAGCTTCTGCCGAGAAAGAGCACCGTGACATGCTGAGTCTCTGGGAAAGCAGAGATCCCCAGGCCTGTTGTGCCTGTGGATAGGCTGCAGGGGGACGGTGAAGACCAGCAATTTCTTTCAGGGCTGGCACCTTCCTTGTGGGAGAAGGAGCCGTAAGTTTGCCTTTTCAGAAAAAAGCTTCTGCCGAGAAAGAGCACCGTGACATGCTGAGTCTCTGGGAAAGCAGAGATCCCCAGTGCTGTTGTGCCTGTGGTTAGGCTGCAGAGGGATACTGAAGATCAGCAGTTTCTTTCAGGGCTGGCACCTTCCTTGTGGGAGAAGGAGCCGTAAGTTTGCCTTTTCAGAAAAAAGCTTCTGCCGAGAAAGAGCACCGTGACATGCTGAGTCTCTGGGAAAGCAGAGATCCCCAGTGCTGTTGTGCCTGTGGAGAGGCTGCAGAAGGATACTGAAGATCAGCAGTTTCTTTCAGGGCTGGCACCTTCCTTGTGGGAGAAGGAGCCGTAAGTTTGCCTTTTCAGAAAAAAGCTTCTGCCGAGAAAGAGCACCGTGACATGCTGAGTCTCTGGGAAAGCAGAGATCCCCAGGCCTGTTGTGCCTGTGGATAGGCTGCAGAAGGATACTGAAGATCAGCAGTTTCTTTCAGGGCTGGCACCTTCCTTGTGGGAGAAGGAGCCGTAAGTTTGCCTTTTCAGAAAAAAGCTTCTGCCGAGAAAGAGCACCGTCACATGCTGAGTCTCTGGGAAAGCAGAGATCCCCAGTTTTGTTCTGCCTGTGGAGAGGCTTCAGGGGGACGGTGAAGACCAGCAATTTCTTTCAGGGCTGGCACCTTCCTTGTGGGAGAAGGAGCCGTAAGTTTGCCTTTTCAGAAAAAAGCTTCTGCCGAGAACGAGCACCGTGACATGCTGAGTCTCTGGGAAAGCAGAGATCCCCAGTGCTGTTGTGCCTGTGCTTAGGCTGCAGAAGGATACTGAAGATCAGCAGTTTCTTTCAGGGCTGGCACCTTCCTTGTGGGAGAAGGAGCCGTAAGTTTGCCTTTTCAGAAAAAAGCTTCTGCCGAGAAAGAGCACCGTGACATGCTGAGTCTCTGGGAAAGCAGAGATCCCCAGGCCTGTTGTGCCTGTGGATAGGCTGCAGGGGGACGGTGAAGACCAGCATTTTCTTTCAGGGCTGGCACCTTCCTTGTGGGAGAAGGAGCCGTAAGTTTGCCTTTTCAGAAAAAAGCTTCTGCCGAGAGCGAGCACCGTGACATGCTGAGTCTCTGGGAAAGCAGAGATCCCCAGTTTTGTTCTGCCTGTGGAGAGGCTTCAGGGGGACGGTGAAGACCAGCAATTTCTTTCAGGGCTGGCACCTTCCTTGTGGGAGAAGGAGCCGTAAGTTTGCCTTTTCAGAAAAAAGCTTCTGCCGAGAACGAGCACCGTGACATGCTGAGTCTCTGGGAAAGCAGAGATCCCCAGTGCTGTTGTGCCTGTGGTTAGGCTGCAGAAGGATACTGAAGATCAGCAGTTTCTTTCAGGGCTGGCACCTTCCTTGTGGGAGAAGGAGCCGTAAGTTTGCCTTTTCAGAAAAAAGCTTCTGCCGAGAAAGAGCACCGTGACATGCTGAGTCTCTGGGAAAGCAGAGATCCCCAGTTTTGTTGTGCCTGTGGATAGGCTGCAGAAGGATACTGAAGATCAGCAGTTTCTTTCAGGGCTGGCACCTTCCTTGTGGGAGAAGGAGCCGTAAGTTTGCCTTTTCAGAAAAAAGCTTCTGCCGAGAAAGAGCACCGTGACATGCTGAGTCTCTGGGAAAGCAGAGATCCCCAGTTTTGTTGTGCCTGTGGATAGGCTGCAGAAGGATACTGAAGATCAGCAGTTTCTTTCAGGGCTGGCACCTTCCTTGTGGGAGAAGGAGCCGTAAGTTTGCCTTTTCAGAAAAAAGCTTCTGCCGAGAAAGAGCACCGTGACATGCTGAGTCTCTGGGAAAGCAGAGATCCCCAGTGCTGTTGTGCCTGTGGTTAGGCTGCAGAAGGATACTGAAGATCAGCAGTTTCTTTCAGGGCTGGCACCTTCCTTGTGGGAGAAGGAGCCGTAAGTTTGCCTTTTCAGAAAAAAGCTTCTGCCGAGAAAGAGCACCGTGACATGCTGAGTCTCTGGGAAAGCAGAGATCCCCAGGCCTGTTGTGCCTGTGGATAGGCTGCAGGGGGACGGTGAAGACCAGCAATTTCTTTCAGGGCTGGCACCTTCCTTGTGGGAGAAGGAGCCGTAAGTTTGCCTTTTCAGAAAAAAGCTTCTGCCGAGAAAGAGCACCGTGACATGCTGAGTCTCTGGGAAAGCAGAGATCCCCAGTGCTGTTGTGCCTGTGGATAGGCTGCAGAGGGATACTGAAGATCAGCAGTTTCTTTCAGGGCTGGCACCTTCCTTGTGGGAGAAGGAGCCGTAAGTTTGCCTTTTCAGAAAAAAGCTTCTGCCGAGAAAGAGCACCGTGACATGCTGAGTCTCTGGGAAAGCAGAGATCCCCAGTTTTGTTGTGCCTGTGGATAGGCTGCAGAAGGATACTGAAGATCAGCAGTTTCTTTCAGGGCTGGCACCTTCCTTGTGGGAGAAGGAGCCGTAAGTTTGCCTTTTCAGAAAAAAGCTTCTGCCGAGAAAGAGCACCGTGACATGCTGAGTCTCTGGGAAAGCAGAGATCCCCAGGCCTGTTGTGCCTGTGGATAGGCTGCAGGGGGACGGTGAAGACCAGCAATTTCTTTCAGGGCTGGCACCTTCCTTGTGGGAGAAGGAGCCGTAAGTTTGCCTTTTCAGAAAAAAGCTTCTGCCGAGAAAGAGCACCGTGACATGCTGAGTCTCTGGGAAAGCAGAGATCCCCAGTGCTGTTGTGCCTGTGGTTAGGCTGCAGAGGGATACTGAAGATCAGCAGTTTCTTTCAGGGCTGGCACCTTCCTTGTGGGAGAAGGAGCCGTAAGTTTGCCTTTTCAGAAAAAAGCTTCTGCCGAGAAAGAGCACCGTGACATGCTGAGTCTCTGGGAAAGCAGAGATCCCCAGTGCTGTTGTGCCTGTGGAGAGGCTGCAGAAGGATACTGAAGATCAGCAGTTTCTTTCAGGGCTGGCACCTTCCTTGTGGGAGAAGGAGCCGTAAGTTTGCCTTTTCAGAAAAAAGCTTCTGCCGAGAAAGAGCACCGTGACATGCTGAGTCTCTGGGAAAGCAGAGATCCCCAGGCCTGTTGTGCCTGTGGATAGGCTGCAGAAGGATACTGAAGATCAGCAGTTTCTTTCAGGGCTGGCACCTTCCTTGTGGGAGAAGGAGCCGTAAGTTTGCCTTTTCAGAAAAAAGCTTCTGCCGAGAAAGAGCACCGTCACATGCTGAGTCTCTGGGAAAGCAGAGATCCCCAGTTTTGTTCTGCCTGTGGAGAGGCTTCAGGGGGACGGTGAAGACCAGCAATTTCTTTCAGGGCTGGCACCTTCCTTGTGGGAGAAGGAGCCGTAAGTTTGCCTTTTCAGAAAAAAGCTTCTGCCGAGAACGAGCACCGTGACATGCTGAGTCTCTGGGAAAGCAGAGATCCCCAGTGCTGTTGTGCCTGTGCTTAGGCTGCAGAAGGATACTGAAGATCAGCAGTTTCTTTCAGGGCTGGCACCTTCCTTGTGGGAGAAGGAGCCGTAAGTTTGCCTTTTCAGAAAAAAGCTTCTGCCGAGAAAGAGCACCGTGACATGCTGAGTCTCTGGGAAAGCAGAGATCCCCAGGCCTGTTGTGCCTGTGGATAGGCTGCAGGGGGACGGTGAAGACCAGCAATTTCTTTCAGGGCTGGCACCTTCCTTGTGGGAGAAGGAGCCGTAAGTTTGCCTTTTCAGAAAAAAGCTTCTGCCGAGAGCGAGCACCGTGACATGCTGAGTCTCTGGGAAAGCAGAGATCCCCAGTTTTGTTCTGCCTGTGGAGAGGCTTCAGGGGGACGGTGAAGACCAGCAATTTCTTTCAGGGCTGGCACCTTCCTTGTGGGAGAAGGAGCCGTAAGTTTGCCTTTTCAGAAAAAAGCTTCTGCCGAGAACGAGCACCGTGACATGCTGAGTCTCTGGGAAAGCAGAGATCCCCAGTGCTGTTGTGCCTGTGGTTAGGCTGCAGAAGGATACTGAAGATCAGCAGTTTCTTTCAGGGCTGGCACCTTCCTTGTGGGAGAAGGAGCCGTAAGTTTGCCTTTTCAGAAAAAAGCTTCTGCCGAGAAAGAGCACCGTGACATGCTGAGTCTCTGGGAAAGCAGAGATCCCCAGTTTTGTTGTGCCTGTGGATAGGCTGCAGAAGGATACTGAAGATCAGCAGTTTCTTTCAGGGCTGGCACCTTCCTTGTGGGAGAAGGAGCCGTAAGTTTGCCTTTTCAGAAAAAAGCTTCTGCCGAGAAAGAGCACCGTGACATGCTGAGTCTCTGGGAAAGCAGAGATCCCCAGTTTTGTTGTGCCTGTGGATAGGCTGCAGAAGGATACTGAAGATCAGCAGTTTCTTTCAGGGCTGGCACCTTCCTTGTGGGAGAAGGAGCCGTAAGTTTGCCTTTTCAGAAAAAAGCTTCTGCCGAGAAAGAGCACCGTGACATGCTGAGTCTCTGGGAAAGCAGAGATCCCCAGTGCTGTTGTGCCTGTGGTTAGGCTGCAGAAGGATACTGAAGATCAGCAGTTTCTTTCAGGGCTGGCACCTTCCTTGTGGGAGAAGGAGCCGTAAGTTTGCCTTTTCAGAAAAAAGCTTCTGCCGAGAAAGAGCACCGTGACATGCTGAGTCTCTGGGAAAGCAGAGATCCCCAGGCCTGTTGTGCCTGTGGATAGGCTGCAGGGGGACGGTGAAGACCAGCAATTTCTTTCAGGGCTGGCACCTTCCTTGTGGGAGAAGGAGCCGTAAGTTTGCCTTTTCAGAAAAAAGCTTCTGCCGAGAAAGAGCACCGTGACATGCTGAGTCTCTGGGAAAGCAGAGATCCCCAGTGCTGTTGTGCCTGTGGATAGGCTGCAGAGGGATACTGAAGATCAGCAGTTTCTTTCAGGGCTGGCACCTTCCTTGTGGGAGAAGGAGCCGTAAGTTTGCCTTTTCAGAAAAAAGCTTCTGCCGAGAAAGAGCACCGTGACATGCTGAGTCTCTGGGAAAGCAGAGATCCCCAGTTTTGTTGTGCCTGTGGATAGGCTGCAGAAGGATACTGAAGATCAGCAGTTTCTTTCAGGGCTGGCACCTTCCTTGTGGGAGAAGGAGCCGTAAGTTTGCCTTTTCAGAAAAAAGCTTCTGCCGAGAAAGAGCACCGTGACATGCTGAGTCTCTGGGAAAGCAGAGATCCCCAGGCCTGTTGTGCCTGTGGATAGGCTGCAGGGGGACGGTGAAGACCAGCAGTTTCTTTCAGGGCTGGCACCTTCCTTGTGGGAGAAGGAGCCGTAAGTTTGCCTTTTCAGAAAAAAGCTTCTGCCGAGAACGAGCACCGTGACATGCTGAGTCTCTGGGAAAGCAGAGATCCCCAGTGCTGTTGTGCCTGTGGTTAGGCTGCAGAGGGATACTGAAGATCAGCAGTTTCTTTCAGGGCTGGCACCTTCCTTGTGGGAGAAGGAGCCGTAAGTTTGCCTTTTCAGAAAAAAGCTTCTGCCGAGAAAGAGCACCGTGACATGCTGAGTCTCTGGGAAAGCAGAGATCCCCAGTTTTGTTGTGCCTGTGGATAGGCTGCAGAAGGATACTGAAGATCAGCAGTTTCTTTCAGGGCTGGCACCTTCCTTGTGGGAGAAGGAGCCGTAAGTTTGCCTTTTCAGAAAAAAGCTTCTGCCGAGAAAGAGCACCGTGACATGCTGAGTCTCTGGGAAAGCAGAGATCCCCAGGCCTGTTGTGCCTGTGGATAGGCTGCAGGGGGACGGTGAAGACCAGCAGTTTCTTTCAGGGCTGGCACCTTCCTTGTGGGAGAAGGAGCCGTAAGTTTGCCTTTTCAGAAAAAAGCTTCTGCCGAGAACGAGCACCGTGACATGCTGAGTCTCTGGGAAAGCAGAGATCCCCAGTGCTGTTGTGCCTGTGGTTAGGCTGCAGAGGGATACTGAAGATCAGCAGTTTCTTTCAGGGCTGGCACCTTCCTTGTGGGAGAAGGAGCCGTAAGTTTGCCTTTTCAGAAAAAAGCTTCTGCCGAGAAAGAGCACCGTGACATGCTGAGTCTCTGGGAAAGCAGAGATCCCCAGGCCTGTTGTGCCTGTGGATAGGCTGCAGGGGGACGGTGAAGACCAGCAATTTCTTTCAGGGCTGGCACCTTCCTTGTGGGAGAAGGAGCCGTAAGTTTGCCTTTTCAGAAAAAAGCTTCTGCCGAGAAAGAGCACCGTGACATGCTGAGTCTCTGGGAAAGCAGAGATCCCCAGGCCTGTTGTGCCTGTGGATAGGCTGCAGAGGGATACTGAAGATCAGCAGTTTCTTTCAGGGCTGGCACCTTCCTTGTGGGAGAAGGAGCCGTAAGTTTGCCTTTTCAGAAAAAAGCTTCTGCCGAGAAAGAGCACCGTGACATGCTGAGTCTCTGGGAAAGCAGAGATCCCCAGTTTTGTTGTGCCTGTGGATAGGCTGCAGAAGGATACTGAAGATCAGCAGTTTCTTTCAGGGCTGGCACCTTCCTTGTGGGAGAAGGAGCCGTAAGTTTGCCTTTTCAGAAAAAAGCTTCTGCCGAGAGCGAGCACCGTGACATGCTGAGTCTCTGGGAAAGCAGAGATCCCCAGTGCTGTTGTGCCTGTGGTTAGGCTGCAGAGGGATACTGAAGATCAGCAGTTTCTTTCAGGGCTGGCACCTTCCTTGTGGGAGAAGGAGCCGTAAGTTTGCCTTTTCAGAAAAAAGCTTCTGCCGAGAAAGAGCACCGTCACATGCTGAGTCTCTGGGAAAGCAGAGATGCCCAGTTTTGTTCTGCCTGTGGAGAGGCTTCAGGGGGACGGTGAAGACCAGCAATTTCTTTCAGGGCTGGCACCTTCCTTGTGGGAGAAGGAGCCGTAAGTTTGCCTTTTCAGAAAAAAGCTTCTGCCGAGAACGAGCACCGTGACATGCTGAGTCTCTGGGAAAGCAGAGATCCCCAGTGCTGTTGTGCCTGTGCTTAGGCTGCAGAAGGATACTGAAGATCAGCAGTTTCTTTCAGGGCTGGCACCTTCCTTGTGGGAGAAGGAGCCGTAAGTTTGCCTTTTCAGAAAAAAGCTTCTGCCGAGAAAGAGCACCGTGACATGCTGAGTCTCTGGGAAAGCAGAGATCCCCAGTGCTGTTGTGCCTGTGGTTAGGCTGCAGAGGGATACTGAAGATCAGCAGTTTCTTTCAGGGCTGGCACCTTCCTTGTGGGAGAAGGAGCCGTAAGTTTGCCTTTTCAGAAAAAAGCTTCTGCCGAGAGCGAGCACCGTGACATGCTGAGTCTCTGGGAAAGCAGAGATCCCCAGTTTTGTTCTGCCTGTGGAGAGGCTTCAGGGGGACGGTGAAGACCAGCAATTTCTTTCAGGGCTGGCACCTTCCTTGTGGGAGAAGGAGCCGTAAGTTTGCCTTTTCAGAAAAAAGCTTCTGCCGAGAACGAGCACCGTGACATGCTGAGTCTCTGGGAAAGCAGAGATCCCCAGTGCTGTTGTGCCTGTGGTTAGGCTGCAGAAGGATACTGAAGATCAGCAGTTTCTTTCAGGGCTGGCACCTTCCTTGTGGGAGAAGGAGCCGTAAGTTTGCCTTTTCAGAAAAAAGCTTCTGCCGAGAAAGAGCACCGTGACATGCTGAGTCTCTGGGAAAGCAGAGATCCCCAGTTTTGTTGTGCCTGTGGATAGGCTGCAGAAGGATACTGAAGATCAGCAGTTTCTTTCAGGGCTGGCACCTTCCTTGTGGGAGAAGGAGCCGTAAGTTTGCCTTTTCAGAAAAAAGCTTCTGCCGAGAAAGAGCACCGTGACATGCTGAGTCTCTGGGAAAGCAGAGATCCCCAGTGCTGTTGTGCCTGTGGTTAGGCTGCAGAAGGATACTGAAGATCAGCAGTTTCTTTCAGGGCTGGCACCTTCCTTGTGGGAGAAGGAGCCGTAAGTTTGCCTTTTCAGAAAAAAGCTTCTGCCGAGAAAGAGCACCGTGACATGCTGAGTCTCTGGGAAAGCAGAGATCCCCAGGCCTGTTGTGCCTGTGGATAGGCTGCAGGGGGACGGTGAAGACCAGCAATTTCTTTCAGGGCTGGCACCTTCCTTGTGGGAGAAGGAGCCGTAAGTTTGCCTTTTCAGAAAAAAGCTTCTGCCGAGAAAGAGCACCGTGACATGCTGAGTCTCTGGGAAAGCAGAGATCCCCAGTGCTGTTGTGCCTGTGGATAGGCTGCAGAGGGATACTGAAGATCAGCAGTTTCTTTCAGGGCTGGCACCTTCCTTGTGGGAGAAGGAGCCGTAAGTTTGCCTTTTCAGAAAAAAGCTTCTGCCGAGAAAGAGCACCGTGACATGCTGAGTCTCTGGGAAAGCAGAGATCCCCAGTGCTGTTGTGCCTGTGGATAGGCTGCAGAAGGATACTGAAGATCAGCAGTTTCTTTCAGGGCTGGCACCTTCCTTGTGGGAGAAGGAGCCGTAAGTTTGCCTTTTCAGAAAAAAGCTTCTGCCGAGAAAGAGCACCGTGACATGCTGAGTCTCTGGGAAAGCAGAGATCCCCAGGCCTGTTGTGCCTGTGGATAGGCTGCAGGGGGACGGTGAAGACCAGCAGTTTCTTTCAGGGCTGGCACCTTCCTTGTGGGAGAAGGAGCCGTAAGTTTGCCTTTTCAGAAAAAAGCTTCTGCCGAGAACGAGCACCGTGACATGCTGAGTCTCTGGGAAAGCAGAGATCCCCAGTGCTGTTGTGCCTGTGGTTAGGCTGCAGAGGGATACTGAAGATCAGCAGTTTCTTTCAGGGCTGGCACCTTCCTTGTGGGAGAAGGAGCCGTAAGTTTGCCTTTTCAGAAAAAAGCTTCTGCCGAGAAAGAGCACCGTGACATGCTGAGTCTCTGGGAAAGCAGAGATCCCCAGTTTTGTTGTGCCTGTGGATAGGCTGCAGAAGGATACTGAAGATCAGCAGTTTCTTTCAGGGCTGGCACCTTCCTTGTGGGAGAAGGAGCCGTAAGTTTGCCTTTTCAGAAAAAAGCTTCTGCCGAGAAAGAGCACCGTGACATGCTGAGTCTCTGGGAAAGCAGAGATCCCCAGGCCTGTTGTGCCTGTGGATAGGCTGCAGGGGGACGGTGAAGACCAGCAGTTTCTTTCAGGGCTGGCACCTTCCTTGTGGGAGAAGGAGCCGTAAGTTTGCCTTTTCAGAAAAAAGCTTCTGCCGAGAACGAGCACCGTGACATGCTGAGTCTCTGGGAAAGCAGAGATCCCCAGTGCTGTTGTGCCTGTGGTTAGGCTGCAGAGGGATACTGAAGATCAGCAGTTTCTTTCAGGGCTGGCACCTTCCTTGTGGGAGAAGGAGCCGTAAGTTTGCCTTTTCAGAAAAAAGCTTCTGCCGAGAAAGAGCACCGTGACATGCTGAGTCTCTGGGAAAGCAGAGATCCCCAGGCCTGTTGTGCCTGTGGATAGGCTGCAGGGGGACGGTGAAGACCAGCAATTTCTTTCAGGGCTGGCACCTTCCTTGTGGGAGAAGGAGCCGTAAGTTTGCCTTTTCAGAAAAAAGCTTCTGCCGAGAAAGAGCACCGTGACATGCTGAGTCTCTGGGAAAGCAGAGATCCCCAGTGCTGTTGTGCCTGTGGTTAGGCTGCAGAGGGATACTGAAGATCAGCAGTTTCTTTCAGGGCTGGCACCTTCCTTGTGGGAGAAGGAGCCGTAAGTTTGCCTTTTCAGAAAAAAGCTTCTGCCGAGAAAGAGCACCGTGACATGCTGAGTCTCTGGGAAAGCAGAGATCCCCAGTTTTGTTGTGCCTGTGGATAGGCTGCAGAAGGATACTGAAGATCAGCAGTTTCTTTCAGGGCTGGCAGCTTCCTTGTGGGAGAAGGAGCCGTAAGTTTGCCTTTTCAGAAAAAAGCTTCTGCCGAGAACGAGCACCGTGACATGCTGAGTCTCTGGGAAAGCAGAGATCCCCAGTGCTGTTGTGCCTGTGGTTAGGCTGCAGAGGGATACTGAAGATCAGCAGTTTCTTTCAGGGCTGGCACCTTCCTTGTGGGAGAAGGAGCCGTAAGTTTGCCTTTTCAGAAAAAAGCTTCTGCCGAGAAAGAGCACCGTCACATGCTGAGTCTCTGGGAAAGCAGAGATCCCCAGTTTTGTTCTGCCTGTGGAGAGGCTTCAGGGGGACGGTGAAGACCAGCAATTTCTTTCAGGGCTGGCACCTTCCTTGTGGGAGAAGGAGCCGTAAGTTTGCCTTTTCAGAAAAAAGCTTCTGCCGAGAACGAGCACCGTGACATGCTGAGTCTCTGGGAAAGCAGAGATCCCCAGTGCTGTTGTGCCTGTGCTTAGGCTGCAGAAGGATACTGAAGATCAGCAGTTTCTTTCAGGGCTGGCACCTTCCTTGTGGGAGAAGGAGCCGTAAGTTTGCCTTTTCAGAAAAAAGCTTCTGCCGAGAAAGAGCACTGTGACATGCTGAGTCTCTGGGAAAGCAGAGATCCCCAGTGCTGTTGTGCCTGTGGTTAGGCTGCAGAGGGATACTGAAGATCAGCAGTTTCTTTCAGGGCTGGCACCTTCCTTGTGGGAGAAGGAGCCGTAAGTTTGCCTTTTCAGAAAAAAGCTTCTGCCGAGAGCGAGCACCGTGACATGCTGAGTCTCTGGGAAAGCAGAGATCCCCAGTTTTGTTCTGCCTGTGGAGAGGCTTCAGGGGGACGGTGAAGACCAGCAATTTCTTTCAGGGCTGGCACCTTCCTTGTGGGAGAAGGAGCCGTAAGTTTGCCTTTTCAGAAAAAAGCTTCTGCCGAGAACGAGCACCGTGACATGCTGAGTCTCTGGGAAAGCAGAGATCCCCAGTGCTGTTGTGCCTGTGGTTAGGCTGCAGAAGGATACTGAAGATCAGCAGTTTCTTTCAGGGCTGGCACCTTCCTTGTGGGAGAAGGAGCCGTAAGTTTGCCTTTTCAGAAAAAAGCTTCTGCCGAGAAAGAGCACCGTGACATGCTGAGTCTCTGGGAAAGCAGAGATCCCCAGTTTTGTTGTGCCTGTGGATAGGCTGCAGAAGGATACTGAAGATCAGCAGTTTCTTTCAGGGCTGGCACCTTCCTTGTGGGAGAAGGAGCCGTAAGTTTGCCTTTTCAGAAAAAAGCTTCTGCCGAGAAAGAGCACCGTGACATGCTGAGTCTCTGGG
Organism: Astur gentilis; assembly: GCF_929443795.1. NCBI lineage: Eukaryota > Metazoa > Chordata > Aves > Accipitriformes > Accipitridae > Astur > Astur gentilis. The sequence continues at coordinate 10,837,135 of NC_064889.1, read as the reverse complement.
AAAGCAGAGATCCCCAGTTTTGTTGTGCCTGTGGATAGGCTGCAGAAGGATACTGAAGATCAGCAGTTTCTTTCAGGGCTGGCACCTTCCTTGTGGGAGAAGGAGCCGTAAGTTTGCCTTTTCAGAAAAAAGCTTCTGCCGAGAAAGAGCACCGTGACATGCTGAGTCTCTGGGAAAGCAGAGATCCCCAGTGCTGTTGTGCCTGTGGTTAGGCTGCAGAAGGATACTGAAGATCAGCAGTTTCTTTCAGGGCTGGCACCTTCCTTGTGGGAGAAGGAGCCGTAAGTTTGCCTTTTCAGAAAAAAGCTTCTGCCGAGAAAGAGCACCGTGACATGCTGAGTCTCTGGGAAAGCAGAGATCCCCAGGCCTGTTGTGCCTGTGGATAGGCTGCAGGGGGACGGTGAAGACCAGCAATTTCTTTCAGGGCTGGCACCTTCCTTGTGGGAGAAGGAGCCGTAAGTTTGCCTTTTCAGAAAAAAGCTTCTGCCGAGAAAGAGCACCGTGACATGCTGAGTCTCTGGGAAAGCAGAGATCCCCAGTGCTGTTGTGCCTGTGGATAGGCTGCAGAGGGATACTGAAGATCAGCAGTTTCTTTCAGGGCTGGCACCTTCCTTGTGGGAGAAGGAGCCGTAAGTTTGCCTTTTCAGAAAAAAGCTTCTGCCGAGAAAGAGCACCGTGACATGCTGAGTCTCTGGGAAAGCAGAGATCCCCAGTTTTGTTGTGCCTGTGGATAGGCTGCAGAAGGATACTGAAGATCAGCAGTTTCTTTCAGGGCTGGCACCTTCCTTGTGGGAGAAGGAGCCGTAAGTTTGCCTTTTCAGAAAAAAGCTTCTGCCGAGAAAGAGCACCGTGACATGCTGAGTCTCTGGGAAAGCAGAGATCCCCAGGCCTGTTGTGCCTGTGGATAGGCTGCAGGGGGACGGTGAAGACCAGCAGTTTCTTTCAGGGCTGGCACCTTCCTTGTGGGAGAAGGAGCCGTAAGTTTGCCTTTTCAGAAAAAAGCTTCTGCCGAGAACGAGCACCGTGACATGCTGAGTCTCTGGGAAAGCAGAGATCCCCAGTGCTGTTGTGCCTGTGGATAGGCTGCAGGGGGACGGTGAAGACCAGCAGTTTCTTTCAGGGCTGGCACCTTCCTTGTGGGAGAAGGAGCCGTAAGTTTGCCTTTTCAGAAAAAAGCTTCTGCCGAGAAAGAGCACCGTGACATGCTGAGTCTCTGGGAAAGCAGAGATCCCCAGTTTTGTTGTGCCTGTGGATAGGCTGCAGAAGGATACTGAAGATCAGCAGTTTCTTTCAGGGCTGGCACCTTCCTTGTGGGAGAAGGAGCCGTAAGTTTGCCTTTTCAGAAAAAAGCTTCTGCCGAGAAAGAGCACCGTGACATGCTGAGTCTCTGGGAAAGCAGAGATCCCCAGTGCTGTTGTGCCTGTGGATAGGCTGCAGAAGGATACTGAAGATCAGCAGTTTCTTTCAGGGCTGGCACCTTCCTTGTGGGAGAAGGAGCCGTAAGTTTGCCTTTTCAGAAAAAAGCTTCTGCCGAGAACGAGCACCGTGACATGCTGAGTCTCTGGGAAAGCAGAGATCCCCAGGCCTGTTGTGCCTGTGGATAGGCTGCAGGGGGACGGTGAAGACCAGCAATTTCTTTCAGGGCTGGCACCTTCCTTGTGGGAGAAGGAGCCGTAAGTTTGCCTTTTCAGAAAAAAGCTTCTGCCGAGAAAGAGCACCGTGACATGCTGAGTCTCTGGGAAAGCAGAGATCCCCAGTGCTGTTGTGCCTGTGGTTAGGCTGCAGAGGGATACTGAAGATCAGCAGTTTCTTTCAGGGCTGGCACCTTCCTTGTGGGAGAAGGAGCCGTAAGTTTGCCTTTTCAGAAAAAAGCTTCTGCCGAGAAAGAGCACCGTGACATGCTGAGTCTCTGGGAAAGCAGAGATCCCCAGTTTTGTTGTGCCTGTGGATAGGCTGCAGAAGGATACTGAAGATCAGCAGTTTCTTTCAGGGCTGGCACCTTCCTTGTGGGAGAAGGAGCCGTAAGTTTGCCTTTTCAGAAAAAAGCTTCTGCCGAGAACGAGCACCGTGACATGCTGAGTCTCTGGGAAAGCAGAGATCCCCAGTGCTGTTGTGCCTGTGGTTAGGCTGCAGAGGGATACTGAAGATCAGCAGTTTCTTTCAGGGCTGGCACCTTCCTTGTGGGAGAAGGAGCCGTAAGTTTGCCTTTTCAGAAAAAAGCTTCTGCCGAGAAAGAGCACCGTCACATGCTGAGTCTCTGGGAAAGCAGAGATCCCCAGTTTTGTTCTGCCTGTGGAGAGGCTTCAGGGGGACGGTGAAGACCAGCAATTTCTTTCAGGGCTGGCACCTTCCTTGTGGGAGAAGGAGCCGTAAGTTTGCCTTTTCAGAAAAAAGCTTCTGCCGAGAACGAGCACCGTGACATGCTGAGTCTCTGGGAAAGCAGAGATCCCCAGTGCTGTTGTGCCTGTGCTTAGGCTGCAGAAGGATACTGAAGATCAGCAGTTTCTTTCAGGGCTGGCACCTTCCTTGTGGGAGAAGGAGCCGTAAGTTTGCCTTTTCAGAAAAAAGCTTCTGCCGAGAAAGAGCACCGTGACATGCTGAGTCTCTGGGAAAGCAGAGATCCCCAGTGCTGTTGTGCCTGTGGTTAGGCTGCAGAGGGATACTGAAGATCAGCAGTTTCTTTCAGGGCTGGCACCTTCCTTGTGGGAGAAGGAGCCGTAAGTTTGCCTTTTCAGAAAAAAGCTTCTGCCGAGAGCGAGCACCGTGACATGCTGAGTCTCTGGGAAAGCAGAGATCCCCAGTTTTGTTCTGCCTGTGGAGAGGCTTCAGGGGGACGGTGAAGACCAGCAATTTCTTTCAGGGCTGGCACCTTCCTTGTGGGAGAAGGAGCCGTAAGTTTGCCTTTTCAGAAAAAAGCTTCTGCCGAGAACGAGCACCGTGACATGCTGAGTCTCTGGGAAAGCAGAGATCCCCAGTGCTGTTGTGCCTGTGGTTAGGCTGCAGAAGGATACTGAAGATCAGCAGTTTCTTTCAGGGCTGGCACCTTCCTTGTGGGAGAAGGAGCCGTAAGTTTGCCTTTTCAGAAAAAAGCTTCTGCCGAGAAAGAGCACCGTGACATGCTGAGTCTCTGGGAAAGCAGAGATCCCCAGTTTTGTTGTGCCTGTGGATAGGCTGCAGAAGGATACTGAAGATCAGCAGTTTCTTTCAGGGCTGGCACCTTCCTTGTGGGAGAAGGAGCCGTAAGTTTGCCTTTTCAGAAAAAAGCTTCTGCCGAGAAAGAGCACCGTGACATGCTGAGTCTCTGGGAAAGCAGAGATCCCCAGTTTTGTTGTGCCTGTGGATAGGCTGCAGAAGGATACTGAAGATCAGCAGTTTCTTTCAGGGCTGGCACCTTCCTTGTGGGAGAAGGAGCCGTAAGTTTGCCTTTTCAGAAAAAAGCTTCTGCCGAGAAAGAGCACCGTGACATGCTGAGTCTCTGGGAAAGCAGAGATCCCCAGTGCTGTTGTGCCTGTGGTTAGGCTGCAGAAGGATACTGAAGATCAGCAGTTTCTTTCAGGGCTGGCACCTTCCTTGTGGGAGAAGGAGCCGTAAGTTTGCCTTTTCAGAAAAAAGCTTCTGCCGAGAAAGAGCACCGTGACATGCTGAGTCTCTGGGAAAGCAGAGATCCCCAGGCCTGTTGTGCCTGTGGATAGGCTGCAGGGGGACGGTGAAGACCAGCAATTTCTTTCAGGGCTGGCACCTTCCTTGTGGGAGAAGGAGCCGTAAGTTTGCCTTTTCAGAAAAAAGCTTCTGCCGAGAAAGAGCACCGTGACATGCTGAGTCTCTGGGAAAGCAGAGATCCCCAGTGCTGTTGTGCCTGTGGATAGGCTGCAGAGGGATACTGAAGATCAGCAGTTTCTTTCAGGGCTGGCACCTTCCTTGTGGGAGAAGGAGCCGTAAGTTTGCCTTTTCAGAAAAAAGCTTCTGCCGAGAAAGAGCACCGTGACATGCTGAGTCTCTGGGAAAGCAGAGATCCCCAGTGCTGTTGTGCCTGTGGATAGGCTGCAGAAGGATACTGAAGATCAGCAGTTTCTTTCAGGGCTGGCACCTTCCTTGTGGGAGAAGGAGCCGTAAGTTTGCCTTTTCAGAAAAAAGCTTCTGCCGAGAACGAGCACCGTGACATGCTGAGTCTCTGGGAAAGCAGAGATCCCCAGTGCTGTTGTGCCTGTGGTTAGGCTGCAGAAGGATACTGAAGATCAGCAGTTTCTTTCAGGGCTGGCACCTTCCTTGTGGGAGAAGGAGCCGTAAGTTTGCCTTTTCAGAAAAAAGCTTCTGCCGAGAAAGAGCACCGTGACATGCTGAGTCTCTGGGAAAGCAGAGATCCCCAGTGCTGTTGTGCCTGTGGTTAGGCTGCAGAGGGATACTGAAGATCAGCAGTTTCTTTCAGGGCTGGCACCTTCCTTGTGGGAGAAGGAGCCGTAAGTTTGCCTTTTCAGAAAAAAGCTTCTGCCGAGAGCGAGCACCGTGACATGCTGAGTCTCTGGGAAAGCAGAGATCCCCAGTTTTGTTCTGCCTGTGGAGAGGCTTCAGGGGGACGGTGAAGACCAGCAATTTCTTTCAGGGCTGGCACCTTCCTTGTGGGAGAAGGAGCCGTAAGTTTGCCTTTTCAGAAAAAAGCTTCTGCCGAGAACGAGCACCGTGACATGCTGAGTCTCTGGGAAAGCAGAGATCCCCAGTGCTGTTGTGCCTGTGGTTAGGCTGCAGAAGGATACTGAAGATCAGCAGTTTCTTTCAGGGCTGGCACATTCCTTGTGGGAGAAGGAGCCGTAAGTTTGCCTTTTCAGAAAAAAGCTTCTGCCGAGAAAGAGCACCGTGACATGCTGAGTCTCTGGGAAAGCAGAGATCCCCAGTTTTGTTGTGCCTGTGGATAGGCTGCAGAAGGATACTGAAGATCAGCAGTTTCTTTCAGGGCTGGCACCTTCCTTGTGGGAGAAGGAGCCGTAAGTTTGCCTTTTCAGAAAAAAGCTTCTGCCGAGAAAGAGCACCGTGACATGCTGAGTCTCTGGGAAAGCAGAGATCCCCAGTGCTGTTGTGCCTGTGGATAGGCTGCAGGGGGACGGTGAAGACCAGCAGTTTCTTTCAGGGCTGGCACCTTCCTTGTGGGAGAAGGAGCCGTAAGTTTGCCTTTTCAGAAAAAAGCTTCTGCCGAGAAAGAGCACCGTGACATGCTGAGTCTCTGGGAAAGCAGAGATGCCCAGGCCTGTTGTGCCTGTGGATAGGCTGCAGAGGGATACTGAAGATCAGCAGTTTCTTTCAGGGCTGGCACCTTCCTTGTGGGAGAAGGAGCCGTAAGTTTGCCTTTTCAGAAAAAAGCTTCTGCCGAGAAAGAGCACCGTGACATGCTGAGTCTCTGGGAAAGCAGAGATCCCCAGTTTTGTTGTGCCTGTGGATAGGCTGCAGAAGGATACTGAAGATCAGCAGTTTCTTTCAGGGCTGGCACCTTCCTTGTGGGAGAAGGAGCCGTAAGTTTGCCTTTTCAGAAAAAAGCTTCTGCCGAGAAAGAGCACCGTGACATGCTGAGTCTCTGGGAAAGCAGAGATCCCCAGTGCTGTTGTGCCTGTGGATAGGCTGCAGAAGGATACTGAAGATCAGCAGTTTCTTTCAGGGCTGGCACCTTCCTTGTGGGAGAAGGAGCCGTAAGTTTGCCTTTTCAGAAAAAAGCTTCTGCCGAGAAAGAGCACCGTGACATGCTGAGTCTCTGGGAAAGCAGAGATCCCCAGTTTTGTTGTGCCTGTGGATAGGCTGCAGAAGGATACTGAAGATCAGCAGTTTCTTTCAGGGCTGGCACCTTCCTTGTGGGAGAAGGAGCCGTAAGTTTGCCTTTTCAGAAAAAAGCTTCTGCCGAGAAAGAGCACCGTGACATGCTGAGTCTCTGGGAAAGCAGAGATCCCCAGTGCTGTTGTGCCTGTGGATAGGCTGCAGAGGGATAGTGAAAAACTGCATTAGTTTTCAGGGCTGGCACCTTCCCTGTGGGAGAAGGAGCCGTAAGTTTGCCTTTTCAGAAAAAAGCTTCTGCCGAGAGCGAGCACCGTGACATGCTGAGTCTCTGGGAAAGCAGAGATCCCCAAAGCTGTTGTGCCTGTGGATAGGCTGCAGAGGGATAGTGAAAAACTGCATTAGTTTTCAGGGCTGGCACCTTCCCTGTGGGAGAAGGAGCCGTAAGTTTGCCTTTTCAGAAAAAAGCTTCTGCCGAGAGCGAGCACCGTGACATGCTGAGTCTCTGGGAAAGCAGAGATCCCAAAAGCTGTTGTGCCTGTGGATAGGCTGCAGAGGGATAGTGAATACCAGCAAGATCTTTCAGGGCTAGCACCTTCCTTGTGGGAGAAGGAGCCACACTTTTGCCTTCTCAGAAAAAGCTTCTGCCGAGAACGAGCACCGTGACATGCTGAGTCTCTGGGAAAGCAGAGATCCCCAGTTTTGTTCTGCCTGTGGAGAGGCTTCAGGGGGACGGTGAAGACCAGCAATTTCTTTCAGGGCTGGCACCTTCCTTGTGGGAGAAGGAGCCGTAAGTTTGCCTTTTCAGAAAAAAGCTTCTGCCGAGAACGAGCACCGTGACATGCTGAGTCTCTGGGAAAGCAGAGATCCCCAGTGCTGTTGTGCCTGTGGATAGGCTGCAGAGGGATACTGAAGATCAGCAGTTTCTTTCAGGGCTGGCACCTTCCTTGTGGGAGAAGCAGCCGTAAGTTTGCCTTTTCAGAAAAAAGCTTCTGCCGAGAGCGAGCACCGTGACATGCTGAGTCTCTGGGAAAGCAGAGATCCCCAGTGCTGTTGTGCCTGTGGATAGGCTGCAGAAGGATACTGAAGATCAGCAGTTTCTTTCAGGGCTGGCACCTTCCTTGTGGGAGAAGGAGCCGTAAGTTTGCCTTTTCAGAAAAAAGCTTCTGCCGAGAAAGAGCACCGTGACATGCTGAGTCTCTGGGAAAGCAGAGATCCCCAGTGCTGTTGTGCCTGTGGTTAGGCTGCAGAGGGATACTGAAGATCAGCAGTTTCTTTCAGGGCTGGCACCTTCCTTGTGGGAGAAGGAGCCGTAAGTTTGCCTTTTCAGAAAAAAGCTTCTGCCGAGAGCGAGCACCGTGACATGCTGAGTCTCTGGGAAAGCAGAGATCCCCAGTGCTGTTGTGCCTGTGGATAGGCTGCAGAGGGATACTGAAGATCAGCAGTTTCTTTCAGGGCTGGCACCTTCCTTGTGGGAGAAGGAGCCGTAAGTTTGCCTTTTCAGAAAAAAGCTTCTGCCGAGAACGAGCACCGTGACATGCTGAGTCTCTGGGAAAGCAGAGATCCCCAGTGCTGTTGTGCCTGTGGTTAGGCTGCAGAAGGATACTGAAGATCAGCAGTTTCTTTCAGGGCTGGCACCTTCCTTGTGGGAGAAGGAGCCACACTTTTGCCTTCTCAGAAAAAGCTTCTGCCGAGAACGAGCACCGTGACATGCTGAGTCTCTGGGAAAGCAGAGATCCCCAAAGCTGTTGTGCCTGTGGATAGGCTGCAGAGGGATAGTGAAAAACTGCATTAGTTTTCAGGGCTGGCACCTTCCCTGTGGGAGAAGGAGCCGTAAGTTTGCCTTTTCAGAAAAAAGCTTCTGCCGAGAGCGAGCACCGTGACATGCTGAGTCTCTGGGAAAGCAGAGATCCCCAAAGCTGTTGTGCCTGTGGATAGGCTGCAGAGGGATAGTGAAAAACTGCATTAGTTTTCAGGGCTGGCACCTTCCCTGTGGGAGAAGGAGCCGTAAGTTTGCCTTTTCAGAAAAAAGCTTCTGCCGAGAGCGAGCACCGTGACATGCTGAGTCTCTGGGAAAGCAGAGATCCCCAAAGCTGTTGTGCCTGTGGATAGGCTGCAGAGGGATAGTGAAAAACTGCATTAGTTTTCAGGGCTGGCACCTTCCCTGTGGGAGAAGGAGCCGTAAGTTTGCCTTTTCAGAAAAAAGCTTCTGCCGAGAGCGAGCACCGTGACATGCTGAGTCTCTGGGAAAGCAGAGATCCCAAAAGCTGTTGTGCCTGTGGATAGGCTGCAGAGGGATAGTGAATACCAGCAAGATCTTTCAGGGCTAGCACCTTCCTTGTGGGAGAAGGAGCCACACTTTTGCCTTCTCAGAAAAAGCTTCTGCCGAGAACGAGCACCGTGACATGCTGAGTCTCTGGGAAAGCAGAGATCCCAAAAGCTGTTGTGCCTGTGGATAGGCTGCAGAGGGATAGTGAAAAACTGCATTAGTTTTCAGGGCTGGCACCTTCCCTGTGGGAGAAGGAGCCGTAAGTTTGCCTTTTCAGAAAAAAGCTTCTGCCGAGAAAGAGCACCGTGACATGCTGAGTCTCTGGGAAAGCAGAGATCCCAAAAGCTGTTGTGCCTGTGGATAGGCTGCAGAGGGATAGTGAATACCAGCAAGATCTTTCAGGGCTAGCACCTTCCTTGTGGGAGAAGGAGCCACACTTTTGCCTTCTCAGAAAAAGCTTCTGCCGAGAGCGAGCACCGTGACATGCTGAGTCTCTGGGAAAGCAGAGATCCCCAAAGCTGTTGTGCCTGTGGATAGGCTGCAGAGGGATAGTGAAAAACTGCATTAGTTTTCAGGGCTGGCACCTTCCTTGTGGGAGAAGGAGCCGTAAGTTTGCCTTTTCAGAAAAAAGCTTCTGCCGAGAGCGAGCACCGTGACATGCTGAGTCTCTGGGAAAGCAGAGATCCCCAAAGCTGTTGTGCCTGTGGATAGGCTGCAGAGGGATAGTGAAAAACTGCATTAGTTTTCAGGGCTGGCACCTTCCCTGTGGGAGAAGGAGCCGTAAGTTTGCCTTTTCAGAAAAAAGCTTCTGCCGAGAGCGAGCACCGTGACATGCTGAGTCTCTGGGAAAGCAGAGATCCCCAAAGCTGTTGTGCCTGTGGATAGGCTGCAGAGGGATAGTGAAAAACTGCATTAGTTTTCAGGGCTGGCACCTTCCCTGTGGGAGAAGGAGCCGTAAGTTTGCCTTTTCAGAAAAAAGCTTCTGCCGAGAAAGAGCACCGTGACATGCTGAGTCTCTGGGAAAGCAGAGATGCCCAGGCCTGTTGTGCCTGTGGATAGGCTGCAGAGGGATACTGAAGATCAGCAGTTTCTTTCAGGGCTGGCACCTTCCTTGTGGGAGAAGGAGCCGTAAGTTTGCCTTTTCAGAAAAAAGCTTCTGCCGAGAAAGAGCACCGTGACATGCTGAGTCTCTGGGAAAGCAGAGATCCCCAGTTTTGTTGTGCCTGTGGATAGGCTGCAGAAGGATACTGAAGATCAGCAGTTTCTTTCAGGGCTGGCACCTTCCTTGTGGGAGAAGGAGCCGTAAGTTTGCCTTTTCAGAAAAAAGCTTCTGCCGAGAAAGAGCACCGTGACATGCTGAGTCTCTGGGAAAGCAGAGATCCCCAGTGCTGTTGTGCCTGTGGATAGGCTGCAGAAGGATACTGAAGATCAGCAGTTTCTTTCAGGGCTGGCACCTTCCTTGTGGGAGAAGGAGCCGTAAGTTTGCCTTTTCAGAAAAAAGCTTCTGCCGAGAAAGAGCACCGTGACATGCTGAGTCTCTGGGAAAGCAGAGATCCCCAGTTTTGTTGTGCCTGTGGATAGGCTGCAGAAGGATACTGAAGATCAGCAGTTTCTTTCAGGGCTGGCACCTTCCTTGTGGGAGAAGGAGCCGTAAGTTTGCCTTTTCAGAAAAAAGCTTCTGCCGAGAAAGAGCACCGTGACATGCTGAGTCTCTGGGAAAGCAGAGATCCCCAGTGCTGTTGTGCCTGTGGATAGGCTGCAGAGGGATAGTGAAAAACTGCATTAGTTTTCAGGGCTGGCACCTTCCCTGTGGGAGAAGGAGCCGTAAGTTTGCCTTTTCAGAAAAAAGCTTCTGCCGAGAGCGAGCACCGTGACATGCTGAGTCTCTGGGAAAGCAGAGATCCCCAAAGCTGTTGTGCCTGTGGATAGGCTGCAGAGGGATAGTGAAAAACTGCATTAGTTTTCAGGGCTGGCACCTTCCCTGTGGGAGAAGGAGCCGTAAGTTTGCCTTTTCAGAAAAAAGCTTCTGCCGAGAGCGAGCACCGTGACATGCTGAGTCTCTGGGAAAGCAGAGATCCCAAAAGCTGTTGTGCCTGTGGATAGGCTGCAGAGGGATAGTGAATACCAGCAAGATCTTTCAGGGCTAGCACCTTCCTTGTGGGAGAAGGAGCCACACTTTTGCCTTCTCAGAAAAAGCTTCTGCCGAGAACGAGCACCGTGACATGCTGAGTCTCTGGGAAAGCAGAGATCCCCAGTTTTGTTCTGCCTGTGGAGAGGCTTCAGGGGGACGGTGAAGACCAGCAATTTCTTTCAGGGCTGGCACCTTCCTTGTGGGAGAAGGAGCCGTAAGTTTGCCTTTTCAGAAAAAAGCTTCTGCCGAGAACGAGCACCGTGACATGCTGAGTCTCTGGGAAAGCAGAGATCCCCAGTGCTGTTGTGCCTGTGGATAGGCTGCAGAGGGATACTGAAGATCAGCAGTTTCTTTCAGGGCTGGCACCTTCCTTGTGGGAGAAGCAGCCGTAAGTTTGCCTTTTCAGAAAAAAGCTTCTGCCGAGAAAGAGCACCGTGACATGCTGAGTCTCTGGGAAAGCAGAGATCCCCAGTGCTGTTGTGCCTGTGGATAGGCTGCAGAAGGATACTGAAGATCAGCAGTTTCTTTCAGGGCTGGCACCTTCCTTGTGGGAGAAGGAGCCGTAAGTTTGCCTTTTCAGAAAAAAGCTTCTGCCGAGAAAGAGCACCGTGACATGCTGAGTCTCTGGGAAAGCAGAGATCCCCAGTGCTGTTGTGCCTGTGGTTAGGCTGCAGAGGGATACTGAAGATCAGCAGTTTCTTTCAGGGCTGGCACCTTCCTTGTGGGAGAAGGAGCCGTAAGTTTGCCTTTTCAGAAAAAAGCTTCTGCCGAGAGCGAGCACCGTGACATGCTGAGTCTCTGGGAAAGCAGAGATCCCCAGTGCTGTTGTGCCTGTGGATAGGCTGCAGAGGGATACTGAAGATCAGCAGTTTCTTTCAGGGCTGGCACCTTCCTTGTGGGAGAAGGAGCCGTAAGTTTGCCTTTTCAGAAAAAAGCTTCTGCCGAGAACGAGCACCGTGACATGCTGAGTCTCTGGGAAAGCAGAGATCCCCAGTGCTGTTGTGCCTGTGGTTAGGCTGCAGAAGGATACTGAAGATCAGCAGTTTCTTTCAGGGCTGGCACCTTCCTTGTGGGAGAAGGAGCCACACTTTTGCCTTCTCAGAAAAAGCTTCTGCCGAGAACGAGCACCGTGACATGCTGAGTCTCTGGGAAAGCAGAGATCCCCAAAGCTGTTGTGCCTGTGGATAGTGAAAAACTGCATTAGTTTTCAGGGCTGGCACCTTCCCTGTGGGAGAAGGAGCCGTAAGTTTGCCTTTTCAGAAAAAAGCTTCTGCCGAGAGCGAGCACCGTGACATGCTGAGTCTCTGGGAAAGCAGAGATCCCCAAAGCTGTTGTGCCTGTGGATAGGCTGCAGAGGGATAGTGAAAAACTGCATTAGTTTTCAGGGCTGGCACCTTCCCTGTGGGAGAAGGAGCCGTAAGTTTGCCTTTTCAGAAAAAAGCTTCTGCCGAGAGCGAGCACCGTGACATGCTGAGTCTCTGGGAAAGCAGAGATCCCCAAAGCTGTTGTGCCTGTGGATAGGCTGCAGAGGGATAGTGAAAAACTGCATTAGTTTTCAGGGCTGGCACCTTCCCTGTGGGAGAAGGAGCCGTAAGTTTGCCTTTTCAGAAAAAAGCTTCTGCCGAGAGCGAGCACCGTGACATGCTGAGTCTCTGGGAAAGCAGAGATCCCAAAAGCTGTTGTGCCTGTGGATAGGCTGCAGAGGGATAGTGAATACCAGCAAGATCTTTCAGGGCTAGCACCTTCCTTGTGGGAGAAGGAGCCACACTTTTGCCTTCTCAGAAAAAGCTTCTGCCGAGAACGAGCACCGTGACATGCTGAGTCTCTGGGAAAGCAGAGATCCCAAAAGCTGTTGTGCCTGTGGATAGGCTGCAGAGGGATAGTGAAAAACTGCATTAGTTTTCAGGGCTGGCACCTTCCCTGTGGGAGAAGGAGCCGTAAGTTTGCCTTTTCAGAAAAAAGCTTCTGCCGAGAAAGAGCACCGTGACATGCTGAGTCTCTGGGAAAGCAGAGATCCCAAAAGCTGTTGTGCCTGTGGATAGGCTGCAGAGGGATAGTGAATACCAGCAAGATCTTTCAGGGCTAGCACCTTCCTTGTGGGAGAAGGAGCCACACTTTTGCCTTCTCAGAAAAAGCTTCTGCCGAGAGCGAGCACCGTGACATGCTGAGTCTCTGGGAAAGCAGAGATCCCCAAAGCTGTTGTGCCTGTGGATAGGCTGCAGAGGGATAGTGAAAAACTGCATTAGTTTTCAGGGCTGGCACCTTCCCTGTGGGAGAAGGAGCCGTAAGTTTGCCTTTTCAGAAAAAAGCTTCTGCCGAGAGCGAGCACCGTGACATGCTGAGTCTCTGGGAAAGCAGAGATCCCCAAAGCTGTTGTGCCTGTGGATAGGCTGCAGAGGGATAGTGAAAAACTGCATTAGTTTTCAGGGCTGGCACCTTCCCTGTGGGAGAAGGAGCCGTAAGTTTGCCTTTTCAGAAAAAAGCTTCTGCCGAGAGCGAGCACCGTGACATGCTGAGTCTCTGGGAAAGCAGAGATCCCCAAAGCTGTTGTGCCTGTGGATAGGCTGCAGAGGGATAGTGAAAAACTGCATTAGTTTTCAGGGCTGGCACCTTCCCTGTGGGAGAAGGAGCCGTAAGTTTGCCTTTTCAGAAAAAAGCTTCTGCCGAGAGCGAGCACCGTGACATGCTGAGTCTCTGGGAAAGCAGAGATCCCAAAAGCTGTTGTGCCTGTGGATAGGCTGCAGAGGGATAGTGAATACCAGCAAGATCTTTCAGGGCTAGCACCTTCCTTGTGGGAGAAGGAGCCACACTTTTGCCTTCTCAGAAAAAGCTTCTGCCGAGAACGAGCACCGTGACATGCTGAGTCTCTGGGAAAGCAGAGATCCCCAAAGCTGTTGTGCCTGTGGATAGGCTGCAGAGGGATAGTGAAAAACTGCATTAGTTTTCAGGGCTGGCACCTTCCCTGTGGGAGAAGGAGCCGTAAGTTTGCCTTTTCAGAAAAAAGCTTCTGCCGAGAAAGAGCACCGTGACATGCTGAGTCTCTGGGAAAGCAGAGATCCCAAAAGCTGTTGTGCCTGTGGATAGGCTGCAGAGGGATAGTGAATACCAGCAAGATCTTTCAGGGCTAGCACCTTCCTTGTGGGAGAAGGAGCCACACTTTTGCCTTCTCAGAAAAAGCTTCTGCCGAGAACGAGCACCGTGACATGCTGAGTCTCTGGGAAAGCAGAGATCCCCAAAGCTGTTGTGCCTGTGGATAGGCTGCAGAGGGATAGTGAAAAACTGCATTAGTTTTCAGGGCTGGCACCTTCCCTGTGGGAGAAGGAGCCGTAAGTTTGCCTTTTCAGAAAAAAGCTTCTGCCGAGAGCGAGCACCGTGACATGCTGAGTCTCTGGGAAAGCAGAGATCCCCAAAGCTGTTGTGCCTGTGGATAGGCTGCAGAGGGATAGTGAAAAACTGCATTAGTTTTCAGGGCTGGCACCTTCCCTGTGGGAGAAGGAGCCGTAAGTTTGCCTTTTCAGAAAAAAGCTTCTGCCGAGAGCGAGCACCGTGACATGCTGAGTCTCTGGGAAAGCAGAGATCCCCAAAGCTGTTGTGCCTGTGGATAGGCTGCAGAGGGATAGTGAAAAACTGCATTAGTTTTCAGGGCTGGCACCTTCCCTGTGGGAGAAGGAGCCGTAAGTTTGCCTTTTCAGAAAAAAGCTTCTGCCGAGAGCGAGCACCGTGACATGCTGAGTCTCTGGGAAAGCAGAGATCCCCAAAGCTGTTGTGCCTGTGGATAGGCTGCAGAGGGATAGTGAAAAACTGCATTAGTTTTCAGGGCTGGCACCTTCCCTGTGGGAGAAGGAGCCGTAAGTTTGCCTTTTCAGAAAAAAGCTTCTGCCGAGAGCGAGCACCGTGACATGCTGAGTCTCTGGGAAAGCAGAGATCCCAAAAGCTGTTGTGCCTGTGGATAGGCTGCAGAGGGATAGTGAATACCAGCAAGATCTTTCAGGGCTAGCACCTTCCTTGTGGGAGAAGGAGCCACACTTTTGCCTTCTCAGAAAAAGCTTCTGCCGAGAACGAGCACCGTGACATGCTGAGTCTCTGGGAAAGCAGAGATCCCAAAAGCTGTTGTGCCTGTGGATAGGCTGCAGAGGGATAGTGAAAAACTGCATTAGTTTTCAGGGCTGGCACCTTCCCTGTGGGAGAAGGAGCCGTAAGTTTGCCTTTTCAGAAAAAAGCTTCTGCCGAGAAAGAGCACCGTGACATGCTGAGTCTCTGGGAAAGCAGAGATCCCAAAAGCTGTTGTGCCTGTGGATAGGCTGCAGAGGGATAGTGAATACCAGCAAGATCTTTCAGGGCTAGCACCTTCCTTGTGGGAGAAGGAGCCACACTTTTGCCTTCTCAGAAAAAGCTTCTGCCGAGAACGAGCACCGTGACATGCTGAGTCTCTGGGAAAGCAGAGATCCCCAAAGCTGTTGTGCCTGTGGATAGGCTGCAGAGGGATAGTGAAAAACTGCATTAGTTTTCAGGGCTGGCACCTTCCCTGTGGGAGAAGGAGCCGTAAGTTTGCCTTTTCAGAAAAAAGCTTCTGCCGAGAGCGAGCACCGTGACATGCTGAGTCTCTGGGAAAGCAGAGATCCCCAAAGCTGTTGTGCCTGTGGATAGGCTGCAGAGGGATAGTGAAAAACTGCATTAGTTTTCAGGGCTGGCACCTTCCCTGTGGGAGAAGGAGCCGTAAGTTTGCCTTTTCAGAAAAAAGCTTCTGCCGAGAGCGAGCACCGTGACATGCTGAGTCTCTGGGAAAGCAGAGATCCCCAAAGCTGTTGTGCCTGTGGATAGGCTGCAGAGGGATAGTGAAAAACTGCATTAGTTTTCAGGGCTGGCACCTTCCCTGTGGGAGAAGGAGCCGTAAGTTTGCCTTTTCAGAAAAAAGCTTCTGCCGAGAGCGAGCACCGTGACATGCTGAGTCTCTGGGAAAGCAGAGATCCCAAAAGCTGTTGTGCCTGTGGATAGGCTGCAGAGGGATAGTGAATACCAGCAAGATCTTTCAGGGCTAGCACCTTCCTTGTGGGAGAAGGAGCCACACTTTTGCCTTCTCAGAAAAAGCTTCTGCCGAGAACGAGCACCGTGACATGCTGAGTCTCTGGGAAAGCAGAGATCCCCAGTTTTGTTCTGCCTGTGGAGAGGCTTCAGGGGGACGGTGAAGACCAGCAATTTCTTTCAGGGCTGGCACCTTCCTTGTGGGAGAAGGAGCAGTAAGTTTGCCTTTTCAGAAAAAAGCTTCTGCCGAGAACGAGCACCGTGACATGCTGAGTCTCTGGGAAAGCAGAGATCCCCAGTGCTGTTGTGCCTGTGGATAGGCTGCAGAGGGATACTGAAGATCAGCAGTTTCTTTCAGGGCTGGCACCTTCCTTGTGGGAGAAGGAGCCGTAAGTTTGCCTTTTCAGAAAAAAGCTTCTGCCGAGAAAGAGCACCGTGACATGCTGAGTCTCTGGGAAAGCAGAGATCCCCAGTGCTGTTGTGCCTGTGGATAGGCTGCAGAAGGATACTGAAGATCAGCAGTTTCTTTCAGGGCTGGCACCTTCCTTGTGGGAGAAGGAGCCGTAAGTTTGCCTTTTCAGAAAAAAGCTTCTGCCGAGAGCGAGCACAGTGACATGCTGAGTCTCTGGGAAAGCAGAGATCCCCAGTGCTGTTGTGCCTGTGGTTAGGCTGCAGAGGGATACTGAAGATCAGCAGTTTCTTTCAGGGCTGGCACCTTCCTTGTGGGAGAAGGAGCCGTAAGTTTGCCTTTTCAGAAAAAAGTTCTGCCGAGAGCGAGCACCGTGACATGCTGAGTCTCTGGGAAAGCAGAGATCCCCAGTGCTGTTGTGCCTGTGGATAGGCTGCAGAGGGATACTGAAGATCAGCAGTTTCTTTCAGGGCTGGCACCTTCCTTGTGGGAGAAGGAGCCGTAAGTTTGCCTTTTCAGAAAAAAGCTTCTGCCGAGAGCGAGCACCGTGACATGCTGAGTCTCTGGGAAAGCAGAGATCCCCAGTTTTGTTCTGCCTGTGGAGAGGCTTCAGGGGGACGGTGAAGACCAGCAATTTCTTTCAGGGCTGGCACCTTCCTTGTGGGAGAAGGAGCCGTAAGTTTGCCTTTTCAGAAAAAAGCTTCTGCCGAGAACGAGCACCGTGACATGCTGAGTCTCTGGGAAAGCAGAGATCCCCAGTGCTGTTGTGCCTGTGGTTAGGCTGCAGAAGGATACTGAAGATCAGCAGTTTCTTTCAGGGCTGGCACCTTCCTTGTGGGAGAAGGAGCCGTAAGTTTGCCTTTTCAGAAAAAAGCTTCTGCCGAGAAAGAGCACCGTGACATGCTGAGTCTCTGGGAAAGCAGAGACCCCCAGGCCTGTTGTGCCTGTGGATAGGCTGCAGAGGGATACTGAAGATCAGCAGTTTCTTTCAGGGCTGGCACCTTCCTTGTGGGAGAAGGAGCCGTAAGTTTGCCTTTTCAGAAAAAAGCTTCTGCCGAGAAAGAGCACCGTGACATGCTGAGTCTCTGGGAAAGCAGAGATCCCCAGTGCTGTTGTGCCTGTGGATAGGCTGCAGAAGGATACTGAAGATCAGCAGTTTCTTTCAGGGCTGGCACCTTCCTTGTGGGAGAAGGAGCCGTAAGTTTGCCTTTTCAGAAAAAAGCTTCTGCCGAGAAAGAGCACCGTGACATGCTGAGTCTCTGGGAAAGCAGAGATCCCCAGTTTTGTTCTGCCTGTGGAGAGGCTTCAGGGGGACGGTGAAGACCAGCAATTTCTTTCAGGGCTGGCACCTTCCTTGTGGGAGAAGGAGCCGTAAGTTTGCCTTTTCAGAAAAAAGCTTCTGCCGAGAACGAGCACCGTGACATGCTGAGTCTCTGGGAAAGCAGAGATCCCCAGTGCTGTTGTGCCTGTGGATAGGCTGCAGAGGGATACTGAAGATCAGCAGTTTCTTTCAGGGCTGGCACCTTCCTGGTGGGAGAAGGAGCCGTAAGTTTGCCTTTTCAGAAAAAAGCTTCTGCCGAGAAAGAGCACCGTGACATGCTGAGTCTCTGGGAAAGCAGAGATCCCCAGTGCTGTTGTGCCTGTGGATAGGCTGCAGAAGGATACTGAAGATCAGCAGTTTCTTTCAGGGCTGGCACCTTCCTTGTGGGAGAAGGAGCCGTAAGTTTGCCTTTTCAGAAAAAAGCTTCTGCCGAGAAAGAGCACCGTGACATGCTGAGTGTCTGGGAAAGCAGAGATCCCCAGGCCTGTTGTGCCTGTGGATAGGCTGCAGAGGGATACTGAATATCAGCAGTTTCTTTCAGGGCTGGCACCTTCCTTGTGGGAGAAGGAGCCGTAAGTTTGCCTTTTCAGAAAAAAGCTTCTGCCGAGAAAGAGCACCGTGACATGCTGAGTCTCTGGGAAAGCAGAGATCCCCAGTGCTGTTGTGCCTGTGGATAGGCTGCAGAGGGATACTGAAGATCAGCAGTTTCTTTCAGGGCTGGCACCTTCCTTGTGGGAGAAGGAGCCGTAAGTTTGCCTTTTCAGAAAAAAGCTTCTGCCGAGAGCGAGCACAGTGACATGATGAGTCTCTGGGAAAGCAGAGATCCCCAGTGCTGTT
This sequence comes from Astur gentilis, assembly GCF_929443795.1. Classification (NCBI taxonomy): domain Eukaryota; kingdom Metazoa; phylum Chordata; class Aves; order Accipitriformes; family Accipitridae; genus Astur; species Astur gentilis. Next base: position 10,819,392 of record NC_064889.1, on the reverse strand, counting down.
GTGCCTGTGGATAGGCTGCAGAAGGATACTGAAGATCAGCAGTTTCTTTCAGGGCTGGCACCTTCCTTGTGGGAGAAGGAGCCGTAAGTTTGCATTTTCAGAAAAAAGCTTCTGCCGAGAGCGAGCACAGTGACATGCTGAGTCTCTGGGAAAGCAGAGATCCCCAGTTTTGTTCTGCCTGTGGATAGGCTGCAGAGGGATACTGAAGATCAGCAGTTTCTTTCAGGGCTGGCACCTTCCTTGTGGGAGAAGGAGCCGTAAGTTTGCCTTTTCAGAAAAAAGCTTCTGCCGAGAGCGAGCACCGTGACATGCTGAGTCTCTGGGAAAGCAGAGATCCCCAGGCCTGTTGTGCCTGTGGATAGGCTGCAGGGGGACGGTGAAGACCAGCAATTTCTTTCAGGGCTGGCACCTTCCTTGTGGGAGAAGGAGCCGTAAGTTTGCCTTTTCAGAAAAAAGCTTCTGCCGAGAAAGAGCACCGTGACATGCTGAGTCTCTGGGAAAGCAGAGATCCCCAGTGCTGTTGTGCCTGTGGTTAGGCTGCAGATGGATACTGAAGATCAGCAGTTTCTTTCAGGGCTGGCACCTTCCTTGTGGGAGAAGGAGCCGTAAGTTTGCCTTTTCAGAAAAAAGCTTCTGCCGAGAAAGAGCACCGTGACATGCTGAGTCTCTGGGAAAGCAGAGATCCCCAGTGCTGTTGTGCCTGTGGATAGGCTGCAGAAGGATACTGAAGATCAGCAGTTTCTTTCAGGGCTGGCACCTTCCTTGTGGGAGAAGGAGCCGTAAGTTTGCCTTTTCAGAAAAAAGCTTCTGCCGAGAAAGAGCACCGTGACATGCTGAGTCTCTGGGAAAGCAGAGATCCCCAGTGCTGTTGTGCCTGTGGATAGGCTGCAGAAGGATACTGAAGATCAGCAGTTTCTTTCAGGGCTGGCACCTTCCTTGTGGGAGAAGGAGCCGTAAGTTTGCCTTTTCAGAAAAAAGCTTCTGCCGAGAGCGAGCACCGTGACATGCTGAGTCTCTGGGAAAGCAGAGATCCCCAGTGCTGTTGTGCCTGTGGTTAGGCTGCAGAGGGATACTGAAGATCAGCAGTTTCTTTCAGGGCTGGCACCTTCCTTGTGGGAGAAGGAGCCGTAAGTTTGCCTTTTCAGAAAAAAGCTTCTGCCGAGAAAGAGCACCGTGACATGCTGAGTCTCTGGGAAAGCAGAGATCCCCAGTTTTGTTGTGCCTGTGGATAGGCTGCAGAAGGATACTGAAGATCAGCAGTTTCTTTCAGGGCTGGCACCTTCCTTGTGGGAGAAGGAGCCGTAAGTTTGCCTTTTCAGAAAAAAGCTTCTGCCGAGAAAGAGCACCGTGACATGCTGAGTCTCTGGGAAAGCAGAGATCCCCAGTTTTGTTCTGCCTGTGGAGAGGCTGCAGGGGGACGGTGAAGACCAGCAATTTCTTTCAGGGCTGGCACCTTCCTTGTGGGAGAAGGAGCCGTAAGTTTGCCTTTTCAGAAAAAAGCTTCTGCCGAGAACGAGCACCGTGACATGCTGAGTCTCTGGGAAAGCAGAGATCCCCAGTTTTGTTCTGCCTGTGGAGAGGCTGCAGGGGGACGGTGAAGACCAGCAATTTCTTTCAGGGCTGGCACCTTCCTTGTGGGAGAAGGAGCCGTAAGTTTGCCTTTTCAGAAAAAAGCTTCTGCCGAGAACGAGCACCGTGACATGCTGAGTCTCTGGGAAAGCAGAGATCCCCAGTGCTGTTGTGCCTGTTGATAGGCTGCAGAGGGATACTGAAGATCAGCAGTTTCTTTCAGGGCTGGCACCTTCCTTGTGGGAGAAGGAGCCGTAAGTTTGCCTTTTCAGAAAAAAGCTTCTGCCGAGAAAGAGCACCGTGACATGCTGAGTCTCTGGGAAAGCAGAGATCCCCAGTGCTGTTGTGCCTGTGGATAGGCTGCAGAAGGATACTGAAGATCAGCAGTTTCTTTCAGGGCTGGCACCTTCCTTGTGGGAGAAGGAGCCGTAAGTTTGCCTTTTCAGAAAAAAGCTTCTGCCGAGAAAGAGCACCGTGACATGCTGAGTCTCTGGGAAAGCAGAGATCCCCAGTGCTGTTGTGCCTGTGGATAGGCTGCAGAAGGATACTGAAGATCAGCAGTTTCTTTCAGGGCTGGCACCTTCCTTGTGGGAGAAGGAGCCGTAAGTTTGCCTTTTCAGAAAAAAGCTTCTGCCGAGAAAGAGCACCGTGACATGCTGAGTCTCTGGGAAAGCAGAGATCCCCAGTTTTGTTCTGCCTGTGGAGAGGCTTCAGGGGGACGGTGAAGACCAGCAATTTCTTTCAGGGCTGGCACCTTCCTTGTGGGAGAAGGAGCCGTAAGTTTGCCTTTTCAGAAAAAAGCTTCTGCCGAGAACGAGCACCGTGACATGCTGAGTCTCTGGGAAAGCAGAGATCCCCAGTGCTGTTGTGCCTGTGGATAGGCTGCAGAGGGATACTGAAGATCAGCAGTTTCTTTCAGGGCTGGCACCTTCCTTGTGGGAGAAGGAGCCGTAAGTTTGCCTTTTCAGAAAAAAGCTTCTGCCGAGAAAGAGCACCGTGACATGCTGAGTCTCTGGGAAAGCAGAGATCCCCAGTTTTGTTGTGCCTGTGGATAGGCTGCAGAAGGATACTGAAGATCAGCAGTTTCTTTCAGGGCTGGCACCTTCCTTGTGGGAGAAGGAGCCGTAAGTTTGCCTTTTCAGAAAAAAGCTTCTGCCGAGAAAGAGCACCGTGACATGCTGAGTCTCTGGGAAAGCAGAGATCCCCAGTTTTGTTGTGCCTGTGGATAGGCTGCAGAAGGATACTGAAGATCAGCAGTTTCTTTCAGGGCTGGCACCTTCCTTGTGGGAGAAGGAGCCGTAAGTTTGCCTTTTCAGAAAAAAGCTTCTGCCGAGAAAGAGCACCGTGACATGCTGAGTCTCTGGGAAAGCAGAGATCCCCAGGCCTGTTGTGCCTGTGGATAGGCTGCAGGGGGACGGTGAAGACCAGCAATTTCTTTCAGGGCTGGCACCTTCCTTGTGGGAGAAGGAGCCGTAAGTTTGCCTTTTCAGAAAAAAGCTTCTGCCGAGAAAGAGCACCGTGACATGCTGAGTCTCTGGGAAAGCAGAGATCCCCAGTGCTGTTGTGCCTGTGGATAGGCTGCAGAAGGATACTGAAGATCAGCAGTTTCTTTCAGGGCTGGCACCTTCCTTGTGGGAGAAGGAGCCGTAAGTTTGCCTTTTCAGAAAAAAGCTTCTGCCGAGAAAGAGCACCGTGACATGCTGAGTCTCTGGGAAAGCAGAGATCCCCAGTGCTGTTGTGCCTGTGGATAGGCTGCAGAGGGATACTGAAGATCAGCAGTTTCTTTCAGGGCTGGCACCTTCCTTGTGGGAGAAGGAGCCGTAAGTTTGCCTTTTCAGAAAAAAGCTTCTGCCGAGAGCGAGCACCGTGACATGCTGAGTCTCTGGGAAAGCAGAGATCCCCAGTGCTGTTGTGCCTGTGGTTAGGCTGCAGAGGGATACTGAAGATCAGCAGTTTCTTTCAGGGCTGGCACCTTCCTTGTGGGAGAAGGAGCCGTAAGTTTGCCTTTTCAGAAAAAAGCTTCTGCCGAGAAAGAGCACCGTGACATGCTGAGTCTCTGGGAAAGCAGAGATCCCCAGTTTTGTTGTGCCTGTGGATAGGCTGCAGAAGGATACTGAAGATCAGCAGTTTCTTTCAGGGCTGGCACCTTCCTTGTGGGAGAAGGAGCCGTAAGTTTGCCTTTTCAGAAAAAAGCTTCTGCCGAGAAAGAGCACCGTGACATGCTGAGTCTCTGGGAAAGCAGAGATCCCCAGTTTTGTTCTGCCTGTGGAGAGGCTGCAGGGGGACGGTGAAGACCAGCAATTTCTTTCAGGGCTGGCACCTTCCTTGTGGGAGAAGGAGCCGTAAGTTTGCCTTTTCAGAAAAAAGCTTCTGCCGAGAACGAGCACCGTGACATGCTGAGTCTCTGGGAAAGCAGAGATCCCCAGTTTTGTTCTGCCTGTGGAGAGGCTGCAGGGGGACGGTGAAGACCAGCAATTTCTTTCAGGGCTGGCACCTTCCTTGTGGGAGAAGGAGCCGTAAGTTTGCCTTTTCAGAAAAAAGCTTCTGCCGAGAACGAGCACCGTGACATGCTGAGTCTCTGGGAAAGCAGAGATCCCCAGTGCTGTTGTGCCTGTTGATAGGCTGCAGAGGGATACTGAAGATCAGCAGTTTCTTTCAGGGCTGGCACCTTCCTTGTGGGAGAAGGAGCCGTAAGTTTGCCTTTTCAGAAAAAAGCTTCTGCCGAGAAAGAGCACCGTGACATGCTGAGTCTCTGGGAAAGCAGAGATCCCCAGTGCTGTTGTGCCTGTGGATAGGCTGCAGAAGGATACTGAAGATCAGCAGTTTCTTTCAGGGCTGGCACCTTCCTTGTGGGAGAAGGAGCCGTAAGTTTGCCTTTTCAGAAAAAAGCTTCTGCCGAGAAAGAGCACCGTGACATGCTGAGTCTCTGGGAAAGCAGAGATCCCCAGTGCTGTTGTGCCTGTGGATAGGCTGCAGAAGGATACTGAAGATCAGCAGTTTCTTTCAGGGCTGGCACCTTCCTTGTGGGAGAAGGAGCCGTAAGTTTGCCTTTTCAGAAAAAAGCTTCTGCCGAGAAAGAGCACCGTGACATGCTGAGTCTCTGGGAAAGCAGAGATCCCCAGTGCTGTTGTGCCTGTGGTTAGGCTGCAGAGGGATACTGAAGATCAGCAGTTTCTTTCAGGGCTGGCACCTTCCTTGTGGGAGAAGGAGCCGTAAGTTTGCCTTTTCAGAAAAAAGCTTCTGCCGAGAAAGAGCACCGTGACATGCTGAGTCTCTGGGAAAGCAGAGATCCCCAGTTTTGTTGTGCCTGTGGATAGGCTGCAGAAGGATACTGAAGATCAGCAGTTTCTTTCAGGGCTGGCACCTTCCTTGTGGGAGAAGGAGCCGTAAGTTTGCCTTTTCAGAAAAAAGCTTCTGCCGAGAAAGAGCACCGTGACATGCTGAGTCTATGGGAAAGCAGAGATCCCCAGGCCTGTTGTGCGTGTGGATAGGCTGCAGAGGGATACTGAAGATCAGCAGTTTCTTTCAGGGCTGGCACCTTCCTTGTGGGAGAAGGAGCCGTAAGTTTGCCTTTTCAGAAAAAAGCTTCTGCCGAGAAAGAGCACCGTGACATGCTGAGTCTCTGGGAAAGCAGAGATCCCCAGTTTTGTTCTGCCTGTGCAGAGGCTGCAGGGGGACGGTGAAGACCAGCAATTTCTTTCAGGGCTGGCACCTTCCTTGTGGGAGAAGGAGCCGTAAGTTTGCCTTTTCAGAAAAAAGCTTCTGCCGAGAACGAGCACCGTGACATGCTGAGTCTCTGGGAAAGCAGAGATCCCCAGTTTTGTTCTGCCTCTGGAGAGGCTGCAGGGGGACGGTGAAGACCAGCAATTTCTTTCAGGGCTGGCACCTTCCTTGTGGGAGAAGGAGCCGTAAGTTTGCCTTTTCAGAAAAAAGCTTCTGCCGAGAACGAGCACCGTGACATGCTGAGTCTCTGGGAAAGCAGAGATCCCCAGTGCTGTTGTGCCTGTTGATAGGCTGCAGAGGGATACTGAAGATCAGCAGTTTCTTTCAGGGCTGGCACCTTCCTTGTGGGAGAAGGAGCCGTAAGTTTGCCTTTTCAGAAAAAAGCTTCTGCCGAGAAAGAGCACCGTGACATGCTGAGTCTCTGGGAAAGCAGAGATCCCCAGTGCTGTTGTGCCTGTGGATAGGCTGCAGAAGGATACTGAAGATCAGCAGTTTCTTTCAGGGCTGGCACCTTCCTTGTGGGAGAAGGAGCCGTAAGTTTGCCTTTTCAGAAAAAAGCTTCTGCCGAGAGCGAGCACCGTGACATGCTGAGTCTCTGGGAAAGCAGAGATCCCCAGTGCTGTTGTGCCTGTGGTTAGGCTGCAGAGGGATACTGAAGATCAGCAGTTTCTTTCAGGGCTGGCACCTTCCTTGTGGGAGAAGGAGCCGTAAGTTTGCCTTTTCAGAAAAAAGCTTCTGCCGAGAAAGAGCACCGTGACATGCTGAGTCTCTGGGAAAGCAGAGATCCCCAGTTTTGTTGTGCCTGTGGATAGGCTGCAGAAGGATACTGAAGATCAGCAGTTTCTTTCAGGGCTGGCACCTTCCTTGTGGGAGAAGGAGCCGTAAGTTTGCCTTTTCAGAAAAAAGCTTCTGCCGAGAAAGAGCACCGTGACATGCTGAGTCTCTGGGAAAGCAGAGATCCCCAGTTTTGTTCTGCCTGTGGAGAGGCTGCAGGGGGACGGTGAAGACCAGCAATTTCTTTCAGGGCTGGCACCTTCCTTGTGGGAGAAGGAGCCGTAAGTTTGCCTTTTCAGAAAAAAGCTTCTGCCGAGAACGAGCACCGTGACATGCTGAGTCTCTGGGAAAGCAGAGATCCCCAGTTTTGTTCTGCCTGTGGAGAGGCTGCAGGGGGACGGTGAAGACCAGCAATTTCTTTCAGGGCTGGCACCTTCCTTGTGGGAGAAGGAGCCGTAAGTTTGCCTTTTCAGAAAAAAGCTTCTGCCGAGAAAGAGCACCGTGACATGCTGAGTCTCTGGGAAAGCAGAGATCCCCAGTTTTGTTGTGCCTGTGGATAGGCTGCAGAAGGATACTGAAGATCAGCAGTTTCTTTCAGGGCTGGCACCTTCCTTGTGGGAGAAGGAGCCGTAAGTTTGCCTTTTCAGAAAAAAGCTTCTGCCGAGAAAGAGCACCGTGACATGCTGAGTCTCTGGGAAAGCAGAGATCCCCAGGCCTGTTGTGCCTGTGGATAGGCTGCAGGGGGACGGTGAAGACCAGCAATTTCTTTCAGGGCTGGCACCTTCCTTGTGGGAGAAGGAGCCGTAAGTTTGCCTTTTCAGAAAAAAGCTTCTGCCGAGAAAGAGCACCGTGACATGCTGAGTCTCTGGGAAAGCAGAGATCCCCAGTGCTGTTGTGCCTGTGGTTAGGCTGCAGAGGGATACTGAAGATCAGCAGTTTCTTTCAGGGCTGGCACCTTCCTTGTGGGAGAAGGAGCCGTAAGTTTGCCTTTTCAGAAAAAAGCTTCTGCCGAGAAAGAGCACCGTGACATGCTGAGTCTCTGGGAAAGCAGAGATCCCCAGTGCTGTTGTGCCTGTGGATAGGCTGCAGAGGGATACTGAAGATCAGCAGTTTCTTTCAGGGCTGGCACCTTCCTTGTGGGAGAAGCAGCCGTAAGTTTGCCTTTTCAGAAAAAAGCTTCTGCCGAGAAAGAGCACCGTGACATGCTGAGTCTCTGGGAAAGCAGAGATCCCCAGTTTTGTTGTGCCTGTGGATAGGCTGCAGAAGGATACTGAAGATCAGCAGTTTCTTTCAGGGCTGGCACCTTCCTTGTGGGAGAAGGAGCCGTAAGTTTGCCTTTTCAGAAAAAAGCTTCTGCCGAGAAAGAGCACCGTGACATGCTGAGTCTCTGGGAAAGCAGAGATCCCCAGTTTTGTTGTGCCTGTGGATAGGCTGCAGAGGGATACTGAAGATCAGCAGTTTCTTTCAGGGCTGGCACCTTCCTTGTGGGAGAAGGAGCCGTAAGTTTGCCTTTTCAGAAAAAAGCTTCTGCCGAGAAAGAGCACCGTGACATGCTGAGTCTCTGGGAAAGCAGAGATCCCCAGTTTTGTTGTGCCTGTGGATAGGCTGCAGAAGGATACTGAAGATCAGCAGTTTCTTTCAGGGCTGGCACCTTCCTTGTGGGAGAAGGAGCCGTAAGTTTGCCTTTTCAGAAAAAAGCTTCTGCCGAGAAAGAGCACCGTGACATGCTGAGTCTCTGGGAAAGCAGAGATCCCCAGTTTTGTTGTGCCTGTGGATAGGCTGCAGAGGGATACTGAAGATCAGCAGTTTCTTTCAGGGCTGGCACCTTCCTTGTGGGAGAAGGAGCCGTAAGTTTGCCTTTTCAGAAAAAAGCTTCTGCCGAGAAAGAGCACCGTGACATGCTGAGTCTCTGGGAAAGCAGAGATCCCCAGTTTTGTTGTGCCTGTGGATAGGCTGCAGAAGGATACTGAAGATCAGCAGTTTCTTTCAGGGCTGGCACCTTCCTTGTGGGAGAAGGAGCCGTAAGTTTGCCTTTTCAGAAAAAAGCTTCTGCCGAGAAAGAGCACCGTGACATGCTGAGTCTCTGGGAAAGCAGAGATCCCCAGTTTTGTTCTGCCTGTGGAGAGGCTTCAGGGGGACGGTGAAGACCAGCAATTTCTTTCAGGGCTGGCACCTTCCTTGTGGGAGAAGGAGCCGTAAGTTTGCCTTTTCAGAAAAAAGCTTCTGCCGAGAACGAGCACCGTGACATGCTGAGTCTCTGGGAAAGCAGAGATCCCCAGTGCTGTTGTGCCTGTGGATAGGCTGCAGAGGGATACTGAAGATCAGCAGTTTCTTTCAGGGCTGGCACCTTCCTTGTGGGAGAAGGAGCCGTAAGTTTGCCTTTTCAGAAAAAAGCTTCTGCCGAGAAAGAGCACCGTGACATGCTGAGTCTCTGGGAAAGCAGAGATCCCCAGTTTTGTTGTGCCTGTGGATAGGCTGCAGAAGGATACTGAAGATCAGCAGTTTCTTTCAGGGCTGGCACCTTCCTTGTGGGAGAAGGAGCCGTAAGTTTGCCTTTTCAGAAAAAAGCTTCTGCCGAGAAAGAGCACCGTGACATGCTGAGTCTCTGGGAAAGCAGAGATCCCCAGTTTTGTTGTGCCTGTGGATAGGCTGCAGAAGGATACTGAAGATCAGCAGTTTCTTTCAGGGCTGGCACCTTCCTTGTGGGAGAAGGAGCCGTAAGTTTGCCTTTTCAGAAAAAAGCTTCTGCCGAGAAAGAGCACCGTGACATGCTGAGTCTCTGGGAAAGCAGAGATCCCCAGTGCTGTTGTGCCTGTGGTTAGGCTGCAGAGGGATACTGAAGATCAGCAGTTTCTTTCAGGGCTGGCACCTTCCTTGTGGGAGAAGGAGCCGTAAGTTTGCCTTTTCAGAAAAAAGCTTCTGCCGAGAAAGAGCACCGTGACATGCTGAGTCTCTGGGAAAGCAGAGATCCCCAGTGCTGTTGTGCCTGTGGATAGGCTGCAGAGGGATACTGAAGATCAGCAGTTTCTTTCAGGGCTGGCACCTTCCTTGTGGGAGAAGGAGCCGTAAGTTTGCCTTTTCAGAAAAAAGCTTCTGCCGAGAAAGAGCACCGTGACATGCTGAGTCTCTGGGAAAGCAGAGATCCCCAGTTTTGTTGTGCCTGTGGATAGGCTGCAGAGGGATACTGAAGATCAGCAGTTTCTTTCAGGGCTGGCACCTTCCTTGTGGGAGAAGGAGCCGTAAGTTTGCCTTTTCAGAAAAAAGCTTCTGCCGAGAAAGAGCACCGTGACATGCTGAGTCTCTGGGAAAGCAGAGATCCCCAGTGCTGTTGTGCCTGTGGATAGGCTGCAGAAGGATACTGAAGATCAGCAGTTTCTTTCAGGGCTGGCACCTTCCTTGTGGGAGAAGGAGCCGTAAGTTTGCCTTTTCAGAAAAAAGCTTCTGCCGAGAAAGAGCACCGTGACATGCTGAGTCTCTGGGAAAGCAGAGATCCCCAGTTTTGTTCTGCCTGTGGAGAGGCTTCAGGGGGACGGTGAAGACCAGCAATTTCTTTCAGGGCTGGCACCTTCCTTGTGGGAGAAGGAGCCGTAAGTTTGCCTTTTCAGAAAAAAGCTTCTGCCGAGAACGAGCACCGTGACATGCTGAGTCTCTGGGAAAGCAGAGATCCCCAGTGCTGTTGTGCCTGTGGTTAGGCTGCAGAGGGATACTGAAGATCAGCAGTTTCTTTCAGGGCTGGCACCTTCCTTGTGGGAGAAGGAGCCGTAAGTTTGCCTTTTCAGAAAAAAGCTTCTGCCGAGAAAGAGCACCGTGACATGCTGAGTCTCTGGGAAAGCAGAGATCCCCAGTTTTGTTGTGCCTGTGGATAGGCTGCAGAAGGATACTGAAGATCAGCAGTTTCTTTCAGGGCTGGCACCTTCCTTGTGGGAGAAGGAGCCGTAAGTTTGCCTTTTCAGAAAAAAGCTTCTGCCGAGAAAGAGCACCGTGACATGCTGAGTGTCTGGGAAAGCAGAGATCCCCAGTTTTGTTGTGCCTGTGGATAGGCTGCAGAAGGATACTGAAGATCAGCAGTTTCTTTCAGGGCTGGCACCTTCCTTGTGGGAGAAGGAGCCGTAAGTTTGCCTTTTCAGAAAAAAGCTTCTGCCGAGAAAGAGCACCGTGACATGCTGAGTCTCTGGGAAAGCAGAGATCCCCAGGCCTGTTGTGCCTGTGGATAGGCTGCAGGGGGACGGTGAAGACCAGCAATTTCTTTCAGGGCTGGCACCTTCCTTGTGGGAGAAGGAGCCGTAAGTTTGCCTTTTCAGAAAAAAGCTTCTGCCGAGAAAGAGCACCGTGACATGCTGAGTCTCTGGGAAAGCAGAGATCCCCAGTGCTGTTGTGCCTGTGGTTAGGCTGCAGAGGGATACTGAAGATCAGCAGTTTCTTTCAGGGCTGGCACCTTCCTTGTGGGAGAAGGAGCCGTAAGTTTGCCTTTTCAGAAAAAAGCTTCTGCCGAGAAAGAGCACCGTGACATGCTGAGTCTCTGGGAAAGCAGAGATCCCCAGTGCTGTTGTGCCTGTGGATAGGCTGCAGAAGGATACTGAAGATCAGCAGTTTCTTTCAGGGCTGGCACCTTCCTTGTGGGAGAAGGAGCCGTAAGTTTGCCTTTTCAGAAAAAAGCTTCTGCCGAGAAAGAGCACCGTGACATGCTGAGTCTCTGGGAAAGCAGAGATCCCCAGTGCTGTTGTGCCTGTGGATAGGCTGCAGAGGGATACTGAAGATCAGCAGTTTCTTTCAGGGCTGGCACCTTCCTTGTGGGAGAAGGAGCCGTAAGTTTGCCTTTTCAGAAAAAAGCTTCTGCCGAGAGCGAGCACCGTGACATGCTGAGTCTCTGGGAAAGCAGAGATCCCCAGTGCTGTTGTGCCTGTGGTTAGGCTGCAGAGGGATACTGAAGATCAGCAGTTTCTTTCAGGGCTGGCACCTTCCTTGTGGGAGAAGGAGCCGTAAGTTTGCCTTTTCAGAAAAAAGCTTCTGCCGAGAAAGAGCACCGTGACATGCTGAGTCTCTGGGAAAGCAGAGATCCCCAGTGCTGTTGTGCCTGTGGATAGGCTGCAGAAGGATACTGAAGATCAGCAGTTTCTTTCAGGGCTGGCACCTTCCTTGTGGGAGAAGGAGCCGTAAGTTTGCCTTTTCAGAAAAAAGCTTCTGCCGAGAAAGAGCACCGTGACATGCTGAGTCTCTGGGAAAGCAGAGATCCCCAGTGCTGTTGTGCCTGTGGTTAGGCTGCAGAGGGATACTGAAGATCAGCAGTTTCTTTCAGGGCTGGCACCTTCCTTGTGGGAGAAGGAGCCGTAAGTTTGCCTTTTCAGAAAAAAGCTTCTGCCGAGAAAGAGCACCGTGACATGCTGAGTCTCTGGGAAAGCAGAGATCCCCAGGCCTGTTGTGCCTGTGGATAGGCTGCAGGGGGACGGTGAAGACCAGCAATTTCTTTCAGGGCTGGCACCTTCCTTGTGGGAGAAGGAGCCGTAAGTTTGCCTTTTCAGAAAAAAGCTTCTGCCGAGAACGAGCACCGTGACATGCTGAGTCTCTGGGACAGCAGAGATCCCCAGTGCTGTTGTGCCTGTGGTTAGGCTGCAGAGGGATACTGAAGATCAGCAGTTTCTTTCAGGGCTGGCACCTTCCTTGTGGGAGAAGGAGCCGTAAGTTTGCCTTTTCAGAAAAAAGCTTCTGCCGAGAAAGAGCACCGTGACATGCTGAGTCTCTGGGAAAGCAGAGATCCCCAGTTTTGTTGTGCCTGTGGATAGGCTGCAGAAGGATACTGAAGATCAGCAGTTTCTTTCAGGGCTGGCACCTTCCTTGTGGGAGAAGGAGCCGTAAGTTTGCCTTTTCAGAAAAAAGCTTCTGCCGAGAAAGAGCACCGTGACATGCTGAGTCTCTGGGAAAGCAGAGATCCCCAGTGCTGTTGTGCCTGTGGATAGGCTGCAGGGGGACGGTGAAGACCAGCAGTTTCTTTCAGGGCTGGCACCTTCCTTGTGGGAGAAGGAGCCGTAAGTTTGCCTTTTCAGAAAAAAGCTTCTGCCGAGAAAGAGCACCGTGACATGCTGAGTCTCTGGGAAAGCAGAGATGCCCAGGCCTGTTGTGCCTGTGGATAGGCTGCAGAGGGATACTGAAGATCAGCAGTTTCTTTCAGGGCTGGCACCTTCCTTGTGGGAGAAGGAGCCGTAAGTTTGCCTTTTCAGAAAAAAGCTTCTGCCGAGAAAGAGCACCGTGACATGCTGAGTCTCTGGGAAAGCAGAGATCCCCAGTTTTGTTCTGCCTGTGGAGAGGCTTCAGGGGGACGGTGAAGACCAGCAATTTCTTTCAGGGCTGGCACCTTCCTTGTGGGAGAAGGAGCCGTAAGTTTGCCTTTTCAGAAAAAAGCTTCTGCCGAGAACGAGCACCGTGACATGCTGAGTCTCTGGGAAAGCAGAGATCCCCAGTGCTGTTGTGCCTGTTGATAGGCTGCAGAGGGATACTGAAGATCAGCAGTTTCTTTCAGGGCTGGCACCTTCCTTGTGGGAGAAGGAGCCGTAAGTTTGCCTTTTCAGAAAAAAGCTTCTGCCGAGAAAGAGCACCGTGACATGCTGAGTCTCTGGGAAAGCAGAGATCCCCAGTTTTGTTGTGCCTGTGGATAGGCTGCAGAAGGATACTGAAGATCAGCAGTTTCTTTCAGGGCTGGCACCTTCCTTGTGGGAGAAGGAGCCGTAAGTTTGCCTTTTCAGAAAAAAGCTTCTGCCGAGAAAGAGCACCGTGACATGCTGAGTCTCTGGGAAAGCAGAGATCCCCAGTTTTGTTCTGCCTGTGGATAGGCTGCAGGGGGACGGTGAAGACCAGCAATTTCTTTCAGGGCTGGCACCTTCCTTGTGGGAGAAGGAGCCGTAAGTTTGCCTTTTCAGAAAAAAGCTTCTGCCGAGAAAGAGCACCGTGACATGCTGAGTCTCTGGGAAAGCAGAGTTCCCCGGTGCTGTTGTGCCTGTGGTTAGGCTGCAGAGGGATACTGAAGATCAGCAGTTTCTTTCAGGGCTGGCACCTTCCTTGTGGGAGAAGGAGCCGTAAGTTTGCCTTTTCAGAAAAAAGCTTCTGCCGAGAAAGAGCACCGTGACATGCTGAGTCTCTGGGAAAGCAGAGATCCCCAGTTTTGTTGTGCCTGTGGATAGGCTGCAGAAGGATACTGAAGATCAGCAGTTTCTTTCAGGGCTGGCACCTTCCTTGTGGGAGAAGGAGCCGTAAGTTTGCCTTTTCAGAAAAAAGCTTCTGCCGAGAAAGAGCACCGTGACATGCTGAGTCTCTGGGAAAGCAGAGATCCCCAGTTTTGTTCTGCCTGTGGAGAGGCTGCAGGGGGACGGTGAAGACCAGCAATTTCTTTCAGGGCTGGCACCTTCCTTGTGGGAGAAGGAGCCGTAAGTTTGCCTTTTCAGAAAAAAGCTTCTGCCGAGAAAGAGCACCGTGACATGCTGAGTCTCTGGGAAAGCAGAGATCCCCAGTTTTGTTGTGCCTGTGGATAGGCTGCAGAAGGATACTGAAGATCAGCAGTTTCTTTCAGGGCTGGCACCTTCCTTGTGGGAGAAGGAGCCGTAAGTTTGCCTTTTCAGAAAAAAGCTTCTGCCGAGAAAGAGCACCGTGACATGCTGAGTCTCTGGGAAAGCAGAGATCCCCAGGCCTGTTGTGCCTGTGGATAGGCTGCAGGGGGACGGTGAAGACCAGCAATTTCTTTCAGGGCTGGCACCTTCCTTGTGGGAGAAGGAGCCGTAAGTTTGCCTTTTCAGAAAAAAGCTTCTGCCGAGAAAGAGCACCGTGACATGCTGAGTCTCTGGGAAAGCAGAGATCCCCAGTGCTGTTGTGCCTGTGGTTAGGCTGCAGAGGGATACTGAAGATCAGCAGTTTCTTTCAGGGCTGGCACCTTCCTTGTGGGAGAAGGAGCCGTAAGTTTGCCTTTTCAGAAAAAAGCTTCTGCCGAGAAAGAGCACCGTGACATGCTGAGTCTCTGGGAAAGCAGAGATCCCCAGTGCTGTTGTGCCTGTGGAGAGGCTGCAGAAGGATACTGAAGATCAGCAGTTTCTTTCAGGGCTGGCACCTTCCTTGTGGGAGAAGGAGCCGTAAGTTTGCCTTTTCAGAAAAAAGCTTCTGCCGAGAAAGAGCACCGTGACATGCTGAGTCTCTGGGAAAGCAGAGATCCCCAGGCCTGTTGTGCCTGTGGATAGGCTGCAGAAGGATACTGAAGATCAGCAGTTTCTTTCAGGGCTGGCACCTTCCTTGTGGGAGAAGGAGCCGTAAGTTTGCCTTTTCAGAAAAAAGCTTCTGCCGAGAAAGAGCACCGTCACATGCTGAGTCTCTGGGAAAGCAGAGATCCCCAGTTTTGTTCTGCCTGTGGAGAGGCTTCAGGGGGACGGTGAAGACCAGCAATTTCTTTCAGGGCTGGCACCTTCCTTGTGGGAGAAGGAGCCGTAAGTTTGCCTTTTCAGAAAAAAGCTTCTGCCGAGAACGAGCACCGTGACATGCTGAGTCTCTGGGAAAGCAGAGATCCCCAGTGCTGTTGTGCCTGTGCTTAGGCTGCAGAAGGATACTGAAGATCAGCAGTTTCTTTCAGGGCTGGCACCTTCCTTGTGGGAGAAGGAGCCGTAAGTTTGCCTTTTCAGAAAAAAGCTTCTGCCGAGAAAGAGCACCGTGACATGCTGAGTCTCTGGGAAAGCAGAGATCCCCAGGCCTGTTGTGCCTGTGGATAGGCTGCAGGGGGACGGTGAAGACCAGCAATTTCTTTCAGGGCTGGCACCTTCCTTGTGGGAGAAGGAGCCGTAAGTTTGCCTTTTCAGAAAAAAGCTTCTGCCGAGAGCGAGCACCGTGACATGCTGAGTCTCTGGGAAAGCAGAGATCCCCAGTTTTGTTCTGCCTGTGGAGAGGCTTCAGGGGGACGGTGAAGACCAGCAATTTCTTTCAGGGCTGGCACCTTCCTTGTGGGAGAAGGAGCCGTAAGTTTGCCTTTTCAGAAAAAAGCTTCTGCCGAGAACGAGCACCGTGACATGCTGAGTCTCTGGGAAAGCAGAGATCCCCAGTGCTGTTGTGCCTGTGGTTAGGCTGCAGAAGGATACTGAAGATCAGCAGTTTCTTTCAGGGCTGGCACCTTCCTTGTGGGAGAAGGAGCCGTAAGTTTGCCTTTTCAGAAAAAAGCTTCTGCCGAGAAAGAGCACCGTGACATGCTGAGTCTCTGGGAAAGCAGAGATCCCCAGTTTTGTTGTGCCTGTGGATAGGCTGCAGAAGGATACTGAAGATCAGCAGTTTCTTTCAGGGCTGGCACCTTCCTTGTGGGAGAAGGAGCCGTAAGTTTGCCTTTTCAGAAAAAAGCTTCTGCCGAGAAAGAGCACCGTGACATGCTGAGTCTCTGGGAAAGCAGAGATCCCCAGTTTTGTTGTGCCTGTGGATAGGCTGCAGAAGGATACTGAAGATCAGCAGTTTCTTTCAGGGCTGGCACCTTCCTTGTGGGAGAAGGAGCCGTAAGTTTGCCTTTTCAGAAAAAAGCTTCTGCCGAGAAAGAGCACCGTGACATGCTGAGTCTCTGGGAAAGCAGAGATCCCCAGTGCTGTTGTGCCTGTGGTTAGGCTGCAGAAGGATACTGAAGATCAGCAGTTTCTTTCAGGGCTGGCACCTTCCTTGTGGGAGAAGGAGCCGTAAGTTTGCCTTTTCAGAAAAAAGCTTCTGCCGAGAAAGAGCACCGTGACATGCTGAGTCTCTGGGAAAGCAGAGATCCCCAGGCCTGTTGTGCCTGTGGATAGGCTGCAGGGGGACGGTGAAGACCAGCAATTTCTTTCAGGGCTGGCACCTTCCTTGTGGGAGAAGGAGCCGTAAGTTTGCCTTTTCAGAAAAAAGCTTCTGCCGAGAAAGAGCACCGTGACATGCTGAGTCTCTGGGAAAGCAGAGATCCCCAGTGCTGTTGTGCCTGTGGTTAGGCTGCAGAGGGATACTGAAGATCAGCAGTTTCTTTCAGGGCTGGCACCTTCCTTGTGGGAGAAGGAGCCGTAAGTTTGCCTTTTCAGAAAAAAGCTTCTGCCGAGAAAGAGCACCGTGACATGCTGAGTCTCTGGGAAAGCAGAGATCCCCAGTTTTGTTGTGCCTGTGGATAGGCTGCAGAAGGATACTGAAGATCAGCAGTTTCTTTCAGGGCTGGCACCTTCCTTGTGGGAGAAGGAGCCGTAAGTTTGCCTTTTCAGAAAAAAGCTTCTGCCGAGAAAGAGCACCGTGACATGCTGAGTCTCTGGGAAAGCAGAGATCCCCAGGCCTGTTGTGCCTGTGGATAGGCTGCAGGGGGACGGTGAAGACCAGCAGTTTCTTTCAGGGCTGGCACCTTCCTTGTGGGAGAAGGAGCCGTAAGTTTGCCTTTTCAGAAAAAAGCTTCTGCCAAGAACGAGCACCGTGACATGCTGAGTCTCTGGGAAAGCAGAGATCCCCAGTGCTGTTGTGCCTGTGGTTAGGCTGCAGAGGGATACTGAAGATCAGCAGTTTCTTTCAGGGCTGGCACCTTCCTTGTGGGAGAAGGAGCCGTAAGTTTGCCTTTTCAGAAAAAAGCTTCTGCCGAGAAAGAGCACCGTGACATGCTGAGTCTCTGGGAAAGCAGAGATCCCCAGGCCTGTTGTGCCTGTGGATAGGCTGCAGGGGGACGGTGAAGACCAGCAATTTCTTTCAGGGCTGGCACCTTCCTTGTGGGAGAAGGAGCCGTAAGTTTGCCTTTTCAGAAAAAAGCTTCTGCCGAGAAAGAGCACCGTGACATGCTGAGTCTCTGGGAAAGCAGAGATCCCCAGTGCTGTTGTGCCTGTGGTTAGGCTGCAGAGGGATACTGAAGATCAGCAGTTTCTTTCAGGGCTGGCACCTTCCTTGTGGGAGAAGGAGCCGTAAGTTTGCCTTTTCAGAAAAAAGCTTCTGCCGAGAAAGAGCACCGTGACATGCTGAGTCTCTGGGAAAGCAGAGATCCCCAGTTTTGTTGTGCCTGTGGATAGGCTGCAGAAGGATACTGAAGATCAGCAGTTTCTTTCAGGGCTGGCACCTTCCTTGTGGGGAAGGTGCCTTTTCAGAAAAAAGCTTCTGCCGAGAACGAGCACCGTGACATGCTGAGTCTCTGGGAAAGCAGAGATCCCCAGTGCTGTTGTGCCTGTGGTTAGGCTGCAGAGGGATACTGAAGATCAGCAGTTTCTTTCAGGGCTGGCACCTTCCTTGTGGGAGAAGGAGCCGTAAGTTTGCCTTTTCAGAAAAAAGCTTCTGCCGAGAAAGAGCACCGTCACATGCTGAGTCTCTGGGAAAGCAGAGATCCCCAGTTTTGTTCTGCCTGTGGAGAGGCTTCAGGGGGACGGTGAAGACCAGCAATTTCTTTCAGGGCTGGCACCTTCCTTGTGGGAGAAGGAGCCGTAAGTTTGCCTTTTCAGAAAAAAGCTTCTGCCGAGAACGAGCACCGTGACATGCTGAGTCTCTGGGAAAGCAGAGATCCCCAGTGCTGTTGTGCCTGTGCTTAGGCTGCAGAAGGATACTGAAGATCAGCAGTTTCTTTCAGGGCTGGCACCTTCCTTGTGGGAGAAGGAGCCGTAAGTTTGCCTTTTCAGAAAAAAGCTTCTGCCGAGAAAGAGCACCGTGACATGCTGAGTCTCTGGGAAAGCAGAGATCCCCAGTGCTGTTGTGCCTGTGGTTAGGCTGCAGAGGGATACTGAAGATCAGCAGTTTCTTTCAGGGCTGGCACCTTCCTTGTGGGAGAAGGAGCCGTAAGTTTGCCTTTTCAGAAAAAAGCTTCTGCCGAGAGCGAGCACCGTGACATGCTGAGTCTCTGGGAAAGCAGAGATCCCCAGTTTTGTTCTGCCTGTGGAGAGGCTTCAGGGGGACGGTGAAGACCAGCAATTTCTTTCAGGGCTGGCACCTTCCTTGTGGGAGAAGGAGCCGTAAGTTTGCCTTTTCAGAAAAAAGCTTCTGCCGAGAACGAGCACCGTGACATGCTGAGTCTCTGGGAAAGCAGAGATCCCCAGTGCTGTTGTGCCTGTGGATAGGCTGCAGAAGGATACTGAAGATCAGCAGTTTCTTTCAGGGCTGGCACCTTCCTTGTGGGAGAAGGAGCCGTAAGTTTGCCTTTTCAGAAAAAAGCTTCTGCCGAGAAAGAGCACCGTGACATGCTGAGTCTCTGGGAAAGCAGAGATCCCCAGTTTTGTTCTGCCTGTGGAGAGGCTTCAGGGGGACGGTGAAGACCAGCAATTTCTTTCAGGGCTGGCACCTTCCTTGTGGGAGAAGGAGCCGTAAGTTTGCCTTTTCAGAAAAAAGCTTCTGCCGAGAACGAGCACCGTGACATGCTGAGTCTCTGGGAAAGCAGAGATCCCCAGTGCTGTTGTGCCTGTGGTTAGGCTGCAGAGGGATACTGAAGATCAGCAGTTTCTTTCAGGGCTGGCACCTTCCTTGTGGGAGAAGGAGCCGTAAGTTTGCCTTTTCAGAAAAAAGCTTCTGCCGAGAAAGAGCACCGTGACATGCTGAGTCTCTGGGAAAGCAGAGATCCCCAGTTTTGTTGTGCCTGTGGATAGGCTGCAGAAGGATACTGAAGATCAGCAGTTTCTTTCAGGGCTGGCACCTTCCTTGTGGGAGAAGGAGCCGTAAGTTTGCCTTTTCAGAAAAAAGCTTCTGCCGAGAAAGAGCACCGTGACATGCTGAGTGTCTGGGAAAGCAGAGATCCCCAGTTTTGTTGTGCCTGTGGATAGGCTGCAGAAGGATACTGAAGATCAGCAGTTTCTTTCAGGGCTGGCACCTTCCTTGTGGGAGAAGGAGCCGTAAGTTTGCCTTTTCAGAAAAAAGCTTCTGCCGAGAAAGAGCACCGTGACATGCTGAGTCTCTGGGAAAGCAGAGATCCCCAGGCCTGTTGTGCCTGTGGATAGGCTGCAGGGGGACGGTGAAGACCAGCAATTTCTTTCAGGGCTGGCACCTTCCTTGTGGGAGAAGGAGCCGTAAGTTTGCCTTTTCAGAAAAAAGCTTCTGCCGAGAAAGAGCACCGTGACATGCTGAGTCTCTGGGAAAGCAGAGATCCCCAGTGCTGTTGTGCCTGTGGTTAGGCTGCAGAGGGATACTGAAGATCAGCAGTTTCTTTCAGGGCTGGCACCTTCCTTGTGGGAGAAGGAGCCGTAAGTTTGCCTTTTCAGAAAAAAGCTTCTGCCGAGAAAGAGCACCGTGACATGCTGAGTCTCTGGGAAAGCAGAGATCCCCAGTGCTGTTGTGCCTGTGGATAGGCTGCAGAAGGATACTGAAGATCAGCAGTTTCTTTCAGGGCTGGCACCTTCCTTGTGGGAGAAGGAGCCGTAAGTTTGCCTTTTCAGAAAAAAGCTTCTGCCGAGAAAGAGCACCGTGACATGCTGAGTCTCTGGGAAAGCAGAGATCCCCAGTGCTGTTGTGCCTGTGGATAGGCTGCAGAGGGATACTGAAGATCAGCAGTTTCTTTCAGGGCTGGCACCTTCCTTGTGGGAGAAGGAGCCGTAAGTTTGCCTTTTCAGAAAAAAGCTTCTGCCGAGAGCGAGCACCGTGACATGCTGAGTCTCTGGGAAAGCAGAGATCCCCAGTGCTGTTGTGCCTGTGGTTAGGCTGCAGAGGGATACTGAAGATCAGCAGTTTCTTTCAGGGCTGGCACCTTCCTTGTGGGAGAAGGAGCCGTAAGTTTGCCTTTTCAGAAAAAAGCTTCTGCCGAGAAAGAGCACCGTGACATGCTGAGTCTCTGGGAAAGCAGAGATCCCCAGTGCTGTTGTGCCTGTGGATAGGCTGCAGAAGGATACTGAAGATCAGCAGTTTCTTTCAGGGCTGGCACCTTCCTTGTGGGAGAAGGAGCCGTAAGTTTGCCTTTTCAGAAAAAAGCTTCTGCCGAGAAAGAGCACCGTGACATGCTGAGTCTCTGGGAAAGCAGAGATCCCCAGTGCTGTTGTGCCTGTGGTTAGGCTGCAGAGGGATACTGAAGATCAGCAGTTTCTTTCAGGGCTGGCACCTTCCTTGTGGGAGAAGGAGCCGTAAGTTTGCCTTTTCAGAAAAAAGCTTCTGCCGAGAAAGAGCACCGTGACATGCTGAGTCTCTGGGAAAGCAGAGATCCCCAGGCCTGTTGTGCCTGTGGATAGGCTGCAGGGGGACGGTGAAGACCAGCAATTTCTTTCAGGGCTGGCACCTTCCTTGTGGGAGAAGGAGCCGTAAGTTTGCCTTTTCAGAAAAAAGCTTCTGCCGAGAACGAGCACCGTGACATGCTGAGTCTCTGGGACAGCAGAGATCCCCAGTGCTGTAGTGCCTGTGGTTAGGCTGCAGAGGGATACTGAAGATCAGCAGTTTCTTTCAGGGCTGGCACCTTCCTTGTGGGAGAAGGAGCCGTAAGTTTGCCTTTTCAGAAAAAAGCTTCTGCCGAGAAAGAGCACCGTGACATGCTGAGTCTCTGGGAAAGCAGAGATCCCCAGTTTTGTTGTGCCTGTGGATAGGCTGCAGAAGGATACTGAAGATCAGCAGTTTCTTTCAGGGCTGGCACCTTCCTTGTGGGAGAAGGAGCCGTAAGTTTGCCTTTTCAGAAAAAAGCTTCTGCCGAGAAAGAGCACCGTGACATGCTGAGTCTCTGGGAAAGCAGAGATCCCCAGTGCTGTTGTGCCTGTGGATAGGCTGCAGGGGGACGGTGAAGACCAGCAGTTTCTTTCAGGGCTGGCACCTTCCTTGTGGGAGAAGGAGCCGTAAGTTTGCCTTTTCAGAAAAAAGCTTCTGCCGAGAAAGAGCACCGTGACATGCTGAGTCTCTGGGAAAGCAGAGATGCCCAGGCCTGTTGTGCCTGTGGATAGGCTGCAGAGGGATACTGAAGATCAGCAGTTTCTTTCAGGGCTGGCACCTTCCTTGTGGGAGAAGGAGCCGTAAGTTTGCCTTTTCAGAAAAAAGCTTCTGCCGAGAAAGAGCACCGTGACATGCTGAGTCTCTGGGAAAGCAGAGATCCCCAGTTTTGTTCTGCCTGTGGAGAGGCTTCAGGGGGACGGTGAAGACCAGCAATTTCTTTCAGGGCTGGCACCTTCCTTGTGGGAGAAGGAGCCGTAAGTTTGCCTTTTCAGAAAAAAGCTTCTGCCGAGAACGAGCACCGTGACATGCTGAGTCTCTGGGAAAGCAGAGATCCCCAGTGCTGTTGTGCCTGTTGATAGGCTGCAGAGGGATACTGAAGATCAGCAGTTTCTTTCAGGGCTGGCACCTTCCTTGTGGGAGAAGGAGCCGTAAGTTTGCCTTTTCAGAAAAAAGCTTCTGCCGAGAAAGAGCACCGTGACATGCTGAGTCTCTGGGAAAGCAGAGATCCCCAGTTTTGTTGTGCCTGTGGATAGGCTGCAGAAGGATACTGAAGATCAGCAGTTTCTTTCAGGGCTGGCACCTTCCTTGTGGGAGAAGGAGCCGTAAGTTTGCCTTTTCAGAAAAAAGCTTCTGCCGAGAAAGAGCACCGTGACATGCTGAGTCTCTGGGAAAGCAGAGATCCCCAGTTTTGTTCTGCCTGTGGATAGGCTGCAGGGGGACGGTGAAGACCAGCAATTTCTTTCAGGGCTGGCACCTTCCTTGTGGGAGAAGGAGCCGTAAGTTTGCCTTTTCAGAAAAAAGCTTCTGCCGAGAAAGAGCACCGTGACATGCTGAGTCTCTGGGAAAGCAGAGTTCCCCGGTGCTGTTGTGCCTGTGGTTAGGCTGCAGAGGGATACTGAAGATCAGCAGTTTCTTTCAGGGCTGGCACCTTCCTTGTGGGAGAAGGAGCCGTAAGTTTGCCTTTTCAGAAAAAAGCTTCTGCCGAGAAAGAGCACCGTGACATGCTGAGTCTCTGGGAAAGCAGAGATCCCCAGTTTTGTTGTGCCTGTGGATAGGCTGCAGAAGGATACTGAAGATCAGCAGTTTCTTTCAGGGCTGGCACCTTCCTTGTGGGAGAAGGAGCCGTAAGTTTGCCTTTTCAGAAAAAAGCTTCTGCCGAGAAAGAGCACCGTGACATGCTGAGTCTCTGGGAAAGCAGAGATCCCCAGTTTTGTTCTGCCTGTGGAGAGGCTGCAGGGGGACGGTGAAGACCAGCAATTTCTTTCAGGGCTGGCACCTTCCTTGTGGGAGAAGGAGCCGTAAGTTTGCCTTTTCAGAAAAAAGCTTCTGCCGAGAAAGAGCACCGTGACATGCTGAGTCTCTGGGAAAGCAGAGATCCCCAGTTTTGTTGTGCCTGTGGATAGGCTGCAGAAGGATACTGAAGATCAGCAGTTTCTTTCAGGGCTGGCACCTTCCTTGTGGGAGAAGGAGCCGTAAGTTTGCCTTTTCAGAAAAAAGCTTCTGCCGAGAAAGAGCACCGTGACATGCTGAGTCTCTGGGAAAGCAGAGATCCCCAGGCCTGTTGTGCCTGTGGATAGGCTGCAGGGGGACGGTGAAGACCAGCAATTTCTTTCAGGGCTGGCACCTTCCTTGTGGGAGAAGGAGCCGTAAGTTTGCCTTTTCAGAAAAAAGCTTCTGCCGAGAAAGAGCACCGTGACATGCTGAGTCTCTGGGAAAGCAGAGATCCCCAGTGCTGTTGTGCCTGTGGTTAGGCTGCAGAGGGATACTGAAGATCAGCAGTTTCTTTCAGGGCTGGCACCTTCCTTGTGGGAGAAGGAGCCGTAAGTTTGCCTTTTCAGAAAAAAGCTTCTGCCGAGAAAGAGCACCGTGACATGCTGAGTCTCTGGGAAAGCAGAGATCCCCAGTGCTGTTGTGCCTGTGGAGAGGCTGCAGAAGGATACTGAAGATCAGCAGTTTCTTTCAGGGCTGGCACCTTCCTTGTGGGAGAAGGAGCCGTAAGTTTGCCTTTTCAGAAAAAAGCTTCTGCCGAGAAAGAGCACCGTGACATGCTGAGTCTCTGGGAAAGCAGAGATCCCCAGGCCTGTTGTGCCTGTGGATAGGCTGCAGAAGGATACTGAAGATCAGCAGTTTCTTTCAGGGCTGGCACCTTCCTTGTGGGAGAAGGAGCCGTAAGTTTGCCTTTTCAGAAAAAAGCTTCTGCCGAGAAAGAGCACCGTCACATGCTGAGTCTCTGGGAAAGCAGAGATCCCCAGTTTTGTTCTGCCTGTGGAGAGGCTTCAGGGGGACGGTGAAGACCAGCAATTTCTTTCAGGGCTGGCACCTTCCTTGTGGGAGAAGGAGCCGTAAGTTTGCCTTTTCAGAAAAAAGCTTCTGCCGAGAACGAGCACCGTGACATGCTGAGTCTCTGGGAAAGCAGAGATCCCCAGTGCTGTTGTGCCTGTGCTTAGGCTGCAGAAGGATACTGAAGATCAGCAGTTTCTTTCAGGGCTGGCACCTTCCTTGTGGGAGAAGGAGCCGTAAGTTTGCCTTTTCAGAAAAAAGCTTCTGCCGAGAAAGAGCACCGTGACATGCTGAGTCTCTGGGAAAGCAGAGATCCCCAGGCCTGTTGTGCCTGTGGATAGGCTGCAGGGGGACGGTGAAGACCAGCAATTTCTTTCAGGGCTGGCACCTTCCTTGTGGGAGAAGGAGCCGTAAGTTTGCCTTTTCAGAAAAAAGCTTCTGCCGAGAGCGAGCACCGTGACATGCTGAGTCTCTGGGAAAGCAGAGATCCCCAGTTTTGTTCTGCCTGTGGAGAGGCTTCAGGGGGACGGTGAAGACCAGCAATTTCTTTCAGGGCTGGCACCTTCCTTGTGGGAGAAGGAGCCGTAAGTTTGCCTTTTCAGAAAAAAGCTTCTGCCGAGAACGAGCACCGTGACATGCTGAGTCTCTGGGAAAGCAGAGATCCCCAGTGCTGTTGTGCCTGTGGTTAGGCTGCAGAAGGATACTGAAGATCAGCAGTTTCTTTCAGGGCTGGCACCTTCCTTGTGGGAGAAGGAGCCGTAAGTTTGCCTTTTCAGAAAAAAGCTTCTGCCGAGAAAGAGCACCGTGACATGCTGAGTCTCTGGGAAAGCAGAGATCCCCAGTTTTGTTGTGCCTGTGGATAGGCTGCAGAAGGATACTGAAGATCAGCAGTTTCTTTCAGGGCTGGCACCTTCCTTGTGGGAGAAGGAGCCGTAAGTTTGCCTTTTCAGAAAAAAGCTTCTGCCGAGAAAGAGCACCGTGACATGCTGAGTCTCTGGGAAAGCAGAGATCCCCAGTTTTGTTGTGCCTGTGGATAGGCTGCAGAAGGATACTGAAGATCAGCAGTTTCTTTCAGGGCTGGCACCTTCCTTGTGGGAGAAGGAGCCGTAAGTTTGCCTTTTCAGAAAAAAGCTTCTGCCGAGAAAGAGCACCGTGACATGCTGAGTCTCTGGGAAAGCAGAGATCCCCAGTGCTGTTGTGCCTGTGGTTAGGCTGCAGAAGGATACTGAAGATCAGCAGTTTCTTTCAGGGCTGGCACCTTCCTTGTGGGAGAAGGAGCCGTAAGTTTGCCTTTTCAGAAAAAAGCTTCTGCCGAGAAAGAGCACCGTGACATGCTGAGTCTCTGGGAAAGCAGAGATCCCCAGGCCTGTTGTGCCTGTGGATAGGCTGCAGGGGGACGGTGAAGACCAGCAATTTCTTTCAGGGCTGGCACCTTCCTTGTGGGAGAAGGAGCCGTAAGTTTGCCTTTTCAGAAAAAAGCTTCTGCCGAGAAAGAGCACCGTGACATGCTGAGTCTCTGGGAAAGCAGAGATCCCCAGTGCTGTTGTGCCTGTGGTTAGGCTGCAGAGGGATACTGAAGATCAGCAGTTTCTTTCAGGGCTGGCACCTTCCTTGTGGGAGAAGGAGCCGTAAGTTTGCCTTTTCAGAAAAAAGCTTCTGCCGAGAAAGAGCACCGTGACATGCTGAGTCTCTGGGAAAGCAGAGATCCCCAGTTTTGTTGTGCCTGTGGATAGGCTGCAGAAGGATACTGAAGATCAGCAGTTTCTTTCAGGGCTGGCACCTTCCTTGTGGGAGAAGGAGCCGTAAGTTTGCCTTTTCAGAAAAAAGCTTCTGCCGAGAAAGAGCACCGTGACATGCTGAGTCTCTGGGAAAGCAGAGATCCCCAGGCCTGTTGTGCCTGTGGATAGGCTGCAGGGGGACGGTGAAGACCAGCAGTTTCTTTCAGGGCTGGCACCTTCCTTGTGGGAGAAGGAGCCGTAAGTTTGCCTTTTCAGAAAAAAGCTTCTGCCGAGAACGAGCACCGTGACATGCTGAGTCTCTGGGAAAGCAGAGATCCCCAGTGCTGTTGTGCCTGTGGTTAGGCTGCAGAGGGATACTGAAGATCAGCAGTTTCTTTCAGGGCTGGCACCTTCCTTGTGGGAGAAGGAGCCGTAAGTTTGCCTTTTCAGAAAAAAGCTTCTGCCGAGAAAGAGCACCGTGACATGCTGAGTCTCTGGGAAAGCAGAGATCCCCAGGCCTGTTGTGCCTGTGGATAGGCTGCAGGGGGACGGTGAAGACCAGCAATTTCTTTCAGGGCTGGCACCTTCCTTGTGGGAGAAGGAGCCGTAAGTTTGCCTTTTCAGAAAAAAGCTTCTGCCGAGAAAGAGCACCGTGACATGCTGAGTCTCTGGGAAAGCAGAGATCCCCAGTGCTGTTGTGCCTGTGGTTAGGCTGCAGAGGGATACTGAAGATCAGCAGTTTCTTTCAGGGCTGGCACCTTCCTTGTGGGAGAAGGAGCCGTAAGTTTGCCTTTTCAGAAAAAAGCTTCTGCCGAGAAAGAGCACCGTGACATGCTGAGTCTCTGGGAAAGCAGAGATCCCCAGTTTTGTTGTGCCTGTGGATAGGCTGCAGAAGGATACTGAAGATCAGCAGTTTCTTTCAGGGCTGGCACCTTCCTTGTGGGAGAAGGAGCCGTAAGTTTGCCTTTTCAGAAAAAAGCTTCTGCCGAGAACGAGCACCGTGACATGCTGAGTCTCTGGGAAAGCAGAGATCCCCAGTGCTGTTGTGCCTGTGGTTAGGCTGCAGAGGGATACTGAAGATCAGCAGTTTCTTTCAGGGCTGGCACCTTCCTTGTGGGAGAAGGAGCCGTAAGTTTGCCTTTTCAGAAAAAAGCTTCTGCCGAGAAAGAGCACCGTCACATGCTGAGTCTCTGGGAAAGCAGAGATCCCCAGTTTTGTTCTGCCTGTGGAGAGGCTTCAGGGGGACGGTGAAGACCAGCAATTTCTTTCAGGGCTGGCACCTTCCTTGTGGGAGAAGGAGCCGTAAGTTTGCCTTTTCAGAAAAAAGCTTCTGCCGAGAACGAGCACCGTGACATGCTGAGTCTCTGGGAAAGCAGAGATCCCCAGTGCTGTTGTGCCTGTGCTTAGGCTGCAGAAGGATACTGAAGATCAGCAGTTTCTTTCAGGGCTGGCACCTTCCTTGTGGGAGAAGGAGCCGTAAGTTTGCCTTTTCAGAAAAAAGCTTCTGCCGAGAAAGAGCACCGTGACATGCTGAGTCTCTGGGAAAGCAGAGATCCCCAGTGCTGTTGTGCCTGTGGTTAGGCTGCAGAGGGATACTGAAGATCAGCAGTTTCTTTCAGGGCTGGCACCTTCCTTGTGGGAGAAGGAGCCGTAAGTTTGCCTTTTCAGAAAAAAGCTTCTGCCGAGAGCGAGCACCGTGACATGCTGAGTCTCTGGGAAAGCAGAGATCCCCAGTTTTGTTCTGCCTGTGGAGAGGCTTCAGGGGGACGGTGAAGACCAGCAATTTCTTTCAGGGCTGGCACCTTCCTTGTGGGAGAAGGAGCCGTAAGTTTGCCTTTTCAGAAAAAAGCTTCTGCCGAGAACGAGCACCGTGACATGCTGAGTCTCTGGGAAAGCAGAGATCCCCAGTGCTGTTGTGCCTGTGGTTAGGCTGCAGAAGGATACTGAAGATCAGCAGTTTCTTTCAGGGCTGGCACCTTCCTTGTGGGAGAAGGAGCCGTAAGTTTGCCTTTTCAGAAAAAAGCTTCTGCCGAGAAAGAGCACCGTGACATGCTGAGTCTCTGGGAAAGCAGAGATCCCCAGTTTTGTTGTGCCTGTGGATAGGCTGCAGAAGGATACTGAAGATCAGCAGTTTCTTTCAGGGCTGGCACCTTCCTTGTGGGAGAAGGAGCCGTAAGTTTGCCTTTTCAGAAAAAAGCTTCTGCCGAGAAAGAGCACCGTGACATGCTGAGTCTCTGGGAAAGCAGAGATCCCCAGTGCTGTTGTGCCTGTGGTTAGGCTGCAGAAGGATACTGAAGATCAGCAGTTTCTTTCAGGGCTGGCACCTTCCTTGTGGGAGAAGGAGCCGTAAGTTTGCCTTTTCAGAAAAAAGCTTCTGCCGAGAAAGAGCACCGTGACATGCTGAGTCTCTGGGAAAGCAGAGATCCCCAGGCCTGTTGTGCCTGTGGATAGGCTGCAGGGGGACGGTGAAGACCAGCAATTTCTTTCAGGGCTGGCACCTTCCTTGTGGGAGAAGGAGCCGTAAGTTTGCCTTTTCAGAAAAAAGCTTCTGCCGAGAAAGAGCACCGTGACATGCTGAGTCTCTGGGAAAGCAGAGATCCCCAGTGCTGTTGTGCCTGTGGATAGGCTGCAGAGGGATACTGAAGATCAGCAGTTTCTTTCAGGGCTGGCACCTTCCTTGTGGGAGAAGGAGCCGTAAGTTTGCCTTTTCAGAAAAAAGCTTCTGCCGAGAAAGAGCACCGTGACATGCTGAGTCTCTGGGAAAGCAGAGATCCCCAGTGCTGTTGTGCCTGTGGATAGGCTGCAGAAGGATACTGAAGATCAGCAGTTTCTTTCAGGGCTGGCACCTTCCTTGTGGGAGAAGGAGCCGTAAGTTTGCCTTTTCAGAAAAAAGCTTCTGCCGAGAAAGAGCACCGTGACATGCTGAGTCTCTGGGAAAGCAGAGATCCCCAGGCCTGTTGTGCCTGTGGATAGGCTGCAGGGGGACGGTGAAGACCAGCAGTTTCTTTCAGGGCTGGCACCTTCCTTGTGGGAGAAGGAGCCGTAAGTTTGCCTTTTCAGAAAAAAGCTTCTGCCGAGAACGAGCACCGTGACATGCTGAGTCTCTGGGAAAGCAGAGATCCCCAGTGCTGTTGTGCCTGTGGTTAGGCTGCAGAGGGATACTGAAGATCAGCAGTTTCTTTCAGGGCTGGCACCTTCCTTGTGGGAGAAGGAGCCGTAAGTTTGCCTTTTCAGAAAAAAGCTTCTGCCGAGAAAGAGCACCGTGACATGCTGAGTCTCTGGGAAAGCAGAGATCCCCAGTTTTGTTGTGCCTGTGGATAGGCTGCAGAAGGATACTGAAGATCAGCAGTTTCTTTCAGGGCTGGCACCTTCCTTGTGGGAGAAGGAGCCGTAAGTTTGCCTTTTCAGAAAAAAGCTTCTGCCGAGAAAGAGCACCGTGACATGCTGAGTCTCTGGGAAAGCAGAGATCCCCAGGCCTGTTGTGCCTGTGGATAGGCTGCAGGGGGACGGTGAAGACCAGCAGTTTCTTTCAGGGCTGGCACCTTCCTTGTGGGAGAAGGAGCCGTAAGTTTGCCTTTTCAGAAAAAAGCTTCTGCCGAGAACGAGCACCGTGACATGCTGAGTCTCTGGGAAAGCAGAGATCCCCAGTGCTGTTGTGCCTGTGGTTAGGCTGCAGAGGGATACTGAAGATCAGCAGTTTCTTTCAGGGCTGGCACCTTCCTTGTGGGAGAAGGAGCCGTAAGTTTGCCTTTTCAGAAAAAAGCTTCTGCCGAGAAAGAGCACCGTGACATGCTGAGTCTCTGGGAAAGCAGAGATCCCCAGGCCTGTTGTGCCTGTGGATAGGCTGCAGGGGGACGGTGAAGACCAGCAATTTCTTTCAGGGCTGGCACCTTCCTTGTGGGAGAAGGAGCCGTAAGTTTGCCTTTTCAGAAAAAAGCTTCTGCCGAGAAAGAGCACCGTGACATGCTGAGTCTCTGGGAAAGCAGAGATCCCCAGTGCTGTTGTGCCTGTGGTTAGGCTGCAGAGGGATACTGAAGATCAGCAGTTTCTTTCAGGGCTGGCACCTTCCTTGTGGGAGAAGGAGCCGTAAGTTTGCCTTTTCAGAAAAAAGCTTCTGCCGAGAGCGAGCACCGTGACATGCTGAGTCTCTGGGAAAGCAGAGATCCCCAGTTTTGTTCTGCCTGTGGAGAGGCTTCAGGGGGACGGTGAAGACCAGCAATTTCTTTCAGGGCTGGCACCTTCCTTGTGGGAGAAGGAGCCGTAAGTTTGCCTTTTCAGAAAAAAGCTTCTGCCGAGAACGAGCACCGTGACATGCTGAGTCTCTGGGAAAGCAGAGATCCCCAGTGCTGTTGTGCCTGTGGTTAGGCTGCAGAAGGATACTGAAGATCAGCAGTTTCTTTCAGGGCTGGCACCTTCCTTGTGGGAGAAGGAGCCGTAAGTTTGCCTTTTCAGAAAAAAGCTTCTGCCGAGAAAGAGCACCGTGACATGCTGAGTCTCTGGGAAAGCAGAGATCCCCAGTTTTGTTGTGCCTGTGGATAGGCTGCAGAAGGATACTGAAGATCAGCAGTTTCTTTCAGGGCTGGCACCTTCCTTGTGGGAGAAGGAGCCGTAAGTTTGCCTTTTCAGAAAAAAGCTTCTGCCGAGAAAGAGCACCGTGACATGCTGAGTCTCTGGGAAAGCAGAGATCCCCAGTTTTGTTGTGCCTGTGGATAGGCTGCAGAAGGATACTGAAGATCAGCAGTTTCTTTCAGGGCTGGCACCTTCCTTGTGGGAGAAGGAGCCGTAAGTTTGCCTTTTCAGAAAAAAGCTTCTGCCGAGAAAGAGCACCGTGACATGCTGAGTCTCTGGGAAAGCAGAGATCCCCAGTGCTGTTGTGCCTGTGGTTAGGCTGCAGAAGGATACTGAAGATCAGCAGTTTCTTTCAGGGCTGGCACCTTCCTTGTGGGAGAAGGAGCCGTAAGTTTGCCTTTTCAGAAAAAAGCTTCTGCCGAGAAAGAGCACCGTGACATGCTGAGTCTCTGGGAAAGCAGAGATCCCCAGGCCTGTTGTGCCTGTGGATAGGCTGCAGGGGGACGGTGAAGACCAGCAATTTCTTTCAGGGCTGGCACCTTCCTTGTGGGAGAAGGAGCCGTAAGTTTGCCTTTTCAGAAAAAAGCTTCTGCCGAGAAAGAGCACCGTGACATGCTGAGTCTCTGGGAAAGCAGAGATCCCCAGTGCTGTTGTGCCTGTGGATAGGCTGCAGAGGGATACTGAAGATCAGCAGTTTCTTTCAGGGCTGGCACCTTCCTTGTGGGAGAAGGAGCCGTAAGTTTGCCTTTTCAGAAAAAAGCTTCTGCCGAGAAAGAGCACCGTGACATGCTGAGTCTCTGGGAAAGCAGAGATCCCCAGTTTTGTTGTGCCTGTGGATAGGCTGCAGAAGGATACTGAAGATCAGCAGTTTCTTTCAGGGCTGGCACCTTCCTTGTGGGAGAAGGAGCCGTAAGTTTGCCTTTTCAGAAAAAAGCTTCTGCCGAGAAAGAGCACCGTGACATGCTGAGTCTCTGGGAAAGCAGAGATCCCCAGGCCTGTTGTGCCTGTGGATAGGCTGCAGGGGGACGGTGAAGACCAGCAGTTTCTTTCAGGGCTGGCACCTTCCTTGTGGGAGAAGGAGCCGTAAGTTTGCCTTTTCAGAAAAAAGCTTCTGCCGAGAACGAGCACCGTGACATGCTGAGTCTCTGGGAAAGCAGAGATCCCCAGTGCTGTTGTGCCTGTGGATAGGCTGCAGGGGGACGGTGAAGACCAGCAGTTTCTTTCAGGGCTGGCACCTTCCTTGTGGGAGAAGGAGCCGTAAGTTTGCCTTTTCAGAAAAAAGCTTCTGCCGAGAAAGAGCACCGTGACATGCTGAGTCTCTGGGAAAGCAGAGATCCCCAGTTTTGTTGTGCCTGTGGATAGGCTGCAGAAGGATACTGAAGATCAGCAGTTTCTTTCAGGGCTGGCACCTTCCTTGTGGGAGAAGGAGCCGTAAGTTTGCCTTTTCAGAAAAAAGCTTCTGCCGAGAAAGAGCACCGTGACATGCTGAGTCTCTGGGAAAGCAGAGATCCCCAGGCCTGTTGTGCCTGTGGATAGGCTGCAGGGGGACGGTGAAGACCAGCAGTTTCTTTCAGGGCTGGCACCTTCCTTGTGGGAGAAGGAGCCGTAAGTTTGCCTTTTCAGAAAAAAGCTTCTGCCGAGAACGAGCACCGTGACATGCTGAGTCTCTGGGAAAGCAGAGATCCCCAGTGCTGTTGTGCCTGTTGATAGGCTGCAGAGGGATACTGAAGATCAGCAGTTTCTTTCAGGGCTGGCACCTTCCTTGTGGGAGAAGGAGCCGTAAGTTTGCCTTTTCAGAAAAAAGCTTCTGCCGAGAAAGAGCACCGTGACATGCTGAGTCTCTGGGAAAGCAGAGATCCCCAGTTTTGTTGTGCCTGTGGATAGGCTGCAGAAGGATACTGAAGATCAGCAGTTTCTTTCAGGGCTGGCACCTTCCTTGTGGGAGAAGGAGCCGTAAGTTTGCCTTTTCAGAAAAAAGCTTCTGCCGAGAAAGAGCACCGTGACATGCTGAGTCTCTGGGAAAGCAGAGATCCCCAGGCCTGTTGTGCCTGTGGATAGGCTGCAGGGGGACGGTGAAGACCAGCAATTTCTTTCAGGGCTGGCACCTTCCTTGTGGGAGAAGGAGCCGTAAGTTTGCCTTTTCAGAAAAAAGCTTCTGCCGAGAAAGAGCACCGTGACATGCTGAGTCTCTGGGAAAGCAGAGATCCCCAGTGCTGTTGTGCCTGTGGTTAGGCTGCAGAGGGATACTGAAGATCAGCAGTTTCTTTCAGGGCTGGCACCTTCCTTGTGGGAGAAGGAGCCGTAAGTTTGCCTTTTCAGAAAAAAGCTTCTGCCGAGAAAGAGCACCGTGACATGCTGAGTCTCTGGGAAAGCAGAGATCCCCAGTTTTGTTGTGCCTGTGGATAGGCTGCAGAAGGATACTGAAGATCAGCAGTTTCTTTCAGGGCTGGCACCTTCCTTGTGGGAGAAGGAGCCGTAAGTTTGCCTTTTCAGAAAAAAGCTTCTGCCGAGAACGAGCACCGTGACATGCTGAGTCTCTGGGAAAGCAGAGATCCCCAGTGCTGTTGTGCCTGTGGTTAGGCTGCAGAGGGATACTGAAGATCAGCAGTTTCTTTCAGGGCTGGCACCTTCCTTGTGGGAGAAGGAGCCGTAAGTTTGCCTTTTCAGAAAAAAGCTTCTGCCGAGAAAGAGCACCGTCACATGCTGAGTCTCTGGGAAAGCAGAGATCCCCAGTTTTGTTCTGCCTGTGGAGAGGCTTCAGGGGGACGGTGAAGACCAGCAATTTCTTTCAGGGCTGGCACCTTCCTTGTGGGAGAAGGAGCCGTAAGTTTGCCTTTTCAGAAAAAAGCTTCTGCCGAGAACGAGCACCGTGACATGCTGAGTCTCTGGGAAAGCAGAGATCCCCAGTGCTGTTGTGCCTGTGCTTAGGCTGCAGAAGGATACTGAAGATCAGCAGTTTCTTTCAGGGCTGGCACCTTCCTTGTGGGAGAAGGAGCCGTAAGTTTGCCTTTTCAGAAAAAAGCTTCTGCCGAGAAAGAGCACCGTGACATGCTGAGTCTCTGGGAAAGCAGAGATCCCCAGTGCTGTTGTGCCTGTGGTTAGGCTGCAGAGGGATACTGAAGATCAGCATTTTCTTTCAGGGCTGGCACCTTCCTTGTGGGAGAAGGAGCCGTAAGTTTGCCTTTTCAGAAAAAAGCTTCTGCCGAGAGCGAGCACCGTGACATGCTGAGTCTCTGGGAAAGCAGAGATCCCCAGTTTTGTTCTGCCTGTGGAGAGGCTTCAGGGGGACGGTGAAGACCAGCAATTTCTTTCAGGGCTGGCACCTTCCTTGTGGGAGAAGGAGCCGTAAGTTTGCCTTTTCAGAAAAAAGCTTCTGCCGAGAACGAGCACCGTGACATGCTGAGTCTCTGGGAAAGCAGAGATCCCCAGTGCTGTTGTGCCTGTGGTTAGGCTGCAGAAGGATACTGAAGATCAGCAGTTTCTTTCAGGGCTGGCACCTTCCTTGTGGGAGAAGGAGCCGTAAGTTTGCCTTTTCAGAAAAAAGCTTCTGCCGAGAAAGAGCACCGTGACATGCTGAGTCTCTGGGAAAGCAGAGATCCCCAGTTTTGTTGTGCCTGTGGATAGGCTGCAGAAGGATACTGAAGATCAGCAGTTTCTTTCAGGGCTGGCACCTTCCTTGTGGGAGAAGGAGCCGTAAGTTTGCCTTTTCAGAAAAAAGCTTCTGCCGAGAAAGAGCACCGTGACATGCTGAGTCTCTGGGAAAGCAGAGATCCCCAGTTTTGTTGTGCCTGTGGATAGGCTGCAGAAGGATACTGAAGATCAGCAGTTTCTTTCAGGGCTGGCACCTTCCTTGTGGGAGAAGGAGCCGTAAGTTTGCCTTTTCAGAAAAAAGCTTCTGCCGAGAAAGAGCACCGTGACATGCTGAGTCTCTGGGAAAGCAGAGATCCCCAGTGCTGTTGTGCCTGTGGTTAGGCTGCAGAAGGATACTGAAGATCAGCAGTTTCTTTCAGGGCTGGCACCTTCCTTGTGGGAGAAGGAGCCGTAAGTTTGCCTTTTCAGAAAAAAGCTTCTGCCGAGAAAGAGCACCGTGACATGCTGAGTCTCTGGGAAAGCAGAGATCCCCAGGCCTGTTGTGCCTGTGGATAGGCTGCAGGGGGACGGTGAAGACCAGCAATTTCTTTCAGGGCTGGCACCTTCCTTGTGGGAGAAGGAGCCGTAAGTTTGCCTTTTCAGAAAAAAGCTTCTGCCGAGAAAGAGCACCGTGACATGCTGAGTCTCTGGGAAAGCAGAGATCCCCAGTGCTGTTGTGCCTGTGGATAGGCTGCAGAGGGATACTGAAGATCAGCAGTTTCTTTCAGGGCTGGCACCTTCCTTGTGGGAGAAGGAGCCGTAAGTTTGCCTTTTCAGAAAAAAGCTTCTGCCGAGAAAGAGCACCGTGACATGCTGAGTCTCTGGGAAAGCAGAGATCCCCAGTTTTGTTGTGCCTGTGGATAGGCTGCAGAAGGATACTGAAGATCAGCAGTTTCTTTCAGGGCTGGCACCTTCCTTGTGGGAGAAGGAGCCGTAAGTTTGCCTTTTCAGAAAAAAGCTTCTGCCGAGAAAGAGCACCGTGACATGCTGAGTCTCTGGGAAAGCAGAGATCCCCAGGCCTGTTGTGCCTGTGGATAGGCTGCAGGGGGACGGTGAAGACCAGCAGTTTCTTTCAGGGCTGGCACCTTCCTTGTGGGAGAAGGAGCCGTAAGTTTGCCTTTTCAGAAAAAAGCTTCTGCCGAGAACGAGCACCGTGACATGCTGAGTCTCTGGGAAAGCAGAGATCCCCAGTGCTGTTGTGCCTGTGGTTAGGCTGCAGAGGGATACTGAAGATCAGCAGTTTCTTTCAGGGCTGGCACCTTCCTTGTGGGAGAAGGAGCCGTAAGTTTGCCTTTTCAGAAAAAAGCTTCTGCCGAGAAAGAGCACCGTCACATGCTGAGTCTCTGGGAAAGCAGAGATCCCCAGTTTTGTTCTGCCTGTGGAGAGGCTTCAGGGGGACGGTGAAGACCAGCAATTTCTTTCAGGGCTGGCACCTTCCTTGTGGGAGAAGGAGCCGTAAGTTTGCCTTTTCAGAAAAAAGCTTCTGCCGAGAACGAGCACCGTGACATGCTGAGTCTCTGGGAAAGCAGAGATCCCCAGTGCTGTTGTGCCTGTGGTTAGGCTGCAGAAGGATACTGAAGATCAGCAGTTTCTTTCAGGGCTGGCACCTTCCTTGTGGGAGAAGGAGCCGTAAGTTTGCCTTTTCAGAAAAAAGCTTCTGCCGAGAAAGAGCACCGTGACATGCTGAGTCTCTGGGAAAGCAGAGATCCCCAGTGCTGTTGTGCCTGTGGTTAGGCTGCAGAGGGATACTGAAGATCAGCAGTTTCTTTCAGGGCTGGCACCTTCCTTGTGGGAGAAGGAGCCGTAAGTTTGCCTTTTCAGAAAAAAGCTTCTGCCGAGAGCGAGCACCGTGACATGCTGAGTCTCTGGGAAAGCAGAGATCCCCAGTTTTGTTCTGCCTGTGGAGAGGCTTCAGGGGGACGGTGAAGACCAGCAATTTCTTTCAGGGCTGGCACCTTCCTTGTGGGAGAAGGAGCCGTAAGTTTGCCTTTTCAGAAAAAAGCTTCTGCCGAGAACGAGCACCGTGACATGCTGAGTCTCTGGGAAAGCAGAGATCCCCAGTGCTGTTGTGCCTGTGGTTAGGCTGCAGAAGGATACTGAAGATCAGCAGTTTCTTTCAGGGCTGGCACCTTCCTTGTGGGAGAAGGAGCCGTAAGTTTGCCTTTTCAGAAAAAAGCTTCTGCCGAGAAAGAGCACCGTGACATGCTGAGTCTCTGGGAAAGCAGAGATCCCCAGTTTTGTTGTGCCTGTGGATAGGCTGCAGAAGGATACTGAAGATCAGCAGTTTCTTTCAGGGCTGGCACCTTCCTTGTGGGAGAAGGAGCCGTAAGTTTGCCTTTTCAGAAAAAAGCTTCTGCCGAGAAAGAGCACCGTGACATGCTGAGTCTCTGGGAAAGCAGAGATCCCCAGTGCTGTTGTGCCTGTGGATAGGCTGCAGGGGGACGGTGAAGACCAGCAGTTTCTTTCAGGGCTGGCACCTTCCTTGTGGGAGAAGGAGCCGTAAGTTTGCCTTTTCAGAAAAAAGCTTCTGCCGAGAAAGAGCACCGTGACATGCTGAGTCTCTGGGAAAGCAGAGATGCCCAGGCCTGTTGTGCCTGTGGATAGGCTGCAGAGGGATACTGAAGATCAGCAGTTTCTTTCAGGGCTGGCACCTTCCTTGTGGGAGAAGGAGCCGTAAGTTTGCCTTTTCAGAAAAAAGCTTCTGCCGAGAAAGAGCACCGTGACATGCTGAGTCTCTGGGAAAGCAGAGATCCCCAGTTTTGTTGTGCCTGTGGATAGGCTGCAGAAGGATACTGAAGATCAGCAGTTTCTTTCAGGGCTGGCACCTTCCTTGTGGGAGAAGGAGCCGTAAGTTTGCCTTTTCAGAAAAAAGCTTCTGCCGAGAAAGAGCACCGTGACATGCTGAGTCTCTGGGAAAGCAGAGATCCCCAGTGCTGTTGTGCCTGTGGATAGGCTGCAGAAGGATACTGAAGATCAGCAGTTTCTTTCAGGGCTGGCACCTTCCTTGTGGGAGAAGGAGCCGTAAGTTTGCCTTTTCAGAAAAAAGCTTCTGCCGAGAAAGAGCACCGTGACATGCTGAGTCTCTGGGAAAGCAGAGATCCCCAGTTTTGTTGTGCCTGTGGATAGGCTGCAGAAGGATACTGAAGATCAGCAGTTTCTTTCAGGGCTGGCACCTTCCTTGTGGGAGAAGGAGCCGTAAGTTTGCCTTTTCAGAAAAAAGCTTCTGCCGAGAAAGAGCACCGTGACATGCTGAGTCTCTGGGAAAGCAGAGATCCCCAGTGCTGTTGTGCCTGTGGATAGGCTGCAGGGGGACGGTGAAGACCAGCAGTTTCTTTCAGGGCTGGCACCTTCCTTGTGGGAGAAGGAGCCGTAAGTTTGCCTTTTCAGAAAAAAGCTTCTGCCGAGAAAGAGCACCGTGACATGCTGAGTCTCTGGGAAAGCAGAGATGCCCAGGCCTGTTGTGCCTGTGGATAGGCTGCAGAGGGATACTGAAGATCAGCAGTTTCTTTCAGGGCTGGCACCTTCCTTGTGGGAGAAGGAGCCGTAAGTTTGCCTTTTCAGAAAAAAGCTTCTGCCGAGAAAGAGCACCGTGACATGCTGAGTCTCTGGGAAAGCAGAGATCCCCAGTTTTGTTGTGCCTGTGGATAGGCTGCAGAAGGATACTGAAGATCAGCAGTTTCTTTCAGGGCTGGCACCTTCCTTGTGGGAGAAGGAGCCGTAAGTTTGCCTTTTCAGAAAAAAGCTTCTGCCGAGAAAGAGCACCGTGACATGCTGAGTCTCTGGGAAAGCAGAGATCCCCAGTGCTGTTGTGCCTGTGGATAGGCTGCAGAAGGATACTGAAGATCAGCAGTTTCTTTCAGGGCTGGCACCTTCCTTGTGGGAGAAGGAGCCGTAAGTTTGCCTTTTCAGAAAAAAGCTTCTGCCGAGAAAGAGCACCGTGACATGCTGAGTCTCTGGGAAAGCAGAGATCCCCAGTGCTGTTGTGCCTGTGGATAGGCTGCAGGGGGACGGTGAAGACCAGCAGTTTCTTTCAGGGCTGGCACCTTCCTTGTGGGAGAAGGAGCCGTAAGTTTGCCTTTTCAGAAAAAAGCTTCTGCCGAGAAAGAGCACCGTGACATGCTGAGTCTCTGGGAAAGCAGAGATCCCCAGTGCTGTTGTGCCTGTGGATAGGCTGCAGGGGGACGGTGAAGACCAGCAGTTTCTTTCAGGGCTGGCACCTTCCTTGTGGGAGAAGGAGCCGTAAGTTTGCCTTTTCAGAAAAAAGCTTCTGCCGAGAAAGAGCACCGTGACATGCTGAGTCTCTGGGAAAGCAGAGATGCCCAGGCCTGTTGTGCCTGTGGATAGGCTGCAGAGGGATACTGAAGATCAGCAGTTTCTTTCAGGGCTGGCACCTTCCTTGTGGGAGAAGGAGCCGTAAGTTTGCCTTTTCAGAAAAAAGCTTCTGCCGAGAAAGAGCACCGTGACATGCTGAGTCTCTGGGAAAGCAGAGATCCCCAGTTTTGTTGTGCCTGTGGATAGGCTGCAGAAGGATACTGAAGATCAGCAGTTTCTTTCAGGGCTGGCACCTTCCTTGTGGGAGAAGGAGCCGTAAGTTTGCCTTTTCAGAAAAAAGCTTCTGCCGAGAAAGAGCACCGTGACATGCTGAGTCTCTGGGAAAGCAGAGATCCCCAGTGCTGTTGTGCCTGTGGTTAGGCTGCAGAAGGATACTGAAGATCAGCAGTTTCTTTCAGGGCTGGCACCTTCCTTGTGGGAGAAGGAGCCGTAAGTTTGCCTTTTCAGAAAAAAGCTTCTGCCGAGAAAGAGCACCGTGACATGCTGAGTCTCTGGGAAAGCAGAGATCCCCAGTTTTGTTGTGCCTGTGGATAGGCTGCAGAAGGATACTGAAGATCAGCAGTTTCTTTCAGGGCTGGCACCTTCCTTGTGGGAGAAGGAGCCGTAAGTTTGCCTTTTCAGAAAAAAGCTTCTGCCGAGAAAGAGCACCGTGACATGCTGAGTCTCTGGGAAAGCAGAGATCCCCAGTGCTGTTGTGCCTGTGGATAGGCTGCAGGGGGACGGTGAAGACCAGCAGTTTCTTTCAGGGCTGGCACCTTCCTTGTGGGAGAAGGAGCCGTAAGTTTGCCTTTTCAGAAAAAAGCTTCTGCCGAGAAAGAGCACCGTGACATGCTGAGTCTCTGGGAAAGCAGAGATGCCCAGGCCTGTTGTGCCTGTGGATAGGCTGCAGAGGGATACTGAAGATCAGCAGTTTCTTTCAGGGCTGGCACCTTCCTTGTGGGAGAAGGAGCCGTAAGTTTGCCTTTTCAGAAAAAAGCTTCTGCCGAGAAAGAGCACCGTGACATGCTGAGTCTCTGGGAAAGCAGAGATCCCCAGTTTTGTTGTGCCTGTGGATAGGCTGCAGAAGGATACTGAAGATCAGCAGTTTCTTTCAGGGCTGGCACCTTCCTTGTGGGAGAAGGAGCCGTAAGTTTGCCTTTTCAGAAAAAAGCTTCTGCCGAGAAAGAGCACCGTGACATGCTGAGTCTCTGGGAAAGCAGAGATCCCCAGTGCTGTTGTGCCTGTGGATAGGCTGCAGAAGGATACTGAAGATCAGCAGTTTCTTTCAGGGCTGGCACCTTCCTTGTGGGAGAAGGAGCCGTAAGTTTGCCTTTTCAGAAAAAAGCTTCTGCCGAGAAAGAGCACCGTGACATGCTGAGTCTCTGGGAAAGCAGAGATCCCCAGTTTTGTTCTGCCTGTGGAGAGGCTGCAGGGGGACGGTGAAGACCAGCAATTTCTTTCAGGGCTGGCACCTTCCTTGTGGGAGAAGGAGCCGTAAGTTTGCCTTTTCAGAAAAAAGCTTCTGCCGAGAACGAGCACCGTGACATGCTGAGTCTCTGGGAAAGCAGAGATCCCCAGTGCTGTTGTGCCTGTTGATAGGCTGCAGAGGGATACTGAAGATCAGCAGTTTCTTTCAGGGCTGGCACCTTCCTTGTGGGAGAAGGAGCCGTAAGTTTGCCTTTTCAGAAAAAAGCTTCTGCCGAGAAAGAGCACCGTGACATGCTGAGTCTCTGGGAAAGCAGAGATCCCCAGTGCTGTTGTGCCTGTGGTTAGGCTGCAGAAGGATACTGAAGATCAGCAGTTTCTTTCAGGGCTGGCACCTTCCTTGTGGGAGAAGGAGCCGTAAGTTTGCCTTTTCAGAAAAAAGCTTCTGCCGAGAAAGAGCACCGTGACATGCTGAGTCTCTGGGAAAGCAGAGATCCCCAGTGCTGTTGTGCCTGTGGATAGGCTGCAGAAGGATACTGAAGATCAGCAGTTTCTTTCAGGGCTGGCACCTTCCTTGTGGGAGAAGGAGCCGTAAGTTTGCCTTTTCAGAAAAAAGCTTCTGCCGAGAAAGAGCACCGTGACATGCTGAGTCTCTGGGAAAGCAGAGATCCCCAGTGCTGTTGTGCCTGTGGATAGGCTGCAGGGGGACGGTGAAGACCAGCAGTTTCTTTCAGGGCTGGCACCTTCCTTGTGGGAGAAGGAGCCGTAAGTTTGCCTTTTCAGAAAAAAGCTTCTGCCGAGAAAGAGCACCGTGACATGCTGAGTCTCTGGGAAAGCAGAGATGCCCAGGCCTGTTGTGCCTGTGGATAGGCTGCAGAGGGATACTGAAGATCAGCAGTTTCTTTCAGGGCTGGCACCTTCCTTGTGGGAGAAGGAGCCGTAAGTTTGCCTTTTCAGAAAAAAGCTTCTGCCGAGAAAGAGCACCGTGACATGCTGAGTCTCTGGGAAAGCAGAGATCCCCAGTTTTGTTGTGCCTGTGGATAGGCTGCAGAAGGATACTGAAGATCAGCAGTTTCTTTCAGGGCTGGCACCTTCCTTGTGGGAGAAGGAGCCGTAAGTTTGCCTTTTCAGAAAAAAGCTTCTGCCGAGAAAGAGCACCGTGACATGCTGAGTCTCTGGGAAAGCAGAGATCCCCAGTGCTGTTGTGCCTGTGGATAGGCTGCAGGGGGACGGTGAAGACCAGCAGTTTCTTTCAGGGCTGGCACCTTCCTTGTGGGAGAAGGAGCCGTAAGTTTGCCTTTTCAGAAAAAAGCTTCTGCCGAGAAAGAGCACCGTGACATGCTGAGTCTCTGGGAAAGCAGAGATCCCCAGTGCTGTTGTGCCTGTGGATAGGCTGCAGGGGGACGGTGAAGACCAGCAGTTTCTTTCAGGGCTGGCACCTTCCTTGTGGGAGAAGGAGCCGTAAGTTTGCCTTTTCAGAAAAAAGCTTCTGCCGAGAAAGAGCACCGTGACATGCTGAGTCTCTGGGAAAGCAGAGATCCCCAGTGCTGTTGTGCCTGTGGATAGGCTGCAGAAGGATACTGAAG
This sequence comes from Astur gentilis, assembly GCF_929443795.1. Classification (NCBI taxonomy): domain Eukaryota; kingdom Metazoa; phylum Chordata; class Aves; order Accipitriformes; family Accipitridae; genus Astur; species Astur gentilis. The sequence continues at coordinate 10,779,002 of NC_064889.1, read as the reverse complement.
ATCAGCAGTTTCTTTCAGGGCTGGCACCTTCCTTGTGGGAGAAGGAGCCGTAAGTTTGCCTTTTCAGAAAAAAGCTTCTGCCGAGAAAGAGCACCGTGACATGCTGAGTCTCTGGGAAAGCAGAGATCCCCAGTGCTGTTGTGCCTGTGGATAGGCTGCAGGGGGACGGTGAAGACCAGCAGTTTCTTTCAGGGCTGGCACCTTCCTTGTGGGAGAAGGAGCCGTAAGTTTGCCTTTTCAGAAAAAAGCTTCTGCCGAGAAAGAGCACCGTGACATGCTGAGTCTCTGGGAAAGCAGAGATCCCCAGTGCTGTTGTGCCTGTGGATAGGCTGCAGGGGGACGGTGAAGACCAGCACTTTCTTTCAGGGCTGGCACCTTCCTTGTGGGAGAAGGAGCCGTAAGTTTGCCTTTTCAGAAAAAAGCTTCTGCCGAGAAAGAGCACCGTGACATGCTGAGTCTCTGGGAAAGCAGAGATCCCCAGTGCTGTTGTGCCTGTGGATAGGCTGCAGAAGGATACTGAAGATCAGCAGTTTCTTTCAGGGCTGGCACCTTCCTTGTGGGAGAAGGAGCCGTAAGTTTGCCTTTTCAGAAAAAAGCTTCTGCCGAGAAAGAGCACCGTGACATGCTGAGTCTCTGGGAAAGCAGAGATCCCCAGTTTTGTTGTGCCTGTGGATAGGCTGCAGAAGGATACTGAAGATCAGCAGTTTCTTTCAGGGCTGGCACCTTCCTTGTGGGAGAAGGAGCCGTAAGTTTGCCTTTTCAGAAAAAAGCTTCTGCCGAGAACGAGCACCGTGACATGCTGAGTCTCTGGGAAAGCAGAGATCCCCAGTGCTGTTGTGCCTGTGGATAGGCTGCAGAAGGATACTGAAGATCAGCAGTTTCTTTCAGGGCTGGCACCTTCCTTGTGGGAGAAGGAGCCGTAAGTTTGCCTTTTCAGAAAAAAGCTTCTGCCGAGAAAGAGCACCGTGACATGCTGAGTCTCTGGGAAAGCAGAGATCCCCAGTGCTGTTGTGCCTGTGGATAGGCTGCAGGGGGACGGTGAAGACCAGCAGTTTCTTTCAGGGCTGGCACCTTCCTTGTGGGAGAAGGAGCCGTAAGTTTGCCTTTTCAGAAAAAAGCTTCTGCCGAGAAAGAGCACCGTGACATGCTGAGTCTCTGGGAAAGCAGAGATGCCCAGGCCTGTTGTGCCTGTGGATAGGCTGCAGAGGGATACTGAAGATCAGCAGTTTCTTTCAGGGCTGGCACCTTCCTTGTGGGAGAAGGAGCCGTAAGTTTGCCTTTTCAGAAAAAAGCTTCTGCCGAGAAAGAGCACCGTGACATGCTGAGTCTCTGGGAAAGCAGAGATCCCCAGTGCTGTTGTGCCTGTGGATAGGCTGCAGAAGGATACTGAAGATCAGCAGTTTCTTTCAGGGCTGGCACCTTCCTTGTGGGAGAAGGAGCCGTAAGTTTGCCTTTTCAGAAAAAAGCTTCTGCCGAGAAAGAGCACCGTGACATGCTGAGTCTCTGGGAAAGCAGAGATCCCCAGTGCTGTTGTGCCTGTGGATAGGCTGCAGGGGGACGGTGAAGACCAGCAGTTTCTTTCAGGGCTGGCACCTTCCTTGTGGGAGAAGGAGCCGTAAGTTTGCCTTTTCAGAAAAAAGCTTCTGCCGAGAAAGAGCACCGTGACATGCTGAGTCTCTGGGAAAGCAGAGATCCCCAGTGCTGTTGTGCCTGTGGATAGGCTGCAGGGGGACGGTGAAGACCAGCAGTTTCTTTCAGGGCTGGCACCTTCCTTGTGGGAGAAGGAGCCGTAAGTTTGCCTTTTCAGAAAAAAGCTTCTGCCGAGAAAGAGCACCGTGACATGCTGAGTCTCTGGGAAAGCAGAGATCCCCAGTGCTGTTGTGCCTGTGGATAGGCTGCAGAAGGATACTGAAGATCAGCAGTTTCTTTCAGGGCTGGCACCTTCCTTGTGGGAGAAGGAGCCGTAAGTTTGCCTTTTCAGAAAAAAGCTTCTGCCGAGAAAGAGCACCGTGACATGCTGAGTCTCTGGGAAAGCAGAGATCCCCAGTGCTGTTGTGCCTGTGGATAGGCTGCAGGGGGACGGTGAAGACCAGCAGTTTCTTTCAGGGCTGGCACCTTCCTTGTGGGAGAAGGAGCCGTAAGTTTGCCTTTTCAGAAAAAAGCTTCTGCCGAGAAAGAGCACCGTGACATGCTGAGTCTCTGGGAAAGCAGAGATCCCCAGTGCTGTTGTGCCTGTGGATAGGCTGCAGGGGGACGGTGAAGACCAGCAGTTTCTTTCAGGGCTGGCACCTTCCTTGTGGGAGAAGGAGCCGTAAGTTTGCCTTTTCAGAAAAAAGCTTCTGCCGAGAAAGAGCACCGTGACATGCTGAGTCTCTGGGAAAGCAGAGATCCCCAGTGCTGTTGTGCCTGTGGATAGGCTGCAGAAGGATACTGAAGATCAGCAGTTTCTTTCAGGGCTGGCACCTTCCTTGTGGGAGAAGGAGCCGTAAGTTTGCCTTTTCAGAAAAAAGCTTCTGCCGAGAAAGAGCACCGTGACATGCTGAGTCTCTGGGAAAGCAGAGATCCCCAGTTTTGTTGTGCCTGTGGATAGGCTGCAGAAGGATACTGAAGATCAGCAGTTTCTTTCAGGGCTGGCACCTTCCTTGTGGGAGAAGGAGCCGTAAGTTTGCCTTTTCAGAAAAAAGCTTCTGCCGAGAACGAGCACCGTGACATGCTGAGTCTCTGGGAAAGCAGAGATCCCCAGTGCTGTTGTGCCTGTGGATAGGCTGCAGAAGGATACTGAAGATCAGCAGTTTCTTTCAGGGCTGGCACCTTCCTTGTGGGAGAAGGAGCCGTAAGTTTGCCTTTTCAGAAAAAAGCTTCTGCCGAGAAAGAGCACCGTGACATGCTGAGTCTCTGGGAAAGCAGAGATCCCCAGTGCTGTTGTGCCTGTGGATAGGCTGCAGGGGGACGGTGAAGACCAGCAGTTTCTTTCAGGGCTGGCACCTTCCTTGTGGGAGAAGGAGCCGTAAGTTTGCCTTTTCAGAAAAAAGCTTCTGCCGAGAAAGAGCACCGTGACATGCTGAGTCTCTGGGAAAGCAGAGATGCCCAGGCCTGTTGTGCCTGTGGATAGGCTGCAGAGGGATACTGAAGATCAGCAGTTTCTTTCAGGGCTGGCACCTTCCTTGTGGGAGAAGGAGCCGTAAGTTTGCCTTTTCAGAAAAAAGCTTCTGCCGAGAAAGAGCACCGTGACATGCTGAGTCTCTGGGAAAGCAGAGATCCCCAGTTTTGTTGTGCCTGTGGATAGGCTGCAGAAGGATACTGAAGATCAGCAGTTTCTTTCAGGGCTGGCACCTTCCTTGTGGGAGAAGGAGCCGTAAGTTTGCCTTTTCAGAAAAAAGCTTCTGCCGAGAAAGAGCACCGTGACATGCTGAGTCTCTGGGAAAGCAGAGATCCCCAGTGCTGTTGTGCCTGTGGATAGGCTGCAGGGGGACGGTGAAGACCAGCAGTTTCTTTCAGGGCTGGCACCTTCCTTGTGGGAGAAGGAGCCGTAAGTTTGCCTTTTCAGAAAAAAGCTTCTGCCGAGAAAGAGCACCGTGACATGCTGAGTCTCTGGGAAAGCAGAGATCCCCAGTGCTGTTGTGCCTGTGGATAGGCTGCAGGGGGACGGTGAAGACCAGCAGTTTCTTTCAGGGCTGGCACCTTCCTTGTGGGAGAAGGAGCCGTAAGTTTGCCTTTTCAGAAAAAAGCTTCTGCCGAGAAAGAGCACCGTGACATGCTGAGTCTCTGGGAAAGCAGAGATCCCCAGTGCTGTTGTGCCTGTGGATAGGCTGCAGAAGGATACTGAAGATCAGCAGTTTCTTTCAGGGCTGGCACCTTCCTTGTGGGAGAAGGAGCCGTAAGTTTGCCTTTTCAGAAAAAAGCTTCTGCCGAGAAAGAGCACCGTGACATGCTGAGTCTCTGGGAAAGCAGAGATCCCCAGGCCTGTTGTGCCTGTGGATAGGCTGCAGGGGGACGGTGAAGACCAGCAATTTCTTTCAGGGCTGGCACCTTCCTTGTGGGAGAAGGAGCCGTAAGTTTGCCTTTTCAGAAAAAAGCTTCTGCCGAGAAAGAGCACCGTGACATGCTGAGTCTCTGGGAAAGCAGAGATCCCCAGTTTTGTTGTGCCTGTGGATAGGCTGCAGAAGGATACTGAAGATCAGCAGTTTCTTTCAGGGCTGGCACCTTCCTTGTGGGAGAAGGAGCCGTAAGTTTGCCTTTTCAGAAAAAAGCTTCTGCCGAGAAAGAGCACCGTGACATGCTGAGTCTCTGGGAAAGCAGAGATCCCCAGTGCTGTTGTGCCTGTGGATAGGCTGCAGGGGGACGGTGAAGACCAGCAGTTTCTTTCAGGGCTGGCACCTTCCTTGTGGGAGAAGGAGCCGTAAGTTTGCCTTTTCAGAAAAAAGCTTCTGCCGAGAAAGAGCACCGTGACATGCTGAGTCTCTGGGAAAGCAGAGATCCCCAGTGCTGTTGTGCCTGTGGATAGGCTGCAGGGGGACGGTGAAGACCAGCAGTTTCTTTCAGGGCTGGCACCTTCCTTGTGGGAGAAGGAGCCGTAAGTTTGCCTTTTCAGAAAAAAGCTTCTGCCGAGAAAGAGCACCGTGACATGCTGAGTCTCTGGGAAAGCAGAGATCCCCAGTGCTGTTGTGCCTGTGGATAGGCTGCAGGGGGACGGTGAAGACCAGCAGTTTCTTTCAGGGCTGGCACCTTCCTTGTGGGAGAAGGAGCCGTAAGTTTGCCTTTTCAGAAAAAAGCTTCTGCCGAGAAAGAGCACCGTGACATGCTGAGTCTCTGGGAAAGCAGAGATCCCCAGTTCTGTTGTGCCTGTGGATAGGCTGCAGGGGGACGGTGAAGACCAGCAATTTCTTTCAGGGCTGGCACCTTCCTTGTGGGAGAAGGAGCCGTAAGTTTGCCTTTTCAGAAAAAAGCTTCTGCCGAGAAAGAGCACCGTGACATGCTGAGTCTCTGGGAAAGCAGAGATCCCCAGTGCTGTTGTGCCTGTGGATAGGCTGCAGAAGGATACTGAAGATCAGCAGTTTCTTTCAGGGCTGGCACCTTCCTTGTGGGAGAAGGAGCCGTAAGTTTGCCTTTTCAGAAAAAAGCTTCTGCCGAGAAAGAGCACCGTGACATGCTGAGTCTCTGGGAAAGCAGAGATCCCCAGTGCTGTTGTGCCTGTGGATAGGCTGCAGGGGGACGGTGAAGACCAGCAGTTTCTTTCAGGGCTGGCACCTTCCTTGTGGGAGAAGGAGCCGTAAGTTTGCCTTTTCAGAAAAAAGCTTCTGCCGAGAAAGAGCACCGTGACATGCTGAGTCTCTGGGAAAGCAGAGATCCCCAGTGCTGTTGTGCCTGTGGATAGGCTGCAGGGGGACGGTGAAGACCAGCAGTTTCTTTCAGGGCTGGCACCTTCCTTGTGGGAGAAGGAGCCGTAAGTTTGCCTTTTCAGAAAAAAGCTTCTGCCGAGAAAGAGCACCGTGACATGCTGAGTCTCTGGGAAAGCAGAGATCCCCAGTGCTGTTGTGCCTGTGGATAGGCTGCAGATGGATACTGAAGATCAGCAGTTTCTTTCAGGGCTGGCACCTTCCTTGTGGGAGAAGGAGCCGTAAGTTTGCCTTTTCAGAAAAAAGCTTCTGCCGAGAAAGAGCACCGTGACATGCTGAGTCTCTGGGAAAGCAGAGATCCCCAGTGCTGTTGTGCCTGTGGATAGGCTGCAGGGGGACGGTGAAGACCAGCAGTTTCTTTCAGGGCTGGCACCTTCCTTGTGGGAGAAGGAGCCGTAAGTTTGCCTTTTCAGAAAAAAGCTTCTGCCGAGAAAGAGCACCGTGACATGCTGAGTCTCTGGGAAAGCAGAGATCCCCAGTGCTGTTGTGCCTGTGGATAGGCTGCAGGGGGACGGTGAAGACCAGCAGTTTCTTTCAGGGCTGGCACCTTCCTTGTGGGAGAAGGAGCCGTAAGTTTGCCTTTTCAGAAAAAAGCTTCTGCCGAGAAAGAGCACCGTGACATGCTGAGTCTCTGGGAAAGCAGAGATCCCCAGTGCTGTTGTGCCTGTGGATAGGCTGCAGAAGGATACTGAAGATCAGCAGTTTCTTTCAGGGCTGGCACCTTCCTTGTGGGAGAAGGAGCCGTAAGTTTGCCTTTTCAGAAAAAAGCTTCTGCCGAGAAAGAGCACCGTGACATGCTGAGTCTCTGGGAAAGCAGAGATCCCCAGGCCTGTTGTGCCTGTGGATAGGCTGCAGGGGGACGGTGAAGACCAGCAATTTCTTTCAGGGCTGGCACCTTCCTTGTGGGAGAAGGAGCCGTAAGTTTGCCTTTTCAGAAAAAAGCTTCTGCCGAGAAAGAGCACCGTGACATGCTGAGTCTCTGGGAAAGCAGAGATCCCCAGTTTTGTTGTGCCTGTGGATAGGCTGCAGAAGGATACTGAAGATCAGCAGTTTCTTTCAGGGCTGGCACCTTCCTTGTGGGAGAAGGAGCCGTAAGTTTGCCTTTTCAGAAAAAAGCTTCTGCCGAGAAAGAGCACCGTGACATGCTGAGTCTCTGGGAAAGCAGAGATCCCCAGTGCTGTTGTGCCTGTGGATAGGCTGCAGGGGGACGGTGAAGACCAGCAGTTTCTTTCAGGGCTGGCACCTTCCTTGTGGGAGAAGGAGCCGTAAGTTTGCCTTTTCAGAAAAAAGCTTCTGCCGAGAAAGAGCACCGTGACATGCTGAGTCTCTGGGAAAGCAGAGATCCCCAGTGCTGTTGTGCCTGTGGATAGGCTGCAGAAGGATACTGAAGACCAGCAGTTTCTTTCAGGGCTGGCACCTTCCTTGTGGGAGAAGGAGCCGTAAGTTTGCCTTTTCAGAAAAAAGCTTCTGCCGAGAAAGAGCACCGTGACATGCTGAGTCTCTGGGAAAGCAGAGATCCCCAGTGCTGTTGTGCCTGTGGATAGGCTGCAGAAGGATACTGAAGATCAGCAGTTTCTTTCAGGGCTGGCACCTTCCTTGTGGGAGAAGGAGCCGTAAGTTTGCCTTTTCAGAAAAAAGCTTCTGCCGAGAAAGAGCACCGTGACATGCTGAGTCTCTGGGAAAGCAGAGATCCCCAGTGCTGTTGTGCCTGTGGATAGGCTGCAGGGGGACGGTGAAGACCAGCAGTTTCTTTCAGGGCTGGCACCTTCCTTGTGGGAGAAGGAGCCGTAAGTTTGCCTTTTCAGAAAAAAGCTTCTGCCGAGAAAGAGCACCGTGACATGCTGAGTCTCTGGGAAAGCAGAGATGCCCAGGCCTGTTGTGCCTGTGGATAGGCTGCAGAGGGATACTGAAGATCAGCAGTTTCTTTCAGGGCTGGCACCTTCCTTGTGGGAGAAGGAGCCGTAAGTTTGCCTTTTCAGAAAAAAGCTTCTGCCGAGAAAGAGCACCGTGACATGCTGAGTCTCTGGGAAAGCAGAGATCCCCAGTTTTGTTGTGCCTGTGGATAGGCTGCAGAAGGATACTGAAGATCAGCAGTTTCTTTCAGGGCTGGCACCTTCCTTGTGGGAGAAGGAGCCGTAAGTTTGCCTTTTCAGAAAAAAGCTTCTGCCGAGAAAGAGCACCGTGACATGCTGAGTCTCTGGGAAAGCAGAGATCCCCAGTGCTGTTGTGCCTGTGGATAGGCTGCAGGGGGACGGTGAAGACCAGCAGTTTCTTTCAGGGCTGGCACCTTCCTTGTGGGAGAAGGAGCCGTAAGTTTGCCTTTTCAGAAAAAAGCTTCTGCCGAGAAAGAGCACCGTGACATGCTGAGTCTCTGGGAAAGCAGAGATCCCCAGTGCTGTTGTGCCTGTGGATAGGCTGCAGGGGGACGGTGAAGACCAGCAGTTTCTTTCAGGGCTGGCACCTTCCTTGTGGGAGAAGGAGCCGTAAGTTTGCCTTTTCAGAAAAAAGCTTCTGCCGAGAAAGAGCACCGTGACATGCTGAGTCTCTGGGAAAGCAGAGATCCCCAGTGCTGTTGTGCCTGTGGATAGGCTGCAGAAGGATACTGAAGATCAGCAGTTTCTTTCAGGGCTGGCACCTTCCTTGTGGGAGAAGGAGCCGTAAGTTTGCCTTTTCAGAAAAAAGCTTCTGCCGAGAAAGAGCACCGTGACATGCTGAGTCTCTGGGAAAGCAGAGATCCCCAGGCCTGTTGTGCCTGTGGATAGGCTGCAGGGGGACGGTGAAGACCAGCAATTTCTTTCAGGGCTGGCACCTTCCTTGTGGGAGAAGGAGCCGTAAGTTTGCCTTTTCAGAAAAAAGCTTCTGCCGAGAAAGAGCACCGTGACATGCTGAGTCTCTGGGAAAGCAGAGATCCCCAGTGCTGTTGTGCCTGTGGATAGGCTGCAGAAGGATACTGAAGATCAGCAGTTTCTTTCAGGGCTGGCACCTTCCTTGTGGGAGAAGGAGCCGTAAGTTTGCCTTTTCAGAAAAAAGCTTCTGCCGAGAAAGAGCACCGTGACATGCTGAGTCTCTGGGAAAGCAGAGATCCCCAGTGCTGTTGTGCCTGTGGATAGGCTGCAGGGGGACGGTGAAGACCAGCAGTTTCTTTCAGGGCTGGCACCTTCCTTGTGGGAGAAGGAGCCGTAAGTTTGCCTTTTCAGAAAAAAGCTTCTGCCGAGAAAGAGCACCGTGACATGCTGAGTCTCTGGGAAAGCAGAGATCCCCAGTGCTGTTGTGCCTGTGGATAGGCTGCAGGGGGACGGTGAAGACCAGCAGTTTCTTTCAGGGCTGGCACCTTCCTTGTGGGAGAAGGAGCCGTAAGTTTGCCTTTTCAGAAAAAAGCTTCTGCCGAGAAAGAGCACCGTGACATGCTGAGTCTCTGGGAAAGCAGAGATCCCCAGTGCTGTTGTGCCTGTGGATAGGCTGCAGGGGGACGGTGAAGACCAGCAGTTTCTTTCAGGGCTGGCACCTTCCTTGTGGGAGAAGGAGCCGTAAGTTTGCCTTTTCAGAAAAAAGCTTCTGCCGAGAAAGAGCACCGTGACATGCTGAGTCTCTGGGAAAGCAGAGATCCCGAGTGCTGTTGTGCCTGTGGATAGGCTGCAGGGGGACGGTGAAGACCAGCAATTTCTTTCAGGGCTGGCACCTTCCTTGTGGGAGAAGGAGCCGTAAGTTTGCCTTTTCAGAAAAAAGCTTCTGCCGAGAAAGAGCACCGTGACATGCTGAGTCTCTGGGAAAGCAGAGATCCCCAGTTTTGTTGTGCCTGTGGATAGGCTGCAGAAGGATACTGAAGATCAGCAGTTTCTTTCAGGGCTGGCACCTTCCTTGTGGGAGAAGGAGCCGTAAGTTTGCCTTTTCAGAAAAAAGCTTCTGCCGAGAAAGAGCACCGTGACATGCTGAGTCTCTGGGAAAGCAGAGATCCCCAGTGCTGTTGTGCCTGTGGATAGGCTGCAGGGGGACGGTGAAGACCAGCAGTTTCTTTCAGGGCTGGCACCTTCCTTGTGGGAGAAGGAGCCGTAAGTTTGCCTTTTCAGAAAAAAGCTTCTGCCGAGAAAGAGCACCGTGACATGCTGAGTCTCTGGGAAAGCAGAGATCCCCAGTGCTGTTGTGCCTGTGGATAGGCTGCAGGGGGACGGTGAAGACCAGCAGTTTCTTTCAGGGCTGGCACCTTCCTTGTGGGAGAAGGAGCCGTAAGTTTGCCTTTTCAGAAAAAAGCTTCTGCCGAGAAAGAGCACCGTGACATGCTGAGTCTCTGGGAAAGCAGAGATCCCCAGTGCTGTTGTGCCTGTGGATAGGCTGCAGAAGGATACTGAAGATCAGCAGTTTCTTTCAGGGCTGGCACCTTCCTTGTGGGAGAAGGAGCCGTAAGTTTGCCTTTTCAGAAAAAAGCTTCTGCCGAGAAAGAGCACCGTGACATGCTGAGTCTCTGGGAAAGCAGAGATCCCCAGTGCTGTTGTGCCTGTGGATAGGCTGCAGAAGGATACTGAAGATCAGCAGTTTCTTTCAGGGCTGGCACCTTCCTTGTGGGAGAAGGAGCCGTAAGTTTGCCTTTTCAGAAAAAAGCTTCTGCCGAGAAAGAGCACCGTGACATGCTGAGTCTCTGGGAAAGCAGAGATCCCCAGTGCTGTTGTGCCTGTGGATAGGCTGCAGGGGGACGGTGAAGACCAGCAGTTTCTTTCAGGGCTGGCACCTTCCTTGTGGGAGAAGGAGCCGTAAGTTTGCCTTTTCAGAAAAAAGCTTCTGCCGAGAAAGAGCACCGTGACATGCTGAGTCTCTGGGAAAGCAGAGATGCCCAGGCCTGTTGTGCCTGTGGATAGGCTGCAGAGGGATACTGAAGATCAGCAGTTTCTTTCAGGGCTGGCACCTTCCTTGTGGGAGAAGGAGCCGTAAGTTTGCCTTTTCAGAAAAAAGCTTCTGCCGAGAAAGAGCACCGTGACATGCTGAGTCTCTGGGAAAGCAGAGATCCCCAGTTTTGTTGTGCCTGTGGATAGGCTGCAGAAGGATACTGAAGATCAGCAGTTTCTTTCAGGGCTGGCACCTTCCTTGTGGGAGAAGGAGCCGTAAGTTTGCCTTTTCAGAAAAAAGCTTCTGCCGAGAAAGAGCACCGTGACATGCTGAGTCTCTGGGAAAGCAGAGATCCCCAGGCCTGTTGTGCCTGTGGATAGGCTGCAGAAGGATACTGAAGATCAGCAGTTTCTTTCAGGGCTGGCACCTTCCTTGTGGGAGAAGGAGCCGTAAGTTTGCCTTTTCAGAAAAAAGCTTCTGCCGAGAACGAGCACCGTGACATGCTGAGTCTCTGGGAAAGCAGAGATCCCCAGTTTTGTTGTGCCTGTGGATAGGCTGCAGAAGGATACTGAAGATCAGCAGTTTCTTTCAGGGCTGGCACCTTCCTTGTGGGAGAAGGAGCCGTAAGTTTGCCTTTTCAGAAAAAAGCTTCTGCCGAGAAAGAGCACCGTGACATGCTGAGTCTCTGGGAAAGCAGAGATCCCCAGTGCTGTTGTGCCTGTGGATAGGCTGCAGTGGGACGCTGAAGACCAGCAGTTTCTTTCAGGGCTGGCACCTTCCTTGTGGGAGAAGGAGCCGTAAGTTTGCCTTTTCAGAAAAAAGCTTCTGCCGAGAAAGAGCACCGTGACATGCTGAGTCTCTGGGAAAGCAGAGATCCCCAGTGCTGTTGTGCCTGTGGATAGGCTGCAGAAGGATACTGAAGATCAGCAGTTTCTTTCAGGGCTGGCACCTTCCTTGTGGGAGAAGGAGCCGTAAGTTTGCCTTTTCAGAAAAAAGCTTCTGCCGAGAAAGAGCACCGTGACATGCTGAGTCTCTGGGAAAGCAGAGATCCCCAGTGCTGTTGTGCCTGTGGATAGGCTGCAGAAGGATACTGAAGATCAGCAGTTTCTTTCAGGGCTGGCACCTTCCTTGTGGGAGAAGGAGCCGTAAGTTTGCCTTTTCAGAAAAAAGCTTCTGCCGAGAAAGAGCACCGTGACATGCTGAGTCTCTGGGAAAGCAGAGATCCCCAGGCCTGTTGTGCCTGTGGATAGGCTGCAGGGGGACGGTGAAGACCAGCAATTTCTTTCAGGGCTGGCACCTTCCTTGTGGGAGAAGGAGCCGTAAGTTTGCCTTTTCAGAAAAAAGCTTCTGCCGAGAAAGAGCACCGTGACATGCTGAGTCTCTGGGAAAGCAGAGATCCCCAGTGCTGTTGTGCCTGTGGTTAGGCTGCAGAGGGATACTGAAGATCAGCAGTTTCTTTCAGGGCTGGCACCTTCCTTGTGGGAGAAGGAGCCGTAAGTTTGCCTTTTCAGAAAAAAGCTTCTGCCGAGAAAGAGCACCGTGACATGCTGAGTCTCTGGGAAAGCAGAGATCCCCAGTTTTGTTGTGCCTGTGGATAGGCTGCAGAAGGATACTGAAGATCAGCAGTTTCTTTCAGGGCTGGCACCTTCCTTGTGGGAGAAGGAGCCGTAAGTTTGCCTTTTCAGAAAAAAGCTTCTGCCGAGAGCGAGCACCGTGACATGCTGAGTCTCTGGGAAAGCAGAGATCCCCAGTGCTGTTGTGCCTGTGGATAGGCTGCAGGGGGACGGTGAAGACCAGCAGTTTCTTTCAGGGCTGGCACCTTCCTTGTGGGAGAAGGAGCCGTAAGTTTGCCTTTTCAGAAAAAAGCTTCTGCCGAGAAAGAGCACCGTGACATGCTGAGTCTCTGGGAAAGCAGAGATCCCCAGTGCTGTTGTGCCTGTGGATAGGCTGCAGGGGGACGGTGAAGACCAGCAGTTTCTTTCAGGGCTGGCACCTTCCTTGTGGGAGAAGGAGCCGTAAGTTTGCCTTTTCAGAAAAAAGCTTCTGCCGAGAAAGAGCACCGTGACATGCTGAGTCTCTGGGAAAGCAGAGATGCCCAGGCCTGTTGTGCCTGTGGATAGGCTGCAGAGGGATACTGAAGATCAGCAGTTTCTTTCAGGGCTGGCACCTTCCTTGTGGGAGAAGGAGCCGTAAGTTTGCCTTTTCAGAAAAAAGCTTCTGCCGAGAAAGAGCACCGTGACATGCTGAGTCTCTGGGAAAGCAGAGATCCCCAGTGCTGTTGTGCCTGTGGATAGGCTGCAGAAGGATACTGAAGATCAGCAGTTTCTTTCAGGGCTGGCACCTTCCTTGTGGGAGAAGGAGCCGTAAGTTTGCCTTTTCAGAAAAAAGCTTCTGCCGAGAAAGAGCACCGTGACATGCTGAGTCTCTGGGAAAGCAGAGATCCCCAGTTTTGTTCTGCCTGTGGAGAGGCTGCAGGGGGACGGTGAAGACCAGCAATTTCTTTCAGGGCTGGCACCTTCCTTGTGGGAGAAGGAGCCGTAAGTTTGCCTTTTCAGAAAAAAGCTTCTGCCGAGAACGAGCACCGTGACATGCTGAGTCTCTGGGAAAGCAGAGATCCCCAGTGCTGTTGTGCCTGTTGATAGGCTGCAGAGGGATACTGAAGATCAGCAGTTTCTTTCAGGGCTGGCACCTTCCTTGTGGGAGAAGGAGCCGTAAGTTTGCCTTTTCAGAAAAAAGCTTCTGCCGAGAAAGAGCACCGTGACATGCTGAGTCTCTGGGAAAGCAGAGATCCCCAGTTTTGTTGTGCCTGTGGATAGGCTGCAGAAGGATACTGAAGATCAGCAGTTTCTTTCAGGGCTGGCACCTTCCTTGTGGGAGAAGGAGCCGTAAGTTTGCCTTTTCAGAAAAAAGCTTCTGCCGAGAAAGAGCACCGTGACATGCTGAGTCTCTGGGAAAGCAGAGATCCCCAGTGCTGTTGTGCCTGTGGATAGGCTGCAGAAGGATACTGAAGATCAGCAGTTTCTTTCAGGGCTGGCACCTTCCTTGTGGGAGAAGGAGCCGTAAGTTTGCCTTTTCAGAAAAAAGCTTCTGCCGAGAAAGAGCACCGTGACATGCTGAGTCTCTGGGAAAGCAGAGATCCCCAGGCCTGTTGTGCCTGTGGATAGGCTGCAGGGGGACGGTGAAGACCAGCAATTTCTTTCAGGGCTGGCACCTTCCTTGTGGGAGAAGGAGCCGTAAGTTTGCCTTTTCAGAAAAAAGCTTCTGCCGAGAAAGAGCACCGTGACATGCTGAGTCTCTGGGAAAGCAGAGATCCCCAGTGCTGTTGTGCCTGTGGTTAGGCTGCAGAGGGATACTGAAGATCAGCAGTTTCTTTCAGGGCTGGCACCTTCCTTGTGGGAGAAGGAGCCGTAAGTTTGCCTTTTCAGAAAAAAGCTTCTGCCGAGAAAGAGCACCGTGACATGCTGAGTCTCTGGGAAAGCAGAGATCCCCAGTTTTGTTGTGCCTGTGGATAGGCTGCAGAAGGATACTGAAGATCAGCAGTTTCTTTCAGGGCTGGCACCTTCCTTGTGGGAGAAGGAGCCGTAAGTTTGCCTTTTCAGAAAAAAGCTTCTGCCGAGAGCGAGCACCGTGACATGCTGAGTCTCTGGGAAAGCAGAGATCCCCAGGCCTGTTGTGCCTGTGGATAGGCTGCAGGGGGACGGTGAAGACCAGCAGTTTCTTTCAGGGCTGGCACCTTCCTTGTGGGAGAAGGAGCCGTAAGTTTGCCTTTTCAGAAAAAAGCTTCTGCCGAGAACGAGCACCGTGACATGCTGAGTCTCTGGGAAAGCAGAGATCCCCAGTGCGGTTGTGCCTGTGGTTAGGCTGCAGAGGGATACTGAAGATCAGCAGTTTCTTTCAGGGCTGGCACCTTCCTTGTGGGAGAAGGAGCCGTAAGTTTGCCTTTTCAGAAAAAAGCTTCTGCCGAGAAAGAGCACCGTGACATGCTGAGTCTCTGGGAAAGCAGAGATGCCCAGGCCTGTTGTGCCTGTGGATAGGCTGCAGAGGGATACTGAAGATCAGCAGTTTCTTTCAGGGCTGGCACCTTCCTTGTGGGAGAAGGAGCCGTAAGTTTGCCTTTTCAGAAAAAAGCTTCTGCCGAGAACGAGCACCGTGACATGCTGAGTCTCTGGGAAAGCAGAGATCCCCAGTTTTGTTGTGCCTGTGGATAGGCTGCAGAAGGATACTGAAGATCAGCAGTTTCTTTCAGGGCTGGCACCTTCCTTGTGGGAGAAGGAGCCGTAAGTTTGCCTTTTCAGAAAAAAGCTTCTGCCGAGAAAGAGCACCGTGACATGCTGAGTCTCTGGGAAAGCAGAGATCCCCAGTGCTGTTGTGCCTGTGGATAGGCTGCAGAAGGATACTGAAGATCAGCAGTTTCTTTCAGGGCTGGCACCTTCCTTGTGGGAGAAGGAGCCGTAAGTTTGCCTTTTCAGAAAAAAGCTTCTGCCGAGAAAGAGCACCGTGACATGCTGAGTCTCTGGGAAAGCAGAGATCCCCAGTTTTGTTCTGCCTGTGGAGAGGCTGCAGGGGGACGGTGAAGACCAGCAATTTCTTTCAGGGCTGGCACCTTCCTTGTGGGAGAAGGAGCCGTAAGTTTGCCTTTTCAGAAAAAAGCTTCTGCCGAGAACGAGCACCGTGACATGCTGAGTCTCTGGGAAAGCAGAGATCCCCAGTGCTGTTGTGCCTGTTGATAGGCTGCAGAGGGATACTGAAGATCAGCAGTTTCTTTCAGGGCTGGCACCTTCCTTGTGGGAGAAGGAGCCGTAAGTTTGCCTTTTCAGAAAAAAGCTTCTGCCGAGAAAGAGCACCGTGACATGCTGAGTCTCTGGGAAAGCAGAGATCCCCAGTTTTGTTGTGCCTGTGGATAGGCTGCAGAAGGATACTGAAGATCAGCAGTTTCTTTCAGGGCTGGCACCTTCCTTGTGGGAGAAGGAGCCGTAAGTTTGCCTTTTCAGAAAAAAGCTTCTGCCGAGAAAGAGCACCGTGACATGCTGAGTCTCTGGGAAAGCAGAGATCCCCAGTGCTGTTGTGCCTGTGGATAGGCTGCAGAAGGATACTGAAGATCAGCAGTTTCTTTCAGGGCTGGCACCTTCCTTGTGGGAGAAGGAGCCGTAAGTTTGCCTTTTCAGAAAAAAGCTTCTGCCGAGAAAGAGCACCGTGACATGCTGAGTCTCTGGGAAAGCAGAGATCCCCAGGCCTGTTGTGCCTGTGGATAGGCTGCAGGGGGACGGTGAAGACCAGCAATTTCTTTCAGGGCTGGCACCTTCCTTGTGGGAGAAGGAGCCGTAAGTTTGCCTTTTCAGAAAAAAGCTTCTGCCGAGAAAGAGCACCGTGACATGCTGAGTCTCTGGGAAAGCAGAGATCCCCAGTGCTGTTGTGCCTGTGGTTAGGCTGCAGAGGGATACTGAAGATCAGCAGTTTCTTTCAGGGCTGGCACCTTCCTTGTGGGAGAAGGAGCCGTAAGTTTGCCTTTTCAGAAAAAAGCTTCTGCCGAGAAAGAGCACCGTGACATGCTGAGTCTCTGGGAAAGCAGAGATCCCCAGTTTTGTTGTGCCTGTGGATAGGCTGCAGAAGGATACTGAAGATCAGCAGTTTCTTTCAGGGCTGGCACCTTCCTTGTGGGAGAAGGAGCCGTAAGTTTGCCTTTTCAGAAAAAAGCTTCTGCCGAGAAAGAGCACCGTGACATGCTGAGTCTCTGGGAAAGCAGAGATCCCCAGGCCTGTTGTGCCTGTGGATAGGCTGCAGGGGGACGGTGAAGACCAGCAGTTTCTTTCAGGGCTGGCACCTTCCTTGTGGGAGAAGGAGCCGTAAGTTTGCCTTTTCAGAAAAAAGCTTCTGCCGAGAACGAGCACCGTGACATGCTGAGTCTCTGGGAAAGCAGAGATCCCCAGTGCTGTTGTGCCTGTGGTTAGGCTGCAGAGGGATACTGAAGATCAGCAGTTTCTTTCAGGGCTGGCACCTTCCTTGTGGGAGAAGGAGCCGTAAGTTTGCCTTTTCAGAAAAAAGCTTCTGCCGAGAGCGAGCACCGTGACATGCTGAGTCTCTGGGAAAGCAGAGATCCCCAGTTTTGTTCTGCCTGTGGAGAGGCTTCAGGGGGACGGTGAAGACCAGCAATTTCTTTCAGGGCTGGCACCTTCCTTGTGGGAGAAGGAGCCGTAAGTTTGCCTTTTCAGAAAAAAGCTTCTGCCGAGAACGAGCACCGTGACATGCTGAGTCTCTGGGAAAGCAGAGATCCCCAGTGCTGTTGTGCCTGTGGTTAGGCTGCAGAAGGATACTGAAGATCAGCAGTTTCTTTCAGGGCTGGCACCTTCCTTGTGGGAGAAGGAGCCGTAAGTTTGCCTTTTCAGAAAAAAGCTTCTGCCGAGAAAGAGCACCGTGACATGCTGAGTCTCTGGGAAAGCAGAGATCCCCAGTTTTGTTCTGCCTGTGGATAGGCTGCAGAGGGATACTGAAGATCAGCAGTTTCTTTCAGGGCTGGCACCTTCCTTGTGGGAGAAGGAGCCGTAAGTTTGCCTTTTCAGAAAAAAGCTTCTGCCGAGAAAGAGCACCGTGACATGCTGAGTCTCTGGGAAAGCAGAGATCCCCAGTGCTGTTGTGCCTGTGGATAGGCTGCAGAGGGATACTGAAGATCAGCAGTTTCTTTCAGGGCTGGCACCTTCCTTGTGGGAGAAGGAGCCGTAAGTTTGCCTTTTCAGAAAAAAGCTTCTGCCGAGAAAGAGCACCGTGACATGCTGAGTCTCTGGGAAAGCAGAGATCCCCAGTTTTGTTGTGCCTGTGGATAGGCTGCAGAAGGATACTGAAGATCAGCAGTTTCTTTCAGGGCTGGCACCTTCCTTGTGGGAGAAGGAGCCGTAAGTTTGCCTTTTCAGAAAAAAGCTTCTGCCGAGAAAGAGCACCGTGACATGCTGAGTCTCTGGGAAAGCAGAGATCCCCAGTGCTGTTGTGCCTGTGGATAGGCTGCAGAGGGATACTGAAGATCAGCAGTTTCTTTCAGGGCTGGCACCTTCCTTGTGGGAGAAGGAGCCGTAAGTTTGCCTTTTCAGAAAAAAGCTTCTGCCGAGAAAGAGCACCGTGACATGCTGAGTCTCTGGGAAAGCAGAGATCCCCAGTGCTGTTGTGCCTGTGGATAGGCTGCAGAAGGATACTGAAGATCAGCAGTTTCTTTCAGGGCTGGCACCTTCCTTGTGGGAGAAGGAGCCGTAAGTTTGCCTTTTCAGAAAAAAGCTTCTGCCGAGAAAGAGCACCGTGACATGCTGAGTCTCTGGGAAAGCAGAGATCCCCAGTGCTGTTGTGCCTGTGGATAGGCTGCAGAAGGATACTGAAGATCAGCAGTTTCTTTCAGGGCTGGCACCTTCCTTGTGGGAGAAGGAGCCGTAAGTTTGCCTTTTCAGAAAAAAGCTTCTGCCGAGAAAGAGCACCGTGACATGCTGAGTCTCTGGGAAAGCAGAGATCCCCAGGCCTGTTGTGCCTGTGGATAGGCTGCAGGGGGACGGTGAAGACCAGCAATTTCTTTCAGGGCTGGCACCTTCCTTGTGGGAGAAGGAGCCGTAAGTTTGCCTTTTCAGAAAAAAGCTTCTGCCGAGAAAGAGCACCGTGACATGCTGAGTCTCTGGGAAAGCAGAGATCCCCAGTGCTGTTGTGCCTGTGGTTAGGCTGCAGAGGGATACTGAAGATCAGCAGTTTCTTTCAGGGCTGGCACCTTCCTTGTGGGAGAAGGAGCCGTAAGTTTGCCTTTTCAGAAAAAAGCTTCTGCCGAGAAAGAGCACCGTGACATGCTGAGTCTCTGGGAAAGCAGAGATCCCCAGTTTTGTTGTGCCTGTGGATAGGCTGCAGAAGGATACTGAAGATCAGCAGTTTCTTTCAGGGCTGGCACCTTCCTTGTGGGAGAAGGAGCCGTAAGTTTGCCTTTTCAGAAAAAAGCTTCTGCCGAGAAAGAGCACCGTGACATGCTGAGTCTCTGGGAAAGCAGAGATCCCCAGTGCTGTTGTGCCTGTGGATAGGCTGCAGGGGGACGGTGAAGACCAGCAGTTTCTTTCAGGGCTGGCACCTTCCTTGTGGGAGAAGGAGCCGTAAGTTTGCCTTTTCAGAAAAAAGCTTCTGCCGAGAACGAGCACCGTGACATGCTGAGTCTCTGGGAAAGCAGAGATCCCCAGTGCTGTTGTGCCTGTGGTTAGGCTGCAGAGGGATACTGAAGATCAGCAGTTTCTTTCAGGGCTGGCACCTTCCTTGTGGGAGAAGGAGCCGTAAGTTTGCCTTTTCAGAAAAAAGCTTCTGCCGAGAAAGAGCACCGTGACATGCTGAGTCTCTGGGAAAGCAGAGATCCCCAGTTTTGTTGTGCCTGTGGATAGGCTGCAGAAGGATACTGAAGATCAGCAGTTTCTTTCAGGGCTGGCACCTTCCTTGTGGGAGAAGGAGCCGTAAGTTTGCCTTTTCAGAAAAAAGCTTCTGCCGAGAAAGAGCACCGTGACATGCTGAGTCTCTGGGAAAGCAGAGATCCCCAGGCCTGTTGTGCCTGTGGATAGGCTGCAGAAGGATACTGAAGATCAGCAGTTTCTTTCAGGGCTGGCACCTTCCTTGTGGGAGAAGGAGCCGTAAGTTTGCCTTTTCAGAAAAAAGCTTCTGCCGAGAAAGAGCACCGTGACATGCTGAGTCTCTGGGAAAGCAGAGATCCCCAGTGCTGTTGTGCCTGTGGTTAGGCTGCAGAGGGATACTGAAGATCAGCAGTTTCTTTCAGGGCTGGCACCTTCCTTGTGGGAGAAGGAGCCGTAAGTTTGCCTTTTCAGAAAAAAGCTTCTGCCGAGAAAGAGCACCGTGACATGCTGAGTCTCTGGGAAAGCAGAGATCCCCAGTTTTGTTGTGCCTGTGGATAGGCTGCAGCAGGATACTGAAGATCAGCAGTTTCTTTCAGGGCTGGCACCTTCCTTGTGGGAGAAGGAGCCGTAAGTTTGCCTTTTCAGAAAAAAGCTTCTGCCGAGAAAGAGCACCGTGACATGCTGAGTCTCTGGGAAAGCAGAGATCCCCAGTTTTGTTGTGCCTGTGGATAGGCTGCAGAAGGATACTGAAGATCAGCAGTTTCTTTCAGGGCTGGCACCTTCCTTGTGGGAGAAGGAGCCGTAAGTTTGCCTTTTCAGAAAAAAGCTTCTGCCGAGAAAGAGCACCGTGACATGCTGAGTCTCTGGGAAAGCAGAGATCCCCAGGCCTGTTGTGCCTGTGGATAGGCTGCAGAAGGATACTGAAGATCAGCAGTTTCTTTCAGGGCTGGCACCTTCCTTGTGGGAGAAGGAGCCGTAAGTTTGCCTTTTCAGAAAAAAGCTTCTGCCGAGAGCGAGCACAGTGACATGCTGAGTCTCTGGGAAAGCAGAGATCCCCAGGCCTGTTGTGCCTGTGGATAGGCTGCAGAAGGATACTGAAGATCAGCAGTTTCTTTCAGGGCTGGCACCTTCCTTGTGGGAGAAGGAGCCGTAAGTTTGCCTTTTCAGAAAAAAGCTTCTGCCGAGAGCGAGCACAGTGACATGCTGAGTCTCTGGGAAAGCAGAGATCCCCAGTGCTGTTGTGCCTGTGGATAGGCTGCAGAAGGATACTGAAGATCAGCAGTTTCTTTCAGGGCTGGCACCTTCCTTGTGGGAGAAGGAGCCGTAAGTTTGCCTTTTCAGAAAAAAGCTTCTGCCGAGAAAGAGCACCGTGACATGCTGAGTCTCTGGGAAAGCAGAGATCCCCAGTTTTGTTGTGCCTGTGGATAGGCTGCAGAAGGATACTGAAGATCAGCAGTTTCTTTCAGGGCTGGCACCTTCCTTGTGGGAGAAGGAGCCGTAAGTTTGCCTTTTCAGAAAAAAGCTTCTGCCGAGAACGAGCACCGTGACATGCTGAGTCTCTGGGAAAGCAGAGATCCCCAGTGCTGTTGTGCCTGTGGATAGGCTGCAGAAGGATACTGAAGATCAGCAGTTTCTTTCAGGGCTGGCACCTTCCTTGTGGGAGAAGGAGCCGTAAGTTTGCCTTTTCAGAAAAAAGCTTCTGCCGAGAAAGAGCACCGTGACATGCTGAGTCTCTGGGAAAGCAGAGATCCCCAGTTTTGTTGTGCCTGTGGATAGGCTGCGGAAGGATACTGAAGATCAGCAGTTTCTTTCAGGGCTGGCACCTTCCTTGTGGGAGAAGGAGCCGTAAGTTTGCCTTTTCAGAAAAAAGCTTCTGCCGAGAGCGAGCACCGTGACATGCTGAGTCTCTGGGAAAGCAGAGATCCCCAGTTTTGTTGTGCCTGTGGATAGGCTGCAGAAGGATACTGAAGATCAGCAGTTTCTTTCAGGGCTGGCACCTTCCTTGTGGGAGAAGGAGCCGTAAGTTTGCCTTTTCAGAAAAAAGCTTCTGCCGAGAAAGAGCACCGTGACATGCTGAGTCTCTGGGAAAGCAGAGATCCCCAGTTTTGTTCTGCCTGTGGAGAGGCTGCAGAGGGATACTGAAGATCAGCAGTTTCTTTCAGGGCTGGCACCTTCCTTGTGGGAGAAGGAGCCGTAAGTTTGCCTTTTCAGAAAAAAGCTTCTGCCGAGAAAGAGCACCGTGACATGCTGAGTCTCTGGGAAAGCAGAGATCCCCAGGCCTGTTGTGCCTGTGGATAGGCTGCAGAAGGATACTGAAGATCAGCAGTTTCTTTCAGGGCTGGCACCTTCCTTGTGGGAGAAGGAGCCGTAAGTTTGCCTTTTCAGAAAAAAGCTTCTGCCGAGAAAGAGCACCGTGACATGCTGAGTCTCTGGGAAAGCAGAGATCCCCAGTTTTGTTCTGCCTGTGGAGAGGCTTCAGGGGGACGGTGAAGACCAGCAATTTCTTTCAGGGCTGGCACCTTCCTTGTGGGAGAAGGAGCCGTAAGTTTGCCTTTTCAGAAAAAAGCTTCTGCCGAGAACGAGCACCGTGACATGCTGAGTCTCTGGGAAAGCAGAGATCCCCAGTGCTGTTGTGCCTGTGGTTAGGCTGCAGAGGGATACTGAAGATCAGCAGTTTCTTTCAGGGCTGGCACCTTCCTTGTGGGAGAAGGAGCCGTAAGTTTGCCTTTTCAGAAAAAAGCTTCTGCCGAGAAAGAGCACCGTGACATGCTGAGTCTCTGGGAAAGCAGAGATCCCCAGTGCTGTTGCGGGTAATGATAGCTTGCAGAGGGATAGTGAACACCAGCAATTTCTTTCAGGGCTGGCACCTTCCTTGTGGGAGAAGGAGCCGTAAGTTTGCCTTTTCAGAAAAAAGCTTCTGCCGAGAGCGAGCACAGTGACATGCTGAGTCTCTGGGAAAGCAGAGATCCCCAGTGCTGTTGTGCCTGTGGATAGGCTGCAGAGGGATACTGAAGATCAGCAGTTTCTTTCAGGGCTGGCACCTTCCTTGTGGGAGAAGGAGCCGTAAGTTTGCCTTTTCAGAAAAAAGCTTCTGCCGAGAAAGAGCACCGTGACATGCTGAGTCTCTGGGAAAGCAGAGATCCCCAGGCCTGTTGTGCCTGTGGATAGGCTGCAGAGGGATACTGAAGATCAGCAGTTTCTTTCAGGGCTGGCACCTTCCTTGTGGGAGAAGGAGCCGTAAGTTTGCCTTTTCAGAAAAAAGCTTCTGCCGAGAAAGAGCACCGTGACATGCTGAGTCTCTGGGAAAGCAGAGATCCCCAGTTTTGTTCTGCCTGTGGAGAGGCTGCAGAGGGATACTGAAGATCAGCAGTTTCTTTCAGGGCTGGCACCTTCCTTGTGGGAGAAGGAGCCGTAAGTTTGCCTTTTCAGAAAAAAGCTTCTGCCGAGAAAGAGCACCGTGACATGCTGAGTCTCTTGGAAAGCAGAGATCCCCAGTTTTGTTCTGCCTGTGGAGAGGCTTCAGGGGGACGGTGAAGACCAGCAATTTCTTTCAGGGCTGGCACCTTCCTTGTGGGAGAAGGAGCCGTAAGTTTGCCTTTTCAGAAAAAAGCTTCTGCCGAGAAAGAGCACCGTGACATGCTGAGTCTCTGGGAAAGCAGAGATCCCCAGTGCTGTTGTGCCTGTGGTTAGGCTGCAGAAGGATACTGAAGATCAGCAGTTTCTTTCAGGGCTGGCACCTTCCTTGTGGGAGAAGGAGCCGTAAGTTTGCCTTTTCAGAAAAAAGCTTCTGCCGAGAACGAGCACCGTGACATGCTGAGTCTCTGGGAAAGCAGAGATCCCCAGTGCTGTTGTGCCTGTGGATAGGCTGCAGAAGGATACTGAAGATCAGCAGTTTCTTTCAGGGCTGGCACCTTCCTTGTGGGAGAAGGAGCCGTAAGTTTGCCTTTTCAGAAAAAAGCTTCTGCCGAGAAAGAGCACCGTGACATGCTGAGTCTCTGGGAAAGCAGAGATCCCCAGTTTTGTTGTGCCTGTGGATAGGCTGCAGAAGGATACTGAAGATCAGCAGTTTCTTTCAGGGCTGGCACCTTCCTTGTGGGAGAAGGAGCCGTAAGTTTGCCTTTTCAGAAAAAAGCTTCTGCCGAGAAAGAGCACCGTGACATGCTGAGTCTCTGGGAAAGCAGAGATCCCCAGTGCTGTTGTGCCTGTGGATAGGCTGCAGAAGGATACTGAAGATCAGCAGTTTCTTTCAGGGCTGGCACCTTCCTTGTGGGAGAAGGAGCCGTAAGTTTGCCTTTTCAGAAAAAAGCTTCTGCCGAGAAAGAGCACCGTGACATGCTGAGTCTCTGGGAAAACAGAGATCCCCAGTTTTGTTCTGCCTGTGGAGAGGCTGCAGAAGGATACTGAAGATCAGCAGTTTCTTTCAGGGCTGGCACCTTCCTTGTGGGAGAAGGAGCCGTAAGTTTGCCTTTTAAGAAAAAAGCTTCTGCCGAGAAAGAGCACCGTGACATGCTGAGTCTCTTGGAAAGCAGAGATCCCCAGTTTTGTTCTGCCTATGGAGAGGCTTCAGGGGGACGGTGAAGACCAGCAATTTCTTTCAGGGCTGGCACCTTCCTTGTGGGAGAAGGAGCCGTAAGTTTGCCTTTTCAGAAAAAAGCTTCTGCCGAGAACGAGCACCGTGACATGCTGAGTCTCTGGGAAAGCAGAGATCCCCAGTGCTGTTGTGCCTGTGGATAGGCTGCAGAGGGATACTGAAGATCAGCAGTTTCTTTCAGGGCTGGCACCTTCCTTGTGGGAGAAGGAGCCGTAAGTTTGCCTTTTCAGAAAAAAGCTTCTGCCGAGAAAGAGCACCGTGACATGCTGAGTCTCTGGGAAAGCAGAGATCCCCAGTTTTGTTGTGCCTGTGGATAGGCTGCAGAAGGATACTGAAGATCAGCAGTTTCTTTCAGGGCTGGCACCTTCCTTGTGGGAGAAGGAGCCGTAAGTTTGCCTTTTCAGAAAAAAGCTTCTGCCGAGAAAGAGCACCGTGACATGCTGAGTCTCTGGGAAAGCAGAGATCCCCAGTGCTGTTGTGCCTGTGGATAGGCTGCAGAAGGATACTGAAGATCAGCAGTTTCTTTCAGGGCTGGCACCTTCCTTGTGGGAGAAGGAGCCGTAAGTTTGCCTTTTCAGAAAAAAGCTTCTGCCGAGAAAGAGCACCGTGACATGCTGAGTCTCTGGGAAAGCAGAGATCCCCAGTTTTGTTCTGCCTGTGGAGAGGCTTCAGGGGGACGGTGAAGACCAGCAGTTTCTTTCAGGGCTGGCACCTTCCTTGTGGGAGAAGGAGCCGTAAGTTTGCCTTTTCAGAAAAAAGCTTCTGCCGAGAACGAGCACCGTGACATGCTGAGTCTCTGGGAAAGCAGAGATCCCCAGTGCTGTTGTGCCTGTGGATAGGCTGCAGAGGGATACTGAAGATCAGCAGTTTCTTTCAGGGCTGGCACCTTCCTTGTGGGAGAAGGAGCCGTAAGTTTGCCTTTTCAGAAAAAAGCTTCTGCCGAGAAAGAGCACCGTGACATGCTGAGTCTCTGGGAAAGCAGAGATCCCCAGTGCTGTTGCGGGTAATGATAGCTTGCAGAGGGATAGTGAACACCAGCAATTTCTTTCAGGGCTGGCACCTTCCTTGTGGGAGAAGGAGCCGTAAGTTTGCCTTTTCAGAAAAAAGCTTCTGCCGAGAAAGAGCACCGTGACATGCTGAGTCTCTGGGAAAGCA
This sequence comes from Astur gentilis, assembly GCF_929443795.1. Classification (NCBI taxonomy): domain Eukaryota; kingdom Metazoa; phylum Chordata; class Aves; order Accipitriformes; family Accipitridae; genus Astur; species Astur gentilis. The sequence goes on along the minus strand of NC_064889.1, from coordinate 10,754,694 downwards.
GAGATGCCCAGGCCTGTTGTGCCTGTGGATAGGCTGCAGAGGGATACTGAAGATCAGCAGTTTCTTTCAGGGCTGGCACCTTCCTTGTGGGAGAAGGAGCCGTAAGTTTGCCTTTTCAGAAAAAAGCTTCTGCCGAGAAAGAGCACCGTGACATGCTGAGTCTCTGGGAAAGCAGAGATCCCCAGTTTTGTTGTGCCTGTGGATAGGCTGCAGAAGGATACTGAAGATCAGCAGTTTCTTTCAGGGCTGGCACCTTCCTTGTGGGAGAAGGAGCCGTAAGTTTGCCTTTTCAGAAAAAAGCTTCTGCCGAGAAAGAGCACCGTGACATGCTGAGTCTCTGGGAAAGCAGAGATCCCCAGTGCTGTTGTGCCTGTGGTTAGGCTGCAGAGGGATACTGAAGATCAGCAGTTTCTTTCAGGGCTGGCACCTTCCTTGTGGGAGAAGGAGCCGTAAGTTTGCCTTTTCAGAAAAAAGCTTCTGCCGAGAAAGAGCACCGTGACATGCTGAGTCTCTGGGAAAGCAGAGATCCCCAGTTTTGTTGTGCCTGTGGATAGGCTGCAGAAGGATACTGAAGATCAGCAGTTTCTTTCAGGGCTGGCACCTTCCTTGTGGGAGAAGGAGCCGTAAGTTTGCCTTTTCAGAAAAAAGCTTCTGCCGAGAAAGAGCACCGTGACATGCTGAGTCTCTGGGAAAGCAGAGATCCCCAGTGCTGTTGTGCCTGTGGATAGGCTGCAGAAGGATACTGAAGATCAGCAGTTTCTTTCAGGGCTGGCACCTTCCTTGTGGGAGAAGGAGCCGTAAGTTTGCCTTTTCAGAAAAAAGCTTCTGCCGAGAAAGAGCACCGTGACATGCTGAGTCTCTGGGAAAGCAGAGATGCCCAGGCCTGTTGTGCCTGTGGATAGGCTGCAGAGGGATACTGAAGATCAGCAGTTTCTTTCAGGGCTGGCACCTTCCTTGTGGGAGAAGGAGCCGTAAGTTTGCCTTTTCAGAAAAAAGCTTCTGCCGAGAAAGAGCACCGTGACATGCTGAGTCTCTGGGAAAGCAGAGATCCCCAGTTTTGTTGTGCCTGTGGATAGGCTGCAGAAGGATACTGAAGATCAGCAGTTTCTTTCAGGGCTGGCACCTTCCTTGTGGGAGAAGGAGCCGTAAGTTTGCCTTTTCAGAAAAAAGCTTCTGCCGAGAAAGAGCACCGTGACATGCTGAGTCTCTGGGAAAGCAGAGATCCCCAGTGCTGTTGTGCCTGTGGATAGGCTGCAGAAGGATACTGAAGATCAGCAGTTTCTTTCAGGGCTGGCACCTTCCTTGTGGGAGAAGGAGCCGTAAGTTTGCCTTTTCAGAAAAAAGCTTCTGCCGAGAAAGAGCACCGTGACATGCTGAGTCTCTGGGAAAGCAGAGATCCCCAGGCCTGTTGTGCCTGTGGATAGGCTGCAGAAGGATACTGAAGATCAGCAGTTTCTTTCAGGGCTGGCACCTTCCTTGTGGGAGAAGGAGCCGTAAGTTTGCCTTTTCAGAAAAAAGCTTCTGCCGAGAAAGAGCACCGTGACATGCTGAGTCTCTGGGAAAGCAGAGATCCCCAGTTTTGTTCTGCCTGTGGAGAGGCTTCAGGGGGACGGTGAAGACCAGCAATTTCTTTCAGGGCTGGCACCTTCCTTGTGGGAGAAGGAGCCGTAAGTTTGCCTTTTCAGAAAAAAGCTTCTGCCGAGAACGAGCACCGTGACATGCTGAGTCTCTGGGAAAGCAGAGATCCCCAGTGCTGTTGTGCCTGTGGATAGGCTGCAGAGGGATACTGAAGATCAGCAGTTTCTTTCAGGGCTGGCACCTTCTTTGTGGGAGAAGGAGCCGTAAGTTTGCCTTTTCAGAAAAAAGCTTCTGCCGAGAAAGAGCACCGTGACATGCTGAGTCTCTGGGAAAGCAGAGATCCCCAGTGCTGTTGCGGGTAATGATAGCTTGCAGAGGGATAGTGAACACCAGCAATTTCTTTCAGGGCTGGCACCTTCCTTGTGGGAGAAGGAGCCGTAAGTTTGCCTTTTCAGAAAAAAGCTTCTGCCGAGAGCGAGCACAGTGACATGCTGAGTCTCTGGGAAAGCAGAGATCCCCAGTGCTGTTGTGCCTGTGGATAGGCTGCAGAGGGATACTGAAGATCAGCAGTTTCTTTCAGGGCTGGCACCTTCCTTGTGGGAGAAGGAGCCGTAAGTTTGCCTTTTCAGAAAAAAGCTTCTGCCGAGAAAGAGCACCGTGACATGCTGAGTCTCTGGGAAAGCAGAGATCCCCAGGCCTGTTGTGCCTGTGGATAGGCTGCAGAGGGATACTGAAGATCAGCAGTTTCTTTCAGGGCTGGCACCTTCCTTGTGGGAGAAGGAGCCGTAAGTTTGCCTTTTAAGAAAAAAGCTTCTGCCGAGAAAGAGCACCGTGACATGCTGAGTCTCTTGGAAAGCAGAGATCCCCAGTTTTGTTCTGCCTGTGGAGAGGCTTCAGGGGGACGGTGAAGACCAGCAATTTCTTTCAGGGCTGGCACCTTCCTTGTGGGAGAAGGAGCCGTAAGTTTGCCTTTTCAGAAAAAAGCTTCTGCCGAGAACGAGCACCGTGACATGCTGAGTCTCTGGGAAAGCAGAGATCCCCAGTGCTGTTGTGCCTGTGGTTAGGCTGCAGAAGGATACTGAAGATCAGCAGTTTCTTTCAGGGCTGGCACCTTCCTTGTGGGAGAAGGAGCCGTAAGTTTGCCTTTTCAGAAAAAAGCTTCTGCCGAGAAAGAGCACCATGACATGCTGAGTCTCTGGGAAAGCAGAGATCCCCAGGCCTGTTGTGCCTGTGGATAGGCTGCAGAGGGATACTGAAGATCAGCAGTTTCTTTCAGGGCTGGCACCTTCCTTGTGGGAGAAGGAGCCGTAAGTTTGCCTTTTCAGAAAAAAGCTTCTGCCGAGAAAGAGCACCGTGACATGCTGAGTCTCTGGGAAAGCAGAGATCCCCAGTGCTGTTGTGCCTGTGGATAGGCTGCAGAGGGATACTGAAGATCAGCAGTTTCTTTCAGGGCTGGCACCTTCCTTGTGGGAGAAGGAGCCGTAAGTTTGCCTTTTAAGAAAAAAGCTTCTGCCGAGAAAGAGCACCGTGACATGCTGAGTCTCTTGGAAAGCAGAGATCCCCAGTTTTGTTCTGCCTGTGGAGAGGCTTCAGGGGGACGGTGAAGACCAGCAATTTCTTTCAGGGCTGGCACCTTCCTTGTGGGAGAAGGAGCCGTAAGTTTGCCTTTTCAGAAAAAAGCTTCTGCCGAGAACGAGCACCATGACATGCTGAGTCTCTGGGAAAGCAGAGATCCCCAGTGCTGTTGTGCCTGTGGTTAGGCTGCAGAAGGATACTGAAGATCAGCAGTTTCTTTCAGGGCTGGCACCTTCCTTGTGGGAGAAGGAGCCGTAAGTTTGCCTTTTCAGAAAAAAGCTTCTGCCGAGAAAGAGCACCATGACATGCTGAGTCTCTGGGAAAGCAGAGATCCCCAGGCCTGTTGTGCCTGTGGATAGGCTGCAGAGGGATACTGAAGATCAGCAGTTTCTTTCAGGGCTGGCACCTTCCTTGTGGGAGAAGGAGCCGTAAGTTTGCCTTTTCAGAAAAAAGCTTCTGCCGAGAAAGAGCACCGTGACATGCTGAGTCTCTGGGAAAGCAGAGATCCCCAGGCCTGTTGTGCCTGTGGATAGGCTGCAGGGGGACGGTGAAGACCAGCAATTTCTTTCAGGGCTGGCACCTTCCTTGTGGGAGAAGGAGCCGTAAGTTTGCCTTTTCAGAAAAAAGCTTCTGCCGAGAACGAGCACCGTGACATGCTGAGTCTCTGGGAAAGCAGAGATCCCCAGTGCTGTTGTGCCTGTGGTTAGGCTGCAGAGGGATACTGAAGATCAGCAGTTTCTTTCAGGGCTGGCACCTTCCTTGTGGGAGAAGGAGCCGTAAGTTTGCCTTTTCAGAAAAAAGCTTCTGCCGAGAAAGAGCACCGTGACATGCTGAGTCTCTGGGAAAGCAGAGATCCCCAGTGCTGTTGTGCCTGTGGATAGGCTGCAGAAGGATACTGAAGATCAGCAGTTTCTTTCAGGGCTGGCACCTTCCTTGTGGGAGAAGGAGCCGTAAGTTTGCCTTTTCAGAAAAAAGCTTCTGCCGAGAAAGAGCACCGTGACATGCTGAGTCTCTGGGAAAGCAGAGATCCCCAGGCCTGTTGTGCCTGTGGATAGGCTGCAGGGGGACGGTGAAGACCAGCAATTTCTTTCAGGGCTGGCACCTTCCTTGTGGGAGAAGGAGCCGTAAGTTTGCCTTTTCAGAAAAAAGCTTCTGCCGAGAACGAGCACCGTGACATGCTGAGTCTCTGGGAAAGCAGAGATCCCCAGTGCTGTTGTGCCTGTGGTTAGGCTGCAGAAGGATACTGAAGATCAGCAGTTTCTTTCAGGGCTGGCACCTTCCTTGTGGGAGAAGGAGCCGTAAGTTTGCCTTTTCAGAAAAAAGCTTCTGCCGAGAAAGAGCACCGTGACATGCTGAGTCTCTGGGAAAGCAGAGATCCCCAGTTTTGTTGTGCCTGTGGATAGGCTGCAGAAGGATACTGAAGATCAGCAGTTTCTTTCAGGGCTGGCACCTTCCTTGTGGGAGAAGGAGCCGTAAGTTTGCCTTTTCAGAAAAAAGCTTCTGCCGAGAAAGAGCACCGTGACATGCTGAGTCTCTGGGAAAGCAGAGATCCCCAGTGCTGTTGTGCCTGTGGATAGGCTGCAGAAGGATACTGAAGATCAGCAGTTTCTTTCAGGGCTGGCACCTTCCTTGTGGGAGAAGGAGCCGTAAGTTTGCCTTTTCAGAAAAAAGCTTCTGCCGAGAAAGAGCACCGTGACATGCTGAGTCTCTGGGAAAGCAGAGATCCCCAGGCCTGTTGTGCCTGTGGATAGGCTGCAGGGGGACGGTGAAGACCAGCAATTTCTTTCAGGGCTGGCACCTTCCTTGTGGGAGAAGGAGCCGTAAGTTTGCCTTTTCAGAAAAAAGCTTCTGCCGAGAACGAGCACCGTGACGTGCTGAGTCTCTGGGAAAGCAGAGATCCCCAGTGCTGTTGTGCCTGTGGTTAGGCTGCAGAGGGATACTGAAGATCAGCAGTTTCTTTCAGGGCTGGCACCTTCCTTGTGGGAGAAGGAGCCGTAAGTTTGCCTTTTCAGAAAAAAGCTTCTGCCGAGAAAGAGCACCGTGACATGCTGAGTCTCTGGGAAAGCAGAGATCCCCAGTTTTGTTCTGCCTGTGGAGAGGCTTCAGGGGGACGGTGAAGACCAGCAATTTCTTTCAGGGCTGGCACCTTCCTTGTGGGAGAAGGAGCCGTAAGTTTGCCTTTTCAGAAAAAAGCTTCTGCCGAGAACGAGCACCGTGACATGCTGAGTCTCTGGGAAAGCAGAGATCCCCAGGCCTGTTGTGCCTGTGGATAGGCTGCAGAGGGATACTGAAGATCAGCAGTTTCTTTCAGGGCTGGCACCTTCTTTGTGGGAGAAGGAGCCGTAAGTTTGCCTTTTCAGAAAAAAGCTTCTGCCGAGAAAGAGCACCGTGACATGCTGAGTCTCTGGGAAAGCAGAGATCCCCAGTGCTGTTGCGGGTAATGATAGCTTGCAGAGGGATAGTGAACACCAGCAATTTCTTTCAGGGCTGGCACCTTCCTTGTGGGAGAAGGAGCCGTAAGTTTGCCTTTTCAGAAAAAAGCTTCTGCCGAGAGCGAGCACAGTGACATGCTGAGTCTCTGGGAAAGCAGAGATCCCCAGTGCTGTTGTGCCTGTGGATAGGCTGCAGAAGGATACTGAAGATCAGCAGTTTCTTTCAGGGCTGGCACCTTCCTTGTGGGAGAAGGAGCCGTAAGTTTGCCTTTTCAGAAAAAAGCTTCTGCCGAGAAAGAGCACCGTGACATGCTGAGTCTCTGGGAAAGCAGAGATCCCCAGGCCTGTTGTGCCTGTGGATAGGCTGCAGGGGGACGGTGAAGACCAGCAATTTCTTTCAGGGCTGGCACCTTCCTTGTGGGAGAAGGAGCCGTAAGTTTGCCTTTTCAGAAAAAAGCTTCTGCCGAGAACGAGCACCGTGACATGCTGAGTCTCTGGGAAAGCAGAGATCCCCAGTGCTGTTGTGCCTGTGGTTAGGCTGCAGAGGGATACTGAAGATCAGCAGTTTCTTTCAGGGCTGGCACCTTCCTTGTGGGAGAAGGAGCCGTAAGTTTGCCTTTTCAGAAAAAAGCTTCTGCCGAGAAAGAGCACCGTGACATGCTGAGTCTCTGGGAAAGCAGAGATCCCCAGTTTTGTTGTGCCTGTGGATAGGCTGCAGAAGGATACTGAAGATCAGCAGTTTCTTTCAGGGCTGGCACCTTCCTTGTGGGAGAAGGAGCCGTAAGTTTGCCTTTTCAGAAAAAAGCTTCTGCCGAGAAAGAGCACCGTGACATGCTGAGTCTCTGGGAAAGCAGAGATCCCCAGTGCTGTTGTGCCTGTGGATAGGCTGCAGAAGGATACTGAAGATCAGCAGTTTCTTTCAGGGCTGGCACCTTCCTTGTGGGAGAAGGAGCCGTAAGTTTGCCTTTTCAGAAAAAAGCTTCTGCCGAGAAAGAGCACCGTGACATGCTGAGTCTCTGGGAAAGCAGAGATCCCCAGGCCTGTTGTGCCTGTGGATAGGCTGCAGAAGGATACTGAAGATCAGCAGTTTCTTTCAGGGCTGGCACCTTCCTTGTGGGAGAAGGAGCCGTAAGTTTGCCTTTTCAGAAAAAAGCTTCTGCCGAGAAAGAGCACCGTGACATGCTGAGTCTCTGGGAAAGCAGAGATCCCCAGTTTTGTTCTGCCTGTGGAGAGGCTTCAGGGGGACGGTGAAGACCAGCAATTTCTTTCAGGGCTGGCACCTTCCTTGTGGGAGAAGGAGCCGTAAGTTTGCCTTTTCAGAAAAAAGCTTCTGCCGAGAAAGAGCACCGTGACATGCTGAGTCTCTGGGAAAGCAGAGATCCCCAGTGCTGTTGTGCCTGTGGATAGGCTGCAGAGGGATACTGAAGATCAGCAGTTTCTTTCAGGGCTGGCACCTTCTTTGTGGGAGAAGGAGCCGTAAGTTTGCCTTTTCAGAAAAAAGCTTCTGCCGAGAAAGAGCACCGTGACATGCTGAGTCTCTGGGAAAGCAGAGATCCCCAGTGCTGTTGCGGGTAATGATAGCTTGCAGAGGGATAGTGAACACCAGCAATTTCTTTCAGGGCTGGCACCTTCCTTGTGGGAGAAGGAGCCGTAAGTTTGCCTTTTCAGAAAAAAGCTTCTGCCGAGAGCGAGCACAGTGACATGCTGAGTCTCTGGGAAAGCAGAGATCCCCAGTGCTGTTGTGCCTGTGGATAGGCTGCAGAGGGATACTGAAGATCAGCAGTTTCTTTCAGGGCTGGCACCTTCCTTGTGGGAGAAGGAGCCGTAAGTTTGCCTTTTCAGAAAAAAGCTTCTGCCGAGAAAGAGCACCGTGACATGCTGAGTCTCTGGGAAAGCAGAGATCCCCAGGCCTGTTGTGCCTGTGGATAGGCTGCAGAAGGATACTGAAGATCAGCAGTTTCTTTCAGGGCTGGCACCTTCCTTGTGGGAGAAGGAGCCGTAAGTTTGCCTTTTCAGAAAAAAGCTTCTGCCGAGAAAGAGCACCGTGACATGCTGAGTCTCTGGGAAAGCAGAGATCCCCAGGCCTGATGTGCCTGTGGATAGGCTGCAGAGGGATACTGAAGATCAGCAGTTTCTTTCAGGGCTGGCACCTTCCTTGTGGGAGAAGGAGCCGTAAGTTTGCCTTTTCAGAAAAAAGCTTCTGCCGAGAAAGAGCACCGTGACATGCTGAGTCTCTGGGAAAGCAGAGATCCCCAGTTTTGTTCTGCCTGTGGATAGGCTGCAGAAGGATACTGAAGATCAGCAGTTTCTTTCAGGGCTGGCACCTTCCTTGTGGGAGAAGGAGCCGTAAGTTTGCCTTTTAAGAAAAAAGCTTCTGCCGAGAAAGAGCACCGTGACATGCTGAGTCTCTTGGAAAGCAGAGATCCCCAGTTTTGTTCTGCCTGTGGAGAGGCTTCAGGGGGACGGTGAAGACCAGCAATTTCTTTCAGGGCTGGCACCTTCCTTGTGGGAGAAGGAGCCGTAAGTTTGCCTTTTCAGAAAAAAGCTTCTGCCGAGAACGAGCACCGTGACATGCTGAGTCTCTGGGAAAGCAGAGATCCCCAGTGCTGTTGTGCCTGTGGTTAGGCTGCAGAAGGATACTGAAGATCAGCAGTTTCTTTCAGGGCTGGCACCTTCCTTGTGGGAGAAGGAGCCGTAAGTTTGCCTTTTCAGAAAAAAGCTTCTGCCGAGAAAGAGCACCGTGACATGCTGAGTCTCTGGGAAAGCAGAGATCCCCAGGCCTGTTGTGCCTGTGGATAGGCTGCAGAGGGATACTGAAGATCAGCAGTTTCTTTCAGGGCTGGCACCTTCCTTGTGGGAGAAGGAGCCGTAAGTTTGCCTTTTCAGAAAAAAGCTTCTGCCGAGAAAGAGCACCGTGACATGCTGAGTCTCTGGGAAAGCAGAGATCCCCAGTGCTGTTGTGCCTGTGGATAGGCTGCAGAAGGATACTGAAGATCAGCAGTTTCTTTCAGGGCTGGCACCTTCCTTGTGGGAGAAGGAGCCGTAAGTTTGCCTTTTCAGAAAAAAGCTTCTGCCGAGAAAGAGCACCGTGACATGCTGAGTCTCTGGGAAAGCAGAGATCCCCAGTTTTGTTCTGCCTGTGGAGAGGCTTCAGGGGGACGGTGAAGACCAGCAATTTCTTTCAGGGCTGGCACCTTCCTTGTGGGAGAAGGAGCCGTAAGTTTGCCTTTTCAGAAAAAAGCTTCTGCCGAGAACGAGCACCGTGACATGCTGAGTCTCTGGGAAAGCAGAGATCCCCAGTGCTGTTGTGCCTGTGGATAGGCTGGAGAGGGATACTGAAGATCAGCAGTTTCTTTCAGGGCTGGCACCTTCCTTGTGGGAGAAGGAGCCGTAAGTTTGCCTTTTCAGAAAAAAGCTTCTGCCGAGAAAGAGCACCGTGACATGCTGAGTCTCTGGGAAAGCAGAGATCCCCAGTTTTGTTGTGCCTGTGGATAGGCTGCAGAAGGATACTGAAGAACAGCAGTTTCTTTCAGGGCTGGCACCTTCCTTGTGGGAGAAGGAGCCGTAAGTTTGCCTTTTCAGAAAAAAGCTTCTGCCGAGAAAGAGCACCGTGACATGCTGAGTCTCTGGGAAAGCAGAGATCCCCAGTGCTGTTGTGCCTGTGGATAGGCTGCAGAAGGATACTGAAGATCAGCAGTTTCTTTCAGGGCTGGCACCTTCCTTGTGGGAGAAGGAGCCGTAAGTTTGCCTTTTCAGAAAAAAGCTTCTGCCGAGAAAGAGCACCGTGACATGCTGAGTCTCTGGGAAAGCAGAGATCCCCAGGCCTGTTGTGCCTGTGGATAGGCTGCAGGGGGACGGTGAAGACCAGCAGTTTCTTTCAGGGCTGGCACCTTCCTTGTGGGAGAAGGAGCCGTAAGTTTGCCTTTTCAGAAAAAAGCTTCTGCCGAGAACGAGCACCGTGACATGCTGAGTCTTTTGGAAAGCAGAGATCCCCAGTGCTGTTGTGCCTGTGGTTAGGCTGCAGAGGGATACTGAAGATCAGCAGTTTCTTTCAGGGCTGGCACCTTCCTTGTGGGAGAAGGAGCCGTAAGTTTGCCTTTTCAGAAAAAAGCTTCTGCCGAGAAAGAGCACCGTGACATGCTGAGTCTCTGGGAAAGCAGAGATCCCCAGTTTTGTTGTGCCTGTGGATAGGCTGCAGAAGGATACTGAAGACCAGCAATTTCTTTCAGGGCTGGCACCTTCCTTGTGGGAGAAGGAGCCGTAAGTTTGCCTTTTCAGAAAAAAGCTTCTGCCGAGAAAGAGCACCGTGACATGCTGAGTCTCTGGGAGAGCAGAGATCCCCAGTTTTGTTCTGCCTGTGGAGAGGCTTCAGGGGGACGGTGAAGACCAGCAGTTTCTTTCAGGGCTGGCACCTTCCTTGTGGGAGAAGGAGCCGTAAGTTTGCCTTTTCAGAAAAAAGCTTCTGCCGAGAACGAGCACCGTGACATGCTGAGTCTCTGGGAAAGCAGAGATCCCCAGGCCTGTTGTGCCTGTGGATAGGCTGCAGAGGGATACTGAAGATCAGCAGTTTCTTTCAGGGCTGGCACCTTCCTTGTGGGAGAAGGAGCCGTAAGTTTGCCTTTTCAGAAAAAAGCTTCTGCCGAGAAAGAGCACCGTGACATGCTGAGTCTCTGGGAAAGCAGAGATCCCCAGTGCTGTTGCGGGTAATGATAGCTTGCAGAGGGATAGTGAACACCAGCAATTTCTTTCAGGGCTGGCACCTTCCTTGTGGGAGAAGGAGCCGTAAGTTTGCCTTTTCAGAAAAAAGCTTCTGCCGAGAGCGAGCACCGTGACATGCTGAGTCTCTGGGAAAGCAGAGATCCCCAGTTTTGTTGTGCCTGTGGATAGGCTGCAGAAGGATACTGAAGATCAGCAGTTTCTTTCAGGGCTGGCACCTTCCTTGTGGGAGAAGGAGCCGTAAGTTTGCCTTTTCAGAAAAAAGCTTCTGCCGAGAGCGAGCACCGTGACATGCTGAGTCTCTGGGAAAGCAGAGATCCCCAGTGCTGTTGTGCCTGTGGATAGGCTGCAGAAGGATACTGAAGATCAGCAGTTTCTTTCAGGGCTGGCACCTTCCTTGTGGGAGAAGGAGCCGTAAGTTTGCCTTTTCAGAAAAAAGCTTCTGCCGAGAAAGAGCACCGTGACATGCTGAGTCTCTGGGAAAGCAGAAATCCCCAGTGCTGTTGTGCCTGTGGAGAGGCTTCAGGGGGACGGTGAAGACCAGCAATTTCTTTCAGGGCTGGCACCTTCCTTGTGGGAGAAGGAGCCGTAAGTTTGCCTTTTCAGAAAAAAGCTTCTGGCGAGAGTGAGCACCGTGACATGCTGAGTCTCTGGGAAAGCAGAGATCTCCAGTGCTATTGTGCCTGTGGTTAGGCTGCAGAGGGATACTGAAGATCAGCAGTTTCTTTCAGGGCTGGCACCTTCCTTGTGGGAGAAGGAGCCGTAAGTTTGCCTTTTCAGAAAAAAGCTTCTGCCGAGAAAGAGCACCGTGACATGCTGAGTCTCTGGGAAAGCAGAAATCCCCAGTGCTGTTGTGCCTGTGGATAGGCTGCAGAAGGATACTGAAGATCAGCAGTTTCTTTCAGGGCTGGCACCTTCCTTGTGGGAGAAGGAGCCGTAAGTTTGCCTTTTCAGAAAAAAGCTTCTGCCGAGAGCGAGCACCATGACATGCTGAGTCTCTGGGAAAGCAGAGATCCCCAGTGCTGTTGTGCCTGTGGTTAGGCTGCAGAGGGATACTGAAGATCAGCAGTTTCTTTCAGGGCTGGCACCTTCCTTGTGGGAGAAGGAGCCGTAAGTTTGCCTTTTCAGAAAAAAGCTTCTGCCGAGAAAGAGCACCGTGACATGCTGAGTCTCTTGGAAAGCAGAGATCCCCAGTGCTGTTGTGCCTGTGGATACGCTGCAGAAGGATACTGAAGATCAGCAGTTTCTTTCAGGGCTGGCACCTTCCTTGTGGGAGAAGGAGCCGTAAGTTTGCCTTTTCAGAAAAAAGCTTCTGCCGAGAAAGAGCACCGTCACATGCTGAGTCTCTGGGAAAGCAGAGATCCCCAGTGCTGTTGTGCCTGTGGATAGGCTGCAGAGGGATACTGAAGATCAGCAGTTTCTTTCAGGGCTGGCACCTTCCTTGTGGGAGAAGGAGCCGTAATTTTGCCTTTTCAGAAAAAAGCTTCTGCCGAGAAAGAGCACCGTGACATGCTGAGTCTCTGGGAAAGCAGAGATCCCCAGTTTTGTTGTGCCTGTGGATACGCTGCAGAAGGATACTGAAGATCAGCAGTTTCTTTCAGGGCTGGCACCTTCCTTGTGGGAGAAGGAGCCGTAATTTTGCCTTTTCAGAAAAAAGCTTCTGCCGAGAAAGAGCACCGTGACATGCTGAGTCTCTGGGAAAGCAGAGATCCCCAGTGCTGTTGTGCGTGTGGATAGGCTGCAGAAGGATACTGAAGATCAGCAGTTTCTTTCAGGGCTGGCACCTTCCTTGTGGGAGAAGGAGCCGTAAGTTTGCCTTTTCAGAAAAAAGCTTCTGCCGAGAAAGAGCACCGTGACATGCTGAGTCTCTGGGAAAGCAGAGATCCCCAGGCCTGTTGTGCCTGTGCTTAGGCTGCAGAGGGATACTGAAGATCAGCAGTTTCTTTCAGGGCTGGCACCTTCCTTGTGGGAGAAGGAGCCGTAAGTTTGCCTTTTCAGAAAAAAGCTTCTGCCGAGAGCGAGCACCGTGACATGCTGAGTCTCTGGGAAAGCAGAGATCCCCAGTTTTGTTGTGCCTGTGGATAGGCTGCAGAAGGATACTGAAGATCAGCAGTTTCTTTCAGGGCTGGCACCTTCCTTGTGGGAGAAGGAGCCGTAAGTTTGCCTTTTCAGAAAAAATCTTCTGCCGAGAAAGAGCACCGTGACATGCTGAGTCTCTGGGAAAGCAGAGATCCCCAGTGCTGTTGTGCCTGTGGATAGGCTGCAGAAGGATACTGAAGATCAGCAGTTTCTTTCAGGGCTGGCACCTTCCTTGTGGGAGAAGGAGCCGTAAGTTTGCCTTTTCAGAAAAAAGCTTCTGCCGAGAAAGAGCACCGTGACATGCTGAGTCTCTGGGAAAGCAGAGATCCCCAGTGCTGTTGTGCCTGTGGATAGGCTGCAGAAGGATACTGAAGATCAGCAGTTGCTTTCAGGGCTGGCACCTTCCTTGTGGGAGAAGGAGCCGTAAGTTTGCCTTTTCAGAAAAAAGCTTCTGCCGAGAAAGAGCACCGTGACATGCTGAGTCTCTGGGAAAGCAGAGATCCCCAGTGCTGTTGTGCCTGTGCTTAGGCTGCAGAGGGATACTGAAGATCAGCAGTTTCTTTCAGGGCTGGCACCTTCCTTGTGGGAGAAGGAGCCGTAAGTTTGCCTTTTCAGAAAAAAGCTTCTGCCGAGAGCGAGCACCGTGACATGCTGAGTCTCTGGGAAAGCAGAGATCCCCAGGCCTGTTGTGCCTGTGGTTAGGCTGCAGAGGGATACTGAAGATCAGCAGTTTCTTTCAGGGCTGGCACCTTCCTTGTGGGAGAAGGAGCCGTAAGTTTGCCTTTTCAGAAAAAAGCTTCTGCCGAGAAAGAGCACCGTGACATGCTGAGTCTCTGGGAAAGCAGAGATCCCCAGTTTTGTTGTGCCTGTGGATAGGCTGCAGAAGGATACTGAAGATCAGCAGTTTCTTTCAGGGCTGGCACCTTCCTTGTGGGAGAAGGAGCCGTAAGTTTGCCTTTTCAGAAAAAAGCTTCTGCCGAGAAAGAGCACCGTGACATGCTGAGTCTCTGGGAAAGCAGAGATCCCCAGTGCTGTTGTGCCTGTGGATACGCTGCAGAAGGATACTGAAGATCAGCAGTTTCTTTCAGGGCTGGCACCTTCCTTGTGGGAGAAGGAGCCGTAAGTTTGCCTTTTCAGAAAAAAGCTTCTGCCGAGAAAGAGCACCGTGACATGCTGAGTCTCTGGGAAAGCAGAGATCCCCAGTGCTGTTGTGCCTGTGGATAGGCTGCAGAAGGATACTGAAGATCAGCAGTTTCTTTCAGGGCTGGCACCTTCCTTGTGGGAGAAGGAGCCGTAAGTTTGCCTTTTCAGAAAAAAGCTTCTGCCGAGAAAGAGCACCGTGACATGCTGAGTCTCTGGGAAAGCAGAAATCCCCAGTGCTGTTGTGCCTGTGGAGAGGCTTCAGGGGGACGGTGAAGACCAGCAATTTCTTTCAGGGCTGGCACCTTCCTTGTGGGAGAAGGAGCCGTAAGTTTGCCTTTTCAGAAAAAAGCTTCTGGCGAGAGCGAGCACCGTGACATGCTGAGTCTCTGGGAAAGCAGAGATATCCAGTGCTGTTGTGCCTGTGGTTAGGCTGCAGAGGGATACTGAAGATCAGCACTTTCTTTCAGGGCTGGCACCTTCCTTGTGGGAGAAGGAGCCGTAAGTTTGCCTTTTCAGAAAAAAGCTTCTGCCGAGAAAGAGCACCGTGACATGCTGAGTCTCTGGGAAAGCAGAGATCCCCAGGCCTGTTGTGCCTGTGGATAGGCTGCAGAGGGATACTGAAGATCAGCAGTTTCTTTCAGGGCTGGCACCTTCCTTGTGGGAGAAGGAGCCGTAAGTTTGCCTTTTCAGAAAAAAGCTTCTGCCGAGAAAGAGCACCGTCACATGCTGAGTCTCTGGGAAAGCAGAGATCCCCAGTGCTGTTGTGCCTGTGGATAGGCTGCAGAGGGATACTGAAGATCAGCAGTTTCTTTCAGGGCTGGCACCTTCCTTGTGGGAGAAGGAGCCGTAATTTTGCCTTTTCAGAAAAAAGCTTCTGCCGAGAAAGAGCACCGTGACATGCTGAGTCTCTGGGAAAGCAGAGATCCCCAGTTTTGTTGTGCCTGTGGATACGCTGCAGAAGGATACTGAAGATCAGCAGTTTCTTTCAGGGCTGGCACCTTCCTTGTGGGAGAAGGAGCCGTAAGTTTGCCTTTTCAGAAAAAAGCTTCTGCCGAGAAAGAGCACCGTGACATGCTGAGTCTCTGGGAAAGCAGAGATCCCCAGTGCTGTTGTGCGTGTGGATAGGCTGCAGAAGGATACTGAAGATCAGCAGTTTCTTTCAGGGCTGGCACCTTCCTTGTGGGAGAAGGAGCCGTAAGTTTGCCTTTTCAGAAAAAAGCTTCTGCCGAGAAAGAGCACCGTGACATGCTGAGTCTCTGGGAAAGCAGAGATCCCCAGGCCTGTTGTGCCTGTGCTTAGGCTGCAGAGGGATACTGAAGATCAGCAGTTTCTTTCAGGGCTGGCACCTTCCTTGTGGGAGAAGGAGCCGTAAGTTTGCCTTTTCAGAAAAAAGCTTCTGCCGAGAGCGAGCACCGTGACATGCTGAGTCTCTGGGAAAGCAGAGATCCCCAGTTTTGTTGTGCCTGTGGATAGGCTGCAGAAGGATACTGAAGATCAGCAGTTTCTTTCAGGGCTGGCACCTTCCTTGTGGGAGAAGGAGCCGTAAGTTTGCCTTTTCAGAAAAAATCTTCTGCCGAGAAAGAGCACCGTGACATGCTGAGTCTCTGGGAAAGCAGAGATCCCCAGTGCTGTTGTGCCTGTGGATAGGCTGCAGAAGGATACTGAAGATCAGCAGTTTCTTTCAGGGCTGGCACCTTCCTTGTGGGAGAAGGAGCCGTAAGTTTGCCTTTTCAGAAAAAAGCTTCTGCCGAGAAAGAGCACCGTGACATGCTGAGTCTCTGGGAAAGCAGAGATCCCCAGTGCTGTTGTGCCTGTGGATAGGCTGCAGAAGGATACTGAAGATCAGCAGTTGCTTTCAGGGCTGGCACCTTCCTTGTGGGAGAAGGAGCCGTAAGTTTGCCTTTTCAGAAAAAAGCTTCTGCCGAGAAAGAGCACCGTGACATGCTGAGTCTCTGGGAAAGCAGAGATCCCCAGTGCTGTTGTGCCTGTGCTTAGGCTGCAGAGGGATACTGAAGATCAGCAGTTTCTTTCAGGGCTGGCACCTTCCTTGTGGGAGAAGGAGCCGTAAGTTTGCCTTTTCAGAAAAAAGCTTCTGCCGAGAGCGAGCACCGTGACATGCTGAGTCTCTGGGAAAGCAGAGATCCCCAGGCCTGTTGTGCCTGTGGTTAGGCTGCAGAGGGATACTGAAGATCAGCAGTTTCTTTCAGGGCTGGCACCTTCCTTGTGGGAGAAGGAGCCGTAAGTTTGCCTTTTCAGAAAAAAGCTTCTGCCGAGAAAGAGCACCGTGACATGCTGAGTCTCTGGGAAAGCAGAGATCCCCAGTTTTGTTGTGCCTGTGGATAGGCTGCAGAAGGATACTGAAGATCAGCAGTTTCTTTCAGGGCTGGCACCTTCCTTGTGGGAGAAGGAGCCGTAAGTTTGCCTTTTCAGAAAAAAGCTTCTGCCGAGAAAGAGCACCGTGACATGCTGAGTCTCTGGGAAAGCAGAGATCCCCAGTGCTGTTGTGCCTGTGGATACGCTGCAGAAGGATACTGAAGATCAGCAGTTTCTTTCAGGGCTGGCACCTTCCTTGTGGGAGAAGGAGCCGTAAGTTTGCCTTTTCAGAAAAAAGCTTCTGCCGAGAAAGAGCACCGTGACATGCTGAGTCTCTGGGAAAGCAGAGATCCCCAGTGCTGTTGTGCCTGTGGATAGGCTGCAGAAGGATACTGAAGATCAGCAGTTTCTTTCAGGGCTGGCACCTTCCTTGTGGGAGAAGGAGCCGTAAGTTTGCCTTTTCAGAAAAAAGCTTCTGCCGAGAAAGAGCACCGTGACATGCTGAGTCTCTGGGAAAGCAGAAATCCCCAGTGCTGTTGTGCCTGTGGAGAGGCTTCAGGGGGACGGTGAAGACCAGCAATTTCTTTCAGGGCTGGCACCTTCCTTGTGGGAGAAGGAGCCGTAAGTTTGCCTTTTCAGAAAAAAGCTTCTGGCGAGAGCGAGCACCGTGACATGCTGAGTCTCTGGGAAAGCAGAGATATCCAGTGCTGTTGTGCCTGTGGTTAGGCTGCAGAGGGATACTGAAGATCAGCACTTTCTTTCAGGGCTGGCACCTTCCTTGTGGGAGAAGGAGCCGTAAGTTTGCCTTTTCAGAAAAAAGCTTCTGCCGAGAAAGAGCACCGTGACATGCTGAGTCTCTGGGAAAGCAGAGATCCCCAGGCCTGTTGTGCCTGTGGATAGGCTGCAGAGGGATACTGAAGATCAGCAGTTTCTTTCAGGGCTGGCACCTTCCTTGTGGGAGAAGGAGCCGTAAGTTTGCCTTTTCAGAAAAAAGCTTCTGCCGAGAGCGAGCACAGTGACATGCTGAGTCTCTGGGAAAGCAGAGATCCCCAGTGCTGTTGTGCCTGTGGATAGGCTGCAGAAGGATACTGAAGATCAGCAGTTTCTTTCAGGGCTGGCACCTTCCTTGTGGGAGAAGGAGCCGTAAGTTTGCCTTTTCAGAAAAAAGCTTCTGCCGAGAAAGAGCACCGTGACATGCTGAGTCTCTGGGAAAGCAGAGATCCCCAGGCCTGTTGTGCCTGTGGATAGGCTGCAGAGGGATACTGAAGATCAGCAGTTTCTTTCAGGGCTGGCACCTTCCTTGTGGGAGAAGGAGCCGTAAGTTTGCCTTTTCAGAAAAAAGCTTCTGCCGAGAGCGAGCACCGTGACATGCTGAGTCTCTGGGAAAGCAGAGATCCCCAGTGCTGTTGTGCCTGTGGATAGGCTGCAGAAGGATACTGAAGATCAGCAGTTTCTTTCAGGGCTGGCACCTTCCTTGTGGGAGAAGGAGCCGTAAGTTTGCCTTTTCAGAAAAAAGCTTCTGCCGAGAAAGAGCACCGTGACATGCTGAGTCTATGGGAAAGCAGAGATCCCCAGGCCTGTTGTGCCTGTGGTTAGGCTGCAGAGGGATACTGAAGATCAGCAGTTTCTTTCAGGGCTGGCACCTTCCTTGTGGGAGAAGGAGCCGTAAGTTTGCCTTTTCAGAAAAAAGCTTCTGCCGAGAAAGAGCACCGTGACATGCTGAGTCTCTGGGAAAGCAGAGATCCCCAGTTTTGTTGTGCCTGTGGATAGGCTGCAGAAGGATACTGAAGATCAGCAGTTTCTTTCAGGGCTGGCACCTTCCTTGTGGGAGAAGGAGCCGTAAGTTTGCCTTTTCAGAAAAAAGCTTCTGCCGAGAAAGAGCACCGTGACATGCTGAGTCTCTGGGAAAGCAGAGATCCCCAGTGCTGTTGTGCCTGTGGATAGGCTGCAGAGGGATACTGAAGATCAGCAGTTTCTTTCAGGGCTGGCACCTTCCTTGTGGGAGAAGGAGCCGTAAGTTTGCCTTTTCAGAAAAAAGCTTCTGCCGAGAAAGAGCACCGTGACATGCTGAGTCTCTGGGAAAGCAGAGATCCCCAGTGCTGTTGTGCCTGTGGTTAGGCTGCAGAGGGATACTGAAGATCAGCAGTTTCTTTCAGGGCTGGCACCTTCCTTGTGGGAGAAGGAGCCGTAAGTTTGCCTTTTCAGAAAAAAGCTTCTGCCGAGAGCGAGCACAGTGACATGCTGAGTCTCTGGGAAAGCAGAGATCCCCAGTGCTGTTGTGCCTGTGGATAGGCTGCAGAGGGATACTGAAGATCAGCAGTTTCTTTCAGGGCTGGCACCTTCCTTGTGGGAGAAGGAGCCGTAAGTTTGCCTTTTCAGAAAAAAGCTTCTGCCGAGAGCGAGCACCGTGACATGCTGAGTCTCTGGGAAAGCAGAGATCCCCAGTGCTGTTGCGGGTAATGATAGCTTGCAGAGGGATAGTGAACACCAGCAAGTTCTTTCTGGGCTGGCACCTTCCTTGTGGGAGAAGGAGCCGTAAGTTTGCCTTTTCAGAAAAAAGCTTCTGCCGAGAGCGAGCACCGTGACATGCTGAGTCTCTGGGAAAGCAGAGATCCCCAGTTTTGTTCTGCCTGTGGAGAGGCTGCAGGGGGACGGTGAAGACCAGCAATTTCTTTCAGGGCTGGCACCTTCCTTGTGGGAGAAGGAGCCGTAAGTTTGCCTTTTCAGAAAAAAGCTTCTGCCGAGAAAGAGCACCGTCACATGCTGAGTCTCTGGGAAAGCAGAGATCCCCAGTGCTGTTGTGCCTGTGGATAGGCTGCAGAGGGATACTGAAGATCAGCAGTTTCTTTCAGGGCTGGCACCTTCCTTGTGGGAGAAGGAGCCGTAATTTTGCCTTTTCAGAAAAAAGCTTCTGCCGAGAAAGAGCACCGTGACATGCTGAGTCTCTGGGAAAGCAGAGATCCCCAGTTTTGTTGTGCCTGTGGATACGCTGCAGAAGGATACTGAAGATCAGCAGTTTCTTTCAGGGCTGGCACCTTCCTTGTGGGAGAAGGAGCCGTAAGTTTGCCTTTTCAGAAAAAAGCTTCTGCCGAGAAAGAGCACCGTGACATGCTGAGTCTCTGGGAAAGCAGAGATCCCCAGTGCTGTTGTGCGTGTGGATAGGCTGCAGAAGGATACTGAAGATCAGCAGTTTCTTTCAGGGCTGGCACCTTCCTTGTGGGAGAAGGAGCCGTAAGTTTGCCTTTTCAGAAAAAAGCTTCTGCCGAGAAAGAGCACCGTGACATGCTGAGTCTCTGGGAAAGCAGAGATCCCCAGGCCTGTTGTGCCTGTGGATAGGCTGCAGAGGGATACTGAAGATCAGCAGTTTCTTTCAGGGCTGGCACCTTCCTTGTGGGAGAAGGAGCCGTAAGTTTGCCTTTTCAGAAAAAAGCTTCTGCCGAGAGCGAGCACCGTGACATGCTGAGTCTCTGGGAAAGCAGAGATCCCCAGTGCTGTTGTGCCTGTGGATAGGCTGCAGAAGGATACTGAAGATCAGCAGTTTCTTTCAGGGCTGGCACCTTCCTTGTGGGAGAAGGAGCCGTAAGTTTGCCTTTTCAGAAAAAAGCTTCTGCCGAGAAAGAGCACCGTGACATGCTGAGTCTATGGGAAAGCAGAGATCCCCAGGCCTGTTGTGCCTGTGGTTAGGCTGCAGAGGGATACTGAAGATCAGCAGTTTCTTTCAGGGCTGGCACCTTCCTTGTGGGAGAAGGAGCCGTAAGTTTGCCTTTTCAGAAAAAAGCTTCTGCCGAGAAAGAGCACCGTGACATGCTGAGTCTCTGGGAAAGCAGAGATCCCCAGTTTTGTTGTGCCTGTGGATAGGCTGCAGAAGGATACTGAAGATCAGCAGTTTCTTTCAGGGCTGGCACCTTCCTTGTGGGAGAAGGAGCCGTAAGTTTGCCTTTTCAGAAAAAAGCTTCTGCCGAGAAAGAGCACCGTGACATGCTGAGTCTCTGGGAAAGCAGAGATCCCCAGTGCTGTTGTGCCTGTGGATAGGCTGCAGAGGGATACTGAAGATCAGCAGTTTCTTTCAGGGCTGGCACCTTCCTTGTGGGAGAAGGAGCCGTAAGTTTGCCTTTTCAGAAAAAAGCTTCTGCCGAGAAAGAGCACCGTGACATGCTGAGTCTCTGGGAAAGCAGAGATCCCCAGTGCTGTTGTGCCTGTGGTTAGGCTGCAGAGGGATACTGAAGATCAGCAGTTTCTTTCAGGGCTGGCACCTTCCTTGTGGGAGAAGGAGCCGTAAGTTTGCCTTTTCAGAAAAAAGCTTCTGCCGAGAGCGAGCACAGTGACATGCTGAGTCTCTGGGAAAGCAGAGATCCCCAGTGCTGTTGTGCCTGTGGATAGGCTGCAGAGGGATACTGAAGATCAGCAGTTTCTTTCAGGGCTGGCACCTTCCTTGTGGGAGAAGGAGCCGTAAGTTTGCCTTTTCAGAAAAAAGCTTCTGCCGAGAGCGAGCACCGTGACATGCTGAGTCTCTGGGAAAGCAGAGATCCCCAGTGCTGTTGCGGGTAATGATAGCTTGCAGAGGGATAGTGAACACCAGCAAGTTCTTTCTGGGCTGGCACCTTCCTTGTGGGAGAAGGAGCCGTAAGTTTGCCTTTTCAGAAAAAAGCTTCTGCCGAGAGCGAGCACCGTGAAATGCTGAGTCTCTGGGAAAGCAGAGATCCCCAGTTTTGTTCTGCCTGTGGAGAGGCTGCAGGGGGACGGTGAAGACCAGCAATTTCTTTCAGGGCTGGCACCTTCCTTGTGGGAGAAGGAGCCGTAAGTTTGCCTTTTCAGAAAAAAGCTTCTGCCGAGAAAGAGCACCGTCACATGCTGAGTCTCTGGGAAAGCAGAGATCCCCAGTGCTGTTGTGCCTGTGGATAGGCTGCAGAGGGATACTGAAGATCAGCAGTTTCTTTCAGGGCTGGCACCTTCCTTGTGGGAGAAGGAGCCGTAATTTTGCCTTTTCAGAAAAAAGCTTCTGCCGAGAAAGAGCACCGTGACATGCTGAGTCTCTGGGAAAGCAGAGATCCCCAGTTTTGTTGTGCCTGTGGATACGCTGCAGAAGGATACTGAAGATCAGCAGTTTCTTTCAGGGCTGGCACCTTCCTTGTGGGAGAAGGAGCCGTAAGTTTGCCTTTTCAGAAAAAAGCTTCTGCCGAGAAAGAGCACCGTGACATGCTGAGTCTCTGGGAAAGCAGAGATCCCCAGTGCTGTTGTGCGTGTGGATAGGCTGCAGAAGGATACTGAAGATCAGCAGTTTCTTTCAGGGCTGGCACCTTCCTTGTGGGAGAAGGAGCCGTAAGTTTGCCTTTTCAGAAAAAAGCTTCTGCCGAGAAAGAGCACCGTGACATGCTGAGTCTCTGGGAAAGCAGAGATCCCCAGGCCTGTTGTGCCTGTGCTTAGGCTGCAGAGGGATACTGAAGATCAGCAGTTTCTTTCAGGGCTGGCACCTTCCTTGTGGGAGAAGGAGCCGTAAGTTTGCCTTTTCAGAAAAAAGCTTCTGCCGAGAAAGAGCACCGTGACATGCTGAGTCTCTGGGAAAGCAGAGATCCCCAGTGCTGTTGTGCCTGTGGATAGGCTGCAGATGGATACTGAAGATCAGCAGTTGCTTTCAGGGCTGGCACCTTCCTTGTGGGAGAAGGAGCCGTAAGTTTGCCTTTTCAGAAAAAAGCTTCTGCCGAGAAAGAGCACCGTGACATGCTGAGTCTCTGGGAAAGCAGAGATCCCCAGTGCTGTTGTGCCTGTGCTTAGGCTGCAGAGGGATACTGAAGATCAGCAGTTTCTTTCAGGGCTGGCACCTTCCTTGTGGGAGAAGGAGCCGTAAGTTTGCCTTTTCAGAAAAAAGCTTCTGCCGAGAGCGAGCACCGTGACATGCTGAGTCTCTGGGAAAGCAGAGATCCCCAGGCCTGTTGTGCCTGTGGTTAGGCTGCAGAGGGATACTGAAGATCAGCAGTTTCTTTCAGGGCTGGCACCTTCCTTGTGGGAGAAGGAGCCGTAAGTTTGCCTTTTCAGAAAAAAGCTTCTGCCGAGAAAGAGCACCGTGACATGCTGAGTCTCTGGGAAAGCAGAGATCCCCAGTTTTGTTGTGCCTGTGGATAGGCTGCAGAAGGATACTGAAGATCAGCAGTTTCTTTCAGGGCTGGCACCTTCCTTGTGGGAGAAGGAGCCGTAAGTTTGCCTTTTCAGAAAAAAGCTTCTGCCGAGAAAGAGTACCGTGACATGCTGAGTCTCTGGGAAAGCAGAGATCCCCAGTGCTGTTGTGCCTGTGGTTAGGCTGCAGAGGGATACTGAAGATCAGCAGTTTCTTTCAGGGCTGGCACCTTCCTTGTGGGAGAAGGAGCCGTAAGTTTGCCTTTTCAGAAAAAAGCTTCTGCCGAGAAAGAGCACCGTGACATGCTGAGTCTCTGGGAAAGCAGAGATCCCCAGTGCTGTTGTGCCTGTGGATACGCTGCAGAAGGATACTGAAGATCAGCAGTTTCTTTCAGGGCTGGCACCTTCCTTGTGGGAGAAGGAGCCGTAAGTTTGCCTTTTCAGAAAAAAGCTTCTGCCGAGAAAGAGCACCGTGACATGCTGAGTCTCTGGGAAAGCAGAGATCCCCAGTGCTGTTGTGCCTGTGGATAGGCTGCAGAAGGATACTGAAGATCAGCAGTTTCTTTCAGGGCTGGCACCTTCCTTGTGGGAGAAGGAGCCGTAAGTTTGCCTTTTCAGAAAAAAGCTTCTGCTGAGAAAGAGCACCGTGACATGCTGAGTCTCTGGGAAAGCAGAAATCCCCAGTGCTGTTGTGCCTGTGGAGAGGCTTCAGGGGGACGGTGAAGACCAGCAATTTCTTTCAGGGCTGGCACCTTCCTTGTGGGAGAAGGAGCCGTAAGTTTGCCTTTTCAGAAAAAAGCTTCTGGCGAGAGCGAGCACCGTGACATGCTGAGTCTCTGGGAAAGCAGAGATCTCCAGTGCTGTTGTGCCTGTGGTTAGGCTGCAGAGGGATACTGAAGATCAGCACTTTCTTTCAGGGCTGGCACCTTCCTTGTGGGAGAAGGAGCCGTAAGTTTGCCTTTTCAGAAAAAAGCTTCTGCCGAGAAAGAGCACCGTGACATGCTGAGTCTCTGGGAAAGCAGAGATCCCCAGGCCTGTTGTGCCTGTGGATAGGCTGCAGAGGGATACTGAAGATCAGCAGTTTCTTTCAGGGCTGGCACCTTCCTTGTGGGAGAAGGAGCCGTAAGTTTGCCTTTTCAGAAAAAAGCTTCTGCCGAGAGCGAGCACAGTGACATGCTGAGTCTCTGGGAAAGCAGAGATCCCCAGTGCTGTTGTGCCTGTGGATAGGCTGCAGAGGGATACTGAATATCAGCAGTTTCTTTCAGGGCTGGCACCTTCCTTGTGGGAGAAGGAGCCGTAAGTTTGCCTTTTCAGAAAAAAGCTTCTGCCGAGAAAGAGCACCGTGACATGCTGAGTCTCTGGGAAAGCAGAGATCCCCAGTGCTGTTGTGCCTGTGGATAGGCTGCAGAAGGATACTGAAGATCAGCAGTTTCTTTCAGGGCTGGCACCTTCCTTGTGGGAGAAGGAGCCGTAAGTTTGCCTTTTCAGAAAAAAGCTTCTGCCGAGAAAGAGCACCGTGACATGCTGAGTCTCTGGGAAAGCAGAGATCCCCAGGCCTGTTGTGCCTGTGGATAGGCTGCAGAGGGATACTGAAGATCAGCAGTTTCTTTCAGGGCTGGCACCTTCCTTGTGGGAGAAGGAGCCGTAAGTTTGCCTTTTCAGAAAAAAGCTTCTGCCGAGAGCGAGCACCGTGACATGCTGAGTCTCTGGGAAAGCAGAGATCCCCAGTGCTGTTGTGCCTGTGGATAGGCTGCAGAAGGATACTGAAGATCAGCAGTTTCTTTCAGGGCTGGCACCTTCCTTGTGGGAGAAGGAGCCGTAAGTTTGCCTTTTCAGAAAAAAGCTTCTGCCGAGAAAGAGCACCGTGACATGCTGAGTCTATGGGAAAGCAGAGATCCCCAGTGCTGTTGTGCCTGTGGTTAGGCTGCAGAGGGATACTGAAGATCAGCAGTTTCTTTCAGGGCTGGCACCTTCCTTGTGGGAGAAGGAGCCGTAAGTTTGCCTTTTCAGAAAAAAGCTTCTGCCGAGAAAGAGCACCGTGACATGCTGAGTCTCTGGGAAAGCAGAGATCCCCAGTTTTGTTGTGCCTGTGGATAGGCTGCAGAAGGATACTGAAGATCAGCAGTTTCTTTCAGGGCTGGCACCTTCCTTGTGGGAGAAGGAGCCGTAAGTTTGCCTTTTCAGAAAAAAGCTTCTGCCGAGAAAGAGCACCGTGACATGCTGAGTCTCTGGGAAAGCAGAGATCCCCAGTGCTGTTGTGCCTGTGGATAGGCTGCAGAGGGATACTGAAGATCAGCAGTTTCTTTCAGGGCTGGCACCTTCCTTGTGGGAGAAGGAGCCGTAAGTTTGCCTTTTCAGAAAAAAGCTTCTGCCGAGAAAGAGCACCGTGACATGCTGAGTCTCTGGGAAAGCAGAGATCCCCAGTGCTGTTGTGCCTGTGGTTAGGCTGCAGAGGGATACTGAAGATCAGCAGTTTCTTTCAGGGCTGGCACCTTCCTTGTGGGAGAAGGAGCCGTAAGTTTGCCTTTTCAGAAAAAAGCTTCTGCCGAGAGCGAGCACAGTGACATGCTGAGTCTCTGGGAAAGCAGAGATCCCCAGTGCTGTTGTGCCTGTGGATAGGCTGCAGAGGGATACTGAAGATCAGCAGTTTCTTTCAGGGCTGGCACCTTCCTTGTGGGAGAAGGAGCCGTAAGTTTGCCTTTTCAGAAAAAAGCTTCTGCCGAGAGCGAGCACCGTGACATGCTGAGTCTCTGGGAAAGCAGAGATCCCCAGTGCTGTTGCGGGTAATGATAGCTTGCAGAGGGATAGTGAACACCAGCAAGTTCTTTCTGGGCTGGCACCTTCCTTGTGGGAGAAGGAGCCGTAAGTTTGCCTTTTCAGAAAAAAGCTTCTGCCGAGAGCGAGCACCGTGACATGCTGAGTCTCTGGGAAAGCAGAGATCCCCAGTTTTGTTCTGCCTGTGGAGAGGCTTCAGGGGGACGGTGAAGACCAGCAATTTCTTTCAGGGCTGGCACCTTCCTTGTGGGAGAAGGAGCCGTAAGTTTGCCTTTTCAGAAAAAAGCTTCTGCCGAGAACGAGCACCGTGACATGCTGAGTCTCTGGGAAAGCAGAGATCCCCAGTGCTGTTGTGCCTGTGGATAGGCTGCAGAGGGATACTGAAGATCAGCAGTTTCTTTCAGGGCTGGCACCTTCCTTGTGGGAGAAGGAGCCGTAAGTTTGCCTTTTCAGAAAAAAGCTTCTGCCGAGAGCGAGCACCGTGACATGCTGAGTCTCTGGGAAAGCAGAGATCTCCAGTGCTGTTGCGGGTAATGATAGCTTGCAGAGGGATAGTGAACACCAGCAATTTCTTTCAGGGCTGGCACCTTCCTTGTGGGAGAAGGAGCCGTAAGTTTGCCTTTTCAGAAAAAAGCTTCTGCCGAGAGCGAGCACAGTGACATGCTGAGTCTCTGGGAAAGCAGAGATCCCCAGTGCTGTTGTGCCTGTGGATAGGCTGCAAAGGGATACTGAAGATCAGCAGTTTCTTTCAGGGCTGGCACCTTCCTTGTGGGAGAAGGAGCCGTAAGTTTGCCTTTTCAGAAAAAAGCTTCTGCCGAGAAAGAGCACCGTGACATGCTGAGTCTCTGGGAAAGCAGAGATCCCCAGGCCTGTTGTGCCTGTGGATAGGCTGCAGAGGGATACTGAAGATCAGCAGTTTCTTTCAGGGCTGGCACCTTCCTTGTGGGAGAAGGAGCCGTAAGTTTGCCTTTTCAGAAAAAAGCTTCTGCCGAGAAAGAGCACCGTGACATGCTGAGTCTCTGGGAAAGCAGAGATCCCCAGTTTTGTTGTGCCTGTGGATAGGCTGCAGAAGGATACTGAAGATCAGCAGTTTCTTTCAGGGCTGGCACCTTCCTTGTGGGAGAAGGAGCCGTAAGTTTGCCTTTTCAGAAAAAAGCTTCTGCCGAGAAAGAGCACCGTGACATGCTGAGTCTCTGGGAAAGCAGAGATCCCCAGTTTTGTTGTGCCTGTGGATAGGCTGCAGAAGGATACTGAAGATCAGCAGTTTCTTTCAGGGCTGGCACCTTCCTTGTGGGAGAAGGAGCCGTAAGTTTGCCTTTTCAGAAAAAAGCTTCTGCCGAGAAAGAGCACCGTGACATGCTGAGTCTCTGGGAAAGCAGAGATCCCCAGTTTTGTTCTGCCTGTGGAGAGGCTTCAGGGGGACGGTGAAGACCAGCAATTTCTTTCAGGGCTGGCACCTTCCTTGTGGGAGAAGGAGCCGTAAGTTTGCCTTTTCAGAAAAAAGCTTCTGCCGAGAACGAGCACCGTGACAGGCTGAGTCTCTGGGAAAGCAGAGATCCCCAGTGCTGTTGTGCCTGTGGATAGGCTGCAGAAGGATACTGAAGATCAGCAGTTTCTTTCAGGGCTGGCACCTTCCTTGTGGGAGAAGGAGCCGTAAGTTTGCCTTTTCAGAAAAAAGCTTCTGCCGAGAAAGAGCACCGTGACATGCTGAGTCTCTGGGAAAGCAGAGATCCCCAGGCCTGTTGTGCCTGTGGATAGGCTGCAGAGGGATACTGAAGATCAGCAGTTTCTTTCAGGGCTGGCACCTTCCTTGTGGGAGAAGGAGCCGTAAGTTTGCCTTTTCAGAAAAAAGCTTCTGCCGAGAAAGAGCACCGTGACATGCTGAGTCTCTGGGAAAGCAGAGATCCCCAGTTTTGTTGTGCCTGTGGATAGGCTGCAGAAGGATACTGAAGATCAGCAGTTTCTTTCAGGGCTGGCACCTTCCTTGTGGGAGAAGGAGCCGTAAGTTTGCCTTTTCAGAAAAAAGCTTCTGCCGAGAAAGAGCACCGTGACATGCTGAGTCTCTGGGAAAGCAGAGATCCCCAGTGCTGTTGTGCCTGTGGATAGGCTGCAGAAGGATACTGAAGATCAGCAGTTTCTTTCAGGGCTGGCACCTTCCTTGTGGGAGAAGGAGCCGTAAGTTTGCCTTTTCAGAAAAAAGCTTCTGCCGAGAAAGAGCACCGTGACATGCTGAGTCTCTGGGAAAGCAGAGATCCCCAGGCCTGTTGTGCCTGTGGATAGGCTGCAGGGGGACGGTGAAGACCAGCAATTTCTTTCAGGGCTGGCACCTTCCTTGTGGGAGAAGGAGCCGTAAGTTTGCCTTTTCAGAAAAAAGCTTCTGCCGAGAACGAGCACCGTGACATGCTGAGTCTCTGGGAAAGCAGAGATCCCCAGTTTTGTTGTGCCTGTGGTTAGGCTGCAGAGGGATACTGAAGATCAGCAGTTTCTTTCAGGGCTGGCACCTTCCTTGTGGGAGAAGGAGCCGTAAGTTTGCCTTTTCAGAAAAAAGCTTCTGCCGAGAAAGAGCACCGTGACATGCTGAGTCTCTGGGAAAGCAGAGATCCCCAGTGCTGTTGTGCCTGTGGATACGCTGCAGAAGGATACTGAAGATCAGCAGTTTCTTTCAGGGCTGGCACCTTCCTTGTGGGAGAAGGAGCCGTAAGTTTGCCTTTTCAGAAAAAAGCTTCTGCCGAGAAAGAGCACCGTGACATGCTGAGTCTCTGGGAAAGCAGAGATCCCCAGGCCTGTTGTGCCTGTGGATAGGCTGCAGGGGGACGGTGAAGACCAGCAATTTCTTTCAGGGCTGGCACCTTCCTTGTGGGAGAAGGAGCCGTAAGTTTGCCTTTTCAGAAAAAAGCTTCTGCCGAGAACGAGCACCGTGACATGCTGAGTCTCTGGGAAAGCAGAGATCCCCAGTGCTGTTGTGCCTGTGGATAGGCTGCAGAGGGATACTGAAGATCAGCAGTTTCTTTCAGGGCTGGCACCTTCCTTGTGGGAGAAGGAGCCGTAAGTTTGCCTTTTCAGAAAAAAGCTTCTGCCGAGAAAGAGCACCGTGACATGCTGAGTCTCTGGGAAAGCAGAGATCCCCAGTGCTGTTGTGCCTGTGGAGAGGCTGCAGAAGGATACTGAAGATCAGCAGTTTCTTTCAGGGCTGGCACCTTCCTTGTGGGAGAAGGAGCCGTAAGTTTGCCTTTTCAGAAAAAAGCTTCTGCCGAGAAAGAGCACCGTGACATGCTGAGTCTCTGGGAAAGCAGAGATCTCCAGTGCTGTTGCGGGTAATGATAGCTTGCAGAGGGATAGTGAACACCAGCAATTTCTTTCAGGGCTGGCACCTTCCTTGTGGGAGAAGGAGCCGTAAGTTTGCCTTTTCAGAAAAAAGCTTCTGCCGAGAGCGAGCACAGTGACATGCTGAGTCTCTGGGAAAGCAGAGATCCCCAGTGCTGTTGTGCCTGTGGATAGGCTGCAAAGGGATACTGAAGATCAGCAGTTTCTTTCAGGGCTGGCACCTTCCTTGTGGGAGAAGGAGCCGTAAGTTTGCCTTTTCAGAAAAAAGCTTCTGCCGAGAAAGAGCACCGTGACATGCTGAGTCTCTGGGAAAGCAGAGATCCCCAGGCCTGTTGTGCCTGTGGATAGGCTGCAGAGGGATACTGAAGATCAGCAGTTTCTTTCAGGGCTGGCACCTTCCTTGTGGGAGAAGGAGCCGTAAGTTTGCCTTTTCAGAAAAAAGCTTCTGCCGAGAAAGAGCACCGTGACATGCTGAGTCTCTGGGAAAGCAGAGATCCCCAGTTTTGTTGTGCCTGTTGATAGGCTGCAGAAGGATACTGAAGATCAGCAGTTTCTTTCAGGGCTGGCACCTTCCTTGTGGGAGAAGGAGCCGTAAGTTTGCCTTTTCAGAAAAAAGCTTCTGCCGAGAAAGAGCACTGTGACATGCTGAGTCTCTGGGAAAGCAGAGATCCCCAGGCCTGTTGTGCCTGTGGATAGGCTGCAGAGGGATACTGAAGATCAGCAGTTTCTTTCAGGGCTGGCACCTTCCTTGTGGGAGAAGGAGCCGTAAGTTTGCCTTTTCAGAAAAAAGCTTCTGCCGAGAAAGAGCACCGTGACATGCTGAGTCTCTGGGAAAGCAGAGATCCCCAGTTTTGTTCTGCCTGTGGAGAGGCTTCAGGGGGACGGTGAAGACCAGCAATTTCTTTCAGGGCTGGCACCTTCCTTGTGGGAGAAGGAGCCGTAAGTTTGCCTTTTCAGAAAAAAGCTTCTGCCGAGAAAGAGCACCGTGACATGCTGAGTCTCTGGGAAAGCAGAGATCCCCAGGCCTGTTGTGCCTGTGGATAGGCTGCAGAGGGATACTGAAGATCAGCAGTTTCTTTCAGGGCTGGCACCTTCCTTGTGGGAGAAGGAGCCGTAAGTTTGCCTTTTCAGAAAAAAGCTTCTGCCGAGAAAGAGCACCGTGACATGCTGAGTCTCTGGGAAAGCAGAGATCCCCAGTTTTGTTGTGCCTGTGGATAGGCTGCAGAAGGATACTGAAGATCAGCAGTTTCTTTCAGGGCTGGCACCTTCCTTGTGGGAGAAGGAGCCGTAAGTTTGCCTTTTCAGAAAAAAGCTTCTGCCGAGAAAGAGCACCGTGACATGCTGAGTCTCTGGGAAAGCAGAGATCCCCAGTTTTGTTGTGCCTGTGGATAGGCTGCAGAAGGATACTGAAGATCAGCAGTTTCTTTCAGGGCTGGCACCTTCCTTGTGGGAGAAGGAGCCGTAAGTTTGCCTTTTCAGAAAAAAGCTTCTGCCGAGAAAGAGCACCGTGACATGCTGAGTCTCTGGGAAAGCAGAGATCCCCAGTTTTGTTCTGCCTGTGGAGAGGCTTCAGGGGGACGGTGAAGACCAGCAATTTCTTTCAGGGCTGGCACCTTCCTTGTGGGAGAAGGAGCCGTAAGTTTGCCTTTTCAGAAAAAAGCTTCTGCCGAGAACGAGCACCGTGACATGCTGAGTCTCTGGGAAAGCAGAGATCCCCAGTGCTGTTGTGCCTGTGGATAGGCTGCAGAAGGATACTGAAGATCAGCAGTTTCTTTCAGGGCTGGCACCTTCCTTGTGGGAGAAGGAGCCGTAAGTTTGCCTTTTCAGAAAAAAGCTTCTGCCGAGAAAGAGCACCGTGACATGCTGAGTCTCTGGGAAAGCAGAGATCCCCAGGCCTGTTGTGCCTGTGGATAGGCTGCAGAGGGATACTGAAGATCAGCAGTTTCTTTCAGGGCTGGCACCTTCCTTGTGGGAGAAGGAGCCGTAAGTTTGCCTTTTCAGAAAAAAGCTTCTGCCGAGAAAGAGCACCGTGACATGCTGAGTCTCTGGGAAAGCAGAGATCCCCAGTTTTGTTGTGCCTGTGGATAGGCTGCAGAAGGATACTGAAGATCAGCAGTTTCTTTCAGGGCTGGCACCTTCCTTGTGGGAGAAGGAGCCGTAAGTTTGCCTTTTCAGAAAAAAGCTTCTGCCGAGAAAGAGCACCGTGACATGCTGAGTCTCTGGGAAAGCAGAGATCCCCAGTGCTGTTGTGCCTGTGGATAGGCTGCAGAAGGATACTGAAGATCAGCAGTTTCTTTCAGGGCTGGCACCTTCCTTGTGGGAGAAGGAGCCGTAAGTTTGCCTTTTCAGAAAAAAGCTTCTGCCGAGAACGAGCACCGTGACATGCTGAGTCTCTGGGAAAGCAGAGATCCCCAGTGCTGTTGTGCCTGTGGTTAGGCTGCAGAGGGATACTGAAGATCAGCAGTTTCTTTCAGGGCTGGCACCTTCCTTGTGGGAGAAGGAGCCGTAAGTTTGCCTTTTCAGAAAAAAGCTTCTGCCGAGAAAGAGCACCGTGACATGCTGAGTCTCTGGGAAAGCAGAGATCCCCAGTGCTGTTGTGCCTGTGGAGAGGCTGCAGAAGGATACTGAAGATCAGCAGTTTCTTTCAGGGCTGGCACCTTCCTTGTGGGAGAAGGAGCCGTAAGTTTGCCTTTCAGAAAAAAGCTTCTGCCGAGAGCAAGCACCGTGACATGCTGAGTCTCTGGGAAAGCAGAGATCTCCAGTGCTGTTGCGGGTAATGATAGCTTGCAGAGGGATAGTGAACACCAGCAATTTCTTTCAGGGCTGGCACCTTCCTTGTGGGAGAAGGAGCCGTAAGTTTGCCTTTTCAGAAAAAAGCTTCTGCCGAGAGCGAGCACAGTGACATGCTGAGTCTCTGGGAAAGCAGAGATCCCCAGTGCTGTTGTGCCTGTGGATAGGCTGCAAAGGGATACTGAAGATCAGCAGTTTCTTTCAGGGCTGGCACCTTCCTTGTGGGAGAAGGAGCCGTAAGTTTGCCTTTTCAGAAAAAAGCTTCTGCCGAGAAAGAGCACCGTGACATGCTGAGTCTCTGGGAAAGCAGAGATCCCCAGGCCTGTTGTGCCTGTGGATAGGCTGCAGAGGGATACTGAAGATCAGCAGTTTCTTTCAGGGCTGGCACCTTCCTTGTGGGAGAAGGAGCCGTAAGTTTGCCTTTTCAGAAAAAAGCTTCTGCCGAGAAAGAGCACCGTGACATGCTGAGTCTCTGGGAAAGCAGAGATCCCCAGTTTTGTTGTGCCTGTGGATAGGCTGCAGAGGGATACTGAAGATCAGCAGTTTCTTTCAGGGCTGGCACCTTCCTTGTGGGAGAAGGAGCCGTAAGTTTGCCTTTTCAGAAAAAAGCTTCTGCCGAGAAAGAGCACTGTGACATGCTGAGTCTCTGGGAAAGCAGAGATCCCCAGGCCTGTTGTGCCTGTGGATAGGCTGCAGAGGGATACTGAAGATCAGCAGTTTCTTTCAGGGCTGGCACCTTCCTTGTGGGAGAAGGAGCCGTAAGTTTGCCTTTTCAGAAAAAAGCTTCTGCCGAGAAAGAGCACCGTGACATGCTGAGTCTCTGGGAAAGCAGAGATCCCCAGTTTTGTTCTGCCTGTGGAGAGGCTTCAGGGGGACGGTGAAGACCAGCAATTTCTTTCAGGGCTGGCACCTTCCTTGTGGGAGAAGGAGCCGTAAGTTTGCCTTTTCAGAAAAAAGCTTCTGCCGAGAAAGAGCACCGTGACATGCTGAGTCTCTGGGAAAGCAGAGATCCCCAGGCCTGTTGTGCCTGTGGATAGGCTGCAGAGGGATACTGAAGATCAGCAGTTTCTTTCAGGGCTGGCACCTTCCTTGTGGGAGAAGGAGCCGTAAGTTTGCCTTTTCAGAAAAAAGCTTCTGCCGAGAAAGAGCACCGTGACATGCTGAGTCTCTGGGAAAGCAGAGATCCCCAGTTTTGTTGTGCCTGTGGATAGGCTGCAGAAGGATACTGAAGATCAGCAGTTTCTTTCAGGGCTGGCACCTTCCTTGTGGGAGAAGGAGCCGTAAGTTTGCCTTTTCAGAAAAAAGCTTCTGCCGAGAAAGAGCACCGTGACATGCTGAGTCTCTGGGAAAGCAGAGATCCCCAGTTTTGTTGTGCCTGTGGATAGGCTGCAGAAGGATACTGAAGATCAGCAGTTTCTTTCAGGGCTGGCACCTTCCTTGTGGGAGAAGGAGCCGTAAGTTTGCCTTTTCAGAAAAAAGCTTCTGCCGAGAAAGAGCACCGTGACATGCTGAGTCTCTGGGAAAGCAGAGATCCCCAGTTTTGTTCTGCCTGTGGAGAGGCTTCAGGGGGACGGTGAAGACCAGCAATTTCTTTCAGGGCTGGCACCTTCCTTGTGGGAGAAGGAGCCGTAAGTTTGCCTTTTCAGAAAAAAGCTTCTGCCGAGAACGAGCACCGTGACATGCTGAGTCTCTGGGAAAGCAGAGATCCCCAGTGCTGTTGTGCCTGTGCTTAGGCTGCAGAAGGATACTGAAGATCAGCAGTTTCTTTCAGGGCTGGCACCTTCCTTGTGGGAGAAGGAGCCGTAAGTTTGCCTTTTCAGAAAAAAGCTTCTGCCGAGAAAGAGCACCGTGACATGCTGAGTCTCTGGGAAAGCAGAGATCCCCAGGCCTGTTGTGCCTGTGGATAGGCTGCAGAGGGATACTGAAGATCAGCAGTTTCTTTCAGGGCTGGCACCTTCCTTGTGGGAGAAGGAGCCGTAAGTTTGCCTTTTCAGAAAAAAGCTTCTGCCGAGAAAGAGCACCGTGACATGCTGAGTCTCTGGGAAAGCAGAGATCCCCAGTTTTGTTGTGCCTGTGGATAGGCTGCAGAAGGATACTGAAGATCAGCAGTTTCTTTCAGGGCTGGCACCTTCCTTGTGGGAGAAGGAGCCGTAAGTTTGCCTTTTCAGAAAAAAGCTTCTGCCGAGAAAGAGCACCGTGACATGCTGAGTCTCTGGGAAAGCAGAGATCCCCAGTGCTGTTGTGCCTGTGGATAGGCTGCAGAAGGATACTGAAGATCAGCAGTTTCTTTCAGGGCTGGCACCTTCCTTGTGGGAGAAGGAGCCGTAAGTTTGCCTTTTCAGAAAAAAGCTTCTGCCGAGAAAGAGCACCGTGACATGCTGAGTCTCTGGGAAAGCAGAGATCCCCAGGCCTGTTGTGCCTGTGGATAGGCTGCAGGGGGACGGTGAAGACCAGCAATTTCTTTCAGGGCTGGCACCTTCCTTGTGGGAGAAGGAGCCGTAAGTTTGCCTTTTCAGAAAAAAGCTTCTGCCGAGAACGAGCACCGTGACATGCTGAGTCTCTGGGAAAGCAGAGATCCCCAGTGCTGTTGTGCCTGTGGTTAGGCTGCAGAGGGATACTGAAGATCAGCAGTTTCTTTCAGGGCTGGCACCTTCCTTGTGGGAGAAGGAGCCGTAAGTTTGCCTTTTCAGAAAAAAGCTTCTGCCGAGAAAGAGCACCGTGACATGCTGAGTCTCTGGGAAAGCAGAGATCCCCAGGCCTGTTGTGCCTGTGGATAGGCTGCAGAAGGATACTGAAGATCAGCAGTTTCTTTCAGGGCTGGCACCTTCCTTGTGGGAGAAGGAGCCGTAAGTTTGCCTTTTCAGAAAAAAGCTTCTGCCGAGAAAGAGCACCGTGACATGCTGAGTCTCTGGGAAAGCAGAGATCCCCAGGCCTGTTGTGCCTGTGGATAGGCTGCAGAGGGATACTGAAGATCAGCAGTTTCTTTCAGGGCTGGCACCTTCCTTGTGGGAGAAGGAGCCGTAAGTTTGCCTTTTCAGAAAAAAGCTTCTGCCGAGAACGAGCACCGTGACATGCTGAGTCTCTGGGAAAGCAGAGATCCCCAGTGCTGTTGTGCCTGTGGATAGGCTGCAGAGGGATACTGAAGATCAGCAGTTTCTTTCAGGGCTGGCACCTTCCTTGTGGGAGAAGGAGCCGTAAGTTTGCCTTTTCAGAAAAAAGCTTCTGCCGAGAAAGAGCACCGTGACATGCTGAGTCTCTGGGAAAGCAGAGATCCCCAGTGCTGTTGTGCCTGTGGAGAGGCTGCAGAAGGATACTGAAGATCAGCAGTTTCTTTCAGGGCTGGCACCTTCCTTGTGGGAGAAGGAGCCGTAAGTTTGCCTTTTCAGAAAAAAGCTTCTGCCGAGAGCAAGCACCGTGACATGCTGAGTCTCTGGGAAAGCAGAGATCTCCAGTGCTGTTGCGGGTAATGATAGCTTGCAGAGGGATAGTGAACACCAGCAATTTCTTTCAGGGCTGGCACCTTCCTTGTGGGAGAAGGAGCCGTAAGTTTGCCTTTTCAGAAAAAAGCTTCTGCCGAGAGCGAGCACAGTGACATGCTGAGTCTCTGGGAAAGCAGAGATCCCCAGTGCTGTTGTGCCTGTGGATAGGCTGCAAAGGGATACTGAAGATCAGCAGTTTCTTTCAGGGCTGGCACCTTCCTTGTGGGAGAAGGAGCCGTAAGTTTGCCTTTTCAGAAAAAAGCTTCTGCCGAGAAAGAGCACCGTGACATGCTGAGTCTCTGGGAAAGCAGAGATCCCCAGGCCTGTTGTGCCTGTGGATAGGCTGCAGAGGGATACTGAAGATCAGCAGTTTCTTTCAGGGCTGGCACCTTCCTTGTGGGAGAAGGAGCCGTAAGTTTGCCTTTTCAGAAAAAAGCTTCTGCCGAGAAAGAGCACCGTGACATGCTGAGTCTCTGGGAAAGCAGAGATCCCCAGTTTTGTTGTGCCTGTGGATAGGCTGCAGAAGGATACTGAAGATCAGCAGTTTCTTTCAGGGCTGGCACCTTCCTTGTGGGAGAAGGAGCCGTAAGTTTGCCTTTTCAGAAAAAAGCTTCTGCCGAGAAAGAGCACTGTGACATGCTGAGTCTCTGGGAAAGCAGAGATCCCCAGGCCTGTTGTGCCTGTGGATAGGCTGCAGAGGGATACTGAAGATCAGCTGT
Source organism: Astur gentilis (assembly GCF_929443795.1). Lineage (NCBI taxonomy): Eukaryota > Metazoa > Chordata > Aves > Accipitriformes > Accipitridae > Astur > Astur gentilis. The sequence continues at coordinate 10,719,660 of NC_064889.1, read as the reverse complement.
TTCTTTCAGGGCTGGCACCTTCCTTGTGGGAGAAGGAGCCGTAAGTTTGCCTTTTCAGAAAAAAGCTTCTGCCGAGAAAGAGCACCGTGACATGCTGAGTCTCTGGGAAAGCAGAGATCCCCAGTTTTGTTCTGCCTGTGGAGAGGCTTCAGGGGGACGGTGAAGACCAGCAATTTCTTTCAGGGCTGGCACCTTCCTTGTGGGAGAAGGAGCCGTAAGTTTGCCTTTTCAGAAAAAAGCTTCTGCCGAGAAAGAGCACCGTGACATGCTGAGTCTCTGGGAAAGCAGAGATCCCCAGGCCTGTTGTGCCTGTGGATAGGCTGCAGAGGGATACTGAAGATCAGCAGTTTCTTTCAGGGCTGGCACCTTCCTTGTGGGAGAAGGAGCCGTAAGTTTGCCTTTTCAGAAAAAAGCTTCTGCCGAGAAAGAGCACCGTGACATGCTGAGTCTCTGGGAAAGCAGAGATCCCCAGTTTTGTTGTGCCTGTGGATAGGCTGCAGAAGGATACTGAAGATCAGCAGTTTCTTTCAGGGCTGGCACCTTCCTTGTGGGAGAAGGAGCCGTAAGTTTGCCTTTTCAGAAAAAAGCTTCTGCCGAGAAAGAGCACCGTGACATGCTGAGTCTCTGGGAAAGCAGAGATCCCCAGTTTTGTTGTGCCTGTGGATAGGCTGCAGAAGGATACTGAAGATCAGCAGTTTCTTTCAGGGCTGGCACCTTCCTTGTGGGAGAAGGAGCCGTAAGTTTGCCTTTTCAGAAAAAAGCTTCTGCCGAGAAAGAGCACCGTGACATGCTGAGTCTCTGGGAAAGCAGAGATCCCCAGTTTTGTTCTGCCTGTGGAGAGGCTTCAGGGGGACGGTGAAGACCAGCAATTTCTTTCAGGGCTGGCACCTTCCTTGTGGGAGAAGGAGCCGTAAGTTTGCCTTTTCAGAAAAAAGCTTCTGCCGAGAACGAGCACCGTGACATGCTGAGTCTCTGGGAAAGCAGAGATCCCCAGTGCTGTTGTGCCTGTGGATAGGCTGCAGAAGGATACTGAAGATCAGCAGTTTCTTTCAGGGCTGGCACCTTCCTTGTGGGAGAAGGAGCCGTAAGTTTGCCTTTTCAGAAAAAAGCTTCTGCCGAGAAAGAGCACCGTGACATGCTGAGTCTCTGGGAAAGCAGAGATCCCCAGTGCTGTTGTGCCTGTGGATAGGCTGCAGAGGGATACTGAAGATCAGCAGTTTCTTTCAGGGCTGGCACCTTCCTTGTGGGAGAAGGAGCCGTAAGTTTGCCTTTTCAGAAAAAAGCTTCTGCCGAGAAAGAGCACCGTGACATGCTGAGTCTCTGGGAAAGCAGAGATCCCCAGTGCTGTTGCGGGTAATGATAGCTTGCAGAGGGATAGTGAAGACCAGCAATTTCTTTCAGGGCTGGCACCTTCCTTGTGGGAGAAGGAGCCGTAAGTTTGCCTTTTCAGAAAAAAGCTTCTGCCGAGAAAGAGCACCGTGACATGCTGAGTCTCTGGGAAAGCAGAGATCCCCAGTTTTGTTGTGCCTGTGGATACGCTGCAGAAGGATACTGAAGATGAGCAGTTTCTTTCAGGGCTGGCACCTTCCTTGTGGGAGAAGGAGCCGTAAGTTTGCCTTTTCAGAAAAAAGCTTCTGCCGAGAAAGAGCACCGTGACATGCTGAGTCTCTGGGAAAGCAGAGATCCCCAGTTTTGTTGTGCCTGTGGATAGGCTGCAGAAGGATACTGAAGATCAGCAGTTTCTTTCAGGGCTGGCACCTTCCTTGTGGGAGAAGGAGCCGTAAGTTTGCCTTTTCAGAAAAAAGCTTCTGCCGAGAGCGAGCACCGTGACATGCTGAGTCTCTGGGAAAGCAGAGATCCCCAGGCCTGTTGTGCCTGTGGATAGGCTGCAGAGGGATACTGAAGATCAGCAGTTTCTTTCAGGGCTGGCACCTTCCTTGTGGGAGAAGGAGCCGTAAGTTTGCCTTTTCAGAAAAAAGCTTCTGCCGAGAAAGAGCACCGTGACATGCTGAGTCTCTGGGAAAGCAGAGATCCCCAGGCCTGTTGTGCCTGTGGATAGGCTGCAGGGGGACGGTGAAGACCAGCAATTTCTTTCAGGGCTGGCACCTTCCTTGTGGGAGAAGGAGCCGTAAGTTTGCCTTTTCAGAAAAAAGCTTCTGCCGAGAACGAGCACCGTGACATGCTGAGTCTCTGGGAAAGCAGAGATCCCCAGTTTTGTTCTGCCTGTGGAGAGGCTTCAGGGGGACGGTGAAGACCAGCAATTTCTTTCAGGGCTGGCACCTTCCTTGTTCTGATGGAGCCGTAAGTTTGCCTTTTCAGAAAAAAGCTTCTGCCGAGAACGAGCACCGTGACATGCTGAGTCTCTGGGAAAGCAGAGATCCCCAGTGCTGTTGTGCCTGTGGATAGGCTGCAGAGGGATACTGAAGATCAGCAGTTTCTTTCAGGGCTGGCACCTTCCTTGTGGGAGAAGGAGCCGTAAGTTTGCCTTTTCAGAAAAAAGCTTCTGCCGAGAAAGAGCACCGTGACATGCTGAGTCTCTGGGAAAGCAGAGATCCCCAGTTTTGTTGTGCCTGTGGATAGGCTGCAGAAGGATACTGAAGATCAGCAGTTTCTTTCAGGGCTGGCACCTTCCTTGTGGGAGAAGGAGCCGTAAGTTTGCCTTTTCAGAAAAAAGCTTCTGCCGAGAGCGAGCACCGTGACATGCTGAGTCTCTGGGAAAGCAGAGATCCCCAGTTTTGTTGTGCCTGTGGATAGGCTGCAGAAGGATACTGAAGATCAGCAGTTTCTTTCAGGGCTGGCACCTTCCTTGTGGGAGAAGGAGCCGTAAGTTTGCCTTTTCAGAATAAAGCTTCTGCCGAGAAAGAGCACCGTGACATGCTGAGTCTCTGGGAAAGCAGAGATCCCCAGTTTTGTTCTGCCTGTGGAGAGGCTTCAGGGGGACGGTGAAGACCAGCAATTTCTTTCAGGGCTGGCACCTTCCTTGTGGGAGAAGGAGCCGTAAGTTTGCCTTTTCAGAAAAAAGCTTCTGCCGAGAAAGAGCACCGTGACATGCTGAGTCTCTGGGAAAGCAGAGATCCCCAATGCTGTTGTGCCTGTGGTTAGGCTGCAGAAGGATACTGAAGATCAGCAGTTTTTTTCAGGGCTGGCACCTTCCTTGTGGGAGAAGGAGCCGTAAGTTTGCCTTTTCAGAAAAAAGCTTCTGCCGAGAAAGAGCACCGTGACATGCTGAGTCTCTGGGAAAGCAGAGATCCCCAGTTTTGTTGTGCCTGTGGATACGCTGCAGAAGGATACTGAAGATCAGCAGTTTCTTTCAGGGCTGGCACCTTCCTTGTGGGAGAAGGAGCCGTAAGTTTGCCTTTTCAGAAAAAAGCTTCTGCCGAGAAAGAGCACCGTGACATGCTGAGTCTCTGGGAAAGCAGAGATCCCCAGTGCTGTTGTGCCTGTGGATAGGCTGCAGAGGGATACTGAAGATCAGCAGTTTCTTTCAGGGCTGGCACCTTCCTTGTGGGAGAAGGAGCCGTAAGTTTGCCTTTTCAGAAAAAAGCTTCTGCCGAGAAAGAGCACCGTGACATGCTGAGTCTCTGGGAAAGCAGAGATCCCCAGTGCTGTTTTGCCTGTGGATAGGCTGCAGAAGGATACTGAAGATCAGCAGTTTCTTTCAGGGCTGGCACCTTCCTTGTGGGAGAAGGAGCCGTAAGTTTGCCTTTTCAGAAAAAAGCTTCTGCCGAGAAAGAGCACCGTGACATGCTGAGTCTCTGGGAAAGCAGAGATCCCCAGTGCTGTTGTGCCTGTGGTTAGGCTGCAGAAGGATACTGAAGATCAGCAGTTTCTTTCAGGGCTGGCACCTTCCTTGTGGGAGAAGGAGCCGTAAGTTTGCCTTTTCAGAAAAAAGCTTCTGCCGAGAAAGAGCACCGTGACATGCTGAGTCTCTGGGAAAGCAGAGATCCCCAGTGCTGTTGCGGGTAATGATAGCTTGCAGAGGGATAGTGAACACCAGCAATTTCTTTCAGGGCTGGCACCTTCCTTGTGGGAGAAGGAGCCGTAAGTTTGCCTTTTCATAAAAAAGCTTCTGCCGAGAGCGAGCACCGTGACATGCTGAGTCTCTGGGAAAGCAGAGATCCCCAGTTTTGTTGTGCCTGTGGATACGCTGCAGAAGGATACTGAAGATCAGCAGTTTCTTTCAGGGCTGGCACCTTCCTTGTGGGAGAAGGAGCCGTAAGTTTGCCTTTTCAGAAAAAAGCTTCTGCCGAGAGCGAGTACCGTGACATGCTGAGTCTCTGGGAAAGCAGAGATCCCCAGTTTTGTTGTGCCTGTGGATAGGCTGCAGAAGGATACTGAAGATCAGCAGTTTCTTTCAGGGCTGGCACCTTCCTTGTGGGAGAAGGAGCCGTAAGTTTGCCTTTTCAGAAAAAAGCTTCTGCCGAGAGCGAGCACCGTGACATGCTGAGTCTCTGGGAAAGCAGAGATCCCCAGTGCTGTTGTGCCTGTGGATAGGCTGCAGAGGGATACTGAAGATCAGCAGTTTCTTTCAGGGCTGGCACCTTCCTTGTGGGAGAAGGAGCCGTAAGTTTGCCTTTTCAGAAAAAAGCTTCTGCCGAGAAAGAGCACCGTGACATGCTGAGTCTCTGGGAAAGCAGAGATCCCCAGTGCTGTTGTGCCTGTGGTTAGGCTGCAGAAGGATACTGAAGATCAGCAGTTTCTTTCAGGGCTGGCACCTTCCTTGTGGGAGAAGGAGCCGTAAGTTTGCCTTTTCAGAAAAAAGCTTCTGCCGAGAAAGAGCACCGTGACATGCTGAGTCTCTGGGAAAGCAGAGATCCCCAGGCCTGTTGTGCCTGTGGATAGGCTGCAGGGGGACGGTGAAGACCAGCAATTTCTTTCAGGGCTGGCACCTTCCTTGTGGGAGAAGGAGCCGTAAGTTTGCCTTTTCAGAAAAAAGCTTCTGCCGAGAACGAGCACCGTGACATGCTGAGTCTCTGGGAAAGCAGAGATCCCCAGTTTTGTTCTGCCTGTGGAGAGGCTTCAGGGGGACGGTGAAGACCAGCAATTTCTTTCAGGGCTGGCACCTTCCTTGTGGGAGAAGGAGCCGTAAGTTTGCCTTTTCAGAAAAAAGCTTCTGCCGAGAACGAGCACCGTGACATGCTGAGTCTCTGGGAAAGCAGAGATCCCCAGTGCTGTTGTGCCTGTGGATAGGCTGCAGAGGGATACTGAAGATCAGCAGTTTCTTTCAGGGCTGGCACCTTCCTTGTGGGAGAAGGAGCCGTAAGTTTGCCTTTTCAGAAAAAAGCTTCTGCCGAGAAAGAGCACCGTGACATGCTGAGTCTCTGGGAAAGCAGAGATCCCCAGTTTTGTTGTGCCTGTGGATAGGCTGCAGAAGGATACTGAAGATCAGCAGTTTCTTTCAGGGCTGGCACCTTCCTTGTGGGAGAAGGAGCCGTAAGTTTGCCTTTTCAGAAAAAAGCTTCTGCCGAGAAAGAGCACCGTGACATGCTGAGTCTCTGGGAAAGCAGAGATCCCCAGTGCTGTTGTGCCTGTGGATAGGCTGCAGAAGGATACTGAAGATCAGCAGTTTCTTTCAGGGCTGGCACCTTCCTTGTGGGAGAAGGAGCCGTAAGTTTGCCTTTTCAGAATAAAGCTTCTGCCGAGAAAGAGCACCGTGACATGCTGAGTCTCTGGGAAAGCAGAGATCCCCAGTTTTGTTCTGCCTGTGGAGAGGCTTCAGGGGGACGGTGAAGACCAGCAATTTCTTTCAGGGCTGGCACCTTCCTTGTGGGAGAAGGAGCCGTAAGTTTGCCTTTTCAGAAAAAAGCTTCTGCCGAGAACGAGCACCGTGACATGCTGAGTCTCTGGGAAAGCAGAGATCCCCAATGCTGTTGTGCCTGTGGTTAGGCTGCAGAAGGATACTGAAGATCAGCAGTTTTTTTCAGGGCTGGCACCTTCCTTGTGGGAGAAGGAGCCGTAAGTTTGCCTTTTCAGAAAAAAGCTTCTGCCGAGAAAGAGCACCGTGACATGCTGAGTCTCTGGGAAAGCAGAGATCCCCAGTTTTGTTGTGCCTGTGGATACGCTGCAGAAGGATACTGAAGATCAGCAGTTTCTTTCAGGGCTGGCACCTTCCTTGTGGGAGAAGGAGCCGTAAGTTTGCCTTTTCAGAAAAAAGCTTCTGCCGAGAAAGAGCACCGTCACATGCTGAGTCTCTGGGAAAGCAGAGATCCCCAGTGCTGTTGCGGGTAATGATAGCTTGCAGAGGGATAGTGAACACCAGCAATTTCTTTCAGGGCTGGCACCTTCCTTGTGGGAGAAGGAGCCGTAAGTTTGCCTTTTCAGAAAAAAGCTTCTGCCGAGAGCGAGCACAGTGACATGCTGAGTCTCTGGGAAAGCAGAGATCCCCAGTGCTGTTGTGCCTGTGGATAGGCTGCAGAGGGATACTGAAGATCAGCAGTTTCTTTCAGGGCTGGCACCTTCCTTGTGGGAGAAGGAGCCGTAAGTTTGCCTTTTCAGAAAAAAGCTTCTGCCGAGAGCGAGCACCGTGACATGCTGAGTCTCTGGGAAAGCAGAGATCCCCAGTTTTGTTGTGCCTGTGGATAGGCTGCAGAAGGATACTGAAGATCAGCAGTTTCTTTCAGGGCTGGCACCTTCCTTGTGGGAGAAGGAGCCGTAAGTTTGCCTTTTCAGAAAAAAGCTTCTGCCGAGAAAGAGCACCGTGACATGCTGAGTCTCTGGGAAAGCAGAGATCCCCAGTTTTGTTGTGCCTGTGGATAGGCTGCAGAGGGATACTGAAGATCAGCAGTTTCTTTCAGGGCTGGCACCTTCCTTGTGGGAGAAGGAGCCGTAAGTTTGCCTTTTCAGAAAAAAGCTTCTGCCGAGAGCGAGCACCGTGACATGCTGAGTCTCTGGGAAAGCAGAGATCCCCAGTTTTGTTGTGCCTGTGGATACGCTGCAGAAGGATACTGAAGATCAGCAGTTTCTTTCAGGGCTGGCACCTTCCTTGTGGGAGAAGGAGCCGTAAGTTTGCCTTTTCAGAAAAAAGCTTCTGCCGAGAAAGAGCACCGTGACATGCTGAGTCTCTGGGAAAGCAGAGATCCCCAGTTTTGTTGTGCCTGTGGATAGGCTGCAGAAGGATACTGAAGATCAGCAGTTTCTTTCAGGGCTGGCACCTTCCTTGTGGGAGAAGGAGCCGTAAGTTTGCCTTTTCAGAAAAAAGCTTCTGCCGAGAAAGAGCACCGTGACATGCTGAGTCTCTGGGAAAGCAGAGATCCCCAGTTTTGTTGTGCCTGTGGATACGCTGCAGAAGGATACTGAAGATCAGCAGTTTCTTTCAGGGCTGGCACCTTCCTTGTGGGAGAAGGAGCCGTAAGTTTGCCTTTTCAGAAAAAAGCTTCTGCCGAGAAAGAGCACCGTGACATGCTGAGTCTCTGGGAAAGCAGAGATCCCCAGTTTTGTTGTGCCTGTGGAGAGGCTGCAGAAGGATACTGAAGATCAGCAGTTTCTTTCAGGGCTGGCACCTTCCTTGTGGGAGAAGGAGCCGTAAGTTTGCCTTTTCAGAAAAAAGCTTCTGCCGAGAAAGAGCACCGTGACATGCTGAGTCTCTGGGAAAGCAGAGATCCCCAGTTTTGTTGTGCCTGTGGAGAGGCTTCAGGGGGACGGTGAAGACCAGCAATTTCTTTCAGGGCTGGCACCTTCCTTGTGGGAGAAGGAGCCGTAAGTTTGCCTTTTCAGAAAAAAGCTTCTGCCGAGAACGAGCACCGTGACATGCTGAGTCTCTGGGAAAGCAGAGATCCCCAGTGCTGTTGTGCCTGTGGATAGGCTGCAGAGGGATACTGAAGATCAGCAGTTTCTTTCAGGGCTGGCACCTTCCTTGTGGGAGAAGGAGCCGTAAGTTTGCCTTTTCAGAAAAAAGCTTCTGCCGAGAAAGAGCACCGTGACATGCTGAGTCTCTGGGAAAGCAGAGATCCCCAGTGCTGTTGCGGGTAATGATAGCTTGCAGAGGGATAGTGAACACCAGCAATTTCTTTCAGGGCTGGCACCTTCCTTGTGGGAGAAGGAGCCGTAAGTTTGCCTTTTCAGAAAAAAGCTTCTGCCGAGAGCGAGCACAGTGACATGCTGAGTCTCTGGGAAAGCAGAGATCCCCAGTGCTGTTGTGCCTGTGGATAGGCTGCAGAAGGATACTGAAGATCAGCAGTTTCTTTCAGGGCTGGCACCTTCCTTGTGGGAGAAGGAGCCGTAAGTTTGCCTTTTCAGAAAAAAGCTTCTGCCGAGAGCGAGCACCGTGCCATGCTGAGTCTCTGGGAAAGCAGAGATCCCCAGTGCTGTTGTGCCTGTGGATAGGCTGCAGAGGGATACTGAAGATCAGCAGTTTCTTTCAGGGCTGGCACCTTCCTTGTGGGAGAAGGAGCCGTAAGTTTGCCTTTTCAGAAAAAAGCTTCTGCCGAGAGCGAGCACCGTGACATGCTGAGTCTCTGGGAAAGCAGAGATCCCCAGTTTTGTTGTGCCTGTGGATAGGCTGCAGAAGGATACTGAAGATCAGCAGTTTCTTTCAGGGCTGGCACCTTCCTTGTGGGAGAAGGAGCCGTAAGTTTGCCTTTTCAGAAAAAAGCTTCTGCCGAGAAAGAGCACCGTGACATGCTGAGTCTCTGGGAAAGCAGAGATCCCCAGTGCTGTTGTGCCTGTGGATAGGCTGCAGAGGGATACTGAAGATCAGCAGTTTCTTTCAGGGCTGGCACCTTCCTTGTGGGAGAAGGAGCCGTAAGTTTGCCTTTTCAGAAAAAAGCTTCTGCCGAGAGCGAGCACCGTGACATGCTGAGACTCTGGGAAAGCAGAGATCCCCAGTTTTGTTGTGCCTGTGGATAGGCTGCAGAGGGATACTGAAGATCAGCAGTTTCTTTCAGGGCTGGCACCTTCCTTGTGGGAGAAGGAGCCGTAAGTTTGCCTTTTCAGAAAAAAGCTTCTGCCGAGAGCGAGCACAGTGACATGCTGAGTCTCTGGGAAAGCAGAGATCCCCAGTGCTGTTGTGCCTGTGGATAGGCTGCAGAGGGATACTGAAGATCAGCAGTTTCTTTCAGGGCTGGCACCTTCCTTGTGGGAGAAGGAGCCGTAAGTTTGCCTTTTCAGAAAAAAGCTTCTGCCGAGAGCGAGCACCGTGACATGCTGAGTCTCTGGGAAAGCAGAGATCCCCAGTTTTGTTGTGCCTGTGGATAGGCTGCAGAAGGATACTGAAGATCAGCAGTTTCTTTCAGGGCTGGCACCTTCCTTGTGGGAGAAGGAGCCGTAAGTTTGCCTTTTCAGAAAAAAGCTTCTGCCGAGAAAGAGCACCGTGACATGCTGAGTCTCTGGGAAAGCAGAGATCCCCAGTGCTGTTGTGCCTGTGGATAGGCTGCAGAGGGATACTGAAGATCAGCAGTTTCTTTCAGGGCTGGCACCTTCCTTGTGGGAGAAGGAGCCGTAAGTTTGCCTTTTCAGAAAAAAGCTTCTGCCGAGAGCGAGCACCGTGACATGCTGAGTCTCTGGGAAAGCAGAGATCCCCAGTTTTGTTGTGCCTGTGGATAGGCTGCAGAGGGATACTGAAGATCAGCAGTTTCTTTCAGGGCTGGCACCTTCCTTGTGGGAGAAGGAGCCGTAAGTTTGCCTTTTCAGAAAAAAGCTTCTGCCGAGAGCGAGCACAGTGACATGCTGAGTCTCTGGGAAAGCAGAGATCCCCAGTGCTGTTGTGCCTGTGGATAGGCTGCAGAGGGATACTGAAGATCAGCAGTTTCTTTCAGGGCTGGCACCTTCCTTGTGGGAGAAGGAGCCGTAAGTTTGCCTTTTCAGAAAAAAGCTTCTGCCGAGAAAGAGCACCGTGACATGCTGAGTCTCTGGGAAAGCAGAGATCCCCAGTTTTGTTCTGCCTGTGGATACGCTGCAGAAGGATACTGAAGATCAGCAGTTTCTTTCAGGGCTGGCACCTTCCTTGTGGGAGAAGGAGCCGTAAGTTTGCCTTTTCAGAAAAAAGCTTCTGCCGAGAAAGAGCACCGTGACATGCTGAGTCTCTGGGAAAGCAGAGATCCCCAGTTTTGTTGTGCCTGTGGATAGGCTGCAGAAGGATACTGAAGATCAGCAGTTTCTTTCAGGGCTGGCACCTTCCTTGTGGGAGAAGGAGCCGTAAGTTTGCCTTTTCAGAAAAAAGCTTCTGCCGAGAAAGAGCACCGTGACATGCTGAGTCTCTGGGAAAGCAGAGATCCCCAGTTTTGTTCTGCCTGTGGAGAGGCTTCAGGGGGACGGTGAAGACCAGCAATTTCTTTCAGGGCTGGCACCTTCCTTGTGGGAGAAGGAGCCGTAAGTTTGCCTTTTCAGAAAAAAGCTTCTGCCGAGAACGAGCACCGTGACATGCTGAGTCTCTGGGAAAGCAGAGATCCCCAGTGCTGTTGTGCCTGTGGATAGGCTGCAGAGGGATACTGAAGATCAGCAGTTTCTTTCAGGGCTGGCACCTTCCTTGTGGGAGAAGGAGCCGTAAGTTTGCCTTTTCAGAAAAAAGCTTCTGCCGAGAAAGAGCACCGTGACATGCTGAGTCTCTGGGAAAGCAGAGATCCCCAGTGCTGTTGCGGGTCATGATAGCTTGCAGAGGGATAGTGAACACCAGCAATTTCTTTCAGGGCTGGCACCTTCCTTGTGGGAGAAGGAGCCGTAAGTTTGCCTTTTCAGAAAAAAGCTTCTGCCGAGAGCGAGCACAGTGACATGCTGAGTCTCTGGGAAAGCAGAGATCCCCAGTGCTGTTGTGCCTGTGGATAGGCTGCAGAAGGATACTGAAGATCAGCAGTTTCTTTCAGGGCTGGCACCTTCCTTGTGGGAGAAGGAGCCGTAAGTTTGCCTTTTCAGAAAAAAGCTTCTGCCGAGAGCGAGCACCGTGCCATGCTGAGTCTCTGGGAAAGCAGAGATCCCCAGTGCTGTTGTGCCTGTGGATAGGCTGCAGAGGGATACTGAAGATCAGCAGTTTCTTTCAGGGCTGGCACCTTCCTTGTGGGAGAAGGAGCCGTAAGTTTGCCTTTTCAGAAAAAAGCTTCTGCCGAGAGCGAGCACCGTGACATGCTGAGTCTCTGGGAAAGCAGAGATCCCCAGTTTTGTTGTGCCTGTGGATAGGCTGCAGAAGGATACTGAAGATCAGCAGTTTCTTTCAGGGCTGGCACCTTCCTTGTGGGAGAAGGAGCCGTAAGTTTGCCTTTTCAGAAAAAAGCTTCTGCCGAGAAAGAGCACCGTGACATGCTGAGTCTCTGGGAAAGCAGAGATCCCCAGTGCTGTTGTGCCTGTGGATAGGCTGCAGAGGGATACTGAAGATCAGCAGTTTCTTTCAGGGCTGGCACCTTCCTTGTGGGAGAAGGAGCCGTAAGTTTGCCTTTTCAGAAAAAAGCTTCTGCCGAGAGCGAGCACCGTGACATGCTGAGTCTCTGGGAAAGCAGAGATCCCCAGTTTTGTTGTGCCTGTGGATAGGCTGCAGAGGGATACTGAAGATCAGCAGTTTCTTTCAGGGCTGGCACCTTCCTTGTGGGAGAAGGAGCCGTAAGTTTGCCTTTTCAGAAAAAAGCTTCTGCCGAGAGCGAGCACAGTGACATGCTGAGTCTCTGGGAAAGCAGAGATCCCCAGTGCTGTTGTGCCTGTGGATAGGCTGCAGAGGGATACTGAAGATCAGCAGTTTCTTTCAGGGCTGGCACCTTCCTTGTGGGAGAAGGAGCCGTAAGTTTGCCTTTTCAGAAAAAAGCTTCTGCCGAGAAAGAGCACCGTGACATGCTGAGTCTCTGGGAAAGCAGAGATCCCCAGTGCTGTTGTGCCTGTGGATACGCTGCAGAAGGATACTGAAGATCAGCAGTTTCTTTCAGGGCTGGCACCTTCCTTGTGGGAGAAGGAGCCGTAAGTTTGCCTTTTCAGAAAAAAGCTTCTGCCGAGAGCGAGCACAGTGACATGCTGAGTCTCTGGGAAAGCAGAGATCCCCAGTGCTGTTGTGCCTGTGGATAGGCTGCAGAGGGATACTGAAGATCAGCAGTTTCTTTCAGGGCTGGCACCTTCCTTGTGGGAGAAGGAGCCGTAAGTTTGCCTTTTCAGAAAAAAGCTTCTGCCGAGAGCGAGCACCGTGACATGCTGAGTCTCTGGGAAAGCAGAGATCCCCAGTTTTGTTGTGCCTGTGGATAGGCTGCAGAAGGATACTGAAGATCAGCAGTTTCTTTCAGGGCTGGCACCTTCCTTGTGGGAGAAGGAGCCGTAAGTTTGCCTTTTCAGAAAAAAGCTTCTGCCGAGAAAGAGCACCGTGACATGCTGAGTCTCTGGGAAAGCAGAGATCCCCAGTGCTGTTGTGCCTGTGGATACGCTGCAGAAGGATACTGAAGATCAGCAGTTTCTTTCAGGGCTGGCACCTTCCTTGTGGGAGAAGGAGCCGTAAGTTTGCCTTTTCAGAAAAAAGCTTCTGCCGAGAAAGAGCACCGTGACATGCTGAGTCTCTGGGAAAGCAGAGATCCCCAGTCCTGTTGTGCCTGTGGATAGGCTGCAGAGGGATACTGAAGATCAGCAGTTTCTTTCAGGGCTGGCACCTTCCTTGTGGGAGAAGGAGCCGTAAGTTTGCCTTTTCAGAAAAAAGCTTCTGCCGAGAAAGAGCACCGTGACATGCTGAGTCTCTGGGAAAGCAGAGATCCCCAGTTTTGTTGTGCCTGTGGATACGCTGCAGAAGGATACTGAAGATCAGCAGTTTCTTTCAGGGCTGGCACCTTCCTTGTGGGAGAAGGAGCCGTAAGTTTGCCTTTTCAGAAAAAAGCTTCTGCCGAGAAAGAGCACCGCGACATGCTGAGTCTCTGGGAAAGCAGAGATCCCCAGTGCTGTTGTGCCTGTGGATAGGCTGCAGAGGGATACTGAAGATCAGCAGTTTCTTTCAGGGCTGGCACCTTCCTTGTGGGAGAAGGAGCCGTAAGTTTGCCTTTTCAGAAAAAAGCTTCTGCCGAGAGCGAGCACCGTGACATGCTGAGTCTCTGGGAAAGCAGAGATCCCCAGTGCTGTTGTGCCTGTGGTTAGGCTGCAGAGGGATACTGAAGATCAGCAGTTTCTTTCAGGGCTGGCACCTTCCTTGTGGGAGAAGGAGCCGTAAGTTTGCCTTTTCAGAAAAAAGCTTCTGCCGAGAAAGAGCACCGTGACATGCTGAGTCTCTGGGAAAGCAGAGATCCCCAGTGCTGTTGTGCGTGTGGATAGGCTGCAGAAGGATACTGAAGATCAGCAGTTTCTTTCAGGGCTGGCACCTTCCTTGTGGGAGAAGGAGCCGTAAGTTTGCCTTTTCAGAAAAAAGCTTCTGCCGAGAGCGAGCACCGTGACATGCTGAGTCTCTGGGAAAGCAGAGATCCCCAGTGCTGTTGTGCCTGTGGTTAGGCTGCAGAGGGATACTGAAGATCAGCAGTTTCTTTCAGGGCTGGCACCTTCCTTGTGGGAGAAGGAGCCGTAAGTTTGCCTTTTCAGAAAAAAGCTTCTGCCGAGAAAGAGCACAGTGACATGCTGAGTCTCTGGGAAAGCAGAGATCCCCAGTGCTGTTGTGCCTGTGGAGAGGCTGCAGAGGGATACTGAAGATCAGCAGTTTCTTTCAGGGCTGGCACCTTCCTTGTGGGAGAAGGAGCCGTAAGTTTGCCTTTTCAGAAAAAAGCTTCTGCCGAGAAAGAGCACCGTGACATGCTGAGTCTCTGGGAAAGCAGAGATCCCCAGTGCTGTTGTGCCTGTGGATAGGCTGCAGAAGGATACTGAAGATCAGCAGTTTCTTTCAGGGCTGGCACCTTCCTTGTGGGAGAAGGAGCCGTAAGTTTGCCTTTTCAGAAAAAAGCTTCTGCCGAGAAAGAGCACCGTGACATGCTGAGTCTCTGGGAAAGCAGAGATCCCCAGTTTTGTTGTGCCTGTGGATAGGCTGCAGAAGGATACTGAAGATCAGCAGTTTCTTTCAGGGCTGGCACCTTCCTTGTGGGAGAAGGAGCCGTAAGTTTGCCTTTTCAGAAAAAAGCTTCTGCCGAGAGCGAGCACCGTGACATGCTGAGTCTCTGGGAAAGCAGAGATCCCCAGTTTTGTTGTGCCTGTGGATAGGCTGCAGAAGGATACTGAAGATCAGCAGTTTCTTTCAGGGCTGGCACCTTCCTTGTGGGAGAAGGAGCCGTAAGTTTGCCTTTTCAGAAAAAAGCTTCTGCCGAGAAAGAGCACCGTGACATGCTGAGTCTCTGGGAAAGCAGAGATCCCCAGTTTTGTTGTGCCTGTGGAGAGGCTTCAGGGGGACGGTGAAGACCAGCAATTTCTTTCAGGGCTGGCACCTTCCTTGTGGGAGAAGGAGAGAGACGTTTGCCTTTTCAGAAAAAGCTTCTGCCGAGAGCGAGCACCGTGACATGCTGAGTCTCTGGGAAAGCAGAGATCCCCAGTGCTGTTGTGCCTGTGGTTAGGCTGCAGAGGGATACTGAAGATCAGCAGTTTCTTTCAGGGCTGGCACCTTCCTTGTGGGAGAAGGAGCCGTAAGTTTGCCTTTTCAGAAAAAAGCTTCTGCCGAGAAAGAGCACCGTGACATGCTGAGTCTCTGGGAAAGCAGAGATCCCCAGTGCTGTTGTGCCTGTGGATAGGCTGCAGAAGGATACTGAAGATCAGCAGTTTCTTTCAGGGCTGGCACCTTCCTTGTGGGAGAAGGAGCCGTAAGTTTGCCTTTTCAGAAAAAAGCTTCTGCCGAGAAAGAGCACCGTGACATGCTGAGTCTCTGGGAAAGCAGAGATCCCCAGTGCTGTTGTGCCTGTGGTTAGGCTGCAGAGGGATACTGAAGATCAGAAGTTTCTTTCAGGGCTGGCACCTTCCTTGTGGGAGAAGGAGCCGTAAGTTTGCCTTTTCAGAAAAAAGCTTCTGCCGAGAAAGAGCACCGTGACATGCTGAGTCTCTGGGAAAGCAGAGATCCCCAGTTTTGTTGTGCCTGTGGATAGGCTGCAGAAGGATACTGAAGATCAGCAGTTTCTTTCAGGGCTGGCACCTTCCTTGTGGGAGAAGGAGCCGTAAGTTTGCCTTTTCAGAAAAAAGCTTCTGCCGAGAAAGAGCACCGTGACATGCTGAGTCTCTGGGAAAGCAGAGATCCCCAGTGCTGTTGTGCCTGTGGATAGGCTGCAGAGGGATACTGAAGATCAGCAGTTTCCTTCAGGGCTGGCACCTTCCTTGTGGGAGAAGGAGCCGTAAGTTTGCCTTTTCAGAAAAAAGCTTCTGCCGAGAGCGAGCACCGTGACATGCTGAGTCTCTGGGAAAGCAGAGATCCCCAGTGCTGTTGTGCCTGTGGATAGGCTGCAGAAGGATACTGAAGATCAGCAGTTTCTTTCAGGGCTGGCACCTTCCTTGTGGGAGAAGGAGCCGTAAGTTTGCCTTTTCAGAAAAAAGCTTCTGCCGAGAAAGAGCACCGTGACATGCTGAGTCTCTGGGAAAGCAGAGATCCCCAGGCCTGTTGTGCCTGTGGTTAGGCTGCAGAAGGATACTGAAGATCAGCAGTTTCTTTCAGGGCTGGCACCTTCCTTGTGGGAGAAGGAGCCGTAAGTTTGCCTTTTCAGAAAAAAGCTTCTGCCGAGAGCGAGCACCGTGACATGCTGAGTCTCTGGGAAAGCAGAGATCCCCAGTTTTGTTGTGCCTGTGGATAGGCTGCAGAAGGATACTGAAGATCAGCAGTTTCTTTCAGGGCTGGCACCTTCCTTGTGGGAGAAGGAGCCGTAAGTTTGCCTTTTCAGAAAAAAGCTTCTGCCGAGAACGAGCACCGTGACATGCTGAGTCTCTGGGAAAGCAGAGATCCCCAGGCCTGTTGTGCCTGTGGTTAGGCTGCAGAGGGATACTGAAGATCAGCAGTTTCTTTCAGGACTGGCACCTTCCTTGTGGGAGAAGGAGCCGTGAGTTTGCCTTTTCAGAAAAAAGCTTCTGCCGAGAGCGAGCACAGTGACATGCTGAGTCTCTGGGAAAGCAGAGATCCCCAGTTTTGTTGTGCCTGTGGATAGGCTGCAGAAGGATACTGAAGATCAGCAGTTTCTTTCAGGGCTGGCACCTTCCTTGTGGGAGAAGGAGCCGTAAGTTTGCCTTTTCAGAAAAAAGCTTCTGCCGAGAGCGAGCACAGTGACATGCTGAGTCTCTGGGAAAGCAGAGATCCCCAGGCCTGTTGTGCCTGTGGATAGGCTGCAGAGGGATACTGAAGATCAGCAGTTTCTTTCAGGGCTGGCACCTTCCTTGTGGGAGAAGGAGCCGTAAGTTTGCCTTTTCAGAAAAAAGCTTCTGCCGAGAAAGAGCACCGTGACATGCTGAGTCTCTGGGAAAGCAGAGATCCCCAGTTTTGTTGTGCCTGTGGATACGCTGCAGAAGGATACTGAAGATCAGCAGTTTCTTTCAGGGCTGGCACCTTCCTTGTGGGAGAAGGAGCCGTAAGTTTGCCTTTTCAGAAAAAAGCTTCTGCCGAGAAAGAGCACCGTGACATGCTGAGTCTCTTGGAAAGCAGAGATCCCCAGTTTTGTTGTGCCTGTGGATAGGCTGCAGAAGGATACTGAAGATCAGCAGTTTCTTTCAGGGCTGGCACCTTCCTTGTGGGAGAAGGAGCCGTAAGTTTGCCTTTTCAGAAATAAGCTTCTGCCGAGAGCGAGCACCGTGACATGCTGAGTCTCTGGGAAAGCAGAGATCCCCAGTGCTGTTGTGCCTGTGGATAGGCTACAGAGGGATACTGAAGATCAGCAGTTTCTTTCAGGGCTGGCACC
Organism: Astur gentilis; assembly: GCF_929443795.1. NCBI lineage: Eukaryota > Metazoa > Chordata > Aves > Accipitriformes > Accipitridae > Astur > Astur gentilis. The sequence goes on along the minus strand of NC_064889.1, from coordinate 10,702,939 downwards.
TTCCTTGTGGGAGAAGGAGCCGTAAGTTTGCCTTTTCAGAAAAAAGCTTCTGCCGAGAGCGAGCACAGTGACATGCTGAGTCTCTGGGAAAGCAGAGATCCCCAGGCCTGTTGTGCCTGTGGATAGGCTGCAGAGGGATACTGAAGATCAGCAGTTTCTTTCAGGGCTGGCACCTTCCTTGTGGGAGAAGGAGCCGTAAGTTTGCCTTTTCAGAAAAAAGCTTCTGCCGAGAAAGAGCACCGTGACATGCTGAGTCTCTGGGAAAGCAGAGATCCCCAGTTTTGTTGTGCCTGTGGATACGCTGCAGAAGGATACTGAAGATCAGCAGTTTCTTTCAGGGCTGGCACCTTCCTTGTGGGAGAAGGAGCCGTAAGTTTGCCTTTTCAGAAAAAAGCTTCTGCCGAGAAAGAGCACCGTGACATGCTGAGTCTCTGGGAAAGCAGAGATCCCCAGTGCTGTTGTGCCTGTGGATAGGCTGCAGAAGGATACTGAAGATCAGCAGTTTCTTTCAGGGCTGGCACCTTCCTTGTGGGAGAAGGAGCCGTAAGTTTGCCTTTTCAGAAAAAAGCTTCTGCCGAGAAAGAGCACCGTGACATGCTGAGTCTCTGGGAAAGCAGAGATCCCCAGTGCTGTTGTGCCTGTGGATAGGCTGCAGAAGGATACTGAAGATCAGCAGTTTCTTTCAGGGCTGGCACCTTCCTTGTGGGAGAAGGAGCCGTAAGTTTGCCTTTTCAGAAAAAAGCTTCTGCCGAGAAAGAGCACCGTGACATGCTGAGTCTCTGGGAAAGCAGAGATCCCCAGTTTTGTTGTGCCTGTGGATAGGCTGCAGAAGGATACTGAAGATCAGCAGTTTCTTTCAGGGCTGGCACCTTCCTTGTGGGAGAAGGAGCCGTAAGTTTGCCTTTTCAGAAAAAAGCTTCTGCCGAGAGCGAGCACCGTGACATGCTGAGTCTCTGGGAAAGCAGAGATCCCCAGTTTTGTTGTGCCTGTGGATAGGCTGCAGAAGGATACTGAAGATCAGCAGTTTCTTTCAGGGCTGGCACCTTCCTTGTGGGAGAAGGAGCCGTAAGTTTGCCTTTTCAGAAAAAAGCTTCTGCCGAGAAAGAGCACCGTGACATGCTGAGTCTCTGGGAAAGCAGAGATCCCCAGTGCTGTTGTGCCTGTGGATAGGCTGCAGAAGGATACTGAAGATCAGCAGTTTCTTTCAGGGCTGGCACCTTCCTTGTGGGAGAAGGAGCCGTAAGTTTGCCTTTTCAGAAAAAAGCTTCTGCCGAGAAAGAGCACCGTGACATGCTGAGTCTCTGGGAAAGCAGAGATCCCCAGTGCTGTTGTGCCTGTGGAGAGGCTTCAGGGGGACGGTGAAGACCAGCAATTTCTTTCAGGGCTGGCACCTTCCTTGTGGGAGAAGGAGAGAGACGTTTGCCTTTTCAGAAAAAGCTTCTGCCGAGAACGAGCACCGTGACATGCTGAGTCTCTGGGAAAGCAGAGATCCCCAGTGCTGTTGTGCCTGTGGATAGGCTGCAGAGGGATACTGAAGATCAGCAGTTTCTTTCAGGGCTGGCACCTTCCTTGTGGGAGAAGGAGCCGTAAGTTTGCCTTTTCAGAAAAAAGCTTCTGCCGAGAAAGAGCACCGTGACATGCTGAGTCTCTGGGAAAGCAGAGATCCCCAGTTTTGTTGTGCCTGTGGATAGGCTGCAGAAGGATACTGAAGATCAGCAGTTTCTTTCAGGGCTGGCACCTTCCTTGTGGGAGAAGGAGCCGTAAGTTTGCCTTTTCAGAAAAAAGCTTCTGCCGAGAAAGAGCACCGTGACATGCTGAGTCTCTGGGAAAGCAGAGATCCCCAGTTTTGTTGTGCCTGTGGATACGCTGCAGAAGGATACTGAAGATCAGCAGTTTCTTTCAGGGCTGGCACCTTCCTTGTGGGAGAAGGAGCCGTAAGTTTGCCTTTTCAGAAAAAAGCTTCTGCCGAGAAAGAGCACCGTGACATGCTGAGTCTCTTGGAAAGCAGAGATCCCCAGTTTTGTTGTGCCTGTGGATAGGCTGCAGAAGGATACTGAAGATCAGCAGTTTCTTTCAGGGCTGGCACCTTCCTTGTGGGAGAAGGAGCCGTAAGTTTGCCTTTTCAGAAATAAGCTTCTGCCGAGAGCGAGCACCGTGACATGCTGAGTCTCTGGGAAAGCAGAGATCCCCAGTGCTGTTGTGCCTGTGGATAGGCTACAGAGGGATACTGAAGATCAGCAGTTTCTTTCAGGGCTGGCACCTTCCTTGTGGGAGAAGGAGCCGTAAGTTTGCCTTTTCAGAAAAAAGCTTCTGCCGAGAGCGAGCACAGTGACATGCTGAGTCTCTGGGAAAGCAGAGATCCCCAGGCCTGTTGTGCCTGTGGATAGGCTGCAGAGGGATACTGAAGATCAGCAGTTTCTTTCAGGGCTGGCACCTTCCTTGTGGGAGAAGGAGCCGTAAGTTTGCCTTTTCAGAAAAAAGCTTCTGCCGAGAAAGAGCACCGTGACATGCTGAGTCTCTGGGAAAGCAGAGATCCCCAGTTTTGTTGTGCCTGTGGATACGCTGCAGAAGGATACTGAAGATCAGCAGTTTCTTTCAGGGCTGGCACCTTCCTTGTGGGAGAAGGAGCCGTAAGTTTGCCTTTTCAGAAAAAAGCTTCTGCCGAGAAAGAGCACCGTGACATGCTGAGTCTCTGGGAAAGCAGAGATCCCCAGTGCTGTTGTGCCTGTGGATAGGCTGCAGAAGGATACTGAAGATCAGCAGTTTCTTTCAGGGCTGGCACCTTCCTTGTGGGAGAAGGAGCCGTAAGTTTGCCTTTTCAGAAAAAAGCTTCTGCCGAGAAAGAGCACCGTGACATGCTGAGTCTCTGGGAAAGCAGAGATCCCCAGTGCTGTTGTGCCTGTGGATAGGCTGCAGAAGGATACTGAAGATCAGCAGTTTCTTTCAGGGCTGGCACCTTCCTTGTGGGAGAAGGAGCCGTAAGTTTGCCTTTTCAGAAAAAAGCTTCTGCCGAGAAAGAGCACCGTGACATGCTGAGTCTCTGGGAAAGCAGAGATCCCCAGTTTTGTTGTGCCTGTGGATAGGCTGCAGAAGGATACTGAAGATCAGCAGTTTCTTTCAGGGCTGGCACCTTCCTTGTGGGAGAAGGAGCCGTAAGTTTGCCTTTTCAGAAAAAAGCTTCTGCCGAGAGCGAGCACCGTGACATGCTGAGTCTCTGGGAAAGCAGAGATCCCCAGTTTTGTTGTGCCTGTGGATAGGCTGCAGAAGGATACTGAAGATCAGCAGTTTCTTTCAGGGCTGGCACCTTCCTTGTGGGAGAAGGAGCCGTAAGTTTGCCTTTTCAGAAAAAAGCTTCTGCCGAGAGCGAGCACCGTGACATGCTGAGTCTCTGGGAAAGCAGAGATCCCCAGTGCTGTTGTGCCTGTGGATAGGCTGCAGAGGGATACTGAAGATCAGCAGTTTCTTTCAGGGCTGGCACCTTCCTTGTGGGAGAAGGAGCCGTAAGTTTGCCTTTTCAGAAAAAAGCTTCTGCCGAGAGCGAGCACCGTGACATGCTGAGTCTCTGGGAAAGCAGAGATCCCCAGTTTTGTTGTGCCTGTGGATAGGCTGCAGAGGGATACTGAAGATCAGCAGTTTCTTTCAGGGCTGGCACCTTCCTTGTGGGAGAAGGAGCCGTAAGTTTGCCTTTTCAGAAAAAAGCTTCTGCCGAGAGCGAGCACAGTGACATGCTGAGTCTCTGGGAAAGCAGAGATCCCCAGTGCTGTTGTGCCTGTGGATAGGCTGCAGAGGGATACTGAAGATCAGCAGTTTCTTTCAGGGCTGGCACCTTCCTTGTGGGAGAAGGAGCCGTAAGTTTGCCTTTTCAGAAAAAAGCTTCTGCCGAGAAAGAGCACCGTGACATGCTGAGTCTCTGGGAAAGCAGAGATCCCCAGTGCTGTTGTGCCTGTGGATACGCTGCAGAAGGATACTGAAGATCAGCAGTTTCTTTCAGGGCTGGCACCTTCCTTGTGGGAGAAGGAGCCGTAAGTTTGCCTTTTCAGAAAAAAGCTTCTGCCGAGAGCGAGCACAGTGACATGCTGAGTCTCTGGGAAAGCAGAGATCCCCAGTGCTGTTGTGCCTGTGGATAGGCTGCAGAGGGATACTGAAGATCAGCAGTTTCTTTCAGGGCTGGCACCTTCCTTGTGGGAGAAGGAGCCGTAAGTTTGCCTTTTCAGAAAAAAGCTTCTGCCGAGAGCGAGCACCGTGACATGCTGAGTCTCTGGGAAAGCAGAGATCCCCAGTTTTGTTGTGCCTGTGGATAGGCTGCAGAAGGATACTGAAGATCAGCAGTTTCTTTCAGGGCTGGCACCTTCCTTGTGGGAGAAGGAGCCGTAAGTTTGCCTTTTCAGAAAAAAGCTTCTGCCGAGAAAGAGCACCGTGACATGCTGAGTCTCTGGGAAAGCAGAGATCCCCAGTGCTGTTGTGCCTGTGGATACGCTGCAGAAGGATACTGAAGATCAGCAGTTTCTTTCAGGGCTGGCACCTTCCTTGTGGGAGAAGGAGCCGTAAGTTTGCCTTTTCAGAAAAAAGCTTCTGCCGAGAAAGAGCACCGTGACATGCTGAGTCTCTGGGAAAGCAGAGATCCCCAGGCCTGTTGTGCCTGTGGATAGGCTGCAGAGGGATACTGAAGATCAGCAGTTTCTTTCAGGGCTGGCACCTTCCTTGTGGGAGAAGGAGCCGTAAGTTTGCCTTTTCAGAAAAAAGCTTCTGCCGAGAAAGAGCACCGTGACATGCTGAGTCTCTGGGAAAGCAGAGATCCCCAGTTTTGTTGTGCCTGTGGATACGCTGCAGAAGGATACTGAAGATCAGCAGTTTCTTTCAGGGCTGGCACCTTCCTTGTGGGAGAAGGAGCCGTAAGTTTGCCTTTTCAGAAAAAAGCTTCTGCCGAGAAAGAGCACCGCGACATGCTGAGTCTCTGGGAAAGCAGAGATCCCCAGTGCTGTTGTGCCTGTGGATAGGCTGCAGAGGGATACTGAAGATCAGCAGTTTCTTTCAGGGCTGGCACCTTCCTTGTGGGAGAAGGAGCCGTAAGTTTGCCTTTTCAGAAAAAAGCTTCTGCCGAGAGCGAGCACCGTGACATGCTGAGTCTCTGGGAAAGCAGAGATCCCCAGTGCTGTTGTGCCTGTGGTTAGGCTGCAGAGGGATACTGAAGATCAGCAGTTTCTTTCAGGGCTGGCACCTTCCTTGTGGGAGAAGGAGCCGTAAGTTTGCCTTTTCAGAAAAAAGCTTCTGCCGAGAAAGAGCACCGTGACATGCTGAGTCTCTGGGAAAGCAGAGATCCCCAGTGCTGTTGTGCGTGTGGATAGGCTGCAGAAGGATACTGAAGATCAGCAGTTTCTTTCAGGGCTGGCACCTTCCTTGTGGGAGAAGGAGCCGTAAGTTTGCCTTTTCAGAAAAAAGCTTCTGCCGAGAGCGAGCACCGTGACATGCTGAGTCTCTGGGAAAGCAGAGATCCCCAGTGCTGTTGTGCCTGTGGTTAGGCTGCAGAGGGATACTGAAGATCAGCAGTTTCTTTCAGGGCTGGCACCTTCCTTGTGGGAGAAGGAGCCGTAAGTTTGCCTTTTCAGAAAAAAGCTTCTGCCGAGAAAGAGCACAGTGACATGCTGAGTCTCTGGGAAAGCAGAGATCCCCAGTGCTGTTGTGCCTGTGGAGAGGCTGCAGAGGGATACTGAAGATCAGCAGTTTCTTTCAGGGCTGGCACCTTCCTTGTGGGAGAAGGAGCCGTAAGTTTGCCTTTTCAGAAAAAAGCTTCTGCCGAGAAAGAGCACCGTGACATGCTGAGTCTCTGGGAAAGCAGAGATCCCCAGTGCTGTTGTGCCTGTGGATAGGCTGCAGAAGGATACTGAAGATCAGCAGTTTCTTTCAGGGCTGGCACCTTCCTTGTGGGAGAAGGAGCCGTAAGTTTGCCTTTTCAGAAAAAAGCTTCTGCCGAGAAAGAGCACCGTGACATGCTGAGTCTCTGGGAAAGCAGAGATCCCCAGTTTTGTTGTGCCTGTGGATAGGCTGCAGAAGGATACTGAAGATCAGCAGTTTCTTTCAGGGCTGGCACCTTCCTTGTGGGAGAAGGAGCCGTAAGTTTGCCTTTTCAGAAAAAAGCTTCTGCCGAGAGCGAGCACCGTGACATGCTGAGTCTCTGGGAAAGCAGAGATCCCCAGTTTTGTTGTGCCTGTGGATAGGCTGCAGAAGGATACTGAAGATCAGCAGTTTCTTTCAGGGCTGGCACCTTCCTTGTGGGAGAAGGAGCCGTAAGTTTGCCTTTTCAGAAAAAAGCTTCTGCCGAGAAAGAGCACCGTGACATGCTGAGTCTCTGGGAAAGCAGAGATCCCCAGTTTTGTTGTGCCTGTGGAGAGGCTTCAGGGGGACGGTGAAGACCAGCAATTTCTTTCAGGGCTGGCACCTTCCTTGTGGGAGAAGGAGAGAGACGTTTGCCTTTTCAGAAAAAGCTTCTGCCGAGAGCGAGCACCGTGACATGCTGAGTCTCTGGGAAAGCAGAGATCCCCAGTGCTGTTGTGCCTGTGGTTAGGCTGCAGAGGGATACTGAAGATCAGCAGTTTCTTTCAGGGCTGGCACCTTCCTTGTGGGAGAAGGAGCCGTAAGTTTGCCTTTTCAGAAAAAAGCTTCTGCCGAGAAAGAGCACCGTGACATGCTGAGTCTCTGGGAAAGCAGAGATCCCCAGTGCTGTTGTGCCTGTGGATAGGCTGCAGAAGGATACTGAAGATCAGCAGTTTCTTTCAGGGCTGGCACCTTCCTTGTGGGAGAAGGAGCCGTAAGTTTGCCTTTTCAGAAAAAAGCTTCTGCCGAGAAAGAGCACCGTGACATGCTGAGTCTCTGGGAAAGCAGAGATCCCCAGTGCTGTTGTGCCTGTGGTTAGGCTGCAGAGGGATACTGAAGATCAGAAGTTTCTTTCAGGGCTGGCACCTTCCTTGTGGGAGAAGGAGCCGTAAGTTTGCCTTTTCAGAAAAAAGCTTCTGCCGAGAAAGAGCACCGTGACATGCTGAGTCTCTGGGAAAGCAGAGATCCCCAGTTTTGTTGTGCCTGTGGATAGGCTGCAGAAGGATACTGAAGATCAGCAGTTTCTTTCAGGGCTGGCACCTTCCTTGTGGGAGAAGGAGCCGTAAGTTTGCCTTTTCAGAAAAAAGCTTCTGCCGAGAAAGAGCACCGTGACATGCTGAGTCTCTGGGAAAGCAGAGATCCCCAGTGCTGTTGTGCCTGTGGATAGGCTGCAGAGGGATACTGAAGATCAGCAGTTTCCTTCAGGGCTGGCACCTTCCTTGTGGGAGAAGGAGCCGTAAGTTTGCCTTTTCAGAAAAAAGCTTCTGCCGAGACCGAGCACCGTGACATGCTGAGTCTCTGGGAAAGCAGAGATCCCCAGTGCTGTTGTGCCTGTGGATAGGCTGCAGAAGGATACTGAAGATCAGCAGTTTCTTTCAGGGCTGGCACCTTCCTTGTGGGAGAAGGAGCCGTAAGTTTGCCTTTTCAGAAAAAAGCTTCTGCCGAGAAAGAGCACCGTGACATGCTGAGTCTCTGGGAAAGCAGAGATCCCCAGGCCTGTTGTGCCTGTGGTTAGGCTGCAGAGGGATACTGAAGATCAGCAGTTTCTTTCAGGGCTGGCACCTTCCTTGTGGGAGAAGGAGCCGTAAGTTTGCCTTTTCAGAAAAAAGCTTCTGCCGAGAGCGAGCACCGTGACATGCTGAGTCTCTGGGAAAGCAGAGATCCCCAGTTTTGTTGTGCCTGTGGATAGGCTGCAGAAGGATACTGAAGATCAGCAGTTTCTTTCAGGGCTGGCACCTTCCTTGTGGGAGAAGGAGCCGTAAGTTTGCCTTTTCAGAAAAAAGCTTCTGCCGAGAACGAGCACCGTGACATGCTGAGTCTCTGGGAAAGCAGAGATCCCCAGGCCTGTTGTGCCTGTGGTTAGGCTGCAGAGGGATACTGAAGATCAGCAGTTTCTTTCAGGACTGGCACCTTCCTTGTGGGAGAAGGAGCCGTGAGTTTGCCTTTTCAGAAAAAAGCTTCTGCCGAGAGCGAGCACAGTGACATGCTGAGTCTCTGGGAAAGCAGAGATCCCCAGTTTTGTTGTGCCTGTGGATAGGCTGCAGAAGGATACTGAAGATCAGCAGTTTCTTTCAGGGCTGGCACCTTCCTTGTGGGAGAAGGAGCCGTAAGTTTGCCTTTTCAGAAAAAAGCTTCTGCCGAGAGCGAGCACAGTGACATGCTGAGTCTCTGGGAAAGCAGAGATCCCCAGGCCTGTTGTGCCTGTGGATAGGCTGCAGAGGGATACTGAAGATCAGCAGTTTCTTTCAGGGCTGGCACCTTCCTTGTGGGAGAAGGAGCCGTAAGTTTGCCTTTTCAGAAAAAAGCTTCTGCCGAGAAAGAGCACCGTGACATGCTGAGTCTCTGGGAAAGCAGAGATCCCCAGTTTTGTTGTGCCTGTGGATACGCTGCAGAAGGATACTGAAGATCAGCAGTTTCTTTCAGGGCTGGCACCTTCCTTGTGGGAGAAGGAGCCGTAAGTTTGCCTTTTCAGAAAAAAGCTTCTGCCGAGAAAGAGCACCGTGACATGCTGAGTCTCTTGGAAAGCAGAGATCCCCAGTTTTGTTGTGCCTGTGGATAGGCTGCAGAAGGATACTGAAGATCAGCAGTTTCTTTCAGGGCTGGCACCTTCCTTGTGGGAGAAGGAGCCGTAAGTTTGCCTTTTCAGAAATAAGCTTCTGCCGAGAGCGAGCACCGTGACATGCTGAGTCTCTGGGAAAGCAGAGATCCCCAGTGCTGTTGTGCCTGTGGATAGGCTACAGAGGGATACTGAAGATCAGCAGTTTCTTTCAGGGCTGGCACCTTCCTTGTGGGAGAAGGAGCCGTAAGTTTGCCTTTTCAGAAAAAAGCTTCTGCCGAGAGCGAGCACAGTGACATGCTGAGTCTCTGGGAAAGCAGAGATCCCCAGTGCTGTTGTGCCTGTGGATAGGCTGCAGAGGGATACTGAAGATCAGCAGTTTCTTTCAGGGCTGGCACCTTCCTTGTGGGAGAAGGAGCCGTAAGTTTGCCTTTTCAGAAAAAAGCTTCTGCCGAGAAAGAGCACCGTGACATGCTGAGTCTCTGGGAAAGCAGAGATCCCCAGTTTTGTTGTGCCTGTGGATACGCTGCAGAAGGATACTGAAGATCAGCAGTTTCTTTCAGGGCTGGCACCTTCCTTGTGGGAGAAGGAGCCGTAAGTTTGCCTTTTCAGAAAAAAGCTTCTGCCGAGAAAGAGCACCGTGACATGCTGAGTCTCTGGGAAAGCAGAGATCCCCAGTGCTGTTGTGCCTGTGGATAGGCTGCAGAAGGATACTGAAGATCAGCAGTTTCTTTCAGGGCTGGCACCTTCCTTGTGGGAGAAGGAGCCGTAAGTTTGCCTTTTCAGAAAAAAGCTTCTGCCGAGAAAGAGCACCGTGACATGCTGAGTCTCTGGGAAAGCAGAGATCCCCAGTGCTGTTGTGCCTGTGGATAGGCTGCAGAAGGATACTGAAGATCAGCAGTTTCTTTCAGGGCTGGCACCTTCCTTGTGGGAGAAGGAGCCGTAAGTTTGCCTTTTCAGAAAAAAGCTTCTGCCGAGAAAGAGCACCGTGACATGCTGAGTCTCTGGGAAAGCAGAGATCCCCAGTTTTGTTGTGCCTGTGGATAGGCTGCAGAAGGATACTGAAGATCAGCAGTTTCTTTCAGGGCTGGCACCTTCCTTGTGGGAGAAGGAGCCGTAAGTTTGCCTTTTCAGAAAAAAGCTTCTGCCGAGAGCGAGCACCGTGACATGCTGAGTCTCTGGGAAAGCAGAGATCCCCAGTTTTGTTGTGCCTGTGGATAGGCTGCAGAAGGATACTGAAGATCAGCAGTTTCTTTCAGGGCTGGCACCTTCCTTGTGGGAGAAGGAGCCGTAAGTTTGCCTTTTCAGAAAAAAGCTTCTGCCGAGAAAGAGCACCGTGACATGCTGAGTCTCTGGGAAAGCAGAGATCCCCAGTGCTGTTGTGCCTGTGGATAGGCTGCAGAAGGATACTGAAGATCAGCAGTTTCTTTCAGGGCTGGCACCTTCCTTGTGGGAGAAGGAGCCGTAAGTTTGCCTTTTCAGAAAAAAGCTTCTGCCGAGAAAGAGCACCGTGACATGCTGAGTCTCTGGGAAAGCAGAGATCCCCAGTGCTGTTGTGCCTGTGGAGAGGCTTCAGGGGGACGGTGAAGACCAGCAATTTCTTTCAGGGCTGGCACCTTCCTTGTGGGAGAAGGAGAGAGACGTTTGCCTTTTCAGAAAAAGCTTCTGCCGAGAGCGAGCACCGTGACATGCTGAGTCTCTGGGAAAGCAGAGATCCCCAGTGCTGTTGTGCCTGTGGATAGGCTGCAGAGGGATACTGAAGATCAGCAGTTTCTTTCAGGGCTGGCACCTTCCTTGTGGGAGAAGGAGCCGTAAGTTTGCCTTTTCAGAAAAAAGCTTCTGCCGAGAAAGAGCACCGTGACATGCTGAGTCTCTGGGAAAGCAGAGATCCCCAGTTTTGTTGTGCCTGTGGATAGGCTGCAGAAGGATACTGAAGATCAGCAGTTTCTTTCAGGGCTGGCACCTTCCTTGTGGGAGAAGGAGCCGTAAGTTTGCCTTTTCAGAAAAAAGCTTCTGCCGAGAAAGAGCACCGTGACATGCTGAGTCTCTGGGAAAGCAGAGATCCCCAGTTTTGTTGTGCCTGTGGATACGCTGCAGAAGGATACTGAAGATCAGCAGTTTCTTTCAGGGCTGGCACCTTCCTTGTGGGAGAAGGAGCCGTAAGTTTGCCTTTTCAGAAAAAAGCTTCTGCCGAGAAAGAGCACCGTGACATGCTGAGTCTCTTGGAAAGCAGAGATCCCCAGTTTTGTTGTGCCTGTGGATAGGCTGCAGAAGGATACTGAAGATCAGCAGTTTCTTTCAGGGCTGGCACCTTCCTTGTGGGAGAAGGAGCCGTAAGTTTGCCTTTTCAGAAATAAGCTTCTGCCGAGAGCGAGCACCGTGACATGCTGAGTCTCTGGGAAAGCAGAGATCCCCAGTGCTGTTGTGCCTGTGGATAGGCTACAGAGGGATACTGAAGATCAGCAGTTTCTTTCAGGGCTGGCACCTTCCTTGTGGGAGAAGGAGCCGTAAGTTTGCCTTTTCAGAAAAAAGCTTCTGCCGAGAGCGAGCACAGTGACATGCTGAGTCTCTGGGAAAGCAGAGATCCCCAGGCCTGTTGTGCCTGTGGATAGGCTGCAGAGGGATACTGAAGATCAGCAGTTTCTTTCAGGGCTGGCACCTTCCTTGTGGGAGAAGGAGCCGTAAGTTTGCCTTTTCAGAAAAAAGCTTCTGCCGAGAAAGAGCACCGTGACATGCTGAGTCTCTGGGAAAGCAGAGATCCCCAGTTTTGTTGTGCCTGTGGATACGCTGCAGAAGGATACTGAAGATCAGCAGTTTCTTTCAGGGCTGGCACCTTCCTTGTGGGAGAAGGAGCCGTAAGTTTGCCTTTTCAGAAAAAAGCTTCTGCCGAGAAAGAGCACCGTGACATGCTGAGTCTCTGGGAAAGCAGAGATCCCCAGTGCTGTTGTGCCTGTGGATAGGCTGCAGAAGGATACTGAAGATCAGCAGTTTCTTTCAGGGCTGGCACCTTCCTTGTGGGAGAAGGAGCCGTAAGTTTGCCTTTTCAGAAAAAAGCTTCTGCCGAGAAAGAGCACCGTGACATGCTGAGTCTCTGGGAAAGCAGAGATCCCCAGTGCTGTTGTGCCTGTGGATAGGCTGCAGAAGGATACTGAAGATCAGCAGTTTCTTTCAGGGCTGGCACCTTCCTTGTGGGAGAAGGAGCCGTAAGTTTGCCTTTTCAGAAAAAAGCTTCTGCCGAGAAAGAGCACCGTGACATGCTGAGTCTCTGGGAAAGCAGAGATCCCCAGTTTTGTTGTGCCTGTGGATAGGCTGCAGAAGGATACTGAAGATCAGCAGTTTCTTTCAGGGCTGGCACCTTCCTTGTGGGAGAAGGAGCCGTAAGTTTGCCTTTTCAGAAAAAAGCTTCTGCCGAGAGCGAGCACCGTGACATGCTGAGTCTCTGGGAAAGCAGAGATCCCCAGTTTTGTTGTGCCTGTGGATAGGCTGCAGAAGGATACTGAAGATCAGCAGTTTCTTTCAGGGCTGGCACCTTCCTTGTGGGAGAAGGAGCCGTAAGTTTGCCTTTTCAGAAAAAAGCTTCTGCCGAGAAAGAGCACCGTGACATGCTGAGTCTCTGGGAAAGCAGAGATCCCCAGTGCTGTTGTGCCTGTGGAGAGGCTTCAGGGGGACGGTGAAGACCAGCAATTTCTTTCAGGGCTGGCACCTTCCTTGTGGGAGAAGGAGAGAGACGTTTGCCTTTTCAGAAAAAGCTTCTGCCGAGAGCGAGCACCGTGACATGCTGAGTCTCTGGGAAAGCAGAGATCCCCAGTGCTGTTGTGCCTGTGGATAGGCTGCAGAGGGATACTGAAGATCAGCAGTTTCTTTCAGGGCTGGCACCTTCCTTGTGGGAGAAGGAGCCGTAAGTTTGCCTTTTCAGAAAAAAGCTTCTGCCGAGAAAGAGCACCGTGACATGCTGAGTCTCTGGGAAAGCAGAGATCCCCAGTTTTGTTGTGCCTGTGGATAGGCTGCAGAAGGATACTGAAGATCAGCAGTTTCTTTCAGGGCTGGCACCTTCCTTGTGGGAGAAGGAGCCGTAAGTTTGCCTTTTCAGAAAAAAGCTTCTGCCGAGAAAGAGCACCGTGACATGCTGAGTCTCTGGGAAAGCAGAGATCCCCAGTTTTGTTGTGCCTGTGGATACGCTGCATAAGGATACTGAAGATCAGCAGTTTCTTTCAGGGCTGGCACCTTCCTTGTGGGAGAAGGAGCCGTAAGTTTGCCTTTTCAGAAAAAAGCTTCTGCCGAGAAAGAGCACCGTGACATGCTGAGTCTCTTGGAAAGCAGAGATCCCCAGTTTTGTTGTGCCTGTGGATAGGCTGCAGAAGGATACTGAAGATCAGCAGTTTCTTTCAGGGCTGGCACCTTCCTTGTGGGAGAAGGAGCCGTAAGTTTGCCTTTTCAGAAAAAAGCTTCTGCCGAGAGCGAGCACCGTGACATGCTGAGTCTCTAGGAAAGCAGAGATCCCCAGGCCTGTTGTGCCTGTGGATAGGCTGCAGAGGGATACTGAAGATCAGCAGTTTCTTTCAGGGCTGGCACCTTCCTTGTGGGAGAAGGAGCCGTAAGTTTGCCTTTTCAGAAAAAAGCTTCTGCCGAGAGCGAGCACAGTGACATGCTGAGTCTCTGGGAAAGCAGAGATCCCCAGTGCTGTTGTGCCTGTGGTTAGGCTGCAGAGGGATACTGAAGATCAGCAGTTTCTTTCAGGGCTGGCACCTTCCTTGTGGGAGAAGGAGCCGTAAGTTTGCCTTTTCAGAAAAAAGCTTCTGCCGAGAGCGAGCACCGTGACATGCTGAGTCTCTGGGAAAGCAGAGATCCCCAGTTTTGTTGTGCCTGTGGATAGGCTGCAGAAGGATACTGAAGATCAGCAGTTTCTTTCAGGGCTGGCACCTTCCTTGTGGGAGAAGGAGCCGTAAGTTTGCCTTTTCAGAAAAAAGCTTCTGCCGAGAAAGAGCACCGTGACATGCTGAGTCTCTGGGAAAGCAGAGATCCCCAGTGCTGTTGTGCCTGTGGATAGGCTGCAGAAGGATACTGAAGATCAGCAGTTTCTTTCAGGGCTGGCACCTTCCTTGTGGGAGAAGGAGCCGTAAGTTTGCCTTTTCAGAAAAAAGCTTCTGCCGAGAAAGAGCACCGTGACATGCTGAGTCTCTGGGAAAGCAGAGATCCCCAGTTTTGTTGTGCCTGTGGATAGGCTGCAGAAGGATACTGAAGATCAGCAGTTTCTTTCAGGGCTGGCACCTTCCTTGTGGGAGAAGGAGCCGTAAGTTTGCCTTTTCAGAAAAAAGCTTCTGCCGAGAAAGAGCACCGTGACATGCTGAGTCTCTGGGAAAGCAGAGATCCCCAGTGCTGTTGTGCCTGTGGATAGGCTGCAGAAGGATACTGAAGATCAGCAGTTTCTTTCAGGGCTGGCACCTTCCTTGTGGGAGAAGGAGCCGTAAGTTTGCCTTTTCAGAAAAAAGCTTCTGCCGAGAAAGAGCACCGTGACATGCTGAGTCTCTGGGAAAGCAGAGATCCCCAGGCCTGTTGTGCCTGTGGATAGGCTGCAGAAGGATACTGAAGATCAGCAGTTTCTTTCAGGGCTGGCACCTTCCTTGTGGGAGAAGGAGCCGTAAGTTTGCCTTTTCAGAAAAAAGCTTCTGCCGAGAAAGAGCACCGTGACATGCTGAGTCTCTGGGAAAGCAGAGATCCCCAGTGCTGTTGTGCCTGTGGATAGGCTGCAGAGGGATACTGAAGATCAGCAGTTTCTTTCAGGGCTGGCACCTTCCTTGTGGGAGAAGGAGCCGTAAGTTTGCCTTTTCAGAAAAAAGCTTCTGCCGAGAAAGAGCACCGTGACATGCTGAGTCTCTGGGAAAGCAGAGATCCCCAGTTTTGTTGTGCCTGTGGATAGGCTGCAGAAGGATACTGAAGATCAGCAGTTTCTTTCAGGGCTGGCACCTTCCTTGTGGGAGAAGGAGCCGTAAGTTTGCCTTTTCAGAAAAAAGCTTCTGCCGAGAGCGAGCACCGTGACATGCTGAGTCTCTGGGAAAGCAGAAATCCCCAGTGCTGTTGTGCCTGTGGAGAGGCTTCAGGGGGACGGTGAAGACCAGCAATTTCTTTCAGGGCTGGCACCTTCCTTGTGGGAGAAGGAGCCGTAAGTTTGCCTTTTCAGAAAAAAGCTTCTGCCGAGAGCGAGCACCGTGACATGCTGAGTCTCTGGGAAAGCAGAGATCCCCAGTTTTGTTGTGCCTGTGGATAGGCTGCAGAAGGATACTGAAGATCAGCAGTTTCTTTCAGGGCTGGCACCTTCCTTGTGGGAGAAGGAGCCGTAAGTTTGCCTTTTCAGAAAAAAGCTTCTGCCGAGAGCGAGCACCGTGACATGCTGAGTCTCTGGGAAAGCAGAGATCCCCAGTGCTGTTGTGCCTGTGGTTAGGCTGCAGAGGGATACTGAAGATCAGCAGTTTCTTTCAGGGCTGGCACCTTCCTTGTGGGAGAAGGAGCCGTAAGTTTGCCTTTTCAGAAAAAAGCTTCTGCCGAGAAAGAGCACCGTGACATGCTGAGTCTCTGGGAAAGCAGAGATCCCCAGTGCTGTTGTGCCTGTGGATACGCTGCAGAAGGATACTGAAGATCAGCAGTTTCTTTCAGGGCTGGCACCTTCCTTGTGGGAGAAGGAGCCGTAAGTTTGCCTTTTCAGAAAAAAGCTTCTGCCGAGAAAGAGCACCGTGACATGCTGAGTCTCTGGGAAAGCAGAGATCCCCAGGCCTGTTGTGCCTGTGGATAGGCTGCAGAGGGATACTGAAGATCAGCAGTTTCTTTCAGGGCTGGCACCTTCCTTGTGGGAGAAGGAGCCGTAAGTTTGCCTTTTCAGAAAAAAGCTTCTGCCGAGAAAGAGCACCGTGACATGCTGAGTCTCTGGGAAAGCAGAGATCCCCAGTTTTGTTGTGCCTGTGGATACGCTGCAGAAGGATACTGAAGATCAGCAGTTTCTTTCAGGGCTGGCACCTTCCTTGTGGGAGAAGGAGCCGTAAGTTTGCCTTTTCAGAAAAAAGCTTCTGCCGAGAAAGAGCACCGTGACATGCTGAGTCTCTGGGAAAGCAGAGATCCCCAGTGCTGTTGTGCGTGTGGATAGGCTGCAGAAGGATACTGAAGATCAGCAGTTTCTTTCAGGGCTGGCACCTTCCTTGTGGGAGAAGGAGCCGTAAGTTTGCCTTTTCAGAAAAAAGCTTCTGCCGAGAAAGAGCACCATGACATGCTGAGTCTCTGGGAAAGCAGAGATCCCCAGGCCTGTTGTGCCTGTGGATAGGCTGCAGAGGGATACTGAAGATCAGCAGTTTCTTTCAGGGCTGGCACCTTCCTTGTGGGAGAAGGAGCCGTAAGTTTGCCTTTTCAGAAAAAAGCTTCTGCCGAGAGCGAGCACAGTGACATGCTGAGTCTCTGGGAAAGCAGAGATCCCCAGTGCTGTTGTGCCTGTGGTTAGGCTGCAGAGGGATACTGAAGATCAGCAGTTTCTTTCAGGGCTGGCACCTTCCTTGTGGGAGAAGGAGCCGTAAGTTTGCCTTTTCAGAAAAAAGCTTCTGCCGAGAAAGAGCACCGTGACATGCTGAGTCTCTGGGAAAGCAGAGATCCCCAGTTTTGTTGTGCCTGTGGATAGGCTGCAGAAGGATACTGAAGATCAGCAGTTTCTTTCAGGGCTGGCACCTTCCTTGTGGGAGAAGGAGCCGTAAGTTTGCCTTTTCAGAAAAAAGCTTCTGCCGAGAAAGAGCACCGTGACATGCTGAGTCTCTGGGAAAGCAGAGATCCCCAGTGCTGTTGTGCCTGTGGATAGGCTGCAGAAGGATACTGAAGATCAGCAGTTTCTTTCAGGGCTGGCACCTTCCTTGTGGGAGAAGGAGCCGTAAGTTTGCCTTTTCAGAAAAAAGCTTCTGCCGAGAAAGAGCACCGTGACATGCTGAGTCTCTGGGAAAGCAGAGATCCCCAGTGCTGTTGTGCCTGTGGATAGGCTGCAGAAGGATACTGAAGATCAGCAGTTTCTTTCAGGGCTGGCACCTTCCTTGTGGGAGAAGGAGCCGTAAGTTTGCCTTTTCAGAAAAAAGCTTCTGCCGAGAAAGAGCACCGTGACATGCTGAGTCTCTGGGAAAGCAGAGATCCCCAGTTTTGTTGTGCCTGTGGATAGGCTGCAGAAGGATACTGAAGATCAGCAGTTTCTTTCAGGGCTGGCACCTTCCTTGTGGGAGAAGGAGCCGTAAGTTTGCCTTTTCAGAAAAAAGCTTCTGCCGAGAAAGAGCACCGTGACATGCTGAGTCTCTGGGAAAGCAGAGATCCCCAGTGCTGTTGTGCCTGTGGATAGGCTGCAGAAGGATACTGAAGATCAGCAGTTTCTTTCAGGGCTGGCACCTTCCTTGTGGGAGAAGGAGCCGTAAGTTTGCCTTTTCAGAAAAAAGCTTCTGCCGAGAAAGAGCACCGTGACATGCTGAGTCTCTGGGAAAGCAGAGATCCCCAGGCCTGTTGTGCCTGTGGATAGGCTGCAGAGGGATACTGAAGATCAGCAGTTTCTTTCAGGGCTGGCACCTTCCTTGTGGGAGAAGGAGCCGTAAGTTTGCCTTTTCAGAAAAAAGCTTCTGCCGAGAGCGAGCACCGTGACATGCTGAGTCTCTGGGAAAGCAGAGATCCCCAGTGCTGTTGTGCCTGTGGATAGGCTGCAGAGGGATACTGAAGATCAGCAGTTTCTTTCAGGGCTGGCACCTTCCTTGTGGGAGAAGGAGCCGTAAGTTTGCCTTTTCAGAAAAAAGCTTCTGCCGAGAAAGAGCACCGTGACATGCTGAGTCTCTGGGAAAGCAGAGATCCCCAGTGCTGTTGTGCCTGTGGATAGGCTGCAGAAGGATACTGAAGATCAGCAGTTTCTTTCAGGGCTGGCACCTTCCTTGTGGGAGAAGGAGCCGTAAGTTTGCCTTTTCAGAAAAAAGCTTCTGCCGAGAAAGAGCACCGTGACATGCTGAGTCTCTGGGAAAGCAGAAATCCCCAGTGCTGTTGTGCCTGTGGAGAGGCTTCAGGGGGACGGTGAAGACCAGCAATTTCTTTCAGGGCTGGCACCTTCCTTGTGGGAGAAGGAGCCGTAAGTTTGCCTTTTCAGAAAAAAGCTTCTGCCGAGAGCGAGCACCGTGACATGCTGAGTCTCTGGGAAAGCAGAGATCCCCAGTTTTGTTGTGCCTGTGGATAGGCTGCAGAAGGATACTGAAGATCAGCAGTTTCTTTCAGGGCTGGCACCTTCCTTGTGGGAGAAGGAGCCGTAAGTTTGCCTTTTCAGAAAAAAGCTTCTGCCGAGAGCGAGCACCGTGACATGCTGAGTCTCTGGGAAAGCAGAGATCCCCAGTGCTGTTGTGCCTGTGGTTAGGCTGCAGAGGGATACTGAAGATCAGCAGTTTCTTTCAGGGCTGGCACCTTCCTTGTGGGAGAAGGAGCCGTAAGTTTGCCTTTTCAGAAAAAAGCTTCTGCCGAGAAAGAGCACCGTGACATGCTGAGTCTCTGGGAAAGCAGAGATCCCCAGTGCTGTTGTGCCTGTGGATAGGCTGCAGAAGGATACTGAAGATCAGCAGTTTCTTTCAGGGCTGGCACCTTCCTTGTGGGAGAAGGAGCCGTAAGTTTGCCTTTTCAGAAAAAAGCTTCTGCCGAGAAAGAGCACCGTGACATGCTGAGTCTCTGGGAAAGCAGAGATCCCCAGGCCTGTTGTGCCTGTGGATAGGCTGCAGAGGGATACTGAAGATCAGCAGTTTCTTTCAGGGCTGGCACCTTCCTTGTGGGAGAAGGAGCCGTAAGTTTGCCTTTTCAGAAAAAAGCTTCTGCCGAGAAAGAGCACCGTGACATGCTGAGTCTCTGGGAAAGCAGAGATCCCCAGTTTTGTTGTGCCTGTGGATACGCTGCAGAAGGATACTGAAGATCAGCAGTTTCTTTCAGGGCTGGCACCTTCCTTGTGGGAGAAGGAGCCGTAAGTTTGCCTTTTCAGAAAAAAGCTTCTGCCGAGAAAGAGCACCGTGACATGCTGAGTCTCTGGGAAAGCAGAGATCCCCAGTGCTGTTGTGCGTGTGGATAGGCTGCAGAAGGATACTGAAGATCAGCAGTTTCTTTCAGGGCTGGCACCTTCCTTGTGGGAGAAGGAGCCGTAAGTTTGCCTTTTCAGAAAAAAGCTTCTGCCGAGAAAGAGCACCGTGACATGCTGAGTCTCTGGGAAAGCAGAGATCCCCAGGCCTGTTGTGCCTGTGGATAGGCTGCAGAGGGATACTGAAGATCAGCAGTTTCTTTCAGGGCTGGCACCTTCCTTGTGGGAGAAGGAGCCGTAAGTTTGCCTTTTCAGAAAAAAGCTTCTGCCGAGAGCGAGCACAGTGACATGCTGAGTCTCTGGGAAAGCAGAGATCCCCAGTGCTGTTGTGCCTGTGGTTAGGCTGCAGAGGGATACTGAAGATCAGCAGTTTCTTTCAGGGCTGGCACCTTCCTTGTGGGAGAAGGAGCCGTAAGTTTGCCTTTTCAGAAAAAAGCTTCTGCCGAGAAAGAGCACCGTGACATGCTGAGTCTCTGGGAAAGCAGAGATCCCTATTTTGTTGTGCCTGTGGATAGGCTGCAGAAGGATACTGAAGATCAGCAGTTTCTTTCAGGGCTGGCACCTTCCTTGTGGGAGAAGGAGCCGTAAGTTTGCCTTTTCAGAAAAAAGCTTCTGCCGAGAAAGAGCACCGTGACATGCTGAGTCTCTGGGAAAGCAGAGATCCCCAGTGCTGTTGTGCCTGTGGATAGGCTGCAGAAGGATACTGAAGATCAGCAGTTTCTTTCAGGGCTGGCACCTTCCTTGTGGGAGAAGGAGCCGTAAGTTTGCCTTTTCAGAAAAAAGCTTCTGCCGAGAAAGAGCACCGTGACATGCTGAGTCTCTGGGAAAGCAGAGATCCCCAGTGCTGTTGTGCCTGTGGATAGGCTGCAGAAGGATACTGAAGATCAGCAGTTTCTTTCAGGGCTGGCACCTTCCTTGTGGGAGAAGGAGCCGTAAGTTTGCCTTTTCAGAAAAAAGCTTCTGCCGAGAAAGAGCACCGTGACATGCTGAGTCTCTGGGAAAGCAGAGATCCCCAGTTTTGTTGTGCCTGTGGATAGGCTGCAGAAGGATACTGAAGATCAGCAGTTTCTTTCAGGGCTGGCACCTTCCTTGTGGGAGAAGGAGCCGTAAGTTTGCCTTTTCAGAAAAAAGCTTCTGCCGAGAAAGAGCACCGTGACATGCTGAGTCTCTGGGAAAGCAGAGATCCCCAGTGCTGTTGTGCCTGTGGATAGGCTGCAGAAGGATACTGAAGATCAGCAATTTCTTTCAGGGCTGGCACCTTCCTTGTGGGAGAAGGAGAGAGACGTTTGCCTTTTCAGAAAAAAGCTTCTGCCGAGAGCGAGCACCGTGACATGCTGAGTCTCTTGGAAAGCAGAGATCCCCAGGCCTGTTGTGCCTGTGGTTAGGCTGCAGAGGGATACTGAAGATCAGCAGTTTCTTTCAGGGCTGGCACCTTCCTTGTGGGAGAAGGAGCCGTAAGTTTGCCTTTTCAGAAAAAAGCTTCTGCCGAGAGCGAGCACCGTGACATGCTGAGTCTCTGGGAAAGCAGAGATCCCCAGTGCTGTTGTGCCTGTGGTTAGGCTGCAGAGGGATACTGAAGATCAGCAGTTTCTTTCAGGGCTGGCACCTTCCTTGTGGGAGAAGGAGCCGTAAGTTTGCCTTTTCAGAAAAAAGCTTCTGCCGAGAAAGAGCACCGTGACATGCTGAGTCTCTGGGAAAGCAGAGATCCCCAGTGCTGTTGTGCCTGTGGATACGCTGCAGAAGGATACTGAAGATCAGCAGTTTCTTTCAGGGCTGGCACCTTCCTTGTGGGAGAAGGAGCCGTAAGTTTGCCTTTTCAGAAAAAAGCTTCTGCCGAGAAAGAGCACCGTGACATGCTGAGTCTCTGGGAAAGCAGAGATCCCCAGTTTTGTTGTGCCTGTGGATAGGCTGCAGAAGGATACTGAAGATCAGCAGTTTCTTTCAGGGCTGGCACCTTCCTTGTGGGAGAAGGAGCCGTAAGTTTGCCTTTTCAGAAAAAAGCTTCTGCCGAGAGCGAGCACAGTGACATGCTGAGTCTCTGGGAAAGCAGAGATCCCCAGTGCTGTTGTGCCTGTGGATAGGCTGCAGAGGGATACTGAAGATCAGCAGTTTCTTTCAGGGCTGGCACCTTCCTTGTGGGAGAAGGAGCCGTAAGTTTGCCTTTTCAGAAAAAAATCTTCTGCCGAGAAAGAGCACCGTGACATGCTGAGTCTCTGGGAAAGCAGAGATCCCCAGTTTTGTTGTGCCTGTGGATACGCTGCAGAAGGATACTGAAGATCAGCAGTTTCTTTCAGGGCTGGCACCTTCCTTGTGGGAGAAGGAGCCGTAAGTTTGCCTTTTCAGAAAAAAGCTTCTGCCGAGAAAGAGCACCGTGAAATGCTGAGTCTCTGGGAAAGCAGAGATCCCCAGTGCTGTTGTGCCTGTGGATAGGCTGCAGAAGGATACTGAAGATCAGCAGTTTCTTTCAGGGCTGGCACCTTCCTTGTGGGAGAAGGAGCCGTAAGTTTGCCTTTTCAGAAAAAAGCTTCTGCCGAGAGCGAGCACCGTGACATGCTGAGTCTCTGGGAAAGCAGAGATCCCCAGTTTTGTTGTGCCTGTGGATAGGCTGCAGAAGGATACTGAAGATCAGCAGTTTCTTTCAGGGCTGGCACCTTCCTTGTGGGAGAAGGAGCCGTAAGTTTGCCTTTTCAGAAAAAAGCTTCTGCCGAGAAAGAGCACCGTGACATGCTGAGTCTCTGGGAAAGCAGAGATCCCCAGTGCTGTTGTGCCTGTGGATAGGCTGCAGAGGGATACTGAAGATCAGCAGTTTCTTTCAGGGCTGGCACCTTCCTTGTGGGAGAAGGAGCCGTAAGTTTGCCTTTTCAGAAAAAAGCTTCTGCCGAGAGCGAGCACCGTGACATGCTGAGTCTCTGGGAAAGCAGAGATCCCCAGTTTTGTTGTGCCTGTGGATAGGCTGCAGAAGGATACTGAAGATCAGCAGTTTCTTTCAGGGCTGGCACCTTCCTTGTGGGAGAAGGAGCCGTAAGTTTGCCTTTTCAGAAAAAAGCTTCTGCCGAGAAAGAGCACCGTGACATGCTGAGTCTCTGGGAAAGCAGAGATCCCCAGTGCTGTTGTGCCTGTGGATAGGCTGCAGAGGGATACTGAAGATCAGCAGTTTCTTTCAGGGCTGGCACCTTCCTTGTGGGAGAAGGAGCCGTAAGTTTGCCTTTTCAGAAAAAAGCTTCTGCCGAGAAAGAGCACCGTGACATGCTGAGTCTCTGGGAAAGCAGAGATCCCCAGTTTTGTTGTGCCTGTGGATAGGCTGCAGAAGGATACTGAAGATCAGCAGTTTCTTTCAGGGCTGGCACCTTCCTTGTGGGAGAAGGAGCCGTAAGTTTGCCTTTTCAGAAAAAAGCTTCTGCCGAGAAAGAGCACAGTGACATGCTGAGTCTCTGGGAAAGCAGAGATCCCCAGTGCTGTTGTGCCTGTGGATAGGCTTCAGGGGGACGGTGAAGACCAGCAATTTCTTTCAGGGCTGGCACCTTCCTTGTGGGAGAAGGAGAGAGACGTTTGCCTTTTCAGAAAAAAGCTTCTGCCGAGAGCGAGCACCGTGACATGCTGAGTCTCTGGGAAAGCAGAGATCCCCAGGCCTGTTGTGCCTGTGGTTAGGCTGCAGAGGGATACTGAAGATCAGCAGTTTCTTTCAGGGCTGGCACCTTCCTTGTGGGAGAAGGAGCCGTAAGTTTGCCTTTTCAGAAAAAAGCTTCTGCCGAGAAAGAGCACCGTGACATGCTGAGTCTCTGGGAAAGCAGAGATCCCCAGTGCTGTTGTGCCTGTGGATAGGCTGCAGAAGGATACTGAAGATCAGCAGTTTCTTTCAGGGCTGGCACCTTCCTTGTGGGAGAAGGAGCCGTTAGTTTGCCTTTTCAGAAAAAAGCTTCTGCGGAGAGCGAGCACAGTGACATGCTGAGTCTCTGGGAAAGCAGAGATCCCCAGTGCTGTTGTGCCTGTTGATAGGCTGCAGAGGGATACTGAAGATCAGCAGTTTCTTTACAGGGCTGGCACCTTCCTTGTGGGAGAAGGAGCCGTAAGTTTGCCTTTTCAGAAAAAAGCTTCTGCCGAGAAAGAGCACCGTGACATGCTGAGTCTCTGGGAAAGCAGAGATCCCCAGTTTTGTTGTGCCTGTGGATAGGCTGCAGAAGGATACTGAAGATCAGCAGTTTCTTTCAGGGCTGGCACCTTCCTTGTGGGAGAAGGAGCCGTAAGTTTGCCTTTTCAGAAAAAAGCTTCTGCCGAGAAAGAGCACCGTGACATGCTGAGTCTCTGGGAAAGCAGAGATCCCCAGTGCTGTTGTGCCTGTGGATAGGCTTCAGGGGGACGGTGAAGACCAGCAATTTCTTTCAGGGCTGGCACCTTCCTTGTGGGAGAAGGAGAGAGACGTTTGCCTTTTCAGAAAAAAGCTTCTGCCGAGAAAGAGCACCGTGACATGCTGAGTCTCTGGGAAAGCAGAGATCCCCAGTGCTGTTGTGCCTGTGGATAGGCTGCAGAGGGATACTGAAGATCAGCAGTTTCTTTCAGGGCTGGCACCTTCCTTGTGGGAGAAGGAGCCGTAAGTTTGCCTTTTCAGAAAAAAGCTTCTGCCGAGAAAGAGCACCGTGACATGCTGAGTCTCTGGGAAAGCAGAGATCCCCAGTGCTGTTGTGCCTGTGGATAGGCTTCAGGGGGACGGTGAAGACCAGCAATTTCTTTCAGGGCTGGCACCTTCCTTGTGGGAGAAGGAGAGAGACGTTTGCCTTTTCAGAAAAAAGCTTCTGCCGAGAGCGAGCACCGTGACATGCTGAGTCTCTGGGAAAGCAGAGATCCCCAGGCCTGTTGTGCCTGTGGTTAGGCTGCAGAGGGATACTGAAGATCAGCAGTTTCTTTCAGGGCTGGCACCTTCCTTGTGGGAGAAGGAGCCGTAAGTTTGCCTTTTCAGAAAAAAGCTTCTGCCGAGAAAGAGCACCGTGACATGCTGAGTCTCTGGGAAAGCAGAGATCCCCAGTTTTGTTGTGCCTGTGGATAGGCTGCAGAAGGATACTGAAGATCAGCAGTTTCTTTCAGGGCTGGCACCTTCCTTGTGGGAGAAGGAGCCGTAAGTTTGCCTTTTCAGAAAAAAGCTTCTGCCGAGAAAGAGCACCGTGACATGCTGAGTCTCTGGGAAAGCAGAGATCCCCAGTGCTGTTGTGCCTGTGGATAGGCTGCAGAAGGATACTGAAGATCAGCAGTTTCTTTCAGGGCTGGCACCTTCCTTGTGGGAGAAGGAGCCGTAAGTTTGCCTTTTCAGAAAAAAGCTTCTGCCGAGAGCGAGCACAGTGACATGCTGAGTCTCTGGGAAAGCAGAGATCCCCAGTGCTGTTGTGCCTGTGGATAGGCTGCAGAGGGATACTGAAGATCAGCAGTTTCTTTCAGGGCTGGCACCTTCCTTGTGGGAGAAGGAGCCGTAAGTTTGCCTTTTCAGAAAAAAATTTTCTGCCGAGAAAGAGCACCGTGACATGCTGAGTCTCTGGGAAAGCAGAGATCCCCAGTTTTGTTGTGCCTGTGGATACGCTGCAGAAGGATACTGAAGATCAGCAGTTTCTTTCAGGGCTGGCACCTTCCTTGTGGGAGAAGGAGCCGTAAGTTTGCCTTTTCAGAAAAAAGCTTCTGCCGAGAAAGAGCACCGTGACATGCTGAGTCTCTGGGAAAGCAGAGATCCCCAGTGCTGTTGTGCCTGTGGATAGGCTGCAGAAGGATACTGAAGATCAGCAGTTTCTTTCAGGGCTGGCACCTTCCTTGTGGGAGAAGGAGCCGTAAGTTTGCCTTTTCAGAAAAAAGCTTCTGCCGAGAGCGAGCACAGTGACATGCTGAGTCTCTGGGAAAGCAGAGATCCCCAGTGCTGTTGTGCCTGTGGATAGGCTGAAGAGGGATACTGAATATCAGCAGTTTCTTTCAGGGCTGGCACCTTCCTTGTGGGAGAAGGAGCCGTAAGTTTGCCTTTTCAGAAAAAAGCTTCTGCCGAGAGCGAGCAAGTGACATGCTGAGTCTCTGGGAAAGCAGAGATCCCCAGTGCTGTTGTGCCTGTGGATAGGCTGCAGAAGGATACTGAAGATCAGCAGTTTCTTTCAGGGCTGGCACCTTCCTTGTGGGAGAAGGAGCCGTAAGTTTGCCTTTTCAGAAAAAAGCTTCTGCCGAGAAAGAGCACCGTGACATGCTGAGTCTCTGGGAAAGCAGAGATCCCCAGGCCTGTTGTGCCTGTGCTTAGGCTGCAGAGGGATACTGAAGATCAACAGTTTCTTTCAGGGCTGGCACCTTCCTTGTGGGAGAAGGAGCTGTAAGTTTGCCTTTTCAGAAAAAAGCTTCTGCCGAGAGCGAGCACCGTGACATGCTGAGTCTCTGGGAAAGCAGAGATCCCCAGTTTTGTTGTGCCTGTGGATAGGCTGCAGAAGGATACTGAAGATCAGCAGTTTCTTTCAGGGCTGGCACCTTCCTTGTGGGAGAAGGAGCCGTAAGTTTGCCTTTTCAGAAAAAAGCTTCTGCCGAGAAAGAGCACCGTGACATGCTGAGTCTCTGGGAAAGCAGAGATCCCCAGTGCTGTTGTGCCTGTGGTTAGGCTGCAGAGGGATACTGAAGATCAGCAGTTTCTTTCAGGGCTGGCACCTTCCTTGTGGGAGAAGGAGCCGTAAGTTTGCCTTTTCAGAAAAAAGCTTCTGCCGAGAAAGAGCACCGTGACATGCTGAGTCTCTGGGAAAGCAGAGATCCCCAGTTTTGTTGTGCCTGTGGATAGGCTGCAGAAGGATACTGAAGATCAGCAGTTTCTTTCAGGGCTGGCACCTTCCTTGTGGGAGAAGGAGCCGTAAGTTTGCCTTTTCAGAAAAAAGCTTCTGCCGAGAAAGAGCACCGTGACATGCTGAGTCTCTGGGAAAGCAGAGATCCCCAGTGCTGTTGTGCCTGTGGATAGGCTGCAGAGGGATACTGAAGATCAGCAGTTTCTTTCAGGGCTGGCACCTTCCTTGTGGGAGAAGGAGCCGTAAGTTTGCCTTTTCAGAAAAAAGCTTCTGCCGAGAAAGAGCACAGTGACATGCTGAGTCTCTGGGAAAGCAGAGATCCCCAGTTTTGTTGTGCCTGTGGATACGCTGCAGAAGGATACTGAAGATCAGCAGTTTCTTTCAGGGCTGGCACCTTCCTTGTGGGAGAAGGAGCCGTAAGTTTGCCTTTTCAGAAAAAAGCTTCTGCCGAGAACGAGCACCGTGACATGCTGAGTCTCTGGGAAAGCAGAGATCCCCAGTGCTGTTGTGCCTGTGGATAGGCTTCAGGGGGACGGTGAAGACCAGCAATTTCTTTCAGGGCTGGCACCTTCCTTGTGGGAGAAGGAGAGAGACGTTTGCCTTTTCAGAAAAAAGCTTCTGCCGAGAGCGAGCACAGTGACATGCTGAGTCTCTGGGAAAGCAGAGATCCCCAGTTTTGTTGTGCCTGTGGTTAGGCTGCAGAGGGATACTGAAGATCAGCAGTTTCTTTACAGGGCTGGCACCTTCCTTGTGGGAGAAGGAGCCGTAAGTTTGCCTTTTCAGAAAAAAGCTTCTGCCGAGAAAGAGCACCGTGACATGCTGAGTCTCTGGGAAAGCAGAAATCCCCAGTGCTGTTGTGCCTGTGGAGAGGCTTCAGGGGGACGGTGAAGACCAGCAATTTCTTTCAGGGCTGGCACCTTCCTTGTGGGAGAAGGAGCCGTAAGTTTGCCTTTTCAGAAAAAAGCTTCTGCCGAGAAAGAGCACCGTGACATGCTGAGTCTCTGGGAAAGCAGAGATCCCCAGTTTTGTTGTGCCTGTGGATAGGCTGCAGAAGGATACTGAAGATCAGCAGTTTCTTTCAGGGCTGGCACCTTCCTTGTGGGAGAAGGAGCCGTAAGTTTGCCTTTTCAGAAAAAAGCTTCTGCCGAGAAAGAGCACCGTGACATGCTGAGTCTCTGGGAAAGCAGAGATCCCCAGTGCTGTTGTGCCTGTGGATAGGCTGCAGAAGGATACTGAAGATCAGCAGTTTCTTTCAGGGCTGGCACCTTCCTTGTGGGAGAAGGAGCCGTAAGTTTGCCTTTTCAGAAAAAAGCTTCTGCCGAGAAAGAGCACCGTGACATGCTGAGTCTCTGGGAAAGCAGAGATCCCCAGTGCTGTTGTGCCTGTGGATAGGCTGCAGAGGGATACTGAAGATCAGCAGTTTCTTTCAGGGCTGGCACCTTCCTTGTGGGAGAAGGAGCCGTAAGTTTGCCTTTTCAGAAAAAAGCTTCTGCCGAGAGCGAGCACCGTGACATGCTGAGTCTCTGGGAAAGCAGAGATCCCCAGTGCTGTTGTGCCTGTGGATAGGCTGCAGAGGGATACTGAAGATCAGCAGTTTCTTTCAGGGCTGGCACCTTCCTTGTGGGAGAAGGAGCCGTAAGTTTGCCTTTTCAGAAAAAAGCTTCTGCCGAGAAAGAGCACCGTGACATGCTGAGTCTCTGGGAAAGCAGAGATCCCCAGTTTTGTTGTGCCTGTGGATAGGCTGCAGAAGGATACTGAAGATCAGCAGTTTCTTTCAGGGCTGGCACCTTCCTTGTGGGAGAAGGAGCCGTAAGTTTGCCTTTTCAGAAAAAAGCTTCTGCCGAGAAAGAGCACCGTGACATGCTGAGTCTCTGGGAAAGCAGAGATCCCCAGTGCTGTTGTGCCTGTGGATAGGCTGCAGAAGGATACTGAAGATCAGCAGTTTCTTTCAGGGCTGGCACCTTCCTTGTGGGAGAAGGAGCCGTAAGTTTGCCTTTTCAGAAAAAAGCTTCTGCCGAGAAAGAGCACCGTGACATGCTGAGTCTCTGGGAAAGCAGAGATCCCCAGTGCTGTTGTGCCTGTGGTTAGGCTGCAGAGGGATACTGAAGATCAGCAGTTTCTTTCAGGGCTGGCACCTTCCTTGTGGGAGAAGGAGCCGTAAGTTTGCCTTTTCAGAAAAAAGCTTCTGCCGAGAGCGAGCACCGTGACATGCTGAGTCTCTGGGAAAGCAGAGATCCCCAGTGCTGTTGTGCCTGTGGTTAGGCTGCAGAGGGATACTGAAGATCAGCAGTTTCTTTCAGGGCTGGCACCTTCCTTGTGGGAGAAGGAGCCGTAAGTTTGCCTTTTCAGAAAAAAGCTTCTGCCGAGAAAGAGCACCGTGACATGCTGAGTCTCTGGGAAAGCAGAGATCCCCAGTTTTGTTGTGCCTGTGGATACGCTGCATAAGGACACTGAAGATCAGCAGTTTCTTTCAGGGCTGGCACCTTCCTTGTGGGAGAAGGAGCCGTAAGTTTGCCTTTTCAGAAAAAAGCTTCTGCCGAGAAAGAGCACCGTGACATGCTGAGTCTCTGGGAAAGCAGAGATCCCCAGTTTTGTTGTGCCTGTGGATAGGCTGCAGAAGGATACTGAAGATCAGCAGTTTCTTTCAGGGCTGGCACCTTCCTTGTGGGAGAAGGAGCCGTAAGTTTGCCTTTTCAGAAATAAGCTTCTGCCGAGAGCGAGCACCGTGACATGCTGAGTCTCTGGGAAAGCAGAGATCCCCAGTGCTGTTGTGCCTGTGGATAGGCTGCAGAAGGATACTGAAGATCAGCAGTTTCTTTCAGGGCTGGCACCTTCCTTGTGGGAGAAGGAGCCGTAAGTTTGCCTTTTCAGAAAAAAGCTTCTGCCGAGAAAGAGCACCGTGACATGCTGAGTCTCTGGGAAAGCAGAGATCCCCAGTTTTGTTGTGCCTGTGGATAGGCTGCAGAAGGATACTGAAGATCAGCAGTTTCTTTCAGGGCTGGCACCTTCCTTGTGGGAGAAGGAGCCGTAAGTTTGCCTTTTCAGAAAAAAGCTTCTGCCGAGAAAGAGCACCGTGACATGCTGAGTCTCTGGGAAAGCAGAGATCCCCAGTGCTGTTGTGCCTGTGGATAGGCTGCAGAGGGATACTGAAGATCAGCAGTTTCTTTCAGGGCTGGCACCTTCCTTGTGGGAGAAGGAGCCGTAAGTTTGCCTTTTCAGAAAAAAGCTTCTGCCGAGAAAGAGCACAGTGACATGCTGAGTCTCTGGGAAAGCAGAGATCCCCAGTTTTGTTGTGCCTGTGGATACGCTGCAGAAGGATACTGAAGATCAGCAGTTTCTTTCAGGGCTGGCACCTTCCTTGTGGGAGAAGGAGCCGTAAGTTTGCCTTTTCAGAAAAAAGCTTCTGCCGAGAACGAGCACCGTGACATGCTGAGTCTCTGGGAAAGCAGAGATCCCCAGTGCTGTTGTGCCTGTGGTTAGGCTGCAGAGGGATACTGAAGATCAGCAGTTTCTTTCAGGGCTGGCACCTTCCTTGTGGGAGAAGGAGCCGTAAGTTTGCCTTTTCAGAAAAAAGCTTCTGCCGAGAAAGAGCACCGTGACATGCTGAGTCTCTGGGAAAGCAGAGATCCCCAGTTTTGTTGTGCCTGTGGATAGGCTGCAGAAGGATACTGAAGATCAGCAGTTTCTTTCAGGGCTGGCACCTTCCTTGTGGGAGAAGGAGCCGTAAGTTTGCCTTTTCAGAAAAAAGCTTCTGCCGAGAAAGAGCACCGTGACATGCTGAGTCTCTGGGAAAGCAGAGATCCCCAGTGCTGTTGTGCCTGTGGATAGGCTGCAGAAGGATACTGAAGATCAGCAGTTTCTTTCAGGGCTGGCACCTTCCTTGTGGGAGAAGGAGCCGTAAGTTTGCCTTTTCAGAAAAAAGCTTCTGCCGAGAGCGAGCACCGTGACATGCTGAGTCTCTGGGAAAGCAGAGATCCCCAGTGCTGTTGTGCCTGTGGATAGGCTGCAGAGGGATACTGAAGATCAGCAGTTTCTTTCAGGGCTGGCACCTTCCTTGTGGGAGAAGGAGCCGTAAGTTTGCCTTTTCAGAAAAAAGCTTCTGCCGAGAAAGAGCACCGTGACATGCTGAGTCTCTGGGAAAGCAGAGATCCCCAGTTTTGTTGTGCCTGTGGATAGGCTGCAGAAGGATACTGAAGATCAGCAGTTTCTTTCAGGGCTGGCACCTTCCTTGTGGGAGAAGGAGCCGTAAGTTTGCCTTTTCAGAAAAAAGCTTCTGCCGAGAAAGAGCACCGTGACATGCTGAGTCTCTGGGAAAGCAGAGATCCCCAGTGCTGTTGTGCCTGTGGATAGGCTGCAGAGGGATACTGAAGATCAGCAGTTTCTTTCAGGGCTGGCACCTTCCTTGTGGGAGAAGGAGCCGTAAGTTTGCCTTTTCAGAAATAAGCTTCTGCCGAGAGCGAGCACCGTGACATGCTGAGTCTCTGGGAAAGCAGAGATCCCCAGTGCTGTTGTGCCTGTGGTTAGGCTGCAGAGGGATACTGAAGATCAGCAGTTTCTTTCAGGGCTGGCACCTTCCTTGTGGGAGAAGGAGCCGTAAGTTTGCCTTTTCAGAAATAAGCTTCTGCCGAGAGCGAGCACCGTGACATGCTGAGTCTCTGGGAAAGCAGAGATCCCCAGTGCTGTTGTGCCTGTGGATAGGCTGCAGAGGGATACTGAAGATCAGCAGTTTCTTTCAGGGCTGGCACCTTCCTTGTGGGAGAAGGAGCCGTAAGTTTGCCTTTTCAGAAAAAAGCTTCTGCCGAGAAAGAGCACCGTGACATGCTGAGTCTCTGGGAAAGCAGAGATCCCCAGTTTTGTTGTGCCTGTGGATACGCTGCAGAAGGATACTGAAGATCAGCAGTTTCTTTCAGGGCTGGCACCTTCCTTGTGGGAGAAGGAGCCGTAAGTTTGCCTTTTCAGAAAAAAGCTTCTGCCGAGAAAGAGCACCGTGACATGCTGAGTCTCTGGGAAAGCAGAGATCCCCAGTTTTGTTGTGCCTGTGGATAGGCTGCAGAAGGATACTGAAGATCAGCAGTTTCTTTCAGGGCTGGCACCTTCCTTGTGGGAGAAGGAGCCGTAAGTTTGCCTTTTCAGAAAAAAGCTTCTGCCGAGAACGAGCACCGTGACATGCTGAGTCTCTGGGAAAGCAGAGATCCCCAGTGCTGTTGTGCCTGTGGATAGGCTTCAGGGGGACGGTGAAGACCAGCAATTTCTTTCAGGGCTGGCACCTTCCTTGTGGGAGAAGGAGAGAGACGTTTGCCTTTTCAGAAAAAAGCTTCTGCCGAGAGCGAGCACAGTGACATGCTGAGTCTCTGGGAAAGCAGAGATCCCCAGTTTTGTTGTGCCTGTGGTTAGGCTGCAGAGGGATACTGAAGATCAGCAGTTTCTTAACAGGGCTGGCACCTTCCTTGTGGGAGAAGGAGCCGTAAGTTTGCCTTTTCAGAAAAAAGCTTCTGCCGAGAAAGAGCACCGTGACATGCTGAGTCTCTGGGAAAGCAGAGATCCCCAGTTTTGTTGTGCCTGTGGATAGGCTGCAGAAGGATACTGAAGATCAGCAGTTTCTTTCAGGGCTGGCACCTTCCTTGTGGGAGAAGGAGCCGTAAGTTTGCCTTTTCAGAAAAAAGCTTCTGCCGAGAAAGAGCACCGTGACATGCTGAGTCTCTGGGAAAGCAGAGATCCCCAGTGCTGTTGTGCCTGTGGATAGGCTGCAGGGGGACGGTGAAGACCAGCAATTTCTTTCAGGGCTGGCACCTTCCTTGTGGGAGAAGGAGAGAGACGTTTGCCTTTTCAGAAAAAGCTTCTGCCGAGAGCGAGCACCGTGACATGCTGAGTCTCTGGGAAAGCAGAGATCCCCAGTTTTGTTGTGCCTGTGGTTAGGCTGCAGAGGGATACTGAAGATCAGCAGTTTCTTTACAGGGCTGGCACCTTCCTTGTGGGAGAAGGAGCCGTAAGTTTGCCTTTTCAGAAAAAAGCTTCTGCCGAGAAAGAGCACCGTGACATGCTGAGTCTCTGGGAAAGCAGAAATCCCCAGTGCTGTTGTGCCTGTGGAGAGGCTTCAGGGGGACGGTGAAGACCAGCAATTTCTTTCAGGGCTGGCACCTTCCTTGTGGGAGAAGGAGCCGTAAGTTTGCCTTTTCAGAAAAAAGCTTCTGCCGAGAAAGAGCACCGTGACATGCTGAGTCTCTGGGAAAGCAGAGATCCCCAGTTTTGTTGTGCCTGTGGATAGGCTGCAGAAGGATACTGAAGATCAGCAGTTTCTTTCAGGGCTGGCACCTTCCTTGTGGGAGAAGGAGCCGTAAGTTTGCCTTTTCAGAAAAAAGCTTCTGCCGAGAAAGAGCACCGTGACATGCTGAGTCTCTGGGAAAGCAGAGATCCCCAGTGCTGTTGTGCCTGTGGATAGGCTGCAGAAGGATACTGAAGATCAGCAGTTTCTTTCAGGGCTGGCACCTTCCTTGTGGGAGAAGGAGCCGTAAGTTTGCCTTTTCAGAAAAAAGCTTCTGCCGAGAAAGAGCACCGTGACATGCTGAGTCTCTGGGAAAGCAGAGATCCCCAGTGCTGTTGTGCCTGTGGATAGGCTGCAGAGGGATACTGAAGATCAGCAGTTTCTTTCAGGGCTGGCACCTTCCTTGTGGGAGAAGGAGCCGTAAGTTTGCCTTTTCAGAAAAAAGCTTCTGCCGAGAGCGAGCACCGTGACATGCTGAGTCTCTGGGAAAGCAGAGATCCCCAGTGCTGTTGTGCCTGTGGATAGGCTGCAGAGGGATACTGAAGATCAGCAGTTTCTTTCAGGGCTGGCACCTTCCTTGTGGGAGAAGGAGCCGTAAGTTTGCCTTTTCAGAAAAAAGCTTCTGCCGAGAAAGAGCACCGTGACATGCTGAGTCTCTGGGAAAGCAGAGATCCCCAGTTTTGTTGTGCCTGTGGATAGGCTGCAGAAGGATACTGAAGATCAGCAGTTTCTTTCAGGGCTGGCACCTTCCTTGTGGGAGAAGGAGCCGTAAGTTTGCCTTTTCAGAAAAAAGCTTCTGCCGAGAAAGAGCACCGTGACATGCTGAGTCTCTGGGAAAGCAGAGATCCCCAGTGCTGTTGTGCCTGTGGATAGGCTGCAGAAGGATACTGAAGATCAGCAGTTTCTTTCAGGGCTGGCACCTTCCTTGTGGGAGAAGGAGCCGTAAGTTTGCCTTTTCAGAAAAAAGCTTCTGCCGAGAAAGAGCACCGTGACATGCTGAGTCTCTGGGAAAGCAGAGATCCCCAGTGCTGTTGTGCCTGTGGTTAGGCTGCAGAGGGATACTGAAGATCAGCAGTTTCTTTCAGGGCTGGCACCTTCCTTGTGGGAGAAGGAGCCGTAAGTTTGCCTTTTCAGAAAAAAGCTTCTGCCGAGAGCGAGCACCGTGACATGCTGAGTCTCTGGGAAAGCAGAGATCCCCAGTGCTGTTGTGCCTGTGGTTAGGCTGCAGAGGGATACTGAAGATCAGCAGTTTCTTTCAGGGCTGGCACCTTCCTTGTGGGAGAAGGAGCCGTAAGTTTGCCTTTTCAGAAAAAAGCTTCTGCCGAGAAAGAGCACCGTGACATGCTGAGTCTCTGGGAAAGCAGAGATCCCCAGTTTTGTTGTGCCTGTGGATACGCTGCATAAGGATACTGAAGATCAGCAGTTTCTTTCAGGGCTGGCACCTTCCTTGTGGGAGAAGGAGCCGTAAGTTTGCCTTTTCAGAAAAAAGCTTCTGCCGAGAAAGAGCACCGTGACATGCTGAGTCTCTGGGAAAGCAGAGATCCCCAGTTTTGTTGTGCCTGTGGATAGGCTGCAGAAGGATACTGAAGATCAGCAGTTTCTTTCAGGGCTGGCACCTTCCTTGTGGGAGAAGGAGCCGTAAGTTTGCCTTTTCAGAAATAAGCTTCTGCCGAGAGCGAGCACCGTGACATGCTGAGTCTCTGGGAAAGCAGAGATCCCCAGTGCTGTTGTGCCTGTGGATAGGCTGCAGAGGGATACTGAAGATCAGCAGTTTCTTTCAGGGCTGGCACCTTCCTTGTGGGAGAAGGAGCCGTAAGTTTGCCTTTTCAGAAAAAAGCTTCTGCCGAGAAAGAGCACCGTGACATGCTGAGTCTCTGGGAAAGCAGAGATCCCCAGTTTTGTTGTGCCTGTGGATACGCTGCAGAAGGATACTGAAGATCAGCAGTTTCTTTCAGGGCTGGCACCTTCCTTGTGGGAGAAGGAGCCGTAAGTTTGCCTTTTCAGAAAAAAGCTTCTGCCGAGAAAGAGCACCGTGACATGCTGAGTCTCTGGGAAAGCAGAGATCCCCAGTTTTGTTGTGCCTGTGGATAGGCTGCAGAAGGATACTGAAGATCAGCAGTTTCTTTCAGGGCTGGCACCTTCCTTGTGGGAGAAGGAGCCGTAAGTTTGCCTTTTCAGAAAAAAGCTTCTGCCGAGAAAGAGCACCGTGACATGCTGAGTCTCTGGGAAAGCAGAGATCCCCAGTGCTGTTGTGCCTGTGGATAGGCTGCAGAGGGATACTGAAGATCAGCAGTTTCTTTCAGGGCTGGCACCTTCCTTGTGGGAGAAGGAGCCGTAAGTTTGCCTTTTCAGAAAAAAGCTTCTGCCGAGAAAGAGCACCGTGACATGCTGAGTCTCTGGGAAAGCAGAGATCCCCAGGCCTGTTGTGCCTGTGGATACGCTGCAGAAGGATACTGAAGATCAGCAGTTTCTTTCAGGGCTGGCACCTTCCTTGTGGGAGAAGGAGCCGTAAGTTTGCCTTTTCAGAAAAAAGCTTCTGCCGAGAACGAGCACCGTGACATGCTGAGTCTCTGGGAAAGCAGAGATCCCCAGTGCTGTTGTGCCTGTGGATAGGCTTCAGGGGGACGGTGAAGACCAGCAATTTCTTTCAGGGCTGGCACCTTCCTTGTGGGAGAAGGAGAGAGACGTTTGCCTTTTCAGAAAAAAGCTTCTGCCGAGAGCGAGCACAGTGACATGCTGAGTCTCTGGGAAAGCAGAGATCCCCAGTTTTGTTGTGCCTGTGGTTAGGCTGCAGAGGGATACTGAAGATCAGCAGTTTCTTTACAGGGCTGGCACCTTCCTTGTGGGAGAAGGAGCCGTAAGTTTGCCTTTTCAGAAAAAAGCTTCTGCCGAGAAAGAGCACCGTGACATGCTGAGTCTCTGGGAAAGCAGAGATCCCCAGTTTTGTTGTGCCTGTGGATAGGCTGCAGAAGGATACTGAAGATCAGCAGTTTCTTTCAGGGCTGGCACCTTCCTTGTGGGAGAAGGAGCCGTAAGTTTGCCTTTTCAGAAAAAAGCTTCTGCCGAGAAAGAGCACCGTGACATGCTGAGTCTCTGGGAAAGCAGAGATCCCCAGTGCTGTTGTGCCTGTGGATAGGCTTCAGGGGGACGGTGAAGACCAGCAATTTCTTTCAGGGCTGGCACCTTCCTTGTGGGAGAAGGAGAGAGACGTTTGCCTTTTCAGAAAAAGCTTCTGCCGAGAGCGAGCACCGTGACATGCTGAGTCTCTGGGAAAGCAGAGATCCCCAGTTTTGTTGTGCCTGTGGATAGGCTGCAGAAGGATACTGAAGATCAGCAGTTTCTTTCAGGGCTGGCACCTTCCTTGTGGGAGAAGGAGCCGTAAGTTTGCCTTTTCAGAAAAAAGCTTCTGCCGAGAAAGAGCACCGTGACATGCTGAGTCTCTGGGAAAGCAGAGATCCCCAGTGCTGTTGTGCCTGTGGTTAGGCTGCAGAGGGATACTGAAGATCAGCAGTTTCTTTCAGGGCTGGCACCTTCCTTGTGGGAGAAGGAGCCGTAAGTTTGCCTTTTCAGAAAAAAGCTTCTGCCGAGAAAGAGCACCGTGACATGCTGAGTCTCTGGGAAAGCAGAGATCCCCAGTTTTGTTGTGCCTGTGGATAGGCTGCAGAAGGATACTGAAGATCAGCAGTTTCTTTCAGGGCTGGCACCTTCCTTGTGGGAGAAGGAGCCGTAAGTTTGCCTTTTCAGAAAAAAGCTTCTGCCGAGAAAGAGCACCGTGACATGCTGAGTCTCTGGGAAAGCAGAGATCCCCAGTGCTGTTGTGCCTGTGGATAGGCTGCAGAAGGATACTGAAGATCAGCAGTTTCTTTCAGGGCTGGCACCTTCCTTGTGGGAGAAGGAGCCGTAAGTTTGCCTTTTCAGAAAAAAGCTTCTGCCGAGAACGAGCACCGTGACATGCTGAGTCTCTGGGAAAGCAGAGATCCCCAGTGCTGTTGTGCCTGTGGATAGGCTGCAGAAGGATACTGAAGATCAGCAGTTTCTTTCAGGGCTGGCACCTTCCTTGTGGGAGAAGGAGCCGTAAGTTTGCCTTTTCAGAAAAAAGCTTCTGCCGAGAAAGAGCACCGTGACATGCTGAGTCTCTGGGAAAGCAGAGATCCCCAGTGCTGTTGTGCCTGTGGATAGGCTGCAGAGGGATACTGAAGATCAGCAGTTTCTTTCAGGGCTGGCACCTTCCTTGTGGGAGAAGGAGCCGTAAGTTTGCCTTTTCAGAAAAAAGCTTCTGCCGAGAAAGAGCACCGTGACATGCTGAGTCTCTGGGAAAGCAGAGATCCCCAGTTTTGTTGTGCCTGTGGATAGGCTGCAGAAGGATACTGAAGATCAGCAGTTTCTTTCAGGGCTGGCACCTTCCTTGTGGGAGAAGGAGCCGTAAGTTTGCGTTTTCAGAAAAAAGCTTCTGCCGAGAAAGAGCACCGTGACATGCTGAGTCTCTGGGAAAGCAGAGATCCCCAGTGCTGTTGTGCCTGTGGATAGGCTGCAGAAGGATACTGAAGATCAGCAGTTTCTTTCAGGGCTGGCACCTTCCTTGTGGGAGAAGGAGCCGTAAGTTTGCCTTTTCAGAAAAAAGCTTCTGCCGAGAAAGAGCACCGTGACATGCTGAGTCTCTGGGAAAGCAGAGATCCCCAGTGCTGTTGTGCCTGTGGTTAGGCTGCAGAGGGATACTGAAGATCAGCAGTTTCTTTACAGGGCTGGCACCTTCCTTGTGGGAGAAGGAGCCGTAAGTTTGCCTTTTCAGAAAAAAGCTTCTGCCGAGAGCGAGCACCGTGACATGCTGAGTCTCTGGGAAAGCAGAGATCCCCAGTGCTGTTGTGCCGGTGGTTAGGCTGCAGAGGGATACTGAAGATCAGCAGTTTCTTTCAGGGCTGGCACCTTCCTTGTGGGAGAAGGAGCCGTAAGTTTGCCTTTTCAGAAAAAAGCTTCTGCCGAGAAAGAGCACCGTGACATGCTGAGTCTCTGGGAAAGCAGAGATCCCCAGTTTTGTTGTGCCTGTGGATACGCTGCATAAGGATACTGAAGATCAGCAGTTTCTTTCAGGGCTGGCACCTTCCTTGTGGGAGAAGGAGCCGTAAGTTTGCCTTTTCAGAAAAAAGCTTCTGCCGAGAAAGAGCACCGTGACATGCTGAGTCTCTGGGAAAGCAGAGATCCCCAGTTTTGTTGTGCCTGTGGATAGGCTGCAGAAGGATACTGAAGATCAGCAGTTTCTTTCAGGGCTGGCACCTTCCTTGTGGGAGAAGGAGCCGTAAGTTTGCCTTTTCAGAAATAAGCTTCTGCCGAGAGCGAGCACCGTGACATGCTGAGTCTCTGGGAAAGCAGAGATCCCCAGTGCTGTTGTGCCTGTGGATAGGCTGCAGAGGGATACTGAAGATCAGCAGTTTCTTTCAGGGCTGGCACCTTCCTTGTGGGAGAAGGAGCCGTAAGTTTGCCTTTTCAGAAAAAAGCTTCTGCCGAGAAAGAGCACCGTGACATGCTGAGTCTCTGGGAAAGCAGAGATCCCCAGTTTTGTTGTGCCTGTGGATACGCTGCAGAAGGATACTGAAGATCAGCAGTTTCTTTCAGGGCTGGCACCTTCCTTGTGGGAGAAGGAGCCGTAAGTTTGCCTTTTCAGAAAAAAGCTTCTGCCGAGAAAGAGCACCGTGACATGCTGAGTCTCTGGGAAAGCAGAGATCCCCAGTGCTCTTGTGCCTGTGGATAGGCTGCAGAAGGATACTGAAGATCAGCAGTTTCTTTCAGGGCTGGCACCTTCCTTGTG
The DNA here is from genome assembly GCF_929443795.1 of Astur gentilis. Taxonomy (NCBI): domain Eukaryota; kingdom Metazoa; phylum Chordata; class Aves; order Accipitriformes; family Accipitridae; genus Astur; species Astur gentilis. The sequence goes on along the minus strand of NC_064889.1, from coordinate 10,665,346 downwards.
GGAGAAGGAGCCGTAAGTTTGCCTTTTCAGAAAAAAGCTTCTGCCGAGAAAGAGCACCGTGACATGCTGAGTCTCTGGGAAAGCAGAGATCCCCAGTGCTGTTGTGCCTGTGGATAGGCTGCAGAGGGATACTGAAGATCAGCAGTTTCTTTCAGGGCTGGCACCTTCCTTGTGGGAGAAGGAGCCGTAAGTTTGCCTTTTCAGAAAAAAGCTTCTGCCGAGAAAGAGCACAGTGACATGCTGAGTCTCTGGGAAAGCAGAGATCCCCAGGCCTGTTGTGCCTGTGGATAGGCTGCAGAAGGATACTGAAGATCAGCAGTTTCTTTCAGGGCTGGCACCTTCCTTGTGGGAGAAGGAGCCGTAAGTTTGCCTTTTCAGAAAAAAGCTTCTGCCGAGAACGAGCACCGTGACATGCTGAGTCTCTGGGAAAGCAGAGATCCCCAGTGCTGTTGTGCCTGTGGATAGGCTTCAGGGGGACGGTGAAGACCAGCAATTTCTTTCAGGGCTGGCACCTTCCTTGTGGGAGAAGGAGAGAGACGTTTGCCTTTTCAGAAAAAAGCTTCTGCCGAGAGCGAGCACAGTGACATGCTGAGTCTCTGGGAAAGCAGAGATCCCCAGTTTTGTTGTGCCTGTGGTTAGGCTGCAGAGGGATACTGAAGATCAGCAGTTTCTTTCAGGGCTGGCACCTTCCTTGTGGGAGAAGGAGACGTAAGTTTGCCTTTTCAGAAAAAAGCTTCTGCCGAGAAAGAGCACCGTGACATGCTGAGTCTCTGGGAAAGCAGAGATCCCCAGTTTTGTTGTGCCTGTGGATAGGCTGCAGAAGGATACTGAAGATCAGCAGTTTCTTTCAGGGCTGGCACCTTCCTTGTGGGAGAAGGAGCCGTAAGTTTGCCTTTTCAGAAAAAAGCTTCTGCCGAGAAAGAGCACCGTGACATGCTGAGTCTCTGGGAAAGCAGAGATCCCCAGTGCTGTTGTGCCTGTGGATAGGCTTCAGGGGGACGGTGAAGACCAGCAATTTCTTTCAGGGCTGGCACCTTCCTTGTGGGAGAAGGAGAGAGACGTTTGCCTTTTCAGAAAAAGCTTCTGCCGAGAGCGAGCACCGTGACATGCTGAGTCTCTGGGAAAGCAGAGATCCCCAGTGCTGTTGTGCCTGTGGATAGGCTGCAGAAGGATACTGAAGATCAGCAGTTTCTTTCAGGGCTGGCACCTTCCTTGTGGGAGAAGGAGCCGTAAGTTTGCCTTTTCAGAAAAAAGCTTCTGCCGAGAAAGAGCACCGTGACATGCTGAGTCTCTGGGAAAGCAGAGATCCCCAGTGCTGTTGTGCCTGTGGTTAGGCTGCAGAGGGATACTGAAGATCAGCAGTTTCTTTCAGGGCTGGCACCTTCCTTGTGGGAGAAGGAGCCGTAAGTTTGCCTTTTCAGAAAAAAGCTTCTGCCGAGAAAGAGCACCGTGACATGCTGAGTCTCTGGGAAAGCAGAGATCCCCAGTGCTGTTGTGCCTGTGGTTAGGCTGCAGAGGGATACTGAAGATCAGCAGTTTCTTTCAGGGCTGGCACCTTCCTTGTGGGAGAAGGAGCCGTAAGTTTGCCTTTTCAGAAAAAAGCTTCTGCCGAGAAAGAGCACCGTGACATGCTGAGTCTCTGGGAAAGCAGAGATCCCCAGTGCTGTTGTGCCTGTGGATAGGCTGCAGAGGGATACTGAAGATCAGCAGTTTCTTTCAGGGCTGGCACCTTCCTTGTGGGAGAAGGAGCCGTAAGTTTGCCTTTTCAGAAAAAAGCTTCTGCCGAGAAAGAGCACAGTGACATGCTGAGTCTCTGGGAAAGCAGAGATCCCCAGTTTTGTTGTGCCTGTGGATACGCTGCAGAAGGATACTGAAGATCAGCAGTTTCTTTCAGGGCTGGCACCTTCCTTGTGGGAGAAGGAGCCGTAAGTTTGCCTTTTCAGAAAAAAGCTTCTGCCGAGAACGAGCACCGTGACATGCTGAGTCTCTGGGAAAGCAGAGATCCCCAGTGCTGTTGTGCCTGTGGATAGGCTTCAGGGGGACGGTGAAGACCAGCAATTTCTTTCAGGGCTGGCACCTTCCTTGTGGGAGAAGGAGAGAGACGTTTGCCTTTTCAGAAAAAAGCTTCTGCCGAGAGCGAGCACAGTGACATGCTGAGTCTCTGGGAAAGCAGAGATCCCCAGTTTTGTTGTGCCTGTGGTTAGGCTGCAGAGGGATACTGAAGATCAGCAGTTTCTTTACAGGGCTGGCACCTTCCTTGTGGGAGAAGGAGCCGTAAGTTTGCCTTTTCAGAAAAAAGCTTCTGCCGAGAAAGAGCACCGTGACATGCTGAGTCTCTGGGAAAGCAGAGATCCCCAGTGCTGTTGTGCCTGTGGATAGGCTGCAGAGGGATACTGAAGATCAGCAGTTTCTTTCAGGGCTGGCACCTTCCTTGTGGGAGAAGGAGCCGTAAGTTTGCCTTTTCAGAAAAAAGCTTCTGCCGAGAGCGAGCACCGTGACATGCTGAGTCTCTGGGAAAGCAGAGATCCCCAGTGCTGTTGTGCCTGTGGATAGGCTGCAGAGGGATACTGAAGATCAGCAGTTTCTTTCAGGGCTGGCACCTTCCTTGTGGGAGAAGGAGCCGTAAGTTTGCCTTTTCAGAAAAAAGCTTCTGCCGAGAAAGAGCACCGTGACATGCTGAGTCTCTGGGAAAGCAGAGATCCCCAGTTTTGTTGTGCCTGTGGATACGCTGCAGAAGGATACTGAAGATCAGCAGTTTCTTTCAGGGCTGGCACCTTCCTTGTGGGAGAAGGAGCCGTAAGTTTGCCTTTTCAGAAAAAAGCTTCTGCCGAGAAAGAGCACCGTGACATGCTGAGCCTCTGGTAAAGCAGAGATCCCCAGTGCTGTTGTGCCTGTGGATAGGCTGCAGAAGGATACTGAAGATCAGCAGTTTCTTTCAGGGCTGGCACCTTCCTTGTGGGAGAAGGAGCCGTAAGTTTGCCTTTTCAGAAAAAAGCTTCTGCCGAGAAAGAGCACCGTGACATGCTGAGTCTCTGGGAAAGCAGAGATCCCCAGTTTTGTTGTGCCTGTGGTTAGGCTGCAGAGGGATACTGAAGATCAGCAGTTTCTTTCAGGGCTGGCACCTTCCTTGTGGGAGAAGGAGCCGTAAGTTTGCCTTTTCAGAAAAAAGCTTCTGCCGAGAGCGAGCACCGTGACATGCTGAGTCTCTGGGAAAGCAGAGATCCCCAGTGCTGTTGTGCTGTGGTTAGGCTGCAGAGGGATACTGAAGATCAGCAGTTTCTTTCAGGGCTGGCACCTTCCTTGTGGGAGAAGGAGCCGTAAGTTTGCCTTTTCAGAAAAAAGCTTCTGCCGAGAAAGAGCACCGTGACATGCTGAGTCTCTGGGAAAGCAGAGATCCCCAGTTTTGTTGTGCCTGTGGATACGCTGCATAAGGATACTGAAGATCAGCAGTTTCTTTCAGGGCTGGCACCTTCCTTGTGGGAGAAGGAGCCGTAAGTTTGCCTTTTCAGAAAAAAGCTTCTGCCGAGAAAGAGCACCGTGACATGCTGAGTCTCTGGGAAAGCAGAGATCCCCAGTTTTGTTGTGCCTGTGGATAGGCTGCAGAAGGATACTGAAGATCAGCAGTTTCTTTCAGGGCTGGCACCTTCCTTGTGGGAGAAGGAGCCGTAAGTTTGCCTTTTCAGAAATAAGCTTCTGCCGAGAGCGAGCACCGTGACATGCTGAGTCTCTGGGAAAGCAGAGATCCCCAGTGCTGTTGTGCCTGTGGATAGGCTGCAGAGGGATACTGAAGATCAGCAGTTTCTTTCAGGGCTGGCACCTTCCTTGTGGGAGAAGGAGCCGTAAGTTTGCCTTTTCAGAAAAAAGCTTCTGCCGAGAAAGAGCACCGTGACATGCTGAGTCTCTGGGAAAGCAGAGATCCCCAGTTTTGTTGTGCCTGTGGATACGCTGCAGAAGGATACTGAAGATCAGCAGTTTCTTTCAGGGCTGGCACCTTCCTTGTGGGAGAAGGAGCCGTAAGTTTGCCTTTTCAGAAAAAAGCTTCTGCCGAGAAAGAGCACCGTGACATGCTGAGTCTCTGGGAAAGCAGAGATCCCCAGTGCTGTTGTGCCTGTGGATAGGCTTCAGGGGGACGGTGAAGACCAGCAATTTCTTTCAGGGCTGGCACCTTCCTTGTGGGAGAAGGAGCCGTAAGTTTGCCTTTTCAGAAAAAAGCTTCTGCCGAGAGCGAGCACCGTGACATGCTGAGTCTCTGGGAAAGCAGAGATCCCCAGTGCTGTTGTGCCTGTGGATAGGCTGCAGAGGGATACTGAAGATCAGCAGTTTCTTTCAGGGCTGGCACCTTCCTTGTGGGAGAAGGAGCCGTAAGTTTGCCTTTTCAGAAAAAAGCTTCTGCCGAGAAAGAGCACAGTGACATGCTGAGTCTCTGGGAAAGCAGAGATCCCCAGTTTTGTTGTGCCTGTGGATACGCTGCAGAAGGATACTGAAGATCAGCAGTTTCTTTCAGGGCTGGCACCTTCCTTGTGGGAGAAGGAGCCGTAAGTTTGCCTTTTCAGAAAAAAGCTTCTGCCGAGAACGAGCACCGTGACATGCTGAGTCTCTGGGAAAGCAGAGATCCCCAGTGCTGTTGTGCCTGTGGATAGGCTTCAGGGGGACGGTGAAGACCAGCAATTTCTTTCAGGGCTGGCACCTTCCTTGTGGGAGAAGGAGCCGTAAGTTTGCCTTTTCAGAAAAAAGCTTCTGCCGAGAGCGAGCACCGTGACATGCTGAGTCTCTGGGAAAGCAGAGATCCCCAGTTTTGTTGTGCCTGTGGTTAGGCTGCAGAGGGATACTGAAGATCAGCAGTTTCTTTACAGGGCTGGCACCTTCCTTGTGGGAGAAGGAGCCGTAAGTTTGCCTTTTCAGAAAAAAGCTTCTGCCGAGAAAGAGCACCGTGACATGCTGAGTCTCTGGGAAAGCAGAGATCCCCAGTTTTGTTGTGCCTGTGGATAGGCTGCAGAAGGATACTGAAGATCAGCAGTTTCTTTCAGGGCTGGCACCTTCCTTGTGGGAGAAGGAGCCGTAAGTTTGCCTTTTCAGAAAAAAGCTTCTGCCGAGAAAGAGCACCGTGACATGCTGAGTCTCTGGGAAAGCAGAGATCCCCAGTGCTGTTGTGCCTGTGGATAGGCTTCAGGGGGACGGTGAAGACCAGCAATTTCTTTCAGGGCTGGCACCTTCCTTGTGGGAGAAGGAGAGAGACGTTTGCCTTTTCAGAAAAAGCTTCTGCCGAGAGCGAGCACCGTGACATGCTGAGTCTCTGGGAAAGCAGAGATCCCCAGTGCTGTTGTGCCTGTGGATAGGCTGCAGAAGGATACTGAAGATCAGCAGTTTCTTTCAGGGCTGGCACCTTCCTTGTGGGAGAAGGAGCCGTAAGTTTGCCTTTTCAGAAAAAAGCTTCTGCCGAGAAAGAGCACCGTGACATGCTGAGTCTCTGGGAAAGCAGAGATCCCCAGTGCTGTTGTGCCTGTGGTTAGGCTGCAGAGGGATACTGAAGATCAGCAGTTTCTTTCAGGGCTGGCACCTTCCTTGTGGGAGAAGGAGCCGTAAGTTTGCCTTTTCAGAAAAAAGCTTCTGCCGAGAAAGAGCACCGTGACATGCTGAGTCTCTGGGAAAGCAGAGATCCCCAGTGCTGTTGTGCCTGTGGTTAGGCTGCAGAGGGATACTGAAGATCAGCAGTTTCTTTCAGGGCTGGCACCTTCCTTGTGGGAGAAGGAGCCGTAAGTTTGCCTTTTCAGAAAAAAGCTTCTGCCGAGAAAGAGCACCGTGACATGCTGAGTCTCTGGGAAAGCAGAGATCCCCAGTGCTGTTGTGCCTGTGGATAGGCTGCAGAGGGATACTGAAGATCAGCAGTTTCTTTCAGGGCTGGCACCTTCCTTGTGGGAGAAGGAGCCGTAAGTTTGCCTTTTCAGAAAAAAGCTTCTGCCGAGAAAGAGCACCGTGACATGCTGAGTCTCTGGGAAAGCAGAGATCCCCAGTTTTGTTGTGCCTGTGGATAGGCTGCAGAAGGATACTGAAGATCAGCAGTTTCTTTCAGGGCTGGCACCTTCCTTGTGGGAGAAGGAGCCGTAAGTTTGCCTTTTCAGAAAAAAGCTTCTGCCGAGAGCGAGCACCGTGACATGCTGAGTCTCTGGGAAAGCAGAGATCCCCAGTGCTGTTGTGCCTGTGGTTAGGCTGCAGAGGGATACTGAAGATCAGCAGTTTCTTTCAGGGCTGGCACCTTCCTTGTGGGAGAAGGAGCCGTAAGTTTGCCTTTTCAGAAAAAAGCTTCTGCCGAGAAAGAGCACCGTGACATGCTGAGTCTCTGGGAAAGCAGAGATCCCCAGTGCTGTTGTGCCTGTGGTTAGGCTGCAGAGGGATACTGAAGATCAGCAGTTTCTTTCAGGGCTGGCACCTTCCTTGTGGGAGAAGGAGCCGTAAGTTTGCCTTTTCAGAAAAAAGCTTCTGCCGAGAAAGAGCACCGTGACATGCTGAGTCTCTGGGAAAGCAGAGATCCCCAGTGCTGTTGTGCCTGTGGATACGCTGCATAAGGATACTGAAGATCAGCAGTTTCTTTCAGGGCTGGCACCTTCCTTGTGGGAGAAGGAGCCGTAAGTTTGCCTTTTCAGAAAAAAGCTTCTGCCGAGAAAGAGCACCGTGACATGCTGAGTCTCTGGGAAAGCAGAGATCCCCAGTTTTGTTGTGCCTGTGGATAGGCTGCAGAAGGATACTGAAGATCAGCAGTTTCTTTCAGGGCTGGCACCTTCCTTGTGGGAGAAGGAGCCGTAAGTTTGCCTTTTCAGAAATAAGCTTCTGCCGAGAGCGAGCACCGTGACATGCTGAGTCTCTGGGAAAGCAGAGATCCCCAGTGCTGTTGTGCCTGTGGATAGGCTGCAGAGGGATACTGAAGATCAGCAGTTTCTTTCAGGGCTGGCACCTTCCTTGTGGGAGAAGGAGCCGTAAGTTTGCCTTTTCAGAAAAAAGCTTCTGCCGAGAAAGAGCACCGTGACATGCTGAGTCTCTGGGAAAGCAGAGATCCCCAGTGCTGTTGTGCCTGTGGATAGGCTGCAGAAGGATACTGAAGATCAGCAGTTTCTTTCAGGGCTGGCACCTTCCTTGTGGGAGAAGGAGCCGTAAGTTTGCCTTTTCAGAAAAAAGCTTCTGCCGAGAACGAGCACCGTGACATGCTGAGTCTCTGGGAAAGCAGAGATCCCCAGGCCTGTTGTGCCTGTGGATAGGCTGCAGAGGGATACTGAAGATCAGCAGTTTCTTTCAGGGCTGGCACCTTCCTTGTGGGAGAAGGAGCCGTAAGTTTGCCTTTTCAGAAAAAAGCTTCTGCCGAGAGCGAGCACAGTGACATGCTGAGTCTCTGGGAAAGCAGAGATCCCCAGTGCTGTTGTGCCTGTGGTTAGGCTGCAGAGGGATACTGAAGATCAGCAGTTTCTTTCAGGGCTGGCACCTTCCTTGTGGGAGAAGGAGCCGTAAGTTTGCCTTTTCAGAAAAAAGCTTCTGCCGAGAAAGAGCACCGTGACATGCTGAGTCTCTGGGAAAGCAGAGATCCCCAGTTTTGTGGTGCCTGTGGATACGCTGCAGAAGGATACTGAAGATCAGCAGTTTCTTTCAGGGCTGGCACCTTCCTTGTGGGAGAAGGAGCCGTAAGTTTGCCTTTTCAGAAATAAGCTTCTGCCGAGAAAGAGCACCGTGACATGCTGAGTCTCTGGGAAAGCAGAGATCCCCAGTGCTGTTGTGCCTGTGGATAGGCTGCAGAGGGATACTGAAGATCAGCAGTTTCTTTCAGGGCTGGCACCTTCCTTGTGGGAGAAGGAGCCGTAAGTTTGCCTTTTCAGAAAAAAGCTTCTGCCGAGAAAGAGCACCGTGACATGCTGAGTCTCTGGGAAAGCAGAGATCCCCAGTTTTGTTGTGCCTGTGGATAGGCTGCAGAAGGATACTGAAGATCAGCAGTTTCTTTCAGGGCTGGCACCTTCCTTGTGGGAGAAGGAGCCGTAAGTTTGCCTTTTCAGAAAAAAGCTTCTGCCGAGAGCGAGCACCGTGACATGCTGAGTCTCTGGGAAAGCAGAGATCCCCAGTGCTGTTGTGCCTGTGGTTAGGCTGCAGAGGGATACTGAAGATCAGCAGTTTCTTTCAGGGCTGGCACCTTCCTTGTGGGAGAAGGAGCCGTAAGTTTGCCTTTTCAGAAAAAAGCTTCTGCCGAGAAAGAGCACCGTGACATGCTGAGTCTCTGGGAAAGCAGAGATCCCCAGTGCTGTTGTGCCTGTGGTTAGGCTGCAGAGGGATACTGAAGATCAGCAGTTTCTTTCAGGGCTGGCACCTTCCTTGTGGGAGAAGGAGCCGTAAGTTTGCCTTTTCAGAAAAAAGCTTCTGCCGAGAGCGAGCACCGTGACATGCTGAGTCTCTGGGAAAGCAGAGATCCCCAGTCCTGTTGTGCCTGTGGATACGCTGCATAAGGATACTGAAGATCAGCAGTTTCTTTCAGGGCTGGCACCTTCCTTGTGGGAGAAGGAGCCGTAAGTTTGCCTTTTCAGAAAAAAGCTTCTGCCGAGAAAGAGCACCGTGACATGCTGAGTCTCTGGGAAAGCAGAGATCCCCAGTTTTGTTGTGCCTGTGGATAGGCTGCAGAAGGATACTGAAGATCAGCAGTTTCTTTCAGGGCTGGCACCTTCCTTGTGGGAGAAGGAGCCGTAAGTTTGCCTTTTCAGAAATAAGCTTCTGCCGAGAGCGAGCACCGTGACATGCTGAGTCTCTGGGAAAGCAGAGATCCCCAGTGCTGTTGTGCCTGTGGATAGGCTGCAGAGGGATACTGAAGATCAGCAGTTTCTTTCAGGGCTGGCACCTTCCTTGTGGGAGAAGGAGCCGTAAGTTTGCCTTTTCAGAAAAAAGCTTCTGCCGAGAAAGAGCACCGTGACATGCTGAGTCTCTGGGAAAGCAGAGATCCCCAGTGCTGTTGTGCCTGTGGATAGGCTGCAGAAGGATACTGAAGATCAGCAGTTTCTTTCAGGGCTGGCACCTTCCTTGTGGGAGAAGGAGCCGTAAGTTTGCCTTTTCAGAAAAAAGCTTCTGCCGAGAACGAGCACCGTGACATGCTGAGTCTCTGGGAAAGCAGAGATCCCCAGGCCTGTTGTGCCTGTGGATAGGCTGCAGAGGGATACTGAAGATCAGCAGTTTCTTTCAGGGCTGGCACCTTCCTTGTGGGAGAAGGAGCCGTAAGTTTGCCTTTTCAGAAAAAAGCTTCTGCCGAGAGCGAGCACAGTGACATGCTGAGTCTCTGGGAAAGCAGAGATCCCCAGTGCTGTTGTGCCTGTGGTTAGGCTGCAGAGGGATACTGAAGATCAGCAGTTTCTTTCAGGGCTGGCACCTTCCTTGTGGGAGAAGGAGCCGTAAGTTTGCCTTTTCAGAAAAAAGCTTCTGCCGAGAAAGAGCACCGTGACATGCTGAGTCTCTGGGAAAGCAGAGATCCCCAGTTTTGTGGTGCCTGTGGATACGCTGCAGAAGGATACTGAAGATCAGCAGTTTCTTTCAGGGCTGGCACCTTCCTTGTGGGAGAAGGAGCCGTAAGTTTGCCTTTTCAGAAAAAAGCTTCTGCCGAGAAAGAGCACCGTGACATGCTGAGTCTCTGGGAAAGCAGAGATCCCCAGTGCTGTTGTGCCTGTGGATAGGCTGCAGAGGGATACTGAAGATCAGCAGTTTCTTTCAGGGCTGGCACCTTCCTTGTGGGAGAAGGAGCCGTAAGTTTGCCTTTTCAGAAAAAAGCTTCTGCCGAGAAAGAGCACCGTGACATGCTGAGTCTCTGGGAAAGCAGAGATCCCCAGTGCTGTTGTGCCTGTGGTTAGGCTGCAGAAGGATACTGAAGATCAGCAGTTTCTTTCAGGGCTGGCACCTTCCTTGTGGGAGAAGGAGCCGTAAGTTTGCCTTTTCAGAAAAAAGCTTCTGCCGAGAGCGAGCACCGTGACATGCTGAGTCTCTGGGAAAGCAGAGATCCCCAGTGCTGTTGTGCCTGTGGATACGCTGCATAAGGATACTGAAGATCAGCAGTTTCTTTCAGGGCTGGCACCTTCCTTGTGGGAGAAGGAGCCGTAAGTTTGCCTTTTCAGAAAAAAGCTTCTGCCGAGAAAGAGCACCGTGACATGCTGAGTCTCTGGGAAAGCAGAGATCCCCAGTTTTGTTGTGCCTGTGGATAGGCTGCAGAAGGATACTGAAGATCAGCAGTTTCTTTCAGGGCTGGCACCTTCCTTGTGGGAGAAGGAGCCGTAAGTGTGCCTTTTCAGAAATAAGCTTCTGCCGAGAGCGAGCACCGTGACATGCTGAGTCTCTGGGAAAGCAGAGATCCCCAGTGCTGTTGTGCCTGTGGATAGGCTGCAGAGGGATACTGAAGATCAGCAGTTACTTTCAGGGCTGGCACCTTCCTTGTGGGAGAAGGAGCCGTAAGTTTGCCTTTTCAGAAAAAAGCTTCTGCCGAGAAAGAGCACCGTGACATGCTGAGTCTCTGGGAAAGCAGAGATCCCCAGTGCTGTTGTGCCTGTGGATAGGCTGCAGAAGGATACTGAAGATCAGCAGTTTCTTTCAGGGCTGGCACCTTCCTTGTGGGAGAAGGAGCCGTAAGTTTGCCTTTTCAGAAAAAAGCTTCTGCCGAGAAAGAGCACCGTGACATGCTGAGTCTCTGGGAAAGCAGAGATCCCCAGTTTTGTTGTGCCTGTGGATAGGCTGCAGAAGGATACTGAAGATCAGCAGTTTCTTTCAGGGCTGGCACCTTCCTTGTGGGAGAAGGAGCCGTAAGTTTGCCTTTTCAGAAATAAGCTTCTGCCGAGAGCGAGCACCGTGACATGCTGAGTCTCTGGGAAAGCAGAGATCCCCAGTGCTGTTGTGCCTGTGGATAGGCTGCAGAGGGATACTGAAGATCAGCAGTTTCTTTCAGGGCTGGCACCTTCCTTGTGGGAGAAGGAGCCGTAAGTTTGCCTTTTCAGAAAAAAGCTTCTGCCGAGAAAGAGCACCGTGACATGCTGAGTCTCTGGGAAAGCAGAGATCCCCAGTGCTGTTGTGCCTGTGGATAGGCTGCAGAAGGATACTGAAGATCAGCAGTTTCTTTCAGGGCTGGCACCTTCCTTGTGGGAGAAGGAGCCGTAAGTTTGCCTTTTCAGAAAAAAGCTTCTGCCGAGAACGAGCACCGTGACATGCTGAGTCTCTGGGAAAGCAGAGATCCCCAGGCCTGTTGTGCCTGTGGATAGGCTGCAGAGGGATACTGAAGATCAGCAGTTTCTTTCAGGGCTGGCACCTTCCTTGTGGGAGAAGGAGCCGTAAGTTTGCCTTTTCAGAAAAAAGCTTCTGCCGAGAGCGAGCACAGTGACATGCTGAGTCTCTGGGAAAGCAGAGATCCCCAGTGCTGTTGTGCCTGTGGTTAGGCTGCAGAGGGATACTGAAGATCAGCAGTTTCTTTCAGGGCTGGCACCTTCCTTGTGGGAGAAGGAGCCGTAAGTTTGCCTTTTCAGAAAAAAGCTTCTGCCGAGAAAGAGCACCGTGACATGCTGAGTCTCTGGGAAAGCAGAGATCCCCAGTTTTGTGGTGCCTGTGGATACGCTGCAGAAGGATACTGAAGATCAGCAGTTTCTTTCAGGGCTGGCACCTTCCTTGTGGGAGAAGGAGCCGTAAGTTTGCCTTTTCAGAAAAAAGCTTCTGCCGAGAAAGAGCACCGTGACATGCTGAGTCTCTGGGAAAGCAGAGATCCCCAGTGCTGTTGTGCCTGTGGATAGGCTGCAGAGGGATACTGAAGATCAGCAGTTTCTTTCAGGGCTGGCACCTTCCTTGTGGGAGAAGGAGCCGTAAGTTTGCCTTTTCAGAAAAAAGCTTCTGCCGAGAAAGAGCACCGTGACATGCTGAGTCTCTGGGAAAGCAGAGATCCCCAGTGCTGTTGTGCCTGTGGTTAGGCTGCAGAGGGATACTGAAGATCAGCAGTTTCTTTCAGGGCTGGCACCTTCCTTGTGGGAGAAGGAGCCGTAAGTTTGCCTTTTCAGAAAAAAGCTTCTGCCGAGAGCGAGCACCGTGACATGCTGAGTCTCTGGGAAAGCAGAGATCCCCAGTGCTGTTGTGCCTGTGGATACGCTGCATAAGGATACTGAAGATCAGCAGTTTCTTTCAGGGCTGGCACCTTCCTTGTGGGAGAAGGAGCCGTAAGTTTGCCTTTTCAGAAAAAAGCTTCTGCCGAGAAAGAGCACCGTGACATGCTGAGTCTCTGGGAAAGCAGAGATCCCCAGTTTTGTTGTGCCTGTGGATAGGCTGCAGAAGGATACTGAAGATCAGCAGTTTCTTTCAGGGCTGGCACCTTCCTTGTGGGAGAAGGAGCCGTAAGTTTGCCTTTTCAGAAATAAGCTTCTGCCGAGAGCGAGCACCGTGACATGCTGAGTCTCTGGGAAAGCAGAGATCCCCAGTGCTGTTGTGCCTGTGGATAGGCTGCAGAGGGATACTGAAGATCAGCAGTTTCTTTCAGGGCTGGCACCTTCCTTGTGGGAGAAGGAGCCGTAAGTTTGCCTTTTCAGAAAAAAGCTTCTGCCGAGAAAGAGCACCGTGACATGCTGAGTCTCTGGGAAAGCAGAGATCCCCAGTGCTGTTGTGCCTGTGGATAGGCTGCAGAAGGATACTGAAGATCAGCAGTTTCTTTCAGGGCTGGCACCTTCCTTGTGGGAGAAGGAGCCGTAAGTTTGCCTTTTCAGAAAAAAGCTTCTGCCGAGAACGAGCACCGTGACATGCTGAGTCTCTGGGAAAGCAGAGATCCCCAGGCCTGTTGTGCCTGTGGATAGGCTGCAGAGGGATACTGAAGATCAGCAGTTTCTTTCAGGGCTGGCACCTTCCTTGTGGGAGAAGGAGCCGTAAGTTTGCCTTTTCAGAAAAAAGCTTCTGCCGAGAGCGAGCACAGTGACATGCTGAGTCTCTGGGAAAGCAGAGATCCCCAGTGCTGTTGTGCCTGTGGTTAGGCTGCAGAGGGATACTGAAGATCAGCAGTTTCTTTCAGGGCTGGCACCTTCCTTGTGGGAGAAGGAGCCGTAAGTTTGCCTTTTCAGAAAAAAGCTTCTGCCGAGAAAGAGCACCGTGACATGCTGAGTCTCTGGGAAAGCAGAGATCCCCAGTTTTGTGGTGCCTGTGGATACGCTGCAGAAGGATACTGAAGATCAGCAGTTTCTTTCAGGGCTGGCACCTTCCTTGTGGGAGAAGGAGCCGTAAGTTTGCCTTTTCAGAAAAAAGCTTCTGCCAAGAAAGAGCACCGTGACATGCTGAGTCTCTGGGAAAGCAGAGATCCCCAGTGCTGTTGTGCCTGTGGATAGGCTGCAGAAGGATACTGAAGATCAGCAGTTTCTTTCAGGGCTGGCACCTTCCTTGTGGGAGAAGGAGCCGTAAGTTTGCCTTTTCAGAAAAAAGCTTCTGCCGAGAAAGAGCACCGTGACATGCTGAGTCTCTGGGAAAGCAGAGATCCCCAGTGCTGTTGTGCCTGTGGATAGGCTGCAGAGGGATACTGAAGATCAGCAGTTTCTTTCAGGGCTGGCACCTTCCTTGTGGGAGAAGGAGCCATAAGTTTGCCTTTTCAGAAAAAAGCTTCTGCCGAGAAAGAGCACCGTGACATGCTGAGTCTCTGGGAAAGCAGAGATCCCCAGTGCTGTTGTGCCTGTGGATAGGCTGCAGAGGGATACTGAAGATCAGCAGTTTCTTTCAGGGCTGGCACCTTCCTTGTGGGAGAAGGAGCCGTAAGTTTGCCTTTTCAGAAAAAAGCTTCTGCCGAGAAAGAGCACAGTGACATGCTGAGTCTCTGGGAAAGCAGAGATCCCCAGTTTTGTTGTGCCTGTGGATAGGCTGCAGAAGGATACTGAAGATCAGCAGTTTCTTTCAGGGCTGGCACCTTCCTTGTGGGAGAAGGAGCCGTAAGTTTGCCTTTTCAGAAAAAAGCTTCTGCCGAGAGCGAGCACCGTGACATGCTGAGTCTCTGGGAAAGCAGAGATCCCCAGTGCTGTTGTGCCTGTGGATAGGCTTCAGGGGGACGGTGAAGACCAGCAATTTCTTTCAGGGCTGGCACCTTCCTTGTGGGAGAAGGAGAGAGACGTTTGCCTTTTCAGAAAAAAGCTTCTGCCGAGAGCGAGCACCGTGACATGCTGAGTCTCTGGGAAAGCAGAGATCCCCAGGCCTGTTGTGCCTGTGGTTAGGCTGCAGAGGGATACTGAAGATCAGCAGTTTCTTTCAGGGCTGGCACCTTCCTTGTGGGAGAAGGAGCCGTAAGTTTGCCTTTTCAGAAAAAAGCTTCTGCCGAGAAAGAGCACCGTGACATGCTGAGTCTCTGGGAAAGCAGAGATCCCCAGTGCTGTTGTGCCTGTGGATAGGCTGCAGAAGGATAGTGAAGATCAGCAGTTTCTTTCAGGGCTGGCACCTTCCTTGTGGGAGAAGGAGCCGTAAGTTTGCCTTTTCAGAAAAAAGCTTCTGCCGAGAAAGAGCACCGTGACATGCTGAGTCTCTGGGAAAGCAGAGATCCCCAGTGCTGTTGTGCCTGTGGTTAGGCTGCAGAGGGATACTGAAGATCAGCAGTTTCTTTCAGGGCTGGCACCTTCCTTGTGGGAGAAGGAGCCGTAAGTTTGCCTTTTCAGAAAAAAGCTTCTGCCGAGAGCGAGCACAGTGACATGCTGAGTCTCTGGGAAAGCAGAGATCCCCAGTGCTGTTGTGCCTGTGGTTAGGCTGCAGAGGGATACTGAAGATCAGCAGTTTCTTTCAGGGCTGGCACCTTCCTTGTGGGAGAAGGAGCCGTAAGTTTGCCTTTTCAGAAAAAAGCTTCTGCCGAGAAAGAGCACCGTGACATGCTGAGTCTCTGGGAAAGCAGAAATCCCCAGTGCTGTTGTGCCTGTGGAGAGGCTTCAGGGGGACGGTGAAGACCAGCAGTTTCTTTCAGGGCTGGCACCTTCCTTGTGGGAGAAGGAGCCGTAAGTTTGCCTTTTCAGAAAAAAGCTTCTGCCGAGAAAGAGCACCGTGACATGCTGAGTCTCTGGGAAAGCAGAGATCCCCAGTTTTGTTGTGCCTGTGGATAGGCTGCAGAAGGATACTGAAGATCAGCAGTTTCTTTCAGGGCTGGCACCTTCCTTGTGGGAGAAGGAGCCGTAAGTTTGCCTTTTCAGAAAAAAGCTTCTGCCGAGAAAGAGCACCGTGACATGCTGAGTCTCTGGGAAAGCAGAGATCCCCAGTGCTGTTGTGCCTGTGGATAGGCTGCAGAGGGATACTGAAGATCAGCAGTTTCTTTCAGGGCTGGCACCTTCCTTGTGGGAGAAGGAGCCGTAAGTTTGCCTTTTCAGAAAAAAGCTTCTGCCGAGAAAGAGCACAGTGACATGCTGAGTCTCTGGGAAAGCAGAGATCCCCAGTTTTGTTGTGCCTGTGGATAGGCTGCAGAAGGATACTGAAGATCAGCAGTTTCTTTCAGGGCTGGCACCTTCCTTGTGGGAGAAGGAGCCGTAAGTTTGCCTTTTCAGAAAAAAGCTTCTGCCGAGAGCGAGCACCGTGACATGCTGAGTCTCTGGGAAAGCAGAGATCCCCAGTGCTGTTGTGCCTGTGGATAGGCTTCAGGGGGACGGTGAAGACCAGCAATTTCTTTCAGGGCTGGCACCTTCCTTGTGGGAGAAGGAGAGAGACGTTTGCCTTTTCAGAAAAAAGCTTCTGCCGAGAGCGAGCACCGTGACATGCTGAGTATCTGGGAAAGCAGAGATCCCCAGGCCGGTTGTGCCGGTGGTTAGGCTGCAGAGGGATACTGAAGATCAGCAGTTTCTTTCAGGGCTGGCACCTTCCTTGTGGGAGAAGGAGCCGTAAGTTTGCCTTTTCAGAAAAAAGCTTCTGCCGAGAAAGAGCACCGTGACATGCTGAGTCTCTGGGAAAGCAGAGATCCCCAGTGCTGTTGTGCCTGTGGTTAGGCTGCAGAGGGATACTGAAGATCAGCAGTTTCTTTCAGGGCTGGCACCTTCCTTGTGGGAGAAGGAGCCGTAAGTTTGCCTTTTCAGAAAAAAGCTTCTGCCGAGAGCGAGCACAGTGACATGCTGAGTCTCTGGGAAAGCAGAGATCCCCAGTGCTGTTGTGCCTGTGGTTAGGCTGCAGTGGGATACTGAAGATCAGCAGTTTCTTTCAGGGCTGGCACCTTCCTTGTGGGAGAAGGAGCCGTAAGTTTGCCTTTTCAGAAAAAAGCTTCTGCCGAGAAAGAGCACCGTGAGATGCTGAGTCTCTGGGAAAGCAGAAATCCCCAGTGCTGTTGTGCCTGTGGAGAGGCTTCAGGGGGGACGGTGAAGACCAGCAATTTCTTTCAGGGCTGGCACCTTCCTTGTGGGAGAAGGAGCCGTAAGTTTGCCTTTTCAGAAAAAAGCTTCTGCCGAGAAAGAGCACCGTGACATGCTGAGTCTCTGGGAAAGCAGAGATCCCCAGTTTTGTTGTGCCTGTGGATAGGCTGCAGAAGGATACTGAAGATCAGCAGTTTCTTTCAGGGCTGGCACCTTCCTTGTGGGAGAAGGAGCCGTAAGTTTGCCTTTTCAGAAAAAGCTTCTGCCGAGAGCGAGCACCGTGACATGCTGAGTCTCTGGGAAAGCAGAGATCCCCAGTGCTGTTGTGCCTGTGGATAGGCTGCAGAAGGATACTGAAGATCAGCAGTTTCTTTCAGGGCTGGCACCTTCCTTGTGGGAGAAGGAGCCGTAAGTTTGCCTTTTCAGAAAAAAGCTTCTGCCGAGAGCGAGCACCGTGACATGCTGAGTCTCTGGGAAAGCAGAGATCCCCAGTGCTGTTGTGCCTGTGGTTAGGCTGCAGAGGGATACTGAAGATCAGCAGTTTCTTTCAGGGCTGGCACCTTCCTTGTGGGAGAAGGAGCCGTAAGTTTGCCTTTTCAGAAAAAAGCTTCTGCCGAGAAAGAGCACCGTGACATGCTGAGTCTCTGGGAAAGCAGAGATCCCCAGTGCTGTTGTGCCTGTGGATAGGCTGCAGAAGGATACTGAAGATCAGCAGTTTCTTTCAGGGCTGGCACCTTCCTTGTGGGAGAAGGAGCCGTAAGTTTGCCTTTTCAGAAAAAAGCTTCTGCCGAGAAAGAGCACCGTGACATGCTGAGTCTCTGGGAAAGCAGAGATCCCCAGTGCTGTTGTGCCTGTGGTTAGGCTGCAGAGGGATACTGAAGATCAGCAGTTTCTTTCAGGGCTGGCACCTTCCTTGTGGGAGAAGGAGCCGTAAGTTTGCCTTTTCAGAAAAAAGCTTCTGCCGAGAAAGAGCACCGTGACATGCTGAGTCTCTGGGAAAGCAGAGATCCCCAGGCCTGTTGTGCCTGTGGATAGGCTGCAGAGGGATACTGAAGATCAGCAGTTTCTTTCAGGGCTGGCACCTTCCTTGTGGGAGAAGGAGCCGTAAGTTTGCCTTTTCAGAAAAAAGCTTCTGCCGAGAAAGAGCACCGTGACATGCTGAGTCTCTGGGAAAGCAGAGATCCCCAGTGCTGTTGTGCCTGTGGTTAGGCTGCAGAGGGATACTGAAGATCAGCAGTTTCTTTCAGGGCTGGCACCTTCCTTGTGGGAGAAGGAGCCGTAAGTTTGCCTTTTCAGAAAAAAGCTTCTGCCGAGAAAGAGCACCGTGACATGCTGAGTCTCTGGGAAAGCAGAGATCCCCAGTGCTGTTGTGCCTGTGGATAGGCTGCAGAAGGATACTGAAGATCAGCAGTTTCTTTCAGGGCTGGCACCTTCCTTGTGGGAGAAGGAGCCGTAAGTTTGCCTTTTCAGAAAAAAGCTTCTGCCGAGAAAGAGCACCGTGACATGCTGAGTCTCTGGGAAAGCAGAGATCCCCAGTGCTGTTGTGCCTGTGGTTAGGCTGCAGAGGGATACTGAAGATCAGCAGTTTCTTTCAGGGCTGGCACCTTCCTTGTGGGAGAAGGAGCCGTAAGTTTGCCTTTTCAGAAAAAAGCTTCTGCCGAGAAAGAGCACCGTGACATGCTGAGTCTCTGGGAAAGCAGAGATCCCCAGTGCTGTTGTGCCTGTGGTTAGGCTGCAGAGGGATACTGAAGATCAGCAGTTTCTTTCAGGGCTGGCACCTTCCTTGTGGGAGAAGGAGCCGTAAGTTTGCCTTTTCAGAAAAAAGCTTCTGCCGAGAGCGAGCACCGTGACATGCTGAGTCTCTGGGAAAGCAGAGATCCCCAGTGCTGTTGTGCCTGTGGTTAGGCTGCAGAAGGATACTGAAGATCAGCAGTTTCTTTCAGGGCTGGCACCTTCCTTGTGGGAGAAGGAGCCGTAAGTTTGCCTTTTCAGAAAAAAGCTTCTGCCGAGAAAGAGCACCGTGACATGCTGAGTCTCTGGGAAAGCAGAGATCCCCAGTTTTGTTGTGCCTGTGGATACGCTGCAGAAGGATACTGAAGATCAGCAGTTTCTTTCAGGGCTGGCACCTTCCTTGTTGGAGAAGGAGCCGTAAGTTTGCCTTTTCAGAAAAAAGCTTCTGCCGAGAAAGAGCACCGTGACATGCTGAGTCTCTGGGAAAGCAGAGATCCCCAGTGCTGTTGTGCCTGTGGATAGGCTTCAGGGGGACGGTGAAGACCAGCAATTTCTTTCAGGGCTGGCACCTTCCTTGTGGGAGAAGGAGCCGTAAGTTTGCCTTTTCAGAAAAAAGCTTCTGCCGAGAGCGAGCTCAGTGACATGCTGAGTCTCTGGGAAAGCAGAGATCCCCAGTGCTGTTGTGCCTGTGGATAGGCTGCAGAGGGATACTGAAGATCAGCAGTTTCTTTCAGGGCTGGCACCTTCCTTGTGGGAGAAGGAGCCGTAAGTTTGCCTTTTCAGAAAAAAGCTTCTGCCGAGAAAGAGCACCGTGACATGCTGAGTCTCTGGGAAAGCAGAGATCCCCAGTTTTGTTGTGCCTGTGGATACGCTGCAGAAGGATACTGAAGATCAGCAGTTTCTTTCAGGGCTGGCACCTTCCTTGTGGGAGAAGGAGCCGTAAGTTTGCCTTTTCAGAAAAAAGCTTCTGCCGAGAAAGAGCACCGTGACATGCTGAGTCTCTGGGAAAGCAGAGATCCCCAGTGCTGTTGTGCCTGTGGATAGGCTGCAGAAGGATACTGAAGATCAGCAGTTTCTTTCAGGGCTGGCACCTTCCTTGTGGGAGAAGGAGCCGTAAGTTTGCCTTTTCAGAAAAAAGCTTCTGCCGAGAAAGAGCACCGTGACATGCTGAGTCTCTGGGAAAGCAGAGATCCCCAGTGCTGTTGTGCCTGTGGAGAGGCTTCAGGGGGACGGTGAAGACCAGCAATTTCTTTCAGGGCTGGCACCTTCCTTGTGGGAGAAGGAGCCGTAAGTTTGCCTTTTCAGAAAAAAGCTTCTGCCGAGAGCGAGCACAGTGACATGCTGAGTCTCTGGGAAAGCAGAGATCCCCAGTGCTGTTGTGCCTGTGGATAGGCTGCAGAGGGATACTGAAGATCAGCAGTTTCTTTCAGGGCTGGCACCTTCCTTGTGGGAGAAGGAGCCGTAAGTTTGCCTTTTCAGAAAAAAGCTTCTGCCGAGAAAGAGCACCGTGACATGCTGAGTCTCTGGGAAAGCAGAGATCCCCAGTTTTGTTGTGCCTGTGGAGAGGCTTCAAGGGGACGGTGAAGACCAGCAGTTTCTTTCAGGGCTGGCACCTTCCTTGTGGGAGAAGGAGCCGTAAGTTTGCCTTTTCAGAAAAAAGCTTCTGCCGAGAAAGAGCACCGTGACATGCTGAGTCTCTGGGAAAGCAGAGATCCCCAGTTTTGTTGTGCCTGTGGAGAGGCTTCAAGGGGACGGTGAAGACCAGCAGTTTCTTTCAGGGCTGGCACCTTCCTTGTGGGAGAAGGAGAGAGACGTTTGCCTTTTCAGAAAAAAGCTTCTGCCGAGAGCGAGCACCGTGACATGCTGAGTCTCTGGGAAAGCAGAGATCCCCAGTTTTGTTGTGCCTGTGGTTAGGCTGCAGAGGGATACTGAAGATCAGCAGTTTCTTTCAGGGCTGGCACCTTCCTTGTGGGAGAAGGAGCCGTAAGTTTGCCTTTTCAGAAAAAAGCTTCTGCCGAGAAAGAGCACCGTGACATGCTGAGTCTCTGGGAAAGCAGAGATCCCCAGTGCTGTTGTGCCTGTGGTTAGGCTGCAGAGGGATACTGAAGATCAGCAGTTTCTTTCAGGGCTGGCACCTTCCTTGTGGGAGAAGGAGCCGTAAGTTTGCCTTTTCAGAAAAAAGCTTCTGCCGAGAGCGAGCACAGTGACATGCTGAGTCTCTGGGAAAGCAGAGATCCCCAGTGCTGTTGTGCCTGTGGTTAGGCTGCAGAGGGATACTGAAGATCAGCAGTTTCTTTCAGGGCTGGCACCTTCCTTGTGGGAGAAGGAGCCGTAAGTTTGCCTTTTCAGAAAAAAGCTTCTGCCGAGAAAGAGCACCGTGACATGCTGAGTCTCTGGGAAAGCAGAAATCCCCAGTGCTGTTGTGCCTGTGGAGAGGCTTCAGGGGGACGGTGAAGACCAGCAATTTTTTTCAGGGCTGGCACCTTCCTTGTGGGAGAAGGAGCCGTAAGTTTGCCTTTTCAGAAAAAAGCTTCTGCCGAGAAAGAGCACCGTGACATGCTGAGTCTCTGGGAAAGCAGAGATCCCCAGTTTTGTTGTGCCTGTGGATAGGCTGCAGAAGGATACTGAAGATCAGCAGTTTCTTTCAGGGCTGGCACCTTCCTTGTGGGAGAAGGAGCCGTAAGTTTGCCTTTTCAGAAAAAAGCTTCTGCCGAGAAAGAGCACCGTGACATGCTGAGTCTCTGGGAAAGCAGAGATCCCCAGTTTTGTTGTGCCTGTGGATAGGCTGCAGAAGGATACTGAAGATCAGCAGTTTCTTTCAGGGCTGGCACCTTCCTTGTGGGAGAAGGAGCCGTAAGTTTGCCTTTTCAGAAAAAAGCTTCTGCCGAGAAAGAGCACCGTGACATGCTGAGTCTCTGGGAAAGCAGAGATCCCCAGTTTTGTTGTGCCTGTGGATAGGCTGCAGAAGGATACTGAAGATCAGCAGTTTCTTTCAGGGCTGGCACCTTCCTTGTGGGAGAAGGAGCCGTAAGTTTGCCTTTTCAGAAAAAAGCTTCTGCCGAGAGCGAGCACCGTGACATGCTGAGTCTCTGGGAAAGCAGAGATCCCCAGTGCTGTTGTGCCTGTGGATAGGCTTCAGGGGGACGGTGAAGACCAGCAATTTCTTTCAGGGCTGGCACCTTCCTTGTGGGAGAAGGAGCGAGACGTTTGCCTTTTCAGAAAAAAGCTTCTGCCGAGAGCGAGCACCGTGACATGCTGAGTCTCTGGGAAAGCAGAGATCCCCAGGCCTGTTGTGCCTGTGGTTAGGCTGCAGAGGGATACTGAAGATCAGCAGTTTCTTTCAGGGCTGGCACCTTCCTTGTGGGAGAAGGAGCCGTAAGTTTGCCTTTTCAGAAAAAAGCTTCTGCCGAGAAAGAGCACCGTGACATGCTGAGTCTCTGGGAAAGCAGAGATCCCCAGTGCTGTTGTGCCTGTGGATAGGCTGCAGAAGGATAGTGAAGATCAGCAGTTTCTTTCAGGGCTGGCACCTTCCTTGTGGGAGAAGGAGCCGTAAGTTTGCCTTTTCAGAAAAAAGCTTCTGCCGAGAGCGAGCACAGTGACATGCTGAGTCTCTGGGAAAGCAGAGATCCCCAGTGCTGTTGTGCCTGTGGTTAGGCTGCAGAGGGATACTGAAGATCAGCAGTTTCTTTCAGGGCTGGCACCTTCCTTGTGGGAGAAGGAGCCGTAAGTTTGCCTTTTCAGAAAAAAGCTTCTGCCGAGAAAGAGCACCGTGACATGCTGAGTCTCTGGGAAAGCAGAAATCCCCAGTGCTGTTGTGCCTGTGGAGAGGCTTCAGGGGGACGGTGAAGACCAGCAATTTCTTTCAGGGCTGGCACCTTCCTTGTGGGAGAAGGAGCCGTAAGTTTGCCTTTTCAGAAAAAAGCTTCTGCCGAGAAAGAGCACCGTGACATGCTGAGTCTCTGGGAAAGCAGAGATCCCCAGTTTTGTTGTGCCTGTGGATAGGCTGCAGAAGGATACTGAAGATCAGCAGTTTCTTTCAGGGCTGGCACCTTCCTTGTGGGAGAAGGAGCCGTAAGTTTGCCTTTTCAGAAAAAAGCTTCTGCCGAGAAAGAGCACCGTGACATGCTGAGTCTCTGGGAAAGCAGAGATCCCCAGTGCTGTTGTGCCTGTGGATAGGCTTCAGGGGGACGGTGAAGACCAGCAATTTCTTTCAGGGCTGGCACCTTCCTTGTGGGAGAAGGAGCCGTAAGTTTGCCTTTTCAGAAAAAGCTTCTGCCGAGAGCGAGCACCGTGACATGCTGAGTCTCTGGGAAAGCAGAGATCCCCAGTGCTGTTGTGCCTGTGGATAGGCTGCAGAAGGATAGTGAAGATCAGCAGTTTCTTTCAGGGCTGGCACCTTCCTTGTGGGAGAAGGAGCCGTAAGTTTGCCTTTTCAGAAAAAAGCTTCTGCCGAGAAAGAGCACCGTGACATGCTGAGTCTCTGGGAAAGCAGAGATCCCCAGTGCTGTTGTGCCTGTGGTTAGGCTGCAGAGGGATACTGAAGATCAGCAGTTTCTTTCAGGGCTGGCACCTTCCTTGTGGGAGAAGGAGCCGTAAGTTTGCCTTTTCAGAAAAAAGCTTCTGCCGAGAAAGAGCACAGTGACATGCTGAGTCTCTGGGAAAGCAGAGATCCCCAGTGCTGTTGTGCCTGTGGTTAGGCTGCAGAGGGATACTGAAGATCAGCAGTTTCTTTCAGGGCTGGCACCTTCCTTGTGGGAGAAGGAGCCGTAAGTTTGCCTTTTCAGAAAAAAGCTTCTGCCGAGAAAGAGCACCGTGAGATGCTGAGTCTCTGGGAAAGCAGAAATCCCCAGTGCTGTTGTGCCTGTGGAGAGGCTTCAGGGGGACGGTGAAGACCAGCAATTTCTTTCAGGGCTGGCACCTTCCTTGTGGGAGAAGGAGCCGTAAGTTTGCCTTTTCAGAAAAAAGCTTCTGCCGAGAAAGAGCACCGTGACATGCTGAGTCTCTGGGAAAGCAGAGATCCCCAGTTTTGTTGTGCCTGTGGATAGGCTGCAGAAGGATACTGAAGATCAGCAGTTTCTTTCAGGGCTGGCACCTTCCTTGTGGGAGAAGGAGAGAGACGTTTGCCTTTTCAGAAAAAGCTTCTGCCGAGAGCGAGCACCGTGACATGCTGAGTCTCTGGGAAAGCAGAGATCCCCAGTGCTGTTGTGCCTGTGGATAGGCTGCAGAAGGATACTGAAGATCAGCAGTTTCTTTCAGGGCTGGCACCTTCCTTGTGGGAGAAGGAGCCGTAAGTTTGCCTTTTCAGAAAAAAGCTTCTGCCGAGAGCGAGCACCGTGACATGCTGAGTCTCTGGGAAAGCAGAGATCCCCAGTGCTGTTGTGCCTGTGGTTAGGCTGCAGAGGGATACTGAAGATCAGCAGTTTCTTTCAGGGCTGGCACCTTCCTTGTGGGAGAAGGAGCCGTAAGTTTGCCTTTTCAGAAAAAAGCTTCTGCCGAGAAAGAGCACCGTGACATGCTGAGTCTCTGGGAAAGCAGAGATCCCCAGTGCTGTTGTGCCTGTGGATAGGCTGCAGAAGGATACTGAAGATCAGCAGTTTCTTTCAGGGCTGGCACCTTCCTTGTGGGAGAAGGAGCCGTAAGTTTGCCTTTTCAGAAAAAAGCTTCTGCCGAGAAAGAGCACCGTGACATGCTGAGTCTCTGGGAAAGCAGAGATCCCCAGTGCTGTTGTGCCTGTGGTTAGGCTGCAGAGGGATACTGAAGATCAGCAGTTTCTTTCAGGGCTGGCACCTTCCTTGTGGGAGAAGGAGCCGTAAGTTTGCCTTTTCAGAAAAAAGCTTCTGCCGAGAAAGAGCACCGTGACATGCTGAGTCTCTGGGAAAGCAGAGATCCCCAGGCCTGTTGTGCCTGTGGATAGGCTGCAGAGGGATACTGAAGATCAGCAGTTTCTTTCAGGGCTGGCACCTTCCTTGTGGGAGAAGGAGCCGTAAGTTTGCCTTTTCAGAAAAAAGCTTCTGCCGAGAGCGAGCACCGTGACATGCTGAGTCTCTGGGAAAGCAGAGATCCCCAGTGCTGTTGTGCCTGTGGATAGGCTGCAGAGGGATACTGAAGATCAGCAGTTTCTTTCAGGGCTGGCACCTTCCTTGTGGGAGAAGGAGCCGTAAGTTTGCCTTTTCAGAAAAAAGCTTCTGCCGAGAAAGAGCACCGTGACATGCTGAGTCTCTGGGAAAGCAGAGATCCCCAGTGCTGTTGTGCCTGTGGATAGGCTGCAGAAGGATACTGAAGATCAGCAGTTTCTTTCAGGGCTGGCACCTTCCTTGTGGGAGAAGGAGCCGTAAGTTTGCCTTTTCAGAAAAAAGCTTCTGCCGAGAAAGAGCACCGTGACATGCTGAGTCTCTGGGAAAGCAGAGATCCCCAGTGCTGTTGTGCCTGTGGTTAGGCTGCAGAGGGATACTGAAGATCAGCAGTTTCTTTCAGGGCTGGCACCTTCCTTGTGGGAGAAGGAGCCGTAAGTTTGCCTTTTCAGAAAAAAGCTTCTGCCGAGAGCGAGCACCGTGACATGCTGAGTCTCTGGGAAAGCAGAGATCCCCAGTGCTGTTGTGCCTGTGGTTAGGCTGCAGAAGGATACTGAAGATCAGCAGTTTCTTTCAGGGCTGGCACCTTCCTTGTGGGAGAAGGAGCCGTAAGTTTGCCTTTTCAGAAAAAAGCTTCTGCCGAGAAAGAGCACCGTGACATGCTGAGTCTCTGGGAAAGCAGAGATCCCCAGGCCTGTTGTGCCTGTGGTTAGGCTGCAGAGGGATACTGAAGATCAGCAGTTTCTTTCAGGGCTGGCACCTTCCTTGTGGGAGAAGGAGCCGTAAGTTTGCCTTTTCAGAAAAAAGCTTCTGCCGAGAAAGAGCACCGTGACATGCTGAGTCTCTGGGAAAGCAGAGATCCCCAGGCCTGTTGTGCCTGTGGATAGGCTGCAGAAGGATAGTGAAGATCAGCAGTTTCTTTCAGGGCTGGCACCTTCCTTGTGGGAGAAGGAGCCGTAAGTTTGCCTTTTCAGAAAAAAGCTTCTGCCGAGAAAGAGCACCGTGACATGCTGAGTCTCTGGGAAAGCAGAGATCCCCAGTTTTGTTGTGCCTGTGGATACGCTGCAGAAGGATACTGAAGATCAGCAGTTTCTTTCAGGGCTGGCACCTTCCTTGTGGGAGAAGGAGCCGTAAGTTTGCCTTTTCAGAAAAAAGCTTCTGCCGAGAAAGAGCACCGTGACATGCTGAGTCTCTGGGAAAGCAGAGATCCCCAGTGCTGTTGTGCCTGTTGATAGGCTGCAGAGGGATACTGAAGATCAGCAGTTTCTTTCAGGGCTGGCACCTTCCTTGTGGGAGAAGGAGCCGTAAGTTTGCCTTTTCAGAAAAAAGCTTCTGCCGAGAAAGAGCACCGTGACATGCTGAGTCTCTGGGAAAGCAGAGATCCCCAGGCCTGTTGTGCCTGTGCTTAGGCTGCAGAGGGATACTGAAGATCAGCAGTTTCTTTCAGGGCTGGCACCTTCCTTGTGGGAGAAGGAGCCGTAAGTTTGCCTTTTCAGAAAAAAGCTTCTGCCGAGAAAGAGCACCGTGACATGCTGAGTCTCTGGGAAAGCAGAGATCCCCAGTTTTGTTGTGCCTGTGGATACGCTGCAGAAGGATACTGAAGATCAGCAGTTTCTTTCAGGGCTGGCACCTTCCTTGTTGGAGAAGGAGCCGTAAGTTTGCCTTTTCAGAAAAAAGCTTCTGCCGAGAAAGAGCACCGTGACATGCTGAGTCTCTGGGAAAGCAGAGATCCCCAGTGCTGTTGTGCCTGTGGAGAGGCTTCAGGGGGACGGTGAAGACCAGCAATTTCTTTCAGGGCTGGCACCTTCCTTGTGGGAGAAGGAGCCGTAAGTTTGCCTTTTCAGAAAAAAGCTTCTGCCGAGAGCGAGCACAGTGACATGCTGAGTCTCTGGGAAAGCAGAGATCCCCAGTGCTGTTGTGCCTGTGGATAGGCTGCAGAGGGATACTGAAGATCAGCAGTTTCTTTCAGGGCTGGCACCTTCCTTGTGGGAGAAGGAGCCGTAAGTTTGCCTTTTCAGAAAAAAGCTTCTGCCGAGAAAGAGCACCGTGACATGCTGAGTCTCTGGGAAAGCAGAGATCCCCAGTTTTGTTGTGCCTGTGGAGAGGCTTCAAGGGGACGGTGAAGACCAGCAGTTTCTTTCAGGGCTGGCACCTTCCTTGTGGGAGAAGGAGCCGTAAGTTTGCCTTTTCAGAAAAAAGCTTCTGCCGAGAAAGAGCACCGTGACATGCTGAGTCTCTGGGAAAGCAGAGATCCCCAGTGCTGTTGTGCCTGTGGTTAGGCTGCAGAGGGATACTGAAGATCAGCAGTTTCTTTCAGGGCTGGCACCTTCCTTGTGGGAGAAGGAGCCGTAAGTTTGCCTTTTCAGAAAAAAGCTTCTGCCGAGAGCGAGCACAGTGACATGCTGAGTCTCTGGGAAAGCAGAGATCCCCAGTGCTGTTGTGCCTGTTGTTAGGCTGCAGAGGGATACTGAAGATCAGCAGTTTCTTTCAGGGCTGGCACCTTCCTTGTGGGAGAAGGAGCCGTAAGTTTGCCTTTTCAGAAAAAAGCTTCTGCCGAGAAAGAGCACCGTGACATGCTGAGTCTCTGGGAAAGCAGAAATCCCCAGTGCTGTTGTGCCTGTGGAGAGGCTTCAGGGGGACGGTGAAGACCAGCAGTTTCTTTCAGGGCTGGCACCTTCCTTGTGGGAGAAGGAGCCGTAAGTTTGCCTTTTCAGAAAAAAGCTTCTGCCGAGAAAGAGCACCGTGACATGCTGAGTCTCTGGGAAAGCAGAGATCCCCAGTGCTGTTGTGCCTGTGGATAGGCTTCAGGGGGACGGTGAAGACCAGCAATTTCTTTCAGGGCTGGCACCTTCCTTGTGGGAGAAGGAGAGAGACGTTTGCCTTTTCAGAAAAAGCTTCTGCCGAGAGCGAGCACCGTGACATGCTGAGTCTCTGGGAAAGCAGAGATCCCCAGTTTTGTTGTGCCTGTGGATAGGCTGCAGAAGGATACTGAAGATCAGCAGTTTCTTTCAGGGCTGGCACCTTCCTTGTGGGAGAAGGAGCCGTAAGTTTGCCTTTTCAGAAAAAAGCTTCTGCCGAGAGCGAGCACCGTGACATGCTGAGTCTCTGGGAAAGCAGAGATCCCCAGTGCTGTTGTGCCTGTGGTTAGGCTGCAGAGGGATACTGAAGATCAGCAGTTTCTTTCAGGGCTGGCACCTTCCTTGTGGGAGAAGGAGCCGTAAGTTTGCCTTTTCAGAAAAAAGCTTCTGCCGAGAAAGAGCACCGTGACATGCTGAGTCTCTGGGAAAGCAGAGATCCCCAGTGCTGTTGTGCCTGTGGATAGGCTGCAGAAGGATACTGAAGATCAGCAGTTTCTTTCAGGGCTGGCACCTTCCTTGTGGGAGAAGGAGCCGTAAGTTTGCCTTTTCAGAAAAAAGCTTCTGCCGAGAAAGAGCACCGTGACATGCTGAGTCTCTGGGAAAGCAGAAATCCCCAGTGCTGTTGTGCCTGTGGAGAGGCTTCAGGGGGACGGTGAAGACCAGCAATTTTTTTCAGGGCTGGCACCTTCCTTGTGGGAGAAGGAGCCGTAAGTTTGCCTTTTCAGGAAAAAGCTTCTGCCGAGAAAGAGCACCGTGACATGCTGAGTCTCTGGGAAAGCAGAGATCCCCAGTTTTGTTGTGCCTGTGGATAGGCTGCAGAAGGATACTGAAGATCAGCAGTTTCTTTCAGGGCTGGCACCTTCCTTGTGGGAGAAGGAGCCGTAAGTTTGCCTTTTCAGAAAAAAGCTTCTGCCGAGAGCGAGCACCGTGACATGCTGAGTCTCTGGGAAAGCAGAGATCCCCAGTGCTGTTGTGCCTGTGGTTAGGCTGCAGAGGGATACTGAAGATCAGCAGTTTCTTTCAGGGCTGGCACCTTCCTTGTGGGAGAAGGAGCCGTAAGTTTGCCTTTTCAGAAAAAAGCTTCTGCCGAGAAAGAGCACCGTGACATGCTGAGTCTCTGGGAAAGCAGAGATCCCCAGTGCTGTTGTGCCTGTGGATAGGCTGCAGAAGGATACTGAAGATCAGCAGTTTCTTTCAGGGCTGGCACCTTCCTTGTGGGAGAAGGAGCCGTAAGTTTGCCTTTTCAGAAAAAAGCTTCTGCCGAGAAAGAGCACCGTGACATGCTGAGTCTCTGGGAAAGCAGAGATCCCCAGTGCTGTTGTGCCTGTGGATAGGCTGCAGAGGGATACTGAAGATCAGCAGTTTCTTTCAGGGCTGGCACCTTCCTTGTGGGAGAAGGAGCCGTAAGTTTGCCTTTTCAGAAATAAGCTTCTGCCGAGAAAGAGCACCGTGACATGCTGAGTCTCTGGGAAAGCAGAGATCCCCAGTGCTGTTGTGCCTGTGGATAGGCTGCAGAAGGATACTGAAGATCAGCAGTTTCTTTCAGGGCTGGCACCTTCCTTGTGGGAGAAGGAGCCGTAAGTTTGCCTTTTCAGAAAAAAGCTTCTGCCGAGAGCGAGCACCGTGACATGCTGAGTCTCTGGGAAAGCAGAAATCCCCAGTGCTGTTGTGCCTGTGGAGAGGCTTCAGGGGGACGGTGAAGACCAGCAATTTTTTTCAGGGCTGGCACCTTCCTTGTGGGAGAAGGAGCCGTAAGTTTGCCTTTTCAGAAAAAAGCTTCTGCCGAGAAAGAGCACCGTGACATGCTGAGTCTCTGGGAAAGCAGAGATCCCCAGTTTTGTTGTGCCTGTGGATAGGCTGCAGAAGGATACTGAAGATCAGCAGTTTCTTTCAGGGCTGGCACCTTCCTTGTGGGAGAAGGAGCCGTAAGTTTGCCTTTTCAGAAAAAAGCTTCTGCCGAGAAAGAGCACCGTGACATGCTGAGTCTCTGGGAAAGCAGAGATCCCCAGTGCTGTTGTGCCTGTGGATAGGCTGCAGAGGGATACTGAAGATCAGCAGTTTCTTTCAGGGCTGGCACCTTCCTTGTGGGAGAAGGAGCCGTAAGTTTGCCTTTTCAGAAAAAAGCTTCTGCCGAGAAAGAGCACAGTGACATGCTGAGTCTCTGGGAAAGCAGAGATCCCCAGTTTTGTTGTGCCTGTGGATAGGCTGCAGAAGGATACTGAAGATCAGCAGTTTCTTTCAGGGCTGGCACCTTCCTTGTGGGAGAAGGAGCCGTAAGTTTGCCTTTTCAGAAAAAAGCTTCTGCCGAGAGCGAGCACCGTGACATGCTGAGTCTCTGGGAAAGCAGAGATCCCCAGTGCTGTTGTGCCTGTGGATAGGCTTCAGGGGGACGGTGAAGACCAGCAATTTCTTTCAGGGCTGGCACCTTCCTTGTGGGAGACGGAGCCGTAAGTTTGCCTTTTCAGAAAAAAGCTTCTGCCGAGAGCGAGCACCGTGACATGCTGAGTCTCTGGGAAAGCAGAGATCCCCAGGCCTGTTGTGCCTGTGGTTAGGCTGCAGAGGGATACTGAAGATCAGCAGTTTCTTTCAGGGCTGGCACCTTCCTTGTGGGAGAAGGAGCCGTAAGTTTGCCTTTTCAGAAAAAAGCTTCTGCCGAGAAAGAGCACCGTGACATGCTGAGTCTCTGGGAAAGCAGAGATCCCCAGTGCTGTTGTGCCTGTGGATACGCTGCAGAAGGATACTGAAGATCAGCAGTTTCTTTCAGGGCTGGCACCTTCCTTGTGGGAGAAGGAGCCGTAAGTTTGCCTTTTCAGAAAAAAGCTTCTGCCGAGAAAGAGCACCGTGACATGCTGAGTCTCTGGGAAAGCAGAGATCCCCAGTGCTGTTGTGCCTGTGGTTAGGCTGCAGAGGGATACTGAAGATCAGCAGTTTCTTTCAGGGCTGGCACCTTCCTTGTGGGAGAAGGAGCCGTAAGTTTGCCTTTTCAGAAAAAAGCTTCTGCCGAGAGCGAGCACAGTGACATGCTGAGTCTCTGGGAAAGCAGAGATCCCCAGTGCTGTTGTGCCTGTGGTTAGGCTGCAGAGGGATACTGAAGATCAGCAGTTTCTTTCAGGGCTGGCACCTTCCTTGTGGGAGAAGGAGCCGTAAGTTTGCCTTTTCAGAAAAAAGCTTCTGCCGAGAAAGAGCACCGTGACATGCTGAGTCTCTGGGAAAGCAGAAATCCCCAGTGCTGTTGTGCCTGTGGAGAGGCTTCAGGGGGACGGTGAAGACCAGCAATTTCTTTCAGGGCTGGCACCTTCCTTGTGGGAGAAGGAGCCGTAAGTTTGCCTTTTCAGAAAAAAGCTTCTGCCGAGAAAGAGCACCGTGACATGCTGAGTCTCTGGGAAAGCAGAGATCCCCAGTTTTGTTGTGCCTGTGGATAGGCTGCAGAAGGATACTGAAGATCAGCAGTTTCTTTCAGGGCTGGCACCTTCCTTGTGGGAGAAGGAGCCGTAAGTTTGCCTTTTCAGAAAAAAGCTTCTGCCGAGAAAGAGCACCGTGACATGCTGAGTCTCTGGGAAAGCAGAGATCCCCAGTGCTGTTGTGCCTGTGGATAGGCTTCAGGGGGACGGTGAAGACCAGCAATTTCTTTCAGGGCTGGCACCTTCCTTGTGGGAGAAGGAGAGAGACGTTTGCCTTTTCAGAAAAAGCTTCTGCCGAGAGCGAGCACCGTGACATGCTGAGTCTCTGGGAAAGCAGAGATCCCCAGTGCTGTTGTGCCTGTGGATAGGCTGCAGAAGGATACTGAAGATCAGCAGTTTCTTTCAGGGCTGGCACCTTCCTTGTGGGAGAAGGAGCCGTAAGTTTGCCTTTTCAGAAAAAAGCTTCTGCCGAGAGCGAGCACCGTGACATGCTGAGTCTCTGGGAAAGCAGAGATCCCCAGTGCTGTTGTGCCTGTGGTTAGGCTGCAGAGGGATACTGAAGATCAGCAGTTTCTTTCAGGGCTGGCACCTTCCTTGTGGGAGAAGGAGCCGTAAGTTTGCCTTTTCAGAAAAAAGCTTCTGCCGAGAAAGAGCACCGTGACATGCTGAGTCTCTGGGAAAGCAGAGATCCCCAGTGCTGTTGTGCCTGTGGATAGGCTGCAGAAGGATACTGAAGATCAGCAGTTTCTTTCAGGGCTGGCACCTTCCTTGTGGGAGAAGGAGCCGTAAGTTTGCCTTTTCAGAAAAAAGCTTCTGCCGAGAAAGAGCACCGTGACATGCTGAGTCTCTGGGAAAGCAGAGATCCCCAGTGCTGTTGTGCCTGTGGATAGGCTGCAGAAGGATACTGAAGATCAGCAGTTTCTTTCAGGGCTGGCACCTTCCTTGTGGGAGAAGGAGCCGTAAGTTTGCCTTTTCAGAAAAAAGCTTCTGCCGAGAAAGAGCACCGTGACATGCTGAGTCTCTGGGAAAGCAGAAATCCCCAGTGCTGTTGTGCCTGTGGAGAGGCTTCAGGGGGACGGTGAAGACCAGCAATTTTTTTCAGGGCTGGCACCTTCCTTGTGGGAGAAGGAGCCGTAAGTTTGCCTTTTCAGGAAAAAGCTTCTGCCGAGAAAGTGCACCGTGACATGCTGAGTCTCTGGGAAAGCAGAGATCCCCAGTTTTGTTGTGCCTGTGGATAGGCTGCAGAAGGATACTGAAGATCAGCAGTTTCTTTCAGGGCTGGCACCTTCCTTGTGGGAGAAGGAGCCGTAAGTTTGCCTTTTCAGAAAAAAGCTTCTGCCGAGAGCGAGCACCGTGACATGCTGAGTCTCTGGGAAAGCAGAGATCCCCAGTGCTGTTGTGCCTGTGGTTAGGCTGCAGAGGGATACTGAAGATCAGCAGTTTCTTTCAGGGCTGGCACCTTCCTTGTGGGAGAAGGAGCCGTAAGTTTGCCTTTTCAGAAAAAAGCTTCTGCCGAGAGCGAGCACAGTGACATGCTGAGTCTCTGGGAAAGCAGAGATCCCCAGTGCTGTTGTGCCTGTGGATAGGCTGCAGAAGGATACTGAAGATCAGCAGTTTCTTTCAGGGCTGGCACCTTCCTTGTGGGAGAAGGAGCCGTAAGTTTGCCTTTTCAGAAAAAAGCTTCTGCCGAGAAAGAGCACCGTGACATGCTGAGTCTCTGGGAAAGCAGAGATCCCCAGTGCTGTTGTGCCTGTGGTTAGGCTGCAGAGGGATACTGAAGATCAGCAGTTTCTTTCAGGGCTGGCACCTTCCTTGTGGGAGAAGGAGCCGTAAGTTTGCCTTTTCAGAAAAAAGCTTCTGCCGAGAAAGAGCACCGTGACATGCTGAGTCTCTGGGAAAGCAGAGATCCCCAGTGCTGTTGTGCCTGTGGATAGGCTGCAGAAGGATACTGAAGATCAGCAGTTTCTTTCAGGGCTGGCACCTTCCTTGTGGGAGAAGGAGCCGTAAGTTTGCCTTTTCAGAAAAAAGCTTCTGCCGAGAGCGAGCACCGTGACATGCTGAGTCTCTGGGAAAGCAGAAATCCCCAGTGCTGTTGTGCCTGTGGAGAGGCTTCAGGGGGACGGTGAAGACCAGCAATTTTTTTCAGGGCTGGCACCTTCCTTGTGGGAGAAGGAGCCGTAAGTTTGCCTTTTCAGAAAAAAGCTTCTGCCGAGAAAGAGCACCGTGACATGCTGAGTCTCTGGGAAAGCAGAGATCCCCAGTTTTGTTGTGCCTGTGGATAGGCTGCAGAAGGATACTGAAGATCAGCAGTTTCTTTCAGGGCTGGCACCTTCCTTGTGGGAGAAGGAGCCGTAAGTTTGCCTTTTCAGAAAAAAGCTTCTGCCGAGAAAGAGCACCGTGACATGCTGAGTCTCTGGGAAAGCAGAGATCCCCAGTGCTGTTGTGCCTGTGGATAGGCTTCAGGGGGACGGTGAAGACCAGCAATTTCTTTCAGGGCTGGCACCTTCCTTGTGGGAGAAGGAGCCGTAAGTTTGCCTTTTCAGAAAAAAGCTTCTGCCGAGAGCGAGCACCGTGACATGCTGAGTCTCTGGGAAAGCAGAGATCCCCAGGCCTGTTGTGCCTGTGGTTAGGCTGCAGAGGGATACTGAAGATCAGCAGTTTCTTTCAGGGCTGGCACCTTCCTTGTGGGAGAAGGAGCCGTAAGTTTGCCTTTTCAGAAAAAAGCTTCTGCCGAGAAAGAGCACCGTGACATGCTGAGTCTCTGGGAAAGCAGAGATCCCCAGTGCTGTTGTGCCTGTGGATACGCTGCAGAAGGATACTGAAGATCAGCAGTTTCTTTCAGGGCTGGCACCTTCCTTGTGGGAGAAGGAGCCGTAAGTTTGCCTTTTCAGAAAAAAGCTTCTGCCGAGAAAGAGCACCGTGACATGCTGAGTCTCTGGGAAAGCAGAGATCCCCAGTGCTGTTGTGCCTGTGGTTAGGCTGCAGAGGGATACTGAAGATCAGCAGTTTCTTTCAGGGCTGGCACCTTCCTTGTGGGAGAAGGAGCCGTAAGTTTGCCTTTTCAGAAAAAAGCTTCTGCCGAGAGCGAGCACAGTGACATGCTGAGTCTCTGGGAAAGCAGAGATCCCCAGTGCTGTTGTGCCTGTGGTTAGGCTGCAGAGGGATACTGAAGATCAGCAGTTTCTTTCAGGGCTGGCACCTTCCTTGTGGGAGAAGGAGCCGTAAGTTTGCCTTTTCAGAAAAAAGCTTCTGCCGAGAAAGAGCACCGTGACATGCTGAGTCTCTGGGAAAGCAGAAATCCCCAGTGCTGTTGTGCCTGTGGAGAGGCTTCAGGGGGACGGTGAAGACCAGCAATTTCTTTCAGGGCTGGCACCTTCCTTGTGGGAGAAGGAGCCGTAAGTTTGCCTTTTCAGAAAAAAGCTTCTGCCGAGAAAGAGCACCGTGACATGCTGAGTCTCTGGGAAAGCAGAGATCCCCAGTTTTGTTGTGCCTGTGGATAGGCTGCAGAAGGATACTGAAGATCAGCAGTTTCTTTCAGGGCTGGCACCTTCCTTGTGGGAGAAGGAGCCGTAAGTTTGCCTTTTCAGAAAAAAGCTTCTGCCGAGAAAGAGCACCGTGACATGCTGAGTCTCTGGGAAAGCAGAGATCCCCAGTGCTGTTGTGCCTGTGGATAGGCTTCAGGGGGACGGTGAAGACCAGCAATTTCTTTCAGGGCTGGCACCTTCCTTGTGGGAGAAGGAGAGAGACGTTTGCCTTTTCAGAAAAAGCTTCTGCCGAGAGCGAGCACCGTGACATGCTGAGTCTCTGGGAAAGCAGAGATCCCCAGTGCTGTTGTGCCTGTGGATAGGCTGCAGAGGGATACTGAAGATCAGCAGTTTCTTTCAGGGCTGGCACCTTCCTTGTGGGAGAAGGAGCCGTAAGTTTGCCTTTTCAGAAAAAAGCTTCTGCCGAGAAAGAGCACCGTGACATGCTGAGTCTCTGGGAAAGCAGAGATCCCCAGGCCTGTTGTGCCTGTGGATAGGCTGCAGAGGGATACTGAAGATCAGCAGTTTCTTTCAGGGCTGGCACCTTCCTTGTGGGAGAAGGAGCCGTAAGTTTGCCTTTTCAGAAAAAAGCTTCTGCCGAGAAAGAGCACCGTGACATGCTGAGTCTCTGGGAAAGCAGAGATCCCCAGTTTTGTTGTGCCTGTGGATACGCTGCAGAAGGATACTGAAGATCAGCAGTTTCTTTCAGGGCTGGCACCTTCCTTGTGGGAGAAGGAGCCGTAAGTTTGCCTTTTCAGAAAAAAGCTTCTGCCGAGAAAGAGCACCGTGACATGCTGAGTCTCTGGGAAAGCAGAGATCCCCAGGCCTGTTGTGCCTGTGCTTAGGCTGCAGAGGGATACTGAAGATCAGCAGTTTCTTTCAGGGCTGGCACCTTCCTTGTGGGAGAAGGAGCCGTAAGTTTGCCTTTTCAGAAAAAAGCTTCTGCCGAGAAAGAGCACCGTGACATGCTGAGTCTCTGGGAAAGCAGAGATCCCCAGTGCTGTTGTGCCTGTGGTTAGGCTGCAGAGGGATACTGAAGATCAGCAGTTTCTTTCAGGGCTGGCACCTTCCTTGTGGGAGAAGGAGCCGTAAGTTTGCCTTTTCAGAAAAAAGCTTCTGCCGAGAGCGAGCACAGTGACATGCTGAGTCTCTGGGAAAGCAGAGATCCCCAGTGCTGTTGTGCCTGTGGATAGGCTGCAGAGGGATACTGAAGATCAGCAGTTTCTTTCAGGGCTGGCACCTTCCTTGTGGGAGAAGGAGCCGTAAGTTTGCCTTTTCAGAAAAAAGCTTCTGCCGAGAAAGAGCACCGTGACATGCTGAGTCTCTGGGAAAGCAGAGATCCCCAGTTTTGTTGTGCCTGTGGAGAGGCTTCAAGGGGACGGTGAAGACCAGCAGTTTCTTTCAGGGCTGGCACCTTCCTTGTGGGAGAAGGAGCCGTAAGTTTGCCTTTTCAGAAAAAAGCTTCTGCCGAGAGCGAGCACCGTGACATGCTGAGTCTCTGGGAAAGCAGAGATCCCCAGGCCTGTTGTGCCTGTGGAGAGGCTTCAGGGGGACGGTGAAGACCAGCAATTTCTTTCAGGGCTGGCACCTTCCTTGTGGGAGAAGGAGCCGTAAGTTTGCCTTTTCAGAAAAAAGCTTCTGCCGAGAAAGAGCACCGTGACATGCTGAGTCTCTGGGAAAGCAGAGATCCCCAGTTTTGTTGTGCCTGTGGAGAGGCTTCAAGGGGACGGTGAAGACCAGCAGTTTCTTTCAGGGCTGGCACCTTCCTTGTGGGAGAAGGAGAGAGACGTTTGCCTTTTCAGAAAAAAGCTTCTGCCGAGAGCGAGCACCGTGACATGCTGAGTCTCTGGGAAAGCAGAGATCCCCAGGCCTGTTGTGCCTGTGGATAGGCTGCAGAGGGATACTGAAGATCAGCAGTTTCTTTCAGGGCTGGCACCTTCCTTGTGGGAGAAGGAGCCGTAAGTTTGCCTTTTCAGAAAAAAGCTTCTGCCGAGAGCGAGCACCGTGACATGCTGAGTCTCTGGGAAAGCAGAGATCCCCAGTGCTGTTGTGCCTGTGGAGAGGCTTCAGGGGGACGGTGAAGACCAGCAATTTCTTTCAGGGCTGGCACCTTCCTTGTGGGAGAAGGAGCCGTAAGTTTGCCTTTTCAGAAAAAAGCTTCTGCCGAGAGCGAGCACAGTGACATGCTGAGTCTCTGGGAAAGCAGAGATCCCCAGTGCTGTTGTGCCTGTGGATAGGCTGCAGAGGGATACTGAAGATCAGCAGTTTCTTTCAGGGCTGGCACCTTCCTTGTGGGAGAAGGAGCCGTAAGTTTGCCTTTTCAGAAAAAAGCTTCTGCCGAGAAAGAGCACCGTGACATGCTGAGTCTCTGGGAAAGCAGAGATCCCCAGGCCTGTTGTGCCTGTGCTTAGGCTGCAGAGGGATACTGAAGATCAGCAGTTTCTTTCAGGGCTGGCACCTTCCTTGTGGGAGAAGGAGCCGTAAGTTTGCCTTTTCAGAAAAAAGCTTCTGCCGAGAAAGAGCACCGTGACATGCTGAGTCTCTGGGAAAGCAGAGATCCCCAGTGCTGTTGTGCCTGTGGTTAGGCTGCAGAGGGATACTGAAGATCAGCAGTTTCTTTCAGGGCTGGCACCTTCCTTGTGGGAGAAGGAGCCGTAAGTTTGCCTTTTCAGAAAAAAGCTTCTGCCGAGAGCGAGCACAGTGACATGCTGAGTCTCTGGGAAAGCAGAGATCCCCAGTGCTGTTGTGCCTGTGGATAGGCTGCAGAGGGATACTGAAGATCAGCAGTTTCTTTCAGGGCTGGCACCTTCCTTGTGGGAGAAGGAGCCGTAAGTTTGCCTTTTCAGAAAAAAGCTTCTGCCGAGAAAGAGCACCGTGACATGCTGAGTCTCTGGGAAAGCAGAGATCCCCAGTTTTGTTGTGCCTGTGGAGAGGCTTCAAGGGGACGGTGAAGACCAGCAGTTTCTTTCAGGGCTGGCACCTTCCTTGTGGGAGAAGGAGCCGTAAGTTTGCGTTTTCAGAAAAAAGCTTCTGCCGAGAGCGAGCACCGTGACATGCTGAGTCTCTGGGAAAGCAGAGATCCCCAGGCCTGTTGTGCCTGTGGAGAGGCTTCAGGGGGACGGTGAAGACCAGCAATTTCTTTCAGGGCTGGCACCTTCCTTGTGGGAGAAGGAGCCGTAAGTTTGCCTTTTCAGAAAAAAGCTTCTGCCGAGAAAGAGCACCGTGACATGCTGAGTCTCTGGGAAAGCAGAGATCCCCAGTTTTGTTGTGCCTGTGGAGAGGCTTCAAGGGGACGGTGAAGACCAGCAGTTTCTTTCAGGGCTGGCACCTTCCTTGTGGGAGAAGGAGAGAGACGTTTGCCTTTTCAGAAAAAAGCTTCTGCCGAGAGCGAGCACCGTGACATGCTGAGTCTCTGGGAAAGCAGAGATCCCCAGGCCTGTTGTGCCTGTGGTTAGGCTGCAGAGGGATACTGAAGATCAGCAGTTTCTTTCAGGGCTGGCACCTTCCTTGTGGGAGAAGGAGCCGTAAGTTTGCCTTTTCAGAAAAAAGCTTCTGCCGAGAAAGAGCACCGTGACATGCTGAGTCTCTGGGAAAGCAGAGATCCCCAGTGCTGTTGTGCCTGTGGATAGGCTGCAGAGGGATACTGAAGATCAGCAGTTTCTTTCAGGGCTGGCACCTTCCTTGTGGGAGAAGGAGCCGTAAGTTTGCCTTTTCAGAAAAAAGCTTCTGCCGAGAAAGAGCACCGTGACATGCTGAGTCTCTGGGAAAGCAGAGATCCCCAGGCCTGTTGTGCCTGTGCTTAGGCTGCAGAGGGATACTGAAGATCAGCAGTTTCTTTCAGGGCTGGCACCTTCCTTGTGGGAGAAGGAGCCGTAAGTTTGCCTTTTCAGAAAAAAGCTTCTGCCGAGAAAGAGCACCGTGACATGCTGAGTCTCTGGGAAAGCAGAGATCCCCAGTGCTGTTGTGCCTGTGGTTAGGCTGCAGAGGGATACTGAAGATCAGCAGTTTCTTTCAGGGCTGGCACCTTCCTTGTGGGAGAAGGAGCCGTAAGTTTGCCTTTTCAGAAAAAAGCTTCTGCCGAGAGCGAGCACAGTGACATGCTGAGTCTCTGGGAAAGCAGAGATCCCCAGTGCTGTTGTGCCTGTGGATAGGCTGCAGAGGGATACTGAAGATCAGCAGTTTCTTTCAGGGCTGGCACCTTCCTTGTGGGAGAAGGAGCCGTAAGTTTGCCTTTTCAGAAAAAAGCTTCTGCCGAGAAAGAGCACCGTGACATGCTGAGTCTCTGGGAAAGCAGAGATCCCCAGTTTTGTTGTGCCTGTGGAGAGGCTTCAAGGGGACGGTGAAGACCAGCAGTTTCTTTCAGGGCTGGCACCTTCCTTGTGGGAGAAGGAGCCGTAAGTTTGCGTTTTCAGAAAAAAGCTTCTGCCGAGAGCGAGCACCGTGACATGCTGAGTCTCTGGGAAAGCAGAGATCCCCAGGCCTGTTGTGCCTGTGGAGAGGCTTCAGGGGGACGGTGAAGACCAGCAATTTCTTTCAGGGCTGGCACCTTCCTTGTGGGAGAAGGAGCCGTAAGTTTGCCTTTTCAGAAAAAAGCTTCTGCCGAGAAAGAGCACCGTGACATGCTGAGTCTCTGGGAAAGCAGAGATCCCCAGTTTTGTTGTGCCTGTGGAGAGGCTTCAAGGGGACGGTGAAGACCAGCAGTTTCTTTCAGGGCTGGCACCTTCCTTGTGGGAGAAGGAGAGAGACGTTTGCCTTTTCAGAAAAAAGCTTCTGCCGAGAGCGAGCACCGTGACATGCTGAGTCTCTGGGAAAGCAGAGATCCCCAGGCCTGTTGTGCCTGTGGTTAGGCTGCAGAGGGATACTGAAGATCAGCAGTTTCTTTCAGGGCTGGCACCTTCCTTGTGGGAGAAGGAGCCGTAAGTTTGCCTTTTCAGAAAAAAGCTTCTGCCGAGAAAGAGCACCGTGACATGCTGAGTCTCTGGGAAAGCAGAGATCCCCAGTGCTGTTGTGCCTGTGGATAGGCTGCAGAGGGATACTGAAGATCAGCAGTTTCTTTCAGGGCTGGCACCTTCCTTGTGGGAGAAGGAGCCGTAAGTTTGCCTTTTCAGAAAAAAGCTTCTGCCGAGAAAGAGCACCGTGACATGCTGAGTCTCTGGGAAAGCAGAGATCCCCAGGCCTGTTGTGCCTGTGCTTAGGCTGCAGAGGGATACTGAAGATCAGCAGTTTCTTTCAGGGCTGGCACCTTCCTTGTGGGAGAAGGAGCCGTAAGTTTGCCTTTTCAGAAAAAAGCTTCTGCCGAGAAAGAGCACCGTGACATGCTGAGTCTCTGGGAAAGCAGAGATCCCCAGTGCTGTTGTGCCTGTGGTTAGGCTGCAGAGGGATACTGAAGATCAGCAGTTTCTTTCAGGGCTGGCACCTTCCTTGTGGGAGAAGGAGCCGTAAGTTTGCCTTTTCAGAAAAAAGCTTCTGCCGAGAGCGAGCACAGTGACATGCTGAGTCTCTGGGAAAGCAGAGATCCCCAGTGCTGTTGTGCCTGTGGATAGGCTGCAGAGGGATACTGAAGATCAGCAGTTTCTTTCAGGGCTGGCACCTTCCTTGTGGGAGAAGGAGCCGTAAGTTTGCCTTTTCAGAAAAAAGCTTCTGCCGAGAAAGAGCACCGTGACATGCTGAGTCTCTGGGAAAGCAGAGATCCCCAGTTTTGTTGTGCCTGTGGAGAGGCTTCAAGGGGACGGTGAAGACCAGCAGTTTCTTTCAGGGCTGGCACCTTCCTTGTGGGAGAAGGAGCCGTAAGTTTGCGTTTTCAGAAAAAAGCTTCTGCCGAGAGCGAGCACCGTGACATGCTGAGTCTCTGGGAAAGCAGAGATCCCCAGGCCTGTTGTGCCTGTGGAGAGGCTTCAGGGGGACGGTGAAGACCAGCAATTTCTTTCAGGGCTGGCACCTTCCTTATGGGAGAAGGAGCCGTAAGTTTGCCTTTTCAGAAAAAAGCTTCTGCCGAGAAAGAGCACCGTGACATGCTGAGTCTCTGGGAAAGCAGAGATCCCCAGTTTTGTTGTGCCTGTGGAGAGGCTTCAAGGGGACGGTGAAGACCAGCAGTTTCTTTCAGGGCTGGCACCTTCCTTGTGGGAGAAGGAGAGAGACGTTTGCCTTTTCAGAAAAAAGCTTCTGCCGAGAGCGAGCACCGTGACATGCTGAGTCTCTGGGAAAGCAGAGATCCCCAGGCCTGTTGTGCCTGTGGTTAGGCTGCAGAGGGATACTGAAGATCAGCAGTTTCTTTCAGGGCTGGCACCTTCCTTGTGGGAGAAGGAGCCGTAAGTTTGCCTTTTCAGAAAAAAGCTTCTGCCGAGAAAGAGCACCGTGACATGCTGAGTCTCTGGGAAAGCAGAGATCCCCAGTGCTGTTGTGCCTGTGGTTAGGCTGCAGAGGGATACTGAAGATCAGCAGTTTCTTTCAGGGCTGGCACCTTCCTTGTGGGAGAAGGAGCCGTAAGTTTGCCTTTTCAGAAAAAAGCTTCTGCCGAGAAAGAGCACCGTGACATGCTGAGTCTCTGGGAAAGCAGAAATCCCCAGTGCTGTTGTGCCTGTGGAGAGGCTTCAGGGGGACGGTGAAGACCAGCAATTTCTTTCAGGGCTGGCACCTTCCTTGTGGGAGAAGGAGCCGTAAGTTTGCCTTTTCAGAAAAAAGCTTCTGCCGAGAAAGAGCACCGTGACATGCTGAGTCTCTGGGAAAGCAGAGATCCCCAGTTTTGTTGTGCCTGTGGATAGGCTGCAGAAGGATACTGAAGATCAGCAGTTTCTTTCAGGGCTGGCACCTTCCTTGTGGGAGAAGGAGCCGTAAGTTTGCCTTTTCAGAAAAAAGCTTCTGCCGAGAAAGAGCACCGTGACATGCTGAGTCTCTGGGAAAGCAGAGATCCCCAGTGCTGTTGTGCCTGTGGATAGGCTTCAGGGGGACGGTGAAGACCAGCAATTTCTTTCAGGGCTGGCACCTTCCTTGTGGGAGAAGGAGAGAGACGTTTGCCTTTTCAGAAAAAGCTTCTGCCGAGAGCGAGCACCGTGACATGCTGAGTCTCTGGGAAAGCAGAGATCCCCAGTGCTGTTGTGCCTGTGTATAGGCTGCAGAAGGATACTGAAGATCAGCAGTTTCTTTCAGGGCTGGCACCTTCCTTGTGGGAGAAGGAGCCGTAAGTTTGCCTTTTCAGAAAAAAGCTTCTGCCGAGAAAGAGCACCGTGACATGCTGAGTCTCTGGGAAAGCAGAGATCCCCAGTGCTGTTGTGCCTGTGGATAGGCTGCAGAAGGATACTGAAGATCAGCAGTTTCTTTCAGGGCTGGCACCTTCCTTGTGGGAGAAGGAGCCGTAAGTTTGCCTTTTCAGAAAAAAGCTTCTGCCGAGAAAGAGCACCGTGACATGCTGAGTCTCTGGGAAAGCAGAGATCCCCAGTGCTGTTGTGCCTGTGGATAGGCTGCAGAGGGATACTGAAGATCAGCAGTTTCTTTCAGGGCTGGCACCTTCCTTGTGGGAGAAGGAGCCGTAAGTTTGCCTTTTCAGAAAAAAGCTTCTGCCGAGAAAGAGCACCGTGACATGCTGAGTCTCTGGGAAAGCAGAGATCCCCAGGCCTGTTGTGCCTGTGCTTAGGCTGCAGAGGGATACTGAAGATCAGCAGTTTCTTTCAGGGCTGGCACCTTCCTTGTGGGAGAAGGAGCCGTAAGTTTGCCTTTTCAGAAAAAAGCTTCTGCCGAGAGCGAGCACAGTGACATGCTGAGTCTCTGGGAAAGCAGAGATCCCCAGTGCTGTTGTGCCTGTGGTTAGGCTGCAGAGGGATACTGAAGATCAGCAGTTTCTTTCAG
Organism: Astur gentilis; assembly: GCF_929443795.1. Lineage (NCBI taxonomy): Eukaryota > Metazoa > Chordata > Aves > Accipitriformes > Accipitridae > Astur > Astur gentilis. The sequence goes on along the minus strand of NC_064889.1, from coordinate 10,623,612 downwards.
GGCTGGCACCTTCCTTGTGGGAGAAGGAGCCGTAAGTTTGCCTTTTCAGAAAAAAGCTTCTGCCGAGAAAGAGCACCGTGACATGCTGAGTCTCTGGGAAAGCAGAGATCCCCAGTTTTGTTGTGCCTGTGGATACGCTGCAGAAGGATACTGAAGATCAGCAGTTTCTTTCAGGGCTGGCACCTTCCTTGTGGGAGAAGGAGCCGTAAGTTTGCCTTTTCAGAAAAAAGCTTCTGCCGAGAAAGAGCACCGTGACATGCTGAGTCTCTGGGAAAGCAGAGATCCCCAGTGCTGTTGTGCCTGTGGAGAGGCTTCAGGGGGACGGTGAAGACCAGCAATTTCTTTCAGGGCTGGCACCTTCCTTGTGGGAGAAGGAGCCGTAAGTTTGCCTTTTCAGAAAAAAGCTTCTGCCGAGAAAGAGCACCGTGACATGCTGAGTCTCTGGGAAAGCAGAGATCCCCAGGCCTGTTGTGCCTGTGGATAGGCTGCAGAGGGATACTGAAGATCAGCAGTTTCTTTCAGGGCTGGCACCTTCCTTGTGGGAGAAGGAGCCGTAAGTTTGCCTTTTCAGAAAAAAGCTTCTGCCGAGAAAGAGCACCGTGACATGCTGAGTCTCTGGGAAAGCAGAGATCCCCAGTTTTGTTGTGCCTGTGGATACGCTGCAGAAGGATACTGAAGATCAGCAGTTTCTTTCAGGGCTGGCACCTTCCTTGTGGGAGAAGGAGCCGTAAGTTTGCCTTTTCAGAAAAAAGCTTCTGCCGAGAAAGAGCACCGTGACATGCTGAGTCTCTGGGAAAGCAGAGATCCCCAGTGCTGTTGTGCCTGTGGAGAGGCTTCAGGGGGACGGTGAAGACCAGCAATTTCTTTCAGGGCTGGCACCTTCCTTGTGGGAGAAGGAGCCGTAAGTTTGCCTTTTCAGAAAAAAGCTTCTGCCGAGAAAGAGCACCGTGACATGCTGAGTCTCTGGGAAAGCAGAGATCCCCAGTGCTGTTGTGCCTGTGCTTAGGCTGCAGAGGGATACTGAAGATCAGCAGTTTCTTTCAGGGCTGGCACCTTCCTTGTGGGAGAAGGAGCCGTAAGTTTGCCTTTTCAGAAAAAAGCTTCTGCCGAGAAAGAGCACCGTGACATGCTGAGTCTCTGGGAAAGCAGAGATCCCCAGTTTTGTTGTGCCTGTGGATACGCTGCAGAAGGATACTGAAGATCAGCAGTTTCTTTCAGGGCTGGCACCTTCCTTGTGGGAGAAGGAGCCGTAAGTTTGCCTTTTCAGAAAAAAGCTTCTGCCGAGAAAGAGCACCGTGACATGCTGAGTCTCTGGGAAAGCAGAGATCCCCAGTGCTGTTGTGCCTGTGGATAGGCTGCAGAAGGATACTGAAGATCAGCAGTTTCTTTCAGGGCTGGCACCTTCCTTGTGGGAGAAGGAGCCGTAAGTTTGCCTTTTCAGAAAAAAGCTTCTGCCGAGAAAGAGCACCGTGACATGCTGAGTCTCTGGGAAAGCAGAGATCCCCAGTGCTGTTGTGCCTGTGGATAGGCTGCAGAAGGATACTGAAGATCAGCAGTTTCTTTCAGGGCTGGCACCTTCCTTGTGGGAGAAGGAGCCGTAAGTTTGCCTTTTCAGAAAAAAGCTTCTGCCGAGAAAGAGCACCGTGACATGCTGAGTCTCTGGGAAAGCAGAGATCCCCAGTGCTGTTGTGCCTGTGGATACGCTGCAGAAGGATACTGAAGATCAGCAGTTTCTTTCAGGGCTGGCACCTTCCTTGTGGGAGAAGGAGCCGTAAGTTTGCCTTTTCAGAAAAAAGCTTCTGCCGAGAAAGAGCACCGTGACATGCTGAGTCTCTGGGAAAGCAGAGATCCCCAGGCCTGTTGTGCCTGTGGATAGGCTGCAGAAGGATACTGAAGATCAGCAGTTTCTTTCAGGGCTGGCACCTTCCTTGTGGGAGAAGGAGCCGTAAGTTTGCCTTTTCAGAAAAAAGCTTCTGCCGAGAGCGAGCACCGTGACATGCTGAGTCTCTGGGAAAGCAGAGATCCCCAGGCCTGTTGTGCCTGTGGTTAGGCTGCAGAGGGATACTGAAGATCAGCAGTTTCTTTCAGGGCTGGCACCTTCCTTGTGGGAGAAGGAGCCGTAAGTTTGCCTTTTCAGAAAAAAGCTTCTGCCGAGAAAGAGCACCGTGACATGCTGAGTCTCTGGGAAAGCAGAGATCCCCAGTGCTGTTGTGCCTGTGGATAGGCTGCAGAGGGATACTGAAGATCAGCAGTTTCTTTCAGGGCTGGCACCTTCCTTGTGGGAGAAGGAGCCGTAAGTTTGCCTTTTCAGAAAAAAGCTTCTGCCGAGAAAGAGCACCGTGACATGCTGAGTCTCTGGGAAAGCAGAGATCCCCAGGCCTGTTGTGCCTGTGCTTAGGCTGCAGAGGGATACTGAAGATCAGCAGTTTCTTTCAGGGCTGGCACCTTCCTTGTGGGAGAAGGAGCCGTAAGTTTGCCTTTTCAGAAAAAAGCTTCTGCCGAGAGCGAGCACAGTGACATGCTGAGTCTCTGGGAAAGCAGAGATCCCCAGTGCTGTTGTGCCTGTGGTTAGGCTGCAGAGGGATACTGAAGATCAGCAGTTTCTTTCAGGGCTGGCACCTTCCTTGTGGGAGAAGGAGCCGTAAGTTTGCCTTTTCAGAAAAAAGCTTCTGCCGAGAAAGAGCACCGTGACATGCTGAGTCTCTGGGAAAGCAGAGATCCCCAGTTTTGTTGTGCCTGTGGATACGCTGCAGAAGGATACTGAAGATCAGCAGTTTCTTTCAGGGCTGGCACCTTCCTTGTGGGAGAAGGAGCCGTAAGTTTGCCTTTTCAGAAAAAAGCTTCTGCCGAGAAAGAGCACCGTGACATGCTGAGTCTCTGGGAAAGCAGAGATCCCCAGTGCTGTTGTGCCTGTGGAGAGGCTTCAGGGGGACGGTGAAGACCAGCAATTTCTTTCAGGGCTGGCACCTTCCTTGTGGGAGAAGGAGCCGTAAGTTTGCCTTTTCAGAAAAAAGCTTCTGCCGAGAAAGAGCACCGTGACATGCTGAGTCTCTGGGAAAGCAGAGATCCCCAGGCCTGTTGTGCCTGTGGATAGGCTGCAGAGGGATACTGAAGATCAGCAGTTTCTTTCAGGGCTGGCACCTTCCTTGTGGGAGAAGGAGCCGTAAGTTTGCCTTTTCAGAAAAAAGCTTCTGCCGAGAAAGAGCACCGTGACATGCTGAGTCTCTGGGAAAGCAGAGATCCCCAGTTTTGTTGTGCCTGTGGATAGGCTGCAGAAGGATACTGAAGATCAGCAGTTTCTTTCAGGGCTGGCACCTTCCTTGTGGGAGAAGGAGCCGTAAGTTTGCCTTTTCAGAAAAAAGCTTCTGCCGAGAAAGAGCACCGTGACATGCTGAGTCTCTGGGAAAGCAGAGATCCCCAGTGCTGTTGTGCCTGTGGATAGGCTTCAGGGGGACGGTGAAGACCAGCAATTTCTTTCAGGGCTGGCACCTTCCTTGTGGGAGAAGGAGAGAGACGTTTGCCTTTTCAGAAAAAGCTTCTGCCGAGAGCGAGCACCGTGACATGCTGAGTCTCTGGGAAAGCAGAGATCCCCAGTGCTGTTGTGCCTGTGTATAGGCTGCAGAAGGATACTGAAGATCAGCAGTTTCTTTCAGGGCTGGCACCTTCCTTGTGGGAGAAGGAGCCGTAAGTTTGCCTTTTCAGAAAAAAGCTTCTGCCGAGAAAGAGCACCGTGACATGCTGAGTCTCTGGGAAAGCAGAGATCCCCAGTGCTGTTGTGCCTGTGGATAGGCTGCAGAAGGATACTGAAGATCAGCAGTTTCTTTCAGGGCTGGCACCTTCCTTGTGGGAGAAGGAGCCGTAAGTTTGCCTTTTCAGAAAAAAGCTTCTGCCGAGAAAGAGCACCGTGACATGCTGAGTCTCTGGGAAAGCAGAGATCCCCAGTGCTGTTGTGCCTGTGGATAGGCTGCAGAGGGATACTGAAGATCAGCAGTTTCTTTCAGGGCTGGCACCTTCCTTGTGGGAGAAGGAGCCGTAAGTTTGCCTTTTCAGAAAAAAGCTTCTGCCGAGAAAGAGCACCGTGACATGCTGAGTCTCTGGGAAAGCAGAGATCCCCAGGCCTGTTGTGCCTGTGCTTAGGCTGCAGAGGGATACTGAAGATCAGCAGTTTCTTTCAGGGCTGGCACCTTCCTTGTGGGAGAAGGAGCCGTAAGTTTGCCTTTTCAGAAAAAAGCTTCTGCCGAGAGCGAGCACAGTGACATGCTGAGTCTCTGGGAAAGCAGAGATCCCCAGTGCTGTTGTGCCTGTGGTTAGGCTGCAGAGGGATACTGAAGATCAGCAGTTTCTTTCAGGGCTGGCACCTTCCTTGTGGGAGAAGGAGCCGTAAGTTTGCCTTTTCAGAAAAAAGCTTCTGCCGAGAAAGAGCACCGTGACATGCTGAGTCTCTGGGAAAGCAGAGATCCCCAGTTTTGTTGTGCCTGTGGATACGCTGCAGAAGGATACTGAAGATCAGCAGTTTCTTTCAGGGCTGGCACCTTCCTTGTGGGAGAAGGAGCCGTAAGTTTGCCTTTTCAGAAAAAAGCTTCTGCCGAGAAAGAGCACCGTGACATGCTGAGTCTCTGGGAAAGCAGAGATCCCCAGTGCTGTTGTGCCTGTGGAGAGGCTTCAGGGGGACGGTGAAGACCAGCAATTTCTTTCAGGGCTGGCACCTTCCTTGTGGGAGAAGGAGCCGTAAGTTTGCCTTTTCAGAAAAAAGCTTCTGCCGAGAAAGAGCACCGTGACATGCTGAGTCTCTGGGAAAGCAGAGATCCCCAGGCCTGTTGTGCCTGTGGATAGGCTGCAGAGGGATACTGAAGATCAGCAGTTTCTTTCAGGGCTGGCACCTTCCTTGTGGGAGAAGGAGCCGTAAGTTTGCCTTTTCAGAAAAAAGCTTCTGCCGAGAAAGAGCACCGTGACATGCTGAGTCTCTGGGAAAGCAGAGATCCCCAGTTTTGTTGTGCCTGTGGATACGCTGCAGAAGGATACTGAAGATCAGCAGTTTCTTTCAGGGCTGGCACCTTCCTTGTGGGAGAAGGAGCCGTAAGTTTGCCTTTTCAGAAAAAAGCTTCTGCCGAGAAAGAGCACAGTGACATGCTGAGTCTCTGGGAAAGCAGAGATCCCCAGTGCTGTTGTGCGTGTGGATAGGCTGCAGAAGGATACTGAAGATCAGCAGTTTCTTTCAGGGCTGGCACCTTCCTTGTGGGAGAAGGAGCCGTAAGTTTGCCTTTTCAGAAAAAAGCTTCTGCCGAGAAAGAGCACCGTGACATGCTGAGTCTCTGGGAAAGCAGAGATCCCCAGTGCTGTTGTGCCTGTGCTTAGGCTGCAGAGGGATACTGAAGATCAGCAGTTTCTTTCAGGGCTGGCACCTTCCTTGTGGGAGAAGGAGCCGTAAGTTTGCCTTTTCAGAAAAAAGCTTCTGCCGAGAAAGAGCACCGTGACATGCTGAGTCTCTGGGAAAGCAGAGATCCCCAGTTTTGTTGTGCCTGTGGATACGCTGCAGAAGGATACTGAAGATCAGCAGTTTCTTTCAGGGCTGGCACCTTCCTTGTGGGAGAAGGAGCCGTAAGTTTGCCTTTTCAGAAAAAAGCTTCTGCCGAGAAAGAGCACCGTGACATGCTGAGTCTCTGGGAAAGCAGAGATCCCCAGTGCTGTTGTGCCTGTGGATAGGCTGCAGAGGGATACTGAAGATCAGCAGTTTCTTTCAGGGCTGGCACCTTCCTTGTGGGAGAAGGAGCCGTAAGTTTGCCTTTTCAGAAAAAAGCTTCTGCCGAGAAAGAGCACCGTGACATGCTGAGTCTCTGGGAAAGCAGAGATCCCCAGTGCTGTTGTGCCTGTGGATACGCTGCAGAAGGATACTGAAGATCAGCAGTTTCTTTCAGGGCTGGCACCTTCCTTGTGGGAGAAGGAGCCGTAAGTTTGCCTTTTCAGAAAAAAGCTTCTGCCGAGAAAGAGCACCGTGACATGCTGAGTCTCTGGGAAAGCAGAGATCCCCAGTGCTGTTGTGCCTGTGGATAGGCTGCAGAAGGATACTGAAGATCAGCAGTTTCTTTCAGGGCTGGCACCTTCCTTGTGGGAGAAGGAGCCGTAAGTTTGCCTTTTCAGAAAAAAGCTTCTGCCGAGAAAGAGCACCGTGACATGCTGAGTCTCTGGGAAAGCAGAGATCCCCAGTGCTGTTGTGCCTGTGGATAGGCTGCAGAAGGATACTGAAGATCAGCAGTTTCTTTCAGGGCTGGCACCTTCCTTGTGGGAGAAGGAGCCGTAAGTTTGCCTTTTCAGAAAAAAGCTTCTGCCGAGAAAGAGCACCGTGACATGCTGAGTCTCTGGGAAAGCAGAGATCCCCAGTGCTGTTGTGCCTGTGGATACGCTGCAGAAGGATACTGAAGATCAGCAGTTTCTTTCAGGGCTGGCACCTTCCTTGTGGGAGAAGGAGCCGTAAGTTTGCCTTTTCAGAAAAAAGCTTCTGCCGAGAAAGAGCACCGTGACATGCTGAGTCTCTGGGAAAGCAGAGATCCCCAGGCCTGTTGTGCCTGTGGATAGGCTGCAGAAGGATACTGAAGATCAGCAGTTTCTTTCAGGGCTGGCACCTTCCTTGTGGGAGAAGGAGCCGTAAGTTTGCCTTTTCAGAAAAAAGCTTCTGCCGAGAGCGAGCACCGTGACATGCTGAGTCTCTGGGAAAGCAGAGATCCCCAGGCCTGTTGTGCCTGTGGTTAGGCTGCAGAGGGATACTGAAGATCAGCAGTTTCTTTCAGGGCTGGCACCTTCCTTGTGGGAGAAGGAGCCGTAAGTTTGCCTTTTCAGAAAAAAGCTTCTGCCGAGAAAGAGCACCGTGACATGCTGAGTCTCTGGGAAAGCAGAGATCCCCAGTGCTGTTGTGCCTGTGGATAGGCTGCAGAGGGATACTGAAGATCAGCAGTTTCTTTCAGGGCTGGCACCTTCCTTGTGGGAGAAGGAGCCGTAAGTTTGCCTTTTCAGAAAAAAGCTTCTGCCGAGAAAGAGCACCGTGACATGCTGAGTCTCTGGGAAAGCAGAGATCCCCAGGCCTGTTGTGCCTGTGCTTAGGCTGCAGAGGGATACTGAAGATCAGCAGTTTCTTTCAGGGCTGGCACCTTCCTTGTGGGAGAAGGAGCCGTAAGTTTGCCTTTTCAGAAAAAAGCTTCTGCCGAGAGCGAGCACAGTGACATGCTGAGTCTCTGGGAAAGCAGAGATCCCCAGTGCTGTTGTGCCTGTGGTTAGGCTGCAGAGGGATACTGAAGATCAGCAGTTTCTTTCAGGGCTGGCACCTTCCTTGTGGGAGAAGGAGCCGTAAGTTTGCCTTTTCAGAAAAAAGCTTCTGCCGAGAAAGAGCACCGTGACATGCTGAGTCTCTGGGAAAGCAGAGATCCCCAGTTTTGTTGTGCCTGTGGATACGCTGCAGAAGGATACTGAAGATCAGCAGTTTCTTTCAGGGCTGGCACCTTCCTTGTGGGAGAAGGAGCCGTAAGTTTGCCTTTTCAGAAAAAAGCTTCTGCCGAGAAAGAGCACCGTGACATGCTGAGTCTCTGGGAAAGCAGAGATCCCCAGTGCTGTTGTGCCTGTGGAGAGGCTTCAGGGGGACGGTGAAGACCAGCAATTTCTTTCAGGGCTGGCACCTTCCTTGTGGGAGAAGGAGCCGTAAGTTTGCCTTTTCAGAAAAAAGCTTCTGCCGAGAAAGAGCACCGTGACATGCTGAGTCTCTGGGAAAGCAGAGATCCCCAGGCCTGTTGTGCCTGTGGATAGGCTGCAGAGGGATACTGAAGATCAGCAGTTTCTTTCAGGGCTGGCACCTTCCTTGTGGGAGAAGGAGCCGTAAGTTTGCCTTTTCAGAAAAAAGCTTCTGCCGAGAAAGAGCACCGTGACATGCTGAGTCTCTGGGAAAGCAGAGATCCCCAGTTTTGTTGTGCCTGTGGATACGCTGCAGAAGGATACTGAAGATCAGCAGTTTCTTTCAGGGCTGGCACCTTCCTTGTGGGAGAAGGAGCCGTAAGTTTGCCTTTTCAGAAAAAAGCTTCTGCCGAGAAAGAGCACAGTGACATGCTGAGTCTCTGGGAAAGCAGAGATCCCCAGTGCTGTTGTGCGTGTGGATAGGCTGCAGAAGGATACTGAAGATCAGCAGTTTCTTTCAGGGCTGGCACCTTCCTTGTGGGAGAAGGAGCCGTAAGTTTGCCTTTTCAGAAAAAAGCTTCTGCCGAGAAAGAGCACCGTGACATGCTGAGTCTCTGGGAAAGCAGAGATCCCCAGTGCTGTTGTGCCTGTGGATAGGCTGCAGAAGGATACTGAAGATCAGCAGTTTCTTTCAGGGCTGGCACCTTCCTTGTGGGAGAAGGAGCCGTAAGTTTGCCTTTTCAGAAAAAAGCTTCTGCCGAGAAAGAGCACCGTGACATGCTGAGTCTCTGGGAAAGCAGAGATCCCCAGTTTTGTTGTGCCTGTGGATACGCTGCAGAAGGATACTGAAGATCAGCAGTTTCTTTCAGGGCTGGCACCTTCCTTGTGGGAGAAGGAGCCGTAAGTTTGCCTTTTCAGAAAAAAGCTTCTGCCGAGAAAGAGCACCGTGACATGCTGAGTCTCTGGGAAAGCAGAGATCCCCAGTGCTGTTGTGCCTGTGGATAGGCTGCAGAAGGATACTGAAGATCAGCAGTTTCTTTCAGGGCTGGCACCTTCCTTGTGGGAGAAGGAGCCGTAAGTTTGCCTTTTCAGAAAAAAGCTTCTGCCGAGAGCGAGCACAGTGACATGCTGAGTCTCTGGGAAAGCAGAGATCCCCAGTGCTGTTGTGCCTGTGGATAGGCTGCAGAAGGATACTGAAGATCAGCAGTTTCTTTCAGGGCTGGCACCTTCCTTGTGGGAGAAGGAGCCGTAAGTTTGCCTTTTCAGAAAAAAGCTTCTGCCGAGAAAGAGCACCGTGACATGCTGAGTCTCTGGGAAAGCAGAGATCCCCAGTGCTGTTGTGCCTGTGGATAGGCTGCAGAAGGATACTGAAGATCAGCAGTTTCTTTCAGGGCTGGCACCTTCCTTGTGGGAGAAGGAGCCGTAAGTTTGCCTTTTCAGAAAAAAGCTTCTGCCGAGAAAGAGCACCGTGACATGCTGAGTCTCTGGGAAAGCAGAGATCCCCAGTGCTGTTGTGCCTGTGGATAGGCTGCAGAAGGATACTGAAGATCAGCAGTTTCTTTCAGGGCTGGCACCTTCCTTGTGGGAGAAGGAGCCGTAAGTTTGCCTTTTCAGAAAAAAGCTTCTGCCGAGAAAGAGCACCGTGACATGCTGAGTCTCTGGGAAAGCAGAGATCCCCAGTGCTGTTGTGCCTGTGGATACGCTGCAGAAGGATACTGAAGATCAGCAGTTTCTTTCAGGGCTGGCACCTTCCTTGTGGGAGAAGGAGCCATAAGTTTGCCTTTTCAGAAAAAAGCTTCTGCCGAGAAAGAGCACCGTGACATGCTGAGTCTCTGGGAAAGCAGAGATCCCCAGGCCTGTTGTGCCTGTGCTTAGGCTGCAGAAGGATACTGAAGATCAGCAGTTTCTTTCAGGGCTGGCACCTTCCTTGTGGGAGAAGGAGCCGTAAGTTTGCCTTTTCAGAAAAAAGCTTCTGCCGAGAAAGAGCACCGTGACATGCTGAGTCTCTGGGAAAGCAGAGATCCCCAGGCCTGTTGTGCCTGTGGATAGGCTGCAGAAGGATACTGAAGATCAGCAGTTTCTTTCAGGGCTGGCACCTTCCTTGTGGGAGAAGGAGCCGTAAGTTTGCCTTTTCAGAAAAAAGCTTCTGCCGAGAGCGAGCACCGTGACATGCTGAGTCTCTGGGAAAGCAGAGATCCCCAGGCCTGTTGTGCCTGTGGTTAGGCTGCAGAGGGATACTGAAGATCAGCAGTTTCTTTCAGGGCTGGCACCTTCCTTGTGGGAGAAGGAGCCGTAAGTTTGCCTTTTCAGAAAAAAGCTTCTGCCGAGAAAGAGCACCGTGACATGCTGAGTCTCTGGGAAAGCAGAGATCCCCAGTGCTGTTGTGCCTGTGGATAGGCTGCAGAAGGATACTGAAGATCAGCAGTTTCTTTCAGGGCTGGCACCTTCCTTGTGGGAGAAGGAGCCGTAAGTTTGCCTTTTCAGAAAAAAGCTTCTGCCGAGAAAGAGCACCGTGACATGCTGAGTCTCTGGGAAAGCAGAGATCCCCAGGCCTGTTGTGCCTGTGGATAGGCTGCAGAGGGATACTGAAGATCAGCAGTTTCTTTCAGGGCTGGCACCTTCCTTGTGGGAGAAGGAGCCGTAAGTTTGCCTTTTCAGAAAAAAGCTTCTGCCGAGAAAGAGCACCGTGACATGCTGAGTCTCTGGGAAAGCAGAGATCGCCAGTTTTGTTGTGCCTGTGGATAGGCTGCAGAAGGATACTGAAGATCAGCAGTTTCTTTCAGGGCTGGCACCTTCCTTGTGGGAGAAGGAGCCGTAAGTTTGCCTTTTCAGAAAAAAGCTTCTGCCGAGAAAGAGCACCGTGACATGCTGAGTCTCTGGGAAAGCAGAGATCCCCAGTGCTGTTGTGCCTGTGGATAGGCTGCAGAAGGATACTGAAGATCAGCAGTTTCTTTCAGGGCTGGCACCTTCCTTGTGGGAGAAGGAGCCGTAAGTTTGCCTTTTCAGAAAAAAGCTTCTGCCGAGAAAGAGCACCGTGACATGCTGAGTCTCTGGGAAAGCAGAGATCCCCAGTTTTGTTGTGCCTGTGGATAGGCTGCAGAAGGATACTGAAGATCAGCAGTTTCTTTCAGGGCTGGCACCTTCCTTGTGGGAGAAGGAGCCGTAAGTTTGCCTTTTCAGAAAAAAGCTTCTGCCGAGAAAGAGCACCGTGACATGCTGAGTCTCTGGGAAAGCAGAGATCCCCAGTGCTGTTGTGCCTGTGTATACGCTGCAGAAGGATACTGAAGATCAGCAGTTTCTTTCAGGGCTGGCACCTTCCTTGTGGGAGAAGGAGCCGTAAGTTTGCCTTTTCAGAAAAAAGCTTCTGCCGAGAAAGAGCACCGTGACATGCTGAGTCTCTGGGAAAGCAGAGATCCCCAGGCCTGTTGTGCCTGTGGATAGGCTGCAGAGGGATACTGAAGATCAGCAGTTTCTTTCAGGGCTGGCACCTTCCTTGTGGGAGAAGGAGCCGTAAGTTTGCCTTTTCAGAAAAAAGCTTCTGCCGAGAAAGAGCACCGTGACATGCTGAGTCTCTGGGAAAGCAGAGATCCCCAGTTTTGTTGTGCCTGTGGATACGCTGCAGAAGGATACTGAAGATCAGCAGTTTCTTTCAGGGCTGGCACCTTCCTTGTGGGAGAAGGAGCCGTAAGTTTGCCTTTTCAGAAAAAAGCTTCTGCCGAGAAAGAGCACCGTGACATGCTGAGTCTCTGGGAAAGCAGAGATCCCCAGTGCTGTTGTGCCTGTGGATAGGCTGCAGAGGGATACTGAAGATCAGCAGTTTCTTTCAGGGCTGGCACCTTCCTTGTGGGAGAAGGAGCCGTAAGTTTGCCTTTTCAGAAAAAAGCTTCTGCCGAGAAAGAGCACCGTGACATGCTGAGTCTCTGGGAAAGCAGAGATCCCCAGTGCTGTTGTGCCTGTGGATACGCTGCAGAAGGATACTGAAGATCAGCAGTTTCTTTCAGGGCTGGCACCTTCCTTGTGGGAGAAGGAGCCGTAAGTTTGCCTTTTCAGAAAAAAGCTTCTGCCGAGAAAGAGCACCGTGACATGCTGAGTCTCTGGGAAAGCAGAGATCCCCAGTGCTGTTGTGCCTGTGGATAGGCTGCAGAAGGATACTGAAGATCAGCAGTTTCTTTCAGGGCTGGCACCTTCCTTGTGGGAGAAGGAGCCGTAAGTTTGCCTTTTCAGAAAAAAGCTTCTGCCGAGAAAGAGCACCGTGACATGCTGAGTCTCTGGGAAAGCAGAGATCCCCAGTGCTGTTGTGCCTGTGGATAGGCTGCAGAAGGATACTGAAGATCAGCAGTTTCTTTCAGGGCTGGCACCTTCCTTGTGGGAGAAGGAGCCGTAAGTTTGCCTTTTCAGAAAAAAGCTTCTGCCGAGAAAGAGCACCGTGACATGCTGAGTCTCTGGGAAAGCAGAGATCCCCAGTGCTGTTGTGCCTGTGGATACGCTGCAGAAGGATACTGAAGATCAGCAGTTTCTTTCAGGGCTGGCACCTTCCTTGTGGGAGAAGGAGCCGTAAGTTTGCCTTTTCAGAAAAAAGCTTCTGCCGAGAAAGAGCACCGTGACATGCTGAGTCTCTGGGAAAGCAGAGATCCCCAGGCCTGTTGTGCCTGTGGATAGGCTGCAGAAGGATACTGAAGATCAGCAGTTTCTTTCAGGGCTGGCACCTTCCTTGTGGGAGAAGGAGCCGTAAGTTTGCCTTTTCAGAAAAAAGCTTCTGCCGAGAGCGAGCACCGTGACATGCTGAGTCTCTGGGAAAGCAGAGATCCCCAGGCCTGTTGTGCCTGTGGTTAGGCTGCAGAGGGATACTGAAGATCAGCAGTTTCTTTCAGGGCTGGCACCTTCCTTGTGGGAGAAGGAGCCGTAAGTTTGCCTTTTCAGAAAAAAGCTTCTGCCGAGAAAGAGCACCGTGACATGCTGAGTCTCTGGGAAAGCAGAGATCCCCAGTGCTGTTGTGCCTGTGGATAGGCTGCAGAGGGATACTGAAGATCAGCAGTTTCTTTCAGGGCTGGCACCTTCCTTGTGGGAGAAGGAGCCGTAAGTTTGCCTTTTCAGAAAAAAGCTTCTGCCGAGAAAGAGCACCGTGACATGCTGAGTCTCTGGGAAAGCAGAGATCCCCAGGCCTGTTGTGCCTGTGCTTAGGCTGCAGAGGGATACTGAAGATCAGCAGTTTCTTTCAGGGCTGGCACCTTCCTTGTGGGAGAAGGAGCCGTAAGTTTGCCTTTTCAGAAAAAAGCTTCTGCCGAGAGCGAGCACAGTGACATGCTGAGTCTCTGGGAAAGCAGAGATCCCCAGTGCTGTTGTGCCTGTGGTTAGGCTGCAGAGGGATACTGAAGATCAGCAGTTTCTTTCAGGGCTGGCACCTTCCTTGTGGGAGAAGGAGCCGTAAGTTTGCCTTTTCAGAAAAAAGCTTCTGCCGAGAAAGAGCACCGTGACATGCTGAGTCTCTGGGAAAGCAGAGATCCCCAGTTTTGTTGTGCCTGTGGATACGCTGCAGAAGGATACTGAAGATCAGCAGTTTCTTTCAGGGCTGGCACCTTCCTTGTGGGAGAAGGAGCCGTAAGTTTGCCTTTTCAGAAAAAAGCTTCTGCCGAGAAAGAGCACCGTGACATGCTGAGTCTCTGGGAAAGCAGAGATCCCCAGTGCTGTTGTGCCTGTGGAGAGGCTTCAGGGGGACGGTGAAGACCAGCAATTTCTTTCAGGGCTGGCACCTTCCTTGTGGGAGAAGGAGCCGTAAGTTTGCCTTTTCAGAAAAAAGCTTCTGCCGAGAAAGAGCACCGTGACATGCTGAGTCTCTGGGAAAGCAGAGATCCCCAGGCCTGTTGTGCCTGTGGATAGGCTGCAGAGGGATACTGAAGATCAGCAGTTTCTTTCAGGGCTGGCACCTTCCTTGTGGGAGAAGGAGCCGTAAGTTTGCCTTTTCAGAAAAAAGCTTCTGCCGAGAAAGAGCACCGTGACATGCTGAGTCTCTGGGAAAGCAGAGATCCCCAGTTTTGTTGTGCCTGTGGATACGCTGCAGAAGGATACTGAAGATCAGCAGTTTCTTTCAGGGCTGGCACCTTCCTTGTGGGAGAAGGAGCCGTAAGTTTGCCTTTTCAGAAAAAAGCTTCTGCCGAGAAAGAGCACAGTGACATGCTGAGTCTCTGGGAAAGCAGAGATCCCCAGTGCTGTTGTGCGTGTGGATAGGCTGCAGAAGGATACTGAAGATCAGCAGTTTCTTTCAGGGCTGGCACCTTCCTTGTGGGAGAAGGAGCCGTAAGTTTGCCTTTTCAGAAAAAAGCTTCTGCCGAGAAAGAGCACCGTGACATGCTGAGTCTCTGGGAAAGCAGAGATCCCCAGTGCTGTTGTGCCTGTGGATAGGCTGCAGAAGGATACTGAAGATCAGCAGTTTCTTTCAGGGCTGGCACCTTCCTTGTGGGAGAAGGAGCCGTAAGTTTGCCTTTTCAGAAAAAAGCTTCTGCCGAGAAAGAGCACCGTGACATGCTGAGTCTCTGGGAAAGCAGAGATCCCCAGTTTTGTTGTGCCTGTGGATACGCTGCAGAAGGATACTGAAGATCAGCAGTTTCTTTCAGGGCTGGCACCTTCCTTGTGGGAGAAGGAGCCGTAAGTTTGCCTTTTCAGAAAAAAGCTTCTGCCGAGAAAGAGCACCGTGACATGCTGAGTCTCTGGGAAAGCAGAGATCCCCAGTGCTGTTGTGCCTGTGGATAGGCTGCAGAAGGATACTGAAGATCAGCAGTTTCTTTCAGGGCTGGCACCTTCCTTGTGGGAGAAGGAGCCGTAAGTTTGCCTTTTCAGAAAAAAGCTTCTGCCGAGAGCGAGCACAGTGACATGCTGAGTCTCTGGGAAAGCAGAGATCCCCAGTGCTGTTGTGCCTGTGGATAGGCTGCAGAAGGATACTGAAGATCAGCAGTTTCTTTCAGGGCTGGCACCTTCCTTGTGGGAGAAGGAGCCGTAAGTTTGCCTTTTCAGAAAAAAGCTTCTGCCGAGAAAGAGCACCGTGACATGCTGAGTCTCTGGGAAAGCAGAGATCCCCAGTGCTGTTGTGCCTGTGGATAGGCTGCAGAAGGATACTGAAGATCAGCAGTTTCTTTCAGGGCTGGCACCTTCCTTGTGGGAGAAGGAGCCGTAAGTTTGCCTTTTCAGAAAAAAGCTTCTGCCGAGAAAGAGCACCGTGACATGCTGAGTCTCTGGGAAAGCAGAGATCCCCAGTGCTGTTGTGCCTGTGGATAGGCTGCAGAAGGATACTGAAGATCAGCAGTTTCTTTCAGGGCTGGCACCTTCCTTGTGGGAGAAGGAGCCGTAAGTTTGCCTTTTCAGAAAAAAGCTTCTGCCGAGAAAGAGCACCGTGACATGCTGAGTCTCTGGGAAAGCAGAGATCCCCAGTGCTGTTGTGCCTGTGGATACGCTGCAGAAGGATACTGAAGATCAGCAGTTTCTTTCAGGGCTGGCACCTTCCTTGTGGGAGAAGGAGCCATAAGTTTGCCTTTTCAGAAAAAAGCTTCTGCCGAGAAAGAGCACCGTGACATGCTGAGTCTCTGGGAAAGCAGAGATCCCCAGGCCTGTTGTGCCTGTGCTTAGGCTGCAGAAGGATACTGAAGATCAGCAGTTTCTTTCAGGGCTGGCACCTTCCTTGTGGGAGAAGGAGCCGTAAGTTTGCCTTTTCAGAAAAAAGCTTCTGCCGAGAAAGAGCACCGTGACATGCTGAGTCTCTGGGAAAGCAGAGATCCCCAGGCCTGTTGTGCCTGTGGTTAGGCTGCAGAGGGATACTGAAGATCAGCAGTTTCTTTCAGGGCTGGCACCTTCCTTGTGGGAGAAGGAGCCGTAAGTTTGCCTTTTCAGAAAAAAGCTTCTGCCGAGAAAGAGCACCGTGACATGCTGAGTCTCTGGGAAAGCAGAGATCCCCAGTGCTGTTGTGCCTGTGGATAGGCTGCAGAAGGATACTGAAGATCAGCAGTTTCTTTCAGGGCTGGCACCTTCCTTGTGGGAGAAGGAGCCGTAAGTTTGCCTTTTCAGAAAAAAGCTTCTGCCGAGAAAGAGCACCGTGACATGCTGAGTCTCTGGGAAAGCAGAGATCCCCAGGCCTGTTGTGCCTGTGGATAGGCTGCAGAGGGATACTGAAGATCAGCAGTTTCTTTCAGGGCTGGCACCTTCCTTGTGGGAGAAGGAGCCGTAAGTTTGCCTTTTCAGAAAAAAGCTTCTGCCGAGAAAGAGCACCGTGACATGCTGAGTCTCTGGGAAAGCAGAGATCGCCAGTTTTGTTGTGCCTGTGGATAGGCTGCAGAAGGATACTGAAGATCAGCAGTTTCTTTCAGGGCTGGCACCTTCCTTGTGGGAGAAGGAGCCGTAAGTTTGCCTTTTCAGAAAAAAGCTTCTGCCGAGAAAGAGCACCGTGACATGCTGAGTCTCTGGGAAAGCAGAGATCCCCAGTGCTGTTGTGCCTGTGGATAGGCTGCAGAAGGATACTGAAGATCAGCAGTTTCTTTCAGGGCTGGCACCTTCCTTGTGGGAGAAGGAGCCGTAAGTTTGCCTTTTCAGAAAAAAGCTTCTGCCGAGAAAGAGCACCGTGACATGCTGAGTCTCTGGGAAAGCAGAGATCCCCAGTTTTGTTGTGCCTGTGGATAGGCTGCAGAAGGATACTGAAGATCAGCAGTTTCTTTCAGGGCTGGCACCTTCCTTGTGGGAGAAGGAGCCGTAAGTTTGCCTTTTCAGAAAAAAGCTTCTGCCGAGAAAGAGCACCGTGACATGCTGAGTCTCTGGGAAAGCAGAGATCCCCAGTGCTGTTGTGCCTGTGTATACGCTGCAGAAGGATACTGAAGATCAGCAGTTTCTTTCAGGGCTGGCACCTTCCTTGTGGGAGAAGGAGCCGTAAGTTTGCCTTTTCAGAAAAAAGCTTCTGCCGAGAAAGAGCACCGTGACATGCTGAGTCTCTGGGAAAGCAGAGATCCCCAGGCCTGTTGTGCCTGTGGATAGGCTGCAGAGGGATACTGAAGATCAGCAGTTTCTTTCAGGGCTGGCACCTTCCTTGTGGGAGAAGGAGCCGTAAGTTTGCCTTTTCAGAAAAAAGCTTCTGCCGAGAAAGAGCACCGTGACATGCTGAGTCTCTGGGAAAGCAGAGATCCCCAGTTTTGTTGTGCCTGTGGATACGCTGCAGAAGGATACTGAAGATCAGCAGTTTCTTTCAGGGCTGGCACCTTCCTTGTGGGAGAAGGAGCCGTAAGTTTGCCTTTTCAGAAAAAAGCTTCTGCCGAGAAAGAGCACCGTGACATGCTGAGTCTCTGGGAAAGCAGAGATCCCCAGTGCTGTTGTGCGTGTGGATAGGCTGCAGAAGGATACTGAAGATCAGCAGTTTCTTTCAGGGCTGGCACCTTCCTTGTGGGAGAAGGAGCCGTAAGTTTGCCTTTTCAGAAAAAAGCTTCTGCCGAGAGCGAGCACAGTGACATGCTGAGTCTCTGGGAAAGCAGAGATCCCCAGTGCTGTTGTGCCTGTGCTTAGGCTGCAGAGGGATACTGAAGATCAGCAGTTTCTTTCAGGGCTGGCACCTTCCTTGTGGGAGAAGGAGCCGTAAGTTTGCCTTTTCAGAAAAAAGCTTCTGCCGAGAAAGAGCACCGTGACATGCTGAGTCTCTGGGAAAGCAGAGATCCCCAGTGCTGTTGTGCCTGTGGATAGGCTGCAGAAGGATACTGAAGATCAGCAGTTTCTTTCAGGGCTGGCACCTTCCTTGTGGGAGAAGGAGCCGTAAGTTTGCCTTTTCAGAAAAAAGCTTCTGCCGAGAAAGAGCACCGTGACATGCTGAGTCTCTGGGAAAGCAGAGATCCCCAGGCCTGTTGTGCCTGTGGATAGGCTGCAGAAGGATACTGAAGATCAGCAGTTTCTTTCAGGGCTGGCACCTTCCTTGTGGGAGAAGGAGCCGTAAGTTTGCCTTTTCAGAAAAAAGCTTCTGCCGAGAAAGAGCACCGTGACATGCTGAGTCTCTGGGAAAGCAGAGATCCCCAGTGCTGTTGTGCCTGTGGATAGGCTGCAGAAGGATACTGAAGATCAGCAGTTTCTTTCAGGGCTGGCACCTTCCTTGTGGGAGAAGGAGCCGTAAGTTTGCCTTTTCAGAAAAAAGCTTCTGCCGAGAAAGAGCACCGTGACATGCTGAGTCTCTGGGAAAGCAGAGATCCCCAGTTTTGTTGTGCCTGTGGAGAGGCTTCAGGGGGACGGTGAAGACCAGCAATTTCTTTCAGTCCTGGCACCTTCCTTGTGGGAGAAGGAGAGAGACGTTTGCCTTTTCAGAAAAAAGCTTCTGCCGAGAGCGAGCACCGTGACATGCTGAGTCTCTGGGAAAGCAGAGATCCCCAGGCCTGTTGTGCCTGTGGTTAGGCTGCAGAGGGATACTGAAGATCAGCAGTTTCTTTCAGGGCTGGCACCTTCCTTGTGGGAGAAGGAGCCGTAAGTTTGCCTTTTCAGAAAAAAGCTTCTGCCGAGAAAGAGCACCGTGACATGCTGAGTCTCTGGGAAAGCAGAGATCCCCAGTGCTGTTGTGCCTGTGGATACGCTGCAGAAGGATACTGAAGATCAGCAGTTTCTTTCAGGGCTGGCACCTTCCTTGTGGGAGAAGGAGCCGTAAGTTTGCCTTTTCAGAAAAAAGCTTCTGCCGAGAAAGAGCACCGTGACATGCTGAGTCTCTGGGAAAGCAGAGATCCCCAGTGCTGTTGTGCCTGTGGATAGGCTGCAGAAGGATACTGAAGATCAGCAGTTTCTTTCAGGGCTGGCACCTTCCTTGTGGGAGAAGGAGCCGTAAGTTTGCCTTTTCAGAAAAAAGCTTCTGCCGAGAGCGAGCACAGTGACATGCTGAGTCTCTGGGAAAGCAGAGATCCCCAGTGCTGTTGTGCCTGTGCTTAGGCTGCAGAGGGATACTGAAGATCAGCAGTTTCTTTCAGGGCTGGCACCTTCCTTGTGGGAGAAGGAGCCGTAAGTTTGCCTTTTCAGAAAAAAGCTTCTGCCGAGAAAGAGCACCGTGACATGCTGAGTCTCTGGGAAAGCAGAGATCCCCAGTTTTGTTGTGCCTGTGGATAGGCTGCAGAAGGATACTGAAGATCAGCAGTTTCTTTCAGGGCTGGCACCTTCCTTGTGGGAGAAGGAGCCGTAAGTTTGCCTTTTCAGAAAAAAGCTTCTGCCGAGAAAGAGCACCGTGACATGCTGAGTCTCTGGGAAAGCAGAGATCCCCAGTGCTGTTGTGCCTGTGGATACGCTGCAGAAGGATACTGAAGATCAGCAGTTTCTTTCAGGGCTGGCACCTTCCTTGTGGGAGAAGGAGCCGTAAGTTTGCCTTTTCAGAAAAAAGCTTCTGCCGAGAGAGAGCACAGTGACATGCTGAGTCTCTGGGAAAGCAGAGATCCCCAGTGCTGTTGTGCCTGTGGTTAGGCTGCAGAGGGATACTGAAGATCAGCAGTTTCTTTCAGGGCTGGCACCTTCCTTGTGGGAGAAGGAGCCGTAAGTTTGCCTTTTCAGAAAAAAGCTTCTGCCGAGAAAGAGCACCGTGACATGCTGAGTCTCTGGGAAAGCAGAGATCCCCAGTTTTGTTGTGCCTGTGGATACGCTGCAGAAGGATACTGAAGATCAGCAGTTTCTTTCAGGGCTGGCACCTTCCTTGTGGGAGAAGGAGCCGTAAGTTTGCCTTTTCAGAAAAAAGCTTCTGCCGAGAAAGAGCACCGTGACATGCTGAGTCTCTGGGAAAGCAGAGATCCCCAGTGCTGTTGTGCGTGTGGATAGGCTGCAGAAGGATACTGAAGATCAGCAGTTTCTTTCAGGGCTGGCACCTTCCTTGTGGGAGAAGGAGCCGTAAGTTTGCCTTTTCAGAAAAAAGCTTCTGCCGAGAGCAAGCACAGTGACATGCTGAGTCTCTGGGAAAGCAGAGATCCCCAGTGCTGTTGTGCCTGTGCTTAGGCTGCAGAGGGATACTGAAGATCAGCAGTTTCTTTCAGGGCTGGCACCTTCCTTGTGGGAGAAGGAGCCGTAAGTTTGCCTTTTCAGAAAAAAGCTTCTGCCGAGAAAGAGCACCGTGACATGCTGAGTCTCTGGGAAAGCAGAGATCCCCAGTTTTGTTGTGCCTGTGGATAGGCTGCAGAAGGATACTGAAGATCAGCAGTTTCTTTCAGGGCTGGCACCTTCCTTGTGGGAGAAGGAGCCGTAAGTTTGCCTTTTCAGAAAAAAGCTTCTGCCGAGAAAGAGCACCGTGACATGCTGAGTCTCTGGGAAAGCAGAGATCCCCAGTGCTGTTGTGCCTGTGGATAGGCTGCAGAAGGATACTGAAGATCAGCAGTTTCTTTCAGGGCTGGCACCTTCCTTGTGGGAGAAGGAGCCGTAAGTTTGCCTTTTCAGAAAAAAGCTTCTGCCGAGAAAGAGCACCGTGACATGCTGAGTCTCTGGGAAAGCAGAGATCCCCAGTTTTGTTGTGCCTGTGGATAGGCTGCAGAAGGATACTGAAGATCAGCAGTTTCTTTCAGGGCTGGCACCTTCCTTGTGGGAGAAGGAGCCGTAAGTTTGCCTTTTCAGAAAAAAGCTTCTGCCGAGAAAGAGCACCGTGACATGCTGAGTCTCTGGGAAAGCAGAGATCCCCAGTTTTGTTGTGCCTGTGGATAGGCTGCAGAAGGATACTGAAGATCAGCAGTTTCTTTCAGGGCTGGCACCTTCCTTGTGGGAGAAGGTGCCGTAAGTTTGCCTTTTCAGAAAAAAGCTTCTGCCGAGAGCGAGCACCGTGACATGCTGAGTCTCTGGGAAAGCAGAGATCCCCAGTGCTGTTGTGCCTGTGGTTAGGCTGCAGAGGGATACTGAAGATCAGCAGTTTCTTTCAGGGCTGGCACCTTCCTTGTGGGAGAAGGAGCCGTAAGTTTGCCTTTTCAGAAAAAAGCTTCTGCCGAGAGCGAGCACCGTGACATGCTGAGTCTCTGGGAAAGCAGAGATCCCCAGTGCTGTTGTGCCTGTGGATACGCTGCAGAAGGATACTGAAGATCAGCAGTTTCTTTCAGGGCTGGCACCTTCCTTGTGGGAGAAGGAGCCGTAAGTTTGCCTTTTCAGAAAAAAGCTTCTGCCGAGAAAGAGCACCGTGACATGCTGAGTCTCTGGGAAAGCAGAGATCCCCAGTGCTGTTGTGCCTGTGGATAGGCTGCAGAGGGATACTGAAGATCAGCAGTTTCTTTCAGGGCTGGCACCTTCCTTGTGGGAGAAGGAGCCGTAAGTTTGCCTTTTCAGAAAAAAGCTTCTGCCGAGAAAGAGCACCGTGACATGCTGAGTCTCTGGGAAAGCAGAGATCCCCAGTGCTGTTATGCCTGTGGATAGGCTGCAGAAGGATACTGAAGATCAGCAGTTTCTTTCAGGGCTGGCACCTTCCTTGTGGGAGAAGGAGCCGTAAGTTTGCCTTTTCAGAAAAAAGCTTCTGCCGAGAAAGAGCACCGTGACATGCTGAGTCTCTGGGAAAGCAGAGATCCCCAGTGCTGTTGTGCCTGTGGATAGGCTGCAGAAGGATACTGAAGATCAGCAGTTTCTTTCAGGGCTGGCACCTTCCTTGTGGGAGAAGGAGCCGTAAGTTTGCCTTTTCAGAAAAAAGCTTCTGCCGAGAGCGAGCACAGTGACATGCTGAGTCTCTGGGAAAGCAGAGATCCCCAGTGCTGTTGTGCCTGTGGTTAGGCTGCAGAGGGATACTGAAGATCAGCAGTTTCTTTCAGGGCTGGCACCTTCCTTGTGGGAGAAGGAGCCGTAAGTTTGCCTTTTCAGAAAAAAGCTTCTGCCGAGAAAGAGCACCGTGACATGCTGAGTCTCTGGGAAAGCAGAGATCCCCAGTTTTGTTGTGCCTGTGGATAGGCTGCAGAAGGATACTGAAGATCAGCAGTTTCTTTCAGGGCTGGCACCTTCCTTGTGGGAGAAGGAGCCGTAAGTTTGCCTTTTCAGAAAAAAGCTTCTGCCGAGAAAGAGCACCGTGACATGCTGAGTCTCTGGGAAAGCAGAGATCCCCAGTGCTGTTGTGCCTGTGGATAGGC
Source organism: Astur gentilis (assembly GCF_929443795.1). NCBI lineage: Eukaryota > Metazoa > Chordata > Aves > Accipitriformes > Accipitridae > Astur > Astur gentilis. Next base: position 10,601,899 of record NC_064889.1, on the reverse strand, counting down.
TGCAGAAGGATACTGAAGATCAGCAGTTTCTTTCAGGGCTGGCACCTTCCTTGTGGGAGAAGGAGCCGTAAGTTTGCCTTTTCAGAAAAAAGCTTCTGCCGAGAAAGAGCACCGTGACATGCTGAGTCTCTGGGAAAGCAGAGATCCCCAGTGCTGTTGTGCCTGTGGATAGGCTGCAGAAGGATACTGAAGATCAGCAGTTTCTTTCAGGGCTGGCACCTTCCTTGTGGGAGAAGGAGCCGTAAGTTTGCCTTTTCAGAAAAAAGCTTCTGCCGAGAAAGAGCACCGTGACATGCTGAGTCTCTGGGAAAGCAGAGATCCCCAGGCCTGTTGTGCCTGTGGATAGGCTGCAGAAGGATACTGAAGATCAGCAGTTTCTTTCAGGGCTGGCACCTTCCTTGTGGGAGAAGGAGCCGTAAGTTTGCCTTTTCAGAAAAAAGCTTCTGCCGAGAAAGAGCACCGTGACATGCTGAGTCTCTGGGAAAGCAGAGATCCCCAGTGCTGTTGTGCCTGTGGATACGCTGCAGAAGGATACTGAAGATCAGCAGTTTCTTTCAGGGCTGGCACCTTCCTTGTGGGAGAAGGAGCCGTAAGTTTGCCTTTTCAGAAAAAAGCTTCTGCCGAGAAAGAGCACCGTGACATGCTGAGTCTCTGGGAAAGCAGAGATCCCCAGGCCTGTTGTGCCTGTGGTTAGGCTGCAGAGGGATACTGAAGATCAGCAGTTTCTTTCAGGGCTGGCACCTTCCTTGTGGGAGAAGGAGCCGTAAGTTTGCCTTTTCAGAAAAAAGCTTCTGCCGAGAAAGAGCACCGTGACATGCTGAGTCTCTGGGAAAGCAGAGATCCCCAGTGCTGTTGTGCCTGTGGATACGCTGCAGAAGGATACTGAAGATCAGCAGTTTCTTTCAGGGCTGGCACCTTCCTTGTGGGAGAAGGAGCCGTAAGTTTGCCTTTTCAGAAAAAAGCTTCTGCCGAGAAAGAGCACCGTGACATGCTGAGTCTCTGGGAAAGCAGAGATCCCCAGTGCTGTTGTGCCTGTGGATAGGCTGCAGAAGGATACTGAAGATCAGCAGTTTCTTTCAGGGCTGGCACCTTCCTTGTGGGAGAAGGAGCCGTAAGTTTGCCTTTTCAGAAAAAAGCTTCTGCCGAGAGCGAGCACAGTGACATGCTGAGTCTCTGGGAAAGCAGAGATCCCCAGTGCTGTTGTGCCTGTGGATAGGCTGCAGAGGGATACTGAAGATCAGCAGTTTCTTTCAGGGCTGGCACCTTCCTTGTGGGAGAAGGAGCCGTAAGTTTGCCTTTTCAGAAAAAAGCTTCTGCCGAGAGCGAGCACCGTGACATGCTGAGTCTCTGGGAAAGCAGAGATCCCCAGTTTTGTTGTGCCTGTGGATAGGCTGCAGAAGGATACTGAAGATCAGCAGTTTCTTTCAGGGCTGGCACCTTCCTTGTGGGAGAAGGAGCCGTAAGTTTGCCTTTTCAGAAAAAAGCTTCTGCCGAGAAAGAGCACCGTGACATGCTGAGTCTCTGGGAAAGCAGAGATCCCCAGTGCTGTTGTGCCTGTGGATACGCTGCAGAAGGATACTGAAGATCAGCAGTTTCTTTCAGGGCTGGCACCTTCCTTGTGGGAGAAGGAGCCGTAAGTTTGCCTTTTCAGAAAAAAGCTTCTGCCGAGAAAGAGCACCGTGACATGCTGAGTCTCTGGGAAAGCAGAGATCCCCAGTGCTGTTGTGCCTGTGGATAGGCTGCAGAGGGATACTGAAGATCAGCAGTTTCTTTCAGGGCTGGCACCTTCCTTGTGGGAGAAGGAGCCGTAAGTTTGCCTTTTCAGAAAAAAGCTTCTGCCGAGAAAGAGCACCGTGACATGCTGAGTCTCTGGGAAAGCAGAGATCCCCAGTTTTGTTGTGCCTGTGGATACGCTGCAGAAGGATACTGAAGATCAGCAGTTTCTTTCAGGGCTGGCACCTTCCTTGTGGGAGAAGGAGCCGTAAGTTTGCCTTTTCAGAAAAAAGCTTCTGCCGAGAAAGAGCACCGTGACATGCTGAGTCTCTGGGAAAGCAGAGATCCCCAGTGCTGTTGTGCCTGTGGATAGGCTTCAGGGGGACGGTGAAGACCAGCAGTTTCTTTCAGGGCTGGCACCTTCCTTGTGGGAGAAGAAGCCGTAAGTTTGCCTTTTCAGAAAAAAGCTTCTGCCGAGAAAGAGCACCGTGACATGCTGAGTCTCTGGGAAAGCAGAGATCCCCAGTTTTGTTGTGCCTGTGGATAGGCTGCAGAAGGATACTGAAGATCAGCAGTTTCTTTCAGGGCTGGCACCTTCCTTGTGGGAGAAGGAGCCGTAAGTTTGCCTTTTCAGAAAAAAGCTTCTGCCGAGAAAGAGCACCGTGACATGCTGAGTCTCTGGGAAAGCAGAGATCCCCAGTGCTGTTGTGCCTGTGGATAGGCTGCAGAAGGATACTGAAGATCAGCAGTTTCTTTCAGGGCTGGCACCTTCCTTGTGGGAGAAGGAGCCGTAAGTTTGCCTTTTCAGAAAAAAGCTTCTGCCGAGAAAGAGCACCGTGACATGCTGAGTCTCTGGGAAAGCAGAGATCCCCAGTTTTGTTGTGCCTGTGGATAGGCTGCAGAAGGATACTGAAGATCAGCAGTTTCTTTCAGGGCTGGCACCTTCCTTGTGGGAGAAGGAGCCGTAAGTTTGCCTTTTCAGAAAAAAGCTTCTGCCGAGAAAGAGCACCGTGACATGCTGAGTCTCTGGGAAAGCAGAGATCCCCAGTTTTGTTGTGCCTGTGGATAGGCTGCAGAAGGATACTGAAGATCAGCAGTTTCTTTCAGGGCTGGCACCTTCCTTGTGGGAGAAGGAGCCGTAAGTTTGCCTTTTCAGAAAAAAGCTTCTGCCGAGAAAGAGCACCGTGACATGCTGAGTCTCTGGGAAAGCAGAGATCTCCAGTGCTGTTGTGCCTGTGGTTAGGCTGCAGAGGGATACTGAAGATCAGCAGTTTCTTTCAGGGCTGGCACCTTCCTTGTGGGAGAAGGAGCCGTAAGTTTGCCTTTTCAGAAAAAAGCTTCTGCCGAGAAAGAGCACCGTGACATGCTGAGTCTCTGGGAAAGCAGAGATCCCCAGTGCTGTTGTGCCTGTGGATACGCTGCAGAAGGATACTGAAGATCAGCAGTTTCTTTCAGGGCTGGCACCTTCCTTGTGGGAGAAGGAGCCGTAAGTTTGCCTTTTCAGAAAAAAGCTTCTGCCGAGAAAGAGCACCGTGACATGCTGAGTCTCTGGGAAAGCAGAGATCCCCAGTTTTGTTGTGCCTGTGGATACGCTGCAGAAGGATACTGAAGATCAGCAGTTTCTTTCAGGGCTGGCACCTTCCTTGTGGGAGAAGGAGCCGTAAGTTTGCCTTTTCAGAAAAAAGCTTCTGCCGAGAAAGAGCACCGTGACATGCTGAGTCTCTGGGAAAGCAGAGATCCCCAGTGCTGTTGTGCGTGTGGATAGGCTGCAGAAGGATACTGAAGATCAGCAGTTTCTTTCAGGGCTGGCACCTTCCTTGTGGGAGAAGGAGCCGTAAGTTTGCCTTTTCAGAAAAAAGCTTCTGCCGAGAGCGAGCACAGTGACATGCTGAGTCTCTGGGAAAGCAGAGATCCCCAGTGCTGTTGTGCCTGTGCTTAGGCTGCAGAGGGATACTGAAGATCAGCAGTTTCTTTCAGGGCTGGCACCTTCCTTGTGGGAGAAGGAGCCGTAAGTTTGCCTTTTCAGAAAAAAGCTTCTGCCGAGAAAGAGCACCGTGACATGCTGAGTCTCTGGGAAAGCAGAGATCCCCAGTGCTGTTGTGCCTGTGGATAGGCTGCAGAAGGATACTGAAGATCAGCAGTTTCTTTCAGGGCTGGCACCTTCCTTGTGGGAGAAGGAGCCGTAAGTTTGCCTTTTCAGAAAAAAGCTTCTGCCGAGAAAGAGCACCGTGACATGCTGAGTCTCTGGGAAAGCAGAGATCCCCAGTGCTGTTGTGCCTGTGGAGAGGCTTCAGGGGGACGGTGAAGACCAGCAATTTCTTTCAGGGCTGGCACCTTCCTTGTGGGAGAAGGAGCCGTAAGTTTGCCTTTTCAGAAAAAAGCTTCTGCCGAGAAAGAGCACCGTGACATGCTGAGTCTCTGGGAAAGCAGAGATCCCCAGTTTTGTTGTGCCTGTGGATAGGCTGCAGAAGGATACTGAAGATCAGCAGTTTCTTTCAGGGCTGGCACCTTCCTTGTGGGAGAAGGAGCCGTAAGTTTGCCTTTTCAGAAAAAAGCTTCTGCCGAGAGCGAGCACAGTGACATGCTGAGTCTCTGGGAAAGCAGAGATCCCCAGTGCTGTTGTGCCTGTGCTTAGGCTGCAGAGGGATACTGAAGATCAGCAGTTTCTTTCAGGGCTGGCACCTTCCTTGTGGGAGAAGGAGCCGTAAGTTTGCCTTTTCAGAAAAAAGCTTCTGCCGAGAGCGAGCACCGTGACATGCTGAGTCTCTGGGAAAGCAGAGATCCCCAGTTTTGTTGTGCCTGTGGATAGGCTGCAGAAGGATACTGAAGATCAGCAGTTTCTTTCAGGGCTGGCGCCTTCCTTGTGGGAGAAGGAGCCGTAAGTTTGCCTTTTCAGAAAAAAGCTTCTGCCGAGAGCGAGCACAGTGACATGCTGAGTCTCTGGGAAAGCAGAGATCCCCAGTGCTGTTGTGCCTGTGCTTAGGCTGCAGAGGGATACTGAAGATCAGCAGTTTCTTTCAGGGCTGGCACCTTCCTTGTGGGAGAAGGAGCCGTAAGTTTGCCTTTTCAGAAAAAAGCTTCTGCCGAGAAAGAGCACCGTGACATGCTGAGTCTCTGGGAAAGCAGAGATCCCCAGTGCTGTTGTGCCTGTGGATAGGCTGCAGAAGGATACTGAAGATCAGCAGTTTCTTTCAGGGCTGGCACCTTCCTTGTGGGAGAAGGAGCCGTAAGTTTGCCTTTTCAGAAAAAAGCTTCTGCCGAGAAAGAGCACCGTGACATGCTGAGTCTCTGGGAAAGCAGAGATCCCCAGGTTTGTTGTGCCTGTGGAGAGGCTTCAGGGGGACGGTGAAGACCAGCAATTTCTTTCAGGCCTGGCACCTTCCTTGTGGGAGAAGGAGAGAGACGTTTGCCTTTTCAGAAAAAAGCTTCTGCCGAGAGCGAGCACCGTGACATGCTGAGTCTCTGGGAAAGCAGAGATCCCCAGTGCTGTTGTGCCTGTGGTTAGGCTGCAGAGGGATACTGAAGATCAGCAGTTTCTTTCAGGGCTGGCACCTTCCTTGTGGGAGAAGGAGCCGTAAGTTTGCCTTTTCAGAAAAAAGCTTCTGCCGAGAAAGAGCACCGTGACATGCTGAGTCTCTGGGAAAGCAGAGATCCCCAGTGCTGTTGTGCCTGTGGATACGCTGCAGAAGGATACTGAAGATCAGCAGTTTCTTTCAGGGCTGGCACCTTCCTTGTGGGAGAAGGAGCCGTAAGTTTGCCTTTTCAGAAAAAAGCTTCTGCCGAGAAAGAGCACCGTGACATGCTGAGTCTCTGGGAAAGCAGAGATCCCCAGTGCTGTTGTGCCTGTGGATAGGCTGCAGAAGGATACTGAAGATCAGCAGTTTCTTTCAGGGCTGGCACCTTCCTTGTGGGAGAAGGAGCCGTAAGTTTGCCTTTTCAGAAAAAAGCTTCTGCCGAGAAAGAGCACCGTGACATGCTGAGTCTCTGGGAAAGCAGAGATCCCCAGTGCTGTTGTGCCTGTGGATAGGCTGCAGAGGGATACTGAAGATCAGCAGTTTCTTTCAGGGCTGGCACCTTCCTTGTGGGAGAAGGAGCCGTAAGTTTGCCTTTTCAGAAAAAAATCTTCTGCCGAGAAAGAGCACCGTGACATGCTGAGTCTCTGGGAAAGCAGAGATCCCCAGTTTTGTTGTGCCTGTGGATACGCTGCAGAAGGATACTGAAGATCAGCAGTTTCTTTCAGGGCTGGCACCTTCCTTGTGGGAGAAGGAGCCGTAAGTTTGCCTTTTCAGAAAAAAGCTTCTGCCGAGAAAGAGCACCGTGACATGCTGAGTCTCTGGGAAAGCAGAGATCCCCAGTGCTGTTGTGCCTGTGGATAGGCTGCAGAGGGATACTGAAGATCAGCAGTTTCTTTCAGGGCTGGCACCTTCCTTGTGGGAGAAGGAGCCGTAAGTTTGCCTTTTCAGAAAAAAGCTTCTGCCGAGAAAGAGCACCGTGACATGCTGAGTCTCTGGGAAAGCAGAGATCCCCAGTTTTGTTGTGCCTGTGGATACGCTGCAGAAGGATACTGAAGATCATCAGTTTCTTTCAGGGCTGGCACCTTCCTTGTGGGAGAAGGAGCCGTAAGTTTGCCTTTTCAGAAAAAAGCTTCTGCCGAGAAAGAGCACCGTGACATGCTGAGTCTCTGGGAAAGCAGAGATCCCCAGTGCTGTTGTGCGTGTGGATAGGCTGCAGAAGGATACTGAAGATCAGCAGTTTCTTTCAGGGCTGGCACCTTCCTTGTGGGAGAAGGAGCCGTAAGTTTGCCTTTTCAGAAAAAAGCTTCTGCCGAGAGCGAGCACAGTGACATGCTGAGTCTCTGGGAAAGCAGAGATCCCCAGTGCTGTTGTGCCTGTGCTTAGGCTGCAGAGGGATACTGAAGATCAGCAGTTTCTTTCAGGGCTGGCACCTTCCTTGTGGGAGAAGGAGCCGTAAGTTTGCCTTTTCAGAAAAAAGCTTCTGCCGAGAAAGAGCACCGTGACATGCTGAGTCTCTGGGAAAGCAGAGATCCCCAGTTTTGTTGTGCCTGTGGATAGGCTGCAGAAGGATACTGAAGATCAGCAGTTTCTTTCAGGGCTGGCACCTTCCTTGTGGGAGAAGGAGCCGTAAGTTTGCCTTTTCAGAAAAAAGCTTCTGCCGAGAAAGAGCACCGTGACATGCTGAGTCTCTGGGAAAGCAGAGATCCCCAGTGCTGTTGTGCCTGTGGATAGGCTGCAGAAGGATACTGAAGATCAGCAGTTTCTTTCAGGGCTGGCACCTTCCTTGTGGGAGAAGGAGCCGTAAGTTTGCCTTTTCAGAAAAAAGCTTCTGCCGAGAAAGAGCACCGTGACATGCTGAGTCTCTGGGAAAGCAGAGATCCCCAGTTTTGTTGTGCCTGTGGATAGGCTGCAGAAGGATACTGAAGATCAGCAGTTTCTTTCAGGGCTGGCACCTTCCTTGTGGGAGAAGGAGCCGTAAGTTTGCCTTTTCAGAAAAAAGCTTCTGCCGAGAAAGAGCACCGTGACATGCTGAGTCTCTGGGAAAGCAGAGATCCCCAGTTTTGTTGTGCCTGTGGATAGGCTGCAGAAGGATACTGAAGATCAGCAGTTTCTTTCAGGGCTGGCACCTTCCTTGTGGGAGAAGGAGCCGTAAGTTTGCCTTTTCAGAAAAAAGCTTCTGCCGAGAGCGAGCACCGTGACATGCTGAGTCTCTGGGAAAGCAGAGATCCCCAGTGCTGTTGTGCCTGTGGTTAGGCTGCAGAGGGATACTGAAGATCAGCAGTTTCTTTCAGGGCTGGCACCTTCCTTGTGGGAGAAGGAGCCGTAAGTTTGCCTTTTCAGAAAAAAGCTTCTGCCGAGAAAGAGCACCGTGACATGCTGAGTCTCTGGGAAAGCAGAGATCCCCAGTGCTGTTGTGCCTGTGGATAGGCTGCAGAAGGATACTGAAGATCAGCAGTTTCTTTCAGGGCTGGCACCTTCCTTGTGGGAGAAGGAGCCGTAAGTTTGCCTTTTCAGAAAAAAGCTTCTGCCGAGAAAGAGCACCGTGACATGCTGAGTCTCTGGGAAAGCAGAGATCCCCAGGCCTGTTGTGCCTGTGGATAGGCTGCAGAAGGATACTGAAGATCAGCAGTTTCTTTCAGGGCTGGCACCTTCCTTGTGGGAGAAGGAGCCGTAAGTTTGCCTTTTCAGAAAAAAGCTTCTGCCGAGAGCGAGCACCGTGACATGCTGAGTCTCTGGGAAAGCAGAGATCCCCAGTGCTGTTGTGCCTGTGGATAGGCTGCAGAGGGATACTGAAGATCAGCAGTTTCTTTCAGGGCTGGCACCTTCCTTGTGGGAGAAGGAGCCGTAAGTTTGCCTTTTCAGAAAAAAGCTTCTGCCGAGAAAGAGCACCGTGACATGCTGAGTCTCTGGGAAAGCAGAGATCCCCAGTTTTGTTGTGCCTGTGGATACGCTGCAGAAGGATACTGAAGATCAGCAGTTTCTTTCAGGGCTGGCACCTTCCTTGTGGGAGAAGGAGCCGTAAGTTTGCCTTTTCAGAAAAAAGCTTCTGCCGAGAAAGAGCACCGTGACATGCTGAGTCTCTGGGAAAGCAGAGATCCCCAGTGCTGTTGTGCGTGTGGATAGGCTGCAGAAGGATACTGAAGATCAGCAGTTTCTTTCAGGGCTGGCACCTTCCTTGTTGGAGAAGGAGCCGTAAGTTTGCCTTTTCAGAAAAAAGCTTCTGCCGAGAGCGAGCACAGTGACATGCTGAGTCTCTGGGAAAGCAGAGATCCCCAGTGCTGTTGTGCCTGTGGTTAGGCTGCAGAGGGATACTGAAGATCAGCAGTTTCTTTCAGGGCTGGCACCTTCCTTGTGGGAGAAGGAGCCGTAAGTTTGCCTTTTCAGAAAAAAGCTTCTGCCGAGAAAGAGCACCGTGACATGCTGAGTCTCTGGGAAAGCAGAGATCCCCAGTTTTGTTGTGCCTGTGGATAGGCTGCAGAAGGATACTGAAGATCAGCAGTTTCTTTCAGGGCTGGCACCTTCCTTGTGGGAGAAGGAGCCGTAAGTTTGCCTTTTCAGAAAAAAGCTTCTGCCGAGAAAGAGCACCGTGACATGCTGAGTCTCTGGGAAAGCAGAGATCCCCAGTGCTGTTGTGCCTGTGGATAGGCTGCAGAAGGATACTGAAGATCAGCAGTTTCTTTCAGGGCTGGCACCTTCCTTGTGGGAGAAGGAGCCGTAAGTTTGCCTTTTCAGAAAAAAGCTTCTGCCGAGAAAGAGCACCGTGACATGCTGAGTCTCTGGGAAAGCAGAGATCCCCAGTGCTGTTGTGCCTGTGGATAGGCTGCAGAAGGATACTGAAGATCAGCAGTTTCTTTCAGGGCTGGCACCTTCCTTGTGGGAGAAGGAGCCGTAAGTTTGCCTTTTCAGAAAAAAGCTTCTGCCGAGAGCGAGCACCGTGACATGCTGAGTCTCTGGGAAAGCAGAGATCCCCAGTGCTGTTGTGCCTGTGGATACGCTGCAGAAGGATACTGAAGATCAGCAGTTTCTTTCAGGGCTGGCACCTTCCTTGTGGGAGAAGGAGCCGTAAGTTTGCCTTTTCAGAAAAAAGCTTCTGCCGAGAAAGAGCACCGTGACATGCTGAGTCTCTGGGAAAGCAGAGATCCCCAGGCCTGTTGTGCCTGTGGATAGGCTGCAGAGGGATACTGAAGATCAGCAGTTTCTTTCAGGGCTGGCACCTTCCTTGTGGGAGAAGGAGCCGTAAGTTTGCCTTTTCAGAAAAAAGCTTCTGCCGAGAAAGAGCACCGTGACATGCTGAGTCTCTGGGAAAGCAGAGATCCCCAGTGCTGTTATGCCTGTGGATAGGCTGCAGAAGGATACTGAAGATCAGCAGTTTCTTTCAGGGCTGGCACCTTCCTTGTGGGAGAAGGAGCCGTAAGTTTGCCTTTTCAGAAAAAAGCTTCTGCCGAGAAAGAGCACCGTGACATGCTGAGTCTCTGGGAAAGCAGAGATCCCCAGTGCTGTTGTGCCTGTGGATAGGCTGCAGAAGGATACTGAAGATCAGCAGTTTCTTTCAGGGCTGGCACCTTCCTTGTGGGAGAAGGAGCCGTAAGTTTGCCTTTTCAGAAAAAAGCTTCTGCCGAGAAAGAGCACCGTGACATGCTGAGTCTCTGGGAAAGCAGAGATCCCCAGGCCTGTTGTGCCTGTGGATAGGCTGCAGAAGGATACTGAAGATCAGCAGTTTCTTTCAGGGCTGGCACCTTCCTTGTGGGAGAAGGAGCCGTAAGTTTGCCTTTTCAGAAAAAAGCTTCTGCCGAGAAAGAGCACCGTGACATGCTGAGTCTCTGGGAAAGCAGAGATCCCCAGTGCTGTTGTGCCTGTGGATAGGCTGCAGAGGGATACTGAAGATCAGCAGTTTCTTTCAGGGCTGGCACCTTCCTTGTGGGAGAAGGAGCCGTAAGTTTGCCTTTTCAGAAAAAAGCTTCTGCCGAGAAAGAGCACCGTGACATGCTGAGTCTCTGGGAAAGCAGAGATCCCCAGTTTTGTTGTGCCTGTGGATACGCTGCAGAAGGATACTGAAGATCAGCAGTTTCTTTCAGGGCTGGCACCTTCCTTGTGGGAGAAGGAGCCGTAAGTTTGCCTTTTCAGAAAAAAGCTTCTGCCGAGAAAGAGCACCGTGACATGCTGAGTCTCTGGGAAAGCAGAGATCCCCAGTGCTGTTGTGCGTGTGGATAGGCTGCAGAAGGATACTGAAGATCAGCAGTTTCTTTCAGGGCTGGCACCTTCCTTGTTGGAGAAGGAGCCGTAAGTTTGCCTTTTCAGAAAAAAGCTTCTGCCGAGAGCGAGCACAGTGACATGCTGAGTCTCTGGGAAAGCAGAGATCCCCAGTGCTGTTGTGCCTGTGGTTAGGCTGCAGAGGGATACTGAAGATCAGCAGTTTCTTTCAGGGCTGGCACCTTCCTTGTGGGAGAAGGAGCCGTAAGTTTGCCTTTTCAGAAAAAAGCTTCTGCCGAGAAAGAGCACCGTGACATGCTGAGTCTCTGGGAAAGCAGAGATCCCCAGTTTTGTTGTGCCTGTGGATAGGCTGCAGAAGGATACTGAAGATCAGCAGTTTCTTTCAGGGCTGGCACCTTCCTTGTGGGAGAAGGAGCCGTAAGTTTGCCTTTTCAGAAAAAAGCTTCTGCCGAGAAAGAGCACCGTGACATGCTGAGTCTCTGGGAAAGCAGAGATCCCCAGTGCTGTTGTGCCTGTGGATAGGCTGCAGAAGGATACTGAAGATCAGCAGTTTCTTTCAGGGCTGGCACCTTCCTTGTGGGAGAAGGAGCCGTAAGTTTGCCTTTTCAGAAAAAAGCTTCTGCCGAGAAAGAGCACCGTGACATGCTGAGTCTCTGGGAAAGCAGAGATCCCCAGTGCTGTTGTGCCTGTGGATAGGCTGCAGAAGGATACTGAAGATCAGCAGTTTCTTTCAGGGCTGGCACCTTCCTTGTGGGAGAAGGAGCCGTAAGTTTGCCTTTTCAGAAAAAAGCTTCTGCCGAGAAAGAGCACCGTGACATGCTGAGTCTCTGGGAAAGCAGAGATCCCCAGGCCTGTTGTGCCTGTGGATAGGCTGCAGAAGGATACTGAAGATCAGCAGTTTCTTTCAGGGCTGGCACCTTCCTTGTGGGAGAAGGAGCCGTAAGTTTGCCTTTTCAGAAAAAAGCTTCTGCCGAGAAAGAGCACCGTGACATGCTGAGTCTCTGGGAAAGCAGAGATCCCCAGTGCTGTTGTGCCTGTGGATACGCTGCAGAAGGATACTGAAGATCAGCAGTTTCTTTCAGGGCTGGCACCTTCCTTGTGGGAGAAGGAGCCGTAAGTTTGCCTTTTCAGAAAAAAGCTTCTGCCGAGAAAGAGCACCGTGACATGCTGAGTCTCTGGGAAAGCAGAGATCCCCAGGCCTGTTGTGCCTGTGGTTAGGCTGCAGAGGGATACTGAAGATCAGCAGTTTCTTTCAGGGCTGGCACCTTCCTTGTGGGAGAAGGAGCCGTAAGTTTGCCTTTTCAGAAAAAAGCTTCTGCCGAGAAAGAGCACCGTGACATGCTGAGTCTCTGGGAAAGCAGAGATCCCCAGTGCTGTTGTGCCTGTGGATACGCTGCAGAAGGATACTGAAGATCAGCAGTTTCTTTCAGGGCTGGCACCTTCCTTGTGGGAGAAGGAGCCGTAAGTTTGCCTTTTCAGAAAAAAGCTTCTGCCGAGAAAGAGCACCGTGACATGCTGAGTCTCTGGGAAAGCAGAGATCCCCAGTGCTGTTGTGCCTGTGGATAGGCTGCAGAAGGATACTGAAGATCAGCAGTTTCTTTCAGGGCTGGCACCTTCCTTGTGGGAGAAGGAGCCGTAAGTTTGCCTTTTCAGAAAAAAGCTTCTGCCGAGAGCGAGCACAGTGACATGCTGAGTCTCTGGGAAAGCAGAGATCCCCAGTGCTGTTGTGCCTGTGGATAGGCTGCAGAGGGATACTGAAGATCAGCAGTTTCTTTCAGGGCTGGCACCTTCCTTGTGGGAGAAGGAGCCGTAAGTTTGCCTTTTCAGAAAAAAGCTTCTGCCGAGAGCGAGCACCGTGACATGCTGAGTCTCTGGGAAAGCAGAGATCCCCAGTTTTGTTGTGCCTGTGGATAGGCTGCAGAAGGATACTGAAGATCAGCAGTTTCTTTCAGGGCTGGCACCTTCCTTGTGGGAGAAGGAGCCGTAAGTTTGCCTTTTCAGAAAAAAGCTTCTGCCGAGAAAGAGCACCGTGACATGCTGAGTCTCTGGGAAAGCAGAGATCCCCAGTGCTGTTGTGCCTGTGGATACGCTGCAGAAGGATACTGAAGATCAGCAGTTTCTTTCAGGGCTGGCACCTTCCTTGTGGGAGAAGGAGCCGTAAGTTTGCCTTTTCAGAAAAAAGCTTCTGCCGAGAAAGAGCACCGTGACATGCTGAGTCTCTGGGAAAGCAGAGATCCCCAGGCCTGTTGTGCCTGTGGATAGGCTGCAGAGGGATACTGAAGATCAGCAGTTTCTTTCAGGGCTGGCACCTTCCTTGTGGGAGAAGGAGCCGTAAGTTTGCCTTTTCAGAAAAAAGCTTCTGCCGAGAAAGAGCACCGTGACATGCTGAGTCTCTGGGAAAGCAGAGATCCCCAGTTTTGTTGTGCCTGTGGATACGCTGCAGAAGGATACTGAAGATCAGCAGTTTCTTTCAGGGCTGGCACCTTCCTTGTGGGAGAAGGAGCCGTAAGTTTGCCTTTTCAGAAAAAAGCTTCTGCCGAGAAAGAGCACTGTGACATGCTGAGTCTCTGGGAAAGCAGAGATCCCCAGTGCTGTTGTGCCTGTGGATAGGCTTCAGGGGGACGGTGAAGACCAGCAGTTTCTTTCAGGGCTGGCACCTTCCTTGTGGGAGAAGAAGCCGTAAGTTTGCCTTTTCAGAAAAAAGCTTCTGCCGAGAAAGAGCACCGTGACATGCTGAGTCTCTGGGAAAGCAGAGATCCCCAGTTTTGTTGTGCCTGTGGATAGGCTGCAGAAGGATACTGAAGATCAGCAGTTTCTTTCAGGGCTGGCACCTTCCTTGTGGGAGAAGGAGCCGTAAGTTTGCCTTTTCAGAAAAAAGCTTCTGCCGAGAAAGAGCACCGTGACATGCTGAGTCTCTGGGAAAGCAGAGATCCACAGTGCTGTTGTGCCTGTGGATAGGCTGCAGAAGGATACTGAAGATCAGCAGTTTCTTTCAGGGCTGGCACCTTCCTTGTGGGAGAAGGAGCCGTAAGTTTGCCTTTTCAGAAAAAAGCTTCTGCCGAGAAAGAGCACCGTGACATGCTGAGTCTCTGGGAAAGCAGAGATCCCCAGTTTTGTTGTGCCTGTGGATAGGCTGCAGAAGGATACTGAAGATCAGCAGTTTCTTTCAGGGCTGGCACCTTCCTTGTGGGAGAAGGAGCCGTAAGTTTGCCTTTTCAGAAAAAAGCTTCTGCCGAGAAAGAGCACCGTGACATGCTGAGTCTCTGGGAAAGCAGAGATCCCCAGGCCTGTTGTGCCTGTGGATAGGCTGCAGAAGGATACTGAAGATCAGCAGTTTCTTTCAGGGCTGGCACCTTCCTTGTGGGAGAAGGAGCCGTAAGTTTGCCTTTTCAGAAAAAAGCTTCTGCCGAGAAAGAGCACCGTGACATGCTGAGTCTCTGGGAAAGCAGAGATCCCCAGTGCTGTTGTGCCTGTGGATAGGCTGCAGAAGGATACTGAAGATCAGCAGTTTCTTTCAGGGCTGGCACCTTCCTTGTGGGAGAAGGAGCCGTAAGTTTGCCTTTTCAGAAAAAAGCTTCTGCCGAGAAAGAGCACCGTGACATGCTGAGTCTCTGGGAAAGCAGAGATCCCCAGTTTTGTTGTGCCTGTGGAGAGGCTTCAGGGGGACGGTGAAGACCAGCAATTTCTTTCAGGGCTGGCACCTTCCTTGTGGGAGAAGGAGCCGTAAGTTTGCCTTTTCAGAAAAAAGCTTCTGCCGAGAGCGAGCACCGTGACATGCTGAGTCTCTGGGAAAGCAGAGATCTCCAGTGCTGTTGTGCCTGTGGTTAGGCTGCAGAGGGATACTGAAGATCAGCAGTTTCTTTCAGGGCTGGCACCTTCCTTGTGGGAGAAGGAGCCGTAAGTTTGCCTTTTCAGAAAAAAGCTTCTGCCGAGAAAGAGCACCGTGACATGCTGAGTCTCTGGGAAAGCAGAGATCCCCAGTGCTGTTGTGCCTGTGGATACGCTGCAGAAGGATACTGAAGATCAGCAGTTTCTTTCAGGGCTGGCACCTTCCTTGTGGGAGAAGGAGCCGTAAGTTTGCCTTTTCAGAAAAAAGCTTCTGCCGAGAAAGAGCACCGTGACATGCTGAGTCTCTGGGAAAGCAGAGATCCCCAGTTTTGTTGTGCCTGTGGATACGCTGCAGAAGGATACTGAAGATCAGCAGTTTCTTTCAGGGCTGGCACCTTCCTTGTGGGAGAAGGAGCCGTAAGTTTGCCTTTTCAGAAAAAAGCTTCTGCCGAGACAGAGCACCGTGACATGCTGAGTCTCTGGGAAAGCAGAGATCCCCAGTGCTGTTGTGCGTGTGGATAGGCTGCAGAAGGATACTGAAGATCAGCAGTTTCTTTCAGGGCTGGCACCTTCCTTGTGGGAGAAGGAGCCGTAAGTTTGCCTTTTCAGAAAAAAGCTTCTGCCGAGAGCGAGCACAGTGACATGCTGAGTCTCTGGGAAAGCAGAGATCCCCAGTGCTGTTGTGCCTGTGCTTAGGCTGCAGAGGGATACTGAAGATCAGCAGTTTCTTTCAGGGCTGGCACCTTCCTTGTGGGAGAAGGAGCCGTAAGTTTGCCTTTTCAGAAAAAAGCTTCTGCCGAGAAAGAGCACCGTGACATGCTGAGTCTCTGGGAAAGCAGAGATCCCCAGTGCTGTTGTGCCTGTGGATAGGCTGCAGAAGGATACTGAAGATCAGCAGTTTCTTTCAGGGCTGGCACCTTCCTTGTGGGAGAAGGAGCCGTAAGTTTGCCTTTTCAGAAAAAAGCTTCTGCCGAGAAAGAGCACCGTGACATGCTGAGTCTCTGGGAAAGCAGAGATCCCCAGTGCTGTTGTGCCTGTGGAGAGGCTTCAGGGGGACGGTGAAGACCAGCAATTTCTTTCAGGGCTGGCACCTTCCTTGTGGGAGAAGGAGCCGTAAGTTTGCCTTTTCAGAAAAAAGCTTCTGCCGAGAAAGAGCACCGTGACATGCTGAGTCTCTGGGAAAGCAGAGATCCCCAGTGCTGTTGTGCCTGTGGATAGGCTGCAGAAGGATACTGAAGATCAGCAGTTTCTTTCAGGGCTGGCACCTTCCTTGTGGGAGAAGGAGCCGTAAGTTTGCCTTTTCAGAAAAAAGCTTCTGCCGAGAGCGAGCACAGTGACATGCTGAGTCTCTGGGAAAGCAGAGATCCCCAGTGCTGTTGTGCCTGTGGTTAGGCTGCAGAGGGATACTGAAGATCAGCAGTTTCTTTCAGGGCTGGCACCTTCCTTGTGGGAGAAGGAGCCGTAAGTTTGCCTTTTCAGAAAAAAGCTTCTGCCGAGAAAGAGCACCGTGACATGCTGAGTCTCTGGGAAAGCAGAGATCCCCAGTGCTGTTGTGCCTGTGGATAGGCTGCAGAAGGATACTGAAGATCAGCAGTTTCTTTCAGGGCTGGCACCTTCCTTGTGGGAGAAGGAGCCGTAAGTTTGCCTTTTCAGAAAAAAGCTTCTGCCGAGAAAGAGCACCGTGACATGCTGAGTCTCTGGGAAAGCAGAGATCCCCAGGTTTGTTGTGCCTGTGGAGAGGCTTCAGGGGGACGGTGAAGACCAGCAATTTCTTTCAGGCCTGGCACCTTCCTTGTGGGAGAAGGAGAGAGACGTTTGCCTTTTCAGAAAAAAGCTTCTGCCGAGAGCGAGCACCGTGACATGCTGAGTCTCTGGGAAAGCAGAGATCCCCAGTGCTGTTGTGCCTGTGGTTAGGCTGCAGAGGGATACTGAAGATCAGCAGTTTCTTTCAGGGCTGGCACCTTCCTTGTGGGAGAAGGAGCCGTAAGTTTGCCTTTTCAGAAAAAAGCTTCTGCCGAGAAAGAGCACCGTGACATGCTGAGTCTCTGGGAAAGCAGAGATCCCCAGTGCTGTTGTGCCTGTGGATACGCTGCAGATGGATACTGAAGATCAGCAGTTTCTTTCAGGGCTGGCACCTTCCTTGTGGGAGAAGGAGCCGTAAGTTTGCCTTTTCAGAAAAAAGCTTCTGCCGAGAAAGAGCACCGTGACATGCTGAGTCTCTGGGAAAGCAGAGATCCCCAGTGCTGTTGTGCCTGTGGATAGGCTGCAGAAGGATACTGAAGATCAGCAGTTTCTTTCAGGGCTGGCACCTTCCTTGTGGGAGAAGGAGCCGTAAGTTTGCCTTTTCAGAAAAAAGCTTCTGCCGAGAGCGAGCACAGTGACATGCTGAGTCTCTGGGAAAGCAGAGATCCCCAGTGCTGTTGTGCCTGTGGATAGGCTGCAGAGGGATACTGAAGATCAGCAGTTTCTTTCAGGGCTGGCACCTTCCTTGTGGGAGAAGGAGCCGTAAGTTTGCCTTTTCAGAAAAAAAGCTTCTGCCGAGAAAGAGCACCGTGACATGCTGAGTCTCTGGGAAAGCAGAGATCCCCAGTTTTGTTGTGCCTGTGGATACGCTGCAGAAGGATACTGAAGATCAGCAGTTTCTTTCAGGGCTGGCACCTTCCTTGTGGGAGAAGGAGCCGTAAGTTTGCCTTTTCAGAAAAAAGCTTCTGCCGAGAAAGAGCACCGTGACATGCTGAGTCTCTGGGAAAGCAGAGATCCCCAGTGCTGTTGTGCCTGTGGATAGGCTGCAGAGGGATACTGAAGATCAGCAGTTTCTTTCAGGGCTGGCACCTTCCTTGTGGGAGAAGGAGCCGTAAGTTTGCCTTTTCAGAAAAAAGCTTCTGCCGAGAAAGAGCACCGTGACATGCTGAGTCTCTGGGAAAGCAGAGATCCCCAGTTTTGTTGTGCCTGTGGATACGCTGCAGAAGGATACTGAAGATCAGCAGTTTCTTTCAGGGCTGGCACCTTCCTTGTGGGAGAAGGAGCCG
Source organism: Astur gentilis (assembly GCF_929443795.1). Lineage (NCBI taxonomy): Eukaryota > Metazoa > Chordata > Aves > Accipitriformes > Accipitridae > Astur > Astur gentilis. The sequence continues at coordinate 10,584,603 of NC_064889.1, read as the reverse complement.
TAAGTTTGCCTTTTCAGAAAAAAGCTTCTGCCGAGAAAGAGCACCGTGACATGCTGAGTCTCTGGGAAAGCAGAGATCCCCAGTGCTGTTGTGCGTGTGGATAGGCTGCAGAAGGATACTGAAGATCAGCAGTTTCTTTCAGGGCTGGCACCTTCCTTGTGGGAGAAGGAGCCGTAAGTTTGCCTTTTCAGAAAAAAGCTTCTGCCGAGAGCGAGCACAGTGACATGCTGAGTCTCTGGGAAAGCAGAGATCCCCAGTGCTGTTGTGCCTGTGCTTAGGCTGCAGAGGGATACTGAAGATCAGCAGTTTCTTTCAGGGCTGGCACCTTCCTTGTGGGAGAAGGAGCCGTAAGTTTGCCTTTTCAGAAAAAAGCTTCTGCCGAGAAAGAGCACCGTGACATGCTGAGTCTCTGGGAAAGCAGAGATCCCCAGTTTTGTTGTGCCTGTGGATAGGCTGCAGAAGGATACTGAAGATCAGCAGTTTCTTTCAGGGCTGGCACCTTCCTTGTGGGAGAAGGAGCCGTAAGTTTGCCTTTTCAGAAAAAAGCTTCTGCCGAGAAAGAGCACCGTGACATGCTGAGTCTCTGGGAAAGCAGAGATCCCCAGTGCTGTTGTGCCTGTGGATAGGCTGCAGAAGGATACTGAAGATCAGCAGTTTCTTTCAGGGCTGGCACCTTCCTTGTGGGAGAAGGAGCCGTAAGTTTGCCTTTTCAGAAAAAAGCTTCTGCCGAGAAAGAGCACCGTGACATGCTGAGTCTCTGGGAAAGCAGAGATCCCCAGTTTTGTTGTGCCTGTGGATAGGCTGCAGAAGGATACTGAAGATCAGCAGTTTCTTTCAGGGCTGGCACCTTCCTTGTGGGAGAAGGAGCCGTAAGTTTGCCTTTTCAGAAAAAAAGCTTCTGCCGAGAAAGAGCACCGTGACATGCTGAGTCTCTGGGAAAGCAGAGATCCCCAGTTTTGTTGTGCCTGTGGATAGGCTGCAGAAGGATACTGAAGATCAGCAGTTTCTTTCAGGGCTGGCACCTTCCTTGTGGGAGAAGGAGCCGTAAGTTTGCCTTTTCAGAAAAAAGCTTCTGCCGAGAGCGAGCACCGTGACATGCTGAGTCTCTGGGAAAGCAGAGATCCCCAGTGCTGTTGTGCCTGTGGATAGGCTGCAGAGGGATACTGAAGATCAGCAGTTTCTTTCAGGGCTGGCACCTTCCTTGTGGGAGAAGGAGCCGTAAGTTTGCCTTTTCAGAAAAAAGCTTCTGCCGAGAAAGAGCACCGTGACATGCTGAGTCTCTGGGAAAGCAGAGATCCCCAGTTTTGTTGTGCCTGTGGATACGCTGCAGAAGGATACTGAAGATCAGCAGTTTCTTTCAGGGCTGGCACCTTCCTTGTGGGAGAAGGAGCCGTAAGTTTGCCTTTTCAGAAAAAAGCTTCTGCCGAGAAAGAGCACCGTGACATGCTGAGTCTCTGGGAAAGCAGAGATCCCCAGTGCTGTTGTGCGTGTGGATAGGCTGCAGAAGGATACTGAAGATCAGCAGTTTCTTTCAGGGCTGGCACCTTCCTTGTGGGAGAAGGAGCCGTAAGTTTGCCTTTTCAGAAAAAAGCTTCTGCCGAGAGCGAGCACAGTGACATGCTGAGTCTCTGGGAAAGCAGAGATCCCCAGTGCTGTTGTGCCTGTGCTTAGGCTGCAGAGGGATACTGAAGATCAGCAGTTTCTTTCAGGGCTGGCACCTTCCTTGTGGGAGAAGGAGCCGTAAGTTTGCCTTTTCAGAAAAAAGCTTCTGCCGAGAAAGAGCACCGTGACATGCTGAGTCTCTGGGAAAGCAGAGATCCCCAGTTTTGTTGTGCCTGTGGATAGGCTGCAGAAGGATACTGAAGATCAGCAGTTTCTTTCAGGGCTGGCACCTTCCTTGTGGGAGAAGGAGCCGTAAGTTTGCCTTTTCAGAAAAAAGCTTCTGCCGAGAAAGAGCACCGTGACATGCTGAGTCTCTGGGAAAGCAGAGATCCCCAGTGCTGTTGTGCCTGTGGATAGGCTGCAGAAGGATACTGAAGATCAGCAGTTTCTTTCAGGGCTGGCACCTTCCTTGTGGGAGAAGGAGCCGTAAGTTTGCCTTTTCAGAAAAAAGCTTCTGCCGAGAAAGAGCACCGTGACATGCTGAGTCTCTGGGAAAGCAGAGATCCCCAGTTTTGTTGTGCCTGTGGATAGGCTGCAGAAGGATACTGAAGATCAGCAGTTTCTTTCAGGGCTGGCACCTTCCTTGTGGGAGAAGGAGCCGTAAGTTTGCCTTTTCAGAAAAAAGCTTCTGCCGAGAAAGAGCACCGTGACATGCTGAGTCTCTGGGAAAGCAGAGATCCCCAGTTTTGTTGTGCCTGTGGATAGGCTGCAGAAGGATACTGAAGATCAGCAGTTTCTTTCAGGGCTGGCACCTTCCTTGTGGGAGAAGGAGCCGTAAGTTTGCCTTTTCAGAAAAAAGCTTCTGCCGAGAGCGAGCACCGTGACATGCTGAGTCTCTGGGAAAGCAGAGATCCCCAGTGCTGTTGTGCCTGTGGTTAGGCTGCAGAGGGATACTGAAGATCAGCAGTTTCTTTCAGGGCTGGCACCTTCCTTGTGGGAGAAGGAGCCGTAAGTTTGCCTTTTCAGAAAAAAGCTTCTGCCGAGAAAGAGCACCGTGACATGCTGAGTCTCTGGGAAAGCAGAGATCCCCAGGCCTGTTGTGCCTGTGGATACGCTGCAGAAGGATACTGAAGATCAGCAGTTTCTTTCAGGGCTGGCACCTTCCTTGTGGGAGAAGGAGCCGTAAGTTTGCCTTTTCAGAAAAAAGCTTCTGCCGAGAAAGAGCACCGTGACATGCTGAGTCTCTGGGAAAGCAGAGATCCCCAGGCCTGTTGTGCCTGTGGATAGGCTGCAGAGGGATACTGAAGATCAGCAGTTTCTTTCAGGGCTGGCACCTTCCTTGTGGGAGAAGGAGCCGTAAGTTTGCCTTTTCAGAAAAAAGCTTCTGCCGAGAAACAGCACCGTGACATGCTGAGTCTCTGGGAAAGCAGAGATCCCCAGTGCTGTTATGCCTGTGGATAGGCTGCAGAAGGATACTGAAGATCAGCAGTTTCTTTCAGGGCTGGCACCTTCCTTGTGGGAGAAGGAGCCGTAAGTTTGCCTTTTCAGAAAAAAGCTTCTGCCGAGAAAGAGCACCGTGACATGCTGAGTCTCTGGGAAAGCAGAGATCCCCAGTGCTGTTGTGCCTGTGGATAGGCTGCAGAAGGATACTGAAGATCAGCAGTTTCTTTCAGGGCTGGCACCTTCCTTGTGGGAGAAGGAGCCGTAAGTTTGCCTTTTCAGAAAAAAGCTTCTGCCGAGAAAGAGCACCGTGACATGCTGAGTCTCTGGGAAAGCAGAGATCCCCAGGCCTGTTGTGCCTGTGGATAGGCTGCAGAAGGATACTGAAGATCAGCAGTTTCTTTCAGGGCTGGCACCTTCCTTGTGGGAGAAGGAGCCGTAAGTTTGCCTTTTCAGAAAAAAGCTTCTGCCGAGAAAGAGCACCGTGACATGCTGAGTCTCTGGGAAAGCAGAGATCCCCAGTGCTGTTGTGCCTGTGGATAGGCTGCAGAGGGATACTGAAGATCAGCAGTTTCTTTCAGGGCTGGCACCTTCCTTGTGGGAGAAGGAGCCGTAAGTTTGCCTTTTCAGAAAAAAGCTTCTGCCGAGAAAGAGCACCGTGACATGCTGAGTCTCTGGGAAAGCAGAGATCCCCAGTTTTGTTGTGCCTGTGGATACGCTGCAGAAGGATACTGAAGATCAGCAGTTTCTTTCAGGGCTGGCACCTTCCTTGTGGGAGAAGGAGCCGTAAGTTTGCCTTTTCAGAAAAAAGCTTCTGCCGAGAAAGAGCACCGTGACATGCTGAGTCTCTGGGAAAGCAGAGATCCCCAGTGCTGTTGTGCGTGTGGATAGGCTGCAGAAGGATACTGAAGATCAGCAGTTTCTTTCAGGGCTGGCACCTTCCTTGTTGGAGAAGGAGCCGTAAGTTTGCCTTTTCAGAAAAAAGCTTCTGCCGAGAGCGAGCACAGTGACATGCTGAGTCTCTGGGAAAGCAGAGATCCCCAGTGCTGTTGTGCCTGTGGTTAGGCTGCAGAGGGATACTGAAGATCAGCAGTTTCTTTCAGGGCTGGCACCTTCCTTGTGGGAGAAGGAGCCGTAAGTTTGCCTTTTCAGAAAAAAGCTTCTGCCGAGAAAGAGCACCGTGACATGCTGAGTCTCTGGGAAAGCAGAGATCCCCAGTTTTGTTGTGCCTGTGGATAGGCTGCAGAAGGATACTGAAGATCAGCAGTTTCTTTCAGGGCTGGCACCTTCCTTGTGGGAGAAGGAGCCGTAAGTTTGCCTTTTCAGAAAAAAGCTTCTGCCGAGAAAGAGCACCGTGACATGCTGAGTCTCTGGGAAAGCAGAGATCCCCAGTGCTGTTGTGCCTGTGGATAGGCTGCAGAAGGATACTGAAGATCAGCAGTTTCTTTCAGGGCTGGCACCTTCCTTGTGGGAGAAGGAGCCGTAAGTTTGCCTTTTCAGAAAAAAGCTTCTGCCGAGAAAGAGCACCGTGACATGCTGAGTCTCTGGGAAAGCAGAGATCCCCAGTGCTGTTGTGCCTGTGGATAGGCTGCAGAAGGATACTGAAGATCAGCAGTTTCTTTCAGGGCTGGCACCTTCCTTGTGGGAGAAGGAGCCGTAAGTTTGCCTTTTCAGAAAAAAGCTTCTGCCGAGAAAGAGCACCGTGACATGCTGAGTCTCTGGGAAAGCAGAGATCCCCAGGCCTGTTGTGCCTGTGGATAGGCTGCAGAAGGATACTGAAGATCAGCAGTTTCTTTCAGGGCTGGCACCTTCCTTGTGGGAGAAGGAGCCGTAAGTTTGCCTTTTCAGAAAAAAGCTTCTGCCGAGAAAGAGCACCGTGACATGCTGAGTCTCTGGGAAAGCAGAGATCCCCAGTGCTGTTGTGCCTGTGGATACGCTGCAGAAGGATACTGAAGATCAGCAGTTTCTTTCAGGGCTGGCACCTTCCTTGTGGGAGAAGGAGCCGTAAGTTTGCCTTTTCAGAAAAAAGCTTCTGCCGAGAAAGAGCACCGTGACATGCTGAGTCTCTGGGAAAGCAGAGATCCCCAGGCCTGTTGTGCCTGTGGTTAGGCTGCAGAGGGATACTGAAGATCAGCAGTTTCTTTCAGGGCTGGCACCTTCCTTGTGGGAGAAGGAGCCGTAAGTTTGCCTTTTCAGAAAAAAGCTTCTGCCGAGAAAGAGCACCGTGACATGCTGAGTCTCTGGGAAAGCAGAGATCCCCAGTGCTGTTGTGCCTGTGGATACGCTGCAGAAGGATACTGAAGATCAGCAGTTTCTTTCAGGGCTGGCACCTTCCTTGTGGGAGAAGGAGCCGTAAGTTTGCCTTTTCAGAAAAAAGCTTCTGCCGAGAAAGAGCACCGTGACATGCTGAGTCTCTGGGAAAGCAGAGATCCCCAGTGCTGTTGTGCCTGTGGATAGGCTGCAGAAGGATACTGAAGATCAGCAGTTTCTTTCAGGGCTGGCACCTTCCTTGTGGGAGAAGGAGCCGTAAGTTTGCCTTTTCAGAAAAAAGCTTCTGCCGAGAGCGAGCACAGTGACATGCTGAGTCTCTGGGAAAGCAGAGATCCCCAGTGCTGTTGTGCCTGTGGATAGGCTGCAGAGGGATACTGAAGATCAGCAGTTTCTTTCAGGGCTGGCACCTTCCTTGTGGGAGAAGGAGCCGTAAGTTTGCCTTTTCAGAAAAAAGCTTCTGCCGAGAGCGAGCACCGTGACATGCTGAGTCTCTGGGAAAGCAGAGATCCCCAGTTTTGTTGTGCCTGTGGATAGGCTGCAGAAGGATACTGAAGATCAGCAGTTTCTTTCAGGGCTGGCACCTTCCTTGTGGGAGAAGGAGCCGTAAGTTTGCCTTTTCAGAAAAAAGCTTCTGCCGAGAAAGAGCACCGTGACATGCTGAGTCTCTGGGAAAGCAGAGATCCCCAGTGCTGTTGTGCCTGTGGATACGCTGCAGAAGGATACTGAAGATCAGCAGTTTCTTTCAGGGCTGGCACCTTCCTTGTGGGAGAAGGAGCCGTAAGTTTGCCTTTTCAGAAAAAAGCTTCTGCCGAGAAAGAGCACCGTGACATGCTGAGTCTCTGGGAAAGCAGAGATCCCCAGGCCTGTTGTGCCTGTGGATAGGCTGCAGAGGGATACTGAAGATCAGCAGTTTCTTTCAGGGCTGGCACCTTCCTTGTGGGAGAAGGAGCCGTAAGTTTGCCTTTTCAGAAAAAAGCTTCTGCCGAGAAAGAGCACCGTGACATGCTGAGTCTCTGGGAAAGCAGAGATCCCCAGTGCTGTTGTGCCTGTGGATAGGCTTCAGGGGTACGGTGAAGACCAGCAGTTTCTTTCAGGGCTGGCACCTTCCTTGTGGGAGAAGAAGCCGTAAGTTTGCCTTTTCAGAAAAAAGCTTCTGCCGAGAAAGAGCACCGTGACATGCTGAGTCTCTGGGAAAGCAGAGATCCCCAGTTTTGTTGTGCCTGTGGATAGGCTGCAGAAGGATACTGAAGATCAGCAGTTTCTTTCAGGGCTGGCACCTTCCTTGTGGGAGAAGGAGCCGTAAGTTTGCCTTTTCAGAAAAAAGCTTCTGCCGAGAAAGAGCACCGTGACATGCTGAGTCTCTGGGAAAGCAGAGATCCCCAGTGCTGTTGTGCCTGTGGATAGGCTGCAGAAGGATACTGAAGATCAGCAGTTTCTTTCAGGGCTGGCACCTTCCTTGTGGGAGAAGGAGCCGTAAGTTTGCCTTTTCAGAAAAAAGCTTCTGCCGAGAAAGAGCACCGTGACATGCTGAGTCTCTGGGAAAGCAGAGATCCCCAGTTTTGTTGTGCCTGTGGATAGGCTGCAGAAGGATACTGAAGATCAGCAGTTTCTTTCAGGGCTGGCACCTTCCTTGTGGGAGAAGGAGCCGTAAGTTTGCCTTTTCAGAAAAAAGCTTCTGCCGAGAAAGAGCACCGTGACATGCTGAGTCTCTGGGAAAGCAGAGATCCCCAGTTTTGTTGTGCCTGTGGATAGGCTGCAGAAGGATACTGAAGATCAGCAGTTTCTTTCAGGGCTGGCACCTTCCTTGTGGGAGAAGGAGCCGTAAGTTTGCCTTTTCAGAAAAAAGCTTCTGCCGAGAAAGAGCACCGTGACATGCTGAGTCTCTGGGAAAGCAGAGATCCCCAGTGCTGTTGTGCCTGTGGATAGGCTGCAGAAGGATACTGAAGATCAGCAGTTTCTTTCAGGGCTGGCACCTTCCTTGTGGGAGAAGGAGCCGTAAGTTTGCCTTTTCAGAAAAAAGCTTCTGCCGAGAAAGAGCACCGTGACATGCTGAGTCTCTGGGAAAGCAGAGATCCCCAGTTTTGTTGTGCCTGTGGAGAGGCTTCAGGGGGACGGTGAAGACCAGCATTTTCTTTCAGGGCTGGCACCTTCCTTGTGGGAGAAGGAGCCGTAAGTTTGCCTTTTCAGAAAAAAGCTTCTGCCGAGAGCGAGCACCGTGACATGCTGAGTCTCTGGGAAAGCAGAGATCTCCAGTGCTGTTGTGCCTGTGGTTAGGCTGCAGAGGGATACTGAAGATCAGCAGTTTCTTTCAGGGCTGGCACCTTCCTTGTGGGAGAAGGAGCCGTAAGTTTGCCTTTTCAGAAAAAAGCTTCTGCCGAGAAAGAGCACCGTGACATGCTGAGTCTCTGGGAAAGCAGAGATCCCCAGTGCTGTTGTGCCTGTGGATACGCTGCAGAAGGATACTGAAGATCAGCAGTTTCTTTCAGGGCTGGCACCTTCCTTGTGGGAGAAGGAGCCGTAAGTTTGCCTTTTCAGAAAAAAGCTTCTGCCGAGAAAGAGCACCGTGACATGCTGAGTCTCTGGGAAAGCAGAGATCCCCAGTTTTGTTGTGCCTGTGGATACGCTGCAGAAGGATACTGAAGATCAGCAGTTTCTTTCAGGGCTGGCACCTTCCTTGTGGGAGAAGGAGCCGTAAGTTTGCCTTTTCAGAAAAAAGCTTCTGCCGAGAAAGAGCACCGTGACATGCTGAGTCTCTGGGAAAGCAGAGATCCCCAGTGCTGTTGTGCCTGTGGATAGGCTGCAGAAGGATACTGAAGATCAGCAGTTTCTTTCAGGGCTGGCACCTTCCTTGTGGGAGAAGGAGCCGTAAGTTTGCCTTTTCAGAAAAAAGCTTCTGCCGAGAAAGAGCACCGTGACATGCTGAGTCTCTGGGAAAGCAGAGATCCCCAGTGCTGTTGTGCCTGTGGAGAGGCTTCAGGGGGACGGTGAAGACCAGCAATTTCTTTCAGGGCTGGCACCTTCCTTGTGGGAGAAGGAGCCGTAAGTTTGCCTTTTCAGAAAAAAGCTTCTGCCGAGAAAGAGCACCGTGACATGCTGAGTCTCTGGGAAAGCAGAGATCCCCAGTTTTGTTGTGCCTGTGGATAGGCTGCAGAAGGATACTGAAGATCAGCAGTTTCTTTCAGGGCTGGCACCTTCCTTGTGGGAGAAGGAGCCGTAAGTTTGCCTTTTCAGAAAAAAGCTTCTGCCGAGAGCGAGCACAGTGACATGCTGAGTCTCTGGGAAAGCAGAGATCCCCAGTGCTGTTGTGCCTGTGCTTAGGCTGCAGAGGGATACTGAAGATCAGCAGTTTCTTTCAGGGCTGGCACCTTCCTTGTGGGAGAAGGAGCCGTAAGTTTGCCTTTTCAGAAAAAAGCTTCTGCCGAGAAAGAGCACCGTGACATGCTGAGTCTCTGGGAAAGCAGAGATCCCCAGTGCTGTTGTGCCTGTGGATAGGCTGCAGAAGGATACTGAAGATCAGCAGTTTCTTTCAGGGCTGGCACCTTCCTTGTGGGAGAAGGAGCCGTAAGTTTGCCTTTTCAGAAAAAAGCTTCTGCCGAGAAAGAGCACCGTGACATGCTGAGTCTCTGGGAAAGCAGAGATCCCCAGGTTTGTTGTGCCTGTGGAGAGGCTTCAGGGGGACGGTGAAGACCAGCAATTTCTTTCAGGCCTGGCACCTTCCTTGTGGGAGAAGGAGAGAGACGTTTGCCTTTTCAGAAAAAAGCTTCTGCCGAGAGCGAGCACCGTGACATGCTGAGTCTCTGGGAAAGCAGAGATCCCCAGTGCTGTTGTGCCTGTGGTTAGGCTGCAGAGGGATACTGAAGATCAGCAGTTTCTTTCAGGGCTGGCACCTTCCTTGTGGGAGAAGGAGCCGTAAGTTTGCCTTTTCAGAAAAAAGCTTCTGCCGAGAAAGAGCACCGTGACATGCTGAGTCTCTGGGAAAGCAGAGATCCCCAGTGCTGTTGTGCCTGTGGATACGCTGCAGAAGGATACTGAAGATCAGCAGTTTCTTTCAGGGCTGGCACCTTCCTTGTGGGAGAAGGAGCCGTAAGTTTGCCTTTTCAGAAAAAAGCTTCTGCCGAGAAAGAGCACCGTGACATGCTGAGTCTCTGGGAAAGCAGAGATCCCCAGTGCTGTTGTGCCTGTGGATAGGCTGCAGAAGGATACTGAAGATCAGCAGTTTCTTTCAGGGCTGGCACCTTCCTTGTGGGAGAAGGAGCCGTAAGTTTGCCTTTTCAGAAAAAAGCTTCTGCCGAGAGCGAGCACAGTGACATGCTGAGTCTCTGGGAAAGCAGAGATCCCCAGTGCTGTTGTGCCTGTGGATAGGCTGCAGAGGGATACTGAAGATCAGCAGTTTCTTTCAGGGCTGGCACCTTCCTTGTGGGAGAAGGAGCCGTAAGTTTGCCTTTTCAGAAAAAAAGCTTCTGCCGAGAAAGAGCACCGTGACATGCTGAGTCTCTGGGAAAGCAGAGATCCCCAGTTTTGTTGTGCCTGTGGATACGCTGCAGAAGGATACTGAAGATCAGCAGTTTCTTTCAGGGCTGGCACCTTCCTTGTGGGAGAAGGAGCCGTAAGTTTGCCTTTTCAGAAAAAAGCTTCTGCCGAGAAAGAGCACCGTGACATGCTGAGTCTCTGGGAAAGCAGAGATCCCCAGTGCTGTTGTGCCTGTGGATAGGCTGCAGAGGGATACTGAAGATCAGCAGTTTCTTTCAGGGCTGGCACCTTCCTTGTGGGAGAAGGAGCCGTAAGTTTGCCTTTTCAGAAAAAAGCTTCTGCCGAGAAAGAGCACCGTGACATGCTGAGTCTCTGGGAAAGCAGAGATCCCCAGTTTTGTTGTGCCTGTGGATACGCTGCAGAAGGATACTGAAGATCAGCAGTTTCTTTCAGGGCTGGCACCTTCCTTGTGGGAGAAGGAGCCGTAAGTTTGCCTTTTCAGAAAAAAGCTTCTGCCGAGAAAGAGCACCGTGACATGCTGAGTCTCTGGGAAAGCAGAGATCCCCAGTTTTGTTGTGCCTGTGGATAGGCTGCAGAAGGATACTGAAGATCAGCAGTTTCTTTCAGGGCTGGCACCTTCCTTGTGGGAGAAGGAGCCGTAAGTTTGCCTTTTCAGAAAAAAGCTTCTGCCGAGAAAGAGCACCGTGACATGCTGAGTCTCTGGGAAAGCAGAGATCCCCAGTGCTGTTGTGCCTGTGGATAGGCTGCAGAGGGACGGTGAAGACCAGCAATTTCTTTCAGGGCTGGCACCTTCCTTGTGGGAGAAGGAGAGAGACGTTTGCCTTTTCAGAAAAAAGCTTCTGCCGAGAGCGAGCACCGTGACATGCTGAGTCTCTGGGAAAGCAGAGATCCCCAGGCCTGTTGTGCCTGTGGTTAGGCTGCAGAGGGATACTGAAGATCAGCAGTTTCTTTCAGGGCTGGCACCTTCCTTGTGGGAGAAGGAGCCGTAAGTTTGCCTTTTCAGAAAAAAGCTTCTGCCGAGAAAGAGCACCGTGACATGCTGAGTCTCTGGGAAAGCAGAGATCCCCAGTTTTGTTGTGCCTGTGGATAGGCTGCAGAAGGATAGTGAAGATCAGCAGTTTCTTTCAGGGCTGGCACCTTCCTTGTGGGAGAAGGAGCCGTAAGTTTGCCTTTTCAGAAAAAAGCTTCTGCCGAGAAAGAGCACCGTGACATGCTGAGTCTCTGGGAAAGCAGAGATCCCCAGTGCTGTTGTGCCTGTGGTTAGGCTGCAGAGGGATACTGAAGATCAGCAGTTTCTTTCAGGGCTGGCACCTTCCTTGTGGGAGAAGGAGCCGTAAGTTTGCCTTTTCAGAAAAAAGCTTCTGCCGAGAGCGAGCACAGTGACATGCTGAGTCTCTGGGAAAGCAGAGATCCCCAGTGCTGTTGTGCCTGTGGTTAGGCTGCAGAGGGATACTGAAGATCAGCAGTTTCTTTCAGGGCTGGCACCTTCCTTGTGGGAGAAGGAGCCGTAAGTTTGCCTTTTCAGAAAAAAGCTTCTGCCGAGAGCGAGCACCGTGACATGCTGAGTCTCTGGGAAAGCAGAAATCCCCAGTGCTGTTGTGCCTGTGGAGAGGCTTCAGGGGGACGGTGAAGACCAGCAATTTCTTTCAGGGCTGGCACCTTCCTTGTGGGAGAAGGAGCCGTAAGTTTGCCTTTTCAGAAAAAAGCTTCTGCCGAGAAAGAGCACCGTGACATGCTGAGTCTCTGGGAAAGCAGAGATCCCCAGTTTTGTTGTGCCTGTGGATAGGCTGCAGAGGGATACTGAAGATCAGCAGTTTCTTTCAGGGCTGGCACCTTCCTTGTGGGAGAAGGAGCCGTAAGTTTGCCTTTTCAGAAAAAAGCTTCTGCCGAGAAAGAGCACCGTGACATGCTGAGTCTCTGGGAAAGCAGAGATCCCCAGTGCTGTTGTGCCTGTGGATAGGCTTCAGGGGGACGGTGAAGACCAGCAGTTTCTTTCAGGGCTGGCACCTTCCTTGTGGGAGAAGGAGAGAGACGTTTGCCTTTTCAGAAAAAGCTTCTGCCGAGAGCGAGCACCGTGACATGCTGAGTCTCTGGGAAAGCAGAGATCCCCAGTGCTGTTGTACCTGTGGATAGGCTGCAGAAGGATACTGAAGATCAGCAGTTTCTTTCAGGGCTGGCACCTTCCTTGTGGGAGAAGGAGCCGTAAGTTTGCCTTTTCAGAAAAAAGCTTCTGCCGAGAAAGAGCACCGTGACATGCTGAGTCTCTGGGAAAGCAGAGATCCCCAGTGCTGTTGTGCCTGTGGATACGCTGCAGAAGGATACTGAAGATCAGCAGTTTCTTTCAGGGCTGGCACCTTCCTTGTGGGAGAAGGAGCCGTAAGTTTGCCTTTTCAGAAAAAAGCTTCTGCCGAGAAAGAGCACCGTGACATGCTGAGTCTCTGGGAAAGCAGAGATCCCCAGTGCTGTTGTGCCTGTGGAGAGGCTTCAGGGGGACGGTGAAGACCAGCAATTTCTTTCAGGGCTGGCACCTTCCTTGTGGGAGAAGGAGAGAGACGTTTGCCTTTTCAGAAAAAAGCTTCTGCCGAGAGCGAGCACCGTGACATGCTGAGTCTCTGGGAAAGCAGAGATCCCCAGTGCTGTTGTGCCTGTGGTTAGGCTGCAGAGGGATACTGAAGATCAGCAGTTTCTTTCAGGGCTGGCACCTTCCTTGTGGGAGAAGGAGCCGTAAGTTTGCCTTTTCAGAAAAAAGCTTCTGCCGAGAGCGAGCACCGTGACATGCTGAGTCTCTGGGAAAGCAGAGATCCCCAGTGCTGTTGTGCCTGTGGATAGGCTGCAGAGGGATACTGAAGATCAGCAGTTTCTTTTCAGGGCTGGCACCTTCCTTGTGGGAGAAGGAGCCGTAAGTTTGCCTTTTCAGAAAAAAGCTTCTGCCGAGAAAGAGTACCGTGAGATGCTGAGTCTCTGGGAAAGCAGAGATCCCCAGTTTTGTTGTGCCTGTGGATAGGCTGCAGAAGGATACTGAAGATCAGCAGTTTCTTTCAGGGCTGGCACCTTCCTTGTGGGAGAAGGAGCCGTAAGTTTGCCTTTTCAGAAAAAAGCTTCTGCCGAGAAAGAGCACCGTGACATGCTGAGTCTCTGGGAAAGCAGAGATCCCCAGTGCTGTTGTGCCTGTGGATAGGCTTCAGGGGGACGGTGAAGACCAGCAATTTCTTTCAGGGCTGGCACCTTCCTTGTGGGAGAAGGAGAGAGACGTTTGCCTTTTCAGAAAAAGCTTCTGCCGAGAGCGAGCACCGTGACATGCTGAGTCTCTGGGAAAGCAGAGATCCCCAGTGCTGTTATGCCTGTGGATAGGCTGCAGAAGGATACTGAAGATCAGCAGTTTCTTTCAGGGCTGGCACCTTCCTTGTGGGAGAAGGAGCCGTAAGTTTGCCTTTTCAGAAAAAAGCTTCTGCCGAGAAAGAGCACCGTGACATGCTGAGTCTCTGGGAAAGCAGAGATCCCCAGTGCTGTTGTGCCTGTGGATAGGCTGCAGAAGGATACTGAAGATCAGCAGTTTCTTTCAGGGCTGGCACCTTCCTTGTGGGAGAAGGAGCCGTAAGTTTGCCTTTTCAGAAAAAAGCTTCTGCCGAGAAAGAGCACCGTGACATGCTGAGTCTCTGGGAAAGCAGAGATCCCCAGTGCTGTTGTGCCTGTGGATAGGCTGCAGAAGGATACTGAAGATCAGCAGTTTCTTTCAGGGCTGGCACCTTCCTTGTGGGAGAAGGAGCCGTAAGTTTGCCTTTTCAGAAAAAAGCTTCTGCCGAGAAAGAGCACCGTGACATGCTGAGTCTCTGGGAAAGCAGAGATCCCCAGTGCTGTTGTGCCTGTGGTTAGGCTGCAGAGGGATACTGAAGATCAGCAGTTTCTTTCAGGGCTGGCACCTTCCTTGTGGGAGAAGGAGCCGTAAGTTTGCCTTTTCAGAAAAAAGCTTCTGCCGAGAAAGAGCACCGTGACATGCTGAGTCTCTGGGAAAGCAGAGATCCCCAGTGCTGTTGTGCCCGTGGTTAGGCTGCAGAGGGATACTGAAGATCAGCAGTTTCTTTCAGGGCTGGCACCTTCCTTGTGGGAGAAGGAGCCGTAAGTTTGCCTTTTCAGAAAAAAGCTTCTGCCGAGAAAGAGCACCGTGACATGCTGAGTCTCTGGGAAAGCAGAGATCCCCAGTGCTGTTGTGCCTGTGGTTAGGCTGCAGAGGGATACTGAAGATCAGCAGTTTCTTTCAGGGCTGGCACCTTCCTTGTGGGAGAAGGAGCCGTAAGTTTGCCTTTTCAGAAAAAAGCTTCTGCCGAGAAAGAGCACCGTGACATGCTGAGTCTCTGGGAAAGCAGAGATCCCCAGTGCTGTTGTGCCTGTGGATAGGCTGCAGATGGATACTGAAGATCAGCAGTTTCTTTCAGGGCTGGCACCTTCCTTGTGGGAGAAGGAGCCGTAAGTTTGCCTTTTCAGAAAAAAGCTTCTGCCGAGAAAGAGCACCGTGACATGCTGAGTCTCTGGGAAAGCAGAGATCCCCAGTGCTGTTGTGCCTGTGGATAGGCTGCAGAGGGATACTGAAGATCAGCAGTTTCTTTCAGGGCTGGCACCTTCCTTGTGGGAGAAGGAGCCGTAAGTTTGCCTTTTCAGAAAAAAGCTTCTGCCGAGAGCGAGCACCGTGACATGCTGAGTCTCTGGGAAAGCAGAGATCCCCAGTGCTGTTGTGCCTGTGGTTAGGCTGCAGAGGGATACTGAAGATCAGCAGTTTCTTTCAGGGCTGGCACCTTCCTTGTGGGAGAAGGAGCCGTAAGTTTGCCTTTTCAGAAAAAAGCTTCTGCCGAGAGCGAGCACAGTGACATGCTGAGTCTCTGGGAAAGCAGAGATCCCCAGTGCTGTTGTGCCTGTGGAGAGGCTTCAAGGGGACGGTGAAGACCAGCAGTTTCTTTCAGGGCTGGCACCTTCCTTGTGGGAGAAGGAGCCGTAAGTTTGCCTTTTCAGAAAAAAGCTTCTGCCGAGAAAGAGCACCGTGACATGCTGAGTCTCTGGGAAAGCAGAGATCCCCAGTGCTGTTGTGCCTGTGGAGAGGCTTCAGGGGGACGGTGAAGACCAGCAGTTTCTTTCAGGGCTGGCACCTTCCTTGTGGGAGAAGGAGCCGTAAGTTTGCCTTTTCAGAAAAAAGCTTCTGCCGAGAACGAGCACCGTGACATGCTGAGTCTCTGGGAAAGCAGAGATCCCCAGTGCTGTTGTGCCTGTGGATAGGCTGCAGAAGGATACTGAAGATCAGCAGTTTCTTTCAGGGCTGGCACCTTCCTTGTGGGAGAAGGAGCCGTAAGTTTGCCTTTTCAGAAAAAAGCTTCTGCCGAGAGCGAGCACAGTGACATGCTGAGTCTCTGGGAAAGCAGAGATCCCCAGTGCTGTTGTGCCTGTGGATAGGCTGCAGAGGGATACTGAAGATCAGCAGTTTCTTTCAGGGCTGGCACCTTCCTTGTGGGAGAAGGAGCCGTAAGTTTGCCTTTTCAGAAAAAAGCTTCTGCCGAGAAAGAGCACCGTGACATGCTGAGTCTCTGGGAAAGCAGAGATCCCCAGTTTTGTTGTGCCTGTGGATAGGCTGCAGAAGGATACTGAAGATCAGCAGTTTCTTTCAGGGCTGGCACCTTCCTTGTGGGAGAAGGAGCCGTAAGTTTGCCTTTTCAGAAAAAAGCTTCTGCCGAGAAAGAGCACCGTGACATGCTGAGTCTCTGGGAAAGCAGAGATCCCCAGTGCTGTTGTGCCTGTGGATAGGCTGCAGAGGGATACTGAAGATCAGCAGTTTCTTTCAGGGCTGGCACCTTCCTTGTGGGAGAAGGAGCCGTAAGTTTGCCTTTTCAGAAAAAAGCTTCTGCCGAGAGCGAGCACCGTGACATGCTGAGTCTCTGGGAAAGCAGAGATCCCCAGTGCTGTTGTGCCTGTGGTTAGGCTGCAGAGGGATACTGAAGATCAGCAGTTTCTTTCAGGGCTGGCACCTTCCTTGTGGGAGAAGGAGCCGTAAGTTTGCCTTTTCAGAAAAAAGCTTCTGCCGAGAAAGAGCACCGTGACATGCTGAGTCTCTGGGAAAGCAGAGATCCCCAGTTTTGTTGTGCCTGTGGATAGGCTGCAGAAGGATACTGAAGATCAGCAGTTTCTTTCAGGGCTGGCACCTTCCTTGTGGGAGAAGGAGCCGTAAGTTTGCCTTTTCAGAAAAAAGCTTCTGCCGAGAAAGAGCACCGTGACATGCTGAGTCTCTGGGAAAGCAGAAATCCCCAGTGCTGTTGTGCCTGTGGAGAGGCTTCAGGGGGATGGTGAAGACCAGCAATTTCTTTCAGGGCTGGCACCTTCCTTGTGGGAGAAGGAGCCGTAAGTTTGCCTTTTCAGAAAAAAGCTTCTGCCGAGAGCGAGCACAGTGACATGCTGAGTCTCTGGGAAAGCAGAGATCCCCAGTGCTGTTGTGCCTGTGGATAGGCTGCAGAGGGATACTGAAGATCAGCAGTTTCTTTTCAGGGCTGGCACCTTCCTTGTGGGAGAAGGAGCCGTAAGTTTGCCTTTTCAGAAAAAAGCTTCTGCCGAGAGCGAGCACAGTGACATGCTGAGTCTCTGGGAAAGCAGAGATCCCCAGTGCTGTTGTGCCTGTGGTTAGGCTGCAGAGGGATACTGAAGATCAGCAGTTTCTTTTCAGGGCTGGCACCTTCCTTGTGGGAGAAGGAGCCGTAAGTTTGCCTTTTCAGAAAAAAGCTTCTGCCGAGAGCGAGCACAGTGACATGCTGAGTCTCTGGGAAAGCAGAGATCCCCAGTGCTGTTGTGCCTGTGGAGAGGCTTCAAGGGGACGGTGAAGACCAGCAGTTTCTTTCAGGGCTGGCACCTTCCTTGTGGGAGAAGGAGCCGTAAGTTTGCCTTTTCAGAAAAAAGCTTCTGCCGAGAAAGAGCACCGTGACATGCTGAGTCTCTGGGAAAGCAGAGATCCCCAGTGCTGTTGTGCCTGTGGATAGGCTGCAGAAGGATACTGAAGATCAGCAGTTTCTTTCAGGGCTGGCACCTTCCTTGTGGGAGAAGGAGCCGTAAGTTTGCCTTTTC
This sequence comes from Astur gentilis, assembly GCF_929443795.1. Taxonomy (NCBI): domain Eukaryota; kingdom Metazoa; phylum Chordata; class Aves; order Accipitriformes; family Accipitridae; genus Astur; species Astur gentilis. The sequence goes on along the minus strand of NC_064889.1, from coordinate 10,567,707 downwards.
AGAAAAAAGCTTCTGCCGAGAAAGAGCACCGTGACATGCTGAGTCTCTGGGAAAGCAGAAATCCCCAGTGCTGTTGTGCCTGTGGAGAGGCTTCAGGGGGATGGTGAAGACCAGCAATTTCTTTCAGGGCTGGCACCTTCCTTGTGGGAGAAGGAGCCGTAAGTTTGCCTTTTCAGAAAAAAGCTTCTGCCGAGAGCGAGCACCGTGACATGCTGAGTCTCTGGGAAAGCAGAGATCCCCAGTGCTGTTGTGCCTGTGGAGAGGCTTCAGGGGGACGGTGAAGACCAGCAGTTTCTTTCAGGGCTGGCACCTTCCTTGTGGGAGAAGGAGCCGTAAGTTTGCCTTTTCAGAAAAAAGCTTCTGCCGAGAAAGAGCACCGTGACATGCTGAGTCTCTGGGAAAGCAGAGATCCCCAGTGCTGTTGTGCATGTGGAGAGGCTTCAGGGGGACGGTGAAGACCAGCAGTTTCTTTCAGGGCTGGCACCTTCCTTGTGGGAGAAGGAGCCGTAAGTTTGCCTTTTCAGAAAAAAGCTTCTGCCGAGAGCGAGCACAGTGACATGCTGAGTCTCTGGGAAAGCAGAGATCCCCAGTGCTGTTGTGCCTGTGGAGAGGCTTCAAGGGGACGGTGAAGACCAGCAGTTTCTTTCAGGGCTGGCACCTTCCTTGTGGGAGAAGGAGCCGTAAGTTTGCCTTTTCAGAAAAAAGCTTCTGCCGAGAAAGAGCACCGTGACATGCTGAGTCTCTGGGAAAGCAGAGATCCCCAGTGCTGTTGTGCCTGTGGAGAGGCTACAGAAGGATACTGAAGATCAGCAGTTTCTTTCAGGGCTGGCACCTTCCTTGTGGGAGAAGGAGCCGTAAGTTTGCCTTTTCAGAAAAAAGCTTCTGCCGAGAAAGAGCACCGTGACATGCTGAGTCTCTGGTTAAGCAGAGATCCCCAGTGCTGTTGTGCCTGTGGATAGGCTGCAGAAGGATACTGAAGATCAGCAGTTTCTTTCAGGGCTGGCACCTTCCTTGTGGGAGAAGGAGCCGTAAGTTTGCCTTTTCAGAAAAAAGCTTCTGCCGAGAAAGAGCACCGTGACATGCTGAGTCTCTGGGAAAGCAGAGATCCCCAGTTTTGTTGTGCCTGTGGATAGGCTGCAGAAGGATACTGAAGATCAGCAGTTTCTTTCAGGGCTGGCACCTTCCTTGTGGGAGAAGGAGCCGTAAGTTTGCCTTTTCAGAAAAAAGCTTCTGCCGAGAAAGAGCACCGTGACATGCTGAGTCTCTGGGAAAGCAGAGATCCCCAGTGCTGTTGTGCCTGTGGTTAGGCTGCAGAGGGATACTGAAGATCAGCAGTTTCTTTCAGGGCTGGCACCTTCCTTGTGGGAGAAGGAGCCGTAAGTTTGCCTTTTCAGAAAAAAGCTTCTGCCGAGAAAGAGCACCGTGACATGCTGAGTCTCTGGGAAAGCAGAGATCCCCAGTGCTGTTGTGCCTGTGGATAGGCTGCAGAGGGATACTGAAGATCAGCAGTTTCTTTCAGGGCTGGCACCTTCCTTGTGGGAGAAGGAGCCGTAAGTTTGCCTTTTCAGAAAAAAGCTTCTGCCGAGAGCGAGCACCGTGACATGCTGAGTCTCTGGGAAAGCAGAGATCCCCAGTGCTGTTGTGCCTGTGGTTAGGCTGCAGAGGGATACTGAAGATCAGCAGTTTCTTTCAGGGCTGGCACCTTCCTTGTGGGAGAAGGAGCCGTAAGTTTGCCTTTTCAGAAAAAAGCTTCTGCCGAGAGCGAGCACAGTGACATGCTGAGTCTCTGGGAAAGCAGAGATCCCCAGTGCTGTTGTGCCTGTGGATAGGCTGCAGAGGGATACTGAAGATCAGCAGTTTCTTTCAGGGCTGGCACCTTCCTTGTGGGAGAAGGAGCCGTAAGTTTGCCTTTTCAGAAAAAAGCTTCTGCCGAGAGCGAGCACAGTGACATGCTGAGTCTCTGGGAAAGCAGAGATCCCCAGTGCTGTTGTGCCTGTGGAGAGGCTTCAAGGGGACGGTGAAGACCAGCAGTTTCTTTCAGGGCTGGCACCTTCCTTGTGGGAGAAGGAGCCGTAAGTTTGCCTTTTCAGAAAAAAGCTTCTGCCGAGAAAGAGCACCGTGACATGCTGAGTCTCTGGGAAAGCAGAGATCCCCAGTGCTGTTGTGCCTGTGGATAGGCTTCAGGGGGACGGTGAAGACCAGCAGTTTCTTTCAGGGCTGGCACCTTCCTTGTGGGAGAAGGAGCCGTAAGTTTGCCTTTTCAGAAAAAAGCTTCTGCCGAGAAAGAGCACCGTGACATGCTGAGTCTCTGGGAAAGCAGAGATCCCCAGTGCTGTTGTGCCTGTGGATAGGCTGCAGAAGGATACTGAAGATCAGCAGTTTCTTTCAGGGCTGGCACCTTCCTTGTGGGAGAAGGAGCCGTAAGTTTGCCTTTTCAGAAAAAAGCTTCTGCCGAGAAAGAGCACCGTGACATGCTGAGTCTCTGGGAAAGCAGAGATCCCCAGTTTTGTTCTGCCTGTGGAGAGGCTTCAAGGGGACGGTGAAGACCAGCAGTTTCTTTCAGGGCTGGCACCTTCCTTGTGGGAGAAGGAGCCGTAAGTTTGCCTTTTCAGAAAAAAGCTTCTGCCGAGAAAGAGCACCGTGACATGCTGAGTCTCTGGGAAAGCAGAGATCCCCAGTGCTGTTGTGCCTGTGGATAGGCTGCAGAGGGATACTGAAGATCAGCAGTTTCTTTCAGGGCTGGCACCTTCCTTGTGGGAGAAGGAGCCGTAAGTTTGCCTTTTCAGAAAAAAGCTTCTGCCGAGAAAGAGCACCGTGACATGCTGAGTCTCTGGGAAAGCAGAGATCCCCAGTTTTGTTGTGCCTGTGGATACGCTGCAGAAGGATACTGAAGATCAGCAGTTTCTTTCAGGGCTGGCACCTTCCTTGTGGGAGAAGGAGCCGTAAGTTTGCCTTTTCAGAAAAAAGCTTCTGCCGAGAAAGAGCACCGTGACATGCTGAGTCTCTGGGAAAGCAGAGATCCCCAGTTTTGTTGTGCCTGTGGATAGGCTGCAGAAGGATACTGAAGATCAGCAGTTTCTTTCAGGGCTGGCACCTTCCTTGTGGGAGAAGGAGCCGTAAGTTTGCCTTTTCAGAAAAAAGCTTCTGCCGAGAAAGAGCACCGTGACATGCTGAGTCTCTGGGAAAGCAGAGATCCCCAGTGCTGTTGTGCCTGTGGTTAGGCTGCAGAGGGATACTGAAGATCAGCAGTTTCTTTCAGGGCTGGCACCTTCCTTGTGGGAGAAGGAGCCGTATGTTTGCCTTTTCAGAAAAAAGCTTCTGCCGAGAAAGAGCACCGTGACATGCTGAGTCTCTGGGAAAGCAGAGATCCCCAGTGCTGTTGTGCCTGTGGATAGGCTGCAGAGGGATACTGAAGATCAGCAGTTTCTTTCAGGGCTGGCACCTTCCTTGTGGGAGAAGGAGCCGTAAGTTTGCCTTTTCAGAAAAAAGCTTCTGCCGAGAAAGAGCACCGTGACATGCTGAGTCTCTGGGAAAGCAGAGATCCCCAGTTTTGTTGTGCCTGTGGATACGCTGCAGAAGGATACTGAAGATCAGCAGTTTCTTTCAGGGCTGGCACCTTCCTTGTGGGAGAAGGAGCCGTAAGTTTGCCTTTTCAGAAAAAAGCTTCTGCCGAGAAAGAGCACCGTGACATGCTGAGTCTCTGGGAAAGCAGAGATCCCCAGTTTTGTTGTGCCTGTGGATAGGCTGCAGAAGGATACTGAAGATCAGCAGTTTCTTTCAGGGCTGGCACCTTCCTTGTGGGAGAAGGAGCCCTAAGTTTGCCTTTTCAGAAAAAAGCTTCTGCCGAGAACGAGCACCGTGACATGCTGAGTCTCTGGGAAAGCAGAGATCCCCAGTGCTGTTGTGCCTGTGGATAGGCTGCAGAAGGATACTGAAGATCAGCAGTTTCTTTCAGGGCTGGCACCTTCCTTGTGGGAGAAGGAGCCGTAAGTTTGCCTTTTCAGAAAAAAGCTTCTGCCGAGAGCGAGCACAGTGACATGCTGAGTCTCTGGGAAAGCAGAGATCCCCAGTGCTGTTGTGCCTGTGGATAGGCTGCAGAGGGATACTGAAGATCAGCAGTTTCTTTCAGGGCTGGCACCTTCCTTGTGGGAGAAGGAGCCGTAAGTTTGCCTTTTCAGAAAAAAGCTTCTGCCGAGAAAGAGCACCGTGACATGCTGAGTCTCTGGGAAAGCAGAGATCCCCAGTGCTGTTGTGCCTGTGGATAGGCTGCAGAAGGATACTGAAGATCAGCAGTTTCTTTCAGGGCTGGCACCTTCCTTGTGGGAGAAGGAGCCGTAAGTTTGCCTTTTCAGAAAAAAGCTTCTGCCGAGAAAGAGCACCGTGACATGCTGAGTCTCTGGGAAAGCAGAAATCCCCAGTGCTGTTGTGCCTGTGGAGAGGCTTCAGGGGGATGGTGAAGACCAGCAATTTCTTTCAGGGCTGGCACCTTCCTTGTGGGAGAAGGAGCCGTAAGTTTGCCTTTTCAGAAAAAAGCTTCTGCCGAGAGCGAGCACAGTGACATGCTGAGTCTCTGGGAAAGCAGAGATCCCCAGTGCTGTTGTGCCTGTGGATAGGCTGCAGAGGGATACTGAAGATCAGCAGTTTCTTTCAGGGCTGGCACCTTCCTTGTGGGAGAAGGAGCCGTAAGTTTGCCTTTTCAGAAAAAAGCTTCTGCCGAGAAAGAGCACCGTGACATGCTGAGTCTCTGGGAAAGCAGAGATCCCCAGTGCTGTTGTGCCTGTGGATAGGCTGCAGAAGGATACTGAAGATCATCAGTTTCTTTCAGGGCTGGCACCTTCCTTGTGGGAGAAGGAGCCGTAAGTTTGCCTTTTCAGAAAAAAGCTTCTGCCGAGAAAGAGCACCGTGACATGCTGAGTCTCTGGTTAAGCAGAGATCCCCAGTGCTGTTGTGCCTGTGGATAGGCTGCAGAGGGATACTGAAGATCAGCAGTTTCTTTCAGGGCTGGCACCTTCCTTGTGGGAGAAGGAGCCGTAAGTTTGCCTTTTCAGAAAAAAGCTTCTGCCGAGAGCGAGCACCGTGACATGCTGAGTCTCTGGGAAAGCAGAGATCCCCAGTGCTGTTGTGCCTGTGGAGAGGCTTCAAGGGGACGGTGAAGACCAGCAGTTTCTTTCAGGGCTGGCACCTTCCTTGTGGGAGAAGGAGCCGTAAGTTTGCCTTTTCAGAAAAAAGCTTCTGCCGAGAAAGAGCACCGTGACATGCTGAGTCTCTGGGAAAGCAGAGATCCCCAGTGCTGTTGTGCATGTGGAGAGGCTTCAGGGGGACGGTGAAGACCAGCAGTTTCTTTCAGGGCTGGCACCTTCCTTGTGGGAGAAGGAGCCGTAAGTTTGCCTTTTCAGAAAAAAGCTTCTGCCGAGAGCGAGCACAGTGACATGCTGAGTCTCTGGGAAAGCAGAGATCCCCAGTGCTGTTGTGCCTGTGGAGAGGCTTCAAGGGGACGGTGAAGACCAGCAGTTTCTTTCAGGGCTGGCACCTTCCTTGTGGGAGAAGGAGCCGTAAGTTTGCCTTTTCAGAAAAAAGCTTCTGCCGAGAAAGAGCACCGTGACATGCTGAGTCTCTGGGAAAGCAGAGATCCCCAGTGCTGTTGTGCCTGTGGAGAGGCTGCAGAAGGATACTGAAGATCAGCAGTTTCTTTCAGGGCTGGCACCTTCCTTGTGGGAGAAGGAGCCGTAAGTTTGCCTTTTCAGAAAAAAGCTTCTGCCGAGAAAGAGCACCGTGACATGCTGAGTCTCTGGGAAAGCAGAGATCCCCAGTGCTGTTGTGCCTGTGGATAGGCTGCAGAAGGATACTGAAGATCAGCAGTTTCTTTCAGGGCTGGCACCTTCCTTGTGGGAGAAGGAGCCGTAAGTTTGCCTTTTCAGAAAAAAGCTTCTGCCGAGAAAGAGCACCGTGACATGCTGAGTCTCTGGGAAAGCAGAGATCCCCAGTTTTGTTGTGCCTGTGGATAGGCTGCAGAAGGATACTGAAGATCAGCAGTTTCTTTCAGGGCTGGCACCTTCCTTGTGGGAGAAGGAGCCGTAAGTTTGCCTTTTCAGAAAAAAGCTTCTGCCGAGAAAGAGCACCGTGACATGCTGAGTCTCTGGGAAAGCAGAGATCCCCAGTGCTGTTGTGCATGTGGAGAGGCTTCAGGGGGACGGTGAAGACCAGCAGTTTCTTTCAGGGCTGGCACCTTCCTTGTGGGAGAAGGAGCCGTAAGTTTGCCTTTTCAGAAAAAAGCTTCTGCCGAGAGCGAGCACAGTGACATGCTGAGTCTCTGGGAAAGCAGAGATCCCCAGTGCTGTTGTGCCTGTGGAGAGGCTTCAAGGGGACGGTGAAGACCAGCAGTTTCTTTCAGGGCTGGCACCTTCCTTGTGGGAGAAGGAGCCGTAAGTTTGCCTTTTCAGAAAAAAGCTTCTGCCGAGAAAGAGCACCGTGACATGCTGAGTCTCTGGGAAAGCAGAGATCCCCAGTGCTGTTGTGCCTGTGGATAGGCTGCAGAAGGATACTGAAGATCAGCAGTTTCTTTCAGGGCTGGCACCTTCCTTGTGGGAGAAGGAGCCGTAAGTTTGCCTTTTCAGAAAAAAGCTTCTGCCGAGAAAGAGCACCGTGACATGCTGAGTCTCTGGGAAAGCAGAGATCCCCAGTTTTGTTGTGCCTGTGGATAGGCTGCAGAAGGATACTGAAGATCAGCAGTTTCTTTCAGGGCTGGCACCTTCCTTGTGGGAGAAGGAGCCGTAAGTTTGCCTTTTCAGAAAAAAGCTTCTGCCGAGAAAGAGCACCGTGACATGCTGAGTCTCTGGGAAAGCAGAGATCCCCAGTGCTGTTGTGCCTGTGGTTAGGCTGCAGAGGGATACTGAAGATCAGCAGTTTCTTTCAGGGCTGGCACCTTCCTTGTGGGAGAAGGAGCCGTAAGTTTGCCTTTTCAGAAAAAAGCTTCTGCCGAGAAAGAGCACCGTGACATGCTGAGTCTCTGGGAAAGCAGAGATCCCCAGTGCTGTTGTGCCTGTGGATAGGCTGCAGAGGGATACTGAAGATCAGCAGTTTCTTTCAGGGCTGGCACCTTCCTTGTGGGAGAAGGAGCCGTAAGTTTGCCTTTTCAGAAAAAAGCTTCTGCCGAGAGCGAGCACCGTGACATGCTGAGTCTCTGGGAAAGCAGAGATCCCCAGTGCTGTTGTGCCTGTGGTTAGGCTGCAGAGGGATACTGAAGATCAGCAGTTTCTTTCAGGGCTGGCACCTTCCTTGTGGGAGAAGGAGCCGTAAGTTTGCCTTTTCAGAAAAAAGCTTCTGCCGAGAGCGAGCACAGTGACATGCTGAGTCTCTGGGAAAGCAGAGATCCCCAGTGCTGTTGTGCCTGTGGATAGGCTGCAGAGGGATACTGAAGATCAGCAGTTTCTTTCAGGGCTGGCACCTTCCTTGTGGGAGAAGGAGCCGTAAGTTTGCCTTTTCAGAAAAAAGCTTCTGCCGAGAGCGAGCACCGTGACATGCTGAGTCTCTGGGAAAGCAGAGATCCCCAGTGCTGTTGTGCCTGTGGAGAGGCTTCAAGGGGACGGTGAAGACCAGCAGTTTCTTTCAGGGCTGGCACCTTCCTTGTGGGAGAAGGAGCCGTAAGTTTGCCTTTTCAGAAAAAAGCTTCTGCCGAGAAAGAGCACCGTGACATGCTGAGTCTCTGGGAAAGCAGAGATCCCCAGTTTTGTTGTGCCTGTGGAGAGGCTTCAGGGGGACGGTGAAGACCAGCAGTTTCTTTCAGGGCTGGCACCTTCCTTGTGGGAGAAGGAGCCGTAAGTTTGCCTTTTCAGAAAAAATCTTCTGCCGAGAAAGAGCACCGTGACATGCTGAGTCTCTGGGAAAGCAGAGATCCCCAGTGCTGTTGTGCCTGTGGATAGGCTGCAGAAGGATACTGAAGATCAGCAGTTTCTTTCAGGGCTGGCACCTTCCTTGTGGGAGAAGGAGCCGTAAGTTTGCCTTTTCAGAAAAAAGCTTCTGCCGAGAACGAGCACCGTGACATGCTGAGTCTCTGGGAAAGCAGAGATCCCCAGTGCTGTTGTGCCTGTGGATAGGCTGCAGAAGGATACTGAAGATCAGCAGTTTCTTTCAGGGCTGGCACCTTCCTTGTGGGAGAAGGAGCCGTAAGTTTGCCTTTTCAGAAAAAAGCTTCTGCCGAGAAAGAGCACCGTGACATGCTGAGTCTCTGGGAAAGCAGAGATCCCCAGTGCTGTTGTGCCTGTGGATAGGCTGCAGAGGGATACTGAAGATCAGCAGTTTCTTTCAGGGCTGGCACCTTCCTTGTGGGAGAAGGAGCCGTAAGTTTGCCTTTTCAGAAAAAAGCTTCTGCCGAGAAAGAGCACCGTGACATGCTGAGTCTCTGGGAAAGCAGAGATCCCCAGTGCTGTTGTGCCTGTGGATAGGCTGCAGAGGGATACTGAAGATCAGCAGTTTCTTTCAGGGCTGGCACCTTCCTTGTGGGAGAAGGAGCCGTAAGTTTGCCTTTTCAGAAAAAAGCTTCTGCCGAGAAAGAGCACCGTGACATGCTGAGTCTCTGGGAAAGCAGAGATCCCCAGTTTTGTTGTGCCTGTGGATACGCTGCAGAAGGATACTGAAGATCAGCAGTTTCTTTCAGGGCTGGCACCTTCCTTGTGGGAGAAGGAGCCGTAAGTTTGCCTTTTCAGAAAAAAGCTTCTGCCGAGAAAGAGCACCGTGACATGCTGAGTCTCTGGGAAAGCAGAGATCCCCAGTTTTGTTGTGCCTGTGGATAGGCTGCAGAAGGATACTGAAGATCAGCAGTTTCTTTCAGGGCTGGCACCTTCCTTGTGGGAGAAGGAGCCGTAAGTTTGCCTTTTCAGAAAAAAGCTTCTGCCGAGAAAGAGCACCGTGACATGCTGAGTCTCTGGGAAAGCAGAGATCCCCAGTGCTGTTGTGCCTGTGGATAGGCTGCAGAGGGATACTGAAGATCAGCAGTTTCTTTCAGGGCTGGCACCTTCCTTGTGGGAGAAGGAGCCGTAAGTTTGCCTTTTCAGAAAAAAGCTTCTGCCGAGAGCGAGCACCGTGACATGCTGAGTCTCTGGGAAAGCAGAGATCCCCAGTGCTGTTGTGCCTGTGGTTAGGCTGCAGAGGGATACTGAAGATCAGCAGTTTCTTTCAGGGCTGGCACCTTCCTTGTGGGAGATGGAGCCGTAAGTTTGCCTTTTCAGAAAAAAGCTTCTGCCGAGAAAGAGCACCGTGACATGCTGAGTCTCTGGGAAAGCAGAGATCCCCAGTTTTGTTGTGCCTGTGGATAGGCTGCAGAAGGATACTGAAGATCAGCAGTTTCTTTCAGGGCTGGCACCTTCCTTGTGGGAGAAGGAGCCGTAAGTTTGCCTTTTCAGAAAAAAGCTTCTGCCGAGAAAGAGCACCGTGACATGCTGAGTCTCTGGGAAAGCAGAAATCCCCAGTGCTGTTGTGCCTGTGGAGAGGCTTCAGGGGGATGGTGAAGACCAGCAATTTCTTTCAGGGCTGGCACCTTCCTTGTGGGAGAAGGAGCCGTAAGTTTGCCTTTTCAGAAAAAAGCTTCTGCCGAGAGCGAGCACAGTGACATGCTGAGTCTCTGGGAAAGCAGAGATCCCCAGTGCTGTTGTGCCTGTGGATAGGCTGCAGAGGGATACTGAAGATCAGCAGTTTCTTTCAGGGCTGGCACCTTCCTTGTGGGAGAAGGAGCCGTAAGTTTGCCTTTTCAGAAAAAAGCTTCTGCCGAGAAAGAGCACCGTGACATGCTGAGTCTCTGGGAAAGCAGAGATCCCCAGTGCTGTTGTGCCTGTGGATAGGCTGCAGAAGGATACTGAAGATCAGCAGTTTCTTTCAGGGCTGGCACCTTCCTTGTGGGAGAAGGAGCCGTAAGTTTGCCTTTTCAGAAAAAAGCTTCTGCCGAGAAAGAGCACCGTGACATGCTGAGTCTCTGGTTAAGCAGAGATCCCCAGTGCTGTTGTGCCTGTGGATAGGCTGCAGAGGGATACTGAAGATCAGCAGTTTCTTTCAGGGCTGGCACCTTCCTTGTGGGAGAAGGAGCCGTAAGTTTGCCTTTTCAGAAAAAAGCTTCTGCCGAGAGCGAGCACCGTGACATGCTGAGTCTCTGGGAAAGCAGAGATCCCCAGTGCTGTTGTGCCTGTGGAGAGGCTTCAAGGGGACGGTGAAGACCAGCAGTTTCTTTCAGGGCTGGCACCTTCCTTGTGGGAGAAGGAGCCGTAAGTTTGCCTTTTCAGAAAAAAGCTTCTGCCGAGAAAGAGCACCGTGACATGCTGAGTCTCTGGGAAAGCAGAGATCCCCAGTGCTGTTGTGCCTGTGGATAGGCTGCAGAAGGATACTGAAGATCAGCAGTTTCTTTCAGGGCTGGCACCTTCCTTGTGGGAGAAGGAGCCGTAAGTTTGCCTTTTCAGAAAAAAGCTTCTGCCGAGAAAGAGCACCGTGACATGCTGAGTCTCTGGGAAAGCAGAGATCCCCAGTGCTGTTGTGCCTGTGGATAGGCTGCAGAGGGATACTGAAGATCAGCAGTTTCTTTCAGGGCTGGCACCTTCCTTGTGGGAGAAGGAGCCGTAAGTTTGCCTTTTCAGAAAAAAGCTTCTTCCGAGAAAGAGCACCGTGACATGCTGAGTCTCTGGGAAAGCAGAGATCCCCAGTGCTGTTGTGCCTGTGGATAGGCTGCAGAAGGATACTGAAGATCAGCAGTTTCTTTCAGGGCTGGCACCTTCCTTGTGGGAGAAGGAGCCGTAAGTTTGCCTTTTCAGAAAAAAGCTTCTGCCGAGAGCGAGCACAGTGACATGCTGAGTCTCTGGGAAAGCAGAGATCCCCAGTGCTGTTGTGCCTGTGGTTAGGCTGCAGAGGGATACTGAAGATCAGCAGTTTCTTTCAGGGCTGGCACCTTCCTTGTGGGAGAAGGAGCCGTAAGTTTGCCTTTTCAGAAAAAAGCTTCTGCCGAGAAAGAGCACCGTGACATGCTGAGTCTCTGGGAAAGCAGAGATCCCCAGTGCTGTTGTGCCTGTGGAGAGGCTGCAGAAGGATACTGAAGATCAGCAGTTTCTTTCAGGGCTGGCACCTTCCTTGTGGGAGAAGGAGCCGTAAGTTTGCCTTTTCAGAAAAAAGCTTCTGCCGAGAAAGAGCACCGTGACATGCTGAGTCTCTGGGAAAGCAGAGATCCCCAGTGCTGTTGTGCCTGTGGATAGGCTGCAGAAGGATACTGAAGATCAGCAGTTTCTTTCAGGGCTGGCACCTTCCTTGTGGGAGAAGGAGCCGTAAGTTTGCCTTTTCAGAAAAAAGCTTCTGCCGAGAAAGAGCACCGTGACATGCTGAGTCTCTGGGAAAGCAGAGATCCCCAGTTTTGTTGTGCCTGTGGATAGGCTGCAGAAGGATACTGAAGATCAGCAGTTTCTTTCAGGGCTGGCACCTTCCTTGTGGGAGAAGGAGCCGTAAGTTTGCCTTTTCAGAAAAAAGCTTCTGCCGAGAAAGAGCACCGTGACATGCTGAGTCTCTGGGAAAGCAGAGATCCCCAGTTTTGTTGTGCCTGTGGATAGGCTGCAGAAGGATACTGAAGATCAGCAGTTTCTTTCAGGGCTGGCACCTTCCTTGTGGGAGAAGGAGCCGTAAGTTTGCCTTTTCAGAAAAAAGCTTCTGCCGAGAGCGAGCACAGTGACATGCTGAGTCTCTGCGAAAGCAGAGATCCCCAGTGCTGTTGTGCCTGTGGATAGGCTGCAGAAGGATACTGAAGATCAGCAGTTTCTTTCAGGGCTGGCACCTTCCTTGTGGGAGAAGGAGCCGTAAGTTTGCCTTTTCAGAAAAAAGCTTCTGCCGAGAAAGAGCACCGTGACATGCTGAGTCTCTGGGAAAGCAGAGATCCCCAGTTTTGTTGTGCCTGTGGATAGGCTGCAGAAGGATACTGAAGATCAGCAGTTTCTTTCAGGGCTGGCACCTTCCTTGTGGGAGAAGGAGCCGTAAGTTTGCCTTTTCAGAAAAAAGCTTCTGCCGAGAAAGAGCACCGTGACATGCTGAGTCTCTGGGAAAGCAGAGATCCCCAGTTTTGTTGTGCCTGTGGATAGGCTGCAGAAGGATACTGAAGATCAGCAGTTTCTTTCAGGGCTGGCACCTTCCTTGTGGGAGAAGGAGCCGTAAGTTTGCCTTTTCAGAAAAAAGCTTCTGCCGAGAAAGAGCACCGTGACATGCTGAGTCTCTGGGAAAGCAGAGATCCCCAGTGCTGTTGTGCCTGTGGATAGGCTGCAGAAGGATACTGAAGATCAGCAGTTTCTTTCAGGGCTGGCACCTTCCTTGTGGGAGAAGGAGCCGTAAGTTTGCCTTTTCAGAAAAAAGCTTCTGCCGAGAAAGAGCACCGTGACATGCTGAGTCTCTGGGAAAGCAGAGATCCCCAGTGCTGTTGTGCCTGTGCTTAGGCTGCAGAGGGATACTGAAGATCAGCAGTTTCTTTCAGGGCTGGCACCTTCCTTGTGGGAGAAGGAGCCGTAAGTTTGCCTTTTCAGAAAAAAGCTTCTGCCGAGAAAGAGCACCGTGACATGCTGAGTCTCTGGGAAAGCAGAGATCCCCAGTGCTGTTGTGCCTGTGGATAGGCTGCAGAAGGATACTGAAGATCAGCAGTTTCTTTCAGGGCTGGCACCTTCCTTGTGGGAGAAGGAGCCGTAAGTTTGCCTTTTCAGAAAAAAGCTTCTGCCGAGAAAGAGCACCGTGACATGCTGAGTCTCTGGGAAAGCAGAGATCCCCAGTGCTGTTGTGCCTGTGGATAGGCTGCAGAAGGATACTGAAGATCAGCAGTTTCTTTCAGGGCTGGCACCTTCCTTGTGGGAGAAGGAGCCGTAAGTTTGCCTTTTCAGAAAAAAGCTTCTGCCGAGAAAGAGCACCGTGACATGCTGAGTCTCTGGGAAAGCAGAGATCCCCAGTGCTGTTGTGCCTGTGGATAGGCTGCAGAAGGATACTGAAGATCAGCAGTTTCTTTCAGGGCTGGCACCTTCCTTGTGGGAGAAGGAGCCGTAAGTTTGCCTTTTCAGAAAAAAGCTTCTGCCGAGAAAGAGCACCGTGACATGCTGAGTCTCTGGGAAAGCAGAGATCCCCAGTTTTGTTGTGCCTGTGGATAGGCTGCAGAAGGATACTGAAGATCAGCAGTTTCTTTCAGGGCTGGCACCTTCCTTGTGGGAGAAGGAGCCGTAAGTTTGCCTTTTCAGAAAAAAGCTTCTGCCGAGAAAGAGCACCGTGACATGCTGAGTCTCTGGGAAAGCAGAGATCCCCAGTTTTGTTGTGCCTGTGGATAGGCTGCAGAAGGATACTGAAGATCAGCAGTTTCTTTCAGGGCTGGCACCTTCCTTGTGGGAGAAGGAGCCGTAAGTTTGCCTTTTCAGAAAAAAGCTTCTGCCGAGAAAGAGCACCGTGACATGCTGAGTCTCTGGGAAAGCAGAGATCCCCAGTGCTGTTGTGCCTGTGGTTAGGCTGCAGAGGGATACTGAAGATCAGCAGTTTCTTTCAGGGCTGGCACCTTCCTTGTGGGAGAAGGAGCCGTAAGTTTGCCTTTTCAGAAAAAAGCTTCTGCCGAGAAAGAGCACCGTGACATGCTGAGTCTCTGGGAAAGCAGAGATCCCCAGTGCTGTTGTGCCTGTGGAGAGGCTGCAGAAGGATACTGAAGATCAGCAGTTTCTTTCAGGGCTGGCACCTTCCTTGTGGGAGAAGGAGCCGTAAGTTTGCCTTTTCAGAAAAAAGCTTCTGCCGAGAAAGAGCACCGTGACATGCTGAGTCTCTGGGAAAGCAGAGATCCCCAGTGCTGTTGTGCCTGTGGATAGGCTGCAGAAGGATACTGAAGATCAGCAGTTTCTTTCAGGGCTGGCACCTTCCTTGTGGGAGAAGGAGCCGTAAGTTTGCCTTTTCAGAAAAAAGCTTCTGCCGAGAAAGAGCACCGTGACATGCTGAGTCTCTGGGAAAGCAGAGATCCCCAGTTTTGTTGTGCCTGTGGATAGGCTGCAGAAGGATACTGAAGATCAGCAGTTTCTTTCAGGGCTGGCACCTTCCTTGTGGGAGAAGGAGCCGTAAGTTTGCCTTTTCAGAAAAAAGCTTCTGCCGAGAGCGAGCACAGTGACATGCTGAGTCTCTGCGAAAGCAGAGATCCCCAGTGCTGTTGTGCCTGTGGATAGGCTGCAGAAGGATACTGAAGATCAGCAGTTTCTTTCAGGGCTGGCACCTTCCTTGTGGGAGAAGGAGCCGTAAGTTTGCCTTTTCAGAAAAAAGCTTCTGCCGAGAAAGAGCACCGTGACATGCTGAGTCTCTGGGAAAGCAGAGATCCCCAGTTTTGTTGTGCCTGTGGATAGGCTGCAGAAGGATACTGAAGATCAGCAGTTTCTTTCAGGGCTGGCACCTTCCTTGTGGGAGAAGGAGCCGTAAGTTTGCCTTTTCAGAAAAAAGCTTCTGCCGAGAAAGAGCACCGTGACATGCTGAGTCTCTGGGAAAGCAGAGATCCCCAGTTTTGTTGTGCCTGTGGATAGGCTGCAGAAGGATACTGAAGATCAGCAGTTTCTTTCAGGGCTGGCACCTTCCTTGTGGGAGAAGGAGCCGTAAGTTTGCCTTTTCAGAAAAAAGCTTCTGCCGAGAAAGAGCACCGTGACATGCTGAGTCTCTGGGAAAGCAGAGATCCCCAGTGCTGTTGTGCCTGTGGATAGGCTGCAGAAGGATACTGAAGATCAGCAGTTTCTTTCAGGGCTGGCACCTTCCTTGTGGGAGAAGGAGCCGTAAGTTTGCCTTTTCAGAAAAAAGCTTCTGCCGAGAAAGAGCACCGTGACATGCTGAGTCTCTGGGAAAGCAGAGATCCCCAGTGCTGTTGTGCCTGTGGATAGGCTGCAGAAGGATACTGAAGATCAGCAGTTTCTTTCAGGGCTGGCACCTTCCTTGTGGGAGAAGGAGCCGTAAGTTTGCCTTTTCAGAAAAAAGCTTCTGCCGAGAAAGAGCACCGTGACATGCTGAGTCTCTGGGAAAGCAGAGATCCCCAGTTTTGTTGTGCCTGTGGATAGGCTGCAGAAGGATACTGAAGATCAGCAGTTTCTTTCAGGGCTGGCACCTTCCTTGTGGGAGAAGGAGCCGTAAGTTTGCCTTTTCAGAAAAAAGCTTCTGCCGAGAAAGAGCACCGTGACATGCTGAGTCTCTGGGAAAGCAGAGATCCCCAGTTTTGTTGTGCCTGTGGAGAGGCTGCAGAAGGATACTGAAGATCAGCAGTTTCTTTCAGGGCTGGCACCTTCCTTGTGGGAGAAGGAGCCGTAAGTTTGCCTTTTCAGAAAAAAGCTTCTGCCGAGAAAGAGCACCGTGACATGCTGAGTCTCTGGGAAAGCAGAGATCCCCAGTGCTGTTGTGCCTGTGGATAGGCTGCAGAAGGATACTGAAGATCAGCAGTTTCTTTCAGGGCTGGCACCTTCCTTGTGGGAGAAGGAGCCGTAAGTTTGCCTTTTCAGAAAAAAGCTTCTGCCGAGAAAGAGCACCGTGACATGCTGAGTCTCTGGGAAAGCAGAGATCCCCAGTTTTGTTGTGCCTGTGGATAGGCTGCAGAAGGATACTGAAGATCAGCAGTTTCTTTCAGGGCTGGCACCTTCCTTGTGGGAGAAGGAGCCGTAAGTTTGCCTTTTCAGAAAAAAGCTTCTGCCGAGAAAGAGCACCGTGACATGCTGAGTCTCTGGGAAAGCAGAAATCCCCAGTGCTGTTGTGCCTGTGGAGAGGCTTCAGGGGGACGGTGAAGACCAGCAATTTCTTTCAGGGCTGGCACCTTCCTTGTGGGAGAAGGAGCCGTAAGTTTGCCTTTTCAGAAAAAAGCTTCTGGCGAGAGCGAGCACCGTGACATGCTGAGTCTCTGGGAAAGCAGAGATCTCCAGTGCTGTTGTGCCTGTGGATAGGCTGCAGAGGGATACTGAAGATCAGCAGTTTCTTTCAGGGCTGGCACCTTCCTTGTGGGAGAAGGAGCCGTAAGTTTGCCTTTTCAGAAAAAAGCTTCTGCCGAGAAAGAGCACCGTGACATGCTGAGTCTCTGGGAAAGCAGAGATCCCCAGTTTTGTTGTGCCTGTGGATACGCTGCAGAAGGATACTGAAGATCAGCAGTTTCTTTCAGGGCTGGCACCTTCCTTGTGGGAGAAGGAGCCGTAAGTTTGCCTTTTCAGAAAAAAGCTTCTGCCGAGAAAGAGCACCGTGACATGCTGAGTCTCTGGGAAAGCAGAGATCCCCAGTGCTGTTGTGCGTGTGGATAGGCTGCAGAAGGATACTGAAGATCAGCAGTTTCTTTCAGGGCTGGCACCTTCCTTGTGGGAGAAGGAGCCGTAAGTTTGCCTTTTCAGAAAAAAGCTTCTGCCGAGAAAGAGCACCGTGACATGCTGAGTCTCTGGGAAAGCAGAGATCCCCAGTTTTGTTGTGCCTGTGGAGAGGCTTCAGGGGGACGGTGAAGACCAGCAATTTCTTTCAGGGCTGGCACCTTCCTTGTGGGAGAAGGAGCCGTAAGTTTGCCTTTTCAGAAAAAAGCTTCTGCCGAGAAAGAGCACCGTGACATGCTGAGTCTCTGGGAAAGCAGAGATCCCCAGTTTTGTTGTGCCTGTGGATAGGCTGCAGAAGGATACTGAAGATCAGCAGTTTCTTTCAGGGCTGGCACCTTCCTTGTGGGAGAAGGAGCCGTAAGTTTGCCTTTTCAGAAAAAAGCTTCTGCCGAGAAAGAGCACCGTGACATGCTGAGTCTCTGGGAAAGCAGAGATCCCCAGTGCTGTTGTGCCTGTGGAGAGGCTTCAGGGGGACGGTGAAGACCAGCAATTTCTTTCAGGCCTGGCACCTTCCTTGTGGGAGAAGGAGAGAGACGTTTGCCTTTTCAGAAAAAAGCTTCTGCCGAGAGCGAGCACCGTGACATGCTGAGTCTCTGGGAAAGCAGAGATCCCCAGTGCTGTTGTGCCTGTGGTTAGGCTGCAGAGGGATACTGAAGATCAGCAGTTTCTTTCAGGGCTGGCACCTTCCTTGTGGGAGAAGGAGCCGTAAGTTTGCCTTTTCAGAAAAAAGCTTCTGCCGAGAAAGAGCACCGTGACATGCTGAGTCTCTGGGAAAGCAGAGATCCCCAGTTTTGTTGTGCCTGTGGATAGGCTGCAGAAGGATACTGAAGATCAGCAGTTTCTTTCAGGGCTGGCACCTTCCTTGTGGGAGAAGGAGCCGTAAGTTTGCCTTTTCAGAAAAAAGCTTCTGCCGAGAAAGAGCACCGTGACATGCTGAGTCTCTGGGAAAGCAGAGATCCCCAGTGCTGTTGTGCCTGTGGATAGGCTGCAGAAGGATACTGAAGATCAGCAGTTTCTTTCAGGGCTGGCACCTTCCTTGTGGGAGAAGGAGCCGTAAGTTTGCCTTTTCAGAAAAAAGCTTCTGCCGAGAAAGAGCACCGTGACATGCTGAGTCTCTGGGAAAGCAGAGATCCCCAGTTTTGTTGTGCCTGTGGATAGGCTGCAGAAGGATACTGAAGATCAGCAGTTTCTTTCAGGGCTGGCACCTTCCTTGTGGGAGAAGGAGCCGTAAGTTTGCCTTTTCAGAAAAAAGCTTCTGCCGAGAAAGAGCACCGTGACATGCTGAGTCTCTGGGAAAGCAGAAATCCCCAGTGCTGTTGTGCCTGTGGAGAGGCTTCAGGGGGACGGTGAAGACCAGCAATTTCTTTCAGGGCTGGCACCTTCCTTGTGGGAGAAGGAGCCGTAAGTTTGCCTTTTCAGAAAAAAGCTTCTGCCGAGAAAGAGCACCGTGACATGCTGAGTCTCTGGGAAAGCAGAGATCCCCAGTTTTGTTGTGCCTGTGGATACGCTGCAGAAGGATACTGAAGATCAGCAGTTTCTTTCAGGGCTGGCACCTTCCTTGTGGGAGAAGGAGCCGTAAGTTTGCCTTTTCAGAAAAAAGCTTCTGCCGAGAAAGAGCACCGTGACATGCTGAGTCTCTGGGAAAGCAGAGATCCCCAGTGCTGTTGTGCCTGTGGATAGGCTTCAGGGGGACGGTGAAGACCAGCAATTTCTTTCAGGGCTGGCACCTTCCTTGTGGGAGAAGGAGCCGTAAGTTTGCCTTTTCAGAAAAAAGCTTCTGCCGAGAACGAGCACCGTGACATGCTGAGTCTCTGGGAAAGCAGAGATCCCCAGTGCTGTTGTGCGTGTGGATAGGCTGCAGAAGGATACTGAAGATCAGCAGTTTCTTTCAGGGCTGGCACCTTCCTTGTGGGAGAAGGAGCCGTAAGTTTGCCTTTTCAGAAAAAAGCTTCTGCCGAGAGCGAGCACAGTGACATGCTGAGTCTCTGGGAAAGCAGAGATCCCCAGTGCTGTTGTGCCTGTGCTTAGGCTGCAGAGGGATACTGAAGATCAGCAGTTTCTTTCAGGGCTGGCACCTTCCTTGTGGGAGAAGGAGCCGTAAGTTTGCCTTTTCAGAAAAAAGCTTCTGCCGAGAAAGAGCACCGTGACATGCTGAGTCTCTGGGAAAGCAGAGATCCCCAGTTTTGTTGTGCCTGTGGATAGGCTGCAGAAGGATACTGAAGATCAGCAGTTTCTTTCAGGGCTGGCACCTTCCTTGTGGGAGAAGGAGCCGTAAGTTTGCCTTTTCAGAAAAAAGCTTCTGCCGAGAAAGAGCACCGTGACATGCTGAGTCTCTGGGAAAGCAGAGATCCCCAGTGCTGTTGTGCCTGTGGATAGGCTGCAGAAGGATACTGAAGATCAGCAGTTTCTTTCAGGGCTGGCACCTTCCTTGTGGGAGAAGGAGCCGTAAGTTTGCCTTTTCAGAAAAAAGCTTCTGCCGAGAAAGAGCACCGTGACATGCTGAGTCTCTGGGAAAGCAGAGATCCCCAGTTTTGTTGTGCCTGTGGAGAGGCTTCAGGGGGACGGTGAAGACCAGCAATTTCTTTCAGGGCTGGCACCTTCCTTGTGGGAGAAGGAGCCGTAAGTTTGCCTTTTCAGAAAAAAGCTTCTGCCGAGAAAGAGCACCGTGACATGCTGAGTCTCTGGGAAAGCAGAGATCCCCAGTTTTGTTGTGCCTGTGGATAGGCTGCAGAAGGATACTGAAGATCAGCAGTTTCTTTCAGGGCTGGCACCTTCCTTGTGGGAGAAGGAGCCGTAAGTTTGCCTTTTCAGAAAAAAGCTTCTGCCGAGAAAGAGCACCGTGACATGCTGAGTCTCTGGGAAAGCAGAGATCCCCAGTTTTGTTGTGCCTGTGGAGAGGCTTCAGGGGGACGGTGAAGACCAGCAATTTCTTTCAGGCCTGGCACCTTCCTTGTGGGAGAAGGAGAGAGACGTTTGCCTTTTCAGAAAAAAGCTTCTGCCGAGAGCGAGCACCGTGACATGCTGAGTCTCTGGGAAAGCAGAGATCCCCAGGCCTGTTGTGCCTGTGGTTAGGCTGCAGAGGGATACTGAAGATCAGCAGTTTCTTTCAGGGCTGGCACCTTCCTTGTGGGAGAAGGAGCCGTAAGTTTGCCTTTTCAGAAAAAAGCTTCTGCCGAGAAAGAGCACCGTGACATGCTGAGTCTCTGGGAAAGCAGAGATCCCCAGTGCTGTTGTGCCTGTGGATACGCTGCAGAGGGATACTGAAGATCAGCAGTTTCTTTCAGGGCTGGCACCTTCCTTGTGGGAGAAGGAGCCGTAAGTTTGCCTTTTCAGAAAAAAATCTTCTGCCGAGAAAGAGCACCGTGACATGCTGAGTCTCTGGGAAAGCAGAGATCCCCAGTTTTGTTGTGCCTGTGGATAGGCTGCAGAAGGATACTGAAGATCAGCAGTTTCTTTCAGGGCTGGCACCTTCCTTGTGGGAGAAGGAGCCGTAAGTTTGCCTTTTCAGAAAAAAGCTTCTGCCGAGAAAGAGCACCGTGACATGCTGAGTCTCTGGGAAAGCAGAGATCCCCAGTGCTGTTGTGCCTGTGGATAGGCTGCAGAGGGATACTGAAGATCAGCAGTTTCTTTCAGGGCTGGCACCTTCCTTGTGGGAGAAGGAGCCGTAAGTTTGCCTTTTCAGAAAAAAGCTTCTGCCGAGAAAGAGCACCGTGACATGCTGAGTCTCTGGGAAAGCAGAGATCCCCAGTTTTGTTGTGCCTGTGGATAGGCTGCAGAAGGATACTGAAGATCAGCAGTTTCTTTCAGGGCTGGCACCTTCCTTGTGGGAGAAGGAGCCGTAAGTTTGCCTTTTCAGAAAAAAGCTTCTGCCGAGAGCGAGCACCGTGACATGCTGAGTCTCTGGGAAAGCAGAGATCCCCAGTGCTGTTGTGCCTGTGGATAGGCTTCAGGGGGACGGTGAAGACCAGCAATTTCTTTCAGGGCTGGCACCTTCCTTGTGGGAGAAGGAGAGAGACGTTTGCCTTTTCAGAAAAAAGCTTCTGCCGAGAAAGAGCACCGTGACATGCTGAGTCTCTGGGAAAGCAGAGATCCCCAGTGCTGTTGTGCCTGTGGTTAGGCTGCAGAGGGATACTGAAGATCAGCAGTTTCTTTCAGGGCTGGCACCTTCCTTGTGGGAGAAGGAGCCGTAAGTTTGCCTTTTCAGAAAAAAGCTTCTGCCGAGAGCGAGCACAGTGACATGCTGAGTCTCTGGGAAAGCAGAGATCCCCAGTGCTGTTGTGCCTGTGGTTAGGCTGCAGAGGGATACTGAAGATCAGCAGTTTCTTTCAGGGCTGGCACCTTCCTTGTGGGAGAAGGAGCCGTAAGTTTGCCTTTTCAGAAAAAAGCTTCTGCCGAGAAAGAGCACCGTGACATGCTGAGTCTCTGGGAAAGCAGAAATCCCCAGTGCTGTTGTGCCTGTGGAGAGGCTTCAGGGGGACGGTGAAGACCAGCAATTTCTTTCAGGGCTGGCACCTTCCTTGTGGGAGAAGGAGCCGTAAGTTTGCCTTTTCAGAAAAAAGCTTCTGCCGAGAAAGAGCACCGTGACATGCTGAGTCTCTGGGAAAGCAGAGATCCCCAGTTTTGTTGTGCCTGTGGATAGGCTGCAGAGGGATACTGAAGATCAGCAGTTTCTTTCAGGGCTGGCACCTTCCTTGTGGGAGAAGGAGCCGTAAGTTTGCCTTTTCAGAAAAAAGCTTCTGCCGAGAAAGAGCACCGTGACATGCTGAGTCTCTGGGAAAGCAGAGATCCCCAGTGCTGTTGTGCCTGTGGATAGGCTTCAGGGGGACGGTGAAGACCAGCAATTTCTTTCAGGGCTGGCACCTTCCTTGTGGGAGAAGGAGAGAGACGTTTGCCTTTTCAGAAAAAAGCTTCTGCCGAGAGCGAGCACCGTGACATGCTGAGTCTCTGGGAAAGCAGAGATCCCCAGTGCTGTTGTGCCTGTGGATAGGCTGCAGAAGGATACTGAAGATCAGCAGTTTCTTTCAGGGCTGGCACCTTCCTTGTGGGAGAAGGAGCCGTAAGTTTGCCTTTTCAGAAAAAAGCTTCTGCCGAGAGCGAGCACCGTGACATGCTGAGTCTCTGGGAAAGCAGAGATCCCCAGTGCTGTTGTGCCTGTGGATAGGCTGCAGAAGGATACTGAAGATCAGCAGTTTCTTTCAGGGCTGGCACCTTCCTTGTGGGAGAAGGAGCCGTAAGTTTGCCTTTTCAGAAAAAAGCTTCTGCCGAGAAAGAGCACCGTGACATGCTGAGTCTCTGGGAAAGCAGAGATCCCCAGTTTTGTTGTGCCTGTGGAGAGGCTTCAGGGGGACGGTGAAGACCAGCAATTTCTTTCAGGCCTGGCACCTTCCTTGTGGGAGAAGGAGAGAGACGTTTGCCTTTTCAGAAAAAAGCTTCTGCCGAGAGCGAGCACCGTGACATGCTGAGTCTCTGGGAAAGCAGAGATCCCCAGTGCTGTTGTGCCTGTGGTTAGGCTGCAGAGGGATACTGAAGATCAGCAGTTTCTTTCAGGGCTGGCACCTTCCTTGTGGGAGAAGGAGCCGTAAGTTTGCCTTTTCAGAAAAAAGCTTCTGCCGAGAAAGAGCACCGTGACATGCTGAGTCTCTGGGAAAGCAGAGATCCCCAGTGCTGTTGTGCCTGTGGAGAGGCTTCAGGGGGACGGTGAAGACCAGCAATTTCTTTCAGGGCTGGCACCTTCCTTGTGGGAGAAGGAGCCGTAAGTTTGCCTTTTCAGAAAAAAGCTTCTGCCGAGAAAGAGCACCGTGACATGCTGAGTCTCTGGGAAAGCAGAGATCCCCAGTTTTGTTGTGCCTGTGGATAGGCTGCAGAGGGATACTGAAGATCAGCAGTTTCTTTCAGGGCTGGCACCTTCCTTGTGGGAGAAGGAGCCGTAAGTTTGCCTTTTCAGAAAAAAGCTTCTGCCGAGAAAGAGCACCGTGACATGCTGAGTCTCTGGGAAAGCAGAGATCCCCAGTGCTGTTGTGCCTGTGGATAGGCTTCAGGGGGACGGTGAAGACCAGCAATTTCTTTCAGGGCTGGCACCTTCCTTGTGGGAGAAGGAGAGAGACGTTTGCGTTTTCAGAAAAAAGCTTCTGCCGAGAAAGAGCACCGTGACATGCTGAGTCTCTGGGAAAGCAGAGATCCCCAGTGCTGTTTTGCGTGTGGATAGGCTGCAGAAGGATACTGAAGATCAGCAGTTTCTTTCAGGGCTGGCACCTTCCTTGTGGGAGAAGGAGCCGTAAGTTTGCCTTTTCAGAAAAAAGCTTCTGCCGAGAAAGAGCACCGTGACATGCTGAGTCTCTGGGAAAGCAGAGATCCCCAGTTTTGTTGTGCCTGTGGAGAGGCTTCAGGGGGACGGTGAAGACCAGCAATTTCTTTCAGGGCTGGCACCTTCCTTGTGGGAGAAGGAGAGAGACGTTTGCCTTTTCAGAAAAAAGCTTCTGCCGAGAGCGAGCACCGTGACATGCTGAGTCTCTGGGAAAGCAGAGATCCCCAGTGCTGTTGTGCCTGTGGTTAGGCTGCAGAGGGATACTGAAGATCAGCAGTTTCTTTCAGGGCTGGCACCTTCCTTGTGGGAGAAGGAGCCGTAAGTTTGCCTTTTCAGAAAAAAGCTTCTGCCGAGAAAGAGCACCGTGACATGCTGAGTCTCTGGGAAAGCAGAGATCCCCAGGCCTGTTGTGCCTGTGGATAGGCTGCAGAGGGATACTGAAGATCAGCAGTTTCTTTCAGGGCTGGCACCTTCCTTGTGGGAGAAGGAGCCGTAAGTTTGCCTTTTCAGAAAAAAGCTTCTGCCGAGAAAGAGCACCGTGACATGCTGAGTCTCTGGGAAAGCAGAGATCCCCAGTGCTGTTGTGCCTGTGGTTAGGCTGCAGAGGGATACTGAAGATCAGCAGTTTCTTTCAGGGCTGGCACCTTCCTTGTGGGAGAAGGAGCCGTAAGTTTGCCTTTTCAGAAAAAAGCTTCTGCCGAGAAAGAGCACCGTGACATGCTGAGTCTCTGGGAAAGCAGAGATCCCCAGTGCTGTTGTGCCTGTGGTTAGGCTGCAGAGGGATACTGAAGATCAGCAGTTTCTTTCAGGGCTGGCACCTTCCTTGTGGGAGAAGGAGCCGTAAGTTTGCCTTTTCAGAAAAAAGCTTCTGCCGAGAAAGAGCACCGTGACATGCTGAGTCTCTGGGAAAGCAGAGATCCCCAGTGCTGTTGTGCCTGTGGATAGGCTGCAGAGGGATACTGAAGATCAGCAGTTTCTTTCAGGGCTGGCACCTTCCTTGTGGGAGAAGGAGCCGTAAGTTTGCCTTTTCAGAAAAAAGCTTCTGCCGAGAAAGAGCACCGTGACATGCTGAGTCTCTGGGAAAGCAGAGATCCCCAGTGCTGTTGTGCCTGTGGTTAGGCTGCAGAGGGATACTGAAGATCAGCAGTTTCTTTCAGGGCTGGCACCTTCCTTGTGGGAGAAGGAGCCATAAGTTTGCCTTTTCAGAAAAAAGCTTCTGCCGAGAGCGAGCACAGTGACATGCTGAGTCTCTGGGAAAGCAGAGATCCCCAGTGCTGTTGTGCCTGTGGATAGGCTGCAGAGGGATACTGAAGATCAGCAGTTTCTTTCAGGGCTGGCACCTTCCTTGTGGGAGAAGGAGCCGTAAGTTTGCCTTTTCAGAAAAAAGCTTCTGCCGAGAAAGAGCACCGTGACATGCTGAGTCTCTGGGAAAGCAGAGATCCCCAGTGCTGTTGTGCCTGTGGATACGCTGCAGAAGGATACTGAAGATCAGCAGTTTCTTTCAGGGCTGGCACCTTCCTTGTGGGAGAAGGAGCCGTAAGTTTGCCTTTTCAGAAAAAAGCTTCTGCCGAGAAAGAGCACCGTGACATGCTGAGTCTCTGGGAAAGCAGAGATCCCCAGTGCTGTTGTGCCTGTGGATAGGCTGCAGAGGGATACTGAAGATCAGCAGTTTCTTTCAGGGCTGGCACCTTCCTTGTGGGAGAAGGAGCCGTAAGTTTGCCTTTTCAGAAAAAAGCTTCTGCCGAGAAAGAGCACCGTGACATGCTGAGTCTCTGGGAAAGCAGAGATCCCCAGTTTTGTTGTGCCTGTGGATAGGCTGCAGAAGGATACTGAAGATCAGCAGTTTCTTTCAGGGCTGGCACCTTCCTTGTGGGAGAAGGAGCCGTAAGTTTGCCTTTTCAGAAAAAAGCTTCTGCCGAGAAAGAGCACCGTGACATGCTGAGTCTCTGGGAAAGCAGAGATCCCCAGTGCTGTTGTGCCTGTGGATAGGCTTCAGGGGGACGGTGAAGACCAGCAATTTCTTTCAGGGCTGGCACCTTCCTTGTGGGAGAAGGAGAGAGACGTTTGCCTTTTCAGAAAAAGCTTCTGCCGAGAGCGAGCACCGTGACATGCTGAGTCTCTGGGAAAGCAGAGATCCCCAGTGCTGTTGTGCCTGTGGTTAGGCTGCAGAGGGATACTGAAGATCAGCAGTTTCTTTCAGGGCTGGCACCTTCCTTGTGGGAGAAGGAGCCGTAAGTTTGCCTTTTCAGAAAAAAGCTTCTGCCGAGAAAGAGCACCGTGACATGCTGAGTCTCTGGGAAAGCAGAGATCCCCAGTGCTGTTGTGCCTGTGGTTAGGCTGCAGAGGGATACTGAAGATCAGCAGTTTCTTTCAGGGCTGGCACCTTCCTTGTGGGAGAAGGAGCCGTAAGTTTGCCTTTTCAGAAAAAAGCTTCTGCCGAGAAAGAGCACCGTGACATGCTGAGTCTCTGGGAAAGCAGAGATCCCCAGTGCTGTTGTGCCTGTGGTTAGGCTGCAGAGGGATACTGAAGATCAGCAGTTTCTTTCAGGGCTGGCACCTTCCTTGTGGGAGAAGGAGCCGTAAGTTTGCCTTTTCAGAAAAAAGCTTCTGCCGAGAAAGAGCACCGTGACATGCTGAGTCTCTGGGAAAGCAGAGATCCCCAGTGCTGTTGTGCCTGTGGATAGGCTGCAGAAGGATACTGAAGATCAGCAGTTTCTTTCAGGGCTGGCACCTTCCTTGTGGGAGAAGGAGCCGTAAGTTTGCCTTTTCAGAAAAAAGCTTCTGCCGAGAAAGAGCACCGTGACATGCTGAGTCTCTGGGAAAGCAGAGATCCCCAGTGCTGTTGTGCCTGTGAATAGGCTGCAGAGGGATACTGAAGATCAGCAGTTTCTTTCAGGGCTGGCACCTTCCTTGTGGGAGAAGGAGCCGTAAGTTTGCCTTTTCAGAAAAAAGCTTCTGCCGAGAGCGAGCACCGTGACATGCTGAGTCTCTGGGAAAGCAGAGATCCCCAGTGCTGTTGTGCCTGTGGTTAGGCTGCAGAGGGATACTGAAGATCAGCAGTTTCTTTCAGGGCTGGCACCTTCCTTGTGGGAGAAGGAGCCGTAAGTTTGCCTTTTCAGAAAAAAGCTTCTGCCGAGAGCGAGCACAGTGACATGCTGAGTCTCTGGGAAAGCAGAGATCCCCAGTGCTGTTGTGCCTGTGGATAGGCTGCAGAGGGATACTGAAGATCAGCAGTTTCTTTCAGGGCTGGCACCTTCCTTGTGGGAGAAGGAGCCGTAAGTTTGCCTTTTCAGAAAAAAGCTTCTGCCGAGAGCGAGCACAGTGACATGCTGAGTCTCTGGGAAAGCAGAGATCCCCAGTGCTGTTGTGCCTGTGGATAGGCTGCAGAAGGATACTGAAGATCAGCAGTTTCTTTCAGGGCTGGCACCTTCCTTGTGGGAGAAGGAGCCGTAAGTTTGCCTTTTCAGAAAAAAGCTTCTGCCGAGAAAGAGCACCGTGACATGCTGAGTCTCTGGGAAAGCAGAGATCCCCAGTGCTGTTGTGCCTGTGGATAGGCTGCAGAAGGATACTGAAGATCAGCAGTTTCTTTCAGGGCTGGCACCTTCCTTGTGGGAGAAGGAGCCGTAAGTTTGCCTTTTCAGAAAAAAGCTTCTGCCGAGAAAGAGCACCGTGACATGCTGAGTCTCTGGGAAAGCAGATATCCCCAGGCCTGTTGTGCCTGCGGAGAGGCTTCAGGGGGACGGTGAAGACCAGCAATTTCTTTCAGGGCTGGCACCTTCCTTGTGGGAGAAGGAGCCGTAAGTTTGCCTTTTCAGAAAAAAGCTTCTGCCGAGAACGAGCACCGTGACATGCTGAGTCTCTGGGAAAGCAGAGATCCCCAGTGCTGTTGTGCCTGTGGATAGGCTGCAGAGGGATACTGAAGATCAGCAGTTTCTTTCAGGGCTGGCACCTTCCTTGTGGGAGAAGGAGCCGTAAGTTTGCCTTTTCAGAAAAAAGCTTCTGCCGAGAAAGAGCACCGTGACATGCTGAGTCTCTGGGAAAGCAGAGATCCCCAGTGCTGTTGTGCGTGTGGTTAGGCTGCAGAGGGATACTGAAGATCAGCAGTTTCTTTCAGGGCTGGCACCTTCCTTGTGGGAGAAGGAGCCGTAAGTTTGCCTTTTCAGAAAAAAGCTTCTGCCGAGAGCGAGCACCGTGACATGCTGAGTCTCTGGGAAAGCAGAGATCCCCAGTGCTGTTGTGCCTGTGGTTAGGCTGCAGAGGGATACTGAAGATCAGCAGTTTCTTTCAGGGCTGGCACCTTCCTTGTGGGAGAAGGAGCCGTAAGTTTGCCTTTTCAGAAAAAAGCTTCTGCCGAGAGCGAGCACAGTGACATGCTGAGTCTCTGGGAAAGCAGAGATCCCCAGTGCTGTTGTGCCTGTGGATAGGCTGCAGAGGGATACTGAAGATCAGCAGTTTCTTTCAGGGCTGGCACCTTCCTTGTGGGAGAAGGAGCCGTAAGTTTGCCTTTTCAGAAAAAAGCTTCTGCCGAGAAAGAGCACCGTGACATGCTGAGTCTCTGGGAAAGCAGAGATCCCCAGTGCTGTTGTGCCTGTGGTTAGGCTGCAGAGGGATACTGAAGATCAGCAGTTTCTTTCAGGGCTGGCACCTTCCTTGTGGGAGAAGGAGCCGTAAGTTTGCCTTTTCAGAAAAAAGCTTCTGCCGAGAAAGAGCACCGTGACATGCTGAGTCTCTGGGAAAGCAGAGATCCCCAGTGCTGTTGTGCCTGTGGTTAGGCTGCAGAGGGATACTGAAGATCAGCAGTTTCTTTCAGGGCTGGCACCTTCCTTGTGGGAGAAGGAGCCGTAAGTTTGCCTTTTCAGAAAAAAGCTTCTGCCGAGAAAGAGCACCGTGACATGCTGAGTCTCTGGGAAAGCAGAGATCCCCAGTGCTGTTGTGCCTGTGGATAGGCTGCAGAAGGATACTGAAGATCAGCAGTTTCTTTCAGGGCTGGCACCTTCCTTGTGGGAGAAGGAGCCGTAAGTTTGCCTTTTCAGAAAAAAGCTTCTGCCGAGAAAGAGCACCGTGACATGCTGAGTCTCTGGGAAAGCAGAGATCCCCAGTGCTGTTGTGCCTGTGACTAGGCTGCAGAGGGATACTGAAGATCAGCAGTTTCTTTCAGGGCTGGCACCTTCCTTGTGGGAGAAGGAGCCGTAAGTTTGCCTTTTCAGAAAAAAGCTTCTGCCGAGAGCGAGCACCGTGACATGCTGAGTCTCTGGGAAAGCAGAGATCCCCAGTGCTGTTGTGCCTGTGGTTAGGCTGCAGAGGGATACTGAAGATCAGCAGTTTCTTTCAGGGCTGGCACCTTCCTTGTGGGAGAAGGAGCCGTAAGTTTGCCTTTTCAGAAAAAAGCTTCTGCCGAGAGCGAGCACAGTGACATGCTGAGTCTCTGGGAAAGCAGAGATCCCCAGTGCTGTTGTGCCTGTGGATAGGCTGCAGAGGGATACTGAAGATCAGCAGTTTCTTTCAGGGCTGGCACCTTCCTTGTGGGAGAAGGAGCCGTAAGTTTGCCTTTTCAGAAAAAAGCTTCTGCCGAGAGCGAGCACAGTGACATGCTGAGTCTCTGGGAAAGCAGAGATCCCCAGTGCTGTTGTGCCTGTGGATAGGCTGCAGAAGGATACTGAAGATCAGCAGTTTCTTTCAGGGCTGGCACCTTCCTTGTGGGAGAAGGAGCCGTAAGTTTGCCTTTTCAGAAAAAAGCTTCTGCCGAGAAAGAGCACCGTGACATGCTGAGTCTCTGGGAAAGCAGAGATCCCCAGTGCTGTTGTGCCTGTGGATAGGCTGCAGAAGGATACTGAAGATCAGCAGTTTCTTTCAGGGCTGGCACCTTCCTTGTGGGAGAAGGAGCCGTAAGTTTGCCTTTTCAGAAAAAAGCTTCTGCCGAGAAAGAGCACCGTGACATGCTGAGTCTCTGGGAAAGCAGATATCCCCAGGCCTGTTGTGCCTGCGGAGAGGCTTCAGGGGGACGGTGAAGACCAGCAATTTCTTTCAGGGCTGGCACCTTCCTTGTGGGAGAAGGAGCCGTAAGTTTGCCTTTTCAGAAAAAAGCTTCTGCCGAGAACGAGCACCGTGACATGCTGAGTCTCTGGGAAAGCAGAGATCCCCAGTGCTGTTGTGCCTGTGGATAGGCTGCAGAGGGATACTGAAGATCAGCAGTTTCTTTCAGGGCTGGCACCTTCCTTGTGGGAGAAGGAGCCGTAAGTTTGCCTTTTCAGAAAAAAGCTTCTGCCGAGAAAGAGCACCGTGACATGCTGAGTCTCTGGGAAAGCAGAGATCCCCAGTGCTGTTGTGCGTGTGGATAGGCTGCAGAAGGATACTGAAGATCAGCAGTTTCTTTCAGGGCTGGCACCTTCCTTGTGGGAGAAGGAGCCGTAAGTTTGCCTTTTCAGAAAAAAGCTTCTGCCGAGAGCGAGCACAGTGACATGCTGAGTCTCTGGGAAAGCAGAGATCCCCAGTGCTGTTGTGCCTGTGGTTAGGCTGCAGAGGGATACTGAAGATCAGCAGTTTCTTTCAGGGCTGGCACCTTCCTTGTGGGAGAAGGAGCCGTAAGTTTGCCTTTTCAGAAAAAAGCTTCTGCCGAGAAAGAGCACCGTGACATGCTGAGTCTCTGGGAAAGCAGAGATCCCCAGTTTTGTTGTGCCTGTGGATAGGCTGCAGAAGGATACTGAAGATCAGCAGTTTCTTTCAGGGCTGGCACCTTCCTTGTGGGAGAAGGAGCCGTAAGTTTGCCTTTTCAGAAAAAAGCTTCTGCCGAGAAAGAGCACCGTGACATGCTGAGTCTCTGGGAAAGCAGAGATCCCCAGTGCTGTTGTGCCTGTGGATAGGCTGCAGAAGGATACTGAAGATCAGCAGTTTCTTTCAGGGCTGGCACCTTCCTTGTGGGAGAAGGAGCCGTAAGTTTGCCTTTTCAGAAAAAAGCTTCTGCCGAGAAAGAGCACCGTGACATGCTGAGTCTCTGGGAAAGCAGAGATCCCCAGTTTTGTTGTGCCTGTGGAGAGGCTTCAGGGGGACGGTGAAGACCAGCAATTTCTTTCAGGGCTGGCACCTTCCTTGTGGGAGAAGGAGAGAGACGTTTGCCTTTTCAGAAAAAAGCTTCTGCCGAGAGCGAGCACCGTGACATGCTGAGTCTCTGGGAAAGCAGAGATCCCCAGTGCTGTTGTGCCTGTGGTTAGGCTGCAGAGGGATACTGAAGATCAGCAGTTTCTTTCAGGGCTGGCACCTTCCTTGTGGGAGAAGGAGCCGTAAGTTTGCCTTTTCAGAAAAAAGCTTCTGCCGAGAAAGAGCACCGTGACATGCTGAGTCTCTGGGAAAGCAGAGATCCCCAGGCCTGTTGTGCCTGTGGATAGGCTGCAGAGGGATACTGAAGATCAGCAGTTTCTTTCAGGGCTGGCACCTTCCTTGTGGGAGAAGGAGCCGTAAGTTTGCCTTTTCAGAAAAAAGCTTCTGCCGAGAGCGAGCACCGTGACATGCTGAGTCTCTGGGAAAGCAGAAATCCCCAGTGCTGTTGTGCCTGTGGAGAGGCTTCAGGGGGACGGTGAAGACCAGCAATTTCTTTCAGGGCTGGCACCTTCCTTGTGGGAGAAGGAGCCGTAAGTTTGCCTTTTCAGAAAAAAGCTTCTGCCGAGAAAGAGCACCGTGACATGCTGAGTCTCTGGGAAAGCAGAGATCCCCAGTTTTGTTGTGCCTGTGGATAAGCTGCAGAGGGATACTGAAGATCAGCAGTTTCTTTCAGGGCTGGCACCTTCCTTGTGGGAGAAGGAGCCGTAAGTTTGCCTTTTCAGAAAAAAGCTTCTGCCGAGAAAGAGCACCGTGACATGCTGAGTCTCTGGGAAAGCAGAGATCCCCAGTGCTGTTGTGCCTGTGGATAGGCTTCAGGGGGACGGTGAAGACCAGCAATTTCTTTCAGGGCTGGCACCTTCCTTGTGGGAGAAGGAGAGAGACGTTTGCCTTTTCAGAAAAAGCTTCTGCCGAGAGCGAGCACAGTGACATGCTGAGTCTCTGGGAAAGCAGAGATCCCCAGTGCTGTTGTGCCTGTGGATAGGCTGCAGAAGGATACTGAAGATCAGCAGTTTCTTTCAGGGCTGGCACCTTCCTTGTGGGAGAAGGAGCCGTAAGTTTGCCTTTTCAGAAAAAAGCTTCTGCCGAGAAAGAGCACCGTGACATGCTGAGTCTCTGGGAAAGCAGAGATCCCCAGTGCTGTTGTGCCTGTGGATAGGCTGCAGAGGGATACTGAAGATCAGCAGTTTCTTTCAGGGCTGGCACCTTCCTTGTGGGAGAAGGAGCCGTAAGTTTGCCTTTTCAGAAAAAAGCTTCTGCCGAGAAAGAGCACCGTGACATGCTGAGTCTCTGGGAAAGCAGAGATCCCCAGTGCTGTTGTGCCTGTGGTTAGGCTGCAGAGGGATACTGAAGATCAGCAGTTTCTTTCAGGGCTGGCACCTTCCTTGTGGGAGAAGGAGCCGTAAGTTTGCCTTTTCAGAAAAAAGCTTCTGCCGAGAGCGAGCACAGTGACATGCTGAGTCTCTGGGAAAGCAGAGATCCCCAGTGCTGTTGTGCCTGTGGATAGGCTGCAGAGGGATACTGAAGATCAGCAGTTTCTTTCAGGGCTGGCACCTTCCTTTTGGGAGAAGGAGCCGTAAGTTTGCCTTTTCAGAAAAAAGCTTCTGCCGAGAAAGAGCACCGTGACATGCTGAGTCTCTGGGAAAGCAGAGATCCCCAGTGCTGTTGTGCCTGTGGATAGGCTGCAGAAGGATACTGAAGATCAGCAGTTTCTTTCAGGGCTGGCACCTTCCTTGTGGGAGAAGGAGCCGTAAGTTTGCCTTTTCAGAAAAAAGCTTCTGCCGAGAAAGAGCACCGTGACATGCTGAGTCTCTGGGAAAGCAGAGATCCCCAGTGCTGTTGTGCCTGTGGATAGGCTGCAGAGGGATACTGAAGATCAGCAGTTTCTTTCAGGGCTGGCACCTTCCTTGTGGGAGAAGGAGCCGTAAGTTTGCCTTTTCAGAAAAAAGCTTCTGCCGAGAAAGAGCACCGTGACATGCTGAGTCTCTGGGAAAGCAGAGATCCCCAGTGCTGTTGTGCCTGTGGATAGGCTGCAGAAGGATACTGAAGATCAGCAGTTTCTTTCAGGGCTGGCACCTTCCTTGTGGGAGAAGGAGCCGTAAGTTTGCCTTTTCAGAAAAAAGCTTCTGCCGAGAAAGAGCACCGTGACATGCTGAGTCTCTGGGAAAGCAGAGATCCCCAGTGCTGTTGTGCCTGTGGATAGGCTGCAGAAGGATACTGAAGATCAGCAGTTTCTTTCAGGGCTGGCACCTTCCTTGTGGGAGAAGGAGCCGTAAGTTTGCCTTTTCAGAAAAAAGCTTCTGCCGAGAAAGAGCACCGTGACATGCTGAGTCTCTGGGAAAGCAGAGATCCCCAGTGCTGTTGTGCCTGTGGTTAGGCTGCAGAGGGATACTGAAGATCAGCAGTTTCTTTCAGGGCTGGCACCTTCCTTGTGGGAGAAGGAGCCGTAAGTTTGCCTTTTCAGAAAAAAGCTTCTGCCGAGAAAGAGCACCGTGACATGCTGAGTCTCTGGGAAAGCAGAGATCCCCAGTGCTGTTGTGCCTGTGGTTAGGCTGCAGAGGGATACTGAAGATCAGCAGTTTCTTTCAGGGCTGGCACCTTCCTTGTGGGAGAAGGAGCCGTAAGTTTGCCTTTTCAGAAAAAAGCTTCTGCCGAGAAAGAGCACCGTGACATGCTGAGTCTCTGGGAAAGCAGAGATCCCCAGTGCTGTTGTGCCTGTGGTTAGGCTGCAGAGGGATACTGAAGATCAGCAGTTTCTTTCAGGGCTGGCACCTTCCTTGTGGGAGAAGGAGCCGTAAGTTTGCCTTTTCAGAAAAAAGCTTCTGCCGAGAAAGAGCACCGTGACATGCTGAGTCTCTGGGAAAGCAGAGATCCCCAGTGCTGTTGTGCCTGTGGATAGGCTGCAGAGGGATACTGAAGATCAGCAGTTTCTTTCAGGGCTGGCACCTTCCTTGTGGGAGAAGGAGCCGTAAGTTTGCCTTTTCAGAAAAAAGCTTCTGCCGAGAGCGAGCACCGTGACATGCTGAGTCTCTGGGAAAGCAGAGATCCCCAGTGCTGTTGTGCCTGTGGTTAGGCTGCAGAGGGATACTGAAGATCAGCAGTTTCTTTCAGGGCTGGCACCTTCCTTGTGGGAGAAGGAGCCGTAAGTTTGCCTTTTCAGAAAAAAGCTTCTGCCGAGAAAGAGCACCGTGACATGCTGAGTCTCTGGGAAAGCAGAGATCCCCAGGCCTGTTGTGCCTGTGGATAGGCTGCAGAGGGATACTGAAGATCAGCAGTTTCTTTCAGGGCTGGCACCTTCCTTGTGGGAGAAGGAGCCGTAAGTTTGCCTTTTCAGAAAAAAGCTTCTGCCGAGAGCGAGCACCGTGACATGCTGAGTCTCTGGGAAAGCAGAAATCCCCAGTGCTGTTGTGCCTGTGGAGAGGCTTCAGGGGGACGGTGAAGACCAGCAATTTCTTTCAGGGCTGGCACCTTCCTTGTGGGAGAAGGAGCCGTAAGTTTGCCTTTTCAGAAAAAAGCTTCTGCCGAGAAAGAGCACCGTGACATGCTGAGTCTCTGGGAAAGCAGAGATCCCCAGTTTTGTTGTGCCTGTGGATAAGCTGCAGAGGGATACTGAAGATCAGCAGTTTCTTTCAGGGCTGGCACCTTCCTTGTGGGAGAAGGAGCCGTAAGTTTGCCTTTTCAGAAAAAAGCTTCTGCCGAGAAAGAGCACCGTGACATGCTGAGTCTCTGGGAAAGCAGAGATCCCCAGTGCTGTTGTGCCTGTGGATAGGCTTCAGGGGGACGGTGAAGACCAGCAATTTCTTTCAGGGCTGGCACCTTCCTTGTGGGAGAAGGAGAGAGACGTTTGCCTTTTCAGAAAAAGCTTCTGCCGAGAGCGAGCACAGTGACATGCTGAGTCTCTGGGAAAGCAGAGATCCCCAGTGCTGTTGTGCCTGTGGATAGGCTGCAGAAGGATACTGAAGATCAGCAGTTTCTTTCAGGGCTGGCACCTTCCTTGTGGGAGAAGGAGCCGTAAGTTTGCCTTTTCAGAAAAAAGCTTCTGCCGAGAAAGAGCACCGTGACATGCTGAGTCTCTGGGAAAGCAGAGATCCCCAGTGCTGTTGTGCCTGTGGATAGGCTGCAGAAGGATACTGAAGATCAGCAGTTTCTTTCAGGGCTGGCACCTTCCTTGTGGGAGAAGGAGCCGTAAGTTTGCCTTTTCAGAAAAAAGCTTCTGCCGAGAAAGAGCACCGTGACATGCTGAGTCTCTGGGAAAGCAGAGATCCCCAGTGCTGTTGTGCCTGTGGATAGGCTGCAGAAGGATACTGAAGATCAGCAGTTTCTTTCAGGGCTGGCACCTTCCTTGTGGGAGAAGGAGCCGTAAGTTTGCCTTTTCAGAAAAAAGCTTCTGCCGAGAAAGAGCACCGTGACATGCTGAGTCTCTGGGAAAGCAGAGATCCCCAGTTTTGTTGTGCCTGTGGAGAGGCTTCAGGGGGACGGTGAAGACCAGCAATTTCTTTCAGGGCTGGCACCTTCCTTGTGGGAGAAGGAGAGAGACGTTTGCCTTTTCAGAAAAAAGCTTCTGCCGAGAGCGAGCACCGTGACATGCTGAGTCTCTGGGAAAGCAGAGATCCCCAGTGCTGTTGTGCCTGTGGTTAGGCTGCAGAGGGATACTGAAGATCAGCAGTTTCTTTCAGGGCTGGCACCTTCCTTGTGGGAGAAGGAGCCGTAAGTTTGCCTTTTCAGAAAAAAGCTTCTGCCGAGAAAGAGCACCGTGACATGCTGAGTCTCTGGGAAAGCAGAGATCCCCAGGCCTGTTGTGCCTGTGGATAGGCTGCAGAGGGATACTGAAGATCAGCAGTTTCTTTCAGGGCTGGCACCTTCCTTGTGGGAGAAGGAGCCGTAAGTTTGCCTTTTCAGAAAAAAGCTTCTGCCGAGAGCGAGCACCGTGACATGCTGAGTCTCTGGGAAAGCAGAGATCCCCAGTGCTGTTGTGCCTGTGGATAGGCTGCAGAGGGATACTGAAGATCAGCAGTTTCTTTCAGGGCTGGCACCTTCCTTGTGGGAGAAGGAGCCGTAAGTTTGCCTTTTCAGAAAAAAGCTTCTGCCGAGAAAGAGCACCGTGACATGCTGAGTCTCTGGGAAAGCAGAGATCCCCAGTGCTGTTGTGCCTGTGGTTAGGCTGCAGAGGGATACTGAAGATCAGCAGTTTCTTTCAGGGCTGGCACCTTCCTTGTGGGAGAAGGAGCCGTAAGTTTGCCTTTTCAGAAAAAAGCTTCTGCCGAGAAAGAGCACCGTGACATGCTGAGTCTCTGGGAAAGCAGAGATCCCCAGTGCTGTTGTGCCTGTGGATAGGCTGCAGAGGGATACTGAAGATCAGCAGTTTCTTTCAGGGCTGGCACCTTCCTTGTGGGAGAAGGAGCCGTAAGTTTGCCTTTTCAGAAAAAAGCTTCTGCCGAGAAAGAGCACCGTGACATGCTGAGTCTCTGGGAAAGCAGAGATCCCCAGTGCTGTTGTGCCTGTGGTTAGGCTGCAGAGGGATACTGAAGATCAGCAGTTTCTTTCAGGGCTGGCACCTTCCTTGTGGGAGAAGGAGCCGTAAGTTTGCCTTTTCAGAAAAAAGCTTCTGCCGAGAAAGAGCACCGTGACATGCTGAGTCTCTGGGAAAGCAGAGATCCCCAGTGCTGTTGTGCCTGTGGATAGGCTGCAGAAGGATACTGAAGATCAGCAGTTTCTTTCAGGGCTGGCACCTTCCTTGTGGGAGAAGGAGCCGTAAGTTTGCCTTTTCAGAAAAAAGCTTCTGCCGAGAAAGAGCACCGTGACATGCTGAGTCTCTGGGAAAGCAGAGATCCCCAGTTTTGTTGTGCCTGTGGAGAGGCTTCAGGGGGACGGTGAAGACCAGCAATTTCTTTCAGGGCTGGCACCTTCCTTGTGGGAGAAGGAGAGAGACGTTTGCCTTTTCAGAAAAAAGCTTCTGCCGAGAGCGAGCACCGTGACATGCTGAGTCTCTGGGAAAGCAGAGATCCCCAGTGCTGTTGTGCCTGTGGTTAGGCTGCAGAGGGATACTGAAGATCAGCAGTTTCTTTCAGGGCTGGCACCTTCCTTGTGGGAGAAGGAGCCGTAAGTTTGCCTTTTCAGAAAAAAGCTTCTGCCGAGAAAGAGCACCGTGACATGCTGAGTCTCTGGGAAAGCAGAGATCCCCAGGCCTGTTGTGCCTGTGGATAGGCTGCAGAGGGATACTGAAGATCAGCAGTTTCTTTCAGGGCTGGCACCTTCCTTGTGGGAGAAGGAGCCGTAAGTTTGCCTTTTCAGAAAAAAGCTTCTGCCGAGAGCGAGCACCGTGACATGCTGAGTCTCTGGGAAAGCAGAGATCCCCAGTGCTGTTGTGCCTGTGGATAGGCTGCAGAGGGATACTGAAGATCAGCAGTTTCTTTCAGGGCTGGCACCTTCCTTGTGGGAGAAGGAGCCGTAAGTTTGCCTTTTCAGAAAAAAGCTTCTGCCGAGAAAGAGCACCGTGACATGCTGAGTCTCTGGGAAAGCAGAGATCCCCAGTGCTGTTGTGCCTGTGGTTAGGCTGCAGAGGGATACTGAAGATCAGCAGTTTCTTTCAGGGCTGGCACCTTCCTTGTGGGAGAAGGAGCCGTAAGTTTGCCTTTTCAGAAAAAAGCTTCTGCCGAGAAAGAGCACCGTGACATGCTGAGTCTCTGGGAAAGCAGAGATCCCCAGTGCTGTTGTGCCTGTGGATAGGCTGCAGAGGGATACTGAAGATCAGCAGTTTCTTTCAGGGCTGGCACCTTCCTTGTGGGAGAAGGAGCCGTAAGTTTGCCTTTTCAGAAAAAAGCTTCTGCCGAGAAAGAGCACCGTGACATGCTGAGTCTCTGGGAAAGCAGAGATCCCCAGTGCTGTTGTGCCTGTGGTTAGGCTGCAGAGGGATACTGAAGATCAGCAGTTTCTTTCAGGGCTGGCACCTTCCTTGTGGGAGAAGGAGCCGTAAGTTTGCCTTTTCAGAAAAAAGCTTCTGCCGAGAGCGAGCACAGTGACATGCTGAGTCTCTGGGAAAGCAGAGATCCCCAGTGCTGTTGTGCCTGTGGATAGGCTGCAGAGGGATACTGAAGATCAGCAGTTTCTTTCAGGGCTGGCACCTTCCTTTTGGGAGAAGGAGCCGTAAGTTTGCCTTTTCAGAAAAAAGCTTCTGCCGAGAAAGAGCACCGTGACATGCTGAGTCTCTGGGAAAGCAGAGATCCCCAGTGCTGTTGTGCCTGTGGATAGGCTGCAGAAGGATACTGAAGATCAGCAGTTTCTTTCAGGGCTGGCACCTTCCTTGTGGGAGAAGGAGCCGTAAGTTTGCCTTTTCAGAAAAAAGCTTCTGCCGAGAAAGAGCACCGTGACATGCTGAGTCTCTGGGAAAGCAGAGATCCCCAGTGCTGTTGTGCCTGTGGATAGGCTGCAGAGGGATACTGAAGATCAGCAGTTTCTTTCAGGGCTGGCACCTTCCTTGTGGGAGAAGGAGCCGTAAGTTTGCCTTTTCAGAAAAAAGCTTCTGCCGAGAAAGAGCACCGTGACATGCTGAGTCTCTGGGAAAGCAGAGATCCCCAGTGCTGTTGTGCCTGTGGATAGGCTGCAGAAGGATACTGAAGATCAGCAGTTTCTTTCAGGGCTGGCACCTTCCTTGTGGGAGAAGGAGCCGTAAGTTTGCCTTTTCAGAAAAAAGCTTCTGCCGAGAAAGAGCACCGTGACATGCTGAGTCTCTGGGAAAGCAGAGATCCCCAGTGCTGTTGTGCCTGTGGATAGGCTGCAGAAGGATACTGAAGATCAGCAGTTTCTTTCAGGGCTGGCACCTTCCTTGTGGGAGAAGGAGCCGTAAGTTTGCCTTTTCAGAAAAAAGCTTCTGCCGAGAAAGAGCACCGTGACATGCTGAGTCTCTGGGAAAGCAGAGATCCCCAGTGCTGTTGTGCCTGTGGTTAGGCTGCAGAGGGATACTGAAGATCAGCAGTTTCTTTCAGGGCTGGCACCTTCCTTGTGGGAGAAGGAGCCGTAAGTTTGCCTTTTCAGAAAAAAGCTTCTGCCGAGAAAGAGCACCGTGACATGCTGAGTCTCTGGGAAAGCAGAGATCCCCAGTGCTGTTGTGCCTGTGGTTAGGCTGCAGAGGGATACTGAAGATCAGCAGTTTCTTTCAGGGCTGGCACCTTCCTTGTGGGAGAAGGAGCCGTAAGTTTGCCTTTTCAGAAAAAAGCTTCTGCCGAGAAAGAGCACCGTGACATGCTGAGTCTCTGGGAAAGCAGAGATCCCCAGTGCTGTTGTGCCTGTGGTTAGGCTGCAGAGGGATACTGAAGATCAGCAGTTTCTTTCAGGGCTGGCACCTTCCTTGTGGGAGAAGGAGCCGTAAGTTTGCCTTTTCAGAAAAAAGCTTCTGCCGAGAAAGAGCACCGTGACATGCTGAGTCTCTGGGAAAGCAGAGATCCCCAGTGCTGTTGTGCCTGTGGATAGGCTGCAGAGGGATACTGAAGATCAGCAGTTTCTTTCAGGGCTGGCACCTTCCTTGTGGGAGAAGGAGCCGTAAGTTTGCCTTTTCAGAAAAAAGCTTCTGCCGAGAGCGAGCACCGTGACATGCTGAGTCTCTGGGAAAGCAGAGATCCCCAGTGCTGTTGTGCCTGTGGTTAGGCTGCAGAGGGATACTGAAGATCAGCAGTTTCTTTCAGGGCTGGCACCTTCCTTGTGGGAGAAGGAGCCGTAAGTTTGCCTTTTCAGAAAAAAGCTTCTGCCGAGAGCGAGCACAGTGACATGCTGAGTCTCTGGGAAAGCAGAGATCCCCAGTGCTGTTGTGCCTGTGGTTAGGCTGCAGAGGGATACTGAAGATCAGCAGTTTCTTTCAGGGCTGGCACCTTCCTTGTGGGAGAAGGAGCCGTAAGTTTGCCTTTTCAGAAAAAAGCTTCTGCCGAGAAAGAGCACCGTGACATGCTGAGTCTCTGGGAAAGCAGAGATCCCCAGTTTTGTTGTGCCTGTGGATAGGCTGCAGAAGGATACTGAAGATCAGCAGTTTCTTTCAGGGCTGGCACCTTCCTTGTGGGAGAAGGAGCCGTAAGTTTGCCTTTTCAGAAAAAAGCTTCTGCCGAGAGCGAGCACCGTGACATGCTGAGTCTCTGGGAAAGCAGAGATCCCCAGTGCTGTTGTGCCTGTGGTTAGGCTGCAGAGGGATACTGAAGATCAGCAGTTTCTTTCAGGGCTGGCACCTTCCTTGTGGGAGAAGGAGCCGTAAGTTTGCCTTTTCAGAAAAAAGCTTCTGCCGAGAGCGAGCACCGTGACATGCTGAGTCTCTGGGAAAGCAGAGATCCCCAGTGCTGTTGTGCCTGTGGTTAGGCTGCAGAGGGATACTGAAGATCAGCAGTTTCTTTCAGGGCTGGCACCTTCCTTGTGGGAGAAGGAGCCGTAAGTTTGCCTTTTCAGAAAAAAGCTTCTGCCGAGAAAGAGCACCGTGACATGCTGAGTCTCTGGGAAAGCAGAGATCCCCAGGCCTGTTGTGCCTGTGGTTAGGCTGCAGAGGGATACTGAAGATCAGCAGTTTCTTTCAGGGCTGGCACCTTCCTTGTGGGAGAAGGAGCCGTAAGTTTGCCTTTTCAGAAAAAAGCTTCTGCCGAGAAAGAGCACCGTGACATGCTGAGTCTCTGGGAAAGCAGAGATCCCCAGTGCTGTTGTGCCTGTGGATAGGCTTCAGGGGGACGGTGAAGACCAGCAATTTCTTTCAGGGCTGGCACCTTCCTTGTGGGAGAAGGAGAGAGACGTTTGCCTTTTCAGAAAAAGCTTCTGCCGAGAGCGAGCACAGTGACATGCTGAGTCTCTGGGAAAGCAGAGATCCCCAGTGCTGTTGTGCCTGTGGATAGGCTGCAGAAGGATACTGAAGATCAGCAGTTTCTTTCAGGGCTGGCACCTTCCTTGTGGGAGAAGGAGCCGTAAGTTTGCCTTTTCAGAAAAAAGCTTCTGCCGAGAAAGAGCACCGTGACATGCTGAGTCTCTGGGAAAGCAGAGATCCCCAGTGCTGTTGTGCCTGTGGATAGGCTGCAGAAGGATACTGAAGATCAGCAGTTTCTTTCAGGGCTGGCACCTTCCTTGTGGGAGAAGGAGCCGTAAGTTTGCCTTTTCAGAAAAAAGCTTCTGCCGAGAAAGAGCACCGTGACATGCTGAGTCTCTGGGAAAGCAGAGATCCCCAGTGCTGTTGTGCCTGTGGATAGGCTGCAGAGGGATACTGAAGATCAGCAGTTTCTTTCAGGGCTGGCACCTTCCTTGTGGGAGAAGGAGCCGTAAGTTTGCCTTTTCAGAAAAAAGCTTCTGCCGAGAAAGAGCACCGTGACATGCTGATTCTCTGGGAAAGCAGAGATCCCCAGTGCTGTTGTGCCTGTGGATAGGCTGCAGAAGGATACTGAAGATCAGCAGTTTCTTTCAGGGCTGGCACCTTCCTTGTGGGAGAAGGAGCCGTAAGTTTGCCTTTTCAGAAAAAAGCTTCTGCCGAGAGCGAGCACCGTGACATGCTGAGTCTCTGGGAAAGCAGAGATCCCCAGTGCTGTTGTGCCTGTGGATAGGCTGCAGAAGGATACTGAAGATCAGCAGTTTCTTTCAGGGCTGGCACCTTCCTTGTGGGAGAAGGAGCCGTAAGTTTGCCTTTTCAGAAAAAAGCTTCTGCCGAGAAAGAGCACCGTGACATGCTGAGTCTCTGGGAAAGCAGAGATCCCCAGTGCTGTTGTGCCTGTGGATAGGCTGCAGAAGGATACTGAAGATCAGCAGTTTCTTTCAGGGCTGGCACCTTCCTTGTGGGAGAAGGAGCCGTAAGTTTGCCTTTTCAGAAAAAAGCTTCTGCCGAGAAAGAGCACCGTGACATGCTGAGTCTCTGGGAAAGCAGAGATCCCCAGGCCTGTTGTGCCTGTGGATAGGCTGCAGAAGGATACTGAAGATCAGCAGTTTCTTTCAGGGCTGGCACCTTCCTTGTGGGAGAAGGAGCCGTAAGTTTGCCTTTTCAGAAAAAAGCTTCTGCCGAGAAAGAGCACCGTGACATGCTGAGTCTCTGGGAAAGCAGAGATCCCCAGTGCTGTTGTGCCTGTGGTTAGGCTGCAGAGGGATACTGAAGATCAGCAGTTTCTTTCAGGGCTGGCACCTTCCTTGTGGGAGAAGGAGCCGTAAGTTTGCCTTTTCAGAAAAAAGCTTCTGCCGAGAAAGAGCACCGTGACATGCTGAGTCTCTGGGAAAGCAGAGATCCCCAGTGCTGTTGTGCCTGTGGTTAGGCTGCAGAGGGATACTGAAGATCAGCAGTTTCTTTCAGGGCTGGCACCTTCCTTGTGGGAGAAGGAGCCGTAAGTTTGCCTTTTCAGAAAAAAGCTTCTGCCGAGAAAGAGCACCGTGACATGCTGAGTCTCTGGGAAAGCAGAGATCCCCAGTGCTGTTGTGCCTGTGGTTAGGCTGCAGAGGGATACTGAAGATCAGCAGTTTCTTTCAGGGCTGGCACCTTCCTTGTGGGAGAAGGAGCCGTAAGTTTGCCTTTTCAGAAAAAAGCTTCTGCCGAGAAAGAGCACCGTGACATGCTGAGTCTCTGGGAAAGCAGAGATCCCCAGTGCTGTTGTGCCTGTGGATAGGCTGCAGAGGGATACTGAAGATCAGCAGTTTCTTTCAGGGCTGGCACCTTCCTTGTGGGAGAAGGAGCCGTAAGTTTGCCTTTTCAGAAAAAAGCTTCTGCCGAGAGCGAGCACCGTGACATGCTGAGTCTCTGGGAAAGCAGAGATCCCCAGTGCTGTTGTGCCTGTGGTTAGGCTGCAGAGGGATACTGAAGATCAGCAGTTTCTTTCAGGGCTGGCACCTTCCTTGTGGGAGAAGGAGCCGTAAGTTTGCCTTTTCAGAAAAAAGCTTCTGCCGAGAGCGAGCACAGTGACATGCTGAGTCTCTGGGAAAGCAGAGATCCCCAGTGCTGTTGTGCCTGTGGTTAGGCTGCAGAGGGATACTGAAGATCAGCAGTTTCTTTCAGGGCTGGCACCTTCCTTGTGGGAGAAGGAGCCGTAAGTTTGCCTTTTCAGAAAAAAGCTTCTGCCGAGAAAGAGCACCGTGACATGCTGAGTCTCTGGGAAAGCAGAGATCCCCAGTTTTGTTGTGCCTGTGGATAGGATGCAGAAGGATACTGAAGATCAGCAGTTTCTTTCAGGGCTGGCACCTTCCTTGTGGGAGAAGGAGCCGTAAGTTTGCCTTTTCAGAAAAAAGCTTCTGCCGAGAGCGAGCACCGTGACATGCTGAGTCTCTGGGAAAGCAGAGATCCCCAGTGCTGTTGTGCCTGTGGTTAGGCTGCAGAGGGATACTGAAGATCAGCAGTTTCTTTCAGGGCTGGCACCTTCCTTGTGGGAGAAGGAGCCGTAAGTTTGCCTTTTCAGAAAAAAGCTTCTGCCGAGAGCGAGCACCGTGACATGCTGAGTCTCTGGGAAAGCAGAGATCCCCAGTGCTGTTGTGCCTGTGGTTAGGCTGCAGAGGGATACTGAAGATCAGCAGTTTCTTTCAGGGCTGGCACCTTCCTTGTGGGAGAAGGAGCCGTAAGTTTGCCTTTTCAGAAAAAAGCTTCTGCCGAGAAAGAGCACCGTGACATGCTGAGTCTCTGGGAAAGCAGAGATCCCCAGGCCTGTTGTGCCTGTGGTTAGGCTGCAGAGGGATACTGAAGATCAGCAGTTTCTTTCAGGGCTGGCACCTTCCTTGTGGGAGAAGGAGCCGTAAGTTTGCCTTTTCAGAAAAAAGCTTCTGCCGAGAAAGAGCACCGTGACATGCTGAGTCTCTGGGAAAGCAGAGATCCCCAGTGCTGTTGTGCCTGTGGATAGGCTTCAGGGGGACGGTGAAGACCAGCAATTTCTTTCAGGGCTGGCACCTTCCTTGTGGGAGAAGGAGAGAGACGTTTGCCTTTTCAGAAAAAGCTTCTGCCGAGAGCGAGCACAGTGACATGCTGAGTCTCTGGGAAAGCAGAGATCCCCAGTGCTGTTGTGCCTGTGGATAGGCTGCAGAAGGATACTGAAGATCAGCAGTTTCTTTCAGGGCTGGCACCTTCCTTGTGGGAGAAGGAGCCGTAAGTTTGCCTTTTCAGAAAAAAGCTTCTGCCGAGAAAGAGCACCGTGACATGCTGAGTCTCTGGGAAAGCAGAGATCCCCAGTGCTGTTGTGCCTGTGGATAGGCTGCAGAAGGATACTGAAGATCAGCAGTTTCTTTCAGGGCTGGCACCTTCCTTGTGGGAGAAGGAGCCGTAAGTTTGCCTTTTCAGAAAAAAGCTTCTGCCGAGAAAGAGCACCGTGACATGCTGAGTCTCTGGGAAAGCAGAGATCCCCAGTGCTGTTGTGCCTGTGGATAGGCTGCAGAAGGATACTGAAGATCAGCAGTTTCTTTCAGGGCTGGCACCTTCCTTGTGGGAGAAGGAGCCGTAAGTTTGCCTTTTCAGAAAAAAGCTTCTGCCGAGAAAGAGCACCGTGACATGCTGAGTCTCTGGGAAAGCAGAGATCCCCAGTTTTGTTGTGCCTGTGGATAAGCTGCAGAGGGATACTGAAGATCAGCAGTTTCTTTCAGGGCTGGCACCTTCCTTGTGGGAGAAGGAGCCGTAAGTTTGCCTTTTCAGAAAAAAGCTTCTGCCGAGAAAGAGCACCGTGACATGCTGAGTCTCTGGGAAAGCAGAGATCCCCAGTGCTGTTGTGCCTGTGGATAGGCTTCAGGGGGACGGTGAAGACCAGCAATTTCTTTCAGGGCTGGCACCTTCCTTGTGGGAGAAGGAGAGAGACGTTTGCCTTTTCAGAAAAAGCTTCTGCCGAGAGCGAGCACAGTGACATGCTGAGTCTCTGGGAAAGCAGAGATCCCCAGTGCTGTTGTGCCTGTGGATAGGCTGCAGAAGGATACTGAAGATCAGCAGTTTCTTTCAGGGCTGGCACCTTCCTTGTGGGAGAAGGAGCCGTAAGTTTGCCTTTTCAGAAAAAAGCTTCTG
Organism: Astur gentilis; assembly: GCF_929443795.1. NCBI lineage: Eukaryota > Metazoa > Chordata > Aves > Accipitriformes > Accipitridae > Astur > Astur gentilis. The sequence continues at coordinate 10,524,023 of NC_064889.1, read as the reverse complement.
CCGAGAAAGAGCACCGTGACATGCTGAGTCTCTGGGAAAGCAGAGATCCCCAGTGCTGTTGTGCCTGTGGATAGGCTGCAGAAGGATACTGAAGATCAGCAGTTTCTTTCAGGGCTGGCACCTTCCTTGTGGGAGAAGGAGCCGTAAGTTTGCCTTTTCAGAAAAAAGCTTCTGCCGAGAAAGAGCACCGTGACATGCTGAGTCTCTGGGAAAGCAGAGATCCCCAGTGCTGTTGTGCCTGTGGATAGGCTGCAGAAGGATACTGAAGATCAGCAGTTTCTTTCAGGGCTGGCACCTTCCTTGTGGGAGAAGGAGCCGTAAGTTTGCCTTTTCAGAAAAAAGCTTCTGCCGAGAAAGAGCACCGTGACATGCTGAGTCTCTGGGAAAGCAGAGATCCCCAGTTTTGTTGTGCCTGTGGAGAGGCTTCAGGGGGACGGTGAAGACCAGCAATTTCTTTCAGGGCTGGCACCTTCCTTGTGGGAGAAGGAGAGAGACGTTTGCCTTTTCAGAAAAAAGCTTCTGCCGAGAGCGAGCACCGTGACATGCTGAGTCTCTGGGAAAGCAGAGATCCCCAGTGCTGTTGTGCCTGTGGATAGGCTGCAGAAGGATACTGAAGATCAGCAGTTTCTTTCAGGGCTGGCACCTTCCTTGTGGGAGAAGGAGCCGTAAGTTTGCCTTTTCAGAAAAAAGCTTCTGCCGAGAAAGAGCACCGTGACATGCTGAGTCTCTGGGAAAGCAGAGATCCCCAGGCCTGTTGTGCCTGTGGATAGGCTGCAGAGGGATACTGAAGATCAGCAGTTTCTTTCAGGGCTGGCACCTTCCTTGTGGGAGAAGGAGCCGTAAGTTTGCCTTTTCAGAAAAAAGCTTCTGCCGAGAGCGAGCACCGTGACATGCTGAGTCTCTGGGAAAGCAGAGATCCCCAGTGCTGTTGTGCCTGTGGATAGGCTGCAGAGGGATACTGAAGATCAGCAGTTTCTTTCAGGGCTGGCACCTTCCTTGTGGGAGAAGGAGCCGTAAGTTTGCCTTTTCAGAAAAAAGCTTCTGCCGAGAAAGAGCACCGTGACATGCTGAGTCTCTGGGAAAGCAGAGATCCCCAGTGCTGTTGTGCCTGTGGTTAGGCTGCAGAGGGATACTGAAGATCAGCAGTTTCTTTCAGGGCTGGCACCTTCCTTGTGGGAGAAGGAGCCGTAAGTTTGCCTTTTCAGAAAAAAGCTTCTGCCGAGAGCGAGCACCGTGACATGCTGAGTCTCTGGGAAAGCAGAGATCCCCAGTGCTGTTGTGCCTGTGGATAGGCTGCAGAAGGATACTGAAGATCAGCAGTTTCTTTCAGGGCTGGCACCTTCCTTGTGGGAGAAGGAGCCGTAAGTTTGCCTTTTCAGAAAAAAGCTTCTGCCGAGAAAGAGCACCGTGACATGCTGAGTCTCTGGGAAAGCAGAGATCCCCAGTGCTGTTGTGCCTGTGGATAGGCTGCAGAGGGATACTGAAGATCAGCAGTTTCTTTCAGGGCTGGCACCTTCCTTGTGGGAGAAGGAGCCGTAAGTTTGCCTTTTCAGAAAAAAGCTTCTGCCGAGAGCGAGCACCGTGACATGCTGAGTCTCTGGGAAAGCAGAGATCCCCAGTGCTGTTGTGCCTGTGGTTAGGCTGCAGAGGGATACTGAAGATCAGCAGTTTCTTTCAGGGCTGGCACCTTCCTTGTGGGAGAAGGAGCCGTAAGTTTGCCTTTTCAGAAAAAAGCTTCTGCCGAGAAAGAGCACCGTGACATGCTGAGTCTCTGGGAAAGCAGAGATCCCCAGTGCTGTTGTGCCTGTGGATAGGCTGCAGAAGGATACTGAAGATCAGCAGTTTCTTTCAGGGCTGGCACCTTCCTTGTGGGAGAAGGAGCCGTAAGTTTGCCTTTTCAGAAAAAAACTTCTGCCGAGAAAGAGCACCGTGACATGCTGAGTCTCTGGGAAAGCAGAGATCCCCAGTGCTGTTGTGCCTGTGGATAGGCTGCAGAGGGATACTGAAGATCAGCAGTTTCTTTCAGGGCTGGCACCTTCCTTGTGGGAGAAGGAGCCGTAAGTTTGCCTTTTCAGAAAAAATCTTCTGCCGAGAAAGAGCACCGTGACATGCTGAGTCTCTGGGAAAGCAGAGATCCCCAGTTTTGTTGTGCCTGTGGAGAGGCTTCAGGGGGACGGTGAAGACCAGCAATTTCTTTCAGGGCTGGCACCTTCCTTGTGGGAGAAGGAGAGAGACGTTTGCCTTTTCAGAAAAAAGCTTCTGCCGAGAGCGAGCACCGTGACATGCTGAGTCTCTGGGAAAGCAGAGATCCCCAGTGCTGTTGTGCCTGTGGATAGGCTGCAGAAGGATACTGAAGATCAGCAGTTTCTTTCAGGGCTGGCACCTTCCTTGTGGGAGAAGGAGCCGTAAGTTTGCCTTTTCAGAAAAAAGCTTCTGCCGAGAAAGAGCACCGTGACATGCTGAGTCTCTGGGAAAGCAGAGATCCCCAGGCCTGTTGTGCCTGTGGATAGGCTGCAGAGGGATACTGAAGATCAGCAGTTTCTTTCAGGGCTGGCACCTTCCTTGTGGGAGAAGGAGCCGTAAGTTTGCCTTTTCAGAAAAAAGCTTCTGCCGAGAGCGAGCACCGTGACATGCTGAGTCTCTGGGAAAGCAGAGATCCCCAGTGGTGTTGTGCCTGTGGATAGGCTGCAGAGGGATACTGAAGATCAGCAGTTTCTTTCAGGGCTGGCACCTTCCTTGTGGGAGAAGGAGCCGTAAGTTTGCCTTTTCAGAAAAAAGCTTCTGCCGAGAAAGAGCACCGTGACATGCTGAGTCTCTGGGAAAGCAGAGATCCCCAGTGCTGTTGTGCCTGTGGTTAGGCTGCAGAGGGATACTGAAGATCAGCAGTTTCTTTCAGGGCTGGCACCTTCCTTGTGGGAGAAGGAGCCGTAAGTTTGCCTTTTCAGAAAAAAGCTTCTGCCGAGAAAGAGCACCGTGACATGCTGAGTCTCTGGGAAAGCAGAGATCCCCAGTGCTGTTGTGCCTGTGGATAGGCTGCAGAAGGATACTGAAGATCAGCAGTTTCTTTCAGGGCTGGCACCTTCCTTGTGGGAGAAGGAGCCGTAAGTTTGCCTTTTCAGAAAAAATCTTCTGCCGAGAAAGAGCACCGTGACATGCTGAGTCTCTGGGAAAGCAGAGATCCCCAGTGCTGTTGTGCCTGTGGATAGGCTGCAGAGGGATACTGAAGATCAGCAGTTTCTTTCAGGGCTGGCACCTTCCTTGTGGGAGAAGGAGCCGTAAGTTTGCCTTTTCAGAAAAAAGCTTCTGCCGAGAGCGAGCACCGTGACATGCTGAGTCTCTGGGAAAGCAGAGATCCCCAGTGCTGTTGTGCCTGTGGTTAGGCTGCAGAGGGATACTGAAGATCAGCAGTTTCTTTCAGGGCTGGCACCTTCCTTGTGGGAGAAGGAGCCGTAAGTTTGCCTTTTCAGAAAAAAGCTTCTGCCGAGAAAGAGCACCGTGACATGCTGAGTCTCTGGGAAAGCAGAGATCCCCAGTGCTGTTGTGCCTGTGGATAGGCTGCAGAAGGATACTGAAGATCAGCAGTTTCTTTCAGGGCTGGCACCTTCCTTGTGGGAGAAGGAGCCGTAAGTTTGCCTTTTCAGAAAAAAACTTCTGCCGAGAAAGAGCACCGTGACATGCTGAGTCTCTGGGAAAGCAGAGATCCCCAGTGCTGTTGTGCCTGTGGATAGGCTGCAGAGGGATACTGAAGATCAGCAGTTTCTTTCAGGGCTGGCACCTTCCTTGTGGGAGAAGGAGCCGTAAGTTTGCCTTTTCAGAAAAAAGCTTCTGCCGAGAAAGAGCACCGTGACATGCTGAGTCTCTGGGAAAGCAGAGATCCCCAGTGCTGTTGTGCCTGTGGTTAGGCTGCAGAGGGATACTGAAGATCAGCAGTTTCTTTCAGGGCTGGCACCTTCCTTGTGGGAGAAGGAGCCGTAAGTTTGCCTTTTCAGAAAAAAGCTTCTGCCGAGAGCGAGCACAGTGACATGCTGAGTCTCTGGGAAAGCAGAGATCCCCAGTGCTGTTGTGCCTGTGGATAGGCTGCAGAGGGATACTGAAGATCAGCAATTTCTTTCAGGGCTGGCACCTTCCTTGTGGGAGAAGGAGCCGTAAGTTTGCCTTTTCAGAAAAAAGCTTCTGCCGAGAAAGAGCACCGTGACATGCTGAGTCTCTGGGAAAGCAGAGATCCCCAGTGCTGTTGTGCCTGTGGATAGGCTGCAGAGGGATACTGAAGATCAGCAGTTTCTTTCAGGGCTGGCACCTTCCTTGTGGGAGAAGGAGCCGTAAGTTTGCCTTTTCAGAAAAAAGCTTCTGCCGAGAAAGAGCACCGTGACATGCTGAGTCTCTGGGAAAGCAGAGATCCCCAGTGCTGTTGTGCCTGTGGATAGGCTGCAGAAGGATACTGAAGATCAGCAGTTTCTTTCAGGGCTGGCACCTTCCTTGTGGGAGAAGGAGCCGTAAGTTTGCCTTTTCAGAAAAAAGCTTCTGCCGAGAAAGAGCACCGTGACATGCTGAGTCTCTGGGAAAGCAGAGATCCCCAGTGCTGTTGTGCCTGTGGATAGGCTGCAGAAGGATACTGAAGATCAGCAGTTTCTTTCAGGGCTGGCACCTTCCTTGTGGGAGAAGGAGCCGTAAGTTTGCCTTTTCAGAAAAAAGCTTCTGCCGAGAAAGAGCACCGTGACATGCTGAGTCTCTGGGAAAGCAGAGATCCCCAGTGCTGTTGTGCCTGTGGATAGGCTGCAGAAGGATACTGAAGATCAGCAGTTTCTTTCAGGGCTGGCACCTTCCTTGTGGGAGAAGGAGCCGTAAGTTTGCCTTTTCAGAAAAAAGCTTCTGCCGAGAAAGAGCACCGTGACATGCTGAGTCTCTGGGAAAGCAGAGATCCCCAGTTTTGTTGTGCCTGTGGAGAGGCTTCAGGGGGACGGTGAAGACCAGAAATTTCTTTCAGGGCTGGCACCTTCCTTGTGGGAGAAGGAGAGAGACGTTTGCCTTTTCAGAAAAAAGCTTCTGCCGAGAGCGAGCACCGTGACATGCTGAGTCTCTGGGAAAGCAGAGATCCCCAGTGCTGTTGTGCCTGTGGTTAGGCTGCAGAGGGATACTGAAGATCAGCAGTTTCTTTCAGGGCTGGCACCTTCCTTGTGGGAGAAGGAGCCGTAAGTTTGCCTTTTCAGAAAAAAGCTTCTGCCGAGAAAGAGCACCGTGACATGCTGAGTCTCTGGGAAAGCAGAGATCCCCAGTGCTGTTGTGCCTGTGGATAGGCTGCAGAGGGATACTGAAGATCAGCAGTTTCTTTCAGGGCTGGCACCTTCCTTGTGGGAGAAGGAGCCGTAAGTTTGCCTTTTCAGAAAAAAGCTTCTGCCGAGAGCGAGCACCGTGACATGCTGAGTCTCTGGGAAAGCAGAGATCCCCAGTGCTGTTGTGCCTGTGGATAGGCTGCAGAGGGATACTGAAGATCAGCAGTTTCTTTCAGGGCTGGCACCTTCCTTGTGGGAGAAGGAGCCGTAAGTTTGCCTTTTCAGAAAAAAGCTTCTGCCGAGAGCGAGCACCGTGACATGCTGAGTCTCTGGGAAAGCAGAGATCCCCAGTGCTGTTGTGCCTGTGGTTAGGCTGCAGAGGGATACTGAAGATCAGCAGTTTCTTTCAGGGCTGGCACCTTCCTTGTGGGAGAAGGAGCCGTAAGTTTGCCTTTTCAGAAAAAAGCTTCTGCCGAGAAAGAGCACCGTGACATGCTGAGTCTCTGGGAAAGCAGAGATCCCCAGTGCTGTTGTGCCTGTGGATAGGCTGCAGAAGGATACTGAAGATCAGCAGTTTCTTTCAGGGCTGGCACCTTCCTTGTGGGAGAAGGAGCCGTAAGTTTGCCTTTTCAGAAAAAAGCTTCTGCCGAGAAAGAGCACCGTGACATGCTGAGTCTCTGGGAAAGCAGAGATCCCCAGTGCTGTTGTGCCTGTGGATAGGCTGCAGAGGGATACTGAAGATCAGCAGTTTCTTTCAGGGCTGGCACCTTCCTTGTGGGAGAAGGAGCCGTAAGTTTGCCTTTTCAGAAAAAAGCTTCTGCCGAGAAAGAGCACCGTGACATGCTGAGTCTCTGGGAAAGCAGAGATCCCCAGTGCTGTTGTGCCTGTGGTTAGGCTGCAGAGGGATACTGAAGATCAGCAGTTTCTTTCAGGGCTGGCACCTTCCTTGTGGGAGAAGGAGCCGTAAGTTTGCCTTTTCAGAAAAAAGCTTCTGCCGAGAAAGAGCACCGTGACATGCTGAGTCTCTGGGAAAGCAGAGATCCCCAGTGCTGTTGTGCCTGTGGATAGGCTGCAGAGGGATACTGAAGATCAGCAGTTTCTTTCAGGGCTGGCACCTTCCTTGTGGGAGAAGGAGCCGTAAGTTTGCCTTTTCAGAAAAAAGCTTCTGCCGAGAAAGAGCACCGTGACATGCTGAGTCTCTGGGAAAGCAGAGATCCCCAGTGCTGTTGTGCCTGTGGATAGGCTGCAGAAGGATACTGAAGATCAGCAGTTTCTTTCAGGGCTGGCACCTTCCTTGTGGGAGAAGGAGCCGTAAGTTTGCCTTTTCAGAAAAAAGCTTCTGCCGAGAAAGAGCACCGTGACATGCTGAGTCTCTGGGAAAGCAGAGATCCCCAGTGCTGTTGTGCCTGTGGATAGGCTGCAGAAGGATACTGAAGATCAGCAGTTTCTTTCAGGGCTGGCACCTTCCTTGTGGGAGAAGGAGCCGTAAGTTTGCCTTTTCAGAAAAAAGCTTCTGCCGAGAAAGAGCACCGTGACATGCTGAGTCTCTGGGAAAGCAGAGATCCCCAGTGCTGTTGTGCCTGTGGATAGGCTGCAGAGGGATACTGAAGATCAGCAGTTTCTTTCAGGGCTGGCACCTTCCTTGTGGGAGAAGGAGCCGTAAGTTTGCCTTTTCAGAAAAAAGCTTCTGCCGAGAAAGAGCACCGTGACATGCTGAGTCTCTGGGAAAGCAGAGATCCCCAGTGCTGTTGTGCCTGTGGATAGGCTTCAGGGGGACGGTGAAGACCAGCAATTTCTTTCAGGGCTGGCACCTTCCTTGTGGGAGAAGGAGAGAGACGTTTGCCTTTTCAGAAAAAGCTTCTGCCGAGAGCGAGCACCGTGACATGCTGAGTCTCTGGGAAAGCAGAGATCCCCAGTGCTGTTATGCCTGTGGATAGGCTGCAGAAGGATACTGAAGATCAGCAGTTTCTTTCAGGGCTGGCACCTTCCTTGTGGGAGAAGGAGCCGTAAGTTTGCCTTTTCAGAAAAAAGCTTCTGCCGAGAAAGAGCACCGTGACATGCTGAGTCTCTGGGAAAGCAGAGATCCCCAGTGCTGTTGTGCCTGTGGATAGGCTGCAGAAGGATACTGAAGATCAGCAGTTTCTTTCAGGGCTGGCACCTTCCTTGTGGGAGAAGGAGCCGTAAGTTTGCCTTTTCAGAAAAAAGCTTCTGCCGAGAAAGAGCACCGTGACATGCTGAGTCTCTGGGAAAGCAGAGATCCCCAGGCCTGTTGTGCCTGTGGATAGGCTGCAGAAGGATACTGAAGATCAGCAGTTTCTTTCAGGGCTGGCACCTTCCTTGTGGGAGAAGGAGCCGTAAGTTTGCCTTTTCAGAAAAAAGCTTCTGCCGAGAAAGAGCACCGTGACATGCTGAGTCTCTGGGAAAGCAGAGATCCCCAGTGCTGTTGTGCCTGTGGTTAGGCTGCAGAGGGATACTGAAGATCAGCAGTTTCTTTCAGGGCTGGCACCTTCCTTGTGGGAGAAGGAGCCGTAAGTTTGCCTTTTCAGAAAAAAGCTTCTGCCGAGAAAGAGCACCGTGACATGCTGAGTCTCTGGGAAAGCAGAGATCCCCAGTGCTGTTGTGCCTGTGGTTAGGCTGCAGAGGGATACTGAAGATCAGCAGTTTCTTTCAGGGCTGGCACCTTCCTTGTGGGAGAAGGAGCCGTAAGTTTGCCTTTTCAGAAAAAAGCTTCTGCCGAGAAAGAGCACCGTGACATGCTGAGTCTCTGGGAAAGCAGAGATCCCCAGTGCTGTTGTGCCTGTGGTTAGGCTGCAGAGGGATACTGAAGATCAGCAGTTTCTTTCAGGGCTGGCACCTTCCTTGTGGGAGAAGGAGCCGTAAGTTTGCCTTTTCAGAAAAAAGCTTCTGCCGAGAAAGAGCACCGTGACATGCTGAGTCTCTGGGAAAGCAGAGATCCCCAGTGCTGTTGTGCCTGTGGATAGGCTGCAGAGGGATACTGAAGATCAGCAGTTTCTTTCAGGGCTGGCACCTTCCTTGTGGGAGAAGGAGCCGTAAGTTTGCCTTTTCAGAAAAAAGCTTCTGCCGAGAGCGAGCACCGTGACATGCTGAGTCTCTGGGAAAGCAGAGATCCCCAGTGCTGTTGTGCCTGTGGTTAGGCTGCAGAGGGATACTGAAGATCAGCAGTTTCTTTCAGGGCTGGCACCTTCCTTGTGGGAGAAGGAGCCGTAAGTTTGCCTTTTCAGAAAAAAGCTTCTGCCGAGAGCGAGCACAGTGACATGCTGAGTCTCTGGGAAAGCAGAGATCCCCAGTGCTGTTGTGCCTGTGGTTAGGCTGCAGAGGGATACTGAAGATCAGCAGTTTCTTTCAGGGCTGGCACCTTCCTTGTGGGAGAAGGAGCCGTAAGTTTGCCTTTTCAGAAAAAAGCTTCTGCCGAGAAAGAGCACCGTGACATGCTGAGTCTCTGGGAAAGCAGAGATCCCCAGTTTTGTTGTGCCTGTGGATAGGCTGCAGAAGGATACTGAAGATCAGCAGTTTCTTTCAGGGCTGGCACCTTCCTTGTGGGAGAAGGAGCCGTAAGTTTGCCTTTTCAGAAAAAAGCTTCTGCCGAGAAAGAGCACCGTGACATGCTGAGTCTCTGGGAAAGCAGAGATCCCCAGTGCTGTTGTGCCTGTGGTTAGGCTGCAGAGGGATACTGAAGATCAGCAGTTTCTTTCAGGGCTGGCACCTTCCTTGTGGGAGAAGGAGCCGTAAGTTTGCCTTTTCAGAAAAAAGCTTCTGCCGAGAGCGAGCACCGTGACATGCTGAGTCTCTGGGAAAGCAGAGATCCCCAGTGCTGTTGTGCCTGTGGTTAGGCTGCAGAGGGATACTGAAGATCAGCAGTTTCTTTCAGGGCTGGCACCTTCCTTGTGGGAGAAGGAGCCGTAAGTTTGCCTTTTCAGAAAAAAGCTTCTGCCGAGAAAGAGCACCGTGACATGCTGAGTCTCTGGGAAAGCAGAGATCCCCAGGCCTGTTGTGCCTGTGGTTAGGCTGCAGAGGGATACTGAAGATCAGCAGTTTCTTTCAGGGCTGGCACCTTCCTTGTGGGAGAAGGAGCCGTAAGTTTGCCTTTTCAGAAAAAAGCTTCTGCCGAGAGCGAGCACAGTGACATGCTGAGTCTCTGGGAAAGCAGAGATCCCCAGTGCTGTTGTGCCTGTGGATAGGCTGCAGAGGGATACTGAAGATCAGCAGTTTCTTTCAGGGCTGGCACCTTCCTTGTGGGAGAAGGAGCCGTAAGTTTGCCTTTTCAGAAAAAAGCTTCTGCCGAGAAAGAGCACCGTGACATGCTGAGTCTCTGGGAAAGCAGAGATCCCCAGTGCTGTTGTGCCTGTGGATAGGCTGCAGAAGGATACTGAAGATCAGCAGTTTCTTTCAGGGCTGGCACCTTCCTTGTGGGAGAAGGAGCCGTAAGTTTGCCTTTTCAGAAAAAAGCTTCTGCCGAGAAAGAGCACCGTGACATGCTGAGTCTCTGGGAAAGCAGAGATCCCCAGTGCTGTTGTGCCTGTGGTTAGGCTGCAGAGGGATACTGAAGATCAGCAGTTTCTTTCAGGGCTGGCACCTTCCTTGTGGGAGAAGGAGCCGTAAGTTTGCCTTTTCAGAAAAAAGCTTCTGCCGAGAAAGAGCACCGTGACATGCTGAGTCTCTGGGAAAGCAGAGATCCCCAGGCCTGTTGTGCCTGTGGATAGGCTGCAGAAGGATACTGAAGATCAGCAGTTTCTTTCAGGGCTGGCACCTTCCTTGTGGGAGAAGGAGCCGTAAGTTTGCCTTTTCAGAAAAAAGCTTCTGCCGAGAAAGAGCACCGTGACATGCTGAGTCTCTGGGAAAGCAGAGATCCCCAGTGCTGTTGTGCCTGTGGATAGGCTTCAGGGGGACGGTGAAGACCAGCAATTTCTTTCAGGGCTGGCACCTTCCTTGTGGGAGAAGGAGAGAGACGTTTGCCTTTTCAGAAAAAGCTTCTGCCGAGAGCGAGCACCGTGACATGCTGAGTCTCTGGGAAAGCAGAGATCCCCAGTGCTGTTATGCCTGTGGATAGGCTGCAGAAGGATACTGAAGATCAGCAGTTTCTTTCAGGGCTGGCACCTTCCTTGTGGGAGAAGGAGCCGTAAGTTTGCCTTTTCAGAAAAAAGCTTCTGCCGAGAAAGAGCACCGTGACATGCTGAGTCTCTGGGAAAGCAGAGATCCCCAGTGCTGTTGTGCCTGTGGATAGGCTGCAGAGGGATACTGAAGATCAGCAGTTTCTTTCAGGGCTGGCACCTTCCTTGTGGGAGAAGGAGCCGTAAGTTTGCCTTTTCAGAAAAAAGCTTCTGCCGAGAAAGAGCACCGTGACATGCTGAGTCTCTGGGAAAGCAGAGATCCCCAGTGCTGTTGTGCCTGCGGTTAGGCTGCAGAGGGATACTGAAGATCAGCAGTTTCTTTCAGGGCTGGCACCTTCCTTGTGGGAGAAGGAGCCGTAAGTTTGCCTTTTCAGAAAAAAGCTTCTGCCGAGAAAGAGCACCGTGACATGCTGAGTCTCTGGGAAAGCAGAGATCCCCAGTGCTGTTGTGCCTGTGGTTAGGCTGCAGAGGGATACTGAAGATCAGCAGTTTCTTTCAGGGCTGGCACCTTCCTTGTGGGAGAAGGAGCCGTAAGTTTGCCTTTTCAGAAAAAAGCTTCTGCCGAGAAAGAGCACCGTGACATGCTGAGTCTCTGGGAAAGCAGAGATCCCCAGTGCTGTTGTGCCTGTGGTTAGGCTGCAGAGGGATACTGAAGATCAGCAGTTTCTTTCAGGGCTGGCACCTTCCTTGTGGGAGAAGGAGCCGTAAGTTTGCCTTTTCAGAAAAAAGCTTCTGCCGAGAAAGAGCACCGTGACATGCTGAGTCTCTGGGAAAGCAGAGATCCCCAGTGCTGTTGTGCCTGTGGATAGGCTGCAGAAGGATACTGAAGATCAGCAGTTTCTTTCAGGGCTGGCACCTTCCTTGTGGGAGAAGGAGCCGTAAGTTTGCCTTTTCAGAAAAAAGCTTCTGCCGAGAAAGAGCACCGTGACATGCTGAGTCTCTGGGAAAGCAGAGATCCCCAGTGCTGTTGTGCCTGTGGATAGGCTGCAGAGGGATACTGAAGATCAGCAGTTTCTTTCAGGGCTGGCACCTTCCTTGTGGGAGAAGGAGCCGTAAGTTTGCCTTTTCAGAAAAAAGCTTCTGCCGAGAGCGAGCACCGTGACATGCTGAGTCTCTGGGAAAGCAGAGATCCCCAGTGCTGTTGTGCCTGTGGTTAGGCTGCAGAGGGATACTGAAGATCAGCAGTTTCTTTCAGGGCTGGCACCTTCCTTGTGGGAGAAGGAGCCGTAAGTTTGCCTTTTCAGAAAAAAGCTTCTGCCGAGAGCGAGCACAGTGACATGCTGAGTCTCTGGGAAAGCAGAGATCCCCAGTGCTGTTGTGCCTGTGGATAGGCTGCAGAGGGATACTGAAGATCAGCAGTTTCTTTCAGGGCTGGCACCTTCCTTGTGGGAGAAGGAGCCGTAAGTTTGCCTTTTCAGAAAAAAGCTTCTGCCGAGAAAGAGCACCGTGACATGCTGAGTCTCTGGGAAAGCAGAGATCCCCAGTTTTGTTCTGCCTGTGGAGAGGCTTCAAGGGGACGGTGAAGACCAGCAGTTTCTTTCAGGGCTGGCACCTTCCTTGTGGGAGAAGGAGCCGTAAGTTTGCCTTTTCAGAAAAAAGCTTCTGCCGAGAAAGAGCACCGTGACATGCTGAGTCTCTGGGAAAGCAGAGATCCCCAGTGCTGTTGTGCCTGTGGATAGGCTGCAGAGGGATACTGAAGATCAGCAGTTTCTTTCAGGGCTGGCACCTTCCTTGTGGGAGAAGGAGCCGTAAGTTTGCCTTTTCAGAAAAAAGCTTCTGCCGAGAAAGAGCACCGTGACATGCTGAGTCTCTGGGAAAGCAGAGATCCCCAGTTTTGTTGTGCCTGTGGAGAGGCTTCAGGGGGACCGTGAAGACCAGCAATTTCTTTCAGGCCTGGCACCTTCCTTGTGGGAGAAGGAGAGAGACGTTTGCCTTTTCAGAAAAAAGCTTCTGCCGAGAGCGAGCACCGTGACATGCTGAGTCTCTGGGAAAGCAGAGATCCCCAGTGCTGTTGTGCCTGTGGATAGGCTGCAGAGGGATACTGAAGATCAGCAGTTTCTTTCAGGGCTGGCACCTTCCTTGTGGGAGAAGGAGCCGTAAGTTTGCCTTTTCAGAAAAAAGCTTCTGCCGAGAAAGAGCACCGTGACATGCTGAGTCTCTGGGAAAGCAGAGATCCCCAGTGCTGTTGTGCCTGTGGATAGGCTGCAGAAGGATACTGAAGATCAGCAGTTTCTTTCAGGGCTGGCACCTTCCTTGTGGGAGAAGGAGCCGTAAGTTTGCCTTTTCAGAAAAAAGCTTCTGCCGAGAAAGAGCACCGTGACATGCTGAGTCTCTGGGAAAGCAGAGATCCCCAGTGCTGTTGTGCCTGTGGAGAGGCTTCAGGGGGACGGTGAAGACCAGCAATTTCTTTCAGGGCTGGCACCTTCCTTGTGGGAGAAGGAGAGAGACGTTTGCCTTTTCAGAAAAAGCTTCTGCCGAGAGCGAGCACCGTGACATGCTGAGTCTCTGGGAAAGCAGAGATCCCCAGTGCTGTTATGCCTGTGGATAGGCTGCAGAAGGATACTGAAGATCAGCAGTTTCTTTCAGGGCTGGCACCTTCCTTGTGGGAGAAGGAGCCGTAAGTTTGCCTTTTCAGAAAAAAGCTTCTGCCGAGAAAGAGCACCGTGACATGCTGAGTCTCTGGGAAAGCAGAGATCCCCAGTGCTGTTGTGCCTGTGGATAGGCTGCAGAGGGATACTGAAGATCAGCAGTTTCTTTCAGGGCTGGCACCTTCCTTGTGGGAGAAGGAGCCGTAAGTTTGCCTTTTCAGAAAAAAGCTTCTGCCGAGAAAGAGCACCGTGACATGCTGAGTCTCTGGGAAAGCAGAGATCCCCAGTGCTGTTGTGCCTGCGGTTAGGCTGCAGAGGGATACTGAAGATCAGCAGTTTCTTTCAGGGCTGGCACCTTCCTTGTGGGAGAAGGAGCCGTAAGTTTGCCTTTTCAGAAAAAAGCTTCTGCCGAGAAAGAGCACCGTGACATGCTGAGTCTCTGGGAAAGCAGAGATCCCCAGTGCTGTTGTGCCTGTGGTTAGGCTGCAGAGGGATACTGAAGATCAGCAGTTTCTTTCAGGGCTGGCACCTTCCTTGTGGGAGAAGGAGCCGTAAGTTTGCCTTTTCAGAAAAAAGCTTCTGCCGAGAAAGAGCACCGTGACATGCTGAGTCTCTGGGAAAGCAGAGATCCCCAGTGCTGTTGTGCCTGTGGATAGGCTGCAGAAGGATACTGAAGATCAGCAGTTTCTTTCAGGGCTGGCACCTTCCTTGTGGGAGAAGGAGCCGTAAGTTTGCCTTTTCAGAAAAAAGCTTCTGCCGAGAAAGAGCACCGTGACATGCTGAGTCTCTGGGAAAGCAGAGATCCCCAGTGCTGTTGTGCCTGTGGATAGGCTGCAGAGGGATACTGAAGATCAGCAGTTTCTTTCAGGGCTGGCACCTTCCTTGTGGGAGAAGGAGCCGTAAGTTTGCCTTTTCAGAAAAAAGCTTCTGCCGAGAGCGAGCACCGTGACATGCTGAGTCTCTGGGAAAGCAGAGATCCCCAGTGCTGTTGTGCCTGTGGTTAGGCTGCAGAGGGATACTGAAGATCAGCAGTTTCTTTCAGGGCTGGCACCTTCCTTGTGGGAGAAGGAGCCGTAAGTTTGCCTTTTCAGAAAAAAGCTTCTGCCGAGAGCGAGCACAGTCACATGCTGAGTCTCTGGGAAAGCAGAGATCCCCAGTGCTGTTGTGCCTGTGGATAGGCTGCAGAGGGATACTGAAGATCAGCAGTTTCTTTCAGGGCTGGCACCTTCCTTGTGGGAGAAGGAGCCGTAAGTTTGCCTTTTCAGAAAAAAGCTTCTGCCGAGAAAGAGCACCGTGACATGCTGAGTCTCTGGGAAAGCAGAGATCCCCAGTTTTGTTCTGCCTGTGGAGAGGCTTCAAGGGGACGGTGAAGACCAGCAGTTTCTTTCAGGGCTGGCACCTTCCTTGTGGGAGAAGGAGCCGTAAGTTTGCCTTTTCAGAAAAAAGCTTCTGCCGAGAAAGAGCACCGTGACATGCTGAGTCTCTGGGAAAGCAGAGATCCCCAGTGCTGTTGTGCCTGTGGATAGGCTGCAGAGGGATACTGAAGATCAGCAGTTTCTTTCAGGGCTGGCACCTTCCTTGTGGGAGAAGGAGCCGTAAGTTTGCCTTTTCAGAAAAAAGCTTCTGCCGAGAAAGAGCACCGTGACATGCTGAGTCTCTGGGAAAGCAGAGATCCCCAGTTTTGTTGTGCCTGTGGAGAGGCTTCAGGGGGACGGTGAAGACCAGCAATTTCTTTCAGGCCTGGCACCTTCCTTGTGGGAGAAGGAGAGAGACGTTTGCCTTTTCAGAAAAAAGCTTCTGCCGAGAGCGAGCACCGTGACATGCTGAGTCTCTGGGAAAGCAGAGATCCCCAGTGCTGTTGTGCCTGTGGTTAGGCTGCAGAGGGATACTGAAGATCAGCAGTTTCTTTCAGGGCTGGCACCTTCCTTGTGGGAGAAGGAGCCGTAAGTTTGCCTTTTCAGAAAAAAGCTTCTGCCGAGAGCGAGCACAGTGACATGCTGAGTCTCTGGGAAAGCAGAGATCCCCAGTGCTGTTGTGCCTGTGGTTAGGCTGCAGAGGGATACTGAAGATCAGCAGTTTCTTTCAGGGCTGGCACCTTCCTTGTGGGAGAAGGAGCCGTAAGTTTGCCTTTTCAGAAAAAAGCTTCTGCCGAGAGCGAGCACAGTGACATGCTGAGTCTCTGGGAAAGCAGAGATCCCCAGTGCTGTTGTGCCTGTGGAGAGGCTGCAGAGGGATACTGAAGATCAGCAGTTTCTTTCAGGGCTGGCACCTTCCTTGTGGGAGAAGGAGCCGTAAGTTTGCCTTTTCAGAAAAAAGCTTCTGCCGAGAAAGAGCACCGTGACATGCTGAGTCTCTGGGAAAGCAGAGATCCCCAGTGCTGTTGTGCCTGTGGATAGGCTGCAGAAGGATACTGAAGATCAGCAGTTTCTTTCAGGGCTGGCACCTTCCTTGTGGGAGAAGGAGCCGTAAGTTTGCCTTTTCAGAAAAAAGCTTCTGCCGAGAAAGAGCACCGTGACATGCTGAGTCTCTGGGAAAGCAGAGATCCCCAGTTTTGTTGTGCCTGTGGTTAGGCTGCAGAGGGATACTGAAGACCAGCAATTTCTTTCAGGGCTGGCACCTTCCTTGTGGGAGAAGGAGCCGTAAGTTTGCCTTTTCAGAAAAAAGCTTCTGCCGAGAAAGAGCACCGTGACATGCTGAGTCTCTGGGAAAGCAGAGATCCCCAGTTTTGTTGTGCCTCTGGAGAGGCTTCATGGGGACGGTGAAGACCAGCAGTTTCTTTCAGGGCTGGCACCTTCCTTGTGGGAGAAGGAGCCGTAAGTTTGCCTTTTCAGAAAAAAGCTTCTGCCGAGAAAGAGCACCGTGACATGCTGAGTCTCTGGGAAAGCAGAGATCCCCAGTGCTGTTGTGCCTGTGGATAGGCTGCAGAAGGATACTGAAGATCAGCAGTTTCTTTCAGGGCTGGCACCTTCCTTGTGGGAGAAGGAGCCGTAAGTTTGCCTTTTCAGAAAAAAGCTTCTGCCGAGAAAGAGCACCGTGACATGCTGAGTCTCTGGGAAAGCAGAGATCCCCAGTGCTGTTGTGCCTGTGGATAGGCTGCAGAGGGATACTGAAGATCAGCAGTTTCTTTCAGGGCTGGCACCTTCCTTGTGGGAGAAGGAGCCGTAAGTTTGCCTTTTCAGAAAAAAGCTTCTGCCGAGAAAGAGCACCGTGACATGCTGAGTCTCTGGGAAAGCAGAGATCCCCAGTTTTGTTGTGCCTGTGGAGAGGCTTCAAGGGGACGGTGAAGACCAGCAGTTTCTTTCAGGGCTGGCACCTTCCTTGTGGGAGAAGGAGCCGTAAGTTTGCCTTTTCAGAAAAAAGCTTCTGCCGAGAAAGAGCACCGTGACATGCTGAGTCTCTGGGAAAGCAGAGATCCCCAGTGCTGTTGTGCCTGTGGATAGGCTGCAGAAGGATACTGAAGATCAGCAGTTTCTTTCAGGGCTGGCACCTTCCTTGTGGGAGAAGGAGCCGTAAGTTTGCCTTTTCAGAAAAAAGCTTCTGCCGAGAGCGAGCACCGTGACATGCTGAGTCTCTGGGAAAGCAGAGATCCCCAGTTTTGTTGTGCCTGTGGAGAGGCTTCAGGGGGACGGTGAAGACCAGCAATTTCTTTCAGGGCTGGCACCTTCCTTGTGGGAGAAGGAGCCGTAAGTTTGCCTTTTCAGAAAAAGGCTCTATTGAGAGCGAGCACCGTGACATGCTGAGTCTCTGGGAAAGCAGAGATCTCCAGTGCTGTTGTGCCTATGGATAGGCTGCATGAGGATAGTGAAGATCAGCAAGATCTTTCAGGGCTGGCACCTTCCTTGTGGGAGAAGGAGCCAGACGTTTGCCTTTTCAGAAAAAGCTTCTGCCGAGAACGAGCACCGTGACATGCTGAGTCTCTGGGAAAGCAGAGATCCCCAGTGCTGTTGCGGCTAAAGATAGATTGCAGAGGCATAGTGAAGACCAGCAAGATCTTTCAGGGCTGGCACCTTCCTTATGGAAGTAAGAGCCAGACGTTTGCCTTTTCAGAAAAAGCTTCTGCCGAGAACGAGCACCGTGACATGCTGCTTCTCTGGGAAAGCAGAGATCTCCAGTGCTGTTGTGCCTAAGTATAGGGTGCAGGGGGATAGTAAAGACCAACAATTTGTTTCAGGGCTGGCACCTCCCTTGTGGGAGAAAGAGCCGTAAGTTTGCCTTTTCAGAAAATGTTTCAGCCGAGAACAAGCATCGTGACATGCTGAGTCTCTGGGAAAGCAGAGATCCCCAGTGCTGTTGCGGCTAATGATAGGCCGCAGGGGGATAGTGAAGACCAGCAAGATCTTTCAGGGCTGGCACCTTTTTTGTGGGAGAAAGAGCCAGACGTTTGCCTTTTCAGAAAAAGCTTCTGCCGAGAACGAGCACCGTGACATGCTGAGTCTCTGAGAAAGCAGAGATCCCCAGTGCTGTTGTGGCTAATGATAGGCTGCAGGGGAATAGTGAAGACCAGCAATTTCTTTCAGGGCTGGCACCTTCCTTGAGGGAGAAGGAGCCGTAAGTTTGCCTTTTCAGAAAAAGCTTCTGCCGAGAACGAGCACCGTGACATGCTGAGTCTCTGGGAAAGCAGAGATCCCCAGTGCTGTTGCGGCTAATGATAGGCTGCAGGGGGATAGTGAAGATCAGCAAGATCTTTCAGGGCTGGCACCTTCTTTGTGGGAGAAAGAGCCAGACGTTTGCCTTTTCAGAAAAAGCTTCTGCCGAGAACGAGCACCGTGACATGCTGAGTCTCTGGGAAAGCAGAGATCCCCAGTGCTGTTGTGCCTGTGGATAGGCTGCAGAGGGATAGTGAAGACCAGCGAAATCTTTCAGGGCTGGCACCTTCCTTGTGGGAGAAGGAGCCAGAAATTTGCCTTTTCAGAAAAAGGCTCTGCCGAGAGCGAGCACAGTGACATGCTGAGTCTCTGGGAAAGCAGAGATCCCCAGTGCTGTTGTGCCTGTGGATAGGCTGCAGAAGGATACTGAAGATCAGCAGTTTCTTTCAGGGCTGGCACCTTCCTTGTGGGAGAAGGAGCCGTAAGTTTGCCTTTTCAGAAAAAAGCTTCTGCCGAGAAAGAGCACCGTGACATGCTGAGTCTCTGGGAAAGCAGAGATCCCCAGTGCTGTTGTGCCTGTGGTTAGGCTGCAGAGGGATACTGAAGATCAGCAGTTTCTTTCAGGGCTGGCACCTTCCTTGTGGGAGAAGGAGCCGTAAGTTTGCCTTTTCAGAAAAAAGCTTCTGCCGAGAGCGAGCACAGTGACATGCTGAGTCTCTGGGAAAGCAGAGATCCCCAGTGCTGTTGTGCGTGTGGATAGGCTGCAGAGGGATACTGAAGATCAGCAGTTTCTTTCAGGGCTGGCACCTTCCTTGTGGGAGAAGGAGCCGTAAGTTTGCCTTTTCAGAAAAAAGCTTCTGCCGAGAAAGAGCACCGTGACATGCTGAGTCTCTGGGAAAGCAGAGATCCCCAGTGCTGTTGTGCCTGTGGATAGGCTGCAGAGGGATACTGAAGATCAGCAGTTTCTTTCAGGGCTGGCACCTTCCTTGTGGGAGAAGGAGCCGTAAGTTTGCCTTTTCAGAAAAAAGCTTCTGCCGAGAAAGAGCACCGTGACATGCTGAGTCTCTGGGAAAGCAGAGATCCCCAGTGCTGTTGTGCCTGTGGATAGGCTGCAGAAGGATACTGAAGATCAGCAGTTTCTTTCAGGGCTGGCACCTTCCTTGTGGGAGAAGGAGCCGTAAGTTTGCCTTTTCAGAAAAAAGCTTCTGCCGAGAAAGAGCACCGTGACATGCTGAGTCTCTGGGAAAGCAGAGATCCCCAGTGCTGTTGTGCCTGTGGATAGGCTTCAGGGGGACGGTGAAGACCAGCAATTTCTTTCAGGGCTGGCACCTTCCTTGTGGGAGAAGGAGAGAGACGTTTGCCTTTTCAGAAAAAGCTTCTGCCGAGAGCGAGCACCGTGACATGCTGAGTCTCTGGGAAAGCAGAGATCCCCAGTGCTGTTATGCCTGTGGATAGGCTGCAGATGGATAGTGAAGATCAGCAGTTTCTTTCAGGGCTGGCACCTTCCTTGTGGGAGAAGGAGCCGTAAGTTTGCCTTTTCAGAAAAAAGCTTCTGCCGAGAAAGAGCACCGTGACATGCTGAGTCTCTGGGAAAGCAGAGATCCCCAGTGCTGTTGTGCCTGTGGTTAGGCTGCAGAGGGATACTGAAGATCAGCAGTTTCTTTCAGGGCTGGCACCTTCCTTGTGGGAGAAGGAGCCGTAAGTTTGCCTTTTCAGAAAAAAGCTTCTGCCGAGAAAGAGCACCGTGACATGCTGAGTCTCTGGGAAAGCAGAGATCCCCAGTGCTGTTGTGCCTGTGGTTAGGCTGCAGAGGGATACTGAAGATCAGCAGTTTCTTTCAGGGCTGGCACCTTCCTTGTGGGAGAAGGAGCCGTAAGTTTGCCTTTTCAGAAAAAAGCTTCTGCCGAGAAAGAGCACCGTGACATGCTGAGTCTCTGGGAAAGCAGAGATCCCCAGTGCTGTTGTGCCTGTGGATAGGCTGCAGAGGGATACTGAAGATCAGCAGTTTCTTTCAGGGCTGGCACCTTCCTTGTGGGAGAAGGAGCCGTAAGTTTGCCTTTTCAGAAAAAAGCTTCTGCCGAGAGCGAGCACCGTGACATGCTGAGTCTCTGGGAAAGCAGAGATCCCCAGTGCTGTTGTGCCTGTGGTTAGGCTGCAGAGGGATACTGAAGATCAGCAGTTTCTTTCAGGGCTGGCACCTTCCTTGTGGGAGAAGGAGCCGTAAGTTTGCCTTTTCAGAAGAAAGCTTCTGCCGAGAGCGAGCACAGTGACATGCTGAGTCTCTGGGAAAGCAGAGATCCCCAGTGCTGTTGTGCCTGTGGATAGGCTGCAGAGGGATACTGAAGATCAGCAGTTTCTTTCAGGGCTGGCACCTTCCTTGTGGGAGAAGGAGCCGTAAGTTTGCCTTTTCAGAACAAAGCTTCTGCCGAGAAAGAGCACCGTGACATGCTGAGTCTCTGGGAAAGCAGAGATCCCCAGTTTTGTTCTGCCTGTGGAGAGGCTTCAAGGGGACGGTGAAGACCAGCAGTTTCTTTCAGGGCTGGCACCTTCCTTGTGGGAGAAGGAGCCGTAAGTTTGCCTTTTCAGAAAAAAGCTTCTGCCGAGAAAGAGCACCGTGACATGCTGAGTCTCTGGGAAAGCAGAGATCCCCAGTGCTGTTGTGCCTGTGGATAGGCTGCAGAGGGATACTGAAGATCAGCAGTTTCTTTCAGGGCTGGCACCTTCCTTGTGGGAGAAGGAGCCGTAAGTTTGCCTTTTCAGAAAAAAGCTTCTGCCGAGAAAGAGCACCGTGACATGCTGAGTCTCTGGGAAAGCAGAGATCCCCAGTTTTGTTGTGCCTGTGGAGAGGCTTCAGGGGGACGGTGAAGACCAGCAATTTCTTTCAGGCCTGGCACCTTCCTTGTGGGAGAAGGAGAGAGACGTTTGCCTTTTCAGAAAAAAGCTTCTGCCGAGAGCGAGCACCGTGACATGCTGAGTCTCTGGGAAAGCAGAGATCCCCAGTGCTGTTGTGCCTGTGGTTAGGCTGCAGAGGGATACTGAAGATCAGCAGTTTCTTTCAGGGCTGGCACCTTCCTTGTGGGAGAAGGAGCCGTAAGTTTGCCTTTTCAGAAAAAAGCTTCTGCCGAGAGCGAGCACAGTGACATGCTGAGTCTCTGGGAAAGCAGAGATCCCCAGTGCTGTTGTGCCTGTGGTTAGGCTGCAGAGGGATACTGAAGATCAGCAGTTTCTTTCAGGGCTGGCACCTTCCTTGTGGGAGAAGGAGCCGTAAGTTTGCCTTTTCAGAAAAAAGCTTCTGCCGAGAGCGAGCACAGTGACATGCTGAGTCTCTGGGAAAGCAGAGATCCCCAGTGCTGTTGTGCCTGTGGATAGGCTGCAGAGGGATACTGAAGATCAGCAGTTTCTTTCAGGGCTGGCACCTTCCTTGTGGGAGAAGGAGCCGTAAGTTTGCCTTTTCAGAAAAAAGCTTCTGCCGAGAAAGAGCACCGTGACATGCTGAGTCTCTGGGAAAGCAGAGATCCCCAGTGCTGTTGTGCCTGTGGTTAGGCTGCAGAGGGATACTGAAGATCAGCAGTTTCTTTTCAGGGCTGGCACCTTCCTTGTGGGAGAAGGAGCCGTAAGTTTGCCTTTTCAGAAAAAAGCTTCTGCCGAGAGCGAGCACAGTGACATGCTGAGTCTCTGGGAAAGCAGAGATCCCCAGTGCTGTTGTGCCTGTGGATAGGCTGCAGAGGGATACTGAAGACCAGCAATTTCTTTCAGGGCTGGCACCTTCCTTGTGGGAGAAGGAGCCGTAAGTTTGCCTTTTCAGAAAAAAGCTTCTGCCGAGAAAGAGCACCGTGACATGCTGAGTCTCTGGGAAAGCAGAGATCCCCAGTTTTGTTCTGCCTGTGGAGAGGCTTCAAGGGGACGGTGAAGACCAGCAGTTTCTTTCAGGGCTGGCACCTTCCTTGTGGGAGAAGGAGCCGTAAGTTTGCCTTTTCAGAAAAAAGCTTCTGCCGAGAAAGAGCACCGTGACATGCTGAGTCTCTGGGAAAGCAGAGATCCCCAGTGCTGTTGTGCCTGTGGATAGGCTGCAGAGGGATACTGAAGATCAGCAGTTTCTTTCAGGGCTGGCACCTTCCTTGTGGGAGAAGGAGCCGTAAGTTTGCCTTTTCAGAAAAAAGCTTCTGCCGAGAAAGAGCACCGTGACATGCTGAGTCTCTGGGAAAGCAGAGATCCCCAGTTTTGTTGTGCCTGTGGAGAGGCTTCAGGGGGACCGTGAAGACCAGCAATTTCTTTCAGGCCTGGCACCTTCCTTGTGGGAGAAGGAGAGAGACGTTTGCCTTTTCAGAAAAAAGCTTCTGCCGAGAGCGAGCACCGTGACATGCTGAGTCTCTGGGAAAGCAGAGATCCCCAGTGCTGTTGTGCCTGTGGATAGGCTGCAGAGGGATACTGAAGATCAGCAGTTTCTTTCAGGGCTGGCACCTTCCTTGTGGGAGAAGGAGCCGTAAGTTTGCCTTTTCAGAAAAAAGCTTCTGCCGAGAAAGAGCACCGTGACATGCTGAGTCTCTGGGAAAGCAGAGATCCCCAGTGCTGTTGTGCCTGTGGATAGGCTGCAGAAGGATACTGAAGATCAGCAGTTTCTTTCAGGGCTGGCACCTTCCTTGTGGGAGAAGGAGCCGTAAGTTTGCCTTTTCAGAAAAAAGCTTCTGCCGAGAAAGAGCACCGTGACATGCTGAGTCTCTGGGAAAGCAGAGATCCCCAGTGCTGTTGTGCCTGTGGTTAGGCTGCAGAGGGATACTGAAGATCAGCAGTTTCTTTCAGGGCTGGCACCTTCCTTGTGGGAGAAGGAGCCGTAAGTTTGCCTTTTCAGAAAAAAGCTTCTGCCGAGAAAGAGCACCGTGACATGCTGAGTCTCTGGGAAAGCAGAGATCCCCAGGCCTGTTGTGCCTGTGGATAGGCTGCAGAAGGATACTGAAGATCAGCAGTTTCTTTCAGGGCTGGCACCTTCCTTGTGGGAGAAGGAGCCGTAAGTTTGCCTTTTCAGAAAAAAGCTTCTGCCGAGAAAGAGCACCGTGACATGCTGAGTCTCTGGGAAAGCAGAGATCCCCAGTGCTGTTGTGCCTGTGGATAGGCTTCAGGGGGACGGTGAAGACCAGCAATTTCTTTCAGGGCTGGCACCTTCCTTGTGGGAGAAGGAGAGAGACGTTTGCCTTTTCAGAAAAAGCTTCTGCCGAGAGCGAGCACCGTGACATGCTGAGTCTCTGGGAAAGCAGAGATCCCCAGTGCTGTTATGCCTGTGGATAGGCTGCAGAAGGATACTGAAGATCAGCAGTTTCTTTCAGGGCTGGCACCTTCCTTGTGGGAGAAGGAGCCGTAAGTTTGCCTTTTCAGAAAAAAGCTTCTGCCGAGAAAGAGCACCGTGACATGCTGAGTCTCTGGGAAAGCAGAGATCCCCAGTGCTGTTGTGCCTGTGGATAGGCTGCAGAGGGATACTGAAGATCAGCAGTTTCTTTCAGGGCTGGCACCTTCCTTGTGGGAGAAGGAGCCGTAAGTTTGCCTTTTCAGAAAAAAGCTTCTGCCGAGAAAGAGCACCGTGACATGCTGAGTCTCTGGGAAAGCAGAGATCCCCAGTGCTGTTGTGCCTGCGGTTAGGCTGCAGAGGGATACTGAAGATCAGCAGTTTCTTTCAGGGCTGGCACCTTCCTTGTGGGAGAAGGAGCCGTAAGTTTGCCTTTTCAGAAAAAAGCTTCTGCCGAGAAAGAGCACCGTGACATGCTGAGTCTCTGGGAAAGCAGAGATCCCCAGTGCTGTTGTGCCTGTGGTTAGGCTGCAGAGGGATACTGAAGATCAGCAGTTTCTTTCAGGGCTGGCACCTTCCTTGTGGGAGAAGGAGCCGTAAGTTTGCCTTTTCAGAAAAAAGCTTCTGCCGAGAAAGAGCACCGTGACATGCTGAGTCTCTGGGAAAGCAGAGATCCCCAGTGCTGTTGTGCCTGTGGTTAGGCTGCAGAGGGATACTGAAGATCAGCAGTTTCTTTCAGGGCTGGCACCTTCCTTGTGGGAGAAGGAGCCGTAAGTTTGCCTTTTCAGAAAAAAGCTTCTGCCGAGAAAGAGCACCGTGACATGCTGAGTCTCTGGGAAAGCAGAGATCCCCAGTGCTGTTGTGCCTGTGGATAGGCTGCAGAAGGATACTGAAGATCAGCAGTTTCTTTCAGGGCTGGCACCTTCCTTGTGGGAGAAGGAGCCGTAAGTTTGCCTTTTCAGAAAAAAGCTTCTGCCGAGAAAGAGCACCGTGACATGCTGAGTCTCTGGGAAAGCAGAGATCCCCAGTGCTGTTGTGCCTGTGGATAGGCTGCAGAGGGATACTGAAGATCAGCAGTTTCTTTCAGGGCTGGCACCTTCCTTGTGGGAGAAGGAGCCGTAAGTTTGCCTTTTCAGAAAAAAGCTTCTGCCGAGAGCGAGCACCGTGACATGCTGAGTCTCTGGGAAAGCAGAGATCCCCAGTGCTGTTGTGCCTGTGGTTAGGCTGCAGAGGGATACTGAAGATCAGCAGTTTCTTTCAGGGCTGGCACCTTCCTTGTGGGAGAAGGAGCCGTAAGTTTGCCTTTTCAGAAAAAAGCTTCTGCCGAGAGCGAGCACAGTCTCATGCTGAGTCTCTGGGAAAGCAGAGATCCCCAGTGCTGTTGTGCCTGTGGATAGGCTGCAGAGGGATACTGAAGATCAGCAGTTTCTTTCAGGGCTGGCACCTTCCTTGTGGGAGAAGGAGCCGTAAGTTTGCCTTTTCAGAAAAAAGCTTCTGCCGAGAAAGAGCACCGTGACATGCTGAGTCTCTGGGAAAGCAGAGATCCCCAGTTTTGTTCTGCCTGTGGAGAGGCTTCAAGGGGACGGTGAAGACCAGCAGTTTCTTTCAGGGCTGGCACCTTCCTTGTGGGAGAAGGAGCCGTAAGTTTGCCTTTTCAGAAAAAAGCTTCTGCCGAGAAAGAGCACCGTGACATGCTGAGTCTCTGGGAAAGCAGAGATCCCCAGTGCTGTTGTGCCTGTGGATAGGCTGCAGAGGGATACTGAAGATCAGCAGTTTCTTTCAGGGCTGGCACCTTCCTTGTGGGAGAAGGAGCCGTAAGTTTGCCTTTTCAGAAAAAAGCTTCTGCCGAGAAAGAGCACCGTGACATGCTGAGTCTCTGGGAAAGCAGAGATCCCCAGTTTTGTTGTGCCTGTGGAGAGGCTTCAGGGGGACGGTGAAGACCAGCAATTTCTTTCAGGCCTGGCACCTTCCTTGTGGGAGAAGGAGAGAGACGTTTGCCTTTTCAGAAAAAAGCTTCTGCCGAGAGCGAGCACCGTGACATGCTGAGTCTCTGGGAAAGCAGAGATCCCCAGTGCTGTTGTGCCTGTGGTTAGGCTGCAGAGGGATACTGAAGATCAGCAGTTTATTTCAGGGCTGGCACCTTCCTTGTGGGAGAAGGAGCCGTAAGTTTGCCTTTTCAGAAAAAAGCTTCTGCCGAGAGCGAGCACAGTGACATGCTGAGTCTCTGGGAAAGCAGAGATCCCCAGTGCTGTTGTGCCTGTGGTTAGGCTGCAGAGGGATACTGAAGATCAGCAGTTTCTTTCAGGGCTGGCACCTTCCTTGTGGGAGAAGGAGCCGTAAGTTTGCCTTTTCAGAAAAAAGCTTCTGCCGAGAGCGAGCACAGTGACATGCTGAGTCTCTGGGAAAGCAGAGATCCCCAGTGCTGTTGTGCCTGTGGAGAGGCTGCAGAGGGATACTGAAGATCAGCAGTTTCTTTCAGGGCTGGCACCTTCCTTGTGGGAGAAGGAGCCGTAAGTTTGCCTTTTCAGAAAAAAGCTTCTGCCGAGAAAGAGCACCGTGACATGCTGAGTCTCTGGGAAAGCAGAGATCCCCAGTGCTGTTGTGCCTGTGGATAGGCTGCAGAAGGATACTGAAGATCAGCAGTTTCTTTCAGGGCTGGCACCTTCCTTGTGGGAGAAGGAGCCGTAAGTTTGCCTTTTCAGAAAAAAGCTTCTGCCGAGAAAGAGCACCGTGACATGCTGAGTCTCTGGGAAAGCAGAGATCCCCAGTTTTGTTGTGCCTGTGGTTAGGCTGCAGAGGGATACTGAAGATCAGCAGTTTCTTTTCAGGGCTGGCACCTTCCTTGTGGGAGAAGGAGCCGTAAGTTTGCCTTTTCAGAAAAAAGCTTCTGCCGAGAGCGAGCACAGTGACATGCTGAGTCTCTGGGAAAGCAGAGATCCCCAGTGCTGTTGTGCCTGTGGATAGGCTGCAGAGGGATACTGAAGACCAGCAATTTCTTTCAGGGCTGGCACCTTCCTTGTGGGAGAAGGAGCCGTAAGTTTGCCTTTTCAGAAAAAAGCTTCTGCCGAGAAAGAGCACCGTGACATGCTGAGTCTCTGGGAAAGCAGAGATCCCCAGTTTTGTTGTGCCTCTGGAGAGGCTTCAAGGGGACGGTGAAGACCAGCAGTTTCTTTCAGGGCTGGCACCTTCCTTGTGGGAGAAGGAGCCGTAAGTTTGCCTTTTCAGAAAAAAGCTTCTGCCGAGAAAGAGCACCGTGACATGCTGAGTCTCTGGGAAAGCAGAGATCCCCAGTGCTGTTGTGCCTGTGGATAGGCTGCAGAAGGATACTGAAGATCAGCAGTTTCTTTCAGGGCTGGCACCTTCCTTGTGGGAGAAGGAGCCGTAAGTTTGCCTTTTCAGAAAAAAGCTTCTGCCGAGAAAGAGCACCGTGACATGCTGAGTCTCTGGGAAAGCAGAGATCCCCAGTGCTGTTGTGCCTGTGGATAGGCTGCAGAGGGATACTGAAGATCAGCAGTTTCTTTCAGGGCTGGCACCTTCCTTGTGGGAGAAGGAGCCGTAAGTTTGCCTTTTCAGAAAAAAGCTTCTGCCGAGAAAGAGCACCGTGACATGCTGAGTCTCTGGGAAAGCAGAGATCCCCAGTGCTGTTGTGCCTGTGGATAGGCTGCAGAAGGATACTGAAGATCAGCAGTTTCTTTCAGGGCTGGCACCTTCCTTGTGGGAGAAGGAGCCGTAAGTTTGCCTTTTCAGAAAAAAGCTTCTGCCGAGAGCGAGCACCGTGACATGCTGAGTCTCTGGGAAAGCAGAGATCCCCAGTTTTGTTGTGCCTGTGGAGAGGCTTCAGGGGGACGGTGAAGACCAGCAATTTCTTTCAGGGCTGGCACCTTCCTTGTGGGAGAAGGAGCCGTAAGTTTGCCTTTTCAGAAAAAGGCTCTATTGAGAGCGAGCACCGTGACATGCTGAGTCTCTGGGAAAGCAGAGATCTCCAGTGCTGTTGTGCCTATGGATAGGCTGCATGAGGATAGTGAAGATCAGCAAGATCTTTCAGGGCTGGCACCTTCCTTGTGGGAGAAGGAGCCAGACGTTTGCCTTTTCAGAAAAAGCTTCTGCCGAGAACGAGCACCGTGACATGCTGAGTCTCTGGGAAAGCAGAGATCCCCAGTGCTGTTGCGGCTAAAGATAGATTGCAGAGGCATAGTGAAGACCAGCAAGATCTTTCAGGGCTGGCACCTTCCTTATGGAAGTAAGAGCCAGACGTTTGCCTTTTCAGAAAAAGCTTCTGCCGAGAACGAGCACCGTGACATGCTGCTTCTCTGGGAAAGCAGAGATCTCCAGTGCTGTTGTGCCTAAGTATAGGGTGCAGGGGGATAGTAAAGACCAACAATTTGTTTCAGGGCTGGCACCTCCCTTGTGGGAGAAAGAGCCGTAAGTTTGCCTTTTCAGAAAATGTTTCAGCCGAGAACAAGCATCGTGACATGCTGAGTCTCTGGGAAAGCAGAGATCCCCAGTGCTGTTGCGGCTAATGATAGGCCGCAGGGGGATAGTGAAGACCAGCAAGATCTTTCAGGGCTGGCACCTTTTTTGTGGGAGAAAGAGCCAGACGTTTGCCTTTTCAGAAAAAGCTTCTGCCGAGAACGAGCACCGTGACATGCTGAGTCTCTGAGAAAGCAGAGATCCCCAGTGCTGTTGTGGCTAATGATAGGCTGCAGGGGAATAGTGAAGACCAGCAATTTCTTTCAGGGCTGGCACCTTCCTTGAGGGAGAAGGAGCCGTAAGTTTGCCTTTTCAGAAAAAGCTTCTGCCGAGAACGAGCACCGTGACATGCTGAGTCTCTGGGAAAGCAGAGATCCCCAGTGCTGTTGCGGCTAATGATAGGCTGCAGGGGGATAGTGAAGATCAGCAAGATCTTTCAGGGCTGGCACCTTCTTTGTGGGAGAAAGAGCCAGACGTTTGCCTTTTCAGAAAAAGCTTCTGCCGAGAACGAGCACCGTGACATGCTGAGTCTCTGGGAAAGCAGAGATCCCCAGTGCTGTTGTGCCTGTGGATAGGCTGCAGAGGGATAGTGAAGACCAGCGAAATCTTTCAGGGCTGGCACCTTCCTTGTGGGAGAAGGAGCCAGAAATTTGCCTTTTCAGAAAAAGGCTCTGCCGAGAGCGAGCACAGTGACATGCTGAGTCTCTGGGAAAGCAGAGATCCCCAGTGCTGTTGTGCCTGTGGATAGGCTGCAGAAGGATACTGAAGATCAGCAGTTTCTTTCAGGGCTGGCACCTTCCTTGTGGGAGAAGGAGCCGTAAGTTTGCCTTTTCAGAAAAAAGCTTCTGCCGAGAAAGAGCACCGTGACATGCTGAGTCTCTGGGAAAGCAGAGATCCCCAGTGCTGTTGTGCCT
Source organism: Astur gentilis (assembly GCF_929443795.1). Taxonomy (NCBI): domain Eukaryota; kingdom Metazoa; phylum Chordata; class Aves; order Accipitriformes; family Accipitridae; genus Astur; species Astur gentilis. Next base: position 10,495,788 of record NC_064889.1, on the reverse strand, counting down.
GTGGTTAGGCTGCAGAGGGATACTGAAGATCAGCAGTTTCTTTCAGGGCTGGCACCTTCCTTGTGGGAGAAGGAGCCGTAAGTTTGCCTTTTCAGAAAAAAGCTTCTGCCGAGAGCGAGCACAGTGACATGCTGAGTCTCTGGGAAAGCAGAGATCCCCAGTGCTGTTGTGCGTGTGGATAGGCTGCAGAGGGATACTGAAGATCAGCAGTTTCTTTCAGGGCTGGCACCTTCCTTGTGGGAGAAGGAGCCGTAAGTTTGCCTTTTCAGAAAAAAGCTTCTGCCGAGAAAGAGCACCGTGACATGCTGAGTCTCTGGGAAAGCAGAGATCCCCAGTGCTGTTGTGCCTGTGGATAGGCTGCAGAGGGATACTGAAGATCAGCAGTTTCTTTCAGGGCTGGCACCTTCCTTGTGGGAGAAGGAGCCGTAAGTTTGCCTTTTCAGAAAAAAGCTTCTGCCGAGAAAGAGCACCGTGACATGCTGAGTCTCTGGGAAAGCAGAGATCCCCAGTGCTGTTGTGCCTGTGGATAGGCTGCAGAAGGATACTGAAGATCAGCAGTTTCTTTCAGGGCTGGCACCTTCCTTGTGGGAGAAGGAGCCGTAAGTTTGCCTTTTCAGAAAAAAGCTTCTGCCGAGAAAGAGCACCGTGACATGCTGAGTCTCTGGGAAAGCAGAGATCCCCAGTGCTGTTGTGCCTGTGGATAGGCTTCAGGGGGACGGTGAAGACCAGCAATTTCTTTCAGGGCTGGCACCTTCCTTGTGGGAGAAGGAGAGAGACGTTTGCCTTTTCAGAAAAAGCTTCTGCCGAGAGCGAGCACCGTGACATGCTGAGTCTCTGGGAAAGCAGAGATCCCCAGTGCTGTTATGCCTGTGGATAGGCTGCAGAAGGATAGTGAAGATCAGCAGTTTCTTTCAGGGCTGGCACCTTCCTTGTGGGAGAAGGAGCCGTAAGTTTGCCTTTTCAGAAAAAAGCTTCTGCCGAGAAAGAGCACCGTGACATGCTGAGTCTCTGGGAAAGCAGAGATCCCCAGTGCTGTTGTGCCTGTGGTTAGGCTGCAGAGGGATACTGAAGATCAGCAGTTTCTTTCAGGGCTGGCACCTTCCTTGTGGGAGAAGGAGCCGTAAGTTTGCCTTTTCAGAAAAAAGCTTCTGCCGAGAAAGAGCACCGTGACATGCTGAGTCTCTGGGAAAGCAGAGATCCCCAGTGCTGTTGTGCCTGTGGTTAGGCTGCAGAGGGATACTGAAGATCAGCAGTTTCTTTCAGGGCTGGCACCTTCCTTGTGGGAGAAGGAGCCGTAAGTTTGCCTTTTCAGAAAAAAGCTTCTGCCGAGAAAGAGCACCGTGACATGCTGAGTCTCTGGGAAAGCAGAGATCCCCAGTGCTGTTGTGCCTGTGGATAGGCTGCAGAGGGATACTGAAGATCAGCAGTTTCTTTCAGGGCTGGCACCTTCCTTGTGGGAGAAGGAGCCGTAAGTTTGCCTTTTCAGAAAAAAGCTTCTGCCGAGAGCGAGCACCGTGACATGCTGAGTCTCTGGGAAAGCAGAGATCCCCAGTGCTGTTGTGCCTGTGGTTAGGCTGCAGAGGGATACTGAAGATCAGCAGTTTCTTTCAGGGCTGGCACCTTCCTTGTGGGAGAAGGAGCCGTAAGTTTGCCTTTTCAGAAGAAAGCTTCTGCCGAGAGCGAGCACAGTGACATGCTGAGTCTCTGGGAAAGCAGAGATCCCCAGTGCTGTTGTGCCTGTGGATAGGCTGCAGAGGGATACTGAAGATCAGCAGTTTCTTTCAGGGCTGGCACCTTCCTTGTGGGAGAAGGAGCCGTAAGTTTGCCTTTTCAGAAAAAAGCTTCTGCCGAGAAAGAGCACCGTGACATGCTGAGTCTCTGGGAAAGCAGAGATCCCCAGTTTTGTTCTGCCTGTGGAGAGGCTTCAAGGGGACGGTGAAGACCAGCAGTTTCTTTCAGGGCTGGCACCTTCCTTGTGGGAGAAGGAGCCGTAAGTTTGCCTTTTCAGAAAAAAGCTTCTGCCGAGAAAGAGCACCGTGACATGCTGAGTCTCTGGGAAAGCAGAGATCCCCAGTGCTGTTGTGCCTGTGGTTAGGCTGCAGAGGGATACTGAAGATCAGCAGTTTCTTTCAGGGCTGGCACCTTCCTTGTGGGAGAAGGAGCCGTAAGTTTGCCTTTTCAGAAAAAAGCTTCTGCCGAGAAAGAGCACCGTGACATGCTGAGTCTCTGGGAAAGCAGAGATCCCCAGTTTTGTTGTGCCTGTGGAGAGGCTTCAGGGGGACGGTGAAGACCAGCAATTTCTTTCAGGCCTGGCACCTTCCTTGTGGGAGAAGGAGAGAGACGTTTGCCTTTTCAGAAAAAAGCTTCTGCCGAGAGCGAGCACCGTGACATGCTGAGTCTCTGGGAAAGCAGAGATCCCCAGTGCTGTTGTGCCTGTGGTTAGGCTGCAGAGGGATACTGAAGATCAGCAGTTTCTTTCAGGGCTGGCACCTTCCTTGTGGGAGAAGGAGCCGTAAGTTTGCCTTTTCAGAAAAAAGCTTCTGCCGAGAGCGAGCACAGTGACATGCTGAGTCTCTGGGAAAGCAGAGATCCCCAGTGCTGTTGTGCCTGTGGTTAGGCTGCAGAGGGATACTGAAGATCAGCAGTTTCTTTCAGGGCTGGCACCTTCCTTGTGGGAGAAGGAGCCGTAAGTTTGCCTTTTCAGAAAAAAGCTTCTGCCGAGAGCGAGCACAGTGACATGCTGAGTCTCTGGGAAAGCAGAGATCCCCAGTGCTGTTGTGCCTGTGGATAGGCTGCAGAGGGATACTGAAGATCAGCAGTTTCTTTCAGGGCTGGCACCTTCCTTGTGGGAGAAGGAGCCGTAAGTTTGCCTTTTCAGAAAAAAGCTTCTGCCGAGAAAGAGCACCGTGACATGCTGAGTCTCTGGGAAAGCAGAGATCCCCAGTGCTGTTGTGCCTGTGGATAGGCTGCAGAGGGATACTGAAGATCAGCAGTTTCTTTTCAGGGCTGGCACCTTCCTTGTGGGAGAAGGAGCCGTAAGTTTGCCTTTTCAGAAAAAAGCTTCTGCCGAGAGCGAGCACAGTGACATGCTGAGTCTCTGGGAAAGCAGAGATCCCCAGTGCTGTTGTGCCTGTGGATAGGCTGCAGAGGGATACTGAAGACCAGCAATTTCTTTCAGGGCTGGCACCTTCCTTGTGGGAGAAGGAGCCGTAAGTTTGCCTTTTCAGAAAAAAGCTTCTGCCGAGAAAGAGCACCGTGACATGCTGAGTCTCTGGGAAAGCAGAGATCCCCAGTTTTGTTGTGCCTCTGGAGAGGCTTCAAGGGGACGGTGAAGACCAGCAGTTTCTTTCAGGGCTGGCACCTTCCTTGTGGGAGAAGGAGCCGTAAGTTTGCCTTTTCAGAAAAAAGCTTCTGCCGAGAAAGAGCACCGTGACATGCTGAGTCTCTGGGAAAGCAGAGATCCCCAGTGCTGTTGTGCCTGTGGATAGGCTGCAGAAGGATACTGAAGATCAGCAGTTTCTTTCAGGGCTGGCACCTTCCTTGTGGGAGAAGGAGCCGTAAGTTTGCCTTTTCAGAAAAAAGCTTCTGCCGAGAAAGAGCACCGTGACATGCTGAGTCTCTGGGAAAGCAGAGATCCCCAGTGCTGTTGTGCCTGTGGATAGGCTGCAGAGGGATACTGAAGATCAGCAGTTTCTTTCAGGGCTGGCACCTTCCTTGTGGGAGAAGGAGCCGTAAGTTTGCCTTTTCAGAAAAAAGCTTCTGCCGAGAAAGAGCACCGTGACATGCTGAGTCTCTGGGAAAGCAGAGATCCCCAGTTTTGTTGTGCCTGTGGAGAGGCTTCAAGGGGACGGTGAAGACCAGCAGTTTCTTTCAGGGCTGGCACCTTCCTTGTGGGAGAAGGAGCCGTAAGTTTGCCTTTTCAGAAAAAAGCTTCTGCCGAGAAAGAGCACCGTGACATGCTGAGTCTCTGGGAAAGCAGAGATCCCCAGTGCTGTTGTGCCTGTGGATAGGCTGCAGAAGGATACTGAAGATCAGCAGTTTCTTTCAGGGCTGGCACCTTCCTTGTGGGAGAAGGAGCCGTAAGTTTGCCTTTTCAGAAAAAAGCTTCTGCCGAGAGCGAGCACCGTGACATGCTGAGTCTCTGGGAAAGCAGAGATCCCCAGTTTTGTTGTGCCTGTGGAGAGGCTTCAGGGGGACGGTGAAGACCAGCAATTTCTTTCAGGGCTGGCACCTTCCTTGTGGGAGAAGGAGCCGTAAGTTTGCCTTTTCAGAAAAAAGCTTCTGCCGAGAAAGAGCACCGTGACATGCTGAGTCTCTGGGAAAGCAGAGATCCCCAATCCTGTTGTGCCTGTGGATAGGCTGCAGAGGGATAGTGAAGACCAGCAATTTCTTTCAGGGCTGGCACCTTCCTTGTGGGAGAAAGAGCCGTAAGTTTGCCTTTTCAGAAAAAGGCTCTATTGAGAGCGAGCACCGTGACATGCTGAGTCTCTGGGAAAGCAGAGATCTCCAGTGCTGTTGTGCCTATGGATAGGCTGCATGAGGATAGTGAAGATCAGCAAGATCTTTCAGGGCTGGCACCTTCCTTGTGGGAGAAGGAGCCAGACGTTTGCCTTTTCAGAAAAAGCTTCTGCCGAGAACGAGCACCGTGACATGCTGAGTCTCTGGGAAAGCAGAGATCCCCAGTGCTGTTGCGGCTAAAGATAGATTGCAGAGGCATAGTGAAGACCAGCAAGATCTTTCAGGGCTGGCACCTTCCTTATGGAAGTAAGAGCCAGACGTTTGCCTTTTCAGAAAAAGCTTCTGCCGAGAACGAGCACCGTGACATGCTGCTTCTCTGGGAAAGCAGAGATCTCCAGTGCTGTTGTGCCTAAGTATAGGGTGCAGGGGGATAGTAAAGACCAACAATTTGTTTCAGGGCTGGCACCTCCCTTGTGGGAGAAAGAGCCGTAAGTTTGCCTTTTCAGAAAATGTTTCAGCCGAGAACAAGCATCGTGACATGCTGAGTCTCTGGGAAAGCAGAGATCCCCAGTGCTGTTGTGGCTAATGATAGGCTGCAGGGGAATAGTGAAGACCAGCAATTTCTTTCAGGGCTGGCACCTTCCTTGAGGGAGAAGGAGCCGTAAGTTTGCCTTTTCAGAAAAAGCTTCTGCCGAGAACGAGCACCGTGACATGCTGAGTCTCTGGGAAAGCAGAGATCCCCAGTGCTGTTGCGGCTAATGATAGGCTGCAGGGGGATAGTGAAGATCAGCAAGATCTTTCAGGGCTGGCACCTTCTTTGTGGGAGAAAGAGCCAGACGTTTGCCTTTTCAGAAAAAGCTTCTGCCGAGAACGAGCACCGTGACATGCTGAGTCTCTGGGAAAGCAGAGATCCCCAGTGCTGTTGTGCCTGTGGATAGGCTGCAGAGGGATAGTGAAGACCAGCGAAATCTTTCAGGGCTGGCACCTTCCTTGTGGGAGAAGGAGCCAGAAATTTGCCTTTTCAGAAAAAGGCTCTGCCGAGAGTGAGCACTATGAGATGCTGAGTCTCTGGGAAAGCAGAGATCCCCATTGCTGTTGTGCCTAAGGATAGGCTGCAGGGGGACGATTAAGACCAGCAAGATCTTTCAGGGCTGGCACCTTCCTTGTGGCAGAAGGAGCCAGACGTTTGCCTTTTCAGAAAAAGATTCTGCCGAGAACGACCACCGTGACATGCTGAGTCTCTGGGAAAGCAGAGATCCCCAGTGCTGTTGCGGCTAAAGATAGCTGCAGGGGGATAGTGAAAATCAGCAAGATCTTTCAGGGCTGGCACCTTCCTTGTGGGAGAAGGAGCCAGAAATTTGCCTTTTCAGAAAAAGGCTCTGCCGAGAGTGAGCACTATGAGATGCTGAGTCTCTGGGAAAGCAGAGATCCCCATTGCTGTTGTGCCTAAGGATAGGCTGCAGGGGGACGATTAAGACCAGCAAGATCTTTCAGGGCTGGCACCTTCCTTGTGGCAGAAGGAGCCAGACGTTTGCCTTTTCAGAAAAAGATTCTGCCGAGAACGAGCACCGTGACATGCTGAGTCTCTGGGAAAGCAGAGTTCCCCAATGCTGTTGCGGCTAAAGATAGGCTGCAGAGGGATAGAGAAGATCAGCAAGATCTTTCAGGGCTGGCACCTTCCTTGTGGGAGAAGGAGCCAGACGTTTGCCTTTTCAGAAAAAGCTTCTGCCGAGAACGAGCACCGTGACATGCTGAGTCTCTGGGAAAGCAGAGATCCCCAGTGCTGTTGTGCCTAAGGGTAGGCTGCAGGGGGATAGTGCAGACCTGCATTAGCTTTCAGGACTGGCACCTTCTTTTTGGGAAAAGGAACCGTAAGGTGCCTTTTCAGAAAAAGCTTCTTCCGAGAGTGAGCACCGTGACATGCTGAGTCTCTGGGAAAGCAGATTTCCCCAATGCTGTTGCGGCTAAAGATAGGCTGCAGAGGGATAGAGAAGATCAGCAAGATCTTTCAGGCCTGGCACCTTCCTTATGGGAGAAAGAGCCAGACGTTTGCCTTTTCAGATAAAGTTTCTGCCAAGAACGAGCACCGTGACATGCTGCGTCTTTGGGAAAGCAGAGATCCCCAGTGCTGATGTGCCTGTGGATAGGCTGCAGGGGGATAGTGAAGACCTGCATTAGCTTTTAGGGCAGGCACCTTCCTTGTGGGAGAAGGAGCCAGACGTTTGCCTTTTCAGAAAAAGCTTCTGCCGAGAACGGGCACCGTGACATGCTGAGTCTCTGGGAAAGCAGAGATCCCCAATGCTGTTGCGATTAAAGATAGGTTGCAGGGGGATAGTGAAGATCTGCAAGATCTTTCAGGACTGGCACCTTTCTTGTGGGAGAAGAAGCCGTAAGTTTGCCTTTTCAGAAAAAGCTTCTGCCGAGAACGGGCACCGTGACATACTCAGTCTTTGGGAAAGCAGAGATCCCCAGTGCTGTTGCGGCTAAAGATAGGCTGCAGAGGGATAGTGAAGACCTGCAAGAGATTTCAGGGCTGGCACCTTCCTTGTGGGAGAAGGAGCCAGACGTTTGCCTTTTCAGAAAAAGCTTCTGCCGAGAGCGAGCACCATGACATGCTGAGTCTCTGGGAAAGCAGAGATCCCCAGTGCTGTTGTGCCTGTGGATAGGCTGCAGAGGGATAGTGAATATCAGCAAGATCTTTCAGGGCTGGCACCTTCTTTGTGGGAGAAGGAGCCATAAGTTTGCCTTTTCAGAAAAAGCTTCTGCCGAGAACGAGCACCGTGACATGCTGAGTGTCTGAGAAAGCAGAGTTCCCCAATGCTGTTGCGGCTAAACATAGGCTGCAGAGGGATAGTGAAGACCAGCAAAATCTTTCAGGGTTGGCACCTTCCTTGTGGGAGAAGGAGCCAGAAATTTGCCTTTTCAGAAAAAGGCTCTGCCGACAGTGAGCACTATGAGATGCTGAGTCTCTGGGAAAGCAGAGATCCCCAGTGCTGTTGTGCCTGTGGATAGGCTGCAGGGGGACAGTTAAGCCCAGCAAGAGCTTTTAGGGCTGGCACCATACTTGTGGGATCAGGAGCCGGACGTTTGCCTGTTCAAAAAAAGGGTCTGCTGAGAACGAGCACCGTGACATGCGGAGTCTCAGGGAAAGCAGAGATGCCCAGTGTTGTTGTGCCTGTGGAAAGGTTGTAGGGGGACAGGGAAGACCAGCAAGAGCTTTCAGGGCTGGCACCTTCTTTATGGGAGTAGGAGACGTAAGTTTGCCTTTTCTGATAAATGCTCTGCCCAGAACGAGCACCGTGGGATGCTGAGTCTCTGGGAAAGCAGAGATCCCCAGTGCTGTTGTGGGTATAGATATGCTGCAGGGAGATGGTGAAGTCCAGCAAGAGCTTTCAGGGCTGGCCGCTTCCTTGTGGGAAATGGAGAAGGATGTGTGCCTTTTCAGAAAAAGGCTCTGCCGAGAACCATCACCGTGAGATGCTGAGTGTCTGGGAAAGCAGTGTTCCCCAGTGCTGTTGTGCCTGTGGATAGGCTGCAGGGGGATGGTGAAGACCTGCAAGAGCTTTCAGGGCTGGCACCTTCCTTGTGGGAGAACGAACCAGACGTTTGCCATTTCGGAAACATGCTCTGCCAAGAATGAGCACCGTTAGATGCTGAGTCTCTGGGAAAGAAGAGACGCCCGTTGATGTTACGCCTGAAGATAGGCTGCACGGGGACAGTGAAAACCAGCAAGAGCTTTCAGGGCTGGCACCTTCCTTGTAGCAGAATTAGCCGGACGTTTGCCTTTTCAGGAAATTTTCTGCCGAGAACGAGCACCGTGAGATGATGAGTCTCTGGGAAAGCAGACATCCCCAGTGCTGCTTTCCCTGAAGATAGGCTGCAGGGGGACGGTGAACACCAGCAAGATCTTTCAGGGCTGTCACCTTTCTTCTGGGAGAAGGAGCCAGACGTTTGCCTTTTCAGACAAAGGCTCTGCCGAGAACGAGCACCATGAGTATTAGCCACTGCCACGAATACACCAAGGCAAGCGCTACGTGCTCACCATGGTGGAAACAACTACTGGTTGGCTAGAAACATATCCTGTAAACCATGCCGCTGCCCGAAACACCATCTTAGGCCTTGAAAGGCAAATTTTATGGCGATACGGTACCCCAGAAAGAATTGAATCAGACAATGGGACTATTTTCCGAAATAACCTCATAAGCTCCTGGGCAAAAAACCATGGCATTAAGTGGGCGTACCACATACCCTAACACCCGCAGGCATCGGGAAAAATTGAGAGATACAATGGACTGTTGAAGACGATGTAGAGAGCGCTAGGCATTGGGATACAAATTTAGCAGAAGCCACTTGGCTGGTTAACACTAGAGGATATGCTAACCGTCCTGGTCCTGCCCAAACAAAACCCCTACATACTGTGGGAGGAGATAAGGTCCCCGTAGTGCACATGGGGAAGGCAGTGTGGATTGCACCTCCCATGGGACAAGGCAAACCCATTCTTGGGATTGCCTTTGCTCAAGGATCTAGGTGTACTTGGTGGGTAATGCGGAAGGATGGGGAGACCCAGTGTGTGCCTCAAGGACATTTAACCTTGGGGGGAAAATAATCTGTGATGTGAGTTGTATGTTGCAGGAAGTAATGTAGCAGGAATGACCTGAACTGCAGAGGCGTGAACTTCGCAAGGAACCAGACAAATGCATCGGTGACCCAAACCAAACCAGTGTTGGTGCCCAACGATCGAACATACTGCTTTTCCTGTCCTGACCACTCATTTTGATGGATGGGGCCCAAGTCATAACCTGTGTGTGAACATCTGGAGGAGTGGAAGAGGCCCATGGAATATCTATCTCTTAAAGGACAGGGGATAGTAATTAATAAGAACGTATAAATCTGTACGTTGGGTATAAAAGTGGTTTAAGTATGTAGTTTCAGTTGTTAGTGTTGGTAAGAAAGGATTTCAGTAATGAGAATTAAATACAATAGTATGGTTAGAAGATAGCTGTATTAAATTATGTGGGACCTGAGCAGGATGCAACTGGTATGGAATAAGGGGTGAGGATTGTATTGGGTCTGGCTGAGATGGAGTTAATGCTCCCCATAGCAGCCCTCATAGCGCTGTGCCCTGCATCAGTTGCTCGAAAGGTGTTGATAACACACCAGTGTTTTGGCTACTGCTGAGCAGTGCTGGCACAGCATCAAGGCTGTCTCTCCAACATTTTTGCCCTCACCTCAATGGCAGGCTGGGGCAGGGCAAGATCTTGGGAGGGGACATAACCAGGACAGCTGACCTGAACTAACCAAACAGATATTCCATAGTGTATGACATCAGCTCAGATATCAAATCTAAGCAAAGGGTTGGGGGGGGGGGGGGGGGGGGGGGCATTTTGTCTTGCGAAGCAACCACTACGCGTAATGGAGCCCTGCTTCCCGAGACGCGGCTAGACGTTGCCTGCTGATGGGAAGTAGAGAATAACATCATTTATGTTTTTCTTTGCTTTTGCGGGTGACCTTTGCTATCACTTTATTAAACTGTCCTTATCTTGACCGTCCAGGGGAGGAGGTGGAATGATAGAGCAGCTTTGGTGGGCACCTGGCATCCAACCAGGGTCAACCCACCACACCCTGACCTTGTTTCTAATGCCTTCTGGCAGTAAAGCACAACAGACTGTGATTTAACACCTATTGCCGAGGGTTCTTCTCTCTCTCCCCCCCTTTCCAAGAAAAGCAGATGTGGTTTTGTTATAAAAATGTTCTTGTTTAAAATACATCATCCAATACTTAGAACTCAGTATGCACTGTGATTTGATCTGATTTTTTTTTTCCTCCCTGGGTTTACTCATCCATTCTGTTAAAGAAAAACTGAACTGCAGGTAAGCTAAAGTTTCTTTTCCAAACTGCACAAGGCAAACTGAGGCGTTGGCTGCACTTGAAGCTCCAAGTGACTGAACACTCACTGACCATAAGCTAATAATGACAAGCTTTCCATTAAATGCAAATAATGAAGATAACATTAATTTTTAAGGAAATCATATGCCTTGTGGATGCTATCTAAACAACCTGCAATGATTATTCAAGCAAATATGGTAAAACCTCTTGAGATGAGGGGAAATTGTGATTCTAGTACGGATACCAAGAATTAACTTTAAGTTACTGGTTTTTGGTAAGGTAATGAAAATTTGAGGTAAAATGTCTTCCCAAGTACAAAAAGAAAGGTGGCACAGAATAAGAACTACTGATGGCTGGATGGGGAAAAAAAACCTCAAAACTTTTAAATTACTCAAAAAACTAAATTATATGCAGTTACATTCAAATAACTTAAAGTACATTCAATGTACCTTGATCTTCTGGACTGACTTCAGCCAAAAGTACCAGTTTAACTTATCTCTAGGAAGCCTCCCAAATAACATGACAGAGATTAATCTCCACAATTATGCAGTCTCCTACAGTGTTTAGTCAGCAAATGAATTACTTCACATAGGAAAAAGTGTAGTGAATTTTAGTTTTTCTCCTTCACAAAAATACCATGCCACTGTTCTCATGATATACCTTACTTGCCTATTTAAAGCTATCTGATGGGTCTTGCTAGAACAATCCAGTTCTCTCTCACCTCTTCCCTTGGAAGGGCTACTAGATATTTGGGTGTTTTATACCTAATGTTATCTTTTGTATAAGTGGTCTTTACATTGTTGGAATCAAACAATGCTTTACCTATTAAGTATCTGAGAATATATATACTTCTGCCAAATATGCAGATTTCTCAATCTGCGTTTTATTTTCCAACTTTTCTCAACAGTGCGTGGCCAAATTCTTCCAAATTCTTATTATTAAAATAGTAAACATTTAAAAAATTTAATTGCATAACAAAAGACAAATGTGCGTAATTTACAAGCAAGTATCATACAACTGGTTCCAGCTGAACTTAATCTTTTCCAACACCACATATCAGAGTGTTATTCAAAATATATTATTTGCATGGAAGATCATCAATCAGATTAAAAATACTATAGAGATTTCTCTGGGTTTAAACACAGATACATTCAGGAACTCCTTCAGTAGCATGCACATCAAGTTCCATAGCTGATTAAGTCCTTTAAACTGTCCTCATTTGTGATGCTGTATTTTACAATCTTCTACGTGTATATGTATGAAGACATCAGAGTGGTTAATCATGCCTCAAGTTAACAATTTCACTAAAATCTTTAAAAAACAGACGAATGCTGCAACTTATTGCTCTCAGCTTTTTCTTGTGTCTTGTTATTTGAAGTTCTTAAAGTGGCAGATCTTGAGGAGCTATAACTACGTAAACTGTTCCACTTTTCTTTTTAAAAGTCTTCTAAACCTGCATGGATGAAAATTAGGATGCAATTCAAAATTTAAGTCATATAACTCTTTAGTGTTTGAATAAATTTTTGAGATGTTGAGATTGATGTTGTTTATTTAGAGGCTCCAACAATAAGCTGGATGGTCTCTAAATTTTAATACTGTTGCTGATTAGACTCATTTAGCAGCTGAGCCCAGTTAACCTAGGAGGACAGAGTAGACTTCAGCTGCATGCTAATGGCCCAGAAAAATATCTCTATGTAATCTGGAAAAGTTAGCACATCTTACCACAATACACAGCTACAAAAATAGGTTTATGCATAGGCACTTGCTCATTTAATTCTAAAAACCAAAACACGTCACCCCCCCAACAAACCACAACCAAACAAAAAACCCCACATAAGTCTCAAATTCACAATTTTAAAATGAAATAGTTTTTGGGAACTGTCTCTAAATCTTTAAAAAAAAATGTGGGAAGACTATGCCCAAAGTTTCAAGCTGAGCATAAAATTATGCACAAAGACAAAAATTTTGTTGCAAATATTTACTCAAAAAGTAATAATTTACAGCAGTGCTTTAACAGCTGTTCAAAACATTTAACATTCATTAGAAACAAAACTAAGTCAAAAGCACATTCTGAATGTTTCAAATGGAGCAACGAAGTCATAAAAGCAAGCTACCGTTAATATACGCATTCCTACAGCTAGCTGCTAACTAGAAGACAAAAAAACCCAAAAAAACAAAACCAAAATGAGCAGCCATCTTCCTGTACACAATTTAGACTTTGTACAAAAAGTCCTGAAATTGAACTGTACAATTCTACTTTATATGCCCTTGTGTCCTTCTTGTAACAGTTAGCCAGTAGCAGCTGCAAAATGGCAGAATACATGCCTATTGGTGTTTCCAGTTTGGGGTTTTCCTTCTTTTTGCTTAGAACAGTTTTTACATTAAACTGTACTTTGGTGTGACTTACAGACCATTCCTACGGGTCTATGGCTAAGAATAACTAAAACAATGGTAAAAGCCTAACAGCTACAGTACTTTCAGCAGTATGTTCTACTTTATACAATTATGTTCGGTATTTCTGCACAGCCTGCACACTGAAAACCCCACAAATATATATTTTTATTGTAATAATTCCACTTTCACTGAAAGTTTATTAAGGTAAGCTTATAGCCTGGCAGGATTACACCTGTACAGAGGTGCATAGATTCATATAATTCTGTTTACATGCTTTTACAGACAGGAATGTGACACCAAGTCCAAAGGTTTATGTTTACCCAAATTATCAGCAGACCAATAACCATCATTACAAGTGTGCTCCTTTTCAGCATCAGAAGCGAATTCATACTGAATTCCACTGTTTAGTGATATTCACACTGAAGGATTTAAAAAAATATTTTCTTGGCAAACAAATCACCTTATCATGGGCTAGTTACTATAAAAATTAGAATTTACTCCTCCTTTCAAATGTCAATCTAATAAGATATATCACATCCAAGAGACAGGAAGAGATATTTGAACAAGTTACCTTTTGTAAATTTAGTCAATTCATTTGTACATACACATACATGCTTTCTTCATATGGAAAACTTCCCTTTAGACTCTTTTTCTCTCCTTCCCGCTCCCCTCCCCTTTTTATTTTTAATAATTAGCATCAGTGAGCACACTCATCAGGAATGGTCCATGGTGTTCTTACCATTGTTTATAACAAACAATAAAATTAACAAAGTTTCAGCTTGCTTCATTTTCATCTGTCTTGTTTACAGTTGTTTCCATTCTGTTGGGACTGCTTTCTTTAGAAGCCTCATCTGTTTGTTCAGAGAGTTGTCCAGCTTTCTTTGATGAAGGTGCAACATTACCTTTTTGAAGAATTTCAGTAGCTTCATGCTCTAGTACCTCTGATGGAGTCAAAGGCTCCAAATGAATACTGCCTTGTTCACTAATGTCTGAACTAATGGATTCAGGTTCATCTCTTTTTCTCAAGAACTGCTCAAAACTAACATCTTGACCCAATGTTAGTTTTAAGTCCCTTGCGTTCATTGCTGAAAGTGTAGTTTCATCCAAGCTACGTACTTTAGTCTGCTCATTCAAAATAACATTATCTGAAGTTTGGCAAGTTTTCAACTCACTTTCATCATGAATAGATTTTTGTTTCTTATCTACTAATTGTTTGTTATTATCTGAATCATAACATGCTCCTTTCTCATGCAAAGAATTCTTTGAGCTGTTGTCAAGGAGCTCCAAACTAGGAACTTTTTCTGCATTTGACAGTGATGAGTTTTCTTCATTCTTTTCAACCGATGCAACTTTTTTACTTTGATTTCTATTGCATTCTTTTGTTTCATCTGAAGAGTCATGCTCTTGTTTGCTGAAAAAAACCAAAACAAGTTATTTTTTTAACAAATGAAATAAAGCAACATATGGCTGTACTCTGCAAAGTGACACTCAAAGTGGTATTGCAGATTTCCTATTTGGTATTTCTCACAAATTTTCATAGCAAGATGGGCTGAATTTAATTAACAGCTGCATTTTTCTTACCTACTTACAAACTCAGCTTTGTATTTAGCAGTCAGTTAGTACTCTTTAGTTCTTGCACTTCATCTCCAGAAAGGAAGGTTAAGTTGTCCCCTTTGTGCAACATGGAATTTTCCAAAATACAGTTTTAAGTTCCTCTACCTGCACAGCCTCTTCAACACAGAATCAGATAAAACTACTTGGAAACTTTTGTTGATGATGTGCAAAAAAAAAAAAAAGCCGCCAGTTCATACCTTTATACTGACCAATTGACTTGCAATACTAATGAGTGAAGTGAGAAAAAAAGCTAACAGTTGGAAATCTAAATAACTTAAAATTTAGTTGAGCAACTAGTTAATCTGTGAAGTAGCATTTTCAGTCACTTTTCAGAGTAAAACTGTATGTTCATAAAAAGGAAATATAGATCAGTACTCAATTATGCAAGTAAAAATGAGAATCTTACTGTATAACAGAATCTAAAACACAGCATATGAACTTTGTAGACAAACTGATTGTTTAAACCTTGTATTATTTCAATAAAGCCACATGCATGCAGTGCTTTAGAGTGACCAGGGAAAAAAAAACTAAATCAGAATACTCCAAAGAAAGACTGAACTTTATACTTCAAATGACATCTGTACCCACAAAAATACAAAACAGTCTGGTCATATTGCTATATACAATTTGCTCATATGTTCATATTCCAACATTAAAATCCTAAATACTAGTTTCTAATATTTCTCTTCATTTGTTATAGAAACACCAACTTCTCCCATCCTTTGAGTGATGGAGCTCAATTTTTGCTCTAAAGATTTAAATTTGGTAAAAGTTTAATATAACTTCTAACCCATTCACATTTTTTCAGAATTATAAGTAGCTCAAATTACCTAAATTGATGATGATGACAGACAAAAGAAAGCAGGCGGGAAGATGGAAGAACAGTTGGCCTGGTCTCAGATATGAATTCTATATAGGAAGTGAAATTAGGAACAAAGTCTCCGAAATTAAATTTTAAAATTTAAAAATTAAATTGAAAATAGTCTCTGAACAGTGACATGCAGACAAAAGACGTGAGAGAGATATTATCATGAAATATCTCATTAATCAAAATGCATTTCTACTTTATTTCCTCAAATAGTTTTAAAAAGGGTTTGAAATAACTTTTGGCTAAAACCACTTTTAACATTACCTAAGCACAGACAGTTCCAGGACTCTTTGAAGGCAATAACCAATTTCCTGCTACCATGTTTTTATGATACATTTTCAAGCTGAAAGTCTAGACATGTTGTTCTACTGATCCAGACATCTAAAACAATTCACGTGATTCGCCTAAATGCTAAATGATATTGAGTTCTACAGAAAATGGTTATTCTGGAAGAGATGCTATATACTACAAACATTCAGAAAACTGTTTTCAAGTTTTACTTTCACTTAAATAAACTAATCCAAGAATATTCCACTTTCTACTTTGAATTTAAGTCAGTCAGAGGAATATTCTGAGCAGGGATAAAAGACTGCTGAGATATCCTTGAGCAGTGAAAGCTTACCAGTCACTGGGGTAGTCACAGGAATCTTTTCATCATGTTACACTGATTTTTCATTCATAAGAAGGCATTAACTCAGGAGATAAGCAAACCTCTTCACCAAATTACAGCCTATATTTGCTACTTGTGTCAAACAAAGAGGTTCTTTTCATTTTTTGGGCTATCTAAACCAGTAAATTACATTCTTGAATTTTCTACCCATGTTCTTCTCCTCCCTCTCAACTTCTACAGAAAAGGGGAAAAAGGGTAATATTTGAGGGAAAACTCAAGACTAAGTTCCAGCACAAAAGCCAACACTCAGAACCACTTCAGCTGTGGCTGACATAACTGGTCTTGCCATAACTGTTCCTAATTACCTCATTCCAGAGAAACACTTATGCTACACTGAGCCATATAAATGCTACTAAATATTTAGAATTGTTTTCATATGAAAACCCAGTCAACTCTTTATGAAACAGTGTATATACACATGACCTTTAGCTACTACTTTTCCACAAGCAGCTTAAGGGTGAGGTATAGTTGCAGAGTTAACAAGCACAATATTATGCTTTACATGGGAAGGTTTGAATAAATATGCAAAAAGGAAAAAAAAAGTTAAAATAAAGGGATGACTAAAGCGTCATTAGCACACACAGAACAGTTTCCACACTGGAAATCTCAGATGGATTACATGTAGGACACACACACAAGATTCACACTGAGAAACTCTTCAAAGGACAAATCTGCCCTTAACACACAAAAGGAATCCATCACAGTCTCCCTCACCTTCTAGTAACCAAAATCCCAGCTTCATCCAAACACAGGCTCTCATTCTCACTCATTTTTGGCAAAACACAAAAAGGGAGGGAGAGGAAAAGTGGAGGAAGAAAAATCTCTATGTATTGATCTCTCATGCAGAAAAAGCTGTCTCTCATCAGCGTACCTTCCCATGAGTAATTTATACCAATAAAACAGAGTATAAAAATAAAATTGAGCAAGTTTTTGCACAACAATCACCATCACAATTATCCATGAAGAACAATGACCTTTTAGATTGCTAAGCACAACAGTAAGTTCATTTAGGTATAACAATTCTCCAACAAAATAATTTACCTCTGCTGAGAATTGCAGATGAATAAGCAAACCCTAGCAATTGTGAAGCACTAACATCTGGCAATAAAAAGACAAATCATATAGGATTTCAAGAAATCATTCTGTTAGTAAGTCAGTAGCTGAAAAGCAATAGCCTTCTGTACAATATTAGGAATGAAACATACCCTTACTACTCTATGTGCAAACAATACTTGTTACAGTGTAAGAAAACTAAAAATTGAGGCATCAAAAAGAATGGAAAATGTGAGAATGATAATAACTGTATTACATAGAAAGGAGGATCTCAGTGAACAGTTAGAATGTAAAATCTGACTTTTGTTTAATGAAAACAATGAATCCATTTTCTAAAGCATGATACAAACCATGGCCAGACTATCAAATATGGGCTATACTAATGAACTAGCTGCCATATCATCTGTATAAAATCAAATTTTAGAATAAGAGTAGCATAAGACATAATTTTGGATCCAAGAGATGAGTCTAGCAGGTGCAAACATACACCCACCCGAAGCTACAGAAACCTAGAAATTAAAGGAACTTATTTTCTTTTTCTCATTGTAAAGAAAATGTAAGATTTAGGTGCCAGGTGAGACTGAGGGAAGCTAGGCTCTGAATATTTCTTGTTTTAAAATCCTATTAGCTCAAGTTTTTTTGCTGCTCTTTGCTAGACATATTCACTTAACTTTATTTAGTGTATTTTATTGTTTTATATTGGTATTTTATATTAGGATTTTTAAACTCATTCAGGGAAAAATTCTACAGCAAGAAAGAAAAAAATCATAAAACTTCAGAACAGAACTATTAACAAGTGACATGTACACATCTGCATAGAGTAGTTGCAAAGTACGTGCAAACACACCTTCAGTCTGTGGAAAAGCATTTCCAGGTAACAAATCCTGTAATACAGCTGCATTTACGTTAACAGTTTGGTGTGAAACAACATTATGTTTTTGAGGCACATTCCTTGATTGTTCCTACATAGTGGATTGGTTTACAGAGCAGTCCTGGGACAGGCAAACTAGGTTTCTTTTTGAGGAAAATGAAGTGGAAGCTCTGATCCACAAGTATTCCAACTCCTAACAGAGCTGGGTCCTGAAGAGACCAAACCAATGGATGTTCCACACAGCTCTGCATAAGTGTACAGTACAGGCATTCTGTCCAGGGAACACAAGTCTGTTCTAAAATAACACCTCTGAACCGCAGTGCAGTGAAGATGCAGGATTCTCAGAATCAGCTGGTTTCATCTACTGATCTGCTCCTGCAGCACTAATTACTTGCTAATATCAAGATTACTACCTTGGCTTAATAAAGAGGAAAGTGTTTGAGGACTGACAATGTCTGGTGCTAGAGCTACAATACTCCAGATGTCTGCCTTGAAGTCCATAAAGTAGTATCAAACAAAGTTTTAACAGAAAAACCAGAACATATTTATATATTAAAATTATTTTTGTCTACTTAAACACAAGCATAGGAGAAAGTAGTACATCATATTCAGTTAGAATTGAATGAGTGACTGTTTACTAGTCTGTAGCTTAAAGACAGAGTTAGCTTCCAATACCTGAACCATTTAGTCTCAATTCTTAAGCAAGCATTTTAAGTGAAAGTAAAATTTCAAATTATTTGGCCCCCACAGCACATGACTAGAATAAAGAGACAAAGCAGAACCTTTTCTAAGAAGGAAAGTAACCTACAGAGAGACTCTGAAAGCAGTTTGCTTTTTCTTTTTTTTTTAAAGGCACTATAAATGCATATATAACAAATAACTACAATTATGTTTTGACTAAGCTTTTAAAGGTTAAATTTGCACCAACAATTGTGAAAGATCACTAACTGGAATAAGACATTTCAGGCTGTGGGATCTGGAGTAATAATTTAGATGAATTATAAGAAGTATAAATCTGCCCACAATATGCGCCAAAAGAAATAGACAAGATTTCAATTATTTCCCCAGACTGACATAAAAAATGCCACAATGTTGCCTATTTTTTTAATTGTAGAGCTGTAATTGTTAGTTACCCAAAAATTTTACATATTTACTCTGCTAAGAATTTGGTTGAGTATGCTTTCCACAAATGACACGTTTTTTTTAAAAACCTAAATGAAAATCCAAGAATTAACATTTTAAACTGTATTTCAAAACTGTTTCCCAGTTGCCCCAGTAATACTGTTAACTCATATGCAGTATTATACAAAATGTTGCTTCTAACAGTCTGTACAATTTAAACTCTTATGAATCTTGCCTAATTTGCAGTTTAAACATTACTAAGAATGCGTTTTGACACTTGGAACCTAAATTCTACACGTCTTGAGTGAGTACATTATTACCACCATTCAAAATTTTCTATGATAGAAAGCACACATTATGAAAATACTAGTTAAACACTTCTGCCCAATTACCTGAGAAATAACACAGCATGTGTTATTTTATGTACTTGATTTCAAGATGCAGCTGATCATTGTATTTACCTTTCAAAAGTTGGTGTTTCTGTTTTTCCTTCAGATAAACTAGGTCTCGAAATTTTCTGTAATAATTAATGATATTTCTTTTATTTTACATTCATGAGCAACTCATTATAATAAAAAGTTGTAGAAATAATTTCATACTGACATTCCCATAATTCTGCTATGTAGCACAGATTGAGCATGGATCTTACTACAGGTGTTTGCAAACAGTCTTCAAAGTTAAAAAAAACAACAACAACCAAACAAAAAAACAACCCCAGAAACAAAGCAAAACTTTAAAGCAACTCTTATAGGCTTTTTCACGTACATAATTTCAATTATGCCTTATTGAAAAGGATGCAAACAAAGTCTGGGCAGCTTTTTATTTGGAGGGGCAAACGAAAATCTGAACTAAACTTGCGTTTTGCTATCCAAAAAAAAGCAAAAAAAGCAAAGGAAAAGCAAGAAAGACACAGCTGAGGTTAGTGTATTTTTTAAGTATTACACTACAGATGCTATTACATTAAGTGTGAGTATAAGATTCTTAGCAAAATGCTTGTCACAGAAGAAACTTGAGTCTCTATTAAAACTTACCCAATGAAATAACTTTTTAAGTCTAAACAACATGAATGCAATTCCACCCTCCACCCACTCCCACTCCCCCCCCCCCCCCCCCCCCCCCCCCTTTTTAGAACAGTAGAAAAGCAAGTAACTGAAAACTGCCATTTGGAAACAGCCACACTTGTCTTCTAAAAGCATCTCTTATGCTATAGGGCACCTTGCCCATATAATCTTATTCTCATTTAGGAAATTGTGCCTAAGTGACAAAATTAAGAAATTAAACCTTTTGTCTGTCTGAATACAACTACAAGTTAATTTTAGTTTTAAAATAGAAAAGATCACTGAACATAAAAGACAAACACTTTAAATGATTATTTGCATCACAACCTCTAAAATATTTAAGACTGTGTAGAAAATGTTCCATATTTTTAGTATAGTATTCCCCTCCCCCCCAGAGGTGGTGTATTGTGTTTCAATGAGGCCAAATTATGTAGCAAATATTTGAAAATTGGATGGCAAAGCTAAGCTTATTCTATCTTCTAAAATACCCTTTGCTATACTTCTATCATACTTTGTTATATTTCTGTCATACAAAACCCATACACATACGACCCATGCTAAGAAACACTTTCCAACTTAAAATTATTGCACCCTACTTCTCACTACAGAACCTCCTTCCCTACCCACCATCATCCTCTGCCTTGGCTAACCATATTGCCTCCTGGGAACTACCAAGAAAGGAAGATTTCTTGACTTATCTCTCTGAATTTTAAATGCCATGTTTTTAAACAACCTGATTCATCAATTTATATTTTTGGTTCTTCAACACCCTAGGGGTCTGTCCCTTGACCTCCTACTGTGTATTTCAATAAACAGATGAAGTGTCAAGCATCTGGCTGCAGCAAAATAACAGGCATTCCATGGCACCTTGGGAAAAAGAACCTGAGGTTGCACATGGCACAGACCAGACCGAATGGCAGCTCACTGTTCTGGAAGGTCTTGCTTCAGAAATCCTGTAAAAGCTCAGACAGCTAACACAAAAGTAGCCTATTCTGTCTGTATTCTCCATCTTTTCCAACTTTAAGGGCTAGGGTGTGGGGGTTGTTTTTCTTTATTTTGTTTTTGTTTGGGTTTGGGGGGGATGTTGCATTTTTTGTTTTATTTTTAAATGAAAGCCAATATTATGGAATACAATTTTGTGGAGCAAAAAATGCAAATTCGACGTCTTCTATAATGCTGAAACACAATACGGGATGAAAAAAAAAGAAAAAATGAGAAAACACATCTGAAGTGGTAACAGAGTCTATGGAAAAAAAAGGTGCTACTGTCTGTGTTTCAGAA
Source organism: Astur gentilis (assembly GCF_929443795.1). Taxonomy (NCBI): domain Eukaryota; kingdom Metazoa; phylum Chordata; class Aves; order Accipitriformes; family Accipitridae; genus Astur; species Astur gentilis. The sequence goes on along the minus strand of NC_064889.1, from coordinate 10,474,513 downwards.
TCTTGCTTAACGCTGCTGAATGAAGATGAAAAGTCTTCTCACATGTCTACAAAATCATTGCTTCTGTTAACTCACCGACCCCTTTGCACTTTGGAAAGTAGGCAAGCAGTGTTACAAGAAAAATCTTTACTAGATCTGAGGACTTCTCCTGCTCTCTTAGTGGCTGGGATTTCTGTAACAGATTGCCCTTTTTGAACAGCAACCGAAAGACAACTTCTTACAGAAAAAAAAAATAATTCTGTAAAATCAGAATCCAAAGATGGTATTTTTGAAAAAAATTAAGATGTACTGAGAGATCATTTAGCTTCCTGATAGGCAGAAAGCAGGGGAAAAATTGTACCCTTGCCTAGGAAAAAAAAAAAATATAAAAAAATTCAGGCCTGAAGAGGCATTTCCAAAGATTTTCCTCTTTAAAGAAGAACCAAAAAAACCCGCCCAAAACCCTAACCTCAAAAAGTTACAGTTCAGAGTCAGTATTTACCCAGATCCCAGGTTATATTTCAGGTAAATTTCCAGGTTCCCTGAAGATGAAAATACAAAAGGCAACTAAACCTTCATTGGAATCCTTCATTGGAGCCTGGCATACAAATCAACCAGAATGAACTGACTTGAAACTGGATGGAAGTCTTTGGGTGTGGCAGACATACTAAAGGTATCCCTCCAACACTGCCATATCTTTCTTCTGTAGTAAAACACAGAAAGCTAGATTTTTGCACTAAGCATATCTTCTGAACACCATGACCCAGTAGTGTACGTACAGTTAAAAAAAGAATTGTCTTGGATCTTCAAACTAGTTATGAAGTTCAGAGATATCGTTAGACTGTGTGGAGAAAAGAAAAGACATTACCTCCAACTTAGCTTCTCTCTCTCTAATGGAGATTTCGGTCTTTAACCTAGTGGACAATGAATTAAGATTCAATGTTTTAAAAAACCTGTATGGTTAAAATAGAGATGAGGATGAAGATACTTACAGTAGGAAAGCAACTTGGTAATCTGAAATCAATTTTTAAAGGTGATACTTATTTTGAACTTAAACATACTTCAGAGTTCCAAAGTACATTTCAGAATTTTAAAGTGTTTTATTTGGTATACAGAAATTGTAAGATAAAATTATTTCATGTAACCTGTTCCAGTTATCTCACCTTATGAAAACTAGGAAGCAGCAGTCTTAAGATGGTTAGCAATACTTTTATTCTAGAGCTTACTGCAATTCTACATAAGGAATAATCTCCTCATCACAAAAGGCCTTTTAAACCATGACTGCAGTATTTAAGATCCAAAATACTCAATTAAGTGCATAAAGCTACATTACAACCCAGCAAAAGTATTCTGCAAAACAAGATCAGTTTTCTTTTCATTGTCTACCATAACCCAAATACCCAGAAAACAGCTGTACTTTACTTTTTAGGGCAACTGTAAAACATTGCAGCTGACCTCCAACTACTACTTGGAGGAGTTACTTCCTCAAAATACCTTCACAGGCACAGTCCATACATTAGATAAGCTATAAATTATTTAAATTTATTGCCTTTTAAAACCACATTAAACAGCTTATCACATCATCACTAAAATTGATTTTCTGTGTTCATATAAGAAAATGTTATTGCTGAGATAGCAAGAAGTATGTCTCCTACAAAACCTTGTGAAGTCATCAGTTCTAATAAAAAAAAATCTAACGTTTCTAATGTTTCCTATAAAAAAAAAAGAAAAACTGAACAATACCCTCAAAACTGCTTATGCCTGTATCTTCTTTGTTGATGGTGCATTAAAGGCAAATTTAATCTGCTGAGGTATGGTGCTGTCTCTGTTATATTTAAATAATGTTATTAATCATAAATTAAATGATTCACGACCTCAGCGAATCTTAATGGTTGTCTACAAGGTATAAAACACTTCACAGAAGAAACAGCTTTACCAAATTAAATTTTATGAAAAATGTATACTAGTATTAGTATTTTCCTAATTTAATCCAAGAAAACAGTGCTAAAACCAGACCTTTTAACGAATTTAGCACATTTAACATACTTTCAGCACACCATAAACACCTTGTAACACTAATATTCCACTAGCAGCTAACCAACAGCTTGGACTGTAGCATAAATACCCATTTACAACTATTTTAATCATTACATCTTAATTTGCAATAAAAGCTGGCAAAATAACTACAAAGGGTTGTTTTAAAATAACATTCCTATGATAGAATGTAAGAATGCTCATTCTAATTAACAGTAAGAAAAATGATCAGGGTAAATCAAATGACAGCACTTTTTTTGGGTCAGGGACTTGAAATACTCTTAAGTATTTAATCATGAGTAGCAATACCAGTAAAAGATGATGCAGCACCTAATATTTAGCTTAGCTTCACTACTTCCATCATTTTTATGCAGGAACTTAAGCAAATATGTTGGAAATAGTAATTTGACTAAAAACAGTCACTCTTGAAGGAGCAGAACTATTTAGACACACATAAATCAGATATTGTATATCCAAGGACAAAACATACTGTTGTTCTTGCCTGAATAAATGTAAGTTTTGCCACCAAAATAAATGGGTATGAATTGGATCCAATATCTGTAGATTGTTTTAAACACATTATAAACATTATTTTACATGATCAAATTCTGATAGATTTCTGTGGTAATGTTTTATAGCTTATAAAAAAAGATTCAGACTGACTACTTAATGCTGTTTTGGAAGTGAACAGGGTTTATAACAAAGATGTGGTTATCACAAAATGTTAATATGGTTTATCTTGGATTCCTGACATATATTCTCAACTTAATTCTGTTTAGGAATAGTTTTTAGAAAGTAGTTCCTTCTAGTTTGTAATTAGCAGAATTTTCATAAATGGATACTAAACCATAGAAAACTATTGCCTTGTGATGTTCCCAACACTTTTAGAATATAAGAAATCTTAAATCCAATAGTTCTCAAACAGCAACAAAGGCAACGTACTTTCTTACATCTGTGGAGCTACAGCGCTTCTGGAAAGAACATTATGAAAATAAAACAAAGATTGTAACAATCTCCGGTAAGTACAGCCTGCTGGTCCACAATTTCAAGCAATTTTGAAATCTCTCTAGAAATCTCCAAAGATTCTTTATTCTACATAAACTTCTAGTCAAGAACAATGAAAAAATGCCCCTTAATTGTCAATTCCTTAAAAAAAGGGCCCCCAAAATGTAGCAGCTGAGCACAAAATTTCAGCTTGATTGAGATACTCAATAGAATGGATTGGCCATGAAACCAAAGAGACTCAGAATAAAAGCCAGGTAAGTAAGAACATTAATTTAGACACCTTAAAGTCTAAATTCAGGTTGATCTGAAACTTTATTTGATACATGAGGAGTCACCTAGGACTAATGGAAGAGATTTGGAGTCAGTGAAACATGTAGACTTTAAAATGCGCAGTCCAAGCACAGATAGAAGTATTCTTATTTCTGAAATTCATGCAGTCTCATTGCTTCCCCTGCTCTCACATATTAAAATCATGTATATTTGCACACACACACAGCTCAAATCATGACCAACCGTCTTCCCAGTGATCTGTCATGTTTTCCTTCAACCAAAGAGTTACTGCCACAGCTTCTTTGGGTAAGTACTGAAACTCAGCTGGAATCTTTCGCGAAACATCCCTTTTTTGTCCACACCTAACCAAAAGTAACTTTTTCTAGGATGAGTGTAGCTTCAAGAATTTCTAGAAAACAACTTTGTTATGTAAGTGGCTCAAGGTACATTCCAGCCACTCACCTGAACCATACCCAGCATTATAAATATAAATCTATTTTACAACGAAAAGCATAGAAAGCTTTTTTTTTTTTTAAAAAAAAGAACTCCAGCTTTTAGCAGAAATTCCCCATTTTGAAAGATATAGTCTACATAGAGCCAATGATTCATAGAGCATAATTCTCCCCCAAACATCTGATTGTATAAGCATTTACTGGGAAGGTACATGTTAATGCATAGTTAGAGAAGAAAAAGCTACTTCTATGCTATGGTGTTTTACACTGTTACCAACTGAATGGGAAAGGAAAGATGGTGACATCCATGTTACTTGACACTGTCTCCAGTTTCTCACCTGTAAAATGGGGTTAGCAATAAAAACAGCTACATAAAAACTTAGTATCATTATCATGAGTAGTGAAGTGTTATGCACAAAGCTGCACAGTTACAAACATTTAACGCAATAACAAACAAACATTTGCTTTCTTGTCAGAAAGACTTTCAAAACAAAGGTAATACAGAATTTGCTAATCAAGCAAGGTTCCTCTGCAACTACACGTCTTTAAAGAACCCATAATGCAGTGACACTCAATATCCTAAAAATAACAAAAAAGAGACAGGTTAAGGTACATACAAATGAAATATTAATTCTTTGACCATAAGCTAAACTGGTTATACCATGCATATTCATGCTCTGTCCTTGCAGATATGATCCAATATTTTGCATTATTCATGTAACTGTAGTTTTTGGGACCATCAGGGATATTTAGTATTGAGTCAGGCAGGTTTACTTGCATGGTTTAGTACTGGTTTTATGTTACGAGTTTTCCACGAGTAACTTTTCTGAGATCCTCACACAAATGGAAACAGGATGCCGCAATGCCAATTGTTTCTACATGAACTATTTACGCAAAGCTGGCAAATCTGTATGCAGCTTACAAGCTTTTTAACTGCAAGTCTGAAATGTAAAAAATTTCTGTAGCAAAGCTGTAAAAGAACCAAATGATAATATTCCAAATGAACATTCAAAAGACGTATAATTCACATAATTTCAAATTGAAGTATCAATGTAGTGTGATTTCTGGGAAATTCTTAGAGAACATTTCTAAAAGCCATGAAAATCTGCAATCATATTCCAGTTTTGTTGTTGCCAGAAACCTGAACAAAAGTGAAATATCACAGATTCAACTTCCTCTGAAATGCAACAGCATGTTCACAATGAAAACACAAACCCACTATGCTTTTTTGAATGCTGCTGTGTCAAAACAGAAATAAGTCCTGCAAGAAAAACCTGTAGTAGGTAACCAATGGTTGAAGTTGAACAGCAGCATTCAAGATGGAACACAGCTTCTGTCAGAAGAAAAAAAAGTAGCAAAAAGAACAACGAGGCTTTAGAGTACTGAGTAAGCGTGCAGATGCTCAATCACAAAATATGCATAAGAGACAATGGATGACAGAATCCTTGCCATTATTAGCAATACCACAGTGGCTGCAGAAGCTCACTATCACCAAAACTGTTACTGTTTGAATACTAAAAGTGAAGAGGACAAAAATACCAGTAAAAATGGATTAATCTCAGAGAATTTGATTATGCAGAAAAAGGAAGTGCTGCAAATCAAGAATAGCTTGCATTCATTGAAAATAATCTCTTATAACTAGGAGGTTATAACAGTGACTGATCTCAGAATAAGATTAGCTCTATCTATTAGGTTGCTTGGAAGCTAGTAAATAAGAGATCCAACCAAGACACATATCCATTGTAAGCAGGAGGTTGAGTTTGGAGGAACACTAGATGTTCATCATGACAAAGGGAAAGCTCATCATACATCCAGACAACGTGTTGATGGATAAACTTGCCATAGATAATCTAGAACTAAAGATGAAGTCAGAAGCAGTGAAATCAAAAGCAGCAGATGTCTCAGCAGCTTGTGTAGAGCATCCTTGAAGATGAGAGATGATACCAAAAGAACAAGGTGTGAATGAACTGTAGCTGCTCCACCCTCAGAATCAAGGCTCAATAAATGTATCTGCTTCCATCACATGGTTTCCTCCTACAGTATTTAGGAGCAAAAAGAAGCTTAGCTACCAGAGCAAAGCAGCTAATAAATTCCTTTGGCCAAGACTCAACTTATGCAGTTATATGCGACGGAAGTAATTTAAAGCATATTTTGCCACTATATACTGTAAAGTCATTGGCAGACAAAAACGCAACTTACTTGAATGTTAAATAGATCACGACTTGCACGTTTTAGTGAACACCCAAAGAGAATGACAAAAGCCCTTTAGTTTCAGAAGCTAGGATCAAGTTCAGAACAAAATGGGCTTTGATGTCAACACATATATGTCATCATTTACATACTACTCTAGCTTGGGATGATATTGATAGACTTGAGCAGCAAAGAAACACTGCAAATGAGCAGCAAAGAAACACTGCATCGCATAAGTGAAACTCCTGGTAAGCCTCTCTTCAAAGGAGTATAGCCCCCAAAAAGCTGCAAATCAATGCTGCAAAGCAGACAACATTATCACAGAAGGGCCTTTGCCAGACTACAATTTTGGGAGAAAAGACCAGACCTACTGCCTCAAAGATGCAAGAAGAGAACACCACAGCTTCAATGCATGAAGAAAAAGGAAAAGGTCTGGTCAGATCCTTGTTCGCTTACATACCAAAACAATCCCAAGCTGGACTGGGTTCAATTTTCTGGTCCACAATGATGTGTCAGTGAGCCAAGGCAGTATAGGATACCTGCTCACTTTCAACTCCCCTGCAACAAAAATGTCTGCTGTCAGTTCATTTAAAAAATATGTTAATTGTTGCGCAAAGCAGAGAGTTGAGCATTAGAAGAGTACTAGCATAGTTATTAAGCCTTATTCCCTCAGCACAAGGTGGATCACTAAACAAACAAGGCGACTTTATGTAGAGTAACAATTTAAAAAGCAATTCCTGCTGGAACATCTCCAGCTAGGTTACCTGTATTACTAATGGCAGGATTCTGGTCCAAAGACAGTCTCATCAACACTACACAGAGCTCATCGAACGTGTCTGGTCATTAGCAATAAAGATGAGTTTTACAACACAAACAGACAGTTTGATATATAATAAAAGATACCAAAAGATACCATCTGAGAGATGCAAGAGAAGATCCAAAAGCATTCAAGATTGTAACTGTGAGTCATTGTTTCTGACGATGAAGTGATGCTGAAGAGCCCCATAAGCAAGTCATACCTCATTAAATTATAGGTCAAAGAATGGAAAGAAACATTCATAGATCATTGAGAGACTACATAGCAAAAGTTATGAATATTGTCTGCCAGCTCCTCTTCTTCCAAAGCAAACCACAGAGTACCATGAAGAACCATCCCACAAAAAGATGAACATTTTTGTGTGCACTCTGTACTGCAAATAATGAATTAAAAAATCTGCTACACAGGTATACTCATGCTCTTAGGTTTAGCAAAGATATACAATCATAGAATTGTTTAGGTTGGAAAAGACCTTTAAGATCGAGTCCAACCGTTAATCTAGTGCTGCCAAGTCCACTACTAAACCATGTCCCTAAGCACCACAGGTACACATCTTTTAAACACCTTCAGGGATGGTGACTCAACCACTTCCCTGGTCACCCTGTTACAATGCTTGACAACCCCTTTGGTGAAGAAATATTTCCCAATATGCAATCTAAACCATCCCTGGTGCAACTTGAGGCCGTTTCCTCTTGCCCTATCACTTGTCAGAGAATTAGCATATGGAACAGGACGAGATTTACTGAAATTAATGAAGTCTATGAGCATGACAGTTTCAAAAAGCACCATCACAGATTATATCACCTCATGTAGTACCAGTAACTAATCTTTGGCCAACATCAGAGCTCTCAGAAATAACAGCTATCTGCATCTGTCCTAATCTAGCAGTTTGCAGAAACAAACCTGCACATATTCTTGACTCCACTTCGAATCTTTTCAGTGCTCACCCACCTGTTTCTAAGTAATGCATACTTTGTATATCCAACATTCTTAAATATTTTCATATGTCATTTCTGTAATACATTCAAGACAACAAGATCCTTGTGCAGTACTGACAATGACCTGCCACAACTGTATCTCATTCCCCACCATTCAATACGTTCATAACCTTTCCTCACATATAGCTCAGCAAGTATTAATTTCCAACACCTAATTCCAGCTCCAAGTAGAAAAGCTAAAGTTTTCACAGGTATCACAGCTCAACACTTTATTTTTCCATTGTTTGAGTTTCACTGAAATCTTAACTGTTAAAGGACACAAACCACCCTGGATTAATGAAGGGAATATAGCTCACCCTCCTAGATGACTCTTTCCAGTGTTTTGTCCAATTTCAATAGAAATTTCATTTTTTTAAATGGCCTTTGGGGATACTTTCCCAAATTAACCTCCTTCTGTTCATTCCTGCCAGAATATCTTCAATTCTTTTTAATAATGTCTATTAGTCATCCCATCAGACCACCGGTTTTATTCAACTGTATCACAGGCTAAACAGTTACTAATAGAGGTTTGAAGTTTATAGCATATATTTTGCTCTACTATTACTCATAGCCAAAGAAAAGCATTTCTATGTTTGGGTCAGATGACAGATTATTCCAGTACCCCCTCTTACTGGCCACTTTATGGAAACTAAGAAAGAAAATACTTAATAGGTATGAAATAACCTGCTGGGGATATTTCCAACACTCAGTGAAGGCTGATTTATGCTTAGAGGCCTAAGAACTTCTTGCTCTGCTGGAAAAGTTCTCATCATGCGTAAGAATGTCTAACGCCTTTTAGAATCCTGTGATGGGCTAGACGGACTCAATGACACCTTGCTGTTGAATCAGGGTTAAACTATTTTCTTCCATCTTCTAAAATATCTTTCTTTACAGTCTAATTGACATGTTTGTTCCTGTGTTCTGAAATGGTTTAGAGGGAATGCAAATGTTTGATTCAACTGACACACCTCTGAACCTTCAATTAAGGCATAAGTAGGCTCACAAGCTACACTGTAAAGCCTCAGGTACTGTTCCAGGATAATCGAGGATGGCTTGGCACATCTGATTCTTCTAAGGTTAAAAAAACCCCAAGCAAACCCTGCAACACATCTCCACAATACTGCAGGTTCTTTTTCAAATCCTTAAAAAAATGAAAGTCAAAATCCTCATATTTTTTCTTCAGAAGTCAGAATTAAGAAGTTAATACAAACTAGTAGACCTTTGTCATATAAATAACATAATTTTGAAAATAATTTCTGAATATTTATAAAATATTAAGACTTAATTTGTCCTACTTCAATAAAGGTCACTTTTTTTTGTATTCATATTAATATTACATAAAGAACATAAACTGCTCATTTAATAAAGCTAGTATTAAAAGCAAGTTGAAATAACAGTCTCACTATCTCTAGACTTAGAAGTCAGGATTGAGAAGTTCTAATACTGCAAGAATTAATATCTCTTTGGCCAATTTTAAAAACTTGGGTTTGATTTTGGCTGCAGTAGGTAATCATTTTATCTCCTCATTTTTGTAACTGTGGATGTGGTAAGAGCAAAAAGCACTAGTAAAGTAAGGGTCTGTGTTCATCTATACATTTCTAATCCTATGAAATACAAAAGAAAGCCAAGTTCAAAGTGCAAATTTTGCCCATCTGTCACTACATTAATAGAAATAAACATTGAGCAGTAAAACAAAAACTTACTCAGATACTTGTTCAGCAGTTGGGATATCTACAGAAACTGAAAATAAAAATAAAGGATTTAATTAAAAATATTTTAAAATGTGGAAATACAGAAGTACTCACTTTCAAATTGAAGTACAGCGAAATAATGATAATGCAACTGAAAAAAGGAGTGCAATAACACAGAGACATACACATGTAAGTATTCATATATTTATATTATATAAAAAAGACACTGTACGTACTCACCTTTCTCTATAATAACTTGACAAGTATGAGTGTGGCTTTCACTCAGATGTGTGGCCATGCTATCTAAGCCAGAAACATCAGTCAGGAAATCACAGTTAAGACACACTACAGTCACACCTCTAGAGAAAAGAAAGTAAAAAGGAAGTATAAATACAACATGACTGTGAAAAAAGTTTTCTTAACTTACAGCAACTAGTCAGACTATAAAAAAAAAATAAATAAAATTTCCTGCAACTTTAGCTGAGATGACCCACAAAACCATGTTCTTACTTTTTATACTGCAACTGGCAATCCCCATCTGACCAGGGCATGTCCATGCTGGATGTAGTACAAAGAACACCACTTCAGACAGAAACTTAATCTGTAAAGCATGAGTTTCTCGGTTTTGGTGGGTTTTGTTTGTTTCTTTTTTTTGTTTCCCCTCATCCCCTCCCCATTTTGCACATTATGAATAATTGCAAAATAAGGAAATAGAAATATTTTTTAAAACTGCTCAGAGTTAAAAAAGAATTGAATAAATGCAGGCAAGTAACAAATATATGTCACTGAACAGAACACTGCTAGTGGAAGAGCTAATGTTTTTATTTCCCTGCTCTTTCTAGATTGTGGAAGCTTAGAAATTCAAGAGGCTCTAATCTCATTTAACTAAGTTCACTATCAGAAAGTAGAAACATAATGATGTAATTGAAAAAAGCCAAATTACCGTAGCTCTTCTGAATGCTTCTTATAGATCCAAAATCTTTTACTTGGACGAGCACTGTGAAAACTAAATATAAGAAAAAAATACCACTTACACTGGGTTTTTTTTCAGTACATTATTCCACATATCCCCTACACTGTACGTGGTACTGCAATTTGCTTACGACAAGGCATGAAAATAGAAGACACCATTACTGACCTGCATTATTCTAAAACATTAAATTGATGAAAATCTACAGGCTTGTGAATCTCAGCTCTAGTTTAAAACACTGGCTCTCTTGTAAATAAGAGTTTGGGAGAGGCAAGGCTTAACTTGGTCAGCACAGTCCTGCAAGAACATAGTTACATTGCTTACATCAGCAGTTTAACTCTTGAAGCACCATGGCTATAGCTACACAGTGCTCCACAAAGGAAGTGAAGCTTTGCTGAACTCACCCTTCCTAAAGGGATGGCTTTAAATGAGGTAAATCAAATTCTCAGACCACCTGTAAGTTATCTCATATGCAGGTTAAGGACGTGCCAACACTGTATTCTCATATGAAACAAGTGAGCAGCTCAGTACAGGGGCTGCTACCAGAGAAACACCCTCCCAACAGCCTTCCTCCTCACCAGCCCTTGCTCCTTACACGAACCCCAAAAAAGTGGGTTTTGGATGACGATAGGTGCTGCAAGGGGTCGAAGCAGGGGAAGCGTTAGCACATCCAGGACACAAAGGACAAAAGACTGGCTATTTTACTGCATGGTTGAATTTGACAACCCAGAACATGGGCAACAACTCTCCCCTTTGGAAGTAAACTTTCTCTTGTACAATCAGAATTAAGCACATTAATTTCTATTATTTTTTTAGAGCATGCAACCAATAGGTTACAGGCATAGAACCATGTAAACTATTTCAGCCTAGGACTTACATAAGCATTGAAATTAATATGAACAGGTCCACATATAAAATATAAACAAAAACTTGTAAAGACGTAGGTCATAAATTCAAGAATTCTAGCATTCAAAAATGCCAAGGCGTTTTATATATACATGTATTTAAAAAGACAACTGCATTTCTGTATTGTTCAGGGCGCAGGATTAACAAGTAAGTTTTCAAAATTTTGTTTTACTGTCACTGCTACGTGATCTGTGTCTAATTATTGCACAATATATTGCTCTGAAAACTAACACATTTGTTTTCTTAACAGGCTTTTTTACAGCTGTCATCACTAATACCCTACACTGCCTCACAATCAGTGACAAATGTCCTGCAAAATGAGACATTATTTTTACACATGACCAGAAGTAGTATAAGAAAAAGTATGCACTTTAGTATGCTATTTGAGACATCCTTTACATGGTATTCTGAGCACAGATTTCATTAGCAATAGCTGTGGACATATGCATTTAGCACTTGTAAAATCAGATGAGGTATTCATTCTGAAACCCAGAGAACATGCAACAATTAGTCATTATTTGTTAAGTCTGGCTGAAACAATTATGGAAGATGCCATAGAAACTCTGAAGCACAAGATAGAACACTGCCTGAACCACTGGATTTTTAAGGCAAAACAAGAACATGGGGTTTAGGTCCTCATTACAAAGTAGAAATCCAACCTTCCACATTTCTATGCCAGTCCTATGACCCAGTTCAAAATTCAGCTAAAAGAAACACTTAACACACCTCAGATGAATTTAGGAAGTATTTGATAACCCAGTGAAAATTTCAAGGAGTTCTTACCTCATCATGTGATTCACATAGGCTTTGCTACAGCTAGTGTTGTATCTGCATAAGCTACAGTGGACATAAGCAGGAAAATGGCTTGCAAAATCTTTTATTTCCGAGTAACACTCAATGCATTTGTGAGCTCCCATACGATACCTAACAGTAATATGAAAAAGTTAATATCAACAATTTAAGATGAGATAACTATTTCAAACTTTTTGCTTTAAGTCAGTAGCAAGCTTGCCTACATTAGGGAAAAAATGAGGACCGTAAAAATGTATCAGTTAAATACTTATTATAGGTGATGTTAGCACATATGAAGAAAACTTCACTTTTTTTCCTTCAATTATTCTGTCATTATGACATCAATAAAAAAGTGAAAGTTAATGTAAGCATCTGTTATTGGCCACTCCTGGAAACAAAATACTGCAGTAGATGAGAACCTCAACTTCAGCTGCTGCTGTTGTCTCTATGTACTTGACAAGGATTGCCAAGAAATGCTTCATGCACCACAATGCAGAGAAAAAAGCCTTTGGTTTTCCTGTCCTCCCTGATATTATGCACAAGCTTTGAAATACCTACAAAGCAAGAATGTAACCCTGGTCTTCCCCAATTTTGCTGGCTGGTTTTGGACGTCTCAGAGCTACACACTGTGAGTGTTAGCACCTTATCACAAGGGAGACATCTACAATCTTTGACAAAGAAAACTGCTAACTCATCTTAGCCAATGGAATTATATTCTAGTCCATAAAACATCCATTACATTATCAATATAAGGATAGCAAACCCCAGTAAATCATAAATATAAGGACAGCATTCTCCCAACAGCTTGCTTTTACTTTCTTGATTTTTTTTTCTTTGGTAGCTCCCCAAATTAAGGTCCTAGAACATTTAAATAATGGGTTCAAATAAAACCCTTAAAAAAGTTGAAGGAGGAAAATACTTTTCCCTCCATAAGAAAACTTGCAAAGAACACCCAGGCAGATGTATTCCCCTCCACAGGTCACTTTTAAACATAAATCTGCCTAATGAGCCTGTATTTCAAGAGTCTGTCGCTCTGTGCACAGAAAAACTCTTAAGTTTAGAACAGAAAAATTTCCAGAACATCTGTTCTCCCATCATAGTCTACCACCAACAAAATCCGTAAGTGAAGATTCAGAATTATAATCACAGTACCAGTATGTGAAAAGTTTATGCACCTGCTTTTTCTGCAAAATGGAAGTGTCAAATCTTCTGTATTGCAGTATTAGAAGTTATCGAAAGGTAATTAAATGATCAGTTATTCATATTCAAAGTATACTTAAAGATACTTTTAATGCTAATATTTTACCTTAAATTATGCAATGCCGTATTTGTAACTTCTTTTTTTTTTTTGCTGTTGGTCCATGCATTTTGCTTCTTTGATGTAGTTGGTTTTGATTTTGCTTTTGACTTATTTGTATTAGATTTGTTATGATTTTTAGTGGTTGTATTTTTAGCTTTAGGTGATAATTGAAATGTGGAACTGCTTGTACTAACAGAAGATGTAGCTGATGATCCTGATTGAAGAGATCCAACAGATGCTCGAATAGTCACCTACAAGTATGAAATTATAAAAAAATTTCTATTTAGATTTTAGCTTTCTAAGTTCCCATTTCTATTTGTCTCAAAGTTCAAGCCGCTTTAGGGCAAAAATCATAGCATAAGAAACACTCTCAGTAAAGACTGCTTTGAAAAATACAAAATACTGTTGATTAGAGTAAATCTAACTTCAATAGTCTATTGGATGCTTAAAACCCTCTTGTTTTAGTGGAAATAGTTAGCCATGACCAAACACACTGCTCTCTCTTTAGACCTGCAACTGGCTACATCCTGCTTGCTTAAAACAAAAAAATGTAGCTGTGGAAAAGAAACAGAAGGGTCAGGCCAATTAACACTACTAAGAATATCAAACAATCCCATCAGTGCCTGGATTTAACAAAAGCCTTGTGTCTTGTTGCTTCATGATTAGCCAATCTACTTCCTTCAGATATTTTTGCTCCTCATCCGAGACCCCCAAGGACTAATTCTGGTTTCTGACCTCTCATCTGGCATTATCACACTTCCTTGTCTTGCCCTTAAATTTGGTTCTCCAGTTTTCACTTCCAGCATGACTCCTAATTATACTTCTTGCCCATACTCATAGTTTAGAAGCACCTTATCTTCTAAACTTGGTTCCAAGCATTTCATTCTCATCATCTACATACTGTCAAGGTCTACTAACACCAAAATTCTAACATAATCTAAGCTTTTATTAGATTATGAAGACCCTGAAATCTTTAGAAAATTGAGGTATTGTCACAGAATAGAGGATCAGTGCTTTACATTCTGCCAAGCAACATAATCAACATGAACTTCAGTCATTTTTCCTTCCTGATTCTACAGCAAATGAACTGTAAAGAGCTGATCAAAATGTTAATTTTCTTCTTCCTTTCAACTGAAAGGACATGTATCTTCACACACAAAAAAAAAACTGTAGGGAAAAAGTCCTGAAATCTACAGGAAATTCTTAGTCTAACTGATTCCTTCTCAAAATGGAAGAATCATTTAAAGATAGCCTAAGTGTTCTGAAGGGACCCAAGTTTACTTCATAAAACACTTAGCAGAAAATTGTGGGGGGTTTTTTCCCCTTCAAATTCTGGAGCTAAAAAGGACCTGGTGAACTCAGTTTATAAGCACACATTGTCTATGCACTCTGTATTATTTTCTGCTATGACCTTCCACAGGTTGAAAAATCTTTCACAAGAAATGATGCAGACCCCCGAGACCAACATCCAGACTATCTCCTTTTCTCCTAGCACAAGAAAGGATAAACGGGAGGAGAAAAATTAACCAACAGCTCAAGAAAGCAGCAGCACTGACTGGACTACTGGCATATACATGTATGGAAGAATGGGACAGAGCAATGCCACAGATCACCAGGAAGAAACCATAAACTGCGCTTGCCTGGCAATTCTTGCCGCAGGAGTATGTTTTAGAGTTTTAGTTTTAGAGGTGGGAGAAAAAAGAAATAAGAAAAAAAAAACCTCTGCTTTGGAAAAGAAATGAGAAAAGCGCTTCTTTCTATTACACCCCTTTCTCTACCACTACATTTTTTTCCTTTGTCCCCTCTAATTTTCCTGTATTAACACTTACCTTTGTTCCAGGAGGCAATCCTTCTAACTGTTTGGGTTTCCTAAATGTTCGGTGATGCTGAGTCTTGTGATCCATTTTTTCTTTGCATGTCAAAAATTGCAGTCTGCACTTAGTGCAACGGTATATTCCTTTTTTCTTTTAAAAATGGAAGACAATCTATAGTAAGCATGAATGTCATGATAAACAAAACTGCAGCCCTAGCTTGTCTCAAGCAATGGTCATCCAGTTTCTAAAAGATCAACTGGACAAACTCCTAATAGTGTACAAAGCCAAGATATTGTGTAGGAATTAAAGACAGAATATTTAAATACTTGAAAATGCAAAGCAGTATCATGACTAAGAGGAGGAGGAATCAGATTACCAGTTGCAAGATGACACAGTATGTCATAATCTTTTTCTCTACTTTGAGAAGTGAAACCTTTGAGTGAAAGGTTTGCTACTAATCTCAAGAAAAGCAGAACACATCACTACAGCTTCATGAAGAAATCAAATAGCAGAGATATTCCCTGAAGGATATTCAGATTTTTTTAAACAGGGAGCTGCTGTCACACAAAAACATGACAAAGTCTTAACAATTCCGTTAAAGACTTTTCAAAATAAGCAGTCATAATTCATCTACCATATTTTATTAACTATTCTTATCCAGTAACAACCATACAAACCAGTTACGCTTTTTTTTCCAGAGAGATTCATTACATATATTTAGCATTTTTCTAGCATTAAGGATTGAAAATATCTGCTTACCTGATGCCTCATGTAATGATGCATATATGGTGCTCCGATTTTAATTACTTTGAGACAAAATGGGCATAGCAAATGTTTTGTATTTTCATGAACTGTTCTAAAATGTGTTTCTACATCTGAAAAAGCTGAGGATCTGTAGTTGCATACCTAAAACAAGAAGTTTGACTTCCTTGTTAAAAGTTTATTGACAGTAAAGATGGGGGGTGGTGTAATCTAAATACAAAACAGTTACTCTGAGATACCTGGCAAACATACGGCATTTCACCTGGCTTATGATTGTCCTTCATATGTTGCAAAAGAACTTGCTCTGTTTCAAAGGATAATTCACAGATTTTACAAATCGCTAGAAAAAGCAAAAAACAAGAAAAAAGTAAAAATTCATTTGGGGTCACAAGTAGATAAATTATAACACATATGTATATGTGAACTGTATATATCTATAAAGGTAAAGCGATCTAATGATTATTCTACTCTTCAGAAGAAATTCCCTGTACAATTTCAGGAAGCTAGGACTACAAG
The DNA here is from genome assembly GCF_929443795.1 of Astur gentilis. Lineage (NCBI taxonomy): Eukaryota > Metazoa > Chordata > Aves > Accipitriformes > Accipitridae > Astur > Astur gentilis. The sequence continues at coordinate 10,458,038 of NC_064889.1, read as the reverse complement.
GCTGTTAAACAACATGAATTCTTGCAGTCAAGCTTTCAATTAAAAAACAAAACAAAACACTTTTCAAAGTATTTTTCTTCCACACACACTGCTCTAACATAAATTTAATGAGTGCTCAGCTCCTATATTAAATCTCAAGATTATTACTCTTAAAGTACAACAGCTTTATTCTTAAGTTACAAACCCGCAAAGTAAAAGTCAGGAAATATCTAAAGATTTTAGGTCACAAAAAGATTCAGTGTGATACAATCCAACTTACTAGATGACTCATAAGGCGTGTGTGTACTTTCAATGTGGCACTGCAGCTGGAATGGGGTGGGAAACTGACGGTAACAGTGCTGGCAGGTGGTATGGCTTTCCCAACTTTCACTGCTCTGCTTCTCAAGCTCTAGGTGATGCTTCATGTGGTTCATAAACCTTTAAATGTTAGTAAACAGGTGCAAAAACCTACATTTTAACATTTACTATACGTGACATATCATGTGCAAGATGAACAGGATTCTTTAGAAGCCTTACTTTGTAAGGACTTCTGAATTTCAAAAAATCTAACGAACAAGTTCATTAGAAAAAAAAACAACAACAAAGTTAAGCAAGCTATGCCAGAAATCATCTTTCAAAGCTTAAAAAGAAATCCTGACTATTATAAAGAACATGCAACATATCTGAAACGTGTTCTAAGACTAAGCAATCTATTGCATTTTTCATGTTTGCTTAGACAAAATTCCTGCCTTGAAATAAAGAGAAATTAGCAAAGGCAACAACAAAACATTTCAGCTGTTCACACTTCACCACCATCAGAGTCTCAAAGCCACATTCTGAAACAAGGGTAATTTTAGCTCTGCTGAAAACTATTAAATAGCAAGAACATATCTGCAATTAGGACATTACAGCTTTATCTGAAACCACCTCCATCCAAAACTGGCAGGGTTCCAAGAGCTTTCTTTGTATAAAGCATTTACAACTGAAGTTGAATTATGAAGGACAATTATTAAAGAATACCACTGTGCAGTTGACAACCAAAAGAGTAAGAGAAGCTTGGTGGTATGTTACTGCTTCAAGTTACCACCTTTTCCTCATTAATATCCACTTATCTGTAGTAGGAACCTATTCTGGCTGAGAAGCCTAGGCACCCATGACAGCATTGGCAGGTCACAGTTGCTAGTGGGGCAGCACAAACAGTGCACAACGCACTACTGTTAAACTTCAAAACCTGTTCTATTTTGAATGTGCTTCATTTCAGAACAGCCAGAGGAACTATTAAATGTAGGTCACACTCACAAAAGGGATGTAGTTCTTAAAGTGGTGACCTTGGGATTGGAAAAAACAAATGAGCAAGGAGAATAGTCTCTTGAGCTCAAGCTTCTAGTATCATGCAGTTGCTTAAAAAAAAAAAAAAAAAAAAAAAAAAAAGTAAAAGAGAAAAAAAAAAAGAGAAGAGCTAACTGAAGATATCCAAGTACCTAAGCAGAAGAAAGGAATTGATACTAGTACTGCATATTGCCTTAACATTATTTCAATGGTGTATTCAACCACAGATCTTTTAAAGGAAGCAGGGGATTACCTGCTGCACATCACTTTGTGCTTTTCTGAATTAACGTCCAGAAAACTTCCACTAGAAGTAGAAAGATACTATATTTATTTTGTCCACTATAAATGGTTAAAGGTGTAAAATATACCTTGAAATAAAAATTCTGAAGTTATAGAACTATGGAATACAGCTACAAAGTTACAGCAAAAAATAATGTGGCTGAAAGTAGACTCTAGAGAAGTTCAAAGGAAAAATTAAGTGCTCATTTGTAATGACTTGCTGTGCAACACATAGGCACCATAGCACCAATAGTTCACAATATAATGCTGAGTAGAAAACAGTGCCAGAAAAATATTCTTTAAAATGAACCCAGTACCTTAATAAAGTACTCTTTCTGTGGACTACTTTTCATGATACTACAAGAAAGGCTTATCTGAAAAGTATTATGCATCCAAAACCAGAAGAAAAACCTCCTGGCCCATGTCAAACATTGTTTATTGCTCTTAGAAAGATAAATTGCAAGGGAAGAAATGCCATAATTAACAGGAACTATAAAATCACAAGAGTAAACTCTTTTGAAGTCTAACAACATGAACATTTTCAGGCTGCTTGGGACAAATTACTGGCACTTTTATTTAGGATTTACACATACTTAATGATTAATAGCAAATTTAATGCTTCTAACTACATGAAACTTTTATTCAATAATATGGGTCTAATGTTAGCATAAACCTGTTCATTTTAACTTGCACACTGTGCCGTTTGAAAGAATAGTCCATTTTTAAGTTTTACATTTTGCTACTTCAGCTTCCCTTGAAGAATGCATATAAAAAAGTTCAATGACCTTAAGTTCCAAAGGAACAATGACATGAACTTGTCTACCTATTAAAACAGCTTACTGAAGTTTTTTGCAGCATTCAGAAGTAAAATTATTCCATCAAAATAACAGATGTTACATAAGTAAACCACCAACTATTAGTCATTGTGCATTCCTAAAGGGAATTAACACTAGCATCTACTGATATCACCATCAATCCAGATGGCAAGTTTTAAAATACTTTGTGTTGCCCTTTCTAACCCCAAAGTCCTACAACGGCTCTCATTAAAACTCTACTGTTTATGTTAGACACCATTAAAATTTGTACTCTAATGTGTAAAAAGTTTAAGTTATGGCCATACATGCATAGTAAAAATTAATTCAATTTCTGTTCAGTCACCCAATATTATTAGTTTTCAATAAGAAAAAAAAAATCTATTCCAGAGAGGCAAATTTGTAATGCATGAGACTAAGTGCTATGGGCTGTAAGTGATTAACAAACAACTAAGGAAGTAAGTTCAAATACCTTATGTTATTTTTAAGAACTTTCAGACAACTGAAGCACTTAAACGTCGTATGCGTCTTCTGTTCCTTTTGTATCTGCTGGGTGTCACCTTCATGTTTCCCATAATAAAAGTCGTTAACTAACATAATCAATTTTCCTTTCTCAGATTCAGCAGTCTTGCTTGTTGTGCTCACACATTCTGTTTTCGCCATTCCCAGTAAAAAGTTATTTACCATGTCTGGACAACAATACTGGATAGAAACAGGGAAGAGACAAAGGCATGAGTCTCTCTTACCAAACTGCATCAATGACAACAGCATTTTAAAAACTGAAGCCACTCACTAACTAGAGCTAGATGCAAAGCTCAGTTCTCTGACACACCAACTTTATTGATATTCACATATGGATTTTGAACAGTAACTGATCTTTAGGTAGTGTTTAGGTAATAAAACACTATATATATTATAAAAACTGGAAAGGTGTTATTCTCAGAGGCTCATGTAAGATACATTTAAGCTAGAATCAGAATACCAGTGTTGCCTTACTCATTAGAAAAACATCTATTTTGTTTAATAATGAGAAAGAGAAAGGCAGCTTTTATGCAAGTATTTTGCTGACAAGCATAAGTTTACTGAGAATTTAATGGAAAATTTTTATGTTCTGTTTCTTTGGGGAGGATGTATGTTGAAACCTGCAGAAGTTCCTTCCAGTATTACTGAAAAATTCAGAAATTCTAAGTCACAAAATACACACTGTTCAAGTTTCTTTATGTCAAAGTGTACATAATGAATGCTTAACCCAATAACTATACTATGAAACATAACACCTAAAAAGTATGAAGTACTGCATACAGAAGATGCTACGAAGTTTCCAACAGTGAGCAAAATTAAGAGTGTTTCAGAGGACAGATCTATCTCCTGCTAATAATGGTTCTTATTGTGCCGGACTACTTTCTATAAGCCTACTAGGAGTTAATTTCCTACTGTGGAAGTGTAACTCAGTATATTTATCCCATACAGTTTAACTAAAAATTTAATTAACTAATACTAAGCAAACCCACTCCTTCAATGGTTCTTTCATTCAGCTGATGTACAGAGTGCAAAAGCTATTCTCTACAAATAATGATTAGAGAAGGATAAAACCCTTGATATTTTTCCACTGTTATGTATGTTTCTTAATTGTATTTTGAAGCTGAAGAGCACAGTAGCTACCATTTAGGGTATCTTAAGCCCAGTAGATCACAGTGATCTGTGTTAACAGTAATTCAGAGCCTCACAGATTTCTATTACACAGTAGTTTATGCTCCCTTTTTGCATGGGTTATACACATTGTATATAGAGTTCCACACCATTTCTCTGCCCCCTGAAATGGAATACATATGCCCGAGAATTGCATGAATCTTCACCAAATAATAACAAATATTTTCCAGGAAACAATGTTTCCAGAACCAATAACAAGTAGTTTCATAAGCAGACTAAGTGATGCTTAGTTTCTGAAAGCTTTGCTTCTCACAGTGTTTAAGTGTGAACTACAAATTAAGTTTTTCCACTCAGCTTAACAACTTTTTTAGCTACCAAGTGACATATCAAGATGAAAAGGTAAGTTTACACTGTCATCTTTGTCTCAGTAGCAATCTAACACAGATATGGGTCAACTGGCTGCCTATTATCATAGGCACTTATCTTCATCAAATTGACCTGAATCTGGCCAATGGTTCAAAAAGTCACAGCTGTCGCAGAGAGAAATCATACAGACACAGCAAATATGCCTCAATTCATTGGAAAAATAAGGCAAAAAGTGGCAAGATTTAGAGCTCACTACTCCATTTTTCCTCTCCATGACTGCAAGACATGGAGCATTTGGGCTCTGGTTGATCATAGGCAGAAGCCAGACTATCTTTATATCAAAACATGGCACTCTTTCATAACCAAACAGAAGCTCACTTAAGTTTTTTATAATGTCTACCAGGCCCAAAAGATTTTTACCTTCATATGATTTTTTAGAGGATCCATAAGATTGAAATGAATATTGCACTTTGGACAAGCTCGTGGAAAAGGTCCTCCATTTTTAATGGTGCTTGATGCAGCATTTGTACCTGTAAAATTTGAAATACGTTAAGATTCAGAATTCACAAGCAGAATACTCAAATTATTATTAATTATTCTAGAAAAATATGTCATTTCAAATGAAAACTATTACCTGTAGTAACCATAAGCAAGGTTTTACAACCATCTTTTAACTACCCTTCCTTTTTTCCAAACTGAGTTTGAGTTTGTTCTGTTTTATATAGGCCTATAAACAACTTTTACAAAATTTTAACAACAAATCAGGAAAAAATGGGAGAGAGTGAAGGTAGCATGATAGACACAAAGCATTAATTCTGTGCACCACCACCCCCTGGATAGGATGGATTTTGATGTTTTTGTTTTAAGAACTTTAATTCTCAAATGAACTTGTAAAACTTGTTTCATGCCATGACCTGATCATCATCACAATAGGATTCAGATAACCGGTTTTGGGGAAGAATTTCACCATATGGTTCTCAATTATGAAAATATTTCCCTCCAGACAGTTGTTGGAACCTAGGCCTATTCAGATGCATCATTCCTGTTGAGCAAAGGTGTCTTTGGAGAGCCTGGAGAGTAAATCCTCTAAATAATTACTCCCAGTAGTGAAAGGAAGTAGTATTTCTCTTATCAACATAAAACAATTAATACCTTTTGAGCAAAAACAAAACCAAAAAAACTTTATATTAGCTTAAACTTTAATGAATAAACCCAGGCTTCCAGGTTTCTCCAAACTGCCAAAAAACATCAGAGCAGGAGCTACTTTTCCAGATGAAGTTCTCTTGCATTCTCAAGTCATTCACAGATCTGGAGGACTCCAAGCTGAGCAAGTAGTTTAGAAGACAAGGTTAAACACAGGATGAGTTTTAAGTAACATCTCAACTGTAGAGTTAACTGTACCCTGTCAGGGCTATGAAAAAATGTAATAAACACACAAATACCTCCACCTTATAACAAGGGAATGAGTAAGTGTATGAATTGAGATGACCATGCAACAGTATTATACATTTTTTCCACAAAAATAGTCTTGCATAGTCCATGAGATAGAAATGAATCAAACAGTATTTTTCCTTGGAGGTAACAGTATTGCTAAGAATCATAATTAAGCAGAAAGTCCTTCACATGAGTGGATGGCCATGCAAGAGATGTACTGCAAAACATTGCTGCAAGTCTTCACTATTATGGTTTCTAAAATACTTTGACACATCACAGCTAAATGCAAGCTGAGTTGAAAGAAAACAGGTTCTGCAGCAAGATCTTGTGTTCTGCAGTGCTTCAGTGCTGGATTCTGTGACAGATTAGAAATTGCTATGCTAGCATGTTAGAGACAAACTCATAAAAATAAGGTTCTCGGGGAATATGATCTACTTGTTACTACATTTAGTAAGATCCCCTGGTTATCTTTTCTGTATTTTACGTTGCAACACAATACATTTTACCCAACACAGGGTGGAGGAAAATTTTTTGCTGCAATATGTTATAGCCACTTCCTTCTGGTTGCTGGGGAAGAGTCTGATAGCGAACAAGCTGCAAACAAGACATGCAAAAAAACCCCAATATGAAATGATTCCAAACAACAGAATCACACTGTAGGTAGCTCCTCATTTTAACATTATAGGAGAGAATGTGATTGGAAATATCTCAACATCAAGAGTAAATCTTCATCCATTACAATCAGCTGGAAAGCACCTTTTGGCTCAGGAGGAAAATGCACCTAATTATTAATACACTGAAACAGACTACCTCTCTTCTTGTAGGCAGGGGAAGGTCTTTCAAAGAACATCCTCTCTTTGAAGCTTAAATCCCCCTCGTCCTTTCCAACTGCTATTTTAAACTGTATAAAAAACACTGCTGCAAAAGAAGGGGGAACTGCAAAACACACTTTGCAATAGTTAGTCAAAATACAGAATCACAGAATAATTGTTGGACCTGTCGAGGTGTTTTTGTCCAGCCTCCCACTCAAAGCTAGTCCAACCTTATCAGGATGCTCAGAGCCATGTCCAGTCAACTTCTGAATATCTCCAACACTGGAGATTCCACAATCTGAGTCCTTGCTGCCTTGCCTGACATTCCTACAATAATTTTTTTTTCTTCCTTTTACCTAATCAGAATTAGTTGATAAATTCAGCAGTCACAGAATTCTTTCAATCTTGATTTTCTGGTTAGTTGCTTTTTAAAGTTTATACTCTCTATTCAGTTCTTAGAAAATCTGAACTGAGAGTATGAGGTCGAGGCATTTGTGTTGAACATCTGTCTTTACGGCCACTAAACAACTTAACTAATCATTGCTTTACAGAATTCAAACGTACCTACTAAATAACAAATGTCTGAAATTTGAATAGGTAATAACCTATGGTGTATTAATTTGTAAAGGTATGTAAATCCTTGCATAGAAAGGTTTTTCTTATTTTAAGGCATAAGAAGAGTTACTTAATTACATTGCCTTAATAGCATTAATAATACCAATCAACTTAAACATTACAAGAGCACTAGCTTTTTCCATGAAACAGATGCGTGGATTGGCAACCTACAGTGTATTAATTTGTAAAGGTATGTAAATCCTTGCATAGAAAGGTTTTTCTTATTTTAAGGCATAAGAAGAGTTACTTAATTACATTGCCTTAATAGCATTAATAATACCAATCAACTTAAACATTACAAGAGCACTAGCTTTTTCCATGAAACAGATGCATGGATTGACAGCTAGACCATTTGATCTACCCTACCTTTTGAAGATACATTTTGTGATGGTGTTACTGTTGGAGAGTTAACTGTAGGTGAAACAGCTGAATTGCTTCCAGCACCAACCTCATTAGGCTTGGCCTTTTTTGGAGTTACACTGTTGCCATCAGAAGTAGCAGGACGCTTAGATACAAAAACACTCTCATTGAGACCTACAGTGGTTTAAATTAAAGAACCTCAGTTTTTTTCCATAGTATATTATGAACACATTAGTGATGCCTACACTTTAAAGGATATGTAAAGTCTACATAAAGCAGCTAAGATTTCCCTAAAATAGTAAGCCATACAGAAGTTAAGAAAGCAACATCCAACTCAGACTGAATTTCTAAGGCCAGTGGAGAAGAAAAGGGTAAATGCAAAGAGACACAGACCCATCCCTGAAACCCAGTAAATCACACTCTGTCTACCTGAGTTTATTTGGCCTACTTTTCACATCTTGACCCACACTAATCTGAGAAAAGGCGAGTTCACAGAAATAAAGTTAAGCTAAGGAGCTAGTTTCTGCAATGCCCACTATCTGGAACAGCCCCTCTGATGAAAATCAAAACAGTGTTGTAACTTCTAGTCACTGATCACAGCATACCTATTTGCTCTTCAGAACAGTTGATTGACTTATTGTTTGCAGTATTTCTTCTAAAAAAAGAAAATCACTAAAAATAAACTCGGAAATTCAGAGGTTCAGTGCCTGATTAACATGCCCATCAGTACTTGGCTCCATCTTGTCCTGAAGCCCATGTCTCTGTAAGATTACCCTTGACGATGTAATCTCAATACAGAGATCAGTCCTCAAGTAAACCTGAAAGAGTACCAATAAGTCTGAAGTGCCAGCACAGGCCTTGTAAATCTCTCACAGACTGCAAATAGCCATCATAAACTATGAAAGGACCAGACTTCAGTTCCGGACACAATGATCTGAACTAAGGACATTCTTGTTCATTCCCCTCCCAATGGTCTAGCTGCTCCAATGATTTCCTTGGGAGTAACAAGAAACTGAATTAGTATCTTTAAAAGTCTTCTCAACAACCAGAGATAACTTGTGTCACATAAAATTAATCAACTTCTCAGAATAAATAAAAGCACCCACCTCCAAGTTGTGTTTACTCAGTGTTAACTATCTGCACCTAGCAGTCTGGATAGTCTCCCCATTCATTCCACAGAGGCAAAGACTCCCAGCAGGGAATACTCACATTTGTACATCTTAGAGAACTTACCACACTATGCCTCATATACAGGAAAACATAATTCACTGCTATATATGTATTTAATCATCCTAATGTTCTCCTTTGTAGCACACCTTTCCTTTCTGACATAAATGAACATATTAAGCTGAAATGTTTCACTCTGCTTTGTTTGCCTAAGGTAATCAACACATTCACAAAATAAACAGGTTATTCATTAGATAGTACCACTTCCCTAGGGTTTTTAAATTTACTTATACTTGCACTATTACACATATGAGCTGGTTATATTGACACGTGTCTTGATGAGCCAAAGGCTTCCATAGAGCTGGCATGACTTTAGCATTCTTCTGTACCATTAAGGCTATTTGAGCATCAGGCCATCAACCTACAGCAGGAACTGCTGCTGTATATTTAATTACGTGTAGTTGTGTAATGAGGGCCAGGGAAAAGACAGAAGCTCTGATTTTAAAAGAATCTTCAGTGAAGCATTTTATTTTACTGTAGAAAACCTGATTTGGAAAAAAGGACTATTTTTACATGTTAACAAAATTGGTAACAATTTCAATTAAAAAAGCTTGACACATCTGTGACCAAAAAATTTGAAGACTTTTATATATTTATAAAAGGTGAGCATTCTTAACTCAGTTTATACAACTCTGATCTAATTAAATTCCCTCTTTTAGAAGAACTATAATAATAATAGGAGAATCTACACAGATTTGCATTTGAAATCTGCTGTTTGTTCATTTAAAAAAACCTTTAAGCCTATTTTGAGAAATAATCAAACCAATTCCAAGTATCATTTAATATCTAGCTAGTATAAAATCAGATTGATTCTTCTTTTCATCAAAGGGCCTCTCTCAGCTGCTGCATGGACACAAAAATTCCTTGGATCACCCATGTTCCAGACTTGTTCAATCCTCTACCCAGCAGACCACACAGCTGAAACTGTCAGGGACCCCAGGTACTCAAGACAGCAGAGAAAAGAAGCAGTCAAACAATTGTTGTCTGGTTTTCAGGCTGCTCAGGAGTCTATTACCTTCACTTCATGCTATTAGTGAATATTTTTGTAAATATTTTGTAGCTATTACAAAACAGTTAGCTAGACTCATACACACAGTATTATTGTGTACAATATCTAAAATGATTGCAGGAAGGAGCAAAGTATACTGGATGCAGTATCACCTTGCTGACAGGTTTCTAAACACGCAACCCTACTGTAAAATCCTTAACACTGTTATGTGCATCTGTGCTGGCTAGGCCTGATTTTATGAAAGATGGCAAAAGACATTAGAAACGGTAACCTAGAATAAAAGCATCAAATGTACTCTGGTAACAGTCAAATCAAATTAACAGAATGGGAACATGAAAGCCAAATTGTTTCAGGCCTCTATTGCATTGTCCCTAACCAACATCTCCCATTAATCTAGTACTATGAATGCATGTATAGAGTCCAGTCAACTCCTAAATACAACAGAACAGTTCTTCTATTGGTTATGGCATTTTCTGGTTCCCCCAAGTGGGAAAAGTTTGTGGGAGAATGATCTCAAAATATTCTTGGAAAGCAAGCTGCAGTTTTACATACATCCCTGGTGCCCATCCAACCTGCAGATAAGTTACCAATGCTGTTTAACTTACCACCACCACCTATTTAGCAACAAAATAGTTGGTTAGTGTCAATTAGCAGCTTGTCATTTCCCTGCTTAGACCTCAGAAATAAATATTTATGCTATATTGAGCTAAAAAATGTCTTTAATGACCCACATACAGAAGTTAAATTGTCCTGCAGAGTATCACAGGCCAGTTCCCAAAAGGATTCTGCTTTTAAATACCATATTCCAGAATGTCTTGTGCCCACAGTGCTACACATGTATTAGAGTAAATACAGCACCAACATAGGCAAGTAGGCATCGGCACATACGAACAACACTAACATAAGCTGTTATGTGACCTCACCATGCAAGCCAAACCACAAAATACGCCGATGCTTCATTGTCATTAAGTGAAATGTATCTTAAATTTGCCTTCTGTATCATATTTGTGTTTCAACCCACAATTATAAACTTTTCCTTTCAATTTCTAAATCCTATTGCCACCTCACAGAAATAAACATAGAGTAAGTATGGTGTGTTTAAGATGCTTTGAATTACAGTCCTTGATGCTTTTAAATATTTCATTTTTCCTGATAAGAGACTAATACAAGTAATTTTTAAATATGCAAGCAGGTCTCCTAAATTAAAAAACAAACAAAAAAACCACCAAAAAACCCCAAACCAAACCGACAAACAATTACACTTTAATACCTGTTCTTTGAAGAACAAGGGCTGGAATACTGAACCTTGCAAGAAATAAAACCTTTGCTTACTTCACAAAAAGCTATTTAACCCAGTAAGACAAGAATGAGATCACATAATAGTCAGACACATGCAAGGAAATAAACTACCAAACCTCCATGGATAAGTATCTGGAGTGAAACTACAGCCTAAACTAGAGATGCAAAATCATTATATCAAGCAGAATAAACTAGCAATAACTCTGTTCTACATAACTTGTTAGTATGACCGATTGGGCCATTCACTGACATAACCTGTTACTTCATGGAAGAATCAGAAGTGATTGTCATCTGTAACTTACAGACTGAATGACAGGATTCTGGTCAGTTATTACAGAAGTACAATCCTTCACAAAAGAGAAGGGAAGTCCCAAGTTATAGCCTGTTTAAGGGAAGTCCCAAGTTATAGCCTGTTTAAGATTGAACACACTGCATGCTTCAGATTATCTACTGTGACACAAAAGAAGGTGCTTTCTGGTTTGTTTTTAAATAGGTTAAATAGTTTCTGCTGAAACACAATTTAGCTAGTTGAAAAAAAAGTTTTAGTTGTCAAACTATGTACTCTTTCCCTTCCCCTCCTTTTCAGACAGGATCCTTTTGATCCCATCTACTCCAACTTCTATATAGCAGTCAGGAAACCAAGATCGTCATCATAGGGAACCCACTCAGCAGACTCAAAAAGTTCTTCTGGTACTGTCCACAACTCCTCTCTTGCTAAGTTATTCCTATTCATGCTAGTCAAAGAGTGCTGGATATACTGAAAAAGAGCCTTTAGCGGTCAAAAAAATTACAGTGGATCTGGCAATACTTTTTTCCATCTAAACGAGGATTATAAGACAACATCAGTTGATATTACAGTCTAATGTGCTGAAAAGCAAAGTCTGACAACACAAGGCTCCAAAGTTTATTTCATTAAACATTATACAGTGTTATGTACAGGGGGAAGAAAAAATAGCTATACTACGTTCTAGAAATCCTATTTAATGTTATAAGCCAAAGATCTGCACTACAGTTAAATTACATTAGGCTGTTTCTTTCTCTTATCAACTACTACAGTTATACCCACCTGTTACATTCACTGCTGGCCCAGTCTCGTACTGTGGAACTCCCGAGTTCTGTCTCACACCAAACAGTATACCAGATGTATTATCTGGTGCAGCTGGTGGAGAATCCATAATATAATCCTAATAAGATATTTTCAAGAGGGAAAAGAAATTTGAGGTTTAACATTTTTTTACTTGCAGGCTTCAAAGGGTTTCTTTTAAAAACATATGATTGCTTAAAAGTACTCTTAAGTACTCAGCTGTAAATCAAGTTAATTACAATCTCCCCAGAATAGTTTCTTTCGACATTTTAATAAGTTTGCAACTCTCATCAGTGGTTGTTAATTTATTCATAGCTGTGTATCAGAATAGTAAAAACAACCATAAGACCTAGGAAAGTCCATTTTATGAAATATTACTAAACCTGTTTGAATTGCTAATTGTAACTGCTTTTGTTCAAAAGTCTGATGATGATTGAAATTATACTGCAATTGTTTTTCAAAAAACTCTACTACTTTCTTCCTTCAACCCAAACTCAGGCATTGGCCTGTTACTCTTGTGTAACAGCTAGCTGCCTTGTAAAAGATCAGAAAACAGAACTCAAAAGTAGCACAAACTTGCAGCAAGCAGAAGCTTCTCAAAGCAAGATGATATTAAATCAATCAAATTCTTCTAAGTGGTCAAAATTTAATGAAAATAAGTGTATCTATAGCATGTTGACTGGGAATGGCACTCATTTATGATATAACTAAGGGCTTTTTTTTCTTTTATGTAGAGTAATTTCATAAGAACTTCTGGAAATAACACAATCAGACTCTTTTCAAAGCACAGCTAACCTAAAAGTTGGTCCATGTTTCTCAGTGCCTTGTTACATTAAGTTTTGAGCATCTCCAAGTACACATATTTTCTTACCCTTCAGTTTAAAAGGTTTGCCCTTTAGTACTACATATAACCTAAAAAATGAAATAGTCTACATTTCTTGGCTCCAACACTGGAAACTGTTAAAACTAAACACCTTCACTGATCACTCAACAGATAACATTTGGAGGGAAAAGAAACATAAAATTTAGTTCTCTTTACAGATATTCAAGGTTCGGGGGCAAGGTAGGAGAAACACACTTTCCAAGATTCATCAATATTGCTCACATCTTAACATGCCACTCACCCCAACACAATCAATCTGAAACATGAAATATTTTCAGCAATAGCAATAAGGAGTTAAGAAAAGCCTTACAATAGAGTTAGGTTTAATTTCAACATTAAGGAATGAATGGCAAAATACTGGCACTTGATCCTTCTACTCAAATAATTCAATTGGTTGCACTTCATCAAGCTGTACTGTGAAACAAAAAATTTGACAAAAGTAGCTCCATTTTCCTAGAAATAATAATAAAAATATCACGCAAAACATACACAGACTTTGTCATTAGTGTATCCATGAGACAAAGGCCAAAATACTTTTTGCTGTAAAGAACAATCTCATAAAATGCTTCTCATTCACAACTGTGCTATTATTTGAAAACATCCCTGTGGAAGTTATCACATTTTTAACTACCATCATGATGACTCAACTTGATGGAAAGGCTAAAGTGCACAAGTACACATACAGGTATGATAATCCATTTTAGGACCAAGTACCAGAAAAGATTTGGGAAGAGAGGAAAAAAAAAAAAAAAAGGAAGATGCTTCTCCCCATCCCACCTTTTTGTTGTACATCTCCTAAATGAAGACCCTGCAGGACCTTAATGATAACGAAGAGCCATTCTTTCCTCTTGTGAGTGACCTCATCCAATCTAACCAAATTAAACATAAATGTTCAGGAGTAGTTGTGGAAATAGTTACTAAATTTCTCTGCTCTATTTGTTACAAGTAACAGCTACATGATCTGCAGTCACAAGAGAGCAGGTGTTACTGTAGCGACAATGGTTTCAGGCTAGCCAGTGAAATTACAAGCAAAGCAACTTAGCCTGCAAACCCCACTTCAAGCACAACTAATGCTCAGGTGGCATGCCTGTGGTAGGCTCTTAAGTGTGGAGGTCTATGCACACCTGTACATTTGAAATATGGCCAGTAGCTACACACAAAATCTCCTTCTCTTACTACTCTGTGGTTTGTTCATTTTTATGTGCTGCTAACATTTTAACTTTCTTCAGAATAATAGCCCGGATATTTTGATGGCATGTGTACATCTCTCTAGTATATACTAAACGTATTTGGTGAGCAAAAAAGTTAAAACAGACAACCTAGAAATTCAAAGTCTCATAATTTTCAAAATGTCCTTTCCTGGTTACAATTATTCTTGTCACACAATCTGGCTCTGTCATTTTACATACAGAAAAAACCAGTATCTTCCCCCATGCTTTAAAAGGCAAAAATGTTTTAAAGAAAAAAACAGAACAGCTTTACCACATTGATGTAAAAAAAAATAAAAATCAACCTAACATGTACAGGTGCTCTCACATGCAGAAAGACAAAACCCAACACCTTTATAAATTAAGTTCCTAAGGCTCAAGTGAAGAAAAATAATCCACCACCACTCTTAGCTTTCCAAGCAACTAGTGAAAATACTGGGTTCATACTGTGCATCCTAGATTTCCTGTGGAAACCAACATGATAATTGGTAACCAAATCCACACAGAGCAATTACAATGCATGGTATTGGACCTTTGCTCTCCCAAAAGCAACTAGGAACAAGCAGAACCTGAATCACATTCAGACTGAGGAAAGTGCCTATTAAGTAGGGGAAGATATGCTCAGAATTGGCTGGAGAGTATTCTGAGCACTGCATTACAGAAAATCTTCACTACTAAGAATAAATTTTTCTTGAAGAAGAGGATAGCCCTATGGTATCATATACAACAGCAGTAGCTCTGACTGAATTGGAATTGCTGTAAACAGTACGTCTGAAGCCAAATTCAACTCAGAATTTCTGGAACTGCATTAATGTCGTGCAGTAACAAGAATACAAAAACTAGATTTTTACAGGAAGTCAGTGAATCAAGCCTGAGATTGGAAAAGAGGCATTTCAGTAATAAAACTGGAATACCAAACATTGACAAAAGGTAAATTATAGACCTATGTGTTATGAAAAGGAGGAAGTATGTGTTTAAACCCAGCTGGTGGTCAAAAGCAATCAGTTCGCACAGAAAAAACTTTGACATCCTGAGATTAAAAAATATTGCACCATATAAAGAATGCAAAGGCACTCTGAAGGATGTTCAGCTAAAAAGGAGTCCTGACACAGTGTCTAGTCATACCTCACAGTCATCTTGTCACAGAATGCCCAAGGCAGAAAAATAGACAATATAAAACAGTGGCCCCAAGTGAAATAAAGACTAGATAAAGCGGGGGGCGGGGGGGGGGGGGGGAATAATCCAAAAAACCTAAGGAGCTCTTGAATGAAGACAATTCAAACCAAGGACGTGAACCAAAATATAGTTACTATACGTATGACACTAAGAACAACAAATGACATAATGTGGCAGGAGTGATATTAAAAATCACAGAACTTTGCCCAAGACACTAAACTATAGCACCCCCCTAAAAAAATAAAGCACACCAAACAATCCTCTTTCCCCATAAAAAGTATAACATAATCAAGTGGCAGGAACAATACAAAAACAAGAAAACAAATTGTTCTAGGTAAGGCTGAAATTGGAAATACAATTCTGAATCTAGAAAAGTTAAGTTGAAGAGATGGAAGATTCACTTTCACCATGTCTTAAGCAAGGAAAAAAACCCAGGAAAATCCTCCTAAAGGTACTGAAGAATTTCTTAACATCCAAAGAAAAGGATGTTAACATTTTGGATAACTTAAAATAGTTAAGAGCTCACGAAAGCCATGATCAAAATGTCAACACTGTAAAGAAACCATATAATAATTTCAATCGTAGAAGTTTTAAGAGACCATAGAATATGTATGCACTGGATATCACAGAAAAGGATGCATTGCTTTGTAGAGCATGTCAGACTAACTTGGAATAGACAGAACTGATAAATACACGGTTAGAGATCCTTTTCCATGCTGTGTACCTTGAAAAGTCCTATTTCAGGCTGCGACTTCTTCAAACAGGTGTTCCTCTACTCTGCCAGGGAAGAGCAACAACCTGCAGATTTTGGCAAATTAAGACTGTAAAACTTAACTAAAGTCTCATCTGTGACACTCCCGTTGAAAGTAAACTCGATGAATGTGAAAGCACTCTCACAAAAAGAAGAGCTGTGTGCACAGCGTCTTTAAAGGAAATCCCTGTCTCATGAGTTATGTCCAGCTTGCTTACACCTTTTGGAGAAGTTCAGCTTTTCTAGGACTGTTTACCCTAAGGTTTTCTAACAAAAACAACGTAGAGGCCACTAGCAGCTTTATCTATTAGAATAAAAACATGAGCATCTATGTGCGAGGGAAGTAAAGCAGGGGGCTTTCTTTTGCAGTAAAGATTCTGCAAGATATCCTAGCACTCCTTTGAAGGAGTTAATAAAGCATACTATGCCATAAGTAAACATTTATGTAAATAAAATTCACAGACTTGAAACATGTAAATTAGCAGATCTTTCTGTATTGATCTGCCTTGCTTTACAAACATAGATTTAAGAGGACTCTAGAGGCAACCTAGATATCCTACTGATATCTGGACTTTTGATTACATCATTTTTTAGGCCTTCTTAGAAACAGTAACAGACTGATTTAGCTAACCCACTTCACTAGACATGTCCACAATCTCTCTCTGCAAACTAACAATCAACTGCTGAAGACTCAAAATTGGAAAGTATGAGTTCTTCCCTAATGAATCTGCCAGAGACTCAGTTACCCAGTTGATAGGCAATGATTACACTGCATTATTTTTCTTAAAATACAGCCCCCCCATCAGCAGTGCTTTAGCCACAAGTCTTAAAAACACCACCTAGTTCTCATGTTTTAATGGCCTTATTAACTATGTTCATTCAGATTGATTGCCCTGTTCAGCAATTGCAGAATACATTAGGCTGCATGATTTTTATTTATACCAGAAGACTGACAGCTGGGACAACTGCAGGTGTATGTATTTGCAGGGACAGTAGAGATGGTGCCTACCATCAGGCATCATTTTAACCTGACAGTAGTAGCTAATACTATAGACACATTGTCTAAACAGTTTCAGCTTAAATTATTTTCAATAAAGGTATTTCATCATAGTTTACCTCACTAAAAATATGAAATTTTAATCTTCATTCTTTCTCTCTCACAAATGTCCAACAGCTAAGGCAACAAAACCAGCATCTAACTTGACTCCCTAAAGTTATCATTCTGAGGTTCTGTAGCAATCCAGGAAGATCTATGATACATGATGTATGTGCATAATTCCCTTGGGCTTTTAAAACAAAATAAGTATGTCATCAAACTGTTTCATCTACTGACCCTGCAACTTTTGGTTGCTTAAGTCCTCCTTACCATACTACTGTTTCATTGCAATTGCCATATGAACCAAAAAGCTTAAGAAGTGAAAATCCCAAGAGAGGCACTATAAAAATCAGGTCAGAAAACCACAAAGTTACTTTAAACACCAAATGCAAGCTATTAAAAAATAAGATTAATTTATCAATACGGAGGAACCGTCTCTGAGCAAAGAAATCTGCAAAATTTAGAGAATGAGAATTTCCTTCATTTCTCCACATAACATAAACAACCTAAATGGTACTGGTTTCTCTGATGTCTAAGATTTTCATTCAACAATTGCAACAATTCCACGGTTACTAAAGCTATCATCTTTGAGCCTTGCAAATCAGTATTTTCAAACATGTATTTTAATTCACCAGTGCAAGGTTATGGTCCTAGAATCTTTACAGTTTACATAATGCTAGTCTACAATCTAGTCAAGGTCTTCAAATTACTAGACTGAGTCAGTATGTTCCTCACTAATTCATTCACAAGTAATTGCACCTGAGTGTTTTACAGTTTGAGGGAATAAAAATTTACCTGATTGAGTATTACAGGCTGTGCTGTTACAGTAGTCACTGGCCTGGATACAGGTTGAGCCACTACCGGAACCGTGATATTTCTTGATACTGGTTGTGTGGTCACTGGAATGGTTACAGATCTGCTAACAGGCTGCGATATTCCAGAACTTGACCCAGGCATCTGTTGTGTTGATAAACATCCAGCAACTGGTCTCTGCAGTATTTGTGAAGTTCCTGAAACATTCACTGGTATAGACAATGGCTGAACTGCTACAGAGCTAGCTGTAGGTCTGGATACAGACTGAAAGACTGATGAAACAGGCATGGCACTGGGGCTGGAGGCAGGTGTCGCATAATGGTGACTGTCAGGCTTGAATGTAGCAACTGTACCTGTTTACAAAGGATTCCAAAGTTATCTTTATATAATTTTGCAGTCAGATGTTTCATAAGTGTTGTGGATTTTTTGTTTTTAATTACCATATTAGGACAATAAAGTACCTCTACTGGGTGCACCATTCTGTATCCCCCTTCGTGATGAGCTGAGGTTGACTCTGTTCAATATATCTGTCAAAAGTTACATTTATCTTAATTGCAGTTAAATTAATAGCTTAATTGCTTTTCAAATTAAAAGTAGCATTCCTATCCACTAATTAAGCCAATTAGGTTTTGACTTATAAATTAGAATATAATTTTTTTAAAAAATACCTGGCAAAACAAAGTGTCATTTGTACAAATTAAGATACATTCTTCTACCCCCCTTCTCTTAGGTTAAGCTAGTTCACCTAAGAATCTCAGTTTTTATTTTCTCGCAGGTAGATTAACACACAAGTAAGAATGCAAACAAAAAAAAAAAGAACACTTCATAAATATTTAGCTTTGCTGGTTATAATGCATTTATTCACTTCTGTTTCTCATGTACATAATAAATTCCCCAAATACTAGAACTGCTCTAAACTAAAGGAAGCATTTTCTCTAAACTGGTAACTACGCAATTTGCTTTTGTATTACAGGAAAATACAGCACTTACAAACTTGTTTTTAGACATCTCCATTTTCCAATGTGAAAGAAAAATCAATAGACCAGCAATCAAAGGAGTTGTGCTGGAATTGCATTACAAGAGGACTGATTTACTTACATATCCTACATGGCAGTCTATGACCAGAGTTCTAGCTCATCAGAAACACATGGAATTTCTTAGATTTGATGTTTACTCCTTAACTAATGCCACCAATATTTCCCAGCTTTTTATGTCTTAGTCTGGGGCTTCGCATGATTCCAGAATGTTATAAAAATATTCATCAAATCAAATATTTTCCTACCGCCAGATTCTCAATTCCATTGGTGTTGCTGTCAAGTTTCTTGCTCTGACATGTGAAAATATGCGTATGAAATCAGATTGATCCTCCAATAGCTAACCAACAAGGTTTAAAGTACCTTCTCAAACCTGGGTAAAATCACATCAGGATCTCAAACAATAGATCTTAGACTATCTACACATTGTGTTCTACAACCTTAAGGCTGTTTCCACCAGCAATGGCTCATCAGTATATACTACTCAGGCTGATAAAACTAATAGCAGTAGAGCTCAGAAGATCACAGCTTTCAGCCTGTCACCGGCATTTAGAACATACCAATAAAAAAGCAGCTGCAACAAAGAGATCCAAACAGGTTTCCATTTTTTAAGATATGACAAAATTTTGTCCTGTAATAGTAATACTAGTTTTACTTCAACACAAAACAGTAACTATAAGCAAGCATTAACTTAATTCAGGATTTAGCTGAATACATACTTTTTTTGTGTTTGTTAATAAATCTATACCTCACACTTGAATTCCAGAGTGAAATGAAACTAAAACCTTCATCTACCTACAAAAAAAAAGCTATCCTAAAAGTTGTCTCAGAAAGCACATTCAGCTTCAGACAGTCTGATATGCACACAATTCATATCCTAGAACACAAAGGTAGATTTTACTATATATTTTTAAAGGTATATTTTTTAAAAATAACATTTCAGGAAGTCAGTGAAATTATAAGCTAGATTTACATGACAACTAGTTCACCATAGACTTGATATGCCCTTTCCCCTCCCCCATCAAAGTGTTATTTGTCCTGTTTAATAACACTGAAGTATAAGAAAGCTAACATGCAGAACAACATTTTAAAGTAGCAACAAATTTATCATTATGAAAAAGGAAACAAGAAAAATGAGCAGTAACTATAGGGAAAATGAGCAGTTGCTGGAAATGGTAAAGGGAACAAAGTGTTAATTACTTTTCATCCCAGTCAAACTAATCCTTCAGTACATGAGAAGAGACACTTTATCGTACATGACACTGTGCCAGCAGTTCAAAGTTGGGATTTTAACTATTTCCTTCAAGTTTTCCACACCAGTCTGTATAAAAACTGATAATTGCATTGTCAGGAAAAGGTTAAAAAAATTGCTATGTATTGCAGAAAATATACCATTCAGAAAAATTAAGAACTACTAGTGAGTCTCCATTTGTCATCTAATTTTTCATCTGATCACACAGGAATTCTTAGGTAAAAACTAAACAACAGTGATAAGCGAAGTTGAGTTCATTGTGTCTTGCCTATCACCAATAACAAACTGAAGCCTGACTAGTGCCAGGTAGTACTACTTACAAGCCAAAGAAGAACTGAGGTCATTCTTCCATAGCTGTTTTTGATAGTGAAGTAGAAGATTACAAAGAGAAAAGTTGAGGGAAGGAAAAGAGATAAAGTAAAAAGTTATACCATAAGTGATTTTACTTGTGTCAGGACCGAGTATGGACAGCACTAGAATAAGATGCATACGTTTTAAGTCTCTATCTTTTACCTGAGTTCTTGAAGTGCTGAATCATATCACAACTACGGTTTTCACCTGAACTATTTCTATCCTTTATGACTACAAAAAAATCTTGAGACTACAATGACTGCAATGAAACTTGGCATATTTGATGTTCCAACGTATCCCTACTGCCTTAACAGTTGTTCTATGCCATGACCTACTGCCAATGACCAACAGCAATCCAGAGGTCTCTGGACCTTTCAGAAAACAGTAAAGGTATTTTTCAGTCCTTCTAGAGGTTTGTAACTGCAGAAAACTTCTTGGAGCAATTTTAAAATATTCTTCAAATTTTCAAGAGGATCTAGAATATTTTTAAAATATTCAAAAAGATTAAACCTTAAGATCTTTGGGTAGAAGAACTTTAACATCAGCTTCAGTATTTCTTTAATATGTAAAACAATTTTCCACTTTTTTAAGCTAGTTTAAGAACCATTAGACTTACTATCCCAGTAAGTAACAAAGTAAAATAGAGTTCAGATGCAAGATGAAAGTATTGTGAACTAAAATGACTGAACAACTAATAATAGCTCCAAAGTCCATGCAGCAGAGTGTGACAGAGAGCCTAGTTTAACATTTTGTCTTGAGATGCTTCACTGCAAACTATACACCTTCAGAAAATGACTATAGAAATGCTGGATACAAGCATAGCAGAGATGAGGCAGAAGCGGAAAGCATTAAACCTCACCAGGCAGTCTTGTGTATTCAATAGCTACAGAAACCTTAGGTCAAACCTCTGAACAATTGATTACAAGATGGCCACACACAGAAATCAAAGTTTCACTACTAAAATTAATTTAAATAACAAAAATAATGTTCTCCTTTACTTACCTGCCAAAGCCCAAGCACAGGACAAACATGGAATCCTGACACATCTGCTGTCATCACAACCACCTAACCTCACTCCCTGCACTAGGAGAAAACTACAGAACTCGATGAAAAAAACTCTTTATTTTACAGGGGATGAATGGATTTATTAATAAAAAAATCTCTTACTTAACAGAGAGGCTTCTACTATTTTCACATTAATCGCTTTTCCTGATTGTGCTTTTATTATAGACTCTTAAGACAGTTACCTTGGTTTTGTTAGAATGATGTCCACCAACACACAAAATGTGGGGTGAAGAAAAAAGAGGGACCGTAACATGAAGACTTAAGTTCATGCACATTCCTTTAGTAGGAGACACCTCCAAGTGTCTAACTAAATATCAGCTATATTGAGAGCAATTGCATGCATGTTTCAGGATTGTATATATTGGATTTTTAACCATATTGTTAATGCTAAAACCTTCAAACGTCCTTGTTTTGACTTTAGAGATTTAAGATTAGAGGTAGACAGAGCTGTGCATAACCTGGGTTTTAGGACAGAATTTCTTAAGAATTCCAATTTTAAGTATGACAGCGACCTAAAAAACAGCTTTAAGATATAGAACTTCTTAAGTATTACTGCTAAAAATTCTGTATTTTAAAAGTAAGTTTAAAGTCTTATACCTTGAAATAACTGTTTTAAACTATGGGAAATGTTATCTTACATGTACTAGCTGGCTTCGAGCTTGAGATTTCCCCAACAAAGATTGGCTCATCATCATCATCATCATCATCCTCCTCCACTTCTTTCACTCTCTTTTGCCATGGTTCTAGCTCCTCTTCTTCACATTCCATAAATAATTCTGCCATCTTGAGACTAGACAGTAAAAAACAAAACACACATACCAAAACATTCAGCACTTCCATGAAACAAATGTTTCACTGTTCAGTAAAGATTACTGCACTTGACAATAATTCCCATAGAATGGTCTTTTTCACCTGCTCCCCCACCATGTACAGGCTGAACCTGATCTGATATAGGTGATCTTCAAAGATCAACACCACATCACCTTTCTGATAATTACTTGAATTCTCATCTTTGCCATTAAAGATAAGAAAAGAGCAAAGGTATCCTCTACACAATTTAAGCTATTTTTGTATAATCCATCAGTAACTATCAGAGGGAGCCTCTGACACCACAGTGAAAGGTATCTTTTAAAGAATACTCCTATTCCAGGTAAGTGATTCACAAGAAATGTGAAGACCCTACTGAGAAGCATGTAATATACCTGGCACAAGTGAGTTATTGGAACACAAGTTACAGCTTTATTCTCTTTACATCTAAAAAACCCAATCCAACCCAAACCCCACCAAAACCCACAACCTACCGTAGCCCCACAAGTTTTGTAAGGTTTTGCCAGCGCTTCCCATATAGTCACATTTTCTTTAAAACCCAACGAAAACAAAACAAAACTTCCCAAAACCCACACATCAAAAAACAAAGCACCCACTAAAAAACTCTCAAACAAAAAACCCCACAACAACAAAACCCCCAAACCATACCCACAAAGCATTGCATAGTGTTTTAATTATCAATTTGGACTTAATAAAAATTTTGTATAGATCTCATTAGACTGAGTCCCTTGTGCTTGGAGACTTGCTCTTGCAGTAAGGAAAAAAAGTAATGCACGAAAATAGTAATGAAAATATGTAGCTTTTGGAATTAACCACATTAACATCAGCACCTCTAATCGCAACTGGGTTTATTTGCTTTTTTAAATAAATGGTGATGGTCAATGAAGTTTTCTTCTTTCTTTTCACATCCTCTAACATAATCGTGAAAGTATTTCTGAATAATACAGAAAATATGAAACTTTTAGTTTTCTTTACACACACTACCGATAATCCAATTTATAGTAAGAACCAGTAATTTCATAAAACCACAGGGCTGTCTCAGCTATAACCAGGATCAGGATCCCAATACAACAGCATTTGCTTTGCCTAAGACACAGAGCTTCATAAAATTCAATGTCTCCATTTTTCGGTAGACTGGAGGGGAAACAATATAGTTTTGCATGAGGAACCCAACAGTAACTCCAGTCAATATAGGAATTCCTTGAAAATCATGAGCAGTTAAGCACATGAAATTCATCATTGGACTGTTTTGACAAAAAAGTTAAGAATATCTGAGCAACATTTCCTTTCATGAAAGCCACAATCAATAAAAGAATATTTCTAGTCTTATTACCAGGCTACTGCCAACAAAAAACATTAGCAATACTTCTCTTGTTCTTGTGCTGATGCAACACTTACCTGACAAAGCAAACTAGTTAAGGAAGCTTGACTTCCCACTATTATGCAGTGATAGTTCTCTTACAGTTCAACTCCCTAAACCTTATAGCCAGGGCATCAGCCCAGCACTAACATTATGATTATGTCATTAAAGACTATCAAACCTTATACACAAGGTGACAAAATCAAGATTACATGCATAATCATAAACTGATATTTTAAAGTAAATTATTCATCTTGTAAGATGACAAGGGTGTTTATTCAACACATTTTTCTGTACAATTGCTCATTATTTTCTCCTTTCCAAAAAATATTTCAAGAGCAACATATATATTAAACACTGAGTCATTTCTTTTTTGAAAGTATAATTATGCAAAACTAAGAATACCCCTCATTATCTATCAACAGTGTTTGAAATGGAAGTCTTCAGCACAGGCACAGTGAGAAACTGTCTAATATCTAATAAGACAATATCAGGATAGGAGTAATGAGCTGCTAGATTTGGTGATGGGCTGTAGAAATAATTAGTGTGCAATAGCTTATCACAAGGGAGCAGACAGAATTGTGTCCCTACTTGCATTAAAGTGCATAAGAATGGGGCTGCTGGTGTTACACGCCAAGTCATAGGGATAATAGCAAAGCTATACTCCTTCCTTCCTCCATCAGCTCAGGGTGCTGAAGTTAAACATGGTGCTAGGAAAGAAGAGGGTAAGACACTATACCAGATTCTTGTCACAGGAAAAAAAGGAAGAGTTTGAAGCCAGTTTCCACTTGACAGAGACAACTGGGGCCATGTGGCACGACTTGGAAAGAGAATCAAGCCTGACCCGCCTCTGTAGAAGGACATCCCTTAGAACGACTCTTCTTTACTAACACAGTGGCAAAGTTTATTAGACCTCAAGGCAAAATGAAAGACGATTTTCAGAAACTTTTTTCATGGAACTGACAACATAAGTATGAGTTGTGAGTTATTTAAAAAAAAAGTTTTATTTGACCTCAGGAAAAAAAATATTCAGTTATAAAATGTGCTCAGAGAGTGCAAATGAAAGGACATGCAATTTATATTTAAAAAGATCAAATAGGCATTAGCAATCTATATGTTAGCAGAATTCTAATAACATACATGTGATAACCTCAGCTATGCTATAATGCAGTTTTTTGTTTTGTTTTTACACAGTTAAAAGTAATTTTATAACATAGGCATGGACTTTTAAAATATTACACCAACTGGTGGCACCTCTTATGGACATTTCATTTTATGAATCAGGATGTTCATATTTAGTTTCTCAAAAGGTGACTCAAAATGTATGGCAGCTTTTAAAAGGCAAGTATCATTTCAGATCTTTTAATCCAATTTTTTTATTTCAATGCTATTATTTGAAGCCAAGCTTTCACCAACTTTTTTCCCCTGGCAAGAAAGCCAGCCTAATGAGTTCCCACTCGGCTCCCTCAGTTGTGCTAGTACAACTTTTCACAGGACTATATGACGTGAACCACTGCAGGTTAAAAATAACCTGGCCCACTAACAGTTTTACTGGCACAACTGAGAGGTCAAAAAAAATATTTGTGGCCTGAGCAATCAAAGTTGCAGTAAGGGGGAATGGATTTGATTGCAGGAGGTATGCAGGAACTGCTCAAATGGTCTCCATTGCCAAAGGAAACATCTACATTCATTTTTAGAGTACAACTAGCTTCCAAGTTTTCGGCTTCTTTAACTATTTTAACCTAGAAAATGTATTCCAGGAATCCTGCTAGTGGTTGCTCTCAAAGCCAAAACCAACAGTGAATCCTTCCCCCCTCTCCCCAAATAATTCCCCGTGGAGGTACAGATGCCAGGATAAAAAAGGTAAACCTATTGACTATAGACTTTATTTTCCTAATTTTTTAGTATGTATAAACATATATACACATTCATACACACATTTCTTTAAAGGTAGTCCATGGACCCGAGAGATCCAAAACTCCAATGACATTCTATATGTATATAATAAAAGAAACCGTTTAAACCATTGTTCTAAGCTGAAAAGTGTCAAAATTGTGAACAAGTTCTTTAAAACATGCAAAAAATATCATTAGATTATATGAAGATATTGCTTTTAAAGGCAACTGCCCAGCAAAAACTAAGGCTAGTCATGAAAGTTCATTAGGCAGGTGCAGAGAATCAACAACCTGCAAAAACAAGTCCATGGAACACTGTTACAGTTACTAGACAAGCAGTGAACTAAAAACCTGATACAGGACAAAAAAAATTGAACTCACTGCACAAAAGAACAATAAGATTCTGATGAAATAAGTGTTTTAAAAGCACTAGTGTAGACATCTTTATTTATCGTGGCGATTACATTTAAAGATACCCAACTTCATTAAAAGCCAGTTGTATTTATAATCTTTTTTTTTTTTTACTGTTAGGATTTAAAAGCAATCACACAGAAACAACAAAAATGATACAAATATTAGTAAATGTAACAAGAGTGTAACAGCTGTAGTGAAAACAGCAAGAAGTGATCTGTAGAAGTGCACCTTAAAGATACACAGAAATGAATACTATCGAAAATAATGGCAAATGCAGCTGCAATAAGATTTAGTTACTGAAAACCCATTTATTACTTTAGATGCAATTCACCTGTTCCACTCTTAAGGTCAAGTCAGCTTTCCAATACTCAATACTTGTTTGGATTGGCTTAAAATAACTGAAACCAAATCAGTAGTATGAAATTTGTAGTGAGCTTAAAGAGTGAGTGCACCTACGTTAAACAAAGTTCTCAGACTAGCCTTGTTTGTCATCTTTCCGTAACAGTATTATCAGTGAATTATTCGAGCATTTTCTTCCTCCCGTTTAATAGCTACAGTCCAAATGAACAGGGAAGTTACATTATTTGCGACACAGATCATACGGTAAGCACCCAGATTGTATTTTTCAGATGACCTCCCATACATGCACATAACTTTGCACCATGTTAGTTGTAGAAGAGCATGCAAACCAGAGCTTCATCGGGACTGCGAGCAACTGTATTTTTACTGAGTGTTGCATTTGTTTCAGCAGCGAAGAACCGATGACCTAGCTGAAACTGAACCTGAAAATTTTAAAAACACGAAGTATAAACCAACCTCCCTCAAAACCAAACCTAAACAGCCGACACTACCCTCTCTGCCACGAGACAGCATAAGCTCCGCCTCGGGAAGGGCAATATCGCCTTTGCAAACCGCTCAGAAGTTCACACCCCCGAGCTGCGATGGGTGCGAGGCCGCGGGAGGAAGCCAAGTCCCCGAGGGCAGCCGAGCAGCTGCCGCTCCGCCCGCAGCGCCCCTGGCGCCGCCGCCTCTGCCGCAGCCTGACCGCCCCGCGTCCCGCCTCCCCCGTGCCGGCTGACCGCAAGGACTCGACTGAGGCTGCAGGTTCGGGTTTGGACGAGGCCCGCATACCACAGCCGCGGCGGGAGGGGAGGAGGCCCGGCGGCAAGGCCGGCACCCGCTGCCAAAGGCCGGGGGCCCCAGCCGCGGCCAGCCCCTGGACGGCGGAGGCAGGGCGAAGCGAGCCCTGCCTGGGACTCCCCTGCCGGGCTGACCCCCCACCCCCCGTTTCCCGGCGGAGCCCCGCAGGCGGCTCAAGGAAGCCCTCACGGCCCGGGGTGCCCGCTCCACAGACGCGAAGGGGTGCAAGGCCGCGCTCCGACCTAAGATGGCGTCGGTCTCGCAGGCGACAATCCCCCCGCGGCCCGCTCGCCCGCCCGCCGAGCGGCGGCTCCCTGCGCCCGGGGAGGAGGCAGGCCGCCCCGGCCGGGAGAGCCGAGGGGAAGGAAGGAGCTGCCCTTACCGTACTGCGCGTCCGGCGAGGCCTGCGACAGGCCGCCCCGCTCCCTTCCTCCCGGGCTGGCGGGGGGATGGGAGGCAGCCGAGCTGGCGGAGCCGCCTCACATCGCCGAAACGGGGCGCCCCACCTCAGCCGCTGCCAGGGGAGGAAGGGAGGGAGGGAGGGAGGGAGGGAGGCGGGGGCGACCGCGCGGCGCCCGGCGCGCTGCCTGACGGGTAGAGCGCGGGTCAGCCCCACAGCGGCGCCTGCTTTCCGGCAGCCGCGGGGCGGGGCCGCGCCGGGGCCGCGCGGGGGCGGGGCCGCGCGCCATGTGCCCGGCCTCGCGCCCCTTCCGCCAGCCGTCCGGCCCGGCCCGGCCCCGCCCGCCCGTCCGCCGCCGCCTGGGCGAGGGCTGACAGGGGCAGTCGTGACGCAGCCAGGTCCACGGTGGCACCCGCGGGCACGGAGGAGACCCGCCAGTAACATTCGCCTCAGCGGTGCCCCGTAAGTAAGCCCCGCTTGTCGAGCGAGTGAGCAGCTGTCCCTTCTGCCTGCAGGGACAGCAGGCGCGGTCTTCGGTAGGCCACGACGGGCAGTCAGGCCTTTCCTTTGTGGTACAGTTGATCACAAGCACCAGTAACTCCGCACAGCCGTGGGGCCAAACAACTCCGCACAGCCGTGGGGCCAAACAAAAGCTAGGGAAAGCCCCGAGCTGACGTTAAATATGGGCAACTGAGAATGTGACAGAGTGCGTTGCTGGAATAGTTGGAGCCTAAGATACTAGACTGAACGCTGTTCGGACTGGAGGTTCGTCGTGTGTTTTCATTGTGGGTTTTCATAGCCATTTACCCAGGAGGTTAAATAACATAATCAAAGATGTAATCATCTGTTCCAAATCTTTACTGAATAAAATGTTCCTATTACTTTCAGCAGGATGTTGCAAAACGGGTAGACGAGGCCTTAACTGAGCAGTGAAGCCATGGTCACTAGAAAACAGTCCTGGAGCACGGTATGGCAAAGAGCTGCGTTTTCACTGACCTCAGAATTTGCACATGAAGATCTCTGAATCAAAAGGTGACTAAGAAATTAATTTTTTCTCCTGTCTATAGTGCTCTCTCACCCAGGCCAACATCTGTCTAAGAATGCTCCCAAGTTCAGATTTTCTTTTTTCCCTCAGTTTTGCTGTCTGTTCTACCCTAATTTAAAAAAAAAAAAAAAAAAAAGGAAGTATCATTCTTCGTTTAGTAAAATATTAAAATGTTTCTGGTGAATTTTGAAGGTAAATAATGGGAAAGTACTTAACCATATGTCATCTGTATCTCTCAACTTTTTCAGCCCATACTTCTCACAAGTTACTATTGGTGATTTCTGCCATAGCTGCCTTCAGACATCTTCAATTTACTTACTGCAAATTCTTTCTCAAATATAGGTATTTTTCAGAAGAATAAGTGAAGCATCTTTCTCCTTGTGAACTTAAGCTCTAAAGATTTGAGTACTGTGTTTAGCCTGGAAAATATTCTGTTCATTTTCACTATTATCTTTAGATTACTGCAAAGCACTTTGGAACCTCAGAGAAGTGAAGAAAAAAATTAAACAACATTTGTAATTAAATAATTGCTGCGTAGTGATTATGCTATTAAATCATTTGGTTATTACAGTTTAGTAATTAAACAATTATTAAACTATGCCATTCTGCCAAAGTAGGAGGAAAAAAGAGAGAGAAAGAAATATTCTTGATATTTGGCAGAAAATGGAGAAAAAAGAATGGGAACTAGAGAGGGGAGCTCATTTTAGACAGAAGTGACTAAGAAGAGAGAGGTATAGTCCAGTTACTTGAAACATGAATTTTCAACTACTCGTTTACCTACTGAGAAGTCATTGCAGGTGTTTATGTTGTTTTTAAAGCAAGATAAAGAGAAGATAAGGATTACAAGGTAAAAAATTGAAAAAGTGTGAAATAACATAATTAAGATCAACTCTGCACATTTAATTTATTAATTTTATGCCTTTTGAAGGTGCACAATTGCATACTGTCTGTTCTGCAAGACCCCTACCTAAGTTCTTGGACAAATTGTTTGAATGTCATGTTTTGCATCGTCCTACAAAGCCACATGAGCAAAACAAGTTTACCAAGTGAGAATTAATAAGCATTCACAACTTTGAAACTCACAAATGAATGAAGGATAGCAAATAGCTCCCATAATTACAAAAATTTGTACTTTCCAAGGCTCCCTCAGTTTATAGATGAGCATCTTAGCTAAGCTTAGTACATAGTTAATGCGAAAGCCCTAAAACTTTGTGTTGCAACAAATAATTGGTGACTAATTAAAAAAAATTGAATGACATCTGAAAAAGCTCTTTCTAAAGAAGAGACTGAAAACTCAGTATACTGTGATATAGGTGAGCTGTGTCTCCTTAGGATGTGAAACTTCATAGACTGCATCAACAATGAAGGTGCCTTTCTAATGTTCCTCATCAGCCATGGAAATGACATGGGAGGTGCTCTGGTGGGGGCAAACAAAAACAGGGATTCCTACCCTCCACATTTTAGTAATAGTCTTTGGCAGTTATCATTACAGTGAGCCAGCAAATTGAGGCAATTAAACAACATACTCCTCTGTGGTGTCCTTGCAGTAAGAAAGGCATAGGGAGATATACCATACAGGAAGATCTGTATCTCCTGTAGTAGAAGCCAGTATGATGGAAGACATGCAGTACTTTCAAATGCAGTCTAAAAAACTGCAAGTTCTGGAGATGCTAGCCAGAATTAAGTACCGTGAAGGAAGGCTGCATTATATGTAAGAGGAGGTACTGATAAGGTAATGAGGTTTTAGCAGGGCCATGCCTGAAAACTTACAGAGAAAACTGCAAATGCGTGATATACTCTAAAAGAGAAACATAGCAGAAGCTGATTACAGAGAACAATTTTAATTCATGCAATTGGGCAGCATGCATGCACTGTTGGCCATAGTATTAAAGCTGAGCTCGAAAGCTAACTGTTCTGAATTACTTCATCTTAAACCTACTGGCTTGTGACTTAATTACTGAAGAGACATTCCTTTCCCTTCTGAGAGTTATTGACAGTAATCTCTCATCAGTTTCTGGGTTTTGTCTCAAAAGCATTGTCTGTGTGAGAGAAATCATTTGATTGCAATATCCCTCAATGGTTCAAAATGCTTCTATTGCTTGCCGCAGGTTAAAAAAACCCCACAAATAAAAGCAAGTTGCATTTGTAAACTAAAGACACTTGCTAACATAGGCTAACGCAGATGCATGGATGTAGGCAACTAGACACATTGATACTCTTAGCTCTGGCAGCTGTTAGACCTGCCAGTCCAATCAAAACCCAAAGTCTGTTAGCCGTTTATATTTTGCTTCTCCACTGTCATTCTTTTTCTTTCTTCCCAGCAAAAAAAATTGCAGCAATAGATTCATAGATTCATTCTAAGTGTAGAGTCTCTGTGTTGTTACTGTGATCTGCCCCTTCTGCTCTGCAGGTCTTTGACTTCTGTTTCTCAGTTTTTAATTGCCCACTAAACTATCATTTGTTCTATCCCAGGGGTCTGTTCCCCCACATCACCCTGTATTGACAACTGATGAATTAGCAGACAATAGTCTGATTTTGACAAGGCATACAGAAGTTTGTTAAGAAATCGCAGAAGCTGGTAGCTGTACTGCTCACAACACCAGAGGGTATAACTTACTTCCTGTCTTGCCTCCTCTGACTTTATGCTGGTAGAGGGACGAGTGCAATAAGTGAGAAATTATGAATACAGCTATCAACTTTATTCTGCCTATCAACCAGCAGTTGTTCATAGTGTTCTTATTTTGCTTATCATGTTCATGCATTTTGAGGCAAGAGTCAGTCAGCTAAGCATTAGGATTTTGCACTTGAGATAGGCAAAGGGGGGGCAAATTGGAAAACAAAGCATGTCTTCTCAAGTAGTAATTAATAACTAGCAACAAGCAACTTGCAAGACAGCAGTTGCTCTTGATTGCTTCAGCTCAAATGTTAACCAAAAAAAAAATAATCCTCATATTGATTCATAGAGACTAGAAAAGAATTAGGCAAGCAAATGTCTATCTGTCATTGATTTCTGTAAACAAAAGGCCCAGTATAATAATTCTCAAGATGGTCATCTGTTTTTCTCTTACAAAAAAAAAGCTTGGGGCTGGGAAAAAACAATCCTCATACTCTTTATGTCAATTAGCAGGTCTTTAAACAATGCATTGGTGTCTGCAAAAGGTGGATGATTACTTTTCACCCTGCTTTTTAACTTGATGATCCTTTTGATTTTTAACCACAGCCATCCCATCCATATGTAGCTAAAAGGCAAAATCCCATCAAGTATTTTTAGCAACACAAATAGTTTGGTTGAACTGCTCTTTATTTTCAGATCAAGACCAAAGAGCTAGACATTGGGAAATCAGGAATTGTAGTTGATACTTTAGAAACCTTGCTATGCAAGAACAGCAAAATATGTGCTTAAGAGCATGTAAACCA
This sequence comes from Astur gentilis, assembly GCF_929443795.1. Lineage (NCBI taxonomy): Eukaryota > Metazoa > Chordata > Aves > Accipitriformes > Accipitridae > Astur > Astur gentilis. The sequence continues at coordinate 10,425,655 of NC_064889.1, read as the reverse complement.
CCTTACCTCTTACAATGAAATCATAAGACAAGCTAGTGTTTTATTCATCTGTAGTTATAGGCTGATTCGGAAAACCTTTAACCACTCCATTAAAGATTCACAAAATCAGATACACGCTACAAATTATGTTATCTTTGGATTAAGAATTTATATAGAAATTCTTAGAACTGTTGCTATTGACATTCATCTTAGGAAATCCATTTTGTTACTATGATGACCTAACCAATTTCACTAGATAGAAAGAGTCTTCACTTCCCCAACTCTCTCCACAAGAGAGGTGAATGTGAAATAGTAGCCAAAAAAATGGAATTCACATTTCTTAACTGAAACAGTAACAGATGTCACCATAAACTATTTGTGCAAGCCTCTTACAAGTTTATAGATTTATAGATTACATAAATATGGGGACCAATTAAGCTACCACCAGCATGCAGACACCTCTGTCATAGAACTTGGAGGTCAATGTAACAGTGCCAGCAGGATTCCAATTAAAGGAAAGTACCATATACAAAGAAAGTGACAGGGAATTTAAATAGGGATCGTGAATGTACCTACACAGAAATACAAGCAGAGTACTAGGAGAACATAAAGTTATCAAACTTTTTAGAAAACAGAACTTTTAAAAATTAAAACTTTACAGTACATTTGATCAGATATTCCCTTCTGCTCTGCTGATACTAAAATATCTTACTTAATTTTCAGTTTCAGGTTGATATTTAAAAATGAACTTTCATATTTTCTTCACTATTGATTTGGTAAACAAAATTAATATTTGGTGAGAGTGGTTGAAGAGTAAAGAAATTTATAGTATGTTCTGAAAAGTCTTGAACAAAGTCCTGAAAAACAAATTTTAGATGTGGCTTGAGTTTAACATAATGCTGCCTTATTAACATCAAAGTTTACTTCATCAGAGTTACCTAGGGAGATTTTGAAGATCCCATCACTGAAGATTTTCTAGAGTAAGTTAAAACATGTAAGCAAACTTGGTACATTTGGTGCTACTATGCTACTGGGGGAAGTGCTACTAAACTACTGTGACAAATATACCTAATGATGATTTTTTTAAAACCCCTACTGAATGAGGACTTCATGTTGTATCTGCTCACTATTTGAATGTAATCTGGGAATCAGAGTGCTATTGTCTAGTTTTGATTTTGTGTGTTAGTAAAAAATCTATAGCGGAGTGAGGAAGTCTTGCTCATTAGCATTGAAGTTACGGGTTTGTTTAATATTATTTGTTATTCTTAGAGGCACTACACACATACAGCAGGTATCAACCCGCATGACATTGCAATTGGAGCTGCTGCCAAAATTTTGTTAGAATGGATATGTTCAGAAGGGAAGCCTGTAAATACGAATGCACAAACAGATACTAAATTAACATCTGCAAAACAAACACTATTCAACACATGTATGGTTTACTCAAGTAATCAAGTATTCCATAAGGTATGCTTGTAAAATTGATTGCATTTAGTCTGCTGTGGTTTGTTGTTACAGTATCATACCTTCAGGATTTTGGCACAAGTACAAACACTAAGGGGTGATCTAATCTGTTTATAACATTATTTTATAATGTTTGTTAGGCATATATAATATGTTTATACTTTCCTTTTTGAGACAATATGAAAAGTCTTAACATGCAACCCTGAAGAAAGCGTAAGCTTCCAGTCTTTTAAACTTAAAAAGTATGCTTCTGTAAATTCAGAAAAAAGCCCAACCCAAACCATAAATTGTCTTTTTAAACACTTCCAACATACCTTCATGCAGAATAATAATAATAAAAAACATTAACATCTAGGAGAGTCAGTTTCTCTTCAGCATGCATTTATTCCTGTCAACATTACTAAAACTCATCAGATGAGAACATACCCTAAACTGCTTGAAGTTACAAGAAATGTTTCAATTGGATGAGCTCTATCAGAATGAAAATGGCTACGAACAGAGCCATTGCTATTACAAATCTAGGTTGTTTATTTGGATGCAAAAGAGAAATATTTTGTAAAAAAATTTTTGTTTCCAGAAGCTTTTCATGGTGACTTTAGGTTAAAATGAAGTTACTATATTAACATTAAGAAATAAGTCTTGAAATAATTTAATTTTCATTTTAGAGATTGATTTCAGAAAATTGATGCTATATACATCCATTTATCTATTGCTACTGTCTAGTTCTCACACCAGAGACACAGGGCATACACCTTGTCTATTGGATTAATTTTTATCATTCACCTTAGAACGAATTCAATCCTAGATGTCTACTGTTGTGTATACTCCACATAGTAAAGAAAATCCAAGCAAATAACTACTTGGTTTAGCCTTTGCATCCACTTCTACTCAATTAAGTAATTCAGTAGTAAAGAACATTGTTCCAGTGGGTTGATGCCAGACATTGTTATAATACTTGGCAGAAGCCTTAAATAGCATGAAAAGTGGCATAATACCAACTCAACATATGCCCAAGAGACTCTTGTTGAAAAATGACACTACTGGGTAAAGTTTACAGTCATATTTTCTACTTTAAAAAAAAGGGGGGGGAGTAATATTTATTGTATATTTATTGGAGAAGTTGTCTTCTTGACAGCAATTGCCAGGTCATACTGCCAACTGCTGTACTGCAAGAATCCTACTGTTAGATTGGTTTCTCTCTCACTAGCCTTGTCAGAGAAAGAAAGGGCGTTGTACATTACTTTGCAAAGATGCTCTAGTTCATTAGAATACTGTGAACAAATATTCAGCAGCATGTGCCCTTGTTAACAGGAAGTGAAAATTTCTCCTATGATGCTTCCTTTTGTTGTGATTTGTAAAAAATTATTAACTTGTTATGCCACATATTAGCGATTCTTCATACAGGATCCCAGAAGCAAACCACATTGTGTTGGGCAGACAAAAAGAGGATAATTCCTCCAAAAAAGAAAAGACAAAAAAAGTTAATTAAAACTTGTAAAAGTACAATGCTCCAATGCAGCTTTTAAACTATTGCAGATAGTACTGGAAGTGATAAATGATGCATCTGCTTTGAAACCATAAAACAACTTATGTTGTGTCACAGCAAGTTGCTGTTAGGACGATTTTAAAAATACCTGAAGAATAAACATAGAAACATATCAGCTCCTAAGCAATAAGTATTTTCTCGTCATCCAAAAGAAACAAACTAGTAATACAGGAATAAAGAAAGAAAATATGTTAAATGTAATATTCCTTTAGCATAATATTATTCAGAATTTCGGCTGAGGTATCAGCAACTGGGCAAATCACTGTAAGGAGAAAGTGACATGCTTTTGGATTGTTAAATTTCTTTATATTCTTTACAAGTAATCATGTATTTGCCTAGCAGGTTCTGTTCATAAAACTAGAACTGAAACTGATTTCTTGGCATTATCATCACATCTGTAAATTGTGTGCATGAATTCTGAGAAAAGTCTGTGCCAATAAGTGATTTTTATTTAACAGATTGGCTGCCAAACTGAAAGAAAAGAAAGTATTAAGATAACAAAACAGAAAACAATGGGGATTGCTGTTTTATCCACTAGCCGATTAGTTTACAGTTTGTAAAGGGGGACCCCATAGTAGTCCTAGAATCAACACTTCCCACGGGTCTGATCTAATCAGAGTTTTGCAGGGTATTTGGGGTGTTCTTCTCTGATGTAGCTATTCCAATTTAAGAATGTTAAATGTCTACCTGAACAGGGATTAAAAGCCGAGGGTGCCCCACCTCCTCAGTTCCTGGTTTACCCATCAGATTTGAGTTGTTCTGACTCAGTGAAAACTTATGTGAAACAAAACAAGGAGGTTTATTCCAAAATCCCTACTAGTCTGAGTGATGAGATCTCCTCAAACAGGAGAGGGGACTAGGCAGAGGTCTTCTCTGCCTAGTGCATTCTCCCTGATGAATGCACTATTGTCTGGATTTTTGGATGAAAAGCAGCATCACTTCCACCTTCCTTTTCTTGCTTATGAATCTAGCCTGTCATGTCCTAAGATTTTGCATTCACACTGCTGTATGAAGCTTAAGAACCACCAACAGAAAGCATTGGCCTCTAAAACATTCTCTTTATTTCATGTATCATTGCCTTCCCTTAAGCTGCATTTTTTGCCGGGTTCCATTGAGAACAGTCTCTAGCAGATGAACATTTTCTATTCAATTTTAGAAAGTTCCTCTGTATGAATGATAACTTTAAAATGGTAGAATTATATATTTTTAAAAACTTTGTTTTAAAAAAATGATTGTGCTGGGGTTTTTTTCTGGTAAGTTTTCTGATCCACTGACTGCTATTTATAAAGTCAGAAACTGTCCAACTGCCCTCATATCTACACAACTATTTCCTTTTTGCCTTAATATTCAGCAGAGTTGACTTGTTTATCTTTCCTTCAGGCTCCCTCATGTTGGGCAGGTAGTGTTCTTAGCAGGAATTATTGTATGCCTTGAAAAAAACTTAAGAAACAAAGTTGTAAGCAGCAACTCTATAACACAGAGTTAATATTGTCAAGGCTCTCCATCATCTCCAGATTCTTGAATATTTGGTCCTTAACTAAAATTTAGCCAGTTTGTAGTTCCCTTGCCAAATTACAAAACAGAATGCATGCTTCCTACCTGGACTACATGTGTCTGGCAGCCTGGATATGTTTGTACGGCAATCAAAACACAAAGTCCATCTGAATACCATGGTGATGCATACTTCATTGGTGTTAATATTGACTTAGCTCTGAAGCAGACAAGGCAATCATTTGCTGTGCAACATCTCAGGTGTTCTAAACAGCTTGAATGTAAATCATATCTTTCATGTAAAAATATGGAGGAGGGATCAAAAATTCATATAATGAATATAATTTCTTATTTATTCCTGTACATTTGAATAGTAGTATTAACATGACATTAAATTTGGTAGAAACATCTGTAAGAAATGGATTTTTTTTAAAATGTAATTTCTTAAAGGTTAAACTTTTCATTTGGCTTCTAAGACATATTTAGCCTAGTTTACTAAGGAAAGGAGATTGCAATCATAGCACGTATGTGCCCCATCAATAGGTTTTGAGCACTGATTTGAGACAAATTTGATAAAAGGGTAGTTACTCCTTTAAAGTAATTAGGAGCTTAAATTTTTTGTAAAAATAGCTGCTGGGTAGAGAGTACTGAGAGTTAGAATGAAGAGATGCTCATTCTACCCAGAGAGAGATCTGAGAAATGCCACCACTGTGGCTTCCATCAATTTGCAAGCAAGACTCAGGTTTCATTTGCATTGATTCTCATAGACCTGAGTTAACAAAGGGAAGGCACCATTGTTATCCCAGTAACGCCTGAACTCTGAGGACAAGGATGGCACATGAGCAGTTGGGAGTCTGAATTGGCTCCCAAAGCACAGCTAGAGTCCAAGTGACAGTCCGTGTCATTCTATCACCCCTAACATTTATTAGCTGTTTGTCATAAAAAGAATTATTCTGCTGACTTGTGTATTACTTTTCTGTATCCTACAAGTATTCTTAAAATAATAATAATCTTACTTAAGTCTCAAACTAGAACTTACAGCTGTTTTTTTGCATTACACAGTGTATGGAAGAGGGAGAGAAGACACCGTTTCTGTGCTAACCTCACTTCAAGTCAATTATCTTTGTTCTCTTTCCTTTTTCTCAACAGCCCGTAGTGCTCCATTTCCTCTCAATATGCCCTATTATTATCCCAGCTTCTAGTGTTCCAGAAGTGCATAAAACTAGTGAAAATATCCTTTAATTTCTCACTTCAGATTCTGTGTCTGGCCAATGTTACTTTTCACGCCAACCACAGTAAAGATGATAGTTCTGTGTTGTAGACCCACATAATGGGCTGGTAGCAATGGAGACCAGCATAGCATCAGAGCCTGTAGCAATGAAGGATTGTAGAGCTAAACCTTAAACAACAGAGAGACTTATAGGACAGTGAAGTTTAATGGATGCTTTTTTGATCTTTGAGTGATGATTTACAGAGAGAAATTGGAATTTTCATATGACATTGTGATTAATAGCATTGCATTGGTACCAGCTGAAAGTTCTTGTGGCCTAGGACAACAGAAATGCCATTCTGGTGTTACAACAGCTAAAAAATAACTTTTAATTATATGAACAAGTAGTATTAAATTACAAATAACAATGCTATGGCAATAAAATTCATCCTAACAAACAATATAGGTAAGCAGAGGCTGCACAGAATTCTTTAATGAATCTTGGTCATAACATTCTACAGCCCACAGATTTCTAAAAAGTATTTTTTTTATGTGCCTGCAGCAGACATTTGCAGGTTGATTTCCTTAATTCTGCTAATATATTAGTACAAATCTATGTGCAGTAAAAAATAATTTTGCAAGACTTTTAAATATCTAGCAAAACACTGAAGCCCTAAACAATTTGTGGTTTGTAGTTAATTTCATTGTTGCAAACAAAAGTTGTCAGGCTAGTAGTTTTCTCTAGTGTCCCGCTTCTAGTGTATGGTTTCACTGGGAAGCATTAACAATGAATCAGTCAACTCGTCTGCTTTTATTTAGGCAGGTGGAGTACAGATATTAAACATCTACAATAAACAGATGCCTATCTGAATTTGACAGAATTTTTAAAAATGGTGTTTTTTCATGTTTTCTAAACTAATGTGAACACTGTGCATATCCTTTACTACAAGCCAGGATTACTCACAAGATCTGCCAGTCCCCAAAATTATTTTTTTAAAAGGCCATATACAAGTCATTAAAAAACAGCTTATCCCTTTGAAGGTTCAAGACAGGCTAATGTTTTACTTTTCAGGAAAGAGAAGGTTGAAATATCAGGAAGCAGTGGTATATATAGAGCAGTGATACTTAAAGGCAGCCTTCTGTTCAGAATTATTATTATTACAGAGAAGACTTTCATAGTGCTGCAACTTAGGTTACCGTCATTGACAAAAAAATAATCTTTAAATAAAATAATCTTCTGGAAGTTAACAAAGTGGAATAGACTTACAAATTTAACAACACACCTTGCTTCTATCAATGTATGCTGTGTGGACTAAAACTGCAACTTTCAGTTTGACAAAATCTGAGTTAGCTATAAAATGCCAATATCCTGACAAAATATATAAAAAAATGCACCTGTGAAAAATTAGGCATTAATTATAAACAGTCTCTAATGGCTTAAACTACAGGACTGCTCTTTTAGTTCAGTAGCAAAGTACTCACTTGGGAAACTTGTGATATCATTTTAGAGCAGTTTGTCAGATGAATTTTCTATTTCAGTAGCTAATTGAAAACAATTTGCAGAAGCAGCCATGTTCATTCACATTGTTAACCACTTAATGATCTATAATAGGGGGAGAGATCCAGCTCCCATGGAATCATATAGTCATCTAATTCATTTAGAGTATTTTCAATTTGGTATTATTTTGAAGAGGAATAAAATGTATCCACCTGATAAACTTAGAATCATAGAATCATTTAGGTTGGAAAAGACCTTTAAGATCATCGAGTCCAATCATCAACCATGCCCATTAAACCGTGTCCTGAAGTACTCCATCCACTTGCTTTTTGAATACCTCCAGGGATGGTGACTCAACCACTTCCCTGGGCAGCCTGTTCCAATGTTTGACAACCCCCTCAGTAAAAACTTTTTTCCTAATATCTAACCTAAATCTCCCTTGCCTCAACTTGAGGCCATTTCCTCTTGTCCTATCTCCAGCTACCTAATAGAAGAGACCAACATCTACCTCACTACACTTTTAAACATCAGAAATATTTAAAGCAATATACTTTCAGAGTCCAAACCAGATATTGTTGTGTCCATTAACAGAACATAGCTTCCTTACCATATATAAATCCAATGTTGTGCTAATTGGATTTAAAAAAAATATTTAATTTTACTAATTTCTACTGTAGCATATTAAAATAAGAAGTATTTAAGTTAGAAAGGTTTCTGCAGTGTCTTTCCTGAGATTTACTGTTTTGGTTGCTTTTCTACTCAAGAATTTTACTTTAAAAGTGGTAACACTCAACATAGATGACTAACATTATTGTAAAACCTTGAATAGCATTGTAAAGAAGACAGCAAAACTTACTGAACAATATTACAGAAGAAGCAGAAACTTGATGCCTTAGGTGTCAGGAATGTATTTTCTATAAATAAATAGAATTACACAAAAGGATGTGTGTTGGATAAGAATTGCTTCTATATGGATCCACTGCCAGGATTGGGACCTTTGTCAGCTTCTTGGGATAGGATCAGTTCTCTTGGGCATTTTTACAGTTTCCAGAGCAATACTTTGAGGGCCATTATGAGGAACTGATCAGTGATAGGTACCCTTTTGCATTGATCAGTTATCTTTGGTATAAAGCTGAATATTAATGGAATATACAATATTTACAGAAACAGTAATAGTGTCAGTAATCATTAATATCTGTGGCAATAATCAGGATCTTCATAATTTTGTACTTTTCAGGAGTAGTGGAAAATGTTTTAGAAATGAAATAAGAGTACAGCTATGAAAGTGCAATGTATGTGCGTCTAGACCTAGGAAAAAATCAAAGATAATGTAGAATTACAAGGCAAACATTTGCATTCCTTTACTTTTTCAGTTGTTTTGGGTTTTTTTGTGTTTTTTTTTCCTGGAGTGGGTAGGTTGGTAAGGCTCTGATTGACTGAACACAGCCCTCAGAGCAGAATAGAATAGAATTCAATTCTTTCAAGTTAGCTATTGAAAACTATAGAAATCCTAGTTTGCTAGAATGCAGTCCTGGTTCTTTTTATGGGAAAACTGGGAGCTAGAATGGGAGGCTAAATGTAAAGAGTGACTATTTCTTTCTGAGAAAATAAGTATCTGGGGGTTTGGCCCAAGAGTAGAACAGTTCTATTCTGGTTATAGGAGATATTCAAGGCTGAAAAAAACATAGATTTAAAGAAAAAAAAGTATTGTGATTGATAATAATTTCTATTTTAATAGCTTCTGTCTCAGCAATTTAAAAAAAAAATTTAAAAAATAATATTTCACTTTCTTAAAGTGAAAGATTGTATAGTATTAATAAAAACCTATACTTGATGATAAAAGAGAATATGATTTTTTTTTTTTTTTTTAAAACAGATCTTGATCTGATTGAAAACTATTCTAAGCCTAACCTTCCGTGGTTAGGCATCTCCTTACCATAGAGCTTCTGACTGGAATGTTTTCCAGGCAGATGGATAAACTGTTTGCCTATGTCTGGTTTCCTAATACTGAGTTAAAAAAAATTGCAGTACTACATATTCACAGATTGAAATTTATATTCCTGGTACCTGCAAATTTAAGAGCCACATGATAACATAAAACCTATTTGTGCTCTTATTAGAGGAGATTTATTGTAGAAATCTTTGTTTTCCACATCAGCAACCTCATTTTTCCTCCGAACTTGAATTTTAAAGGACACCAAGACAACAATATCAGATGCCATAAATTGAAATCCTGTCTGAAGAGAAGTGAATGAAGCAACTAAATTAAGCAACTAGAAACTAAAGCAGATTCAGAATAGCAATAGTTCTGATGACATCAGTCTTGAGTTATGGTTTTCTTTTATGAACTGTTCCACATAGATACAGGGCAAAGCATCTTCAGAATTTTTTCATAGTGAAAAAAACAATTTAGTACTCTTTCTGGCTAACTACTTTTTTCTTTTCATCAGTCCTGAAAGAATCAATCATCCATATGTAGCATATTGCAACTTAATTCAATTTCCTAATTCCCAGTAGTTACACTCAATGCTAAGAACACGCTGCACCTGATTTCCATGTTTTTGTGAAAAACAAGATCTTAGACTTCATGCTCACCATTAGAGAAATACTTTAATTCTTTCACCATTTTCAAGGAAACCACCTCTCCAATGCAAACATTATACTTGGTTTCTGATTATTCTTCTTGGACTTTTTTATAAGGTTTATTGAGAAAGTGTACATTATGAGAGTTTTAAGGAATACTCTTTGAAATAAGTCATCTTTTTTGACTAGTGGAAGGATTAGATGCTATCCCGGCTGTATAGCTGTATAGCTAGACACAGCCTCAAAATGAGGCTGAAGAACACAGTGAGTAAGAAGGGCCTCAGTTAATGAGGAAAAAGGCTTCAAAAATGCCCTTGATATGCTTTATATCTGCAGTGGTCAAGATACAGAAGAATAAGAGATGGCCGAATGGAAGCTAGAGCGCAGCAGACAGCCTAATGGAGGTAGGAGACGATACATGTGAGATGAAAATCAGCTTCTGCAGCAGCAGTCCCAGATGGACTGTTGTGATTTACTGAGCAGTCAAGACTGTAGAAACCAGTGACTGACACTCTGCCTGCCACTGACCTGATCTTTGTCTCTGATGGAGCTGAGAACAACTGGCAGCAGAAATGAAGGTGGGTAGTTTGTTGTTGATTAGGCAGTGCACTTGCTTTTACTACATGGGATGAACCATGTATTTCACTTTGCTCCAGCAACTCACAAATAACTTCATTTCGTGTTCTTTTTGACCACTAAATAATAAATTTTACTTACTCTTAATGCAGCCTACCTCTATGGTTGCTGCTAATTTATTTCTCTGTCATATGAGTAACCTTGTTGGTCTCACCAGCTGTTCTATAAAGAAAATCTTTGTCATGATCTTCCCCTTCCCACAGCTTGTTTAACTTTGGTAGAGTTTGACCTGTATGTAACACAGCCCTAAGTTTGTTGCAGGCTTTTCTCTGCATATCTGCCTATGAGCAGATATGGGCAGTTTTGGGCTGCTGTTCTATTGTTATATCTTGCTTATATCAAAATCCCACACAGATTTGCTACATTTTTGAAGTGGCCAATAACATTTTCATTTCAACCATTGCAAATATACTTGCCAACCTAGAATTGGCTCTTTCAGTGGGAAAAGCTTACCTTAGGAGCCACAAAGTATTTGTCCTTCTTTTTCCTTCCATCACCTTGTAAACAAAAATCGATGTTTTGCTTACACCAGGGATTTCTCTTTTCAAAACCACCAGTGCCAAGTGAATAATCTAGGAGGCTTTCCAGCCCCGTGTTATTGCACCAACTACCAGAGATTACAATAATCTTCATTCAGTGGCTTAACACATGAACAAAAGATCTCACTACATGATTCTCAAAGTCTTAAACCATAATGTTTTGTACTATTCCATTTTCTAAGAATATTAGAAAAATTTGTTTAAAATGGTGAGCAAAACCCCCAGAATATTCTGAGGGGCGTTATAATCTGCAAGAAAAATAACCCATACAGTAAAGTATTAAATCATAAACTTACTTTATGTAGATGAACACTAACCAAAACCTAAATGATCATTTCAATTTTAGGCTGTAATCAAACTGATAATTTTGTGCCAGTGTATCTTTGAATAATATGTGGACTTACTGTATTAAAAAGAAGATGGAGAAAGGCTTTTTTCACTGGTGTTCGTGTATAATAATCTAGAAAGACTGTATTGAGATCTTGAGAATAGCACTTGCAGACCTATGACTGCTTTAGGAATTCAATACCATCTGTATGCTCTACTAAGGTCTCTTTGCTACAGGTACATTGTATATTTTATGATACTAAAGAGGGTAACAATGGCGTGTGCAAGAAAGGCACATTGCTAATAATCCCATTCCCTTTAAATATTTAGGATTCTGTCATATTTCATAATCGGAACATAGAAGTAACAAATTAGAACAACTTCATGCTGATGAAAATTACTGATTAAGTATTAAAAGCTGTGAGAGTAAGCCATTGCTTGAAAATAAAATCCTTGAAGGGAGAGAAAAGATGCAGTTGCAATCATTTGCAAATGTTTTTCCCCCTTGATTTTTTGTTTTCCTATAGCAGTATTAGGACAAGAGCAGAAATTCCTGAATGCTAAACTGTCTGTGATACTGAAAAAAATTATTTGATTTCTCTCATATTCTTTCATCTATAAAATTGAAATATTACTGCTTATATTGGCTCAGGGCAGTTCTCATCAGAAGTGGTAAACCTTAGTACTACCCCTTGGCTTGCAGTGATGCTCTGTAGGTTTTGCCCTGAGTCAGACCCTGACACAAATAATGTCAGCTCTAACGCTATTACAGTTGAAGCAATGGATACAACTCTTTGGCTGTGTAGCTGTTACCACATCATGAGATTGGAACTATTCCTGTCAAATTGGATAATACTAACAGTGAGAGCTACAGCCTCAACAGGCTCCAACAAAGAATGTATTTGAGCTTCCCTCAGCTCTTAGGCAGTGTTTAAAGGTTTAGCCAGAGATCCTGACAAGCAATACAGAGCTATGAAGCTATGTTCACTGTTTAGCAACACCTACATGGGAGAAGGGGAGTGGGATCTGGAAGACGTGTGGGAATGCCAGTGCACTCTCCACTGTTTAAGCCACCCAGATTTCTGTTTGCTCTGTGCAGTGAGATCAGAGCAAAGCAGACAGGCTAAGGCTGGGCTTCACAAGTGTTGATACTGAGTATAAATTTGGATGACAAAACATTGTCTGTTTTCCTTTTTTGAAGGAAATAGATACAAAAGCACTAGCATTTACATATTATAACTATTTTCTAGGTCATCTTTCTACTAACAGATCAGTTATCAGTAGTCAAATTTGAACTACTTTCTTACAAAGTATTTGCACCAAAAATCTCTCATAGCCCATATATGCCTTTGTAGGGATCTACAAAGATGGAAGTAAAATATCTCCAAATATAGTGTAGTATATTTGTAGTTGGATATATAGTATATATAGTAGCTGGATGTTCAAGAAGTTTAGGAATGCTCTTGCACCTGTATTTTAAATCTTATTGACAGAAAATGCATCAGTATTTGCAAAAGACAAAAGAACACAATTTTTATTATCAGATATCCAATGAATTTTACACTGTATGAACATTTTGTGGACAGTTGACAAAATTATTCTACACTTTCCTTCTTTTGACTTCAGACTTCAGCCTTCTTCAATCTGGAATACCAGTATTTTCGGAAAAGTATTCTGTATCTGAATTTTAGCAATAGAAGTAAAACCAGTTAAGGTCCTTTCTATTAAATCACAAATCATACCCAGTGTTAATTTGATATGGTGGAGCACAGAGATGTCTACAAGTAGTGACTGATTCAATACTATCCATAACACATTTTTCTATCATATGCTTCCTTAGTCTGCATATGTAGATGGTGTGGATTTCCTGGAATTTTGATGTACACATTAAGATTTCTATTTAGAGTATTTTTTTTTCATGCTTACTTGCTTTGCTTAATATGAGAGGAACTACTTTTAAATTTAAGATTTGCTGAATTAGGCTCTTACATGCTCAACCAAAAAAGCTGATAGTCTTAGACACTCATGGAATGTTAAATAGCTGTTAGACAATGGTCCTTGGGGACAATCTAAGACATCCTCTCCTTAGCAATATGTTAATGTCCCACAAGCTTTTTGAGTAGTGTAAGAATTTCAGATACTAACTCTCAGCATTTGATCTATTTGTTGATCTGGTTATGCCTGTGAGTGGCATCAGATAGATGAAATGTAATGACAGAAGATTTACAAATGCTTGTGTAACAGCAGAAAGACTTCTAAGAAACAGGGTAAATCTCTGGGCCAGCATAGGCAAAGCTCCAATAATATGGCCAAGAAACTGCCAATTAGTTGTAGTTACTGATCAACTGTATGCTATTAGCTGTAGGTGTTAAAAACAGAACTCTTGCTAGAAACATCTAGATGAGAAACAATAATGCAGCATAGAGCCTATTTTCAAAGTAGGTGTTTCAAAATATCTGCAAGATACGTTGTATCTTCCTTTATCACCTGCTCAATGCAAGAAAGAAATGGAGTGTTTCATGCTGGGATTTATAATCTCTGTGGACCGTACCATGGTATCAAAGATTAAGTCAGCTACCATCTGCTCCATTTTATGCAAAATAGATGTGGCCCTTGAACTTCTGGCAATTTTCCAATTCAATCCTCCATGCAGATTTCTAACACTCCTGCTTTCCAGGATAGCCTATTATTCAGCTCAGACGGTAAATTTTACTATTCATGGTCAACTATTTGTTGACCATGCAGACTGTGGTGGGGCAGAAAGGTATCTATTCTTGATTTTTTTAAAAAACTAAAAAAAAAAAATAATAGGAGAATGTTCTGAAACAGTATATATATACACACACTTTTCATTATAATGAAATAGATTCATTCTTTACGACCAGGTTTCAACAAGTGTTACAGGAGTGCTTAATTACTGGGTTTTACTCTCTTATTCTTTGATTTTTTTTTTTAAATAAATCCTGTTGCACTGTTAACTTAAAATTAAAGACAAAGGGCTTAAAAACATGATTAGCAAACAATTCAAGCAAGAAGCCTGATGGAAACAAATACTTTAGAAAACTCAGCCATGTAATTGCAGGGAACTAATTTTGATTTTATAGAGAACTTGCAGAATTTGAGTTCCTTTTCAAAATATTATTCAACTTCAATAATGTAAAAGGATAGTTTGTCTGAATTGTCAATACCTCTCAAAGATCTTAGTTAGGCAGTTATATTTTTCCATTTATCTTGATGCTGGCATTTTATTACCTGCGGTTGAGGTAATACTTTGTAGTTACTAAGAAACTTGTAATAAATATATCTCTTGAAAGATTCCAGATGTGGTGGAATGCTGTGGCTCTCCATTCAGAATGTACTGCAGATTAAAATTGTGTTTGTTCTATTTCAAGTACATGAAACATGCTATTGATGTTTGATTGCATATAAAAAATCCACTTGTGTTTGGTTTTGCATTTATTAAAAACGAGCAATAGATTATTTTTTCCAAAAGTCACGCCCTCGTCTGCCTGTAAAATATTTTTTTTTATTATTTTAAAATGTTGGAGCAGAACATGAAGTATAACTCCAAAAAGCCATAATTTTTTAAAATTACATTTCTAAATTTTGCTACTTATTATCAGGAAAGATAGGAATCAAGAATAGCAAGCATAGAAAGGTGAAATTAATTCACCTTTTGAACTCTCAATGTGCACATATTTAGGATTTGATCCTAGTAGTCCTAATCAGTTTATCAAATCCAGGGACCCATTCGTATAAAGTCCATGATAGCAGGGGTTTCTTATCTTCAAAGAAGGAGAGAATTCAGAATCTGAATACAAAGAAAAAACCCATACTCCTGATAAGAACTGCAAATCTTTCCTTTGAAGACTGACACTATGAAAGATTCCTGCTCAGAGAAGCCAGAGCAATATTTTTAAGTAACAATGCCCGGCCTTGGATGTCATACCCTACAAAATGCAAATATTTAGATGACAGAGTATGCTAGAAGCTGGAACTTAGGGGAGCTAAAGCGGTTACTATCGCAGACTCAATTAGAACAGTGGCAATTGTGGAAGTGGCAGTCTAAACTGAACTCCCATGGTTACTGGCATTTTCAATTTGTTGTCGTTTCACTCTCATCATAGAGACCTTTATGTCACAGTGACTACTGATAAAGGAGCCCACAGCACTCCTGCAATAGTGACTCCTGGTTTGAAGGACTGATGGCTTTTCAGAGGCATTCATAGTTTAGCTCCTTAAGATAGATTTCAGCATGATGCCAGGATTTTAATTCTGCAGTGCATTAAATAAAAAAAAAAATAAAATAAAAAGAGCAAAGTATTAGCCATACGACAGATAATGCCCTTCTTTATGCAATTTTTTTTTGCAGAATGTTTACTTTTCAGACTATTATCCTGACTGACAACAGAAGTTTTAGGACTCAAGTAGGTCCAGGTGCGTATTTACTGTCACGTCTTTCAAATGCTGTTAGTCTATTGTCCCGTTGTT
Organism: Astur gentilis; assembly: GCF_929443795.1. Lineage (NCBI taxonomy): Eukaryota > Metazoa > Chordata > Aves > Accipitriformes > Accipitridae > Astur > Astur gentilis. Next base: position 10,409,891 of record NC_064889.1, on the reverse strand, counting down.
AAATGTTAAGTCAAGAAGTCTGTAAATGCTATGGGGCATGGAATTTGTGTAATTTGTGTGCAGGACAAGCAAGAGACTATGTGCTTCCTTTTCTCTGTACTTGTGAGATCCTAGAACTGAAAGGGATGCAACAGAAAGTGTTTGGGAAGACTCCAAGGAGACTGTACACTTTTCCTCTAATGTTATCGTCCTGCTATCTCATTCACTTCCAAATTGTGCAGTTTTGTCCTTTAAAATTTTCACCAACTTCCTTCCAAGAAATGTTTGAGCCCACAGGACAATTTTGAAAATGTTTATCTTCAAAAGTTACTAACTGAACTTACTTTAAAGGGGAACATGGCTGGCAAACACAACAGAGAAGTTATTTTTCCCCTATAATGATTTAGCCTTTGATGCATAGACAGATGGTCATGATCTCCTCCTCCTCCACCCATGGATTTTTCTAAATGACACCCAAGTTTTTCTTGGCAGCAGTTAGAAAGTCTGGCAAACAGCTCACTTCAGCTCCAATTATATTGACCACATTAATGCAAAAGATCAGCAAATGAAATGTTCCATATTCATTTGGAAGAGATGAATTAAAATTTGCAATGAAATAAGATAAATGCAAATTAGAAACAAATGCCAGCTACTTATGTCCACCCTTATATCTAAGGATTTACTGTGGCCCTTTTTTTTTTCCACTGAGAACAAATGCTTCTTGAAGGCATAGGATGTTAACTCTCTTATAGTACTTGTTAAGGCAGTAGCACTTAATAGAATTCTATTTCTGAGAATGTCTTCATAGGCAGAATAATACCCATTTCCTTTGAGTGTTTTAAGGAATACTAGAGACTGACACTTTACCTCCATGCTCCAGGGACACCAACTTTTCAGATGAATGTTATCTCTAGATTTATTATCAAAGCTTTTCACACTTGTCTGTGCTTGTCACAAACTCTCCTGGGCACAGGAAGAGCAACCAGGAATGTGACTAATTCCCTATTCAAGGGCTTCTAGCTGAGTATTTTTTCCAAGGCAGTACCTACCATCCAAGGTACGTTTCTTTTACAAGGCAAAAATAAGGAAATCTTGCTGGCAGTACTTTTTCCACCCAGTTACAGGCTAACTTCTTGCTGGTACTGTGTGCTGTGGCAACTGCATGTTAGCTCCTGTCTGCTAGTAACTGGTGGGCAGGTTAGTACTTCTTTACCAGTATATGGGCCATCACAAATAGCTTTATCTGTGGCAGCTAAATAATGTCCTCTAGGGAAGGGTATATCTTTAGACAGTGATATTCAAATTATTTATTCACCATCTCTGTAGAAGGGGGAGTAGGTAGAATGTCTTCAGCATCTGCTGTATATATATTTAAGTAAATGTAAAAAAGTCCCATTAAATAAATAATATTTTTTCTAATAAGGTATGCATACCAACAAGTTACGCCAGTGAAGATGTCTTGTGATGACATTTTGTTGTTCTACCCAGACACCCAGACCATCTCTAATTCTGAGTCTGATTCATTGGCATGAATGATGTAAAATGAATTGTGCTCAAGGTGTTCACAGTTCTGAGCTATCTAAAAGAAATTCCTAATTCTTAGATACTAAGCTACCAAACCAAAGCGTTCTAATCATTCTGCTTGGCAGAAAAATTCTGTGCTTGTATAACTGTTTAGAACAATTGGACCTGGGCAACTGTATACTAATTCCTAGCATTTGTATTTATGCATACTACAGCGAAGTTATGAATCAAATCTCTTCTTTCAGGTCTCTGAATATTTTAAGGAAATGTCCAGCATTGAATCATAGACAACAGGATTTGAAATGGCATCTTAAACCTAAAGCATGTCCAGACCTACTTTTTCATCAATTCTTATCTTTGCCATAAATATCACACCCTCCTATGCTGTATATATTCATTACACAGCTGCAGCTCCTCCTCTAAGCTAGCTAACGCAGCTGTAGCTATAGAGTGCAGACCAGATGGCCAGTCAAAAAACCCTGCTTCCTATTGTCTGCAAAACACAATAACTATTGCCAATAATCTCTGCTTCTGGGCCCACACCTTGTGTGTTTTAACTAACAAACATGACTGTTCTTTCTTCAGTCAAAAACTGGCCTGTATCACATGTTCAACACCATGATATTTCCTTAAAGACTTTTTCTACTGTTTGATTAGCATCCTCAATTCATTTTTTCCTCCTTTTTTTGTAGTAGAAGAGTTTACTTTTAAAACATAGTCCTTTTTACCTATTTTAGCCATGCTGTGCAAAGGAGTTCTGCTGGCATTAACTCCTAAAGATTTGACTATTTCAACTAAAGAGCCAAAAAAGAAAACAAAATTGTGGGGTTTTTCCCTCAACACTACACGTGTATCATTTCCACAATAACATATACATAACGAAATGATGTACATATTAGAAGCAAATTCAGAAATGAGGACTTACAGATAGCACCAGTCTTACAGTATGAAATGGGTTTGGCAGTTACTCTACAGCAGTCAGTGGGAAGTGTGGCCATCAACATGAGTCAGCTGTCAAGACTTGTGAAGGGGAATAGTAGCAACAGCAGCTTGTAAAAGAAATGGATAAAAGAGCTTGCTATACTGAAGAGATAAGAAAGGGGATCATTTTTCTGGTGGTATAGGGGAGTGGGGTCTTGGTGTATGAATGTCTCATGTAGTTTTATACTGATAGGGCTGGCTAAATACATACTCAGTTTTTATTAAGGTAATACATACAAATAGTTCCAATGTCATAGGAATAACATTAAAAATTAGTGATCAATCATTTGCTTAAAAATTGATTGAGTTTTTGGTTTTGGGGGGAGGGGGAGGTTTAGAACTGCTATCCACTAAAGGGAGTTTGGAAAGCATATTTAAAAGTTTTAAAAAAAATAAGTCACATTCTACTCACATTTGGAAGCGTAACATCAAAATGTCTAGTTTTCTGCATCTACCTTATAAAGTGAGCTATTTTGTTTGCAAATTCTTTGTTAAACAAGTGCACTCCTCCAAGCCAGTACAGCTGAGGCCTCTCTCTACAAATATGCTTAACTCCATGATCTCTGCAAGTTTTATTGCTAATAATCTAATCACATTTCATGAGTCCAACCAGTCATAGTATAAAACTGATTTTCATAGCCTCTCTGCTGTACCTGTTTTTCCATTTTCACAAGTATCAACTCAGTCCCCTAGTCATTTTAAAGTTATTAGTCATTTTAAAGTGCAACTGTTGCTAACCCCTGTGCTCAGCAGTTCTTTCTTTTTATACTGTTCCGTTTGAAGGGAATCCAAACAGTTTTGTATGGCTAGCTTTTGAAAAGGGGAGAAATATTCTAACACTTCTGAATGACACTTAATCTCTAACATCTAGGGGGAGAAAACAGAGTCTAAGGAAGCTGAATTTTAAACTGTGTTTATTTGGAATGTACAAAGAATGTTTTCAACCCGAATACTTGTGATCTTTCTCATTCTTTAAAATTACCCTTTCTTAAACCAGTAATGCCTACAAACACTATGCAGCAAGCAGCAGACAGTGCTTATCCTCAGAACATTTGGAAGAGTAAATACACCCTGCTAATTCCAAAGAGAATCTTCTCAGCACCATCTCTCTCCTGTGAAACTCCTACAGCTTTATAGACTAACTTGAGTTAACAACACCTGCCTATTCAAGACCAGAGGTGAAGATATGCCTGTGGGGAGAGGTGCTGCCAGACAGTCTGCCAGTGGCAAGGCAGCTAGCTCAGTCACCTCTGCTGCTCATTGTGCAGAACAGAGAGGGACAGATGTGGTCTCTCATTTAGGGCAATTCCAGGATGTTAACATGAGGTCAGCGCAACTCTTTTAGATGCCTCCTCAAACACACCCAAGTCAGGATAGACATGAAACACTAAGTAATTTGTTTGATTTTAGGTATCTCATTTTTACCATTAGGCTATGAATGTCTAGCAGCTTCATACCCTCAATGGTCATGAGGCCATGCCCTGTTGAGTCAATTACAGTTATCCAGTCTCAAAGTAAGAGGCATAAATCATATGATGACTACATTAGAGAAGGTGGTTTAATCAGAGAATCACAGAATAGTTGAGGTTGGAAAACATCTAATTTGTATATAGTCCAATGCCCCTGCTCAAGCAGGGTCAGCTAGAGCAGGTTGCCCAGGGCCCTATCTCCAGAATGGAGACTCCACAATCACTCTCAACCTATTCCAGCATTCAGTCATCCTCACAGTAAAGTGTTTCCTTATGTTTAGATGGAATTTAATGTGTTTCAGTTTGTGCCCATTGCCTATTGTCCTGTCACTCAGCACCACTGAGAAGAGTCTGGCCATGCTCTGCTTAAAAAAAAGGAAAGATACATTCCTGATCCTTCTGAAATGTAATTGTTTACTAGCACCTGGAAATACAATCTACCTTCAAAATGACATAAACATGGGTAAGATGATGAAATGATGGGGTAAACCTTCAGTCATGATTACAGGAAGAATCTTCCTGCTGACCATCCTGAGCACTGCTTAGCAGTGCCTATAGTAGTGAATCAACAACTGATGAAGAGTAGCATGAAAGACAACAACCAGCCTCGACAGTAACCTTCCTCATAGCTAGGACAAAGGCACTCCTTAGTGCAGGAACTGCAAGAAGTCTTGTTAAAATGTGTAATTCTTTACTGTAGCAAATTTCTGCTAGGTAGGGAGGCATGAGGAATTGGAAGAGTACTACACATTATCTGCTGTTGTAGTTACACTTTAACAGATGTCAGCAACCTGGGGAATGCTCTAATTCTTCTTACTTAGCAGTGACCCAGAGGACTAGGGTCACCCTCACCACCCTGCCCTAGGGTGCTGTAGTCACTTCCCTGATTAAGATTGGCAGTTATAGGTGGTGAGCTGTTGCATCCCATTTCACTCATTTTATGCTTGCTGTCAGCCCTGTTTCTGGTCTTTCCTTACTGACTGAGGAGCACAAAGAATTCACAAGCCTAGAGAATCTGTCCCTTTGAAATTATTACCTATATGAAGTAAAATGCTATGAAGAACTGTGTAGTGCAGCTAAAGTGGCATCTAGTGATCTCATTCTCACTAGTCTTAGTGAAAATTTCCCTTTTTATTGCAAGAAGGCTTTATTATGCAACAAAGAAATTCAACAGCTGCCAGGTTTAAATGGTGCAAAACTTAGACACCTGATGCCACCCATAGTTCTGATACTGAAATGTGAGCCCTTAAAAAAAACTGACAGACTTCATAATCATAAAGCCACTGCTCAAAACACTTAGAAAATATCTGCAATTTTTTATTAACTCTTGTATCGAAGAAATTATCGGATTTTTCTAACTGTCAGGAAGCCTAGCAATTTTTTTTTAATATGAAAAGGCATGATTAGAAGTTATATTTTTTATAATTTATTGAAAAAAATTGATAGATAATCTTAACTTCATGAAAATAAGAATTGCCAACACTTGCTTAAATCAAACAGAGTTCAGGAAGATAATGTGCAAGCTTCCCCCATGCAGTGCTGCCAATAGATTTCAATTCTACCTTGAAAAACACCTGCTATTTTAGCCTTGGGCTTTTCTTTCCATAGTATTTTTATGGCTTAGACAAATACACACCACATTTAGAATCAAGTTTTCTAGTCCTCTTTTCTAGAAAGCAAAGCTTCTATTGATTCTCATGAATCACAATTGGGGAGGGCTGCAGAATGGTGCATGAAAAGATTGTAGTTGGTTTTCAGGTGTCAATAATACATACATACTCTCATGATCGTTCAATGTGATCTGGGTAGTGTGTAATTTCAAATTAACCCTGAAAAAGTAATGGTTGTATCACCACTTTTACAAACCCTGCATACTTCAGAGCATGAAGGTCAAAACTAAAGGAGTGGCTTTTAGTATTAGCACCACTTACATGAATTAGAGGCTCCTTGTGTTCTTGTACTGCATAGGCTATTCTTTAGATGGAAGAGTTTGAATTATAGAGTAGCATTTTAATGATGCATACAGCCTCACAGAGCCTTCTGACTAAAGTAACTGAAACCCAACACAGATTAGTCATATTTCACATCCATATTAGTTACTGTGATTTTTTTTCCCCAGTAACACTTCAGTAAGTAACTAACTCTATACACAACCATGTATATGTGACATACAGCACTCACTTGCCTAATGCAAAGCATATATACCTGGAATAGGCTACAAATTCAGGTAGACATCTAAACCTTTTGGCCTGTAAAAAAGAATGTAGTTGCTTTAATGTACAGTAAATGAGAGACTGAGACTGGGGCCACTAAAGATGGGCCAAATGTAGCATTGTCATTCATTGATCTTGCATTAGGGTAAAGGTACAGTGGCAAAGAAACTCCACAGTTGCTCAAAGTATAGTTGCAAATGAGCACCGCTAATGTTTGTAGCATAGTTGAATGTTGACACCATTGCTGCTCTTGGCAGAGAGTTGAGGCAGGGAAAGAATTCTTTTCTCCTGTTGACTGCAGTAAAGCTCATTTAATTCAGGCTTCAAGCTATATGAGATACAGCAAACATTGTTTTGAACAAAATGCTTTCAGCAGACTTAACAATAAACCTTAGTGGCAATATGTTTGACATGCTCTTGCATTTAATATACTATAGAAAAATGGCACCTTATAAAATTATGACTCATTCCTAACACTTCACTGATAAATGACTCTGTGAGACTGACATTGTTTGGATGCAAAAATTTTGATTAGTACTTAACTCTTTAAAACATGTTTTAGAAGTTGTAATTGAGCAATGGATGGACAAGGTAAGCTGCCATCCTGTCCAAATAATCTCTGAAAGGTAGTACAGAGAGCTTTACATTTTATAAAAAACCACAGCGTTTGCTCTGTTCTCTCACAACAAAATGGGAATGTAACAGTCCAGACTTAAAGGGCCAGGATGGGTCTCGGTCACAAAACACATTTCTTGCAGTAATTGTTTTCCACTAATTGTCCCATGGCTTATATTCTAATATATTATAAAATAGTCACATGTGTGTTTATTATAACAGTTCTCTCTTGTCATATCTTGCTATTTATTACAACAGTAACTACTTAGGTGGTATCACATACTGTGTACTTTTGCACAGGTCTGTGTAGACTCCAAAGCTATCTGGGTTCCTGAGCAAATGGGTACAAACTGCAAGCCAGAAAGGGCCCATCAGTCCAGCTGCAGCTTACCCTTCCATCATGAGTGAAAACTTCATTTACTTAATTAAAAGCTTTCCAAGTTTCTAACACTACAGGGGTTCTTTTCACAGTGTCTCTCTTTTGGAATGCAGTTTAAGCACAACATCAGGGAACAGCATGAGCAGGTTGCTCCTTAAAGGAAGTTGAGCTGGCAGCTAAGGGGTAGCTGCAGTACACACTGGGCAAGGACCTCACGGACAGAACACAGTCCCAGAGCACTGGAGACAGGCAAGCAGCGCAGCATGGCAACAGCAACAGGTCCCATCAATAGTCCAGTGATCATCAGGCAAAACAGTGTCCAAGGTCCATCAAAGGATGCACTACAGTACTTCAGGAACAGGATCAGCAGCAGACACACCTAAGACATAGCCTAGAAAAAGACTGAATGCCCCAAACTGAGCTTAAATGGATTCCCTGGTCAAAGGTATGGGGAGAAATCAGGTGAGGCTCATCAGAGCAATTACTGAGAGAGTTTATAACTGCACTCAGGGCCCTGACACAGTACATGCAGATTTTGTGGTATGTTTTTTAAGCTGGTGTCTTTTTTTACCTATTAGCAATATGAAACTACACATGTAAAGAAAGGAGGAGAATGTTTATACATGCTTTCCATTGTCTAGATTCCTTGTTATTCTGGAACAGCTTTTAGATACAAATCACTCTTCACTGTTCTTGAAGATATATAGGATCCTTTTCTTCTTCCTGTAACGTTTAGTGAGTCATTTATGAACTTGACTTCCTCTCTGATACATGATGCCCCAAATGCCCATGAGCTTTTGATGTCCCTTGCTAAGTGATAAATTGCCTTTTAACTATTCCCAGAATGTGATAGAATCGATTTGCCTGATTTCTCTTGCTTTTGTGTCCATGGATGTTTTTAGGAAGCTCACTTAACTAGAACTAAATCTATATTAAAGAGACTCTATACTCAAGTGCGTGCCTAGGACATCTGTTAAAAACAAACTTTTATTTAATAAATAATGTTTTTCATAATTATTTTATAATATGTCTTTTCAAGTATCTTGTGCTATAGTTAACATATATTTATAAATACGTGTGTAGGTATATATGTATATAATTAATGTACAAATGCAGTGACATTCTCATGCATAAGTGGTCTGTCATAAAAACTTGCATTTAATGATAAAGACAAAACAATTCTAAGAACCAAGAGTCTACCCTAATCGCAACACACTATGAGACAAGAAGGTTAAAAAAAAGGAGTATAGAAGTACAAAAAGATGACAACTGCTGTCTATGTGTACACAAAATTAAATGAATTAATAATCCTAAAAAATAATTATAAGATTTTTTTTATTTAGAAGTAGATATTTGCTTTCTGTATAAATTGGAAACATGGATTATTTTCACATCCTCTGATGCACAGAAGTGAAACCTTCTATATTGCCTAAAACTTTAAACATATTCAGGTACTATCTGACAAAGTGAGCACAGTTCAGAGTTGAGCCCTTCAGTGTGGATATCAGCCATAGTCAACAGCCAGATACAATCCTAGAAGGTTTTAGCAAAAGAGAATTCTGACGGTCTTCCTGCACACAGTGATAGTTTTCCCGGACAGCAATGAGTAAAAGTAGAGGGAATACTGTCTACATCAAAATCAGCACCTGTTAGAAATAGGTGTACTCTGGTGGAACCTTTGTAACTACAGTCAGAATCAGGAAGGTAATCAGTGCAGGCTCTAGAGGCCATTCATTAAATGCTTTCTGAGGCTGAAACAGATAGGCTGTGCACTTCTAGAAGCTTTTGCCCTGCACAGAAAAATACTCTATTCTATTGTGCTTAGTTATTATAGAAACTTACATAATTAGTAGTCCTGTATCAAGTGTAGTGTGACTTGCTGTACGGATTATTAGAAAGACACAAAACCCACTGGAAATAATGTTTTTGAGATAATCATAGTCTTGCTCAATGTGGGTTGAAATTACAGATTTTTCTGAAACTGGTCCCTCTACAGGAAATTGACAGGCTGGTAACCTCTTTAAAAAAAGTGGGCAACAGTGGGAACCGCTTCATAAGTTCTTGAAGGGCTAACAGACACGAGTAAGAAAATTTAATCCTACAATACAGGAAATATGTCTCTGAGTATACTGCTTCAAAATTGGAAAATATTTTCACTCATTGCCTCATCTGTTTCATTTCTAACTTCATTGGCTTTAAAAAAAGTGTTCAGCCTTGTGAATTGTTCTGTGATGGAATTTGTATACAAATATTATTTTATTATACTGATTTATATTCAGTGAGTGGGATCTCTTATTTTACAAAATTAAACTATAACAACATGGTGATTCTTAATGTAGTATCTCTAAAGAAACAATTCCTTTTAATCTTCATAGAATACATACATAATGCCCATAGGAGTAATTCATAAAAATAAATCACATTGACACATTCTATGATGTCTTGTAAGGCCCTGCAGGGTGGCAGTGGCAGCAGCCAGTTTTATTTAGCATGTGTCTATTCCCCTAAAACCTTTCTGTCCTAGTTTTAATCTGGCTTTACATCATGCTAAACAAATTGTTTTGATTTTTTTTTCTACATTTGAGAGACTATCTGATCTTTCATTTGTAAACTTCTTAAAGGCTGACTGTAGGTTTGAGTCATCATTCTGTCCTCTCTGAGAAAGTTCTGTGTACCTATGGCAGTTTTTCACGCACAATTTCCCTGCTTATGTGAGGGCTTAAAAGAAATGTTAAATGAACTAATATGAAGAATCATAGGATCACAAGATTATAGGATAATTCACGTTGGAAGGGACCTCATAAGGTCTATGAATCCAGTGATATATGGGATGACCAGCTATCCTAGGTACAGCAGAACTAAGTCAGACCAAGAAGGTGGCACTGAGCAGGTCACAAGACTAGTATGAATATCATAATATAAAGGTAACAGTTCTGGTATTCTCTTGTGTCATGGCAGTTAAGAATTGCTTACCAAAGTATTACTGTTTATCATTAACTGGTAGTCTGAAAAGCAATCCCACAGAAATCTTTTCGTGTCTCAAGAAAGCTCTTACAGGCTTCTTAAAACTGTTTTCTTATCAATCAAAATAAAGCCTCTCCTATGGAAAATAAAATCTGAAGACCTCTTTTTTCAAAGTTAAGCTTTAGCTATTCTATGGCCTTCTTCCCAGACTTGCATCTATACTAGATACTACAGCTCTGGACCTCTTAACCCTCTACTGTCCTGTTTGGGTATTGTGTATCCTATAATAGAGAGCTGAAAAATATGCTCTGAAAATGTGAAATGCAAATAAGTAATAACTCATAGTAAATGTCTATGATGTCTTATTTTATTTATAAACTACAAATGCCCAAATAGCCATAAAATGTACTGTGAAGAAATTTTCCTGCTTGTTTGGAGTTGTCCAAGAAGTGGCCTTGTCTCACAGAGTAAGGAGTAAAACATTTTTACTTTTAGATATACATACCTCATGCTATTTCACCATTCCAGTTTAACCATCATAAATGCAAGACACAAATACACATCTGCAGCGTAAAACCAAAAATACCCAACAAATATCACCTCCCCCCAACAAGCAGGTCTCACTTAACTGATATTCTAATAGTTCCTCTTTTGTTATTTGATTTAAGGAGAGTTTAAAGGCTATATTGATATTAAGTTGAAGCATGTGTTTTACACTGTTTTTATGTTATCATGTAGAAGGTGTAACCATAGAAACTGTTTCCTATTGAAATTAATACATATTTTAAAACATGATCAGAGAAAGAAAAATTGGGTGAGTGGAATTTTACATAGAAAAAGAAAGTTAAATTTATGGTCTCTGCATACAAAATATTTAGAATATCCTTGCTTTCACAGGTAATAGAATCTTAAGATTTTTGGTGTTGTACAGCTGTTAGGAAATGCAGGTCATATGTATATATTCTAGTAATATTTCTACAGGCAGTAATTTTAAAGTATATTTCTCATAAAGTTTGAGAAGATATTTTAAGATGTTGTAGGACAGTGTCTCTTTAAATCTTTATGTATGAAATAGTAATAATGAGGTTTTCTTAGATGAACATTGTTAACTTTTTTTAAATGAAAGTAGTATATCCCTAGTGGTAACTTGTATAAATTACCTAAGGTTTCTTTCTATGTACATCTATCCTATAATCCAAAATTAAAATGGTTATATAGGCATGCAGAATATTACCCGCTTCTAGTTTTAAATGTTAAATTACATAAAACCTTTTTTTACTATGTGTTTCATTTGAAGATCTTACAGATTAGTTCTTCTTGGCATCCCTTTAAGAGAGGTTTTTGTCTACTCTTGTTTTACAGGTGAGGCAACTGAGATGAAGAAAATTCAACTGACCTATATAAAGTTACTTGATTATTGGCAGAGTTGAAAGCCCAGAGATAAAATCATAGCTCCACTGAAGAGAAAACTAAAACTTTGAGATGGTTCAGGAGGGCAAGATTCTGCTGCAAGTCTTCTATTTGCACTGCTAAAATATTTTCCTTAACATTTAAAATAAGAACAGGAATTGTAATATTTAAAGCTATGAAATGGAAGGCAGTATTCAAACTTATTTATGCAAACAGTAGCCTTTCAAAAAAACTTAAACTGAGTCTGACATTGAAAAAAATTTGCAAACTGGACCATAATTCTTGCCTGCCAGAGAGAAAAGTATGGTCTGAACTTCAGCTTGGGCTCAGCAATGCCTCAATTTTCAGTTCTGAGCCAGGACCCTGATGGCAATGCAGCTGCTCAGGTCTCTAGTAACAATCACTATCAACAGGGAATGTAAACGTTGGAATCGTCTTGAGCTATACAACTAACCTGAATTTTTTGTGTGGTTTGAAAAAGAGGGGATTAATACAAAACGATGTTAGAAACAAAAATCTCTCGACTTTGAAATAACAATTTTTCTTACAGAACTTAATGAAAAATTTCCACATGTAATATGAATTATTTTGACAGGCTGTGACATTTATGCTGGAAATGTTACTGAAGGGACTCTAGATGGGCTATACTTTGGTCCTCCTTTGAAGCCAACAGTTTCATATCCATTGACTTCAATCAGAACAATATTATGGCAAGTACCTTTCATAACTGCTTTTATTCTGTCTTTTCTTTATGGAAGATACGTTTATGCACTTGCATTACCAGTTCATCTGTTTGTCTGTCTTGGCAATAACTTTTAACTGTATTTAACAGAGGGTACTTGACTCAAAGATACTAAATTCCTATAAGTTTCATGAAAATAAGAATCTGGGGAGAAGACCCCAAGTCCTACTAAGGCAAATGCAGAGAGAGACTAACCTTTAACCATTCTGCTTGTTCTGCCCAACAGCCAAAAGGCAACAGCTTGTATACATGAGCAAACTAACTGTGAAACCCTGGGCTAATCACAGTATGTTCCATATTGTAAAACCTTAATTTTACAATTAGAGATAAGGGGATGTAAGGAAGGTAAAATGACTAAAATCTCAGATTTTACCAGAAATCAAACTTGGCCCTTAGACCTTTCAATGGCAATATATTTATCCTGTATTTGAAGGAGAACAAATACAAATCTTCCCCCTCAAGACTTAGATCTCCTTTACTGACTTTCAAATAGTTGCCCTCATGGAATATGTTTGCCCCATTGACAGTATTAAAAAGTTTCATTACTTGCTGACTCTTTTTTTCATGATCTCTACATGTCCAGCTGCTGAGTAGTTAAAATAGTTCAATGTGATCCAACAAAATTCATAAAGGATAAGCCCTCAATAGCCATTAAGAACAATAATCAAATGCAACTTCTTGCTTGAGAAATTCTTGATTTTCTTACTGGCAGAAGGGGGAAATATGCCAGAATCTGGATGACTCTGCTCATGCTCATGCCTGGTTCTTCTGAGTGTCCTGTACTGGCTAATGATTGTTCTTTCTCATTACTGCAGGAACAATGCAATACCAGGAACAGGCACAGGGCCAAAACCCATCTCCCCTCTCCAGAATCCCACTGAATAGTCACTACATTGAGAACATTTGAGACATTAAACTGAGAAGAATAGACACTATACTGGGTTGTTATGTTGGAGATAGGCTACTGGGCTAGGTGGACCTTTGCTCTGAGCAGCATGGCCGTTCTTATGCTCTCTGTTCTTACAAGCTGTAGAAACTTGATTAAAGGTCATCTTTCAATCAGAAACTTCTGTGTGACACGTGCCAGCTCTCTCGGACCTGCAGCTAGGGTAGGATTACCTGTGATTTATGACAGCTCTGGAAGTTATAACTAGTGCTGTTAGTGTACAGAAGAACTGAAAGCATGAATATGCTGTTTAGAAAGTAAACCCCTCCCCAAAAAAGAAAAGTAAAACTAAAACCTAAAAACTTCACTTTCTTTGAGGTGTACTTTTGCTCTAGACCTGAGACCTGCATGGAACTACCTACTGCATGGTATAACCTGCATAATTTTCTATGTTAGTTTCTAGTTTGAATGCAAGCTCATAAAATTCCTGTTAGGCACATTCTTGAATAGGATGCTGTACTATTCTGTAGCATCTGGAAACTATGTAGTTGCAATAAGTATCTGCATGTGACAATGTCAAAACCATGTGAATGCATAAGATGCCTTATCTACATATGATAAAAGAGGGAGTTGGATGAGATAATGCAAACTAGTTCATCAAAAGCATGGGTACCATTGTTGAAGTCATCTGGCCTTGAATATTTGCATGTCTGTCATGGAAATATTTCATGGTCAAAATAGCAATATGCTGTACACAGTAATCCTATCACATTATTTTTCGTGAAACTTTTTTTTTCCCACTCTGAGATGGACAACCAGGATTTTCTGGCTCTTGGATAGTCAACTATCTTCAATAATTGAGTCAACTCCCCCTGATTTTACTATGTTAAGAGCCACATAAGGGCAAATTATGAAGGGTGAGATACATTTTGTGGAGCTCCATCCTAAATGATTCATGTGAAAAGAACATTACATGTAGTCAGTCAATACTTCTATGAACAGAGCACTTGCAAGACTGTTCCTTATTTCTACAAATATTTATATTAATTAGAATGAAACTATAAATACATATGACAAGGAGACTACCCACAATTTTATTCCCAAATGAAAATCAATCTGATGTGCTCTGCAGATATTGTTGGACAAAATAATCATGGCAATATATAAGGAGGGAAATAGTTGAATACCCACAATTTTCTTCATATGAGAGTCAACTTAAGATGAGGTTGCAGCACTCTTCAAAATATAACTTAAAGATTTTTTTTTTTCCTAAAACCTTAAAAAAAAACCCAAACAAATGACAGAGAACAGTACTAACCCCAATGTATTGTCACTCCACTGATTTAAGGAATGAAACTTTCAGTGTAATTTAAAATGTAGTTCTGTATCTGCTTGGTATAAAGAGTGCCTTCTAATCTTCAAACCTGTGATTTTGCTCTGTAAATTCGGTCTTTTCTGTCATCACTTAGTTCCCCAGAATGCATCATCTGACAGTCCATTAGTTGTGTGAGGGACAGAACCTGTTCCCTTCAGTGCCAAGGAGGGGACTGGTGTTCAGCGGGAATCTTACGCATGAGAGGCCCATCTGGGACTGGCTGATGAATGGCTGTAGTCAAACTTCAGTTACATTCTTTCAAGCAGTTCTAGAATGGAAAACATTATCTGTGGGCTATATGGCTCTTGATTACATTAAAGCAATTATTTTCTGGCTCCTGTGAAACTTTGGAGATGGGGAAATGTTCAAAAAGGTCTGTGCAAAACACATTGCTGGTTCCAGCTCCCAGTGGCAGGCAGAATACTAGAAATTGTTCTGCCAGAAGGGAGGATGCCTGAAGTTACCTTCCCCTGGCTTTTGTATCCTGTGTCTGGGTTCTTTGATTGCTAGCAAGGATTGACCTCAACTAGTCTTTTCTTCAGTAGGTGCACCGACATAGTCATCTTTTTTTCTTTAATCCCCCTTTCCATTAAATGTGTGTGAACGTGATCGCCTCATTTTCTGTGGTTGAAATTCGCAAATAAGTTTATGATTTATTCAGGAAATGCATCCATCCGTGTGAACACAGTGTAGTTGTCTGCAAGTGATTTCCCTAGGAAACCAAGCTAAAAATGGTGATACTCATGCTTTACCCTCTTTGCCATTTAACTCCATTGTGACTATCTAGCCAATGTCTTTCAGTGTAAGGCACCTTTCTGGTGAAAGATGCTTTGGCCCAATTGCTCTTGGCAGTAATACTTACTCTAGGGATATTTCAAAACTGCTCACAGCGAACTGCATGATGCAATCGATCGTAAAAATTTGTAGTGAAGGGCATATAATTTACATAGGAAACTTAAAACTTTGTATTAATTTCCTCACTGAAAATAACTCCCTTTTATAATCTCACTGATGTGATTCTTTGTTGTAATCTGTGTCTTCTGAGTTTATAAATGAGTTTTCTTAAAATGAAGGGCTTAGGAGCGGTGTGGCAGCAGAGCACCTGCACTCTTTTTGCCAGCAACCTCTGTCCCTCCGGTAGCTGAGCCATGCTGTGCCCCACAGCCTGCCTGTGTGGCTGCACCAGCTCTCTCCAGTACCACTTCATTGCAGTGGTGTTACTCACTTCCTAGAAAGAACAGGTATTGCCATGCTGAGGGCTTCAGCACAGAGAGGTTGAGATACACTGGCAAGAGAACTTTTTTTCCCCAGGGATGTCAACCTGCTTTGGATTTAATGACTGCTTTACTTATAGGAATAAGTTTAGGTGCTCATTTAAATTAAGCTTTGTATCATCCTGTTTTTTGTTTGTGGGTTTGTTTTTTTTAAGTTACCTTTGAAGACAGTATAATTTGGGATTAATTTTATTAAGCTAGTGTAAATCTCCTGTGACTACTTATTACTCCTTAACTAGGAAGGTACTGTAAAAGCAAGAAAACATCATGTTGCTTTTAGCTTAAATTTGTTAAACTGTTTTTAGTTAATTTAAAAAAGGTCGGCCTCAAGAACATAGGCACCCAACCCACCTCCTGCACGATCTGGAAGTCGCTTTTCGATTTGAACTGTTGAGCTTCATTTCTTGAGCTACAAGCAGGAGGATCAAAGTTTCCCAGAGCACACATGGCCCACGAGCTGTGCTGCGCTCCGCTCGTATGGAGACCTTATGCTCGTGCTTAATTCCTGGCGGAGAGCAGGGAGCCGGGAGGCGGCGGCAGGACGGCATCAGGGAACGCGGGGGATTAATGACTTTTCCCCGCTGCAGGGACGAGCCGTTTCGCGCGCTGGCGCCCGGGCAGCCCCGCAGCGGGAACCCGAGCGGCGGGGAGGGGACGGGGCGCGACGCTGCTCCGCGCCCCCGCAAGGGCTCTCGGCGCGCCACGGCCGCTCCCGGGCCTCGGCGGGACGGGACGGGACAGGGCCGGGCTCCCCCGGCTTTCGTAACCGGGCCCGGGGAGGGGTCAGCCGCGCCGCCCCGGGAGCCCGAGGCGAGGAGCGGCCCCGGCCCCTCCCGCCCGCTAGGCGGCGGGTCGCACCGCCCCCTCCGCCGCCGCTCCCCTCCCCCCTCCCGTCACAGCCGGCCGGCGGAAGGATAAATAGTCCTCTCCGCATTGTTCGGACTCGCGCAACTTTCGGCCGGGCGCTGCGGCGCGGACCGGGGCCCGCCCTGGGCCGGCGGGGGCCGCCTCGCCGCCGACCCCGCTGAGGGGCGGCCGTGCGCGCGGCCAGCTCCGGTCCTTCCGCGGCCGGCCGATCGCGGAGAAGCGAGACTCTGCGCGTCCGGGGCAGTGCTGGGGGCAGGCTGGGCTCCAGAGCCCCGGCGCCGGGACGGCTCCGCCCGAGGGAGCGGCCGGCGGAGTGGGAGCAACTTCCCGCGCCTCCCGGCGGCCCTCGCCCCGCCGCCCGCACTGATGTGCCCGGCGGGCGCCGGCCCCGACAGCCCGCCGAGCGGCGTTGCCGCCGCCGGGGTCTGGCCGCGGTGAGGGGCCGGCGGGATGCCCTGCTGTGGGGACGGGAGAGGCGGCCTCCCATGGGGCCCTCCCGCCGCGATTTCTCTTTTTTAGTCGCCCCCCCCCCCCCCAAGTCAACTTTCTGCTTTTGTAAGAATTCCTTCTGTAATAGATCGTCCCTTACGGCGAGCTAAAGCTTTTGCCCATTTCCTGCTTAGCCAGAAGTACTTGTCGGCGAGCGTTTTGTCAGTAGCTGTCAGTGCCCCCACCGAAACAAACAGGTTTTGACTTCGCAGCAGTCGACCTGCACGCTCCCTCTGGTCCCCTCGTAAGTAATCCTGTTTGGTGAGAGGTTTCACCCCTGTAGTCTCCTGCAAATGTTCTAAATCTTTCCTACTGTAGAATATGTTACATAATATATATGTTATATAATTTTAATTACTGCGAGGTAAATATAGCAGGCAGCAACTGAGGCAGCAGCAAATTCAGTTATCTGTAAGATGGGCTGTACTGATAACAGTAAGCACTGCACAGTCATGAGGCTTGGTCATAGGAATACAGCTGTAAGCTCATTTGTAGGATGCTTTTCCAGCGCCTGCTTCGGAAGGAAGAGCTGTAGGAAGAACACGGTGCCTCCCCAAGAGCTTAATCCAAAAGTTTCATGCATGACAACAAAAAAATCTTTTAATTAGTTTTCATTGGCTTGAGTCAGATTCCAAGTGACCCCAGAAACAAGTCAGTAAGTCCCTGCTAGTTGCAGGAAACAAGGTGGTGTTCTCCCTACTGCTGACTCCAAAATGAGCATTGCTCTCTCCGTATTGGGAAGTCTACTGGAAGCAGCAGTAGAAAGGATTTGGTGGTTAGGTGAGGGTGGGAATTTGTTACAAAAAAAACCAGCAACTGGAGCAGGAAAGGAGGTTTGCTGACTTCTCCAGGTCTATGGATTTGCTGAGCGATAGCATTTATCATGGATAAATTGCTGGCTGTGGATGCAGGCTGAGCAGGTACGTGTTTATTTAAAGGAGCCATTCCAGTGAAAACTCCACCCTGGGTCAAATGCTCTGTTGAGGAGCACCCTAGGAACGCATACAGTTTGGGTGGTGGTGGTGAATTAACTCAGTGTGTGTAAACTTAAGAATAAATAAACCAAAAGGAGACATGCAAGCTTAATGATTTTATTCACACAGGCGTGATACATTAAATAGTAATATGGAATACATTTTCTCACATCCCTGAATGCACAACAGCTGTCTGCTGTATCAAATATTTTTCCTTTAAGGAGTGGGTGGAAAGCAATTCATGAAGACTGTGGAAGCACTGTATGCGTGTGATTATTTTCAGGGGGTTGTGCTCGAGTGATTTGTTTTTTATATTCCTCTTAATTTTTTTATGTCCTGTATGTAATTCTTCATTTTCATGGTCCTGTTGAAGCACGCGGAAGAATGTTGCCATCGCCATCTGGCAACTAGCAATTCCCTGATTGCACTGGTTGGTAGCTGACCATATTGATGTTGGTAGATGAGCTGTCAGGGCTGTTACCATGAAGATTTACAGTTGTGTTGTATGCTCTGTCAGAGTCTGGAGTTCACCGATGATTTCATGTGCATGGGTTTACCTGTCTCTTATTTGCACTACTCTGTGAAAGACCTAAGACTTCTCTAAGGAAAGGGTATTTATCCACAAGACTAAAAAATTCATTTATCTTGATAGAAAATTCACTGATAATAATATGGCTGGAAAAGCATATTCAGGAATTCAGCCCTGACTGCTGGAGTCCTTGCTCACAAAATCACTAGCAAAAAGACTGATGTTTATGATTGCTCCTCTATTTCTGTGCTGTCCATTTGATCCGTTGCTCCCTAGGTAGTGAAGACCTTTTATTTTTAAAGAAGTGAAAGAAAAAAAGGGTGTTAACAGTTGCAGATGACTTTAGGCAGGCACTTCAGCCTTCTGTGTAATGTACAAGGAAGGTACCGTTGTATCACTGCAAAGCTGGAAGTGTTTCATTTTTGTATCATTTGTGTGGTATGGTTACTGCATTTGCACATGTGTAAGGAAAGAACTGTAACTAGGGATTGAAACAGGAATGAAACTAGAAGTATTTTATTTGTTACAAATGGAAAACTTTTGTAATTGTCCAAACCAGGTTTAAGATACCTATTTCTTCAAATGTTTTTAAATGTTTATGAAGTCTTACTTGGTCATATTTTCTCATAAAGACCTCTAAATAGCTGAAAGCAGAGAGTTTGTTTTGGATTTTTGTTGTTGTTTTGGGGATTTTTTGGTTTTGTTTTTTAACGTTGACACCATTGCTTTCTGTTTCATTTTCTGTGTATGACTATGGTGGAATAAGCATATGCAATGCCTTTTTTTTTTTTTTTTTTTTTTGGAACTCCTATATTTGCAGTGAACAGGAAGAATTTATAGGGAGTGGCAGAGATGAAAGGGTACTAAGTAGCAGCTTGAGAAAGGGGTTGGAGATTCTGAGAAGGGGTGAAAGACAATACTGCATGGACATAGAATATTGTGCCTCAATCTTTTGCGTGTACATGTTAATTGTGATGAGTGTTACATGAAGAGGAGTTAAAAACTGAATAGGTTAAAGATTCCAAATCTCACCAGTGTGGCAGATGATGTTCAGTACCCAGGAAACATTAGGTTAAATCTCTTTTTAGAATTTTGTTGTAATACAGGATGTGATAGTTACTGATCTTTCACAACTGTTTTAGTCAAGCTACCTGCATGAGTTTCTTTTGAATTTTCTGAATTGGCCAACTTATTACAATTTTGGGTCCCCAAAATTGAGAGCAATCTCCTGTAGGTCAGACTCACAGTATATTTTGGGCCAAAGCATACTTTCCCTGAGAGGCCTTGGGTACTTGCTAAGTTGTCTGGCGTAATTTCTGGAAACTTCATGTATGTTCTGGTCATTTTTCTACAGGTGCCTGGAAATGAAGTTTTTCGAAGAGGACAGTCATCCCATAGAGATGTAATGCAGAAGAATGGCTGCTATGGATGTGACTTTTGGTAATGAGCGTGTTTACTGCCAGCACCTGCATGGGAGACAGTGACATGTTATTGTGGACCAAATGGAATATCTTACAATATTTTGTGTATCTTTGAATGCTATGTCATGGATTATGTTGGATATATCATCTTTCACTCAAGGTTTCTAGCTGCAGATAAAAGCCTACAAATGTGAACCTTAAAATGTGAGGTCAGAGGGCAAATAAAAAGTACTGTGTTTGAAATTAAGTTTTAATTTTAATACAGTTACACATCAGTACAAATAATTTTTGGCATTATTGCTTCTACTTTCTTTAGATTTAGCCAGTTGTCTAATCAATGTTTATCAGTGTTGCAGCTGTACTAACCAGTACTGAGTACCAGTACTGGTTGAAGAGTAACGCTTCAAGAGAAACAACAATATTTTCACACTGTGTAAATAGGGGATCTTCCTTGTAACTAGAATATGTTAAAAGGCATTCCTCATGAAATGTACAGTGATCTCTGTCACTGGGTGCTTTCCTCTAAAATGAAGTGTTATTTATACATCAAAGGGGAAAAGTACACATTTATGTCCCTCAGGGGCACAGAGAATGGAAGTCATTGTGTTGGTATATTGCTTCCTGCATTTCTAAGTGGCAAATATATGAATATTCATAGACTCACAAGGCCAGATGATGATCCAGCACGCAGCCTATACAGGAGGAAAATGGAGGAGAATGTTTTAAGGCTCCAGAATCTCCAGTTTGTCTTTGCCTGAGGGTGGTTAAGTTTGTGGATCACCCTCCACTTCCTCCAGAAGGCGTCACAGTCGGGATCTGGAGGTGGGAAGAGTTGAGTTGGAAGGGACGGGCATGGGGCTGGAGAGCCCTCTGGACAGCCTGCTGCTTTCTGAACCTGGGGGACTGCCAAGCAGCGGCCCGTGAGGGATGAACGCTCCTCCACGCAGCGTGCCTCTCCTGACTGTGCTATCTCCCCGGAGCATTTTAGGTTCTCCAGGATTTTAAGTATCCTTTTTCACTGCCCTTGTGTTTTGTATATCCCCTCGCTCCAAAAGAAGAATATGCCAGTAGCTGCAGAGATGACTAGTGTTCACTTTCAGAGGGAAGGGTCGGTAGCCAGGGTCAGAAGAGAGCAGGCCAAGACGCAGGTGGTGGCAAGTAGGTGCCACCTGGGGGCTCTGCAGGCTTGAGAGACGTGTGTGCAACTGAGCGTCGGGTGTGCAGCGGGATCACCCTCCTCGGCGCTGCGAAAAGCCATGCACTTCGGTTAGGCCGTTACGCTCCTGTATCCGAGCGGCGTACAAACATGAAATAAACTCCCCGGCAGGACAGACTGGTGGTGCTGCCTTCTGAGAAGGAGATGGGAGCACAAAGGAGTGATTCGTCTGTAGCAGTGGCAGGACCCTAAATGAGGGCTCGGGTTCTTCACAGGCTGGGTCCCGTTCCTGCGTGGAAACCGTTGGGCCGATTCACCTTTGGCATCGCCCGTTTTGGAGAACTGCAGAGTTGGTCTGAACGTGTGGTCTCGCATTCTTGTGTGAACATACGTATCTGTATGCTTTGACGTGTTACTGTTTTAACTGTGTATTTAAGAGGAAGCTGCTAATGAATGTTTATAGCTTGGTGTAAGTCATATGCAGTTTTATTTTGCAAAGTGAGAGGGATATATTAAAAGTATTAAGGCATGTTTTAGGGCATGTGGATGCCGGGTGAGTGTGATAGCGTGTTTGGGGCACGTGCATTGCAGTCGGCGCTACCTGCCGAGGTCTGTGCTGGCCGTTTGGGCGAGCTGGGGAGCGGCGGCGAGCGGTCTGTTCCCGCGCGGTGCGTGGTTTTGGGAGTGCCCGTTGCGGGCAGACGGGTCCCGCTTCTCCCCGCGCCCGCCGACGCCCGCCCGCCGGGGCTCCTGCGCGGCGGTGCGGGCGGAACCCGGGCCCAGGCAAGGCCCCGACACATCTCCTCCCACCTCCGCTGCTGGGGCGTCCCGGCGTTGCGCTCGGGGGCAAGGCGGGTGCCGGGTCGGCTCTAAGGGGTGCCGGTGGGGCGGCCGCCAGCGCGGCGGTGGCGGCGCCTCCTGCCCGCCCCCGGCCGGTTGCGGCGCGGCGCGTCAAGGGTTAAGGCCGCGGCGGCGCTCGGCGCGGAGGGATACGGAGCCGGAGCCGTGAACGTGGTGCTGAGGCTCTGTAAGCAAAAAAAATGTCTGCCTGAGGGAAACCCACAAGTTCCTTCTAGTGGGGGGGGGGGGGGGGAGCGCTCGGCTCGTCGCCTCCCACCCAGCCCGCGGCCCGCCCGCCGCCGCCGGACCGGCCCTGGTCCCCGGAGCGTACGGGGGGCAGCAGGTAAGTGTGGGCGGCGAGGGGCCGGGAGAAGTTGGGAGAGAGCGGTGGGGGGAGGGAAGCGGCGGCCGGGCTGTCGCAGGGGCAGAGGCGGCGGCGAGGGGCACGGGGCCGCGGCCGGGCGGGAGCGGGGCTGCCCGGAGGCCGCGGCGGCGGAGGAGGAGGCGCTGCTGGGGAACCCGAGGGGCGGCAGCCGGGGCTGGCTGCCCGGGTGGCGGAGCGTGCGTGCGGCGCGCCGGGGTCTCCGGCGGCGGCGGCGGGGCGGGCCGCGGACCTCGGGCGGGCTGCGGCGCCCGGCCCCGGGCAGGAGCGAGTCCCCGCGGGCGGCGTTCGAGAGGGGCGCGTTGCCCGCCGCGCGGCTCCCAGCGCTTCATAAAGGATCGCGGCGGCCGCAGCCCGGCCCCGGCGCGCCGCGCGCCTCACGAAACTTGGAGGGGAGCGGGGCTGCGGCAGCGCCCCCGCCGCTCCCCCACGGCGCCCGCCGGGCACAAGGGAAGGCGCGGACCCCGCCGCCCCTCCTTCCCCCCCACCCCTCCCCTCCCCCCCCACAACCCGCGCCGCGCGCGCGCACGGCCCCCCGCCGCACGCGCATTCCAACCCCCCCGCCCGCCCGCCGGCGGCGCGCGCGCCCGGCCCCGCGCCGCGTGTGCGCGTGCGGTGCGCGGGGGCGGCTCCCGCCCCGCCGCGGTCCCGAGCGCGGAGCGGCGGTCGCGGCCCGCTGGGTGGGTGGGGAGAGCCGCCACCGCCGGGGAAGGCGGCCCGCGATAATGCCGGGGCAGAGATGGCTCTGCTGAGGCGCATCCAGCCCCGCTTGTCAGCCCCATTGTTGCAGAGATAGTGAGTCACTTAATCTCTCGCTAATTCCCCGGACTTCGCTGGGCCGCGGCTGTTTATTTGCTTTCGCTTTGCCTGGGGGGTGGGAGAACGGACGGACGGACCTAATTCCTGGCGGCGGCCCCGCTGCGGCGCGCCTGTGCCTTGCGCGAGGTGGGGGAGAAGCGGGTTGAGGGAGAAAAGGGAGCCCGAGGAAACTTGAGGCGAGTTGGTTAGTTTGGGGAAGCTGCTGCTGCCGATTCCGTCGGTCCGCCCGGTGAGGCAAGGCGAGCCTCCCCGGGGATTCCCCCACCCCCGCCTCGGGGGGCGCAGAGGTACCTGCGGGGGTACCGGAGGCCCTGCTGCTTCGTGAGGGGCCGGCTTCCCAGGGCCGGGGGTCGGCCCCAGTCCCGCGGTGAAGTACTACTGCCAGTGCCTCTCTCCCTGTGCCCTAGAAGGTGATCGGAGGAGCGGAGGAAGATGAATTCCCAGCAGCAGAGGATGGCCGCAATAGGGACTGACAAGGAACTGAGCGACTTGCTGGACTTCAGTGCGGTAGGACATTCTCCGAGGTCTTCTCGTGTCTTCGGCGTGGTAAAGCGAGCGGAGGAGTAGGGGCAGCAGTGTGCAGGACTCTCGGCTGGGTCTGTCTCAGCCAAGTTGGACACCTGAACTTTGATGTAATGTCTAGACTTCCAGATTTAATACTGGGTCAATTGGTTTAACTGGTTAAAATCAGGCTGACCCAGTGATGGCATAATCTAATAATTAACGTTTGTTAAGCTGGCATGTGGCACTGGTACTTTGGCTTTTCTTTTGGTTTGTTAAAAAAAAAAAAAACAACCAAAAAACACCCCCCCCAGCCCCAACCGCCAAAACTAATGCTTGTAAATATCAGAGGTTAGTCATTGATAGTTTTGGTGTAGAAAATTATAGGTATTTTCTGTGTGATATTTTTAACAGATTTCAAAAAGCTGCTTGGTGTGTAAACATAGTAGAAAACTACTGTCTCTCAAAGCTGTCTTTATCCAGTGACTTTAAACTCACAGATCAGTAAGAAATGTACTTTGAGTAGCAAAATTTAAGATAAATAACTATTTTAAAGTGCCATAGAAGTACTGGGTCTCCTTTTAACTTTTTTTAAGTTGGTTGTGTTCATGTAGAAAAGAGATTTTGGTGGTATTAATTGCAAGGAGTACTTTAGCTTATTGGTTTTATGGATCTAAATGTGCATCTTGCATTCTGTTTATTTTCTAGCAGAAAAATGAATCAAATAATTGCTTCCTATTACAATTTTTTTTTTTTTAAGTTTACATCAATTCTGTAGCACGGAGTTTCAAAGCCAATTTAAACACCTTTTTTTTTTTTCTTGTTTTGCAGATGTTTTCCCCACCTGTTAATAGTGGGAAAACCAGACCAACTACGCTAGGAAGCAGCCAGTTCAGTGGATCAGGTAGGATGCATCTGAGATACATAAAGTTCATGTAACCAGGTCTTGATGTTTTAGCTTAGTCTTCATGTGGTCAAAGTATGGTAATCTTTCATTTGTACACATTCTCATAAGACGTTCAGGTTAACTAGACATGTGCTATTTTGATCTGACTTTGTAACACATTTTGTTAACTTTAATGACAGTTTTCATCTATATGCCTTAGAATACTTGGCCCAGTACAGTAAAATGTTAAAGTGTCTCTAATCGTACTGGCATACAAGTTGTCTGTTTATCTGTTGTGTTAAAAATGAATGGCTGCTTTGTTTTTGTTTGTTTCATAAAATGAAACCAACCTGTTCAATTGACGTATTTCCAAGTCAAATACCAAATAATGAAATACTCCTGACTCAAGAATATATTTTAAAATGCAGTTCTTAAGGAAAATGTAAAGCTAATACAATTTTATGGTACTGTGTAGTTGTCAAAATCTTGATGAATAGAATTCTGTCATGTTGAACCTCTATCAGGGTATCTGGAAAACAAGTAACCGTATTTAACGGTTGCGTGTATTTTGTGGCTTCAGTACCTTCATTGAGGCCGTTCTCAGAGTCTTTTAAGATAAGCCTATAATGGGAAAGTAGTGCAATTTTTTTAAGATACTTTGTATCATTCTTGTAAAGGGTCTATTTATTACTACTTACGAAAGAGAAACTAAAGTAACTTTTTGATAATGTGTTTTGTTCTTTTTTTATGTATGCTTATTTTCTGTGAATACAGTGAAGTATTTTTGTTTTTATCAATACAGCAAAGTGATGTTTGTGTTAAGGTTAATGAAAATAAACTTTTAGACTACCAGTAGAGGAGTGAGGTAGTTGCCTGAAGTTGTGCAGTAACAGTGCCTGTTTGCCCTTTGCATTGTCAGAGCTGTTACTTTAAGAGTTCAAATGACACCTTGCATTTTACTGACAATTTAGAATTTTGTTTTTAAAAGCATCTGAATTGTGTAATTTTGCAAACTCTTCAGAGACTACTTCCCATATTTCATTTAATGAAAATATATAGCAAATGTTGTAATTGTAGCATACTTGAAGAAGCATTTTACGTTTTCTCTTCTAATATATAGGTGGGTTTATCTTGCTCTTTGAATGTATGTCAAGTTTAAATTATTTGCAATAGTAAGACAGTAGATCTGTATATGATATAGTTAACATTTTTCTTTTTTTTTCAGATACAAATATTCAAGACAGTTGTTTCTCAAAAACTTGTTTTAAAAGATATTCAGGGAGCTAAAACTTATTGTGGGGAGCACAACCTGAGCATCCCCCTGTCCCCTGGCTTTTCCTGAAAAAGTAGAATAACTTTCTGTTGAATAATAAAAGTTTCATTTTTAGTTTAGCTCTTAGATCAGTCTTAGGTAATGTGGTTTGACCTATCTGTAGGTAGTGTTTCCCCTTCTTTCCTTGGATGGCTCAGAAAAAGAGAGAATGCCAGAATACTTAGCTTTTGGGGAGAAACAGTGTTATTGACTCCTTGAATTTCTTCACCAATGTGATGTGTCATCATATAGATACCAATCATGAGTAATACACTGCAGCTGTCAGGCTACAACTGAATTCCCCTTGGAAGAGATAATGGTATATATTTGTGGGTTTTAATTAAAAACATTTCTTGTTGTAGAGATTTACTGGTCAGTGGGTTTATATACCCTAATTCTTGTAATGTTATGACCTAAACCTTGAGCTAGGGGGATTACTCTGCAGGAGTGAGAGGTGACAAACTTTTATATTAGTTGTGTTCTGAGTCAGTGTTAAGTGTTGTAGAAAGCCTGTGTTAAGATCATTGACGAACTATAGGCATTTAATTTCTAGCACTCTAATTTAATTGTGATCCTGCTTTTATTTCAAGTGTTCTGTAACTTCTAGGACAAACAATGTTTGAAAACTTTTTTCACTGCTAGAGGCCACTTGTTAAAGAGAAGCGTGAAAGGAAGAGGTGTTTATTCCTTTGAGCTACCTAGTACCAAAAAGCACAGTATGCACAGATTCCTAAAAAGTACTTTTAAATTTTTTTCCTCGAATACAGAATGATGCTACCTCTTGCAGAGACTTTCTGTGATTCTGATGGCAATTACAGAAGTGAAGCTTGCTTCAGTATCTTTCCCATTAAACTCAGTTGTTTTGTTTTTCTGATGTCTTTACAAGCATACTAAAAGCAAGTGTTTTCTTAGTTGGAATAAGAATGTGTTTATTGTTTGTTATTATAGAACTCCCTTTTTCTCATTTAAATTTAAACAAATCTGAGAACACATTCCCTGCCAACCCCCCTCTCCCCCCAACCTATCAGTGATTTGAGATGCAGCCTGATGGCCCCCATTAAGTAGGTGAAAATCAGCTGCTTGTCTGCATGGCTCTTAAGAGTGTATATTTCTGGGAAATCTGATATAGAAGGAAGGGATGCTCATGATGCATTTTCCTTACTGGCCCCCAGGCCCCCAGTTTAAAAGGATAAATTAGTTGCTGTTCAGGGATCCTGAAGTTCTGTTTGTTTTTCAGGTGTGGCTTTGTGAAGTGTTGGAAATACTAGGATGTATGTTATTAATTCTGATGTAACAAGCTTGATCTGGTATAATTCTGCAGTACTTCCGTTGATTATGCTGTAAAAATATACATGTAATTGGATTGCATAAATAAAACAGCTAATATGATATCTATAATTTGTAAGCAAATACTGTCATGGATTAACATATGAACATTGTGTTTTGATTAAAAGATAGCTGAAGTCTGGTGTTGGGGCAGGCTTGCTTTCTACAGGTAAATCAGTTATGAATGAAAGCTGCAGATGAAATAAGTGAACTAATCTGATGTAGTATCTTGTGACAGTAGGTTGTGTAAACTGCTGATGAAGTCAAATAACTTGGTCAGACTACTGGTGGAAATAAGCATATTGGAAAAGTAACCTGATATGTAAGTCAGTGAGTTAGGCCACAAAATATTCCTTGTCGTACCTGTTGTAATTATCTCGTTTAAAACAGAACTTCACATTCTTTTCTCCTGCAAAACCAACTTGTGAAGGTAAAGCCAATTCTGTCTTAGAAATCGTAGAAGGAGAAGGCAAAGGTCAGAGATGTGCTCTGTTGGCCTTTTTAATCAGGCTTTTTTGCAGATTTTATTTAAAACTGAAAATTTTCTGTGTTGTTACTATGGTTAATAGCAGTGTTTATGATTTACAATGAAATTTTGTGCTTTTTTGCTTTTGTCAAAACCACAAAATATATGCCAATACAAACCTGGATGGTGACCGATTTTGCCCAATGCCCTTTATTTATTACAGTAACTCCATTAAAATCCAGTTGCAGTATTGAGATGCCTGCCATAGGCAATAATAATAATGCAATTTTCCTATGGTTCCAAGTAGGTTTGATCTCAACGTCAATATTTCCTGCAAATGAAATTTTTTAGTCTCAGGTGTGGTACCCTAAAATACACCCCCTCCCCTTTTTTTTTTTCTTCTTCTAAAGAACTTCTTAGATGTTAAAGAAGAATATATCTGAGACACTATTTTCCTATGTGGCCTGCTATCTTCAGTTTTTGTAGCCTCCTCATTGCACCAATAACATTTTTTTTGCACATGGCTGTGCACATGCATATGCAAGGTATAAGTCAAAAAAGCTGAATACAGACAATGTGGATGTCTAACAGAAAAAAAAGTGGTAGGAGTTTAAAGTAAGAGGTACAGTTCAAGAGCTAAGTCATCAAAATATGACACTTGTCTTGCTTGTAAGAAGATTCTTCTGAAGTTCATGAAAAATGAGTACACACATTTGTGCGTAGACAGCTTTGGGCACAAATCTTGTGTGTACCTAGACATTCCTGGTACTAGACCTACATGGAAAAAAACTTTGAATGTATCTGTTTAGATAACTGTATCAGTTTGGTCCCCTTTTATGCAAATTCAAGAGGCTACCCTTTCCACTGCTCTCTACTAATGTACTGAGTTTGTAAGGAAAGGATTGGGATAGGCCACTAATTAGTGGCTTGATGCAAAGACCATTTAAGTTGATAGCCTGCCATTAACCCGAGTGTCCCTAAATTAGTGCCATGTGTCTTGAGACTGGACACAATGACAATTCTTTAGCAGGTCTATTAAGTTACCAAACAGTGCTTCCAAAATTAGCAAAACCTGACTTGATCAGTCCAGTAAACTCTTATTTCCTTTTTAGTTTTGCATCAGCAGTTCCTTGTAAAACAAACAGACAAGCAAACAAAAAACCCAAACAAAAAAGCTTGAGAGAGTTACCTGGGTTGGCAGTGTTTTAAATACTGTGTTCATTAATGTACAGCAAGTGTTAAAGAGAAAAGGCACTCAGCCTTGGAGAAGACTGCAGAAAGATGAAACTTTATGTAT
Organism: Astur gentilis; assembly: GCF_929443795.1. Taxonomy (NCBI): domain Eukaryota; kingdom Metazoa; phylum Chordata; class Aves; order Accipitriformes; family Accipitridae; genus Astur; species Astur gentilis. The sequence continues at coordinate 10,380,815 of NC_064889.1, read as the reverse complement.
GCAAATAGTGCTCCTCCTAACCTTTCAAAATACATCATTTTTTTCTTTTTTTAATCAGAACTGTGATTCCAAAGAAGAATCAGTTCTCTGGTATTATTCAATGTATTTTTCTGCTGCAGTCTCCCATTGAGGTGTAGGAAATTTCTAGTGCCTGCTCCTAATCCTTGAATTAAGGAGTTGATGAGAAGTCTGGTGTAGTCACATAGTCTGGTCCTACAATGTGTTAGGTCATGACAGACTTTAAAAAAAAAAGTTGAAGGCATGTATTTCAGAATTCAGTCTGTATTTCTGGTTTTGTCATCCAAAATATGTTATGATCCTGTATGTTTTTGTTTGCTGTTCAAAAGAAGATGAGTTTATTGTGTGTTAAATGCCAGAAATCTAGAGTGGCCTGTTAAAATAAACATTAGGTCATGCAGCTATGTGGCTGCTTTATTATTTTTATTTTTGGTATTTAGGTTGTCCTCTAGCTCCATTAAAAGTGAACCAGCAGACCTAGTAACCTGGTATTTCATCTTGGGTCTGAGAGATCCTAAATTCTGTTGTCTTCTGAAAAGCCTGGGAAGAGTTGTAGAAGCCTTGTGCTTGAAAGCAGAAAGGTACCCGTAGCTTCTTTGACCTCTAGTTGTTTTTAGGGGAGACCCATGGATTACCCTTCAAATGGGCCAAACACAAGTGAGCTGAAGATTTCAGTCTGGATCCCTCACCTATTGCATTTAGAAACCTAAAAGGGCGATACAGTGCTAGTAAATATGTGACTCTGCAGCTTGCCTGTTGGCAGCCTCTGTCTCACTATTGCTGCCTCTTTTTCTCCCCCCCCTTCCCTTGCCTTTGGAAAGATAAATTATCAGACACTTACTCCATGAACAGTCTTAAAAAGTACGGCATATAAAAGGGCTAAGTAACTGCTTCCATATTCGTGTTTAAGAAAGAGAAGGGGGGGGGGGAAATGTTGGACAAATGGAGGGAACTGATCACCCAACTTTAAAGCAGACAGTCTCTCACAAGGTGTTTGTGGTCATGTGGATATTGAGGTTTTTTGTGACTTAAAAAAAAAGGGGAGGGGGGTGGAGGGAAAAAGGAGAAGTTACTGGAACAGCTAGGTGTTCTGAATCTAGTTTGGTGAGTAGATAAGTAGATGTTTGTCCATTGTTTATTGCTATTGGCTATGGTTTTGAAATGGCTGTTATCACTTAAGCTGATGGTATGAACCTCATGCCAATTAGTCAGAAATTCCTTGCTGTCTTCCAAACAGCTAATTTTAGAATTTTTAGTAGCATTTGGGCTGTCTTCTGTTTACAGATAAACTTGACATTGTTAATAAGGGAAACTGTAACTTTTGCTGTATTGGCATGTAGAAAGCATTCTTTCAAAAAGTGAATCTCTTGTTTCCAGCAATTAGTTTTCCCTGGGTGAGAGCAGTGATGTGATCGCTGTCTTTATAAGCACAGCATCTATCCTCCAATCCCTATATAAATGTTACTGTGTCACAATGCAAGGAAGATCTTTGCCATGTTATTTCCCGGTGGCTTCAAAATGTCTGGGGTTGCAGTAGTGCCTTGTCCTTTCCTGATGGGGCACCTCCCACCATCACCCTCCACACCAGCCAGTAGTAGCTCTTTGATCTGCCAAATTTGTCTGATCTATTGTAAATGATAAAGAGTATCCAGATGCTTTGAAGAGTGGTCTTAATGGCATGTGGGAAGGAATATGATTTGAAATTGCCTGTTGCTGTATTTTTTGATTTACCCAAAAAGCAGTGTTGATATAAATGTAAACACAAGGACTAAGGGTTTGGGTGAAGTGGAGGAAGAATCCTGAAAAGAGTCTGAGGAGAAATTGCATGTTATCTAAAGAATTCATTTTCTTTAGAGAGAAGTATAAATGAGATTCTTGTGTATTTATGTGTCCTTTAATGGCAGCTGAACTTGTACTCAGTCCCTTAATGACTGTTGAACTTTTATTATGTCTGTAGCTTTTGCTCAGGTTTGGGGTTTTTTTTAGGTTTTATTTGTTTGTGGTCTTTTTTTGGTCTTTGGCAAGGGAATTTTATGTTAAAAGCTTGTCATTCATACATACATGCCAAAGTTCCCCTTCCCCCCACTTCCTTCCAGCTGTCACACAAACAGGACTTAACCCCTTAGTCATTTTGTTATCAAGTTGGTATGACAGTTGTTTGTCTCAGATAATTCTATTTTATCCGTAGTTGAGCCTATAGATACAGTTATGATTTTCTGTTTATCTACTATATACTGCACTATAAACTTGGTAAACTGTATTTTCTTTAAGTTGCTAAAGATACAGTGTAATTTTTCATGGTTGAAAACTGTGTGTATTTATAAACAGAAGGATGTTTAAGGCACTAATAAAATACCATATCACTTAGTAAGATTGGATTTTGTGGAGACTAGTTTTAAAACTGAAAGATGTGCAGGGTTTTTTTTTTGTACTCCAGTGTTGAAGGATTATATTTTTGGGGAATAGCGTTGAGCATTTTTAGAAGCTTTATAAAATTTCTTTGCCTATAGAGCCAGATGTGATCTATGTGATATAATAAATAAGTCTTCTATGTTAAATTTCCTTTAAAATAAATATTAGCTTATATTTGAAAGCTCAGTTTCAATAAATGACTTCATTGAATAAAGTATGTTCTCTAAAAAGCATTTTTTTAGAGGCATTGTCTAATTTAATGTGTTAGCAGTTCTTCAGAAGTATATAGCAAAATGAACAGTTTTATGTGTTTGTGAGGAAGTCACTGAACTTAAATAGTAAATAAAGAGATAAGAAAAGGCACTGTTTTCTTCTGCATGTGAGTTAATTGATGGAGATTGTTGTTGAATACTCATAACTAGTTTTAAATTGTGTATGTACTTTAATTGCTTTTTGGTCATTAAACATTGTAAGAAACGAGGGAAAAGTATTATTTCAGTGCATAATTACAATTCTAAGGACAGAAAATGTATTTTTAATATCTCCTTTTTTCTGTCTTAGGTAGGGTTGGCTACCCCTTCAATTTGTTGGTTTTTTTTATTAATGTGAATGTCTAGAAGTCCCCAGTTCTATTGTATAGCTCAACCTGATGATTTGGAAGTACTTGTGGACTTTTAAAATATTACAATCCATTATTTACTAGTTGTTTTAGGGACAAGTTTTTTTTCTTCTATTATGAGTCTAAGATGAGATAATGATTTTTTTTTTAATGTCTTGAATGAATGCCTTGTCTTTTTTTCATTTGTAAAACAAAGCTGTGTTTGTAAACACAACGTTCAAAAACATAAAGGACATACTTTTTTGGTGAAGATGTTAACGGAATACCAAGAATGATCAGAAAGAGCAGCTTTTGTTATATTTAATAATATCTCACTGTCTTCAGACGATAATCAGGCTAAAATGTACCAAATCAATCTTCAGGACTTTGTTAGATGATTCTTGTATGCTAGGGATGTGGGGGTTTTATTTTTTTTATTTTTTTGGAAAGAAAGAGCTGGAATTGCTTTAAATGAAATAAACTTCATGTTTTTACCAGTGTAACACAGAAAAATATCGATCACATCAAAATAATTGTTGCTGGTGTTTTAAAGAAGGACTTGGAATGGAGGGTGGAAGAGGAAGAGACTGGATAAAAAGGGCTTACTTTACAGTCCTGTTAGTAGGGTAGTGTTCTCTAGGAATGCTAGTAAAACCTTAGCATAAAGCTGAGTAAAGTTTGTCTTGGCCAGGAAAGTTGTATGCTTCCATATTAGTGCTATGGAAAAATTAAAAACCTGCTCATGCTATAGAATTACATTTAAAACAGAAGCAAAAAAATTGTGCATTTCTTCTATTACACACAAATTGTCTTTATTGGTAAGTGGAAAACAGGTGGATATTTTTACATCCAGCTGACAGTTTTGAATTAATTTTTTTTTCTGAAGTAAATCTTGTTTACTGCTATGGACCTGATTTCTTGCTCCTGATCTTCTACAGAGATTGCTTATATTGGTTTTCTGTAAGCGTATGAGACATTAGTTATGCTTTTCAAGTCTGCTTTTTTGGTACTGCAGACTGTTTTCTTTCTGTACCAGTTGTAGCTGCAGAAATGGTGGTAATCTCCACGTCTCTATCAGGTTGTTAGTTACGTGGAGTTCTAGTAATAAGTTGAACCACTTGCTTTCGCTGTTCTACTTTCCTTTGCGTGAACAAAACTGCAGGAAACATTTTGTTTGTGCCTTGTCTCTGGAAGAGCTCTTTGCGGCTGATGAAGATGAAGCAGTGGTAACATGGACAAACTTCAGTTAGAGTTTTATATGAGCCTTGATTTGTGAAAATTACGTTGTAGATGGTGTATTTTTTCCCCTTTTTAGATGTAAAGATGAATAGGCAGAACTAATTTTTAGAAAAACATACCTAGTAAAACAAAATCCAAATTTGGTCATTTCTAGTTGTGTACATTTTGCGGGTATAATACCGTCTAATATCGGACCATGAATGTGCATGTTCTGTGTGTTAAATTAAATTGAGTTTAAACCAAAGTTTAGCCTTAATTCAATGTAATCAAGAACTTGGTCTGTAGCATTACCTGGTGTCTGAATTGATTCTGTTTAGAGTATGACCAAAATATATTGCTAATTTTAATATGTATATCATAGTCTTTGGAGAGTGAATTGATATACAGTCCTTCTGTCATCTTCCATGTTCAGATTTTACGTACAAAATCTTTAGTGTATTGAGTTGTTCCAAGTCTTACCTAAAATAAAACCTGAATGCACATTGGTGGTACTATCTGCATTTTTAACATCTAAAAGTCCAAAATAAACCTTTTTTTCATTTGAATGAGGAAATAAGAACGGAACCAGACAGAAGTTTTAGCAAAACATAAAAATTACTGAGTGTGATTCATACCTATTAGTACATAATGTGTGAGAAAAACATAAAGAGTTTAATTTAAAATAACATTGCTTTGCAAACTTGGTTTCTCTAGTTCTGTTGGAAAACATGTTTAAAGCCTAAAAGATGTAGATAAATCCATGATAAAGTCATTGAATTTTGCATTTTGCATGCTGCAGGGATGTCTTGCAACCAAATATCTCTTGAATTTTCTACTGTGTTGCATTAATGTTAGTAGGATGCTGTGGAGATACTTATGCTTCTGAAAATCCTAAAGTATTTTTAGTCTTGTGTAGGAGAATGGAATTCACTGTTTATATTTTTATTTTTTGTTTATTTGAATGCAAGATACTATTGTCTTGGTGTTATCCCAAGAGCTATTGTGGCTGCTCTGTGAAATGATTAAACCAGACAGCTTTGCTTGTAGGACAAACATTTTTTTATATTGTGATGTTTCGATGATTTTCAATGCGACACCTATCCCATTACAGTTTCTTTATGCAGCAACTTTATGAGTCATAATCCTTGCAAAAGAACACAGCTTAAAATAATCACTGATTGTTTCTTTGCAATTCTGTTCACTGCCCACTGCAAATAAACAAGAGCAGAAATGACAGTATCATTTAATCCTTTAATGTTGCTTTTGACGTGCAAAACATTCTCTTGTAATAGAGAAGTAATCCATAAGGAGGGTAGCTGCTCTTTCATCTTCCTGAATGCTAAATGAAGCCAAGGCTTTTATGAAGAGATGGTGATTTAATGAAGATGACCGAGTTTTGGAGTAATGAAAAGCTTTTGTATACTTCTAAAAATGGTGCATGGTGCTTACTACTGCAGAGTTCAAATGGCTGCATTTTGTAGTATGTCTTTGCAAGATTAGTGCTTGCGATGCTTAGATGCAAAGTGATTGAATGGTATGGTAAATCAAAAATTTTTCCCTTAGTTTGATTTTATAAAAGAAATGAAATGCACATCTCTGCCACTTAATGTGTATAAATGCATGTAATGTCTGACATGTGTTCTCTGCTCTGTGTAATGCTTTTATTTTGGTAACCTTGAAAATATCTCTGATATCATATTCCCTTGCCAGAGGACAGCAATAACCACACAAAAAACTGGAGCATGAACTTTGTCAATATTACTGATGACAGGAACATCTGAATTAGATATTTTTCTTGCAAGTACTTGTAAGATGCAGAATTTAAAAAGCTCCTCAACTCAGAAAAAAACCAAAAAACAACCGCCCCCAAAAAACCCCCAAACCAAAAAAAAACCCATACAAAAAAACAAAGCACCTCCCCAAAACCCAAACAAACCAAAACCCCCATCTTTTTTCCCTTTCATTTGTTCATTTCATTAGTTTATTTGGAAGATTTTTTAATTAATCTGTAATATTACTACATGCAAAGCAAGCTAGATAATGCCTGATACTTCAAAAGAAAGCAGAGAGAGGCTTTAAAGGATGAGAGCCCATATTCTCTCCAGAACATGCTCCCCCAACAGTCTTTCAGGCCTTCATGAATCAGCCGAAGGGCCTTTTATTTTTCCCCTTTTGCAAGTCAACCCCTTTTTCTTCCAACAAGATTTTAAAGAAGGTTGTGATTCTTTAAAAAAAGTTTCTATGTTAGTCTTCAGTATTTGAGCACTGTACAGTACAACCAGAAGTAATCTTAAAGGTTGCTAAACTATTTTAGGGTTGCCAGGAACGTAAAGAATGCAACCACGTTGTTACATTTCTCATTGTGTTACGGGAAAGATATATTTGACCATCTGGGGTGAATGAACTTAGGTGAGCCAACAGCAGGCTGTTTTTTTGAAAACTGTCATATAATAAAAATGGAGAAATGGCTATGTAACTAAATTTCCTTCTTATCCTTTTTAATGGTTTGAATGGCTGGTCCCTGTGTAGTAGTACACAAACTCTTGACACGTGTAAGAGTGATATATATGGAACGGATGCTTAAAACTCTACATGTTACGTGAATAAATTTCAAGACATGTCAAAGCTGTGCATTTGTGAATACATTTCTGGGTAGAAGGTGAAGCATTGTAAGAGATTGCTTTTGGGTTTTTTTTGGTTTTGTTTTTTGGGGTTTTTTTGAGTGATGCAGTAAAACCAGAGTTTATGTCCATTATACTCATTAAACCCACTTTATTTTCAAGGTACTTGTTGAGTACTGAACAATGGTTTCAATCATCTCCTTGCTTACGATGTACTAACAATTCCTTTTTCCTTTCCCGTCATCCTGTTAGGGGAAATTGGGATCAGAGAAGAGGTAAATGCCTACATATGGGAGATGGTGTGTAATGCAATTTATATTCTATGCTAATGGTTATATTCCTTTTGGCCTTTGAATAGTCTATATTTGTTTTATAAAATGAATGGCATTCTTTTCTCCTAGATGCAGCTGTTTATTGGTAGGTAACCCAAGTGCCCCGTGAACTATCATCAAAATAAACCTGTTTTGTACCTTATATTTCTGCAAGTGAAAACTGGTGTGTATATGACAATGTGACTTGTGCTGCAGTGAGGAATCAGTCGGAGTTTGGCCATCTCTCATGTATATGTCATAGGTTGTCTCCAAATTGGATACTGGAGAACATGCTGTTGCCATAGCAATGAAAGTCCTTTTGAAGGCAGCATTCTTGGCAGAGCTGTTGCATCTCCTCAAGTGCTTGGTGCATTGATCTGAAAGTACCTTGTCAGTATTAGGACATAGCTGTAGTGAAAAGAGCGGGAAGTATACATTTCTTTAAAATACACGATCATCATCTTTTCACAGCTAGCTGTTGCTTGAACCCCCCAGTTTATAAAGCTACAGCTTTTTAAAATCTTATGCTGTGAACATTTCTTACATTTAACATACTTAGCTTAAATGCATGTGTGGATTGAGCTACTGTTAACAGCTAACTAGTTTATATTGCACAAGTATCACTGTATGACTTTGATAGCTTCCTGCAGTACTTGTCCCTTTTAGTACTCGGAAAATATATTTTTAGAGAGTTTCCTCCATGATTTTGGTTACCGCAAAACAGTTGTGAAAATATGCTACTTTATTTGTAATGCTTTTCAACTTGATAGTTTCATTTTTTTCTAGGTAAAATGGTTGCCTTGCTCCCGTATTAGTGTCGCATTTAGGGTTTCATAATATAAATAATGGGAGAGATCACTTGTGGAGATGTAAAGTTTTGTACTTATTTAGAAAATATACCTTATATAGGATCCCTTTTTCAGCAAACACAGCTAGATCTTTGTGTATAAATATTTCCTCCTCAGAGTGTGGTTTTGTTACCAAATTAAGAAGAGGCTGTGAATTTCTTGTGTCCCATCAGATATATAATTTTTGATAAGTGAGGTTTTCTTCTCCAAGATGAAGTGTAGGCGTTCAGAGACAACTTGTATAGTGCAGATACTCTAGACAGCAGTAACATCCATTTCTACATGTGCTGTGAGGATGGAGTTGATTAATTTTCTCCTTATTTAAAAAGATCAAACAATTTTTAAACTGAGGAATAGAAAGATAAAGTGAAAACTTTTCTAAGTCAGGAGACAATTAATGTGATTAACGCTGTACAGCATATTCTTTTATGTGGACTGGGATTTCCATGTTTAAGTGTTCCTTTATTACTGAAAAAGCCTCTAGAAAAGAAGAATTTTGAAGTCGCCAATATAGATTGCTCCATCCTTTGCAGCTTTTTATGTAACACAGTCTATAGCTTTATCACTTTCTCTGAAAAAGTAGATACAGATGAGAATTAAACAAACACTTCATTCTTTTTTTCTCCTTCCATGTGAAATTAAGGAAGAATTAATTATTTAATACTTTATTTGTACTTGAAAAGGACTTTCTGCCTGCCGTAGCAGATGTGTGCATGTGCCATACTAGTGATCTTTAGCTTGGGTTTGGTTTTTCAATCCCTGCCCCCTCTTGCCCCTTTCTCAGAGTAGGAAAGAAGCATCGCTTCAGGTTGGCTTGGCCTTGGGAAGTGTTACTGAGCTGCTGCTCTAAGCAGTTTAGACAGGACTTGTTACTTAGAGTTTCTACATGTGTTGGTCTAACCTGGATAGACAAGTCATGGCATAAGTGACCTTGGCATGGTGACCAGATCTGGGTCCAAGGAGAGGTCAGGATTGATTACACCGAGAGTGTGAATCAAGGGAATTAGACTCTGCAAGGTGTCTGGTGTCTGTTGTTTTCCCTTTTTAAGCAAATTTAATGCTGCATCAGCAGACATGTACTGAAGCTCTCTAGCTATCATTGGGAACGAACACGACATTAATAACTCAAGTTTCTTCTAACTGTTTTGCCATGTTTGGGGAAAAGAGGTCTTGCACAGCTCCAACAAAAGTTCTATTTATGTGTCCTTTTAGTCTTTGAGTCAATTAATACTGACTGAGTAGACACTGGTTTTGGACTTGTGGCAAAAGGTTCACTGAAATACATTGAGATAAGCTCACTGTGTTCTGAATATGTAAGTATGTATTAATACTGGCCTGATTTTGCCAAGCTTAGCAAAGATAGCATTTAAAATTAGTTTAATATGACAAGTTAGGTATTTATCTTTAGAAATTCTAATTCTGAAAGAATTTTATACTTGGATGACTGATTCTAAAATTAAATGAGCAGCTCATGTAATTCATGTAACAAGCTTCTGTCTGAGATATTAAATACTTTTCAATATCCTTTGGTTTTGTTTCTGTCTATGCTACTGTTTTATCAGATCCGTTAATTCAGTATTCCATATCCCTATAATTTATGAACAAAATACAAAATTCTCAAAATGTGATTTTTTTTGTCATAATGACTTTTAAAATGAGAATTTGTATCTAAAAATTCACTAGGAGTAGCAGATTTCTAGGAAATATTATTACTCACGTGATACTTAGTGCTGTTATTTTTGTAGTTTAAATAAGCTAAAGCAGACATGAATATGTCCATCAAAAACTTTTGCCAAGATTGTATTACTGCATAATGAAGAGAGGATAATCTTGAGTTTTAAAGGACATAGCAAAGGGGCAAAATTTCTGTTCTTATCTTATTGCATAGTTCCTATGTTCATTTGAGGAACTGCGTTTTTCTTTTCTATTTTCTGGTTTCCTTAGTTGTAAAATGAGGGCTGGTGTTCATGCTATAGAAGAGACAGTGTTTTTTAACTTCCTCAGTTCAGGGAAATGGTGGACTTGGAATGGGTTGATAGGAATAACTTCATGTGACCCAAGCAGCACATATTTTCAGTGTTAATATCCACTCCCTCCTGTTGTATATAATGTTTATGTCTCTGCTTGTTTAGTCTTCTACTTACGTTGATAAAATTTTTGGGTTTTTCTTCTTCAGTTCTTACTGTATCTAGTAGAAAGCTTTCAAAATATAAGTTCTGTTATTTAAGAACGTGGAAATGGAGATTTCTGTCTAGGACTCATAGCAATGTTCCAGAAACTGTTTCAGCACACCTTCACAGATTACATATGCTTCTCACTTCTGTAAATTTTATTTGAATCTAATTTAAATAAGAAGTGTAGATAAATATATTTGCCTAAATTTCTTCAAGGAAGAAAATTAATAGTCTAAAAAGGCTTCCTGATACATAAACAGAAAACAGCCCTGTCCATAGCCATCCTTTGTATTTAATGGATTAAATTCACTTTGACAGCTGTATATATGTACCAGTGTCTAGCCTATGGCCATGATCTAATAATCATGGATATGGTAACAAGTCATCTAAAAAGATTCAGTAATCAAGTGGGTTTTTTGACAAAACCTACTCTGAATGAAACAAGAAATGAGGCTGTGTTAAATGTGACTGCATTTGCTACTGTGCTTGTATTCTGAATACTAATAAATACCCTTTGGGATATCGTAGACAGAACCTGCGCTTTACAGAGTTGGAAAAGCTCTACAATAGCATGTGTTTTAAAGTTATGAAACAAATTTGATCTAACCTAATGATCATGAAGAACTTGGTTTCAAAACATTAATTTCTTCTTCCCCTGAAGTGCTTTTTAACTTGTTTGTTTCTTCTGTCATAAAAATAGTTGCATTCCATTAAATAGAGCCTTTTGTGAAATACACAATTCTTATATCATAATTCTGGTATGCAAAGGGAAGTTTAAGAAGTACTGATGAGTAAATGCATGTCAAAGGGGAAGACCTCAAGCACTACAGATATTTTGAAAACATACTTTATATACTAACAGTGTGCTTTGGTCTCGATTATGTTTGACTAGTAAAACCTACATTGTATATAAATATCCTTTAAGAGAAAAACAATGCCTTGTCCCTTGAACAGTCCTTTGTAATGCAAAATTAAACTAGTGTATTTTGCCAAACTAGCATGTTATGACTGTTGTTTTATATTTGGTTCTAGCTTTTGGGAAGAAAAAAAGCTGCTTTACATTCTATAAAACACAGTAAAATCAACCAGGTTGGGATAAAAACAAGTGTTCAGAAAATTGTTACTTTGTTCTGACTTTTTTTACTTTAAATAGAATTTCTGATATAGCTATCAGGAACAATGTTTTAGAAAACACTGAAGGGGGAGAAAGTGTGAACCAATTTAAGGAATTAAACATTGCTTTAGGAAGGTGAATTAACTGTTCACCCCAATTTATAGGTTACATTTTAGCAACTTCTGAATGTGATACTTGTGAGGCTTTTTTTTTTTAAATCATGTGTGCTTTCTCATCTTTTTGTAGTTCAAATGATTTGAGGTACTTATTTTTAAACTTCACAGCAGCTTTTATGAGAAGTAGGATGTTTGCACTGAAGCTAGTATTTGGGAGACACAGAAAGCTGGGGAAATCAGGAGGTAGAAGTATCTTCCAGTGGAGCCCAGAAGATTGATCCAGTTGAAACTGTTAGGTGGGAAGGTTATTTGCTTTTCCATGTGTCTGATTTGCAAGAAACTTTAGGGATTCTTACAACTTTATTTGTTGTTAATGTGCGAGGTATATGGTTGATCCTTCGCTGTTTTGTTATTGTAGAGAGATGTCTTCAACTTGTTCTTGAAGAATGTTTGTTTGAGTTAAGTGGTAATGAAACAGACTATGAAAGCAACTTACATATTTATTTTGGCAGGATTATGTTATCCAAAAACTCAGAACAAAGCTTAAGATCATCAACATTTATAAAAGAGTGATGTTCAACTTTGAAGCTGGGAGACAAAGAACTGTACTACTCTGCCCTTGGCATTCTTCATGCAGATGGCCATGTCCATTCCCATGCAGTTACTACTGTCCACTACCAGGTTTCTGTTACTGGTTTTGGTAGTTGGGGTTGTCTTTGTTCTGGCCTTGAGGTGGAGTACTTCTCAATTTCTGAATTAATTCTTTTTAATATGAACTTAGCTCTCGATTCCAAGGAAAACTAAAGATGAGCTGTTAAAGAATGATTGGTTTTGGTAACAGTTAGTGGTGCTGCTTCTAATAGTAAGTATTAATGTAATCATTAAGACTTTCTTAATATAATTGCCATTGGGTAGCAAGAAACACAGTAAAGTTAACTTATTTTGCACAGGGTAGATTTAAATTTATCTGTATATGTTCAGCTGATGTTTAATAATTTTTTAACTTTCTTTGGTCATTTACATTCTTCTAGACTTGCTTTTGTCCATGTCATTAACTGCTTCTGGGTACACATGATTCCTCCAGGCATTTGTACAATATGAACCAAATGAATGCCAGTCCTGAACATTGTATTTTGTGTTGCGTTTTTCACTTTCAGTTAATCTTTCTAACATGTCTTGATGGACAAAACGCCCAGGGACAATTCAGTTAGCTTTCTCTTTCATTGCTGTTCTGGTGCTGTGATTTTTTTTGATACAGTGGTGTCTTGCAGAAGTGATATTTTTTGTGCGTGTGTACAAGAAAAGAATACATGATACATGGAGTGGTGTGGACAGAAATACTAAGAATAGTGACAGTGTTCTGAAATATATTTTGATTCATTTTTACTGTATGTGTATTCTTCCAGAATGCCTCAAATGAAGATTTTGATAATTATCTTTGAGCAGTTTCAAATCTTTTTTCCTTTTAAAAAAATCACTTGTGTTACAGTTTCTTCTCACGTGTATATTTCTGGAAATGTACAACTGATGGTGTAATTGGGAGGCACAGCAGTGTCTGCAATCACCCCTGAACCAGTGACAGATTTAGTGTTTTGAGACTGCATTCTCATGGGGCTAGGAATAGGCTTTTAAATATGTTTTTAGCCTGCTTTTTCCTCTGAAGCCTCATGACTGATTGACTTTAAATGCAGACAGATTAAAAAAAAAAAAAAGATAGATAATTATTTGTTTCCAGCCCTTTTGGGAAATGATCTTTGAAATACACAATATATGGAACTAATTGGCATGCATCCGGAATTATACTACTGAGAATGATATTATTATTTCTTCTTAGGAAGTTTGTTGAAGTTATTCAGATAAAATTTAACAAGATAGGGAATGACTTCATTTCTCAGAAGTCTGATACCTTTTCTTTGAAAATCCTGGGCACCTTTATGATGAAATGCAAATTTGGTATCTGTATCTGTTGTATGAGGCCTTTTTTGTTTTCCTTTAAAAAAAGAAAAAGCTTAATATGTAAAGCATGCTTACACTTGTGAAATACCATGTTGTGTTCTGTAACAGTAGTAGTAATGAACAAACTGGAAGTGAATAAGCAGTAGAGGTATCTAGTGTCCTGCTTCTGTCAGCACTGAAATACTGGCCACCTTTCCTCCTTGATCTTGCTCTATCACGGTACACAAATGGGCTGAGGCTGTGCTGTGGTTGCTGAATCTTTAATTCTGGTAAAATCTCATTTCTCAGGGAAAGGAATGTCTCCTTTTCCTTTATCCAAAACTTTTTTAGTCTTTGTGTTTTGATTGTTATCTCTAAACACCTGTGGAATTTTAGTAAGCATTTGCTAATTCAGTGAAATTTGTTAACTTTTGTCAACTTTGTCACTTTCCACTTACATAATCTTGGGGCTTTTATCTTCTTTTGAGTTCTGCCAGGTAATCTCTGTGCTGTAACTTTTTCCTTTGAGGGAAGGTAACTGTGTGGATTTCTGTAAAGGGTGTCAGTGAACAGAAGTTATTGGCATACTGGCTCCAGTTGCGCAAATAAACCTTCTGTTGCTGTCCCACAGTGAACAAGCGTTTGCTTAAGTGGCTTGTCTGGTTTTCTTCCTGCCTGCGACTGATAGGAGTCGAGCTGTCTAAAAGCCATTTGCTTGTACAGCTACCATTGCACACGTGGTGGGCCTTGGTTGTGTTTTAGTTTCTGTAGTGAACAAATTCCTTCTGCTCTTACTGCCAGACTGGTTTTGATAGCAGAAAGAGGCTGTTAGTGTTTGGCTGTTCAGAGGCAAAGAGCTCAACCTGGATGCTAGGGTTTTTTGGGGTGTGGAAGTTTAGGTTCAGAAACTTTGTCATCTGCCTATCCATAACTCCGTTCTAATGGCTTGGGCAATGTCAGTTATTTGGAAGTTGTTGCCTCTGACCTTTTGTGTTTGTTCAGTAGTCATTCACTCTTTACAAGATCATTTGTAGGGAAACAGAAGTCCAAGAAAGGTGTGCTTTCATAGCCTTTAAATTGTTCTTTATTGCTTTTTGGACATGCGTGTGGCCTGATAACTGGAAGTGCCTTGCAGATGCCTGTGTATGTGGTAGGTAGTGTGTGAGGAGGGACCTGGCTCTGTTCTTAAAGTACGCTCTTCTCAAAATGCCTCTAACACACTTCTTCAAGTTGGAGCTCTGTTTTAATAGGACTGTTCAAGTGTTCCTGTGCTGGATATAACACACTTTGGCCTTTTTGTCTTTGGCCTTTCTGTTTTGACTTTCTCTTTGGGGATTTTGATGACTTCTCTTAGCGCTTCCCTCTAGTGTTCCTTAGCATTAGAATCAGTGAAAGTAGTCCTAGGACAGCTTTTGTGCTCATTTGTTTCAAATAAAATTTAATAATATTGGATGTCCATAAAAAAGTGTTTTCTGTAAAATGTGACTTGGAGCTGGGAATGGAAAACTTTAACTGTCATGGTAACACAGGGTGCACTGCAGTGGAGGAAGTGTCTTGGTAAGTGTAGACTTTGTGAAGTAGAAGTTTGCTGAGTGTGCATAAGTTTCTGTGAATGTGACTTCCCTTTCGTGTTGCCAGTCTGACTGTGAAGGTACTTACATGTAGTAAGTTGCTGCATATTATAAAAAAAAACCCAAACAACCCCCACCCCCATCCCCAATCCATGTTCCTTATGCAACTTCTGATTCAACTGTATATATCTGGATGTCTGTAGTTGGATCTGTGCTTTTTAGGAGTGACAAGTTGATTAAGAAGTTTGCCCTTTGGTTTTGTGTTGTGGCCTGTGACAAGTTGTTAAAAATATCTCTCAGAAAAGAGCTGTATTTAAAACTCTGCTTTTATTATGACAATTATAAGAAATGGACATCTGGCTGTGGCTTTATAATTACTGAAAGGCCTGCATGTCTTTTGAATTCAAATTAAAAGCATTAATATATTTTCTGCAGAATTGAGTTTTCCTTTTAATTGAACAAACAGAAGAAAACCTTTTGGGTGCTTCAGTTTATAGAATGGAGGGCAGTTTATAGAAAGGAGGGTTTTTTAAGATTTTATTTATTTTATTATTTTTTTTAGTAGATGGTGGCAAGAATGGGCAACTAAGCTTGCATAAGAGTATCCTTGTTTTACTTCTTCCTCCTCAGCACACTACATGCATTGTGCATGCACAGTGACCTCCTGGTAACTCTTATAAATAAAATGGAATTTATCTGTGCATCTATGGTTTGAAATGTCATTTAGAGAAATAAAGACTTTGACTGGTGTTGACTTAATTGATGTTTTGATTGGACAGACAACCAGGTGTGAAGTCAGATGATGTTGGCTTTTGTTTTAGGCTCTTAAATTATACCCCCCCAAGCCTGGGGATGATTCATGCTGAGATATTAAGGCAGTATTTATTGTATGCTGAAGTACAGTTGTACAATTATTTTAATGTAAATTTAGTTACTAAATCTAGCTAAGAGCAATAAGTAAGTAGAATGTCAGTAGAACAGTCTATATCCTGTTTCTCACTGCTGACAAATCTGTTTTGGAAAATTGGTGTCATTACTAGTCTAGATTATTTTCTGTAGGATTGTTTTCTGGAGGGATGCAGATGATGATACAAGAATAGCTATGTATGTATGGGGTGGGTGTGAGGTTAAACATGCTCAAAGTTGCAAAGGTGAGGAAACAACCCCAAATATTCCTGATAACTTACAGGTTCACTGTAGTACTTATTGTTGTGTACTGGTAGAGGGGATATGTGATTGGAGTGCAGGAGTGTTGGGTTTTGGTTTTCCCCCCTCTTTTTACTGCCATTACTTAATGAATTAATGGCTACAGTTCTTGATATTTATTTAGTCTGCCAGTTTGCTTTTCCCATAAAAGATCGTAATATCCCTTTTTCATTTCATTCAAGAAAAATAAACTGGTTTGTACTGAGTTATGTATTATTACTGATTAAATCAGTATTATTACTGATTTCTTTAAGGGTACTTGACATGTGGCTTAAATTTTCCAGCCGTGTGCTATTACACTGTAAAAATGCTGTCATTTTGAGAAGTGAGATTTGCAGGAAGGAATCATATTATTTACTAGATAAACTCAAGTGTTATCTGCCTTACAACTGTTATATGGATCATAGAAACTAGAACACTGCTACCCTAAAACTAGTCACTTGAACATGGCTGTTTTATAACTGATGTAAAAATTTCAGCTACATCAAAAATATACCATTCTATTGGTGTTTTAGGTACTAAGCTTTGTTACAATACCTTCATTATGAGCTTAGGTTGGTTTTCCAGATCATATGTAGTCATCAGGCTTTACATTTCATTTATAGAAAATACTTATGAGCACGTTTTAATGTACTGTAATCCCATTAAACCAAGTAGCTGGTGTTTTGCGTTAGGTTTGTTCTTTGTATCCCTTCATGCTGAAGGATATAGTTGATCATAAATGTAGTCTTGACTATTTTTGATTTTTTTAAAAAAGACAGCTTTAAGTACTTTGAATTTATACTTGTATTACATTTTGTTGTGTACAAAAAGTAGTGCTCTGTTATGTATTGACAGTTCTTCAGCATCTGACTTTATATTTACTTTTAAATATTTTGGGGAATGTTTCATTTCCATCTAAAAAAGTTTTATAGGGTAATATCAATGTCTGTTCCTCAAAGGTATAAAGTAGTTTGATGGTGATTCTCATTAAAATGCTTTTCACTTCCATCCTTGATACTTTTCTGTAAATCCTTTTTTAACGGTTCTTGACATTGCTACCTCAAGGCATTGAGCCAGCATGTGCAGTCTCAAGCAGGCAGACCCAAGTTCGAATCCCAGACTGCTTGCTCGAGGAGGCATTTTGCTCAAATCCTTAGGGGAATGTTGACCTTGTCTTTCTTAAAAAAAGTGACACCTGCTGGCTAACCAGGAGGGTCTTTGAGGGAATTTGGAAGAGGGTACTTTGGTCTTGGTAGCCTGTGATACGAAACTTAGGGTTGTGAGAGCTGTACGTGGCTCAAAGAGTGGATGGATAGAAAACAAATAGAAATTATGATCCTTGGGAGAGAAGCACTGTTTTGATCCATATCTGATGCTCTTTATTCAGGTCTTGGCACTCATAGTATGATTTTCCTTGGTGTTCCCTGTTTCTTGTTTCTTTTGGATTGTGCTGCAGAACATTTGGACTACTGATGTGCAGAAGTAGTTCCTCAAATAGGTTATGTTAATTAAAACAAAACAATGTTAACTTGATTATTTTGAAGTAAATAATTACTTTCTTATAAAGCAGCCTAATATGGAGGGATCTCAGCAATTCTCCAAGCTGTTAATTTTTAGTTTAGTAGAATAAAAATAGACCAAGGAAAAACTCTTAATTTCTGTTTGCAAGGTCAGTATATAAAATGCTATTCACAGCTTTTTGTCTCATTTTGTAGTTTTATGGTCTGTGTATCTAATGAAATGTAATATATTTGGTAGGGAGCAATGAGATTTCATGCTGTTATTTCCAGAAGATTGCTAATACAATACAAAACCAATGTTTGTCTTTTTTGTTAGATTTACATAGACTTAATTACAGCTATTGTGCAGTTTTGAGCCAAGAGTTGAAATGCACAAGACTGTGTTTAAGCAGAGTTCCTTTCTCTTCATCCCTTCACTAAAAAAATAAAAAATTAAATCTTCAGATGCAGGAGAGCAGGTTGTATAGAAAAGACGGGCAATATAATTTGTATTATATACAGGTCCAAATCAGCATTTTTTTAAAATAGGCTATTGAGTTATTGAGTATTAAATTCTAGACTGCATTTAGTAGAGTAAATTGCTTATAATTCTGGAAGCACTGATCCTGATAGGAAAGGGTGATAATTAGTTTCTAATATGGACAGAATTGCTGTTATTAGCTGTGCTCCACATGTTTGCTTCCCCCGTGGCATTCCTTGGGGTGCAGCAGATGGATGAACAAGGGGCAGAGGTAAAGTGTGCCACGATCGGCTGCTGCTTTCCCCCAGGGATACTTCTAGAATGCTGATCTCTTTTTTTTTTTTTTTTTTTTTTTTTTTTTCTCCTTGTTTTTTTTCTTTCTGTTTTCTTTTTCAGCAACTTTGCTGAGCTGTATCAGAATTAATTTATGGTATTGCTCCTTTATAATCCATTAATCCAACCATTTAGTATCAATATGTTTATGTCTTAAAGGATGGGCTGTTGTATGTGTGCTAGTATCTTAAATCTTACGAAGTCAGTATCATGCTTAAATAATTTCTCTGTTCCAGGAGGTTGTGGCATTGATAGTCCGATGTTGCCTATTACTGTTACCTGATCTTTTTTAACATGATCAACTCCTTTTAAGTTGGAAAAGGGATATTATTGTGGCACCTGGATGATAGAATGGAGACTGCTATTGGGAAGAATTGTCCTTTTTATTTAAATCTGTGCAAGTAATGTCTGCTCTAATTTTCCTTTCTTTCTGCTCTTGATTTAAATGCAGACAGAGGTTGTGTGTGGGTTTTCTGTTTTTGTTTTTTTTTTTTTTTTTTTATTTTTAAAGCCAAATCTATTCCAGGTAGTAATGTAGACCACCTTCCCTGTTTGCTGTCCAAAAATGCTTAGGTAAGAACAAGAAGAGGCTGACTTTCCCATACTCCGGCTAGGAGGAAACCTGACATTGATGCAGCAGCTCTCACCTGGTCACATACGATTTGAATGTAAACTTGTGGAGCACATAACAGCTTCTTTACCTTTTGGAGTGTACAGTGTGTAGCGGTTTGGGGCACTGAGATCTTCTCTGTAGAGTTCTGTGGTACTACCTAGTGATCTTGGTGTGCACTGAAAGCTGTCAATCTCTCACCTAGGTTTCAGATTGTTTTGAAATGGGGTGTGAAACTGACTGTGTTTTTGCTGACTTATATCTGCCCCTAAAGGCTGCTTAGTGTTAAAGAAGGAAAAACTACATTTAGCTAGGACTACTAGAAGAGATTATATTGATCTGAATTTTAATAATAAAAAAAATTTGAACGTTTAGACTTCCTGAATTGTCACTCAGGAGAAGTAAAGAGTAAAAGCCAAGCTGCTGGCGATAGTGGTGCTGTTTTGCCAACTGGTTGAGTATGTGCTAGTGCCATAGAAAATTGCAAATTGAAGACAGCAGAGGCATCAAAAAAAAAAAAAAAAAAAAAAAGGCATGAGAGGAAACAAAGTAATTGGTCCTGGATTAAATAAAGTGGAATAGCTAATTAAATAAAATGGAAGTCTACATATTAAAAACAGTCCTGGTTTTGGACTTTAACTTTTAAATAAAGGTAGGAATCTCCATTAGATTTGCTTTCCATCTGAACAGATAGGGTGGCGATGGCTTAGTAGACATGAATGAAACTGCAGTTCATATAAGTTTACCAGATAAGAGAGAATGAAATCAGGTGGTTTGATGTCAGGCTATAGCATACAAAAGCAGTTGAACTTCATATGTTAAATTAAAAGAAATGTAAAACCTTTCAAGTGTCTAATGATTCTTCCTTAAATCTTTATTGATACTCTGGCCAGAATTTTGTTCAGAGTGCCTTAAATACATGTCAAATATCTGAAAAGTGAACTCATGATAGTTATCTACTTGGCTAAACTTGAATTTCACTGTGGTTGCCAGACATGTAGTAGTTTATACTGTTGATCAGGGGAGAAGAGATTAATGGCAGTGAAACACTGGATTGACCCAACCCAGTACCAGGTGCTTCATTAAGCTGGGGAGGGGGAACCCCAAAACCCATCATGAATGATGGCAATGAATGCCTTCCAAGAGACTACTTCCAGACAAAGTGGCTGTGCTCATATCTGTTTGATTTTAAAATTCTTTTTGTCTTTTAATTTTCCTTTGATGCAGACAGTAGAGAATATCAAATATGGTGCTCGAGAAAATGTTTAGGCTTGTGGAACAACTGTAACTGAAGGCACTCACCTGTGATAATGAAGTGTAGCATTCAGCATGGAGAATTAATGGGTTTCCAGCTTTGGCTGAATCTTTAGTAGTACCATTGTTTTAAATTAAACAATTTCTGGAAAAAATTTCAAATTCCTCTATGTATGAGTCATCACAGACACAAATAGGTCAAACTTGAAGTAAAACCAAAAGTTGTACTTTCCCTGTGGCTCCTTTTAAAAGAAGTTTGGATGTTGGTGTCTGGCATCTAATGTTGAATGAATACCTCTCTTCTGTTTTATCTCCCTTATTCTTGCACCTTCTAAACATTCTACCACAGTATTTCATATATATATATTATAATAAATCATTCAGTAGAACATTTGCAATGTTGTGCTTAAACACTAGTATGCTGCTGTTAGCAGATCATGAAAATTTGCAGTTTGGTTTTGTATTCTTAAATTATGGATAGCTTTTTGTCTGGACAGTCATTTTATGAACGCTGATTTTGCTGATTCTGTTGCCCATATGCTAACATAGGGAGAGAATAATTCTAAAGAGATATTGCTTTTTCCTGGAATTAATGTCTGCCTCTTGCATTCTCAAATCACTCATTAGAGAAGAGTGGCCCTGTTGCAGGGGTTTTTTTCCTTCTTTTCTTTTTACTATGTTATACTGTGTCTCTCTTTAAAAAAAGTCTGCTGAAATCTGTTAACTTCTGGTGACAGAGCTAGTTTATGACTTCTACTGTGGTTAAATTGCTTCTCCTGAAACTGACTGTTTACTAAGAAGTCAGAAGAAATGCTGTTTGCAGTGATGCAACTATTGATTTCTCCAATATGGTTTTTGGCAGTGTGCCAGATAATAACGTGTGATTAATAAATTCTACAATACTTTGACGTGTGGGTATTTTTTTATTTGCTTTAATTTTTTTTCAGGTTCAGCTTTGGCCTGCATCTTAAGAAAGTTTGTTTAAATGGTGAGATGCAGTCTTATAAGAAAGAGGAAGAATACTTCTGTATTACAGCTCAACCATTTGAAACCATTTCAAAGATTCTGGATTGTCTTCTTGATCAGTGAACTTTCTCCAGCTCTAGATCAAATTGTTTCTACTCTTAATTCCTTTCAGGTGGTTTTTGTTTACAACCGAGACAGAAAAGCTTTTGCTGAATTCTTCATATGCATTTGGGAACTTGAGAGAAAACATTCTAATAGAAAATCCTACTTTATTGGGAAGAGAGTGAACTTTTCTAGAAAAGGATAAACCATCAATTTGAAGAGGTTTCTGCAAAATTTACCTTTTTGTATCAATACATAGCTGCTTAACTTCTGTAAAGAAGCTGCTTGGTCAGGTTCATTCTTTTGAAGTGCTAAGACAGACATAGCATTGGAAGTTTCCTGTTGGCACTTTGTTGGAATCCACAGTATTCTCAGAGAAATTAGTGACTTTAAGGTGACTCTCCATGGTTAACTCTGCAAGTTTGTCACCAGGGACATCAAATTTGCTGAAAATCTCTCTGTTTGGCTCTTTTTTTATATATTTTTGCTGTGTAATTTCAATAGAAAAATACCTTCTTCTGCAGTTTTAAAATGACTTGTGAATGTCATGGATTATTTTTTTTCTTTCTTTCTGGTTTTAACCTAGATTCTTGAAGTGGAATGACTAAAGGAAGTAGTGATTTATTTGGATGATAGTTTTTTTATATATATGTATATATTATTTTTCTAAACACACACACATATTTATTTATTTTCTGGACTGTGGAACCATTTCAGACTTTTATATTTTCTTTCAATGTTTTTCCTTGTCTACTTTTGCTACCACGCATTACAGATGTGGGTATGCGGTGGAAATCTGTTGACAAGGAAATTGCACCTTCTGTTTGTGGTTTGCAGTGTTTTTAGCACAGTGACTGCAAATATTTTTTAGTTGAAGACTTACAGAAGACATCCTTTATGAGATAGGATTTCAAGTAAGTTTTAATAAATGCTAATCTACTTAAGGCTCTCAGAAATGGCAGAGTACTTCAGTGCCACCTAAAATCAGGTGATACTGAAGTTGTAGTGAGACAGTCTCTGTCACCATATGCAGCGGTTCTGGAACTGATAGTGAAAGATCACGTTTGCAAGCTATAAAAGTGTTTTTTCCAAACTGTGATAGGCAATTCAGAGTAGTATGTAGCCTGGCACGAAACTGAGGATGCTGCTGTTATTGGTACTATTGGTGGTGGTAGTCAGCAAAAAAGTTTTGCTCTGAAGTAGTTACTCAGTTATTTGATAGCTTCACTGTGATCTGGACAGCGTGAGATATTTAATATTCAGATCCTGCACTCAAGTAATTCCTTCACACTCTGGCTACTTAAATAGGCTGAAGAGCGCAGAGCTCCTTGATGCAGGGAGTTCTGTTGATAGGATTTCTCAAAGGTCATGTTATTCAAGGAACTTTTTGCTTGCTTGTCTGCATAGTTGGATAACATGAGTTGGATGAGTTGGATGGATTCCTTGTTTTTAATGCAAAAAAATTCCAAATAGCCAAGACTATGACTTGGCAGAAGCAGGTTCCTAAACAAATGCTTTGTCAGATCAACTCATTGACTATTGCTGCTAGCCTCTGTCGTGTAAGTGATTGTCTGGAGACTGAATTGTTTGTGTAACTGATAGCCAGATCCAAATACAGTAACAGGACATGTATTGAAGAGGTTGGAAACTTGGAGAACCTTGGAGAAAAACTATTTGCCAAAGGGAAGGATTGGCAATCAGGAAATAAATAATCTGTAGCATGTCCTAAAGACCAAATACAATGGTAAACAAACACTTAAGAGAATGAGGTTCAAGTATTTAAAAAACAGTGAGTTAGCATTCCAGGGTGAAACACGATTTTGTTTCAATCTCCTCTGTTCATATTGACCCATTTCACAGCAAGAACACGGTTTATGTGTCCTCATTGCTACACAAATATGGTAACTTTCTCCTGCCTCATAGTGTTGATGCCTAACTGACTATTTTTTGAAAACTTATGAATTTCAAACCAAAGTTTTGTAGATGAATTGAGCATTAATGTTATTGCTGGAGGCTCATTAGATTTATGGGGTTTTATTTTTTGCAACTAGATTTTTTTTGTGGAAAAGACAATAATAACTGTGAGCCTTTCCTTTTCAGTTGCATAACTTAAAATCAAGTTGCTTCTCTCTTCTTCTTCATGCAAGGAGCAACTGCATCTGAAATGCCTGGGTCAACATAGAAGAATTACATGTAACCAAAAGCAGCAAATCAGAGATTTTATGTAGCAGGTGTTTTCGGTGCCAGTTTCCTGCTGAAATCAATGGAAAGTTTTGATTAAACCTGGTATCTTGCCTGGTGTGTGTCTCATACACTTTCAGAGAAAAGATGCAATGACTGGAATTCTTAAGATCCTTTTTACCTTGTAGCATTTTAATAATAACGTGTTGTTTTATATCTAACTCGTTTTCATGATCTAGTAAGAGATTTTAATTGTTATAGAGTATGTTTAATTTTTTAACTGTTTGAGCATGTCTCAGTCTTCCAGAAAGACCTTTTACTATAGCATATACTTTTGTGATACGAGTTGAGCAGAACTCTGTGGTCTAGGAAGTAATTTTACCATTTGATTTAATATGGAAAACTTCATATGTAAATTTGAAAGTAGACTGTGCCATCTATGTATTTTCCTAAGCATTTTCCTGTAGAAATTCTTGATACTATATTAATTAAACAGTCAATCACAGTGGTGGCTCTTTTCTGCCATAGGAGACTGGTTTTATTCAAGTATTACTCCTGTGATGAACCGGTTCAGGAATTTTGTTTGTTTTCATCTACCTCCACATTCTGTTATCAGAGCAAAATTATTTCTGTGCTATTTGTCAGAAGGACAGAGAAGAATACATGCATGTGTATAGATGCATTAGATTATCATTATTCAACACACGTAGTATGATGTTCCTCCTCAATAGAGAATTTGACGTTTTGCTTAATTTTTACTGATATGCTTTTAGAATACTGACCTCTACAGGTGGTTCATTTGTCTTCTTTAGACTGCTGGTGGCCTTGAATTACTTCTGTTGCATTTGAAAAATAAACAAAATAAATGCTACAGAGAGATTATTCCTTTCCAATGAGGCTGACAACATCAAGGGACAAAGAAAAAGCTTGTAAAAACCTAGCTAGAGCAGTTAGCTCTTATTTCCCCCTACCTCTCATCAATAGCATGTTGCCTCCCAGCCCCCATAACTTTGTTTTGTGCTATAACTGTATTTGCAGTCACTAAGTTCAGACAGAATGTTAAACTTAAAGGTATTCCATAATTTAATGGAAGTTGATTTCTAGACTTGTTCTAAATACTTTTTTGTTGTTGAAATACGTGCTATCTGTGGAAACATTATGTATCATAGCGCTTTAGTTAACTCATGAGCTTCTGTAGGTTATCCATTCTTTTTTTTATTTTAGTATCCTTTATCCTTTGAGGATAAAGTACTTTTGCCTGTGCTTTGAGTTGCTTGATGTAATTTAGATTCAGTTTGGAGTTCTCAGCTGCTGTTAACAAGGTGCTGTGATTGAGCTAATCAGCCCTGCTATGAACTGGCTATAGTCTGGAAGCTTAACAGCCTTAAGATTGCTGCAGTTACAGACTTCTAATTTTGGAGCTGTTTTAAAAATGGCTTTGAGTGGATTTTCTTGTTTAAAAGGTGGCATGTACATAATAATGACACTGTTGTAATTGTAGTCAGTATTTTTCTTAGGCCAAATGTGTAGGCTGATAGACTTGTTTGAAATTACAGATGTTCCCTTCTATAATTCTTATATTTTCTGTTCAGCAGAAAATTTATTATTACAATTTAACAAAATCTTGTAAATCTTGTGTTAGAATGAGAGATGTGGGTGTGAAGATGTAATTGACTCTCAGTAGAAAAACTGTTAAGTACAACACTAGATCAATGCAGGCATCACACCAGATCCTTCCGTTACTTGTCTGTAACTGGCATTATAAGATGGCATTACTCTGGGTTTAATCAAGTGCAGTGAGTATAGAATTTTGGCTTCAAATGTACTTCATTCTTAATGGAAAATAAGATGAAATGGCTTAGCTTCATCTGTATTTTTTGTCTTCTGTAAACTACTAAAGTTTGGTTTTGCAATGAAAGAGTTAAGAACCTATATTCAACTGAAATTCTGTATGAATAGGGTGTATTAGATTTTTAAGACTTCTTAAAAACCTAATTAGTCGTTGGATAACTTAGAGGCTTCACAGATCTTAAGAGGCCCTACCATGTGTGAAGTTTTTCTTCACTTTGAACCTTTTTTAATAAAAGTGGGTATAGATTGTTTCTCCGTGCTTTTTTTTTGTCTGTTATTCTGTTGTCTTTTTATTGTAGTATTTAATAGTATTTTTTTAGATTTCTCTTGTTTCTCCCATAATAGATTCAGCATTAAGATAATGATACACTCAGAGTCCTTTAGGAAAATGAAAACTAAGCTAAAGAGATCTTAGGGGCTGAAATGTATACAATGTTACAGTTTCTTGATAATTGGTTAAGAATATATATCTTATTCAAGGCAAGTTATGGCCTGATGTTTAACAATTCAACAGTGAACTTGAAAATGTAAAAGGAAGTGGCTTCAGTTTTATTTCTTGCTTTTTTTTAAAAGAAAAGCCAAGCAAGGAGTAAAATCCTAACGACAATCTGTGTTCCATAATGTATAGTTGATATTGTAATGGGTGATGTACACAGAATTCTTTTTAAAGTCCAAATTGCACATATATATATATGCCTGAGTGATGTTCATGTTTACTTCTTTTGTGTGACTTCTTAAATATAAGCTTTACTTCTTAAGGTACATGCAGTGATGTAGAACAGAATTGCTACTGGAGTACTTGAATTTTTACATTTGTTTCACACGCATCCTGCCAGGTGCCTTAATGTGTGTTTAATTCAGTGGGCTTTCATATCACTTGTGAAAATTCAGGCAAGTACTTGTGTTGGTTTGTTTATCAGGGAAATCCCATGTGTGTCTGTGGAATGGGCACAAAAGGACACAAATGTCATCTAGTATAGCCCTTCAGTTATGTGAGCGTATCACATTTGTTTGAATTCAGGTGAAGAGTGTTTAGTTATGAATTCACTTCAATTTACAAGTATTTCTTAATTTTCTTAGAAGTATGTGGGCCAGCCTTTTCTAAAGGAATATGCTCTGCATTTTTAGTCCACATGAATGCGTGTTGTGGAGCTGTATGTGGTGTTTATTCTGAATTGCCCTATTACATGTGTGAATCTTCAGAACACTCATATCTGGGAGGGAAGGTCAGTGTTTTTCTTCTGAACCTATGTCAGTAATCCTTCATATATAAATTGGGTAGTGAAGAGATATTTGATGCCTTATTACCTTTTCACAAAGTGTGATCTGCAAAACACTTAAGTGATAATATGTTGAAGAGTAATAATATGCTTTGTGTTTGGAATACAAGAAATTCTTTCCCAAATACCAAGTCATGGTTGTCTCTTTCAAAAAGGCAGAAACTGCTTTTTCATTTTTGTTATTTTATGTGTTTAACAGAATGTGAAGAGTCTGTCTTCTGTTAAAATTATTTGATAATCCTTATAAACAGTAATATTTTATTTTTAGTGACTGAGCAAAGCTGGGCACCTACACAAATTTCATTGTATTGGAGTGTTGGAGTTTGAAAAAGTAAAGCACAAAGTGAAGCGAAGTCTGAAAGCTGTTGCCAGAGCTAAAAGCAGTAACATAAAGAGAACCAAATGCATGATTTAAGGCCAACAAAATTTGAACTTAAAGTCACCAGCCAGAGAGGTGATGTGTTTAAATTGGCTTGTTTTGGCAATGCTTAAGATTCTAAAATACAAAAGAGAAAATGGGCTATAGTAATTCATAGAAGCAACTTATTTGGCACATGGGATCCAAGATTTGTTTTGGTTAAAATTCAGTGTAGTTAAAAATTTTAAAATAAAGATTCTTACTTTTTGTCTTTTTAATTACAGAAGAAACAGGAAAGGAAGTTTCTTGGGCTTTGTTGCCATTTACTTCAAAGTAATTTAGTCTTCCTCTAAATTTTGGCTAAAATTCTAGCAAGTGAA
Source organism: Astur gentilis (assembly GCF_929443795.1). Taxonomy (NCBI): domain Eukaryota; kingdom Metazoa; phylum Chordata; class Aves; order Accipitriformes; family Accipitridae; genus Astur; species Astur gentilis. Next base: position 10,353,396 of record NC_064889.1, on the reverse strand, counting down.
TGATAAAGTATGTATGTGAGTGTTTTGGCAGTGTTGAACTTCCTGCTAACCTGTTTCTACCCTAACACTGAGCAGATTTGATATTTTTAAGATTTTATGAAGTTTATTGGTGTTTGATGTAATTCAAACATGCATTTATTCAGTTATTTTTCTCATGTGCTGGCATGGAATCAATGGTCCAGTCAAGGCAGTAGTCTCAAAGTGGACTGCAGGATTTTATGCATCACCGCACAGTGATGTCTTTTCTTTTTTCCCCCTCTCCCCCTCAGAGGTAGTGAATGTTTGAAAACCAATGGGCTGACTTCCCTGGCCCTTCACCCAACCCTGACTTTGGCATTGTCTGATTCTCATACTCTCCCCTTCCTTTCTGCCAACGCTGGTGGTGGTCTGGCCTGGTAGTGGAATACTTTTGTGAGCTACTCTGGCCAGAAACCAACAAGGGGTTTTCTTACGGTTCCGTTTTCTACTAGTTTCTTCCTGAATTGGTTTACTGCAGGACCCTACAAAACACAGGTGCTACTATGAGGGAGGAGGACACAGAAGCCAGGCTATGGGCCGTGTGGACAGCAGAGTGTTAAGGGAAGCAGGATGGCCTCCTTTGGGTGGCAGCCAGCCCTTAGCTGTTAGTAGGACAGGCTTGCGTTTGCATACATAAAACTTGACTCATAAGATGTTGTCTGGCAGTGGTTCCTGCATCAAAATCCTTTCAGAGGAGTTGGTAAATGTTGCTTGCCTGTTTGAAGGCTTATTTCGTATGAGGAGATTTTGTACTGCTGTAGCTCACATGTTGGCTAACAGGTCTGCTGGATGCTGTGCTGGCAGTGACCGGCTCTCTGCAGTGCTAGGGAGTTGAAGGGGTTTAGTATACTTCTGCTTCTTAGTCTTACTCACCTGTAATATTAAACTTACAGTATTTGTCCTAATTTTACTGTAAAATGATTAGCTTCTGTGTTCTGATTAAATATTCCTAGAAAGAAATCTGTTCTTAATGTTAAGGCGTAAGTTTTATAGGAATGAAGATGTAAGACTATTTGATGCTTTTGTAGGAGAGACTTTTAAAACATCCTGGGAGGAGGAATTTAAAAAAAAAAAAAAAAGTTATTGATTGCTACTTGCTTTTTGACTATAGACTATTCAGGTTACTGTTTGCAAATGTTTAATACTGTATTATTGTTGTAAGAAAGATAATTACCAGGTAGGGGTGCTTTTCACTACAGAAAGGCTGTCTACCACATTTTATTGGCTTTCAGCATTTTCTAGCTATAACCTACAGAACTGTTGTGACAGCATACTTTGAGAAGCAGCAGCAATTTTTTTTGTTTATTCAAAGTGCAACTTGTCCTCAAAAAAAAATAAAATAAAAAAGGTATGAGTGCACTTTGTAAACAGCAACAGGTATGTCAGTTCAGCTGTAATGTTGTTAGAGAATGAAGGCAATTTAAAATGGGGTTACTTGAATACAAATTTCATTTCTAACTCTTCCATCAAAGTTCTGCTTCTGAAGTGTGTATGGTTTCTAAGTGCATTTTATTAAGAGTGTCTGAGCTCATGTAACACTTGTTATGAGAAAAGCATTGAAAACTCACATTTCTATAAAAAGTGTGATATTTAGGATTTAAGCCAAGGAGAAATGTTATGCAGTCTAACCAGACTATGGAGTACTAAACGACAAGCTAGTAGAAGAAATTGAAGACTCTACTGCTCTTCCTTCTAACAGGAAAAAAAGTCTTTCCTTTGGTTAAGACGTAAAGGTGGAGAAATCTTGACATCTTTGCTAGCAAATGTAGGTATTTCTGAACTAATCTCCACCAGACCCAGATCCTGTCAAATTTAGTAGTTATTTTCAGGAATAGAAAAATAAGGGGTTTTTTTTAGTTAGTGTGATACTACTTGAAGTTCTTTTCAGAATAGTTGGGTATTTCTGCTAAATTAGTAATGTTAAACTGTTGTAATTATTCTTAAGCTTTTAAATACCATAGTGCTGAACAGGGAGTCTTGACTACTCTAGAGTTGTTACTTCTGTGTTACTGATCCTCTAAAGGTGCAATTTTTTTGTTGGAAGGTAATCTTTCCAGACTTAGAAGCTGTAGCAACATGGATATACTAGCAGAATGTTAAAACGTGGATGATCCTGAAGTGCAGCAGAAATTAGTATGTCACTTAACACCTTTTGATTATGAAGGAAGAAACTAGTGAGTACAGGTGTAAGGCAACTTATTACTTAAATGAGCTGTGTGTGGTGAGACATCTTGGTTCAATGGGAGGAATAGCCCTTCTTTTAAAGAAATGGAAAGAATGGAAACACCTAATAAACAGAAACAAATGATTTTTGCCAATTGAAGGTAAACTAGGCTCCCTCAGACAAAAAATTTGCAGCAGTACTGCTATGCATTAGTGCAAGGTCCGTTAACATCTGGCAGTGATCTTTCTTCCACCTTGTTTGTTGATGTAGGAGACTGAACTGTATCTTATCAGCTTTCCACCATTGTGGGCACACCATCATTTACTGCCACTCACACTAAGGGAGCTGTCAACACAAAACCTGCCTGCCTGACTCAGCAGGCGGCTAACAGCCCAAGCAGCAAGGAGCTAGATTCAGCAAATCTTTGGGCAGAAACAATGATATCCGGGAAACTTAGAGATGGGTTTCTCTCCTTTGACAGAGAATGTCACATTTTCGTACTTTGAGAATGAGGCTCAAAAATACCAGTAAAATCTATGTCAAAGAAGTGGTTCAAAGAAAGGTCTCAAAGTTGAGGAAAGAAAGGTTTCTTGGTGTTTTTTTTTTTTGTTTATTTGGGTTTGTGGTTTTTCTTTTTTTTTTAAGGTATCTGAGGGCCCTGCTGGCAGCACCGGCTGTGCCAGATCTCCATCGTTTGTTCAGACTGGATTCTGGCTATGACTTTTGGAAGTAACGGAATTATTGAGAACTGTTGGTTTTGAGCGTCTGCAAAAGAACATCTGGCAAGAGCTTTACTACATTCCAGCTAGCTTATGGAGGGGGAAGCACTAGTTAGTACAAAAAGCATACTAGAAAAAGTAATCCTTGATACTTCAAGTTAATGCTAGCTTTCATCAGCTCAGATACCCAACTGTATAAATGCAGGTAGAAATGCTTCATGAAAGTTTTTAATAGTTTACTTTAAAGCTCTTTTTTTTCCCCTCCATGCCTAAAATAATAGAAGAAAACACATTTTGCTCTAGGCAGCTTTTTTACTGAGGGAATAGGTGCTATCTTTCCCTTGGACAAACGAGCAGGGCACTTCATTGTACTGTAGGGCAAATGGTGAAGCCCTAACCTTGTAAAAGCTTCTTTCTTGGATGAAAATGAAGTAGTATGGAGGGTTTCTACTTGATTTTTGGCAAAAAAGGAGAGAGAGAAGTGAGCCAGGTTCTAATAATTACCTAAGTCAACATTTGCTATGTTTATTCTATTGTTTTTTCACATGTAACGTGGACCTAGCCTACCACATCTCTGGTTTGGATGAACAGATGTGCAGTGCTTGTTTATCCATTAAGCATTCTTCCCTGTTTAAATACTGAACAGATAAACTTTCTTTTTAGAGTTAAAAGATGATGTTTAATGCTGACATGTTCATATAATAGACACTTTTCCCCAGCTGAATTGAAAGAGCCAGAATTCTCTTATGAAGAGCTTATGTTCACACAACTTCTGCTTTGTTCAGTGTTGAGAGTCCAATCCTGTGGGTGAGTCTGTTAGATGTGCTCTTTAAAACAAGTAATCATAAGAAATCTTCTCTTTAAAGATATGCCTGTCTAGAGGTAAACCTGAAAACCTTTCAAACGTCTTTGTATTCTGTATGCTTTGTTTTATAAAAAAAAAAGTAAGATGTTAGTGTGTTGTTTTAATGTGAGATGCCATGCTGCTGTTAGTAGATAGACTTATATTTCAGTAGTGTAAGGCAGCCAAAAATCTGATACAGAGATACTATATAACGTAGCAAATTATGGGTTTTCTTCCACATGCTTTTAGCAAACACCTTCAGTCTGGATATTCTGAAGATCAGACTCAGACTTCTATTATCTTGACTGGATATCTGTAAATATCTTTGTTTCCAGTCATAGAAGTGTAAATGTGGAATCGTATTGACATTTCCTTGGCTATACTGTATACTATACTTGCCATTTTACTTAAAGCTCAAAATCTTCGCTCACTAAGATGCAAGGTTTTTGTCTGATACTTTATTTCTCTTCTGGTTCGCCTACATGAACTTGGAAATTCAAAATATATGATGTTTCTCACAAATTTACTTTTTCAGCTCTTTTTTTCTCTCTGCTCTTAAACTGCTTGATATGTCAGAGGGTCTCTTTTTCCTTAAAAGGTTTGAATATTAATAATGCATTAATGATCTTCTAAACATCAGCAAAGTACTTTTAATTTGTTGCAATTGGATAATTTTAATTGTACGTGTGTAAAGATCCATGACAACCATCAAAACCATGAAAGGATACTGACCGTCAGGTTGATCTTGGAATTTGTTTTCAAGAGGGTCAAAGTTTGCTGGACACCTTGTGATACAGTGAATGACTGAAAGCAGTTTTTCTTAACTTTTTTAGACACGTTAGAACAGCATTCACGCTTGCAGTGTCGTCTTTGTTCATGAGAGTTAGTGCCTCAGTTACACACAGTGTAGCTCAGATTGTATTGTGTACTGGTGCCTGAATTGGCAGTTTTCTGTACTTCTGTAATACAGTTGGTAAGAGTAGCTGTTGACTGCGAGGCTATATTTGAATATTTTTGGCCTGGTGTGTGCAGTCTTGTGACAGTGGCCTTGATTTGATGTGTGTGTGTATATATATATATATATTTAAGTGTGTGGTTATATAAAGCTGTTAAGTCATAACTGAAGTAACCACAGGAAAATATGCCAGTAGAATGTATTATTATGATAGCTACTATCGTACGGCTGAGACTTGCTTGTTAGAGCTGTTCAATCTGATACTTCATGGTTCAATATAGAGAGGAGAATAAGCAGCATGATGCAATTTAATAGCAGTTTAACTGTCTGTGTGTTTGCATGTGAATAAAAGCTCTGCGTTGTATCCCTGCTAAGGGCTTGATCCCTAAGATCTCTAAGCTGGTTTGCTTTATTTGTGTTTGTAACCAGGGAGGCTTCAAAATATACTCTGTGTGCACACATGTAAATGTAATTTATACACAGGATATAATCCACAAAGATTAGCATTTTAATTTTTCTTTTAGAATTTTAACCTTAAATTGGATGGAAGAATAATATTAAAGCTTGTATTAATATAGGGAAATTTCTTTTCAGGGGCAAAGAATAGCTTTACTATGTTAGTGCTTTGAGCACGCCTGTGGATTTGTAAGGAAATTTGCTGCCCCCCCCCCCCCTTTTTTTTTTTTTAAACTAGTTTAAATGCTAATTTTTATAGTTTTCATCATTAGCTTATGCTTGAACTGTCTGAGTAAACATACACAAATAACAAATGTGTTGCATACAGCATATTACATATGTTTTTGTAAATATGCTCTCCTCTTTGAAGTGTACCTGGCAAGATGGGTATCGCAATGTGCAGGTTTCTAGTTTAGTACAATTTGGGTGGGAAATGCCAGTTCCAATTTTATTCTGAGCAGGTTGTATTGTATTTAAAGTGTCCAGGCCATGCCAGGTCACTTGGTGTGTCTGATGTGATTTAGGGTTTAGGAAACAGAGAATATGACGAAAGAGAAGCAGGTAACTTCTGACGTTTCTGTAAAAGCGCTGCTATTACAGAAATTAATAACCTACCGTTGTTGTTCTTAGGGAATACATGGGCCTTATTACAAGAAATGAATAGAATTGTTTGTGAAATTAAGTTGAAAGTAGTAATTGCCTTTTTTTAAACAGCAAATTGTATTTAGGTAATGAGTGGAAACAAATCTAAAACGTACTTGCTAGTTACACAGGACTGTATTACCTGTATGGACTTTTGATGTTGATAGACACTGTTAAATTAAAGCTTTTTATCAATTTTCCTGAACCAGCATTTTTTTCCATTTTCTTCTGACTTTATACAATGTAAGTATTTTGTTGTATTAGAAAAAGTTCAAGTATACACCCTGAAGTTGTATTCTGACCTGAGAAAATACTGTTCTTGCAAATCATTTTCTGTATGAAAGTATAGGTTTTAAACAGCTTTCCATAAAGAGGGAGTTCAATTTGATGATGCATTTTAGGTTACAACTAATTTTTAACACCTGTCAATGCTAATTTTTGTCTAAGTTTTGGTTATTGCCTGGGCAAGTTGTGTACTTGTACATTCATTTGAATAATTTTGTTCTACTGAAGTTTTAATTGTGATTGCTATTCTGGGGATATACATTAACTTTGTGTAGCATATCTTATTACCTATTCTTAAAGTAATTTCCACAATAACTGGCATAGGGGGTGTTTGTTCTTTGCTGTCGGATAATTGTGCTCTGGGGTTCTCCAGGATAAACAGTGTTTCCAAAATGCAGATTAATTAGTTTAGTACTATTAATAATCACTGTTGATATTTCAAACAGATATTACAAACTGATCTTTGCAAAGAAAAATATTCAAATGGCAGTTAATATTTTATGGGTAATAACCAAGATAACCAATGTCTCCGCAGGGTGGCTTCAATCCCTGCAGCGCTTCGTTGCACTCCTAAATGTCTGCCATTAGAGGTTGGTAGTTAACAACCTCAACTCTTACGGTTATAAACCTGACTGGGCAGGTGCAGAAGGATATTGAAACTAACAGTTAAGCCCAGGAGAAATCTCACTTTAAGACCACACAGTGGATTAAGTGTTCAGCCTGCACCTCCCTGGTTCAGTACAGGGAGGAGAGTGAGCAGCATCATGCAATTTAATAAAATTATCTCGCGAAGTTTCCTGGAGGAATTGTAAAATCCAGAGTTTGTACCAGACAACTCTGACTCAGGATAGTGTTTCTGTGACATATCCATAGCACTTCCATTAATCTTTTCTGGAGCAAAAGGTACAAAAAAGGGATACTGCTCTGCTACTGGTGCCTCTTAATAAGCAATTCTGTTACTGGGGAGAAACTTCCCTTTTTGATCTGGAGAGATGGGGGGGATGACTTCTTATCCATATGCTGTAAGGCAATTGGTACATTCTCCAATAAACAATATGGATTGAGATTTCAAGTTTCTCCACCCCTCACCCCACCCCTCCCACCCCCCCACCCCCCCGCGTGAAGTACTTCCCCTTGCCTTTCCTTTGGGGGCAGGGGGTGGGTGGAGAGAAAGCCCCCTATTTATATAGTTTGAAATGAAAGACAAAACACTTTTACCTAATTATAACATTGCATCTGAATTTATCCCAATGGCATCTCAGTGGTTAGACTGTTGATAGGTTGCCTGGGTTTCATTTCTCAATTTGATTGATACCCTAGCTTTCTATATTTTAAGCCCACCACATCTATTTGATATATATTATCAAAGCTGCTTTTGGTTTTGAGTGTTCCCGTCCCACCCCCAGTAATAAATGTGTATCTTGTCTTTACTGTTTATCTGACTTGTAAATTTCAGGTAGTTTGTTAGAATATAAATTATTTTGTTATGTCATTAAAAATATTAAGTCTACTATAAAATGAGAAATATTTCCTATTTGGAATCAACAAGAAGAGGCTGAGAACTTGTAGTCTTAACCTACTGAAATTTAAAATTTTTAATTGAGATAGCATTTCTCCATCAAATAATGTTTCCTTTGCATCCCCTTACTAGAAAGTCTAGACCTAAAATATAATTTTAGGTAATAATTTGTATCATACTTCACAATAGACTGTTGCAATATAGGGTCTAATGGTAGATTGATTTGTTTGGGGGTCTAAGATGCAAAATACAATCAACGCTGTTACAGTTTGTGCTCTAGGTTTTTTTGCAATTGATTTCAGTTGTTGAATCTTATCTGAAGGAATATCATTACTCTGAAACGAAATTGGATAAAGAAGCTATAAAAGATAGAAACTCATACCTTGAGTACCTAGTATAACAATCTACAATGTGATTTTTTTGGTCAAATCATTTATTTGATCAACATCATAGCAGATGGTAACCCTATAAAATATATTATCTTGTTTACACAAACATTAGAGCCTGTGTCTCTTGAAATAAGTTTTAAATATGGTCTTCTCTGTCTTACACCAGCAAGAACAACCTTCATTTCAGTTTGATTGTAAGATCCATTTTTTTTTATTAGGTGAATGTTTGGACCTGTTTCTTCAGAATGAATTACATATGTTGAAGTAATGATGCAACAGGTTTCTTCGGCTTTTCTTCTAGAAGGGCTTGAAATGCTTACAGTGCCATCTTAAAAGTAACGTTAAGCAAAGCCATTTTAGAATTCAGTGCATAAAGCCAGAAAGCATCCTCATGACTGCTTGGCCCAATCTTCCAGAGGTGAGTGAGGAACACTCAGCCTTTCCTGTGGCCTGGCCAGGGTCCTGGATTTGGGCTGTGCCCTGTCTGTGCAGCTGGCCGACAGCAGGGGTGATGTCCTGCCAGTCCTCCCTGGGACAGCCATAGTGAGTGCAGTGGAGGTGCTTGTGAGCCAGACCAGCCACAGACTAACAGCTGAATCTGCTCAAACAAAGGTCAAACTTACTGAATTACTCCCTAAACTACAGCTATCTGCTATAGAAGTAGCCAATTTTGATTGAGAACTATGAAATCAACTCATGAGTCATTCAATTACTTTCCATCCTCAGTGCACACTAAATAAGGAAGTGGGGGTAGAACCTCTTTATGCTTCTGTCTGCCTGACTGCATTTATCTGTGTTACTAGGCCTTTATAACATGCAGTTGTTGAATTTCCCCCTTTTTTGTGTTGCCTAAACAGATTGAGATACTGCAGCCCTTCCCTGTGCAGCATGTTTTTCAGTGCTCTGCTAACTGTCACAGCTTTCCCATGCCCTTTAACATCTGTGATGACTTAGTGGATACTGGAATTGGACACTGCATTTCCTTGTGGAAGGGGTTATATGAAGGTGGTGATCACCCTAGTTCCTCCATTCTGTTTTGTGTTTCCCAGAAAAACACTTGAACACTTTTGCTGATGCTTTTGATGACACTTTTGCTTTGAGACTTTATTGAGTTTATTACCATAGATAACTCCTGTGTTCTTTCTTACTGTGTGATCCCCACTTCAGGCTCTCCTCCCATCTGGAAGGTGTATCTTATGTTCCTAGCTCATTCAAATACAGCTACCTTTGGCTGTATTAAAGTATGTGGTGTTTGTTTGTGCCCAGCCCGCTAGAGTTTATTTGGGTCTTTGCTTCTTGGAGCTTTTCGTTGTTATTCATCTGTCACGGGTGGAAAAAACGTTAGTGTACAAACCAGAACAGGTTCCTTGAGCATCATAGTAGGGACGTATCTGATTTCCTGGTTGAGCGTTGTTGGCTAGCTGGTTCTCTGCTCATTTGGTGTGTGCTATGTTGATCTGAGGGTCCAAGGGCTGCACGGGTGTTGTTCCAAGTTAAATCCAGATGTCAAGCAGCAGCAGTAAGTCAGAGTGCCGGTGTTCTGTATGTAGTGCATGAAATTCTTCCTTGTAGCCTTCAAGGAGCTTCTAAAGTGTGAATGCATGTCTCATGCAAATTCTGATTAAAGGGTAGGTCCAGATGCAAACCTGTCTTGGGCTTGTAAGAAAAGAAAAAATGCTGCATGAAAAAGAGGAAAAAGACACCTGGCAGAAAAGAGGAAGCATGTTGATACTCCTAACTACTCTAGCTAATCGAACTGACCTTTTTTAGAAGAAAGAATTCTGGGAACTATTTAGAAATTAGTTTTCCTCCCCATCTCACTGTTACATTTTTAGAGCAGTTTCTTTAAAAAATTTATTTGCATAAATCAAATGGTAGAATTAAAATAATGAGAATTTTTAGTTATACATGTGCTGATTTAGCAGAACCTTAACATAAGTCCTTATGTGCCACTGACTCAAATTTTTAAATGAGTAACATGTTTTACTGATCAGGGGTCATGCATCTAAACACTATGCATAACCGTTATCTACTGACATATTTCCTAAATGGGTTGATATAACATACTGTGTCTTAGACTTTCACAAAGACTGTCTTGCAATAAGGTGTTTTTCTTTTTTTTTTTTTTTTTTTTTTTTTTCCCCTCCTCCTCCTATATGTCTCTTTTGAAATGAAAGCAATGGAAGACTTGCTATGATAATCACTGGATTACTAGGGCTGTTGTTTCTGGCAGAAAAGAGTCAGTTGTGCCAAAAGATTACTTTTGCCTTTGTCAGTGCCAGCCACGACTTTTTACTCAGCTCCTGGACCAGTTACAATGAAACAACAATGCTGTCAGTTGCAAAATGCAGCAAACTTCCACAAACTGCTGGCTCAATATAGTGGTGGTTTTGCATTTTCAAAGAGCATTCTCCAGCCTCGGGGATCTTTCCTGCAGTACACAAAAGGTTGTCTGTAGGTTTTATCTAGGTGATTGTACTGTACTTTCAGTTTAACATGCCTTCTGCAGACTGTCTTTGTCAAAACAGTATTTTGTAGCGTCATAAAACACATTTCTTCAGGAAGTTATGATTAGAATACTACTACTCCATAGGTAGTTATTTACAGTATTTCCTTGGATTCTATTTTGTAGTGTGGCTGGTATGAGATACATACGTGAAAGTTTTACAGTTGCAATATAAAGTTAGGGCTTAGGGGCGATTGTATGGAGCACCTTGCACTAAGCTCTTATTTATAAATTGTGACACTTAGTTCATATTTATAAATTATGACATTATAAAGCTTCATAAATAGTTATACATCACATAAGAATTTATGCTCTATATCAAAACTCTTTATGAGAGAAGTTTGGGTGACAGGAAACTTATGGGTTGTGTTTTATAGGCCAAAGTGTGTGGAAACCTGCAATTTAGGATGGAAGTGTTTCACCTATTTAAAAAAAAATTATCTTGTGATACAGATAATCAGGAACTTAATTACTGTAATAGTAACCTTATCCTGTATGAATGAATTTGCTATAGGAATTCAGGTACTTTTGCAATTAGTTGTTTTGGAATGGTGTTTAAAGATGGTTTGACCAATTAACTTTGAATAGAAAGTAATTGTAGAAAGTGTTGGCAACAGTATTTCTAATTGTTGGCTAGATAATGCGTGGGATATATCTTCTGATACTGAGTTTAAAGATCTCCGTATTTTTCCTTCCCCTTTCTCTTTTGAGCTGTAACCTGCATTTGCATAATAGGAACTGATTCTAAAAGAACCGTTATAGAGTTAAAAAAGATTCCTGTTTTAGTAGGGCAGACACCATGAGTTTCTGTGGTTTTTTTTTAAGTCATTGAAATATAACCAGTCTGTCTTGTCTTTTTCCCCACTTATGCTAAAATATCTTGCATGTCATGTAAAGACCAAGCAGGGGAAATAATTTCGCACATTTTACAATACTTAAGCAAGACATGAGAGCAAAGAGTAGATAACAAGTATACGTTTCACAGTATGTGCTGCAATATTCAGTGCTTAAGATGCAGGATAAATCAGGCTGTGCAAAAAGCCAGGCTAACACAGTTGTGCTTGTTTTGTTACTCATGCTAATTTCTTATGGATTGGGTAGGGCAGACACTGCAGATTGGCATATCTTTTGACTTCTTAGGCTCCTGTTTTCAGCAGCTGCAGGTGTCCAAATGAGTAGGTTGCTTTGTAGCCAGCTTCATTAACAAGGAAACTGTTCATCTTTTGGTTTTAGAAATACTACTTTAGGTATACGGAAGCAGATGAATTTGCTTTAAATGTATGGAAGCAGATGAATTTGCTTTCAGGTTGCATCAGAGAACATTATGCATTTACTATCTTTTCTTATAGGTCTGTATTTTTCTTTTTATTGCTAGGTATGGATGAGCGAACAGGTGCCACATCCTGGGGAACAAGTGGTCAGCCAAGTCCTTCATATGAATCTTCAAGGGTAAGGTTCCCATATAATAATTCATAGTGAAAGTTTATGGGAAAGTACAATGAAAATCAGCAGATGATTTGGCAATGTTTTTGAAGGGTAAACTCCTTTAAATATACAGATTAGCATCTTTTATAGATTTTAATGACTTTGATAAGCTGCAATAGTGATGCAGATTTCTAAGGCTAAAAAATATATAGGTTAAGAATTTGTGAAAATAAACCATACATAACTGTATACTTGAATGATGACCATGCATTTTATTTACCTTATGGTCAGAAAATGAAAATAGAAGTCATGTTACTTATCCAGGAGCAGATTTATTGGCAAAGTGTAGGAAACGCTTGCCTCTCCATTTACATTAGCCAGCTATAGTATGTGCTGTGTCATGATGTTGGACAGAGGCTTCTCTTTTTAAATACTTTTCTCCTGTTCCCATTGCAGCTTCATCCATCCTGCTTATTGGGCTAAAGGTTTTTGATAGTATCTAATATCCTAAAATAACATTGCCTTTTTAAAACCCAACTCAGTGGTCAAAAGCAAGCTTTCCCCTTAGGAAATCACATTCCCTTTCATCTACTCAATTTTCTTTTTATGAATATCTACTCCCTAAAAAGTCAATGAGCTAAGTACCTAATGAATTAATTACTAGAAATACGGAGCATAACTGATGGGCCTAGTCTAAATAATCTGTTCTGATTTCAGTACCTTTAAGCCAGAGAGCTGTGTTAGGTCATGTACCTTTGCAGCTTTCTCTTGCTATGGAATGAAGTGAGTAGGCTGCAAGGTCTTGTCCAGCTCACTGGATATTGTTAAAGCCTCTGTCTGACTTTGGAAAAGAGCATTAGGAAGATTTATTATGAAGTCCTTATTTTTCCATTGATCTGTGGTAAATAAATTATAATGAAAAGATAGAAGAACTTTATGGGTTGCAGAAGTACTTGTATGCAACATAGAAGTTAGGCATTCTTTTAAAATATCCTGCATAATTTAAGGCATGAAGCCCAGCCTTTAGATGCCTTTTCTACATTTGAAATGGAATCTTACTAGGCAGCTTTAAGTAACTTGTATATTGTGTTTGGTATTTTGAGACACATTTGATGTTGCTGATCGAATTTTATCAATCGTGACTTAAGCTGACCTAACTGGAATCTGAGCTTGTGATTGGTTGGCTGTGTGGCTATATGAATCACTTTTTTTTATGTTAGAGGATCAGCTGGCTAACATGCCAATAATGTAAAGTCAGAGTACCTGGTTGTTGGTTGTCTTGTTGTTGTTTGGTTTTTTTGTGGGTTTTGGGGTTTTTTTTTGTTTGCTTTTTTACTATAACTGAAGATCATGACTAGGAAATTCAAACACTAGTCAAGAATCAAACCCTCCACAAATTATACTACCCCAAAGTTGGTAATAAAGGTAGATGTTAGTGTTCTAACAGAGGTATACCAGAAGTTAGAGTTGTAGGAAGAGGTTGGTGCTATTTGGGTGTATCATTAAGAAAAGCAAATGTAAACGTAGGTTTGTCTTGAGCCCTGTGGAAGGCTTCAGAAAAAAGAGAGCTATTAAATTCTTTTACATGTCAGGTGTCCCTCTCCCCCCACCAGCAGCTGTAACTTGGACTTACAGTAGTTTATATTGGGGGGGGGGGGACGGACGGACAGAAAAAAAGACATTTATCCTTCCAGCAAAGAGTTCTTGCTGAATCATAATTTTTTAGGACAGTTTCAGCTAAAGCCCTTTGGACTCTAGCCAAACTGAATATATTGTTAAGGGTTGATGGAATCTATCCCCAGAATGTTATTGAAGTATTTCTTCCTCTGCTGGCGAAGTGCAGAGGATTTTTCTTTTGCATGCTAGTAATTCAAGATGATACTGAGAGTTCATTCTGAAGCACCAATTATTTACAGTTTGTGATTTATTTGTTTGTTTTATTGTTGGTGTTTTTTAAAGGAAATATGTTCATTTTTGTTTCAACTGGAACATACTTTTTTAATAGGTCTTTCAAGCTATATAAGTTATAAAGTATGTTTATTTTAGAGAATTTACAGTTAATGCTGTCTGATTATTTTTTTTTTTAAAGTTAGAGACTTAAAATACTGATACATAGATTTATTTGCCTACTTGTATTTGTGGCTGAATGTAATGATTTTTATAGTGTGGCTTTGTGTGCATCAGTATAAAATTTAGAACAGGAGAGGACCAAATACTTGCATACAAACTTGCTTGAATTATAAACTAAAAATGAAATAAGCGGGTTCACTTCTTCTCTTTGTCTCCCAAAACAACCTTTTGTATGTTTTGCCTTCCCTTTTAAAAAAAAAATTGTTTGTTCCTGTAGTGTTGAGGTGGTAAAGTTTTCTTCATTTTTATAGGGGATTTTTTTTGTCTAAAGGCAACAGAAATCATGGCAGTGGGGGGAACCCTAGTAGCCCTAAATTCTAGTGAAAGATTATTGTAAGTTGAATATTTTTGCAAATGTCTTCCTACACGAATTTTATTTTTGAAAAACCTGCTAAGTGATATAAATTTAAGAGGAAGTCTCATGTTAGCACAGAACATGACATTAGACTGTCCATAAAATTTCCCTATGGGGTCAGCTTAGCTGTGAGCTGTTGACTCCACAGTCCTGAAACATTGGCACGGCAGCAGTTTTTGGCAGTGTCACTGACCAGGTAGTGGATGCTGGTAGGTTTAGATTTTCCTGAGAGCCTGGTGTGGTTGGGTTGTCTTAGGAGGCATCAGCCTCTGGTGCTTGGCTTTGGAAGATTACAAAACATGTGCATCTCCTTGGTTTTGTGTAGTAAATAATTTTCATACGCTGAGGAATAAGGAAGACATGTCCCACAGAGTCAGGATGGATATTTTGCAGAATTGATGTGAAGTGGCTGTCGAAAGGGATTCAGAGGGTTTGGCTGATGAATACAGATCTTTGGCCAGGTCCTCAATACACCTAAAAATTTGGTAGTGGGAGGGGAAGAAAACCAACTTTCTGTAGAGGCCCTGCAGGAAGCAATAAAGAATGGTTGTCTGGGATGTCATTTAAATGACAACAGTTTTCTTTTAAAGAAAACTGAATTCCTTTTACAGGAAAACTCCATTCCTGTGTTTTCCCCCAAAAAGTGATGAACACTAGAAATATATACTGTCTGTGTATAGAATTGGTAATGCTTAAGAGGCACAAATTAATTCATCTCATGGCCATGTTCTTCTGCAAAAAAAAGCAGAACAAAGGAAGTTCTTCTGCATCAAAATCACTGAAAAAGCACTGGACTTTGTTTACCAGTCTAAATCAAGTTTGCATGCATAAATTTTTGGTAAGATGTATGGTGTTTTATTTTTTTGTTTTCTTTCAACAAATGAGACACATTACACTACTGGTTCAGAATTTTGAATAAAGGGAATTTCTGACTCCTACTCCGTATGCTGCCAGATCAGATGGCTCTGAGGAAGATGTAAAATGAGTGTGTGGGTCTGTATTGTGAGAATATAGATCAGAGTTTCTCAGGAGGCAGGGCAAATGATACACTTAGCCTTTTACATTCCTAGGTTATTCCCTGTGGTGATTAATATACAGAGTTTAAATAAGTTATAATTGTCTTACATGTTCAACTTGTAACTTCAAAATCCAGTGCTTTTCCTCATAATTTCAATATAGAATGTTATTCTACTCCTAATTGCTCTACTTGCCTGTTTACAGGAAAATGGCAGTCTTCATGGAAAAAGCTCAGACCTCTCCACAGACATAGAAAAGTTGAAGCCTCAAGAGGTACCATTTATTCTTTTTATCTTGTGTGTGATTTTCTTTTTTTAAAAAAAAATCTGCGTGCAGCCTACTACTGGAGTTTTCCTTTAAAGTTCACAATACAGTGACCAAATTATTTAAGAATTTAAACTGTTGGCTCAGTATTGACTGGAATTTCCAAAGGCATATAAAGATAAGCAAATTTCAATTAAATAGAAATGGAATTTGGTGATAGTTAAGTATATACCTGTTAAAGGCTAATTAAAATAATATGGTGAAAGACTGGCTAAAGCAGATCTTCCTTTCCCGTCCTTTCCCAACTCCTGACAAAGGTCTGTGCACATTAGTATAGGTGGTCTGATTGTGTCAGCAATGATGCTTAAGGAAAGAGTGTAAGTATAGGGCAAATATTTTGCCACCTTTACTGTCATACTCTCCCAACAAAGCCCAGCGCTTAGGGGCTTAGGATATTTCCTGGATAGAGCTGAACTTTTGGACATAGTTCTTACAGCTGTTGGTGGACTCGTTTTCTGTGAGTTGTGGATTTTTCTGACTTAGATTACAGTTTTGGCAATAATTACAACTGTTTTGTGGCAAAAATATTGATGTTTTTGTCTTAAGTGTGCTGACCAGTGATTTAACTGATTTTCACCACGTTCCTGTGTTCTGAATAGTAATGATTAGTTGTTACTGATGTATTTAATAATTTTTATCCCCCCCTTCCCCCCCCCCCCCCCTTATTTTGTATGCCACTCGTATGTCTCTCCTCAACTAAATTGAAGAATCCTAATCTATTGGTCTCTGCTTGTATAGTAATTTCTCCTAACCTGTGGTTAGTTCTTGGTGCCATTCTCTGAATCTTTCTGCTTCTGCATAACTTAAGAGTTAGGGTGATTATGGCTGCATGCACTAGTCAAGATCAATTTCTGCATGACATAATGATACTTGCATCCTCTGTTCCTTTCTTACTCATAAGTCTTGCATATTTTGACTGTCACCAAGCTCTGAAGTGATACTGTTTAAAAAACTGTGTAGAAAAAGATTTTTTTTTTGTACAGTAGTTACCACATTATGATGTTGAGTTATTTTTTAACATGTTTATTCTGTATTTATTTACACCAAATTTTATCTGCTGTTTTATTGCCAATTTCATGGAGAATTTGCTTTGCAACTTGGGACTAACATTTAGTTAGGATTATTTTTAAATATTTTTTGTTATCAGTAACTTTACTATGTCTTTGTTCACCCACTCCTTTTGATTTATTCATGGAATTGTTGAAGAATGTTGGTCTAAGTACAGTTTTTTGGGGAAGTGGGGAAAATGCACTGGTAACTTATTTTCACTGTGAAAACTGGATGTATATTCCTGTGCTTGGGGTGTTTGTTTATGTATTTTAATCTTTCGATCAATAGTTTAATTCACAAAAGGTCCTTCTCTAATATCCTATAGCAGTTTAATTTATTTTAAGAATCTCTTATAATACCTTATTAAAATATAAAATATTCTTATTTCAATAGTGTTTTGAACTAATGTTGAAGGCTGAGAATCACTGTAGGCTTGAGAAAACCTTATATGAGCCTTGTTTTTTCATTACCTAATAATGTTAGTGTTCTAACACTGAAAGACCAGTGGGTATTTGTATTAGAATTGGCTGTGACAGTCTTAAATTTGTGAAAATGTACAAATTGAGGCATTAGTGACTTCTGTGTGCAAAATCTCTTTTGCATAGGCCAAATGTTTTATTAGAAAAATGAATAATTTGAAAATATATATACTGTGGGGGAAAAAAGAAAAAAGTAGGAAAGCTTTATTTTTTTAAGAGGAATAATTCAGGTAAGGTAATTAGCAAGTCAGTGGAAGTCTACGAAGTGCTGATGGTCTTGCTTATTCTTGAGTGATTATACTGAAGTCCATATACAATACTGTGTCAAAATTTTCCGTCTCTTGTGCTTGTTTTTCTTCCAACTCTCCAATCTTTCTTTGACTTCTGTATGTGCAACAGTGGTGGTTTTTCAGTGAATATCTTCTGGTTAACGTATATAAGTCCCTCCCTTATCTGAGTGATATAGAGCTAGAGATATTTTCGTATGTGTTCATAATCCCTTGCATTAGAAGGGTGACTGGCTCTTAGTGTATGTTGCAGAGGACTGTAAAGCTGCTTTTTGAAAGCCTTGCTCTACTGAGCAATTCCAAGCAAATTCTGAGGTACTTGAACCAAGTAGCATGTTTGCTGAACAGCAATAGCATTTGAAAGTTTTGTCTTCCTATTGTGAAATGATTCTGAACTTTTTAGCTTTCCCACTTTATTTGGAAGTTGTAATTTATACTCATAACCTGGCAACAAATTGTTATAATCACTTTTTTGGGATAAATGTTGTCTTTTAATTAAACATTTTTCTACCATAGTTTTTATTGCAGTGTGGCTAATGATTGCTTTTATTTCATGAAGAATAGTGGTCTGTGAGGTTTTCTTTCATGGTTTTGATTTTGTTGGAACATGTCCTTGCAATAAAAGGAGCAAGTTAGTTCTTCACCTGTTCAGATTGCTGTCTCCAAATCAAGCCTTTGCAATAGGAGCACGTTAGTTTTTTATCTCTTCAGATTGCTGTCTCCAAATCAAGCAAATCCAAAAATATTTCTCATAAGACATTTCCTTGCTGGATAGCCTTTTTTTATATATGTGCATAATAATTTTAACTGTTAGAAATTTAGCATAAATTAGCTGAGGTATTTTTCTTCCAGAAATGTGAACTGTGGGTGTTTCAAGTATGTTCCAGCATGTATGTTGCATTAAGCGCTATGAGTGTACATTTTGACCTGATTTAACATAGAATCTAGCTTCAGTACTGAGTATGCGGTTTATCTTCCTTTTCATTTATGTAGCTCTGCTATATAGCTACTTGAAGCCAGGGTTGAACTGATCAAGATACCACTGCTAGATTTTGTAGCATCAGTCAACAGGTTGTCAACAGGTTATGCCCTCTATTGTATGTAAAAGACTCAGATGTGAATTGGAACCTGAAATACGATATGCCCAAACTATTCTCCCCCCGCCCCCCCCCCCCCCAGTAGTACTTTTAATTTGCAAAGAAGTCAAAAAATAGTAATGAGATAGCAGGTTTTGAAATAGTATTTTATACCTCTTAATCTCAGGTACATAACAAGAAAGGAAGCTGTTAAATAGCAAAACAAGACAAGAGGGACACAGAAATACAGTAAGTGTTATAAAGTCTGTTGTATTTGTGTCCTTTTTGTCCTCTGTTGGTTTTTTTTGCGGGGGAGGGAGGTTGTTTGGTGGTTCTTCTGGTTATTTGCTTTGCCTGATGTATTCTATAAGTAAGCAGATGATTCAGTATGAAATCAAAGCCAAAATTAAATATCCCATATTCAATGCACAGGATGCTTTTGCAAATGCAGCTTACTTTGTAATTTGATCTATGGGCAGCACTTTTCAAAGCAAATTTTGATATTTAAGTTCTGAATGCTTTAGTTAGGTTTTAAAATATTGTCCTTAAGCATTTATAGTTAGTAAGTTGGCTGGCTATACTTGTATTATTTTATTTCCTGGTTTGTTCATAGCTTAGATAAGAGCTAGAAAAATCTGGTTTCAGTCATGTGAGCTGCATTGGAGAAGTGGTTTTTTTGTTGTTTTTTTAAATTGTTTTTTACAACTACTGATTATATTGGAATCTGTTCACAAATTAGTTTTCCATGTGGCCAGGGAATTGTCCCATTACATATCAAGTTGATATTTGATTCACAAGAGTTTAGAGAGGTGTAATTGACCGTCACATGCATAATTCACTAAGTTAACTTCCTGTAAATAGATTTAGAACTGGAGAAAATGGTGATTATTTCAAAATAGATTCCTTGTTCAATGTGTTATGTCCCCCTTCCCCTTCCAAAGCTTTACCAGGTTAAAAATAAATAACCATGTTTTCAGTTATTATATTCCATTCCTGCACAGATAGTTTTCATCTATTTCAACTTGATATATGGAAATTAGCTAATGAGTATTTTTAGAGCTCTGTTACAAAGCATGTAACCTATCGTGACACTTGGAGGATACTTGTGAAAGCTCTCTTGGCTTCTCCCAGTAATACCTGAAATCTGGGGTAGTGATATCTGCTAGTTTTCCCCTGTGTAGCAGGTGACTAAGTAAGGTATAAAGCTACATTTCTGTCTTTAGGATATTGGAGTGGAATGTTAAAACTTGCTGATAGTGAAAGGGAATCAGAAGTAAAACTTTAAAGTGTATAGCTCCTTGTTTCTGGTGCAGTTGAGTGATCTCCATCAGCTAACTGCATTCGTTCCTCTGTTTAGTAAGTATTATACAAGTTTCTTGCACTATAAAGTGAGATGGGGTTGAAGTACTGACTGTTCTCAGCAGCCTGGGAGATAGCATGCACAGAGCGTGCAGAGGGGAGAGGTGTTTGTTTCCTGGCACATCAGATGGCTCTTCAGCTTGCTCTCTTGGCTTTTGTATTGTAGCAGGCAACTGATAGTAATATGGATGAAATGGTCTAAGGAGTGTGAGGAGTCTCCTATCATTGTCTGTCTGCTCAGCTCCGAGTGCCCCGCCCCCCCGCCCCACAGTTTTTCCTTATTTAGAAAGTTATGGTAATTTTCCGTTTGACCTGTGACAGACTGTCCTGGTTTTGACTGGGATAGAGTTAATTTTCTTTCTAGTAGCTGGTATAGTGTTATGTTTTGGGTTCAGTATGAGAAGAATGTTGATAACACACTGAGGTTTTCAGTTGTTGCTAAGTAGTGTTTAGACTAAGGCAAGGATTTTTCAGCTTCTCGTGCCCAGCCAGCGAGAAGGCTGGAGGGGCACAAGAAGTTGGGAGGGGACACAGCCAGGGCAGCTGACCCAGTGGCCAAAGGGATATTCCATACCATGTGATGTCATGCCCAGTATATAAACTGGGGGAAGGCTGGCTGGGGGCCCCTGCTTGGGAACTAACTGGGCATTGGTTGAAGTGGTGAGCAATTGCATTGTGCATCACTTGCTTTGTATGTGCTATTATTATTATTAATTATTATTATTGTCATTTGATTATTATTATCATCATTATTATTTTCTTGCTTTCTGTTCTATTACACTGTTCTTAACCCACAAGTTTTACACCACCACCACCCCCCCAACCCCCCACCCCGATTATCTCCCCCATACTACTGGGTGGGGGGAAGTGAGAGAGCAGCTGCTTGGTGCTTAGGTGCTGGCTGGGGTTAAACCATGACAGAGACCTGCATGGTGTCCTCATGGAGGACATTGGTAGTGTTACACCAGAGACAAGCAAGTTGCTGGATGCATTTATTATTGGTTGTGTTAGAAAAGATTTGGTTATTGAAGAAGCTGCTTTTAATTTTAGTTTTTGATTATAATACTGGTTGGTTGGATTTTTTTTGTTGTTGTTGCATAGGAGGTTTATACATTGTTGATTTATTATGTTCAGTTGCAAACTGACTTACCCTGTAATTCCCCATTCCCTCACGGAAAAGTCTCTGTGCACATCACTGGTCCATAGAATTACAAAATATGGTCAAGTACGGTTTCAGCTGCAGCATTCAAGCTAATAGTTTGTTTTTGTAGAGTTGATTGGAAGGTTTGTATTTTCACACTTAAAATTATTCAAATTGTATGA
This sequence comes from Astur gentilis, assembly GCF_929443795.1. Lineage (NCBI taxonomy): Eukaryota > Metazoa > Chordata > Aves > Accipitriformes > Accipitridae > Astur > Astur gentilis. The sequence continues at coordinate 10,332,074 of NC_064889.1, read as the reverse complement.
AGTAATTTATTTAAAAATGATAGACTGAATTCTTAAAATACAGTTGTGTGGATCTCTGATTCTTCAGTACTGTTTGTCAGAAGTGTACTTGGGAATGTATATGTTTTGCTGTCTTGCTGTGTCTTTCCCTGTTCCTCTCAGGTGAATGCTTTGTAAAATCATTTTGGTCACTGTTTGGAAACAACATTGTTCCTGACTAATAGCTTGCTGCAGGACTGTTAGTGATTTAAAATGGAGTGTTGTGGCTTAACCCCAGCTGGCAACTAAGCCCCACACAGCTGTTTGCTCACCCCCCTACCCCAGTGGGACGGAGAAGGAGAATCAGAAGAGTAAAAGTGAGAAAACTCGTGGGTTGAGATAAAGACAGTTGAATAGGTAAAGCAAAAGCAGCACACGCAAGCGAAGCGAAGCAAGGAATTAATTCATCACTTCATATAGGCAGGCCGGTGTTCAGCCATCTCCAGGAAAGCAGGGCTCCATCATGCATAATGGTTACTTGGGAACATGAACACCATCACTCTGAGCATCCCCCCTTCCTCCTTCTTCCCCCAGCTTTATATACTGAGCATGATGTCATATGGTCTGGAATATCCCTTTGGTCGTTTGGGGTCAGCTGTCCCAACTGTGTCCCCTCAAAACTCCTTGTGCACCCCCAGCCTCCTTGCTGGTGGGGTGGTGAGAGAAGCAGAAAAGGCCTTGACTCCCTGAAAGCACTGCTCAGCAATAACTAAAACATCCCTGTGTCATCAACACATTTTCAGCACAAATCCAAAACATAGCACCACACTAGCTACTCTGAAGAAAATTAACTCTATCCCAGCCAACACCAACCCACAGAGTTGTACCATGACCTGTGACAAGGTGATGTTTCTTGATGTTCAGTTAAGAGAAATTAATACAGTGCAGGTGAGCCTCAAGGCAAAAAGGAAGAATACTCTTCCCTGGATTTATTTTTAGCTTACCTTAATTTTTGCAAGGTTCTTGCTGGTCTCTATGTTCAATAGACCCAGCCAGGTTTTGGGTCTGTAGTCTTTCTTCTAGGAGCCATTGACAAATACATAGATTCCATGACTGAAAATACTCTTTCCAAAACAAAATGGTTGTTTATTTCTGGAAACATGTGTGATCATATAATCTATAATCTTTAAATTAGCTAGGACACCTTGTTATGGCTATTGCCCAGAGCCTATTGTCTAATCTTAAATCAGTGACTCACCACAGTAGTCTGTAGTCAGTTTCTGGCTGTAGTCAGTTTCTCTGGGTCTGTCCCTCTGTCTCTTGCTGTCTCTATATCTTGCTTTCTCTCCCAACTTCCCCACCTTGTGATTTTTCCTTCTTTTTGTCTTTAGAACTCTCAGATTAGTTTGGAGAGGCAGATAATAAAAAATAAAGTGGTTTTCAGTGGTAGATTCACTGTTGTTTATTTACACGTTAGTCATTTACATAACTTGTTGTCTGATTCATATAATCATAGCTAAATTTAGCTTGGAAGGGACCTCAGTATTCCTGAGTTTTAAACAATTAATATTTGTTAAGGTCAGCCAAGCTATAACACTCAAGGAATCAGAAGCAGCATTCATTAAACTTAACCTTTTGGTCTGTAGCCATGTCAAATAGTGAAGCCAACCATTCATTTTAGTGGAATTTTAATGTCTTAAATTTAAAGACAATAATCGAGCTATATTGTAAGTTGCTAAAATGCGAATACCTATTTACTGATCTGGCAGCTTGTTTATGAGCCACAATTGGGTCTGATTTGGGTCTATTTCCAGGGACTTGTGTAGGAGAGGGCTTTGGGGATAAGGGAAGAAAAACAGAGAAAAGAAGCTTGTTTTCTCTGGTTTAGTGGACTTGAGCAAGTAAAATGCTGTGTGGTAGTTACCCATACAGGAAGAAGTTATTCCATGAAGTCAATAAATGCATGGGAAAATTGTGTGCCATGTAGTTTTAGTGACTTCTTCATTTTCCGAATTCTACTCTGAAGTGGAAATAGGATGTTGTGCTTACTTAAAAACAAAACCAAAACACCCACAATTTGAGCTAGGGTCAGGAGTACAGTTTTGTACTTATGCATGGATAAATCCTGGTGTGATTTTAGAAAGTGATTACTAAGGGATGATAGTTTATCTTTTTGAAGTGGAAGCAAAAGGGAGAGGATGATTCTTACAGAACCCCTGGAACCAGTCCAATGAAAAGGGGTAGGAACAGTGAGCCAGGGAGGCTTTTTGGCTTGTTCTTCGGTGAGCTCTGTGATTGACTTAAACCAAAATGTCAGAATTCTAATGGTCCTTGAAAGACATGGAGTTTTAGGAGGTTAATAACCATTTTATTTTGTAAAATGGGGCATAGACTCATTGTGTCAGGCCTTTCCTTATGGTTTGGTAGGGTAAACATGCCTAGTAAGAAGTGTGTTTTCTCTTTTTTTTTTTTTTTCCATTTCCTCTTCTGGGTCTTCTAGAATAATACATTCTGTAAGATAACTTTCAGGTTTCCTGTATACAACTATTTATTATTTTGTCCATAGTGTCAGATATTTAATTAATTTGGCTCTGTTAGCATACCCGCGCATGGAAAATCCTGATACAGATAAAGCCTAAACCACTAGGGCAGTTGGGGCACCTTACCCAGAAGAGGTGAGAATGAAAACTGTTGTAATTGTTGATTTATTTTTTTTTTTTAATTGATGGACTTAATTTATTGGAATGATTAGAGAACATCAGTCTAATCCAATGAAATACCTGAGAAATGAATAAAATGTTAGAGAATTCAGTGTTGAGAGTGCCTTAGCTACTCAGTTAAATTGTAGTACTAATTAGTAGTAGTCTTGCAGCTGCATTTCATGATAGGCATTATTAGTAGACAATACTTGTTGCTTTTATTTGTAGACCTATCTGACTGTCTTTCTGATCACAAACATGCAGTGAGACTGAAATCCAGGGAGAGGCCTGTTGCAAAATGAACAGTGACAACATTACAAAATGCTGTAAGAGAGCAATTAGCCCGCATTAGACTTTATCAGGGCTATAACAATACAGAAAGAAAAGTTTTGTCTTCCTTTGGGAAAGTTAAAGCTTACTTTTGTAGTAGCTATGTAAGAGGTTGGAACAAACAAGATGGGTTTGAGCTTACAGCTATGGCATCTAATCATATTCAAAACCAGTTTTTTCTGTAAACAAAAAATGCCCTGAGCTATCTGCAGTCCATTCAGAATAGGGTGCTCAGAACAGAAAATAAATTTGGTCAGTAACTCCTGTTTTGCAGACTTTTTGCCAGTTATTTGTTAAATACTCAAACTCTGCACTCTGCATGCTAATCTGTTGGTATGTTTGCTGGGAAGCAAAATTGGTAGAAATGGGCATGTGTACTCAGCATGGAGTGTCTCCTTCCAGCCTTTTAATGTCAAACTTGCCTCGCAGGTAACAGTAGGTAGCAATCCTCCAAAGGGCTTTGGAAGTCCACCTGTGGTCCAAAGAATGACATCACCAGCCTGTTCCATTAGAGTCAGGTCAGAGTACATATCCTCAAATAGTTCTACCCAAGAGGGAGAATAGCTTTTGGCATAAGTAATTAACTCCTATTTCTGCTTGGAGCCTGTATCAATCTAGCTATGATCAAGTGAATCCCCTTTCAGAGAGTAGTCTTCAAAATTGTCATGAACTGAAATGTCCTTCTTTTCTTAGAATGAAATTTGGTGGTATATATTGTTGAGTCTTCTTTAAAACAGATTTGAAAAGGGACTCTGATAGAAATTTATATTCCCCCCCCCCCCCGCCTTTGCTTTTGACTTAAGGGATGAGTTCAGATGCCAGCTGACGGTGTTTTCTATTTGTTACTCAGTCACACAGGTGGGATGTGCCTTTTAATAAACCACTGTACCTTATTGGTGTTGGCAGACAGTCTTTTTAAGGCTCTCAACTGCATTCTTCTTTAAGTGGTAAACATATGTTGTCAATTTGTGCTATCATATTTGTTAAATACTTTTTTTAAGCCTTGATTGTATGACTAGAAGCTTCCAGTAGCTTTTCAGAACCTACTGGAAGCTTCTAAAGTTCTCATCTATGATTGATTACAGCTCTTCCCAGTAGAACTTTATGCTGTTTATTATGTAAGTTAACAATACAGATGTAAAAGCAAGGAATAGTATCAGGAATGCAATTTTATTTGAAGTACAGCTTAAATGTGAAGAATGCTCTGAAATAACTGTGTAATTTAAATCATCGTCCTTAGAGCTCTTCTGATTTCGCTTAATTTGCTTTTGTGAAGTGCAAAAGAAGTTTGTTAAATCAAAACTGCATGTGTTTCTGGTTATTTTGTATTCATTTAGTGTGGGTGAGTTATATGTGGGAATCAGTGTGGGGTTTCTAATCCCAAACAAAACTCTGCTGCTTGAGCTGATAATCCATAACTCATTACTAAGGCTGAATAACTGGTGTCAAGGATGGTGGCCATGTTAAGACCTCTTTATGTAGGTCCACTGTAGATGAAGGCTGAGAGAGGTTGCACTTTGCACAAGTGTAAATTTTGTAATGCATGACAAAGAATGAAATGCCTGACAATTAATTTTAATTAGGAATTGAATTCAAGTACAGAAAAAATAATTCTATTTAAAATGCTTGCATATGCCTTAGTACATTTCCCCCCGGTATAGTAAATGTTCTGTTTTCTATGGCTTTAGTGTTGTGAAGGACTTCTTGGAGCATTTTTCAGGTAGATAAAGTAGTTGATTTGTCTAGTGGTGTAGAAATACAACTTTGATGCTGAGGTAATTGGATGCAAGTACATTCTAGGAAACTGAGAGGGTATATGAAAAGAACATGATGTAAAGGATTATTTGAAGGAATTCTGATGGTAGAAGGGAGAACATTCCTTTCTGTGTAGACTACCTACCCAGTTCTCCAATTTCTCTATTTTGGGGGGGGAATGTGCAATATTAACTTGAGGAGGAGCATTATTAATCTTGTGCATTAAATAGATTGTGTTGCATGATGTGTAACCATGTATGAAATAAGTCTTACTCCTGTTATGTTTTCAGTAGTTTTATTATTTACTTTGTAAATAAAGATCTCTTGAAGACTTCAGTTTCGGGGGCTCATCTAGGCACTGCTTTCTGAATGACTGAGAGATGGATTTTGTTTTATCACTGATAGTGTCCTTCCTAGTTTCTTTCTTTTAAAAATAAAATATAGTTGAAGTATTGTCTTAGGGAAAAAAGCTTTAAAAAAACCACAGTCAGTACAAGCAGAGAGCCAAGTAGGAAGCTACCTACTTAGAAGCTTTATTCTTTTGGTTCCTCTATTTGCAAATTTTTCTTTCTTTATTCAGCAGATTTAATGTATTTTTTGTTTCATTTCAGCATAAAAATAAACCACATGTAGTGACCTTAGCTAGGAGCCACTCCATTTCCTTGGCAGCTGCTGCTACACGCTGCTTGTCTGACAGACGAGGCTAGGTCATGGTTACCAGAGGACACCCTTGTGGTTATAACCAAGTTGTAAATGTCACTAAGATTGTTTCTGAATGCCTATCACATGTGTATCGCTGATTCTGAAGTAGATAAAGTCAGCCGAAGATTCACTTGGGAGTTGGGACTCCCAGAAGATTACTTTTGAAGCTGAATAGCAGCAAGAGTTGTGACACGCATCCATAAGCAGTGGTAGTGATTTGACAGTTATTTAGCCCTTAGTTACTAGCCCTTTGGTAGAACTGACAGCACGCCTGCAAAGATAGTGAGGCCTGTTTCAGCCCCATTAATGTTGTCTTGAATGTGAGCATGCAGTCTGGAAAAATGATAAATGTTCAGTGATTGATGATTTTATAGTCCCAGGGCACTTGGGTTGGTTTCTGGTAGCTGTGAACATCCCCCCCACCCCCCTTAATTAGGTCTGAGCTTTAGGTTTCTCTCTACCAGACTTAGAGAAGTGAGTGGTGGGAATTGTGAGATAAGGTTTACAATTTTTTTTTAAAACTTTGTCTACAAAGGAGGTGCAATTTTGGGTGCCAGGTCTGTCATATTTTGGTACAGAATAAGTGATTCAGTACACATCTGATCAGTCTAAGTGGCAAACACTATATTCATACCTTTATATGGAAAAGCTGAAAGCATTCTGAAGTGTACAAAAGAGAATTTTAAGTAATTGGGTTAATTAAATAACATGTGCTTCCTAGGGCTTCTGTATTTTCCATCTATATACCTTTGGCGCAAACTTTCAATAAGCCAGTGTTTCCTGACTGCATAAGGGTCACTCCAAGCCTGCTAAGTTGGCCATACTAATGCTAGAAAAGTGCAAAACAGTATTTTGGTTTGAGTGCTTGTTTGCAAATCAGCTGACAAAGTTGTTTGTTTAATCACTATTTCGAGGTAAACCTTTTGTCAGTAAACTGTGCTGTTTAGTAATGTGATCGTGTCAAAATGCCTATTAATCTGTAACAGTAATAGCAGGCTGCAATGGGAAATGGAATTTCTTCTTGTCATTTGCACTAAATTTTTTTCCTAATGTCAGTGACTCTTCCTGACCTTTTTACTGTGTTGTTTTATTAATGCAAACAGAAACTTTAGGAAAAAAAAAATAAATCAATTGCGAGTTCTTCAGACTAATTATACTGTCTCAGTGGTTAGCGACTTAATGCTAAGAGGATTCAAATATCAAAATATATCAGTATTATTCAATTTTTAGAAATATTGTCCATGAGGATGCAGCTTATTAAGAAATTATGTGGTTTCTTCTTGATGGGGGTGGAGGAAAAGAGGGGGAGAAAGTAAAATGTGGGCAGAGAGTAATTTCTGTGAGATAGACCCGAAAGCCAACTTTTGTGATTAATGACCAATTGTGACTCTGCACATTTAATTAGGAAAGTGTCATTACACTCAATTAGCAGGGCTGCCAAATAATCTGTTTAATACTCTGGTCTTTTTTTCTCTAGGGTTTTGCAGACAGTCCTCATTACAGTGATCACTTGAATGACAGTCGATTAGGGCCCCATGAAGGATTGTCCCCGACACCTTTCATGAACTCAAATCTGATGGGTAAGTAGGTAATTCTTTACGAGTATCCCCTCAAAGCCTCTTTGGTCAGAAAGAGACATTTTTCATTCCCTTGTCTAGGCCTGACATGTCAAGCATCTGGAAGTTGCTCTGTTTCTCATAGCAACACTGACTTTCCTATTGAAATCTTTTTACGTTGGGCGAATTCCTCATAAAGGCCATTGTGCAGGACTTCTTAGAAGAAGGAACCACACAGATTTTCTCAAGTTGATCTAGAAAGCTGGAATATTTTCATTTGATTTTTACATTTCTGTTGTAAATTCTAAATTATTTGAAGGCTAAATTTCCTTAACTTTTGCTGAGAAGACATCTATAGCAATTTTTAATTTGTGCATTAAAAAAAAAAAAAAATTATTTTTCTAACACTATGGATTCCTGAACTACCTACCAATATGCTTTAGGCTTTTCTTCAGTTAATAATTTGAGGGCTTGCCTCCTATTTTTCATTTTCTAATTTCTTTGATATTTGTTATATTAGAAATATTGTCACTTCTAAGAAATAGAGGCAAACTCTTATTTTGCTAGGCAAATGTTGTTACTGCTTCCAGGCCTGTGGGTGTCTGCCATTTTCTGCTTTTGAAACTGGAGAAACAAGGAAGCAAAATGTGTATTATATTGTGGGCTTCGGTACTGAAAGCTTTGTCTTCATTGCCTGTACTTTTGTGTTACCTGAAACATGTTAATGTATTGATGGCATTGTTTGAAACTCTTCCTCTCCTTATTCCAGTTTGAAGCATAAAAATGTTGATTTCAAAGTATTTATTACTTGGCAGTACATGGTCTTGGGACAATTTTTTTCTCTTGCATCTTAAACTTAGGATGACTCTGAATGTTTGTTCTGAATTTGTACGTTTGACATTGTTTCACTTGCATATTCTGCGTCTTGTAGACGTGACCTATTTTGTGATCTCAGTATTGTCCTTTTAAGACATAGCCATGGTAATCTAAGTGGATTACCTAAATCCAAATCCTGGTGGTCTGCAATTTCTTTTGGAAATCTTACTACTTTGCTCAGTCTCTGTTTACTACTTTAATTTTCTCTGAAATAAAGGCTAAGCACAGCTATTGCTGAAAACAGAATTTAATTTAAACCTTCCTATATGAACATAAAACATGTAATTTAAAAATGACTGTCACTGTAGTCTTTGTTTAGAAGGAGTGCATGTCAGTTGGTCAATGATACTTATATCTGAAGACAGTAAAGCTAAAATGTAGTTCCCCTTGGTTATTTTGATAAAGTGGAGTAGAACTTCCCTCCCAATACTCTTTCAAATATGTTGTATTTTTTTAAATATGGGAGACTAAAAAGACAAATTACTTCAAGCGCTTCTCCAGTGTTTTGATCAGTAGCACGTATGGAATGGCTCTAGGCTTTGTAGCCGATACTGATTTTATTTTACAAAAATACATAGCAAAGTTTGATATATTTTTTTTAATTTTGTATTACCAAAGGCTAATTTTTTGCTCATGCTTTTATTTTGAGCCATCCAATTTCTAAACAATATATGCCTTAAATATATGAAGAAAATAATTGGTACAACTATATGTTAGTTTTACAGTTTTATTGAAGAGATGGCTAGGTGATTCCATTAGACATAATAGAATTACATCATTAATACAGATTTGAGAAGCCTGCATTGAGATTGTTTTGTAGAGAGAATTAATAAATTGCAATATGTGTATGTATCAGTCATTTGCCCAAAGCAGCTGTAAAATGAAATAGTTTTGTAATGCTTTATGGCTAACAGTTCTTGTAGATGTTACTTTGTTGGAACAATAGTACTTCATTTCCTTATATATGCAGCAAGGAATTATAGAAAGCTTTCAGTATGTATCTCTAAGAAATGTACCTCAAAACTCTAAAAGTATGCTTTTAAAAATATTCTACCTGTGTGTTTTGGTTTGTCATAACAAGAAATTATATTAATTTTACTTATGTTACAGTATAGGATGCAGCTTTGTATATCATACTTTCACAGCATGAATTTTTGCAGCATATATTAAGTTGATGCTGAAAGGTTGGAGAGAGGAATGATACAAACTACATAAAAACATTGAGTAGTAGTTTTCTGTGTAGTACCACTATCTGTGTTTATGGTTTTCTGTCTGTTACTGCAAAGAAAAATGAGATGTTGTATTAAGTATTTTTTATAAAAAAAAAAATGTTACGCAGTTTGTTAATATCAAATTGTGGACAAGTTCCCATAAACAGAATAAAAACATCCATTTTATTAGTTACTGTAGATGATATTTAATGCATTGATTGATTATTCTTGATCTTTAGAGGCTAAGAACATGAACTTGATGAGCTTATAGGAAATATCTCAGTAGGCTAGTAGTGATGGAGCATCTGGGGTTCCATGCTGAAGATCTAAGAAATACATCCCTTCCCAACATTTTATCATGACTGAAATACATCTCTGAAATAGTTAAAAACTATTAAAAAAAAGAAAGAAAGAGCAACAACATATTTCACCATTGCTGTCAACACTTAAGAGCACCATTAAAAAAAGAATTGTGTGTCAAGGGGATGTTGTTATTTTGTGTATTATGTTCAGCCATAAGCATATTTGCCTGAAGAGATAGTGGATTATAAAGTGCCACTGTCTTTCATGATGGAGCTCTCAAACATTTTAATGATCTTGTACATTGCAAAAGAGAGAAATTTTGTCTAACAAGAGTTGATAATGATTCAATAATGAACAATTTGCCACAGAAAGATGCATTTCCATATTCATTTAGATATTTTTTGAAGTGTTTTGCAGAGGAAGTAAAGCTATTATGTTGGATTGGTTAGTGTTCTTCACTAATGAATTCCAGAATTATCCTGTTGATTTGTTAGTATAAAAAAAGGGCCGTTGCTTGTATTTCAAGTAAAACCACTGAATCCTCTTGGCACCAGCATAGTTTGTTGGTATCCATAGAGATATGTAGAAAATCAGGCTAAGATATATTGGTGGTATTGTAGCTCCATTTAGACTTGATAATCTTTGCTTATTCAACACTTTCTCTTTTAATTACATTCTAGAAAACTATTCACAAGGATACAATATTCTTTTCTCTGTAATTCTGCTGCCTTGTAGTGCTCTGCACTTGCAAGTAGAGGTCAGTTTTGTGCTAGGACCCTTCAAGCATGTGGTATTGTATCTTCTGTTGTACTGTTCCCTGGACTTTATTCTACTGAGCTTTTCTACTTTTGCTTACCAGGAAGAAAGCAAGCAGATCATTCTTGAGTATAGCTTAAAGGGGTTTTTGTTCGTCAGTGTTGAAAATTTGAAGTAGGTGACTTCATTTCTTTTGTGTGTCTGTCTTTCCACAAGAGGTAGAAAGGATAAAGGCAAAACTTTTGTGCTCCATGTTCATCATCTGTGTACTACACAGTTCCACAAACTTGTACATGATAAAAAGTCATTAAAAAATTTAGTCAATAGCGAGTGAAAAGATGGTGGTTGAACATAAGCTTGCTGTGTTGAAATTGGTCACTTGAAATAGAGAGAGATCATTCTTCCAAGGTTTCTTTCACTTCCTTGTTTTCTCATTATTCCTTTAACTAGTTGCTTTACAGTTTAATTGGGTTAAATTTTAGAGCTCAGGGTGTTTCTGAGCTAGCCACGGGGCTTGAAGGCCTGTCAACCAAGGTAACTGGAAACTGTTATAATCGGAAACTCTGAATGTGTGGGAATGGAGGATTTTGTATCATTTGGATCTTCCTGACCTCACCTACTCGCTAACTCTAGTAGATCAGCTGCAGGGTTGTAGTTACTAGTGTATTTCATGTCAACTGTTGCTGTTATCACACTCACCTCTGTTAGTATCCTAGTGAGGTAGTGACTGTGCTCCTCTTAATGAACTAGGTATGGCCATGATATTTTCTTATGGCCAGCATTAAGAGTACAAAGGACCTGACAATGCAGGGAAGTCAAGACATACATCAGTTCATATTTACAAGGAAGGGAGTGAGTAGAAGCTTGTTACAGTAATTAGAGCTATAAATGATTCAGACTGTTAATCAAAATACAGTTTCTTGTACTCTGACTATTTATACTGTGAATATAAAGGGTAAGCCTGATTCTTGACCTGATTGAAATAAATAGGTGAAAGAACCAAACAAAGTACTCTCTAATGGAAGCAGAGTAATACATTTTTGGGGTTTTTTCAGTGTGGCTTCCTTTAATGTTGGTTGTACTTGATGCTCTTGAATCACTTGGGTAGTTTGTCATCAGGCTTCAAAAAACAGGGTTTGCAAGTAAATTACATGTATATATACACCATTTATTTTACCCTCTATTAGTGTTTAACTGTCTTGTACCAATGTAGTAGGTGGTTAATAGGTATGTGCTGGGTAGAAATTGCCATGTGGAGCCAAGGGTGGCAGGAGTGGAGAAGTGCTTGATGTGTTGGAGCCAAATTCCATGAATTTTCAAACGTAGTCTCACAAGCTACTGTGAAACTAAAGACTCATTTTGTGGATTAATCATATAAATGAGCGATCAATATCTGGATTGGGGTGCCTTCTGATTTTAGAGTTACTGTTCACTTAATTGACTTGATTGCCTGATTGTGTAGATTTGTAAGAATGGCTGCTTCTGCCAGTGCGTCTTTCAAACTAGTGAAATTATTAGGTCTAATTTTTATTGTAAAATCTTATTTTTTGACTTTTAAGTTAAGCACTGCAGTTGGCTTGGATAGAGTAGTAAGTATTTTAAAAGATGAACATTAGGGGCATTTTTTTGAAGCAACACAGTAAATAGCTGAAGCCTCTGTAAGCTTTCCACTATTGATATTGTTCTTGAACAAGCGATGTAAGCTTTTTAAACCTTAAATTGGGAAAGGTTATTCTCAATAAAAGGAGGGGCTTTTGAACTTTAAGATATAATTAAAAGAAGGCATGCATCTGAATTGTTTCTCAGTTAAGAATCTAACTAATCTTCAGGAAAACAGCTAATTTTCTTCCTCAGTAGCCCTTCAGTACAAGACATTTGGAATCTAAGAGATAGAGCTTATTATCAAATGTCTTGATGATAGTGAAGGCAATAGTAGGAAGCAAGGAAGTTTAAATTGTTATTAAAATGGCAAATGTTAAGAATGATGCCATTATAGTTTTTTGCTATGAACCTTGTTTTAATTACCTTTTAGGAAGGGAGAGGGCAGATGTGAGCAGTAAGTTGGTAGACCTTGTGTTTGTCCAAAATAATAGTTAGATTTCCTTGAATTGCCTTCTGTAGTCATTACTAATTTAACACATGGAATAAAATAGGCATCACAACGGAAATGATCTCCAGAGACGTGAGTAATGGCAAGATTGATCTGAAATAATTTATAAGCAGTTACAGCAGTATTAACTTGGAGAATAATGGGGACAGAATATTTTGTATCCTTAAGAGAATTCATTAGGAAGAAAAAAAGAAAATGTTAAAAGAAGAAAATGACAAAATAGAGGCACAACAAAGATTATGGCAAGCGCTTCAGTTCATCTCGTTTATAGGAGTAGGGCAGTAAGTTGAAAGAAAAATGTTAAAGGATAGCTAATAAGCTTCACATAGTGCATAATTATCTGTCAAATATTATTGTAGGCTAAGAGTTCAGAAAAACTTTTCTTGGTAAAAAAGATGTGAGTATGAGATCATCCACAGTTACAATACTTAGGAGTACTGGTCTCCTGCTGTAAGACATGGGTCCACCACAAGCCATAGATTGTAAACTTCCCATGCTGGAAAAGTTCCTTGAAATTCACTTTACAGTAACTGGTGTCATGCAGTTTTACAACATTACATTTACATTTTATCAAATCACTTACTATTTTGATTATTAAAGCTAAAAAAAATCAAGATGCTGACATCTGTATGTAATACATCATGGCTACTTTGAGAAAAGTGTTGCCATTGCTTCACCACAGTAAAGCTTCATGTTTTGTTTCTTCAGATGGGCTTTTTTTTGTTTTTAATTAGTTTTTTCCAAATCATTGCGTATAATGAATCTGGCAAATGGAAGATTTACATTTAAATTCCTTCTAAGAATTTTTGTTTTCCTTTTGGGGCACGTCACTATGCTTAATTGCTTGATTGACACTGGTTTTATATGCTATAGATTGGCTAAAAGCCTAATACGAACCTAATGTGAATTTTGTAGTATTTGGGGGTTTATAATGAAAATTTCAAACTCAGACTAAGTTTTAAGTTAAATTTCAATAACTTTTTCCCTCTTCCAGATAACTACATGTTATCATTTGCTTCATCTATGAATATATAAAAATCTCCATTAAAAAATTGAGGTCCTGCCCCTCACACCTTCCTTTTAAATGCTAGCAATCTTTTTGTTCTGGGGTGTTTCTTCATTTGGCTGTGTCCCAGCTTTGGTGTGGTGTGTTGAGCAGAGGCAGGCTCTCATCAGTCGTACCTGTAAAACCTCGGACCTGACATGCTGGTTCCTGCTGGCGCAGACCCACTGATCTGCAGGCTCAAGCTTTCTAGTGATGTGATGTTTTGTATCTGTTGGTACAGTTTCAGGTTTATCTTTTTTTCTTTTTTCTTTTTTTTTTTTCTCCTCCCCCCAGGTATTACATTAAATAAATTCCACTCACACCAAAGAATTGCTCTCATCTGCTCTTCATTTTCCTTTTGTGAAAGCTAATGGGTTTCTGGGAAATTAAATTACACAGTCATTTAGTGACAGTGCTAAGTGCAGGGCATTTTTACCCCTGGGTTTTTGCTCACAAGAGTGTGTGTTAAGCTTAATTTTCCCTTCTGTTTACAGTAATATTTCAATCAAATAGCTTTCCTAACATTTCTTTAAATACAGTCATACCTCAAGGCTTTCTACAAGTGTAGCAGGGGGCTGGCATCCTTTGTAATGTTATGCTGTAGCAGGTGTCCACTTGTGCTGTCTTCCCCTTGAGACTTTCATCTTCTTCCTAGTTAGCAGCTGCGGCAGAGGGGCCCTAACAACCCTCCTCAGGTGGTGCTCAGGTGTGGGTCTGCCAGGTAGGTGTGTGGTCGGTCGCAGCTGCCTGCCTGCTCCCCTGCCTCCCCTTGCTGCCTTTGGCAGTGCCCGGCGCAGGGTGGTGAAGAGAGGGGTGAGCAGGTGCACAGCGGTCAGCCTTCCCCCCTCCCTGCCACTGATCTGCCGGCTGCAGGAGTATGCCGGGGTGTTGAGGCAGTTGATCCTTAACGAGCGTGGGTAGTGGCGTGCAAGTTTAGAAGATTTTTATCATCTCCAAATCAGTATTGGAGTTGTTTCCAGACTTAGTGTGCAGTGCTGTGGTTAAAGGAAAAACCCAGAGAAGTTTTTTCTTTCTGCCAAGTAAGGAAGTGAAGAAATCTGTCCTTGAAAATCCATCAAACTGTATGATTTAACATTGTGCTAGGAAGAGCTGCTGATACCTTTTCGCTGGATACTACCAGTGCCACAGGTACCTTTGCAGGACTCACAGAACTTTCTGCTAATCCACAGCATGTCCCGCAAGCAGAACTTGCAGTTCTGGTGGCCCATGGGCAGTAGTATTTGTTGCACTGTGCGCTCAAGGGAGAAAAAAATGGGACCTAGTTTTAATCGTGTTGGAGGAAGATTAAATGTTGTCTTCTTCAAAACGGTCCCACACTTAAACCCCACATTTTTGTCATACTAAGTACTTTCAAAAAGCCAGTCTGGGAATTTAAACATGCAAGTCTGTGGCTTTTAAATTTTGAAATATCTTAGTTCTGATAAAATTTGTTCTGCAAAACTTGGTTGTTAGTTAATACAGTCTAATATGTTTGAGTGTTGATTTATTCACAGTGTACTCTGCCTCTGAAAAGGGGAATAAATAATAATCTGATGAAATTTTTAAGTCTTGCATTTCCTCTTTGTTATAACATGTCAGTTTAGCTGCTTTAGGATATGTTTATCTGTTACAAGGCTCATCAGTGCATGAAATGCTGAAAGGGCATATTTCTCTCTTGTGGTTCCTGCCATCCCTGGGCACTTGTAGATCGGTTCCAGTGGATGGGATCAGCTGGGTGAAGCTGTAGGATTTTAAATTGCAGTCTGTCTGAAGGCGCCAAGTTCCTTTCCAGGGAGGAGGGACGAGGGGGTGATTCTTTCCCATACTGGTGATGTAACTTCCCCATGAGGCAGTTGCTTAGGGATCTACATAATAACTATTATCCTGTTCAAATAGGAGACTGTAGAAAGCTCACTGGTGATTAAAAGATAATTTTGTAATTTTTCATGGCTTGTCTTTGTTTTGCAATAAAGATGTTTGCTTATTGCCAGGTGCATAAAAATCATTTACTTAATCTCTATTTCATTCCATTAATTTTTTTTTCATTCTTGCTTACGTGTAGCTATAGCCTGTCAGTTGCTAGCAGTCCGGTTTTTAATAAATGCAGCAGCCTCTATCCAGTGATTAAATACTGAACTGGTCAACCACTATGTTGTAACTAGGCTGCTTGTGCCGTAACTAGGCTACTTGTGCCAAAACAAGTGGCTTTTGTGATTTGGGGCATTATAGTATTTGCATTAATATGATTTGAAGTTGTTAATAGTTTTCTTCAGAGACTGGGTTTTAGTGAGTCAAATGGTTGTTGCTGCTTGAAACCTGGCTTTGTTTAGATACACAAACACCTCAGAGAGGAAGGCAAAACAGGTGAAATTGAATGAGTGAGCCTATAGAAGATGTAATTTTGGTTTTTAGGTGCATGAAGGTGTTGGACCTCTAATACTATCGTTTTTGTGGGTTGCCTGAGTGGCCACTGCATTTTCGCTAGAGTTATAAGCTGCTGTAGGTGTGCAATGCTTCAACGATATAGTGGATTAATGGAACAAGTATCATGATAAGAAAACAAAATTTTTTAAATTTGATTTTAAAAATAACGTTTGGATACTTTGACTTCAGTCCAATATTGCATCAAAGTTTTGTTTCTGAGAAGTGGGTGAAGGAATTTCATGTAACAGAAATGTGCAGAAGATCAGAGAAACTGCAACTCATTCTGTTAAGCGATGGTAATATCTCGCTTTATTTGCGAGGCTTTCTTGGTTGCTGTCTTTTTATGCTTTCTCTGAAGGCTAACAGCACTGTGGCTTTCAGATGGGTGTTCAGCTTCTGTCACTCTAATGCATATATGTATATTGGGAAGTCAGCTGAAAATTCTGCGGAGTTATTTCTTAGGCATCCAGATGGAGGGTCTCTTTGAGAAATAGAAACCTTGTTATCCTTATGTGTGGAAGCTTCACCAGGATGCATTTGGTGGAGGGAGGGTGCCGTTTGGTTGGGAGTTGTTTTTGGAAGATGCTCACAGGGGTCCTCCATCTGAAGGTGAAACAGGAGAGTTGATACATCATTTTATGTGATGTTGTGTTATACACATAATTTAAGAAACTGACAGTATTTGGGATTACTGCTACTGATTCCTTTAAAGAAAGCGGTAGCCTTAAGTTCATTGATTAAATAAAAAAGGTTCATTGAAATGGGAATGGGGAAGAAACACAGTGATTACTATTGAAATAGGTTGAGACTGATGATTACAGTTTTTCCTAAAACTGCTGAGGTCTGGCCATGAGCCTTAAAGGTAGTTGGGAACCAAGTGTACTACAATATGTAATGTGTCAATTCAAATTGGGATTGTACAGACCATGTGCAAAACCAATAACTATAACAAAATTTTAGTTTACTTGCTGTGTAATAGGGACCTCAAAAATAAGCCTGGCACTTTAGGCACAAATGCAATACAAATAAGGTGCCTTGCAATTTCTTCCTCTTGTACAATGGGACATAGAAAGCAGAAGTCTTGAGAGTAATGTGTCACTTGTTAACAGTCTTGTAAGCTTCCAGAGTGATCCCTGGGGTCTGCACTGAATACCTATGTGCATGACTGTATCATAAATAAATTTGTATCCTGTTTAAAAAATTTCTGCAGAGATAGGAAAGTGTGTACTTGTACAGGTTTATCAGGTTACTGCAGTTTTAAGTACATTTTCTGCATCGTAGGAGCAAAGTGAGGTTTTGCCTTACTATTTCGCTGTGGTAAATAACACTTCTGTTTCTGACTGCATTCATTTCTTTCCTATGACATCATTTATTTGTTTCACATATTGCTAGTCCATTACAAGCTGTCACCTCAGATTTAATTTATTTATGTATTTGGAATCGAAGTACTTTCCAACTTAAACTACAGGCTGATTGACCTGCTTAATAAATGTATGTAGATATTTACAAAAATTAATTCTTTAAAGAACCCTATTTCTTAAATATGTCTTACCTATCTTAGAAGTTGCATTGCCTTATGAAATATTGTAGAGAATCTTCTGATCACATCACCCTAACTTCAAAGGAGTTTGCAGAAGCTCATATGTGTGTTATACTATAGAAAGCATTTAGCACACCTTAATATTCTACCTATCAGTCAAAAAATGAGATAAGTTGTTTTATCTTTGATTTTAGAGGAGATTTTGTTTCCATATAGATGTGTTACATTATTACACAGCTTCAAGTTTGAAAGATACTGAAATTGGTACAGATATGCATGATCAGAAACTGAGCTCTTGCTTATTTTCTGGGATACAATTCTGTCTTTCTTTGTACTCTAGAGAAATGTCATCCTCTCACCGGACGTGAATTAAGTCTTTCTTCACAATGATAGGTGAGGTGATATTTTTTTCAGCAGTGCTATGTTCTGTGGCGAAAGATCTGCTAATATATTTTGCCATCACTGAAGCAATTTACCTCTTCTGGGATTGATAGTTTTAAGCTAAGATAAATGTCACTGGCATTAATAGTGTTTAAAATATTGTTTTATAAATAATAAAGCTGAGGAATCCACATGCCACTTTTTTCAGGTGTCAATCTTACCACTTTTCTGGGTACTTCGGGTTGAGCTATGAGGGCACAACTTGAAGTCCTTCATGCAATGCTCAGTTTACCTTGCACCGCTACATTGTTCTTCCTCAGCATACTGGGGGCTTGGGAGTTGTGGGAGGAGGAGCGATGATTGTCTTCTCTTTCTGGTGCTTGAATGCATTTCCTTTAATTTTTTTGTTCGCTGCTTTTATTCATCAATGACAATTTATAAACAGTGCATGTTTCACAATGATTTCAGCCTTGAGTGCCAAACAACTGTATGATTTTGTTCCTTTGTTTGACAGCTATCTGGCAGTAAGCCCTGTGCACAATTGTAATGAATATTTTTTACCAGTATATGTGTATATTCTTTAATTCACTTATATTTTTGCTATTACATTAGAAATGTATCTTCCTAGAAATGTGGTTCAAAAGGTACATGGTAAAAAAAAAAACCCAACAAACAACTTTGTAAAGCTCTTAAACAAGTTGAGTATAAACCTGTTTCTTCGGTGTTTTGGAGTGGGGAGTACAGGGAGAGGGACCAGGAAAGAAATACTGCTGGTTTTTGTTGGTTTTAGTGGCACAGTTGCAAACTATGAAAACTAATATGTTTTGCTGGCAGAAGGAAAAAGCCCATGTGTTTCTCCAGTTGGTAACCATTTTATGTAGGATAGTTTGCTTATGTATACACAATAAACAGTGGGCTTTCAGCAATCTATTTAGAACAGAGTAAAAGTAAAGAACAATTCTTTAAATATAGAGGATTTTCTGTATTGATTTATCTCATTTTACCTACATAGAAGAAAATTTGGAGCACAAATGTCTTGAATTCAAGATACTGACTTTAGCTGGCTCTTCAGTGCTTGGTTGACATTCTGCAATATGAAGGAGGCAAGCTTCCCTGTTGATTGTACTTTTCCGAATTTCTGTTTTGTGTGCCTCCTCCTCTTTCCCCAGCATAGACGCAGTTGGTCTTATGATAGAGACATAGCGCAAATGCCAGTAAACCGATGTGAAATAAAACACCAAATTGAAAGGCAGTGATTCATCGGGAGAAAATGTTATCCAGGTCCCAGTAACTGAAAGCTATGTATTTAAAGTTGCCACTGCCTTTCTATCCAATCTGTCCTATTTTCTTGATGGTACTTTTATGTTGCTTTCTTGTTTGCTAATGCAACACAATTATGAGTCATTGGTCCAATTTATTTTCTTCAAAAAATGCCAAAACATCAGAGGTAGAAAATAATGTAAACTTTAATTTACACTAAAATCATCAACAGAATCATCTGTCCTCAAATCTACAGAGTATAATTTTACTGTAGTTTTACTGTGCAGTTAAACTTGTATTTTTGTCCCTTGAATGCACCCATCTGGATCAGTACACTGTTACACCTGAGGATTTGTATCAGGCTCGCACTCAGCTGCACTTTGGGATTTTTTCCTGTCTTTACCTGGCTTGTCTGTCTTCCTTGGTCTGTTGACTTTTTTGACTGTTTTAAGAAAGGCCATTTTTTGTGCTTTTGTGCAGATGTCTTGCTCTTTGTAGATATACTTTCTTTTTGTTTCCTTCATCTTAAATAAAAAGAAAATACAGTTTTAAATCTGTTTATGCTCTGTTGTTATTTAGAATATGGTACTTACTTGGCTATAGCACCTGACTGTTGAAATTTAGAGCACATCATTCTTCACATTAACTCCGGTTTTTTTGTGGTTCTTTCTCTGTGCACCTGTTACTGGCCAGCGCTATCAGTGGGATACCGTGGTAGAAGAGTCATTCTTTTGTTCCAGTGTGGGTCTTTTTGCTTGTTTGTGAGACATTTGTACATTCAAAACTGGTATCTTCTAAGTGGTTGTTAAATGCAGGTTCTGAACAGGGGTGCTGTGTAGCACAGTAAGTAGTCTCCTTCACAGGACTGATTACTATGCATTAGATGGGGAAGATCAAAACTCTTCTCATTTTGCAGTGGAGGTGTAGTACTGCATTGTCTGATCCTCTGTTAGAAGAGCTAGAAGTTGTGGTGAATGGACAAGAGGATAATAAAAGCAGCTATAGGAAAATATGTTTTAAAGTGGAAAAATAATCATTTATTGATGGCCAACTTCTAAACAAACCTGCAAGGCTATGGCTTAATTACATTGGAGGACGGAATATGAGCCAGATGTTAAAAAGTCCTTCGGTTAGACTCTGAAAGAGTGAGTTTGAATGCAAAATTAGTAAAAATTTGCTTATTTCTATGTTAGGTCAACAGCATGGCTTCAGACATGCTGAAGGGGAACTTCACAGTTTTCCACTGCAAAAAGCTAATTCATACACACATTTTTAGTGTCCAGTATTTTGTTACTGAAAACATGTCCTTTTTACTGAAGCTTCTGAGATGTGCGTGGATGCTTTTCAGAACACTTGATCCCTTGTAGCATGTACCATGCTGCTCAAGGCAAGAATCTTTAGATGTCACAGTCATCTTGCCACACATGATGAATCATTTTGCCTAAAGATTTTCTGCCCACAAAGCCTGTGCGGTGGCTCTGTCTCCCTAAGGATGTTCTGTTCAACTAGCCATCTGAGCTTACTCTGCTGACCAGTTTAGAAAGTACTAAATCCAAACTTTTCCACATTTTATTTCTGCTTGTAGATAACAAAAAGGGTCATATATATAAATATATATGCAGAGGACATGGCTGACCAAAATTGGAAATAAGGCACAAAAAGAACTCATTGGGCTTTAAAAAGACAATATTACTTTAATCTTTTTTTGTTTGAAGTTTTTTTTAATTATTATTTAATTTGTTACAGGAATCATGTCAAGTGATTGTAACTGCAGTATACTGTCTGAAATTTGTTTTCCTGGGTTTTTTTTCCTTCTTTTTTTTTCTTTATTGCTAATAAACCGATGTGTGTAATGAGTTTCATAGCTTTCCTGATTGTGTCTCTCTTTGGATACATTCTTTGGTTGTATTGGCCTGTAAGACAGAATTAGTGGCAGCTGGTAATAAAACCTGAAGTTGCAAGATACTGAATAGATACCTGGTCAACTGTCTCCTTTCAGAGGTCCGTAAATCCGCTATGGGGAGCCTGGGGGACCACCCTACAAAGAACACTTCAAAAATATATCTTAATGTTTTTAGGATTTAATGCAATTCATGCTTTTTAAATAGTTCAAAGTTTGTAGCAGGTAAACTTAAATTCATATCCAGTTGTTCAGTTTTCAAATTCAGTTATCTAAAATGATACGCATTGACTATTTTGTTGTGGCAAGATGCATCTTTCCCAGTTTTGAAAATTTATGGAAGTAGAATGTCAATAGTAAGACAAAGGAAGGACAAACTACAGCAAGTAAATTTTATTTAGAGCTTTTTTTTAAAATTCTTAATTATTTATATTCTTATCCTTCCTGCATTTTTGCTTTTGACTGTCTTTTTGACAATATGTATTCCTATGTTCTTCCTTTCCTGTGTGATCAGTAGAATCACTAACTCCCTTTGTAGCCTGTTCAAGGTCTGTTGTCATGAGGATAAGGAGGTCGCCCTTCACCTTCTCTACTCCCTCCCCCTCAGAAACTTTACCTGTTCTTCACCAGCAGACTTTTGCAGTGATTTTAAAAAGGGAGTGGAAATGTAACTGTGAATTACTAGATGGCCATATTTCATCTTTTGCATGCGTACACAGAACCACCTTTTCTAACTTATGCTGCCTTTCTCCTTTCTGTCCTGTTGATTCTTTTCAAATATTTGCTTAAATAAACATTGTTGGGAGAGCTGCTTATCTATTTTCTGTTTTGGAAGACAATCCCCCTCCCCCCGAGGATATTGATTTTCTTTTTTTAGAACAACCATCCATCTTGTGGAAAATATTTTCATTATCAAGAACAGCCTTTAAATATAAAATAGCTGTAAGTGGTGTAGGCATTCTCCTTGTCATAATTTAAAAATCCTTCTTATTGTTGAGAATGTGAAAGATACCAACTCCTTAAGATTCAACTCAGTAACTACTGTAAAAACAAAACCCAAAACATTCCTTATACCTTTTTAAGAATAACACCACCACCACCACCCCACCTCAGTGTAATTCCAGCTTCTTCTTTGCAATGAGACTTTTATTGACAGAAGATAAATTCTTGGTCCTTTCCCAGATTTTTTTTGTTTAATTTCTCATTTAAAAATTTGGGGTTGTTAGCTGCAACTTTGACAGCTATTGGAAATTCTTAAATAAATGCAGTCTGTTTCATATTACAAAAAATGTATTGGAATGAAAATTTTATTTAATACCTGAAAGTGCAGCATGATTAGTTTTAAAAATGCTTGTTTTGAATTTAAAACCAGTTATGCCTGCCCAAGGTTTAATATTCCTTTTTTATAATGAATCCAGCTGTGAAGCCTGAATAGAAATCAGACAGCTTGATGCTAACAGCTGATCATAAGGAATCCAGTTAGGCAAAATGTAAAATGAATAGTTTTTGTTGACCCTGGGTAAAGCTGAGTAACATCAGTATAGATGATTAGATAAAAGGGACCAGTGAAGCAGTAGCTTGTATCTAAACTTTAAAGCATTCAATTTAGCTAGGTTTGTATGTTTCTATAGTAGTTAAAGAACATTTTTAGTAGTGTTACAGACTTTCTTTGGCTTTGAATGCTTAAAAAATTGCATTTACTAAGGGAAGTATATACCTAATTTTAGCTATGCTTTCAGTTTGCAGGTTTTTCCCATTGTTGAATGGAACTAGTAAAGCTTTTTTTAATTTTGAGAAAATGTGCGTCTTTTGCTTGTTAGGGTAACATTTGCATTGACTGCATCTCATTTAACCATTTTTACTCAAGAAATCACAAACTCCTTTCAGTTTTAGCTATCAACTGTTGTAAGTTCCAACACCTTTTTAGCACTGTTTATTGTAAATACTAATTTTGGTATATTTGTGATACTGTGAGTACTTCTTGCAGAAATCCATTTCAGGTTAACCTTGCAACCAGTTACCATTGCACTGATGAGTTGGGTTTTTTTGGGTGGTTTGGGGTTTTTTTAATAACTGTTTTGTTCATTGATTTCTAGCTCCCTCTTTCCAGTGCTGCTTGTCTAATTTTTAGTGAATGAAATCAAAGCTACTTCTTACAAGATAAATTGTACTAATTTATACACTATATATTTATGAATTATTACATATAATGCTTTATTAATAAACTTGCTTCTGTATATTTTAGGGGTAAGAATAGTAGTATAAGCAAATCTTCACTGTAGTTCTTTGCCGTAGGAAATGTCTCAGGAGTTATGCATCGTTTCATTTCTGGAATAAAATTTGTGTTACTGTTGTCATGACTCCCTCACTGATTTGAACAAACTGATTCAAATCTGTTACTGTTCTGTTGATGTCCTTATAGTCTATATAATTTATATAACAATTGGATCCCTCATACCTGTGCCATGTACTTCTTAAAAACTGTTTGCAGAAGTTCACTAAAACTTGTGCCTGGTGCATTTCATGCATTTCATTGCTTACAAGCCATGCCACCTTTTGCCATCTTGGAATACACTTTGTTTTGAAGTTTCTCTGATAAATCTTATCCTTTTGTGCTCTTGTTTCCATGTGTTGAGCTGAACCCTCACTTTCCGTGTCTTAGCTTTTTTTTAGGTAAAATTGTCACAAGCAAGCAAAACCTCACTCCTTTCCCACCTTAGTCAATGAAAGGCTCAGTTTTGTCGGAGGACGAGAAGAGGTTTAGTGTCTGGGGTGTGCCTCCTGCCAGAGACGTGTGTCCTTGGCTTCACTCATGTAGCATTTCAGCACAGGGAGGGCAGGTGAGGTGCTCAGACTGGCCTGGAAACTTGTGCTATCTGTCCCCTTGTTCTCCCTCTTGCTTAATGTTTCCAGGTAAGGGTAAGCTTTACCGAGGCTTTTTCATTTTGGATGATATTATTTGTCAAACTCCTTCCAGCCCTTTCCATTGTGAATGTCGCCAGCTGTTAGGTTTTTGCCTCTTAAGAGATGTCAAGTCTGTAGCATAGCCATCAGCTTGCCCTGTGTTGCATATGAAGTGTGACTAATATTAGTACTTAATTCATTATATGACATTTTTCATTTCTTTTCAAGAGCTTTCAAAATAAAAGAAGCTGAATTTAATCTAAAAAAACGGATCTTATTGAAAAAGATATTCTGATTTTAACACTGTAGGTTCCCCACATACTACAGTAATTAGCATTCTGTAAGTGCCCAGAATAGAACTGGTCATCAGGCCCTTAATTTAATGATTTATTGATTAATGATTTTTGTATTCTAGTGAGGGAGAACACTTCCTCATCTACTACTGGTCAACATAATTCTGCAAAAGTATGTGATTATTCCTTTGATATTACTCACGTTTGTTCTTTAACCCTTCTGTGCTCTTTTGTTTAATACCACCAAGTCTGCCCCTTTTTATCGTGTGGAGTTTTTGGATTACAGGACTTGGGCTTGGCCCTGTGAAAAGGTGAATCATACCAAGACTCCCAATAGAGAGCAAAATGCAAATGCTTTTGTGCATTTTTCTGAAATCTTTGAGATAGGGAAGGGAGGAAGCCAAGAAAAGAAGATAAAAGGGCCTACAGCAGTACAAATCACCAAATGATCTGGATTCTAGCTATAAAAAAAAAATCTGCTTTTTGCTCTGACATGATTTCCCCCCCCCCTCCTTGTATTAATGAATTAAAGCATGCTGTAGAACCTTTGCGTAGCCTCCTGGATGGGAAAGGAGGAATTTGTCATTGATCTAAAGCAACATGTAGTGTTAAGAGCGCAACCTAACAACTATACTTTTATCATGCCTGCTATACTTATTTCTCCAAGCAGTTCTCAGCAATTTATGCCCAAAAGCAAAGCTGAGGTGGTTCAGTAGATGCGACACTTGCCTGATTTAACTGCATAATCCAGAGGTGTCTGCTCTTCATATAATCAATTGAAGAAAAACAAAAGTAAAACTAAGCTCTCTGATAACAAATGGGTGGACTCCTACCTACCTGGGCACTTAGAACATTCTAAATGTGCATTAGTGTTTTACATTTCATTTGCAACTCATGTGACTTTTAGCCCCAAGGCATAATGTAATTTCAAGAGAAGATGCACTCCTTGTCACTTATGTTTCCTGAGGATCTTATTAACAGTGCAAATAATTAACAGTATAGTGTGACAAGCTCTGGCCAAAATGTCTCCATATCCTTATGTCTGTAAGGTTTATTATACTCCTAAGTCATCAATAACACAAACATAAATTCACATTTGTAATTGGCCTTTTTTGCAAACTGTAGTCAAAAGCAGTCAGTGGTCTGATTGAAGTGTTTGTGTGGCATGATCACATCAGGTTGAATAATTTTTTTTATCTGCTTGTTTTAAAACTAATCTGTGATGCTTGTTTTAAAAGAAAATAACTTTTTTCACTGAGAGCATTGTACCGGTGCTCCTGTTTGTTTCAGAATTTTGTCTAAGGTATCACCAAGTACAGAAGCATGTTCTTCTATTGATTTTCATCCCACTTTGCCCTTTATCTCTGCTTGCTTGCTATTGTTCAAGGGTTGCTTTGTGAAAGGTGCGAGCGTCGTGCACAGTTTATTTTGGCAAAATGAATAATGTTGCCGTTGATCTGGGTCTGAGCTGACTATCCTTCCTCGGGCAGAAGTTCTTAGCTTCAGGTTGTTTCCTTCTTGCAGGCTCTGCTCAGGTTGCAGCGTGGAGCTGGTGGTTCAGCTCTACCCGGCACTCTATTAATATGCACAACATGACCGGTTTCAGGGGAAGGTTATTAGAATGCTGGTTTGTATCCTCCAGTGAATGAAATGATGTGTGATTATGAAGTCATCAGGCATGGACCAGTAAGGCTCGAGAGAGCCTCCCCCCCAGGTCCTGGGGGTGCCATTGATTGGTGACCATGTGTTTGTGCCCGATAGACTGTGAAATGGTGTGTTGCTACACGGCTGTGTTGCACCTGCGCCCCACCGAGGTGATTGATTGGTTTGGTCATGTGGAATGTTCCCATCTGGTCTGCAGTAATGTGGTTTTTTTTTTTTTGTTGGGTGGTTTTTGTTGGGGTTTTTTTTGTTGTTTTTGTCTTTTTTTTTTTCCTTCCTTCCTCTTCTCTCCCGTTTCCCCTTCATCTGCAAATAGCGAGCACTGGCTCGGTAGTTAGAGCAGGCGATGGCAAAAGGCAATGTGAGTCTTTGCCTTGAAAACAAAGTGGGGCTGCTGCAAGTGCTATTTTCATTTCTGCTAAAAGATCAGTCTTCAGTGTGCACATGAACAGTTTTGGGATATCTATAATTTTTTTGAAAAACTGAGGGAGGGATGGGGTACGAGACCCAAACCCCAAAACCTATGTGTTACTCTGCAGATTTCATACTGTTTTTACAAAAGCGCTTGGCTATTGTAATTAGATTACCCAAGTAGCAGTGCATGTGGAAGATCTTATTTAACCTCAGAAAAGTAGTAGTTTATTTATTGAAAACTACTGATGTTGCACTTTAAATGCCAAAAAATTATTTTAGTTCCTTTTAAAAAAAATTCTATAGTTACATTGGGCGGTCTTGTTTGATATTTCTTAATCTCACTCCTTTTTCATAATTGATCTATTCATTCCACTTAATGACTAATTACATATCAGAGCACATCATCAGCAGCATTCATCATTGTAGAATGTAATAATCAATGACATTTCAACAAAGGAAAAAATAAATATGCAAATAAGGACTCATTAACATTTGCATGAGCTGTTTGAATAATCACGTTGCTGACAAGGCTGTAATTAACAGAAATTGATGCTGAGTTCAGTATTTGATAGTGTGTTTTCTCAGCGTTTTATTGTTGTCACTGCGGGGGCTGGAATGAAGTTCTGCTCTACTTGTACCTTGACTTAGGCTTGATGTGATGGGTTGTGCCAGGTAGCAGAGGCTTCTGGGAGTCCTTAATTCATCTGTGACCTACACTTAATGCATAGAAAGATATTTTATTTAAATTACGGTATTGTTAATGAAGGACTGTTAAATTCTTGGTAATCATACAACAACTGAAGGCAAACCTTCTCTCCAAAGTCAGGAAAACTAAAGATGATTCCATTTTTTTTAAAATGAGAATCTTTTACATGAGTCAGGCACTTTGAAACTGTAGGATTTCTTATTTGCATTGAAAATGAATTATTGATACAGTGGGTTTTGGTGGGGTTTTTTGGTTTCTTGTTAATCTGGCACAGTGTATCAGTGTCAGGAGGCTTGAGCTTTATTGTAATTGAAAATCACTTGCTAAGGAAAATGTGTAATTATGAAATGTACAGTCTCTCTCTCTCCCCCCTCCCCTGTTTCTATTATTGCAACTTTATTCTACCCCCCCTCCCCCACCCTTCCTGAAGCTTTCTCTTTTTGTCATGGATATCAACTGAAACGCACAAAACACAATAAAGCTGTTTATGTCAGTTTTTCTGGATGACTGTAAGTGCTGATTATAACAAGTTTAAGGAATTTCCTTTGTTGAGTGTGTACCCATGCCATATGGCTCAACATGGAACATTAACTTGACAGGGATAATGGATTGTGGTATATGGAGACAATTTTGCCTGCAGCTTCACTATAACTCATTCTGGTTGGGGATCACAAGTTTATAATATAGGATGCAGCAAACATCCAGATGGATTTACTTTACATAAAAGAGTTGCATTTCTTTTTATTTCCTGCCTGTAATTGGAAAAAAAAAGACTTTTAAAAAAAGAATTTAAAAGTAGTAAACAAAGAATGGGTCTTAGTCAGGGAAGAAAAATCTCAGTGAAACTGTGTGTATATGTAGCTGAACTGTTTTGGATACACTGAAACATAGGTGAAGTGTTTTTACTTAAACACACACAAGATTTTTCAAATAATGTCTCCAGTGGTTTCACTTTTCAAAATATTTCAGTATAGCTCCAGTTTGAGAAATAATGTTCTAGGATAGTGTGGAAAAAGCTATTTGAAACAAATCTCTGACTTCTACTTAATTATGATGACTTTTTAATCTTAAGCAAAATGACCACTTAATTAGCATTCTGATGCTTTGGTAATGCTCTGATGTGCCCTGTTTTCTTTTAGGAAAAAAATAATCCTTATAAGCTTTTTGTAAAATGAGGAAGTAAAATACTGCTGAAATAGTTTAATTTGTTACTTCAGTGGTTGCCTGATATAGTGGGAAGTGTCCAAATGTCTTTAGAGTGTAACAAAAGTCAGTATAAATCTAATGCGTCCTACTGAACGATCTGCGTGCCCAAGGTAAGTCCTAATTTTACAAATACTTCTACATCCAAGAGACTTTAAGCATGCATAATCCCATTAAGCATGTATGTAGCCATTTGAAGGATCAGGGCCATAAATCCATATTTAGGATTTCAAATAGAGCTACATGAGATGGCTTCAGCATTCCTGTATATTTGTGATTGAGTTATACTCCAAATAAAATTGGGTGCTTTGCTACCTGAAAAGCAGACATCTTTTAGATATCAGGTTTGGAGATTCTTTTAAAACACTAGTTTTTTGAGACTCTGGAAATCTTGACCTTCCTTATCAAAAACTAGCTGCCATAATTTTTTTTTTTCTTCAAGCCACTATCACATGGATATGAATTTGTTAATTTTTTAAATTAGCTGTTGAGGTAAGTACCTGAGCAGATGGAGAAGACGTGGTTCATGGTTGGGGAAGAGGGATACTGGTTGTGATTATAATAGATACTGTTTGTCTGTCCAGTCTCCCTCCCCCATTGCTGACTTCATAGGTTGACATCCCAATTTAGAATCTCTAATCATTATCCGAAGTTTCAGAGAGTAAAACAGCTAGAAAGAATCTGCTTTTGAAAAGGGAGTAATAGAAAGGATCACTAACTGTTGACCTATGAAGAATCTGTTTTGGTTTTTTTTCATGTTTTCATCCTGCAAATTATACTTAAAGAGCTTCTCTGGGTTCATTCGTCTTCCCCCTGCATACCAGGCTGTATGTGTGATAATCACAGCCAGGTGGGAGTTTACTGTGGACTTATGGACGTTGTTGCTTATATTCTTACTATGAGTCCTTATTTGCTACTGCCACTGTAGCTGTAAAAAGACAGTCTCAGGAAAACACATGATACATCTTTAACATTTGTAATAAAACTTGCTCCGTATTTGAAGTAGAGGAAGAACCACATCATATCTACTATGGCAGTCAGCTGGTGGCTCTCTCTAATTTATTGTCCGCTGTTTGGGAAACACTAGGGTAGGGAAATGTGCACCATTGTTGCAATAAACTTGAAGAATTTAAATCTGTAGATAAGAAAATTCTTTCCAGGAACTGTAAGGGGAGCTGACTATTTCTACCAGCTTCTGGACTTCTTGTCTCCTTTTCGGCTTCAGAAGGAAAATCAGAGTCAAAAACCTCAGCAAACACTTAATAAAATTGAAATTTTGAAGATAGCATTTGTGTTCTGTATCAGCATTTACTGACCTGCCAAGGAACTTCTGCAGGACAGTATTTGCAGAATAATATGAATGTTCTTCCTAGTTTACAGTGATGACTACTTGCAACATACATTACACTCCAGTTAGTAGTATTCTGTGAATGTGTAAGTGCTGTGTTGGCAATAAGAAAGTTTCTTTTTTGTGTGTAGTTTTTATTCAGCTCCTGGAAAAGCTACAAAAGCAGGCTTCACTTTTTTCTGATCTTGTAAGCTGTAGTGGCCTGTGGGGAGCGCACTGATGGTCCAATCTTGTTAGTGGCTTAGTATAAGGATGTTATAAAAGTCCAGTAGGTTGTCAGTAGAAAGGCCATCAATAGAAATTTATTAAGAGTAATACTTGAAAGCAAATTCCACTGGCCTCTGACAGTAAGCCGCTGTAACACTCTTTGATCCTGAAGGGTCTGCTGAATCTCAAGTTGAAGTCAGTGGTTTGGGTATAAAGAGCAATGAATTTTTTATTTTTGTTTTGCTGATGATTTACTAATAAATATTGCTGCAGTCTTTGGATTAATGTTTTTCTTTCATGAGCTGTATTTTAAAGGAACTTGGTTGGAAGGGCAGTCTTGTTCCATTTTGGTATAAGGAAATGCCTTGAGGTTATATTTCCCATCTGATTATTTTTGGAATGATGTAGACATTTCTTATAACGCCATAGATAGATTTGATCGCTACGTATGTGGGTAGCTCAATCTTCAGCGTGATTGGAGTACATTAAAACAGGAGGGGGAGCTCTCACCACAGCAGCAGCTGGGCAGAGTGGCGAGCAGTGCAGTACTTGGTAACAGCAAAGGCAGGAGGGGCTGCAAGAGTTACAGATTAAGGGGAGCACCCTGAGAGACCTGAAAATGTGCCAACAACTCTCCTCCATTTCAAACTCTTCTTGGAAAGTTATCTTCATGATCCTTCAGTACTTAAATTTGGATGTTTATGTCTCCTTTCTTGTCCTTAAACATGTGCATGCTGTGAGCCAGGACTTTGTTTCTTTGCTGGGAGAGGATGTATTATTGCTGTATTTTATGGCAAAACCAGAAATGGATTTCAGTCTGTGTAATTTAAATAAATTAGTTTTTAGAGCAACATAGCATTTCCCTGAAGTTGCAAATTGGTTATTATTGACATGTTACATTTTCAATATTTTCAGATATTTTTAAATTTTTTAAAAACCACATTAAGAATAGGTTGAGATGACACATACTTCTTTGTCAGATTTCTCTGTAATCGGTCTGCAGTCCACCATTACTCTCCTAAGTGTATAGTTTAAATTACATGAGCAGTCCCTGCTGATTTTAGTTCATTCATATACTTTTAAGTACACATGCGTTTAGTTGCGGTACTGAATTGTTGACTAAAAACGCTTCTAATAAGTGTGGAGTATTGTTTAGGTCCTGTTTTTAACATGGCTTTTAGAATCAGACCAATGTGATTAAGTCAAGGTGTGTGAAACAGTGGTGTGCTGACCAGTGTGAGAAGGTGAGTTATTAGCTAATAGGAGTCTTGCATCTTCCCCTAAAGCAGAAGACTGTCTCTCATGGTATCTTTTGTTCTAGAGAGAGGTGTGTGCTTTAAATGCTCCTTTTGGGGGGAGAAGTAGCACTGAAAGCTGAGTGCTGTTCCTTGTCTCTGAATTGCCATATGACTTTCTCCATTTACCAGTTTTAAAATGGTCCCTGTAATACTTTTCCTTGAAGCAAGTGAGTTGGAGTTGTAACAGGGAGCAAAGTTTGATATTCTTTGGCCAAAAATTTCTTCATAACTCTGGGGGCAAATGCTACTGTTACTAAAGTCTCGTTTCTGGTTATGTACTTTGTTCAGTAGTTTGGAAGACTTTGCTTTAGTATCATTACTTGCAGAACTGAATAACTTTTCATTTCAAGACAGAACACCAGCACTGTTTGAAATGTTTTGAGTTTGGCAAGAAAGAGCTTGTCTGTAAAACAATGAAATTGCATTGGGGAAATATAGTGCCTCTGTTGAGCTGAGGCAGGCTGAGGTACACTGCGAGCTGTTGTGAGCTGCAGCTGCATTTACCATCAAACACTGAGTTGGTGCCGATGAATGTTTTGTTTTTAGTGTCATGGAAACTGTGAGGCAAAGAATGGATATTCTATTCATCTGGGAAAATAGCAGTTCACTGCATAAAACATCAGTTGCTTCCAAAGCAGTTCTTAAAATAGACTTTGTGAATATAACCCTAAAAGTACAACAGTTTAAATCACCTCAGTACTACTTTGTTTTTCTATTAGAATATACATGTGAATTAACATAACATAGAAGGAGTGAGAGTTTTAAGATACAACTGTAGCATGGAACTCCTACAATGATTCGATGTTTTACTTTACTGTGCAATTTTTAATCTAAAAATTGAGAGGTCCATACATTTCAATAGCAGTCTTAATCCTTTTTATTACCGTTCTTCAAATGGTTTGCTCAAAACGGAATAGTTTTGGTCATCATTCAGTATCATTTACTGCTTCATGCAGCATAGCGAAAATCACAAAACTCACTGCAGCGACGAGGTATCCAAGAGAGTGCTCTCAGGGGCAGAGAAGCAAAGATGGTATGGAATAAATAGTGTGGGTTTTTTTTAAAAATGCATGAGCTTTTTGCAGAGCCAGTATGTAAAGAATAATTAATTGAGTTAATTCAGTTGAATTGGAAAGCTTATATTTGTTTTCGTTAAATTTTAATGTTGGGGGGGGGGGGGGTAAATAAGTATGAGATCTGACCGTAAGCGGTAAAGAGAAACTAATACAGAAATAGATATATAAAGTCATTGCCCCACTGTGAAAAAAAAGGAAACTGAGAAAAGAAATTGGAGGAGCAGAAGTGATTTGATCTGAGTGACAGGAAGTTGGAGGGAAAATTGCCAGTTGCAGGATTTCAGAATCCAGGATTCTGGAATGGATGTGATACCAATTAAAAGAAGGGATGCCTCGTTGTGAGGCCTCCTTCAATGTCCAGTGAAAGTGGTGGGAATCTTCCTGTTGACCGTATTGCTCTCTAGCTTAGTTTTGTTTGTTTCATTGTTTGTTTGTTAGTGGGGGTTTTGTTTGTTTGGGGTTTTGTTGTTGTTGTTTTAATTGGGGGATCCAAAATTGCATGCAATATTTTAGATATGGTGTAATGAGGGCTGAGTAGATGTGGATAATCACTCCCACCTGTTGTCTCATGTGCAGCTTGCCTTTCAAGACCACCGGTCCTTCTCAGCAGACTTGGTCCCCAGCCTGCACCGTTACAAGGTGTTAGTCTATCCCAGGTGCAGGACTTCTGTTATGGTTGAATTTTATGAGGTTCCTGTTGGCCCAATCATCTAGGTTGTCTACGTTTCTCTGAATGGCGGTCCTGCCTTCAAGTATACTAACTGCATCTCCGAAATTGGGGTCTTTTGCAAACTTTTTTAGGGTGCACTCCATCGTCTTCTCCATGCTACTGATAAAGACATTAAGCAGGACAGGTTCCATATACACTGTGTAGTTGGTAATGACAAAATTATAGATGCAGGGAGATTGATAAAAACCATACGTTTAGGTTGAAAAGCAACTGCATGAGAAGTAAAATAGGTGCTTGAGATGCTGAGACTTAGATGAGTAACTCTAGAGGGAGCAGGATCAAAAAAAGCCTTTTTTATAAGTGTTTATGACTGTTTAGTATCAAGGAGTAATGTGTAGTTGAGAGCTTACAGCAGAGATAAGGGCTTGATATGAGATGGGAAAGTGTCTTTTAAATTACTCCTAGTTTGTGTATAAAAGGCTCTTATAATAATAGGCAAGCTCCACAGTTCCCATTCTCTAGCGCAGGGAATTGAAGTACAAGCAGGTAAAATAGATGAAAAGATACAAAGTCCACATTATTTCTACTTTCACTCTTTAATACTGTTTAGGCTTAGAAGGAAGATTTTTCACTTTGCAATACTTTCAGGTACTGTAACCATGTGTTTGTAACCCCAGCAGTAGACATTTGGGCTTTCCTATTCAATGCCTGGGGAGATTCCCTGTGGGATTTGCAAAGGCTGGTGTGCCTCTTGAAGAGCTGCTGAGACTGGCCAGCAGGAAAGGTCAGGATAATAGTGGACCACAGAAACTTTCCATAACTGCTACCTTCCTCCCCAAGATAAATCTAGTTAAAGAACAGGAGGCTGTAGGGCCTTGTTTCAGTCCTGCAGGCATCTTTTTGCACTTGCCTGAATAAAAAGGCAGCTTGCTTTCTTACATGCAGTTCACAGTGTTCCACATCAGTGACCTGTCTTCAGTTGTTTCAATCTGCCAACAAGCTCTGGATTTCCAGTAACACATTTAGATTGCCAACTTGATGATTTAAAATAAAAAAACAAAACAAAACTAAATCTAGGGGCAAGTTTTGAGTCATGTTGATGTCATGGAAAAATATTCAGTGATGATCCTCTGCTTATAGTTGCATTTTAAAACCTTGTCTGGTGCCTGGCTTTTACTCCCTTAATGCATTATAATTTTAAAAGAGTAATTAGATTATTCCTTTAAATTATTCTTTTAAGAGTCATCCAGTTTTTTTGTTGAAGGCATGTACCTCATAAGAGTTGGCTACATTGATAGTGTACTTTGCCAGCTTACAGTTTAAAAAGATACCTTCCCCACAAATTCAGGTTGACTAGCATTATCATTAACCTACTTAATCCTTTATTAATAAAATTCTATTTTGGTGGTTTCATTATTTATGATTTGCTATCAGAGGAATAAATTATTTGTATAATCCTATTTGCTTATTTTAAATATTGTACAAAATGAACTTTCTTCCAGAGATCTTGCACTTCCTGAGTATTCTAAGATTAAGTAAACATCAGTGTTAATATCTGAGAAAACACCTTGGTTTATATGTATATTAAAAAAATATATATTTTTTTAAACCTTTTGGAGTCAGGTTACCTAGACCTGCTGATACAAAAGTGCAGAATGTTAGCAATTGCTTTTACATCTTCCTTGCTGTTGAAATATTTCATCATTCTTACTCATGTTATCATTTCTATAAAATAATTACCAACATTGCCATGAGTATTCCTTCTGTTCTTAACATGCTGAGGAAGAGTGTTTCCTCGTCTGCTTTAGGTCATTTAAAGCAGCATAGTGATACCTCTGGAAAGCATGGGTAGCCAAGCAGAGAGGTAGTATTTATTGATATATGAAGTTTTATTCTTTAGTTCATTGTACAGCACACCATGTTCCTTGGTGTTTTTAAATCTGAGAGTTACGTTCACCTTGACTATGTCTGGACCTGGGATGCTATTGTTAACGTTTCTTCAGTCGTGTTTCCACGACTGTTATGATCTCTTATGAAGACTTTTTTTTTCCTTTATCAAGAATGCCAGTTGTCTCACCTCTCAAAATAAACAGTGAATGTGTCTTTTCCTTTGCAATGGTTTTGGGGGTTTTGTTTGTTTGTTTGTTTTGGGGAAATATGACTGTAGAAAAAAAAAAGTATTCATCCTTCAGGTGCCTTTGCAGTAAGGTAGCAGTTTTCATAAATGTATGGAGACGTAGGGTACCTACAGATGAGGGGATGGTTTAGAGATCTATGTTTTTGAGTGGTTTTTTAGTAGATAGCTAAAAGTCCATCCTCTGTGTAGCTCCAATACCAGTTTGCCTTTCTGCAACACAGTGATGCTTTCTTGTGCAATTATCTTCAATGTTTTGGGGCTTGGTAGGATTGCTTTCTATTTCTGGACAATCTAAAGTTCCTTACTGTAAATACTGGTTTTATACTTAAATGAGAGCACCTATTTTAAGCTCTTAGCATTTTAGGTGCTTTGTATTAATTTAGACTAACTATTTTTAGTGGGGTTTTTGTTTCACCTTCTTTTGGCTCGGAGTGCTTGCATACAGTGCATGTGAATAGTTAGGAGTTTTCAGCCCCTGAACAGGAGATGGCTCCTTTCAGTCACTGTCTTGTAAGGATTTTCCCTCCTGTTTTAACAGATAATTTGGTTACTCTGCAGTGTCCGCAGAAATTGTTCTCCTGAAGCAGTAATACTGGGAAAATACTTAACATGTTTTGTTTTCTTCTGAAATCTGTTTTAGCTTCTAATGGGGTTTTGGTGTTTGGTTTTCTGTGTTGTGTTTTGGGTGTGTTTTGTGGGTTTTTTGTTTGTTTGTTTGTTCAGTCTAACAGCTACTGCTAGTCTGGAGACCACAGTTTGGGAATACCTGATTTGCAAACTTCTATTTCTGTGCAATTGGGTTGGCTGTATTGCCTGTGAAGGGTGAAGCTTGAATAAGTTATGCAAGTCATCCAAATGAGAACTGTCAAAACTTTTGTACAACAGAGTACAATTGTAATTATTTTTAAGATTTTATATAATTATATATATTTTTTAAAAAGTAATTTAGCAATTTGTAGTAAGTAGTGTCACCAAAATAATCTTTTAATTGGAAACAGGTGTAGCATTCTGTTGTAAAGCGTGGATTCTCTATTAATTTCCAATTATAAAAACCTCTTGACTTCAGACTTAAGAATGTACTTGATGTTCAAAGTCACTGATAGGAGCTGAGTAATGTTTGTCCTTAGATCTGGGACAAATTCTACACCAGAAGAGCAAGGGATGCTTCTCAAGTTAGTTGTAAGTAGCAACTTTGTTAGTTGCTTGAAAATTTTAACTAAATCCCTGGGGGATGAGATGAGGAAGATGGCAAAGGGAGAAATATTTTAATAGTCAAAGTGAAGACACTTGGATACTCTAGAAATGCATGGGGTGGGTAAGTGAGGTGGGTAAATGTGTGCAATAAAATGACTTCTTGTCACCAGTGTGGAATGTGTGTGTATTCATATGCATACTCAGTTTGGTTATTCTCTTCTGGATATTGTACATCCCCAATTTCCCTCATTTTTAGTATATTTTTAGTGTAGTAATTTTTAGTGTGTTTCTCCTACTGGATGTTCTGTCTACCTATAGCACACATTAATGGGTTAATAGAGTGGTAACGTTATTTATGGTAAGGTTATCCTAGAGTAGATGTAGTAGTGGAGAATTGAAACTAAATACACTAAACAGCTATTCAAGAATTATTTGGTTCGCGGATACTTGCCCACATATGCTTGGGGGAGGAGGAGAAGAAAGGTCTTTCTTCACCTAAGAGATTTGTACTCCCTCTTTTCCCCTTGCCTTCAGTTATTCATGTGCATCTTCCTGCTGAGACTTCAGTCCCTTTTAGCCTTGCAAACATTTGATTTGTTGCTTAGTGCAGTATAAGCCTGGTAAGTGGAGGGACAGGAATAGTACTGAGGAAGTAGCCTTCATGGATCAGCCACTGATGGAATAGAAATGTTCTTCGTTTGACATAAGCATATAAATTACAAGTTCATAGGGTCAATCCAAATATAATGTGGAATTTAGTCCACCCCTACCTCCTGTGTATTTGAAGTACATAAAGAGCATTAATAAATTGTTTTTATAGCACAAGATCTGTGCAGTGCTCTGCAAAGTGACAAAATATTCCATCTTTTCTTAGAAGTACTTACAAATCAGTGGGATGAAAGTGTCAAAGGCATGTCTTTGGGAAGCAGGTTCTTTAATACCACTTCACGCACTGACATTATTTCTTTTTAAAATACTGTGTTAAAGAAGTTGTGAGAAATCCCTTGACTTCTGTGTTTAACATCTTAATGTACTCTTTAGATTTATTGCTTGGTCAGTTCAATCAGTAGAATTCTTACAGTGAAAGACACCTGCAAATGCCCACACAGCTATAAGTATAAAAGGACTTCTGAACTTTTCTAATGTTTGGAAAGCACAATGAAAAAAAAGGTTTTTTTCCAGATGATCCTGTCCAAATGTCAACAAGAGCAATAATTCAGTATTCGTTGTCTAAAGCATCATTCCTAAATTGGGACGCTGATTCCAGTTAATTCCAGGTTCAGAATTTCCACATTTTGCATCATTTACATATGAAAAACAGTTCTTGCTCCAAATTAGACAAATAAGTACTAGGGCTAGATAGCAGAAGTATAATGCTATCTTACAAATGAGAATTTATGGCATGGAGAATTCTGGCAGACCTGAGACTGGACACTTAAATCCCATAAATCTCATTCAAAATCATAATCTTTTACTTCTTGCAGATTATTAAAGTTGTTCTTGTAGGATCATGATCTTTCAGAATTTTGAGCAAAGTAGTAGAGGGCAAATCTGTAGTATTAAAATCAAGCTTTGCTAAACCTTTTCTTCTCCTGTCTGGGAAAATTGGTTTTAGAAGATGGCACAGCATGGGGGGGAATATCTAAAAGAATGTTGGTGTTTGTGGGGTTTTTTTCTCCATTAGTCACAGTCTGTACATACCATTTCCTTATCTGTTTTTCAAGAACACATAGGCCAACATTCTCATGATTACCTGTGTAGACTGCATTGCTGATCATCACTTGGGCATGGCATTCCTGGTTAAATATGTTTGTATCTTTTTTTCTTTTGTTCTGTTACTTTATAACAAAATTTTCCAGTAATGTGATTTTGTTAGGTATGAATCGCTTATTAATCTTAAGGTTCAAAATTTGGTTTAGGAGTTTGCAGACAATTCATGGTATGTAGGTTTGACTGCTTTATTAAAAGATAAGACAGTGTCAATAAGTTTGCAAGACTTCAAGGGTTATTGATTGGGAAGCTGCTTGCAGTCAGAAGAAGACTGAGCTAAGATGGAGCGTATGGTGAGATAAAGGCTAGGTTGGGAAAGTGATTACAACTGGGGACCTGCTAATCACTGACCTCTGTAGGGATCCTGTAGTTTATCACTAATCTCACTTGCACTTGGCATTTTCCTGTGTTGCTGCTTCATTGTTCGTAGCTGAGTGAGTAATTTGGCTTGGGATGAACAGGAGGAGGGTGCTGCAAGTCCAGCAGCTGCACTTCTTGGCACTGGCTTGTTAAACATCCTCAGTGTAGCCAGCAGCGTGCTTGGCACACGTTAGCCAATAATACTTAAACAAATTGTTGTGAAGAGAATAGGAGGTCATTTGTTTTATGCACTTTCTTCAAATTGTGTTGCTTCTCTGTTTCATTTCCATGCGTTTTGGTCACCATTATTAAAAGGAGAAACGTGCATAATATTTTTACATGTATTCACTATATATACATGGGTATTATGTACCTTTAAAATATTAGAGGCAAGATTGTAGGTATAAGACAGATATTAAAACTGTGACAGCTTGTATTAATGATTAGGCCTATACAGCAGTAGAAGAGGAAGAAGAAATTATTCCTCCGGTGCTGTGGGAAATGTCTAGATATGTAGTAAAACTTTTATGGCTGCATGTGTCAATCAGTCTTGCCTCTAAGAAGGCGGCAGCACACCAAATCCAAGGAGCAGAGCTGTTTTTCTATTTTAATCAAATGTAAATTTTTTTCACTGTACTGAGTAAATGCTGAATAAGAATTTTTAACACCAACAAAATTTGAAAAAGTAACGAATGGACCTGTACTGGAGGCAGCAAGGATGTTATTCTACAAAATTTGCGTACTTTCTTTCTACTTTGTGGTAAGTTGGAAAGTGATATTAAGAGTTGTAGAAGAATGTTTACTTTGTTGGATGTTTTTCTTGCATCATCCACATGCACCTGTAAGTATAGCTTTTGCAGCTTGTTCCTTGTCGTATTGGATCTGCATATGAAAAATTATTTGAAGTGTTAATTCTGTGGGTAACAGAGATGGGTATTTTGTTGCTGGATACTTTGTTACCAGATGTGGATGGGGAGAAAACAGTATAAAAATTGATTGCTAGTCACATCTACCGACACCAGTTTAATAACTTTTTAAATTCTCAAAGGTATCACCAATGTTTTGTTATAAACTAGCTTTTGGGTAGGCTATATGTTGTGACTGGTTAACAGTGTTATCAGTGATGAAATGATGATTAGGAACTGTAAAAACATGCTTCAAGATTCACTGAAAGATGACTCTGTGCAAGTAGAGCAGACATACTTCATGTCTGACAAACAGCAGCTGCCAGCTGTGGTCACTGTGGTATTCATACTGGATGACAAATATTGCTTCATTAAAAAAATGTTGGTGCTTTCCATATTGCCAACCAAATAAATTTTTATCAATGCATAGAAAGATCTTTAGTCTGTAAAGGGTTAATTCTGTGGGAATTGAAGTAATTTTTTGCAGTTATGTTCTGTCATCCTCTCATAAACCAAGCATTATCTAGAAGCAGTGGGAAAAGGCTGTTTTACTACTGGCAGGCATTTATAGCACATTCATTGAAGTAGTCCTCAACTACTGAGTTAATGTAGTGCTGTTTTCAGCTCACTATCGCTTTGCATCTTGCTGTTTCAGTTCATTCTGTGTTAAGAGTATTTAGGCTGCACAGCTGTTATACAGATAGATTTATTATGGAATACAATTCCTTGTGTAGTATTCAAAAGCTATATTAAATTGTGAGCATATCACATTTAGACAAGCAGTTGCAAGAGAAAAATAATTATTTACAAAATGCTTATTAAAGTTTGAATTGGTACAGAATGTTTCAAGGTTTTAAGTTTATGAAGTTAGGAAGTACTTGCGGTTCAAAATGCTTGGTGGGATTTTCTTGGCTGAGTTTCTTTTAACTTTGTAGTCCTTGGGCTTTAAGCCTGTTAGACAGCAATTAGGTCATTGAAGTTTTTGTTAATGAAAACATGTGAAACTTATTTAAAAAAAACAACCACCCGAACCCAAACTTATTCCAAGTTATTAAAAGATTCAAATGCCCTGTGAATTGATCAGTGCAGATTTAACATTCTGTATATATCCAACTCAATTACTTTATTTTATTTTAGTGTGGCCAGCAGGAGCAGGGAGGTGATTGTTCCCCTGTGTTTGGCACTGGTGAGGCTGCACCTGTGTTCAGTTTTGGGCCCCTCACTATAGGAAAGACATTGAGGTGTTGGAGCATGTCAGAGAAGGGCAGCCAAGCTGGTGAGGAGCCTGGAGCACAAGTCTTGTGAGGAGCGGCTGAGGGAACTGGAGTTGTTTAGTCTGGAGAAAAGGAGGCTGAGGGGAGACATTGCTCTCTACAACTACCTGAAAGGAGGTCATAATGAGGTGGGTGCTGGTCTCTTCTGTCAGGTGGCTGGAGATAGGACGAGAGGAAATGACCTCAAGTTGAGGCAGGGGAGGTTTAGTTTGGGTATTGGGAAAAAATTCTTTACTGAAAGGGTTGCCAGGCATTGGAATGGGCTGCCCAGGGAAGTGGTGGAGTCGTCATTCCTGGAGGTATTACAAAAGCGTGTAGACAAGGCACTTCAGGACATGGTTTAGTGGGCATGGATGATGGTTGCACTCAATGATCTTGAAGGTCTTTTCCAACCTAAATGATTCTATGATTTTTAAGTGTCCATTGCTTTAGTTCAAATCCATTTGGAAGACAAATCTCTGGGATATAGAGCCACTGGAATATAACCTGAAGAAAGTTTTCCATGATGCTACTTTGTAAGTAAGGCATAGATTTTTTTTTTCTAAAAAACCCAGCATATAACTTTGGAAACATATGAGTCAGGAGGTACATGATAAAGGTGATCAAGGAGCTGATGATTCACAATTGCTTTGTGTAGGAAGTCCTTCTGCACAGGTCTGATGGGAAGTGTTGGGACTGAGAAAACTGGCCAACATTGCTTTACTTCTCATGAATGTATTGTGAAAATAAAATAGGATCTGAAGAGGAAATAAATTTCACTTGGGCATTACTTTACCTTGCCAGCTGGTATGTCTACAAGCTACCTTACAGCCATGTTTACACAAACCTGTGCAAATGAAAACATTCAATGAGGATTTTGTCATTTAATAGTGTTTTTGCATACCCCTCTCCTTCCAATTAATGTTGGGTGCCGTAGTGAGTTTCCTCATGTCACCCCTTAATGCTGAGCATTAATGTTTCTGAATTTCCAGTTTCAACAAAAAAGGATAATATTTCCATCTGTGTAGTGAGCACTGACTGAGACAAGACCCTCTTGACAGAGGGTGGAGAGGGCATGATCAGACAGAGGGTATCACATACTCAACAGCAGATCTTGTGGGGTAAGCCTGCAAGACATTTCAGTGTCTGCTTTGGCTTTCAGTGTCACTGTATTTCTGATGTTTGCATGCTCATAAGCACTCATATTCCAATAAGTTTGTTTTTTTTACAGTAACCGCTACATTTTTATGCTCTTCTGTCAATCTGTAGAGAATCTAAATAATTAAGAAAGGTATTTGATAAGCTAAAAACCACAAAAGGCATTCTGCTTTGATATATTTGGCTATGTGTTTGAACTTTATTGAATGCCAGAGACTGCCGGAGCATTGATCAGACATTATGTATGGGACCTACCTATTAAACCAATAGGGAAGTCTTCTCAAACTTGACATGACCCACCTTTCAAGTACTTGACTCACTTACTACATGGAGTAGTTGATAAGTATTTTCTCCCTCTATTGATAAGTAAACACTACCCATGATGTTTGCTTACAAGGCTTTAAATAGTGAGAATAGCATCACCCCTAGAGTCGAGCCTCTGAAGTGTGTTGAAGTGACAACAGGCAATTTGTAGTCAATACTCTTTCACTTTTCCATTGTGTTGATAGTGAAACCATCACATGATACTGCCAGACAGCAGGATGCTGGGAAACCTTTCAGTGTAGTGTCAGTGAAGCCCCAGGGGCTGTTGATGGAGTCCTTCCTCTTCTCTCACGAGCAGTGTAACAGATGTGCTCTAGCGGTGCCTGGAACAGCTCACCTTCTCTCTCCTGTCCTTCCGCTATGTGAATGTGAAGATCGTGCTGCTCGTACAGTGCTCCAGTCTTGCAAAGGGCACAACAGCATGTGGTTCCACAGTACAAGACAGAACCAGGAACAGGACTCGCGTGTGGGCTCAATGTGTGTTTCTGTAGTGTGTGCCTGTTGATTTTTTTGTGTTGTTTAAAAATGTGTACCTTTAACATTGTGACACTACTGCAGGTTTGAGAGTCGTATCTAAGTGTTTGCATTGGGAATGTGTTTGGGAGACCTTCTATACAAAAGGCACCGTCTTGTACTTGATACTAGGTTGCTTTCCAAACCCTTCATTGAAAATCCTGGCCATTAGAGCACAGGTTAAATATTAAGTTAATCCAGTTCTAATTCTTGACAAATATTTAGGCAGTGCAATGTCAGCCTTGAGTTTTCTCGATCATTTCTTAGAACCAAATTTAGTATAGATTGGGCTAGCCTAGTCAGCTTTTTTCCTTTAGTATGAACCTGACAAACTTTTAAAGTGATAACATTTAAATAACGTGATTTTATGCATTCTTATCTAACAATTTTTTGCTTGCTACACAAACCATAATTTAAATCATAATTTTTCTAGTCTCTGTAATTGACTCTTATACAAATATTTGTTTTAAAGCCTGCCTGAAATACTGCATAGTTCAGTCAAAGTTGTTTATCATGTGGTATAAGATTCTCATTTTCTGGAAAGAAAATGCTGAGTCTGGTTTAATATGAACAGCATGATTCATCCTACTTCATATAATTTTGCATGCTAGGTATTTTATTTGCTTGGTGCCCAATGGCTGTTAGAGGCAAATTGCTTCAGCAGAAAAATGTTAATTTTCTTCCTCCCTTTGTTACAGCAGAGCTGCCATTTTTCAAGCAAACTATTGTTGACTGGACTACCCATAGTTATCAAGATTATAATCTTGCAGAGATGTTGTTCCAAGGGATTCAAACTTCCTCTTCCTCTCTGCTCATACAAGATACACTTTTTAAATGAACAATAAGCATACTTTAGTTTTTCCTCTTACAAAATGACATTTGGGGATTTTTGGTAATAAGAGGGGAAAAAAAGAAAAACCAAAGGAAGTACTGTTTTAGAAGTGCAATTGCAATAGCATGGAGCTATTTGTCACTGAAATGGGAATGTATAAGAAAGGCTACTTTTTCTTCTTATGAGGGCTGGATGACACATGCATTGTTTACAAAAGAGAATGCCTAGTTGTGTAAGATGACATTAATTTTCAAATAGATAGGTATCATGGCTTATTACTGCTTACCTTTGGATAATACTCTGAGTGGTGTTATGGGGTGTTTTGTAGTTCTAACTGTGTCATAACTGGGGCAGGCATAGGCATTTGGTGTTTTGTTATGCACATACTTGATAACTGTCTGATTCTTGACATTGTTCAGCAGAGACTTCAAGATTTTTTTAAAAAAAATGTTGCTTGATAAACTTCTGAGCCTTACTGGAGAACTTTCACACTAAGTTTTAATATACGAACGTGCCAGTTTGGTGGCATAACCAACAAATACAGCACTAAGTATTTTTTTCTGGAATTGACAAATATATTGCTACTGTCTTGTGACCTCAGATAGCAACATCAGAGGACAACTACTCTGCATAAGGCACTCTATTCAGTATGTGCTACCTAGAGGCAAATATTGCATATATAGTAGAGGAGAGAAGTCTGTTTTGCTGTTTTGACCAGTTGTATTGCTTGAGTTTTGTACCCAACTGGAATGTACATGAAAAGAAAGGATTTTTAAGGATTTAAGGGATGAGTGTCAAGAGCTGAATGATTCGGCCACGGTTTAAGTTTGGTGTGGGTTTTCTTGTTGTTCTGAATTTAAGTTTTTGTTCACTTTTCATGTTGTTTTGTTGGTTTTATTTTACTGCTTAGTATATTCATTTTCTAAGATGATACCAGCTATGTGTTAGTTTCATGTAGGAAGGAGAAATATCTAAAGGTGTCTCTACCTTTGCTTATTGATAATGAAAGGGAAGCTGGACCTTTACCCTTTTTATGTAAACATACTGATAGGGATATTTTATAACAATAAAAAATTGCAGTAGTTCTTTTTTACTGATTGGTTATATAGGAAATGGAATTATGTATGTCATCTATTACAGTAGTGCTGTTTGAGTGTGTTAAACACAGATGTATAAAAGCCACTTTTATTCATGCAACGTAGTTTTTATAAGGTCACTATGATGCTAACATTTTCTGAATTGCATTTATAAGGACAACTGATACAGATATCTAGCAGATTTTAAAAAGAACCTAA
The DNA here is from genome assembly GCF_929443795.1 of Astur gentilis. Taxonomy (NCBI): domain Eukaryota; kingdom Metazoa; phylum Chordata; class Aves; order Accipitriformes; family Accipitridae; genus Astur; species Astur gentilis. Next base: position 10,287,746 of record NC_064889.1, on the reverse strand, counting down.
TTTCCAATGTCTTTCTTTTATAGGAAAAACCTCAGATAGAGGTCCGTTTCCATTGTATGGTAGAGATACGGGGTTACCAGGCTGTCAAGTAAGTATAGTGATGATTGAAAGCAAATGGAATAATCTTAACTAAAATTTAGTTTAAGTTACTTGAATGTGTCAGGCTACCAAACATAACAAACAAGAATGTCTTCCACAATTTGCAGAATAAATTTTCTGGGTTCTGTGTGGTCAAATTGCCTTGCACTTGCATACATCCACTTAGAGGGGATACTTTTGCTATGTGCAAGTAGAACTGGTTCTGTAGCTCATGAGCGTGAAGTCCTAAGTTTTTAGTAAAAGGGAGGTTGTTACTAGTCTGAACATATTAAACAATGTGCTTCAGTTGTGTGTATCACATCTTTCCTACAGATCATTGTGAAATTAGTTTTCTTATCCTTTGTAGTTATTAGTTCCTCTCTCCAAGTCTGCAAACAGAATTGTAGACCAGTACTGATTGAACATAAGGATTAGTCTGTGAAACGCATATTTTTCACAGATAATGGGTTAAAAAATACCAGTAATTGGTGAATATAGTTCGTTAGTTAACTGTTATTCCTGGTGGAGATCATGTGCATTTTTAAAGGAAAACTGTTACTACACTTTCAATGTTTAACAATTAGGTTATCCAGTATAATACTGTATTATTTTGTGGGCTTGATAATAAGTTTTTTAATTAAGAAAACTTTCTTTTTATGTCTCTAAATCTTCATTTTAAAGTGGATATTTTCTCCATGTTATTTCTAATGAGCGGCATTAAGAATACTCCATTGAACATTGTTTAAGTCTGTTTTGAATGTACAGGAAGTTTGAGTGTATATAAAGTATAATTAGCATTTGATTACACTCAGTATTTGTTGACAGATATTTAAATAAAAATATATAATGTTTTTAATTCTAAGACATTAATTTGTTATTCTTGTTTTCTCAAAGAGGAATCTTTTTTTAATTTTACTGTCAGTAGACTATTTGCTTTGAACTGATATTTTTAGGAACATCTCTCCTGGAGGATAAAACTTCGCATGTGAGTTTGACATCTTGGTTTTGAGTCTCTTAACCAGTAGTTTGGGAAGTCTGAATGGGCAGCACCATGTGGCAATGCAGTCCTAACATCACTTCCCCTATTAAGAAAGGATCATTCTCACAGTCTTACTACTTCTCTGCAACACAGATGTGACAAACAAAGACCCATTTGTAATTGTAGGGGTGAGCTTTCAGTAATATTCTCACAAAAAATAGTATACCTCTTTAAGTTCATGTTATGGACTTCACATCATCGCCAGTCTAGACAGCAGAACATTGTATTAGTGTTATTACTATTGTTCAAATAACTCCGTAGGTACTGTATCTAAATATAATAACTTGAACTTGACATTAGTTTGGAAGCAAATTAATTTCCACATTAGTCTTTCATTAAGTTGATGTTCTGTGTCGGAAAACGGGTTTCTGTTAACTTTACATAAAATTCTGTTTTGCTTTGCGGTAATGAATGTAATTTTTGTTGTTTGACTTCTCACTTAGGAAAATACTTTTATATCTCCTAATTGTTTATACCTGGTACCATTGAATATTATTTTTTTTTTTACATGTAGGTATTTTAAAGCTAAAATCTTACACATATTTGTTTCTATTAACATCACTTCCAATACAGTTTATTCCTTAATAAGCTTCCTACTATTTCTTCTCCCACAGTTTCTTCCTTCTTAAACATTTTTAGTATATGGGGAAAAATGTTATTGTAGGTAAATCTGTTTTGGTTTTATATTGAGGGTAATAGAAAATGATCATAGAGTTAACTTTCAATTAAATTTTAATTCAATTTAAATTTATGTGATAAGTTACACTTTGTACTTTAATTTGGTCTTGTCAGTTAAATCTGACAGTGTTTGAAATCATTTGCTAGCTTGGAACATGGTGGGATTTCTGAATCTTTTTTTGGGGGGGGGGGGTGGGGGGGGGGTATTTTTCATAAATCCATGACAGTGCCTGAAATAAGCTCTCATTGTAGCTGCAGTGTTTGAAAGCTATCATAGAGAAGGTCAAAAGTGATCCTGAGAGGTCATTTTGACAATCCGAATGAAGAATCAGCTGCATTGTCTCTGACAGATGCTCATATAGTCAGTTCTTAAAAACCTCTAGAGATGGAGGAGACTGCATGACCACACTGAGTTTTGTTTTCCATTACTTAAATGTACTTACTCTTAAAAAGATTCCCTGATGCCTTATCTAAATATCATTGTAATTAAAGCATCTAACTGTTGTCTTACAGAGCACTGAGAAGAATCTATAATCTTTTAAGTCTGTAGAGGCTGGAAATGCAGTAGATTGTTAAGATAATAAGGAGTCCTTAGAAAAGATAAGTTATAGATGGATTTAATTTTTACATTGGTGTGTTTAGTGCAGATTATAATGCAGGTATGTTTTTAATTGCAGCTGTGTAACAGGGTCTATCTCAGATTGAAATATTGGTAGAAAAGCTTATGCTCTGCTCTAGATGTTCTCCAGTAGGTTCACAACCTGAGGGAATTCCAGTGTTTTAAACTAGGTAAAGTACCTCATCTAAGGCCCTACCATTATAGCAAAAAGAAATTTCCTGGATCTTTCTGGCAACACTGTTAATTTTTTGCCATGTGGTATTTGCCTTTTTTCATAAAAAATATCTAATCTTTGATACTTGTTTGATTGGTGATGGTCTAAAATTTCCCGATACCTTGTTATGGTGATGCTGGCCAGCTTGTCATTCCTCAGCCTACATTTTTCAGTTAACAGGTTCCGTATGCAAAAATGTTATTTACTTTTTAACACATATTTCAGTGCAGTTTTCAATTCCAGGCTTGCACTGCATTTGTAGATCCTTCTGGGTTGCTTTGTGAATTTAGTAAATGTGGTCTTCATTTTTCATCCAAGTCACTAATTTAGAGGTGGAATGATGCCCAAAACAGATGCCTGCAAAGTCTCAGTTAATACGTTCAGCCAGTTTTGATCATGAACTCTTAGCTACTGTTTTTCAACAGCTATGCTCTGTATTCAGCAGTAGTTTTAGTTGTCCTTGGTTCCTTAGTTCACCTGTGAAAGTAGTAAAAGCCTTATTAAAACACCTCTTATGCTGAGAAGGAAGTGAGATATTGGTTTTATGTAGTTTATTCCAGCTCAATACATATCACTTCTTTGTTACCTTCTGGCATTTGCAGCCTATTTTTCCAGCATTCTTCCAAAAAAAAGAAATTTAATATGTTGAGCAATTACAAGCCACTGCTTTTGTTCCTCCCTGAAACAAACAAACCAAACCTCATTTGTTTGTAGTCTCCGCACTCTCTCCGAACCATGAGTTTTCAAAAACAGTGGCTAAGGTTTCTGAAATTGTACGAATGGCAAGAGCCAGTCTTCTGAGTATCTTATTGGGTACAGATGAATTGAAAATACCTAGCTTCTCCAAATACTCTCTAACCTGTTCTTCTCTTACCAAAGTTCTTTCCATATGTCATTGGGGTAAATGGCATTAATGACCTGGTGTGGATGTGTGACGAGTTTTAATTTTTACTTCCTATTAAGCTTACAGAGGGCTGGAATGAAAATTTTTAAGACCACTATCAACTGAAATGTTTAAGACTCTTACTGTCACTTCTCACCCTTTATAGAAAATTATTTAAGCAGTGATTTGTATGGACTGTTAGCTACCTACAGGCTTTATATTTAGGCTGTAGGAGTTTAAGTGTCATTGATTTTCAATGTAGCTTAAAAATCTAAGCAACTAAGAAATATGATTCAGGTATAACATATAGTCACGAGAATGTAAATACAAGTAATTTATTAATACTTTACCAAAGAGGTAGTGCATACTTTCAGATTTTATTTCCATCAGGTGTTTTAAGCAAGCCAAAAAGGAGCATCTTAGAGTATAGCACTTTGCACTGGGCCCATTCATGCAAGTAACAGTGTTGAATAAGGTTGTTGCATTTGTCTTAAGCTGTGTTTTTGTGATGGGTTGACCCTGGCTGAACACCAGGTGCCCACCAAAGCCGTTCTATCACTCCCCCATCCTCAGCTGGATAGGGGAGAGAAAATATAACAAAAGGCTCGCGGGTCGAGATAAGGACAGGAGAGATCATTCACTATTACCGTTACGGGCAAAACAGACTCAGTTTGCAAAATTAACTCGATTTATTACAAATCAACCAGAGCAAGGTAATGAGAAATAAAATGAAATCTCAGAACACCTTCCCACCACCCCTCCCTTCTTCCCGGGCACAACTACCCTCCCGGATTTCATCACCAAGCCCCCCCAGCGGCACAGGGGGACAGGGATGGGGTTTATGGTCATCACACGTTATCTTCTGCCGCTTCACCTCCTCAGGACGAGGGCTGATCACACTCTTCCCCTGCTCCAGCGTGGGGTCCCACCCACGGGAGACAGTCCTCCACGAACTCCTCCAACGTGGGCCATTCCCACGGACTGCAGTTCTTCCCAAACTGCTCCAGCATGGGTCCATTCCACGGTGTGCAGTCCTTCAGGAGCACACTGCTCCAGCGCGGGTCCCCCACGGGGTCACAAGTCCTGCCAGAAAACCTGCTCCGTGGGCTCCTCTCTCCACAGATCCGCAGGTCCTGCCAGGATCCTGCTCCAGCGCGGGGTTCCCACGGGGTCACAGCCTCCTTCGGGAACCTACCTGCTCCGGCGTGGGGTCCTCCACGGGCTACAGGTGGATATCTGCTCCACCGTGGACCTCCCTGGACTGCAGGGGGACAGCCTGCCTCACCAGGGTCTTCACCACGGGCTGCAGGGGAATCTTCGCTCCGGCGCCTGGAGCATCTCCTCCCCCTCCTTCTTCACTGACCTTGGTGTCCGCAGGCTTGTTTCTCTTACATGTTCTCACTCCTCACTCCGGCGGCAGTTTCTTTCCGTCCCAACTTTTTTCCTTCTTAAAAATGTTATCAGAGAGGCGTTACCACTATCACTGATTGGCTCGGCCTTGGCCGGCGGCGGGTCCGTCTCAGAGCCGGCTAATATGGGCTCGCTCTCTCTCGAACACAGGGGAAGCTTCCAGCAGTTTCTTACAGAAGCCACCCCTGTAACCCCCCCCGCTACCAAAACCTTGCCAAACAAAACCAATACAGTTTTTTATGTGGTTTAGTGTTAATGAGGTTAATGGTGTATGTGTGCTACATTAAAACCTGTGCTTGTCTAGTGCTTTGCAATAAAGTTCTGAATCCTCTTCCTTTTTCGGCTTTATTTGTGCTTTACTGCATACTCCTCGTTCTGACAGGTCTTCACTATATTCTGCACCTTTCCAACTCTTACTGCCTTTTTTTTCTCTCTGATGTTCATATAGTATATAGACTCTAAATGGATGGGTAAGATGACAAGTAGAGGCTTATGCAGAGCTGGTTTAGATGAATATCAAAAACTTTTACCTGAACAAAGAATCAACAGCTTTTAGAAGAAATGTAAAAACTATATTTTGCTATCAGAATGAAATGCAATGCTACATGGTTTGACACAACATCTCTACTTCTGTCTTTGAATTGGAGTGTGTGGGGGGTGTATGTGTTTGTGATTTTTGTGTGGGATTCCACCATTCCTGTTGGCTGTGTAATAGCAGATTTGGGAAGGGCATCTTTTCACAAATCTTAAATCAGACATAGATTAAGTTTTCAGAAGGCTTCTTGTAGTAAAAAGGGTTTTCTTCACATTTGTGTAATTTAATACTGAGAACTGTAGCTTCTGTAAAAGAAATGAGATTAGTCTTCAGATACTGAATGTATGACTCCTATTTTCAGTATCATCAAAAAGGTACCCAGCTGTCACTGCACATTGCTTTGACAGGTCTGAGCTCTAAGAAAGCCAGGAATCTGTGGTATTTTCAAAGTGAAATTGAGATAAATGTGCAATACATGTGTGGCTGTTAGACTAATTCTTCTAATTGTTTGTGTGGGTCTTCACAGAAGCTAACTTTATCCCCATCAGCCTGTAAGTGCCCCAGCTAATTGGCGTAGAGAGAGGGGGATACACCTTTAGCCTAACAGTGCTTGTTCTCATGTGCCTGGCAAAGTCTGTCTCTCCCCACTGGCATTAGTAGGCTGAAGATAGTAAATTATTTGTGACTGTTCCCTAAATATTCTGTTTTAATTCTAAACAATCATGCATGAAAAATAGATGTTATTTTTTGACATGTGGAGATAACACATTTACCTTCCCTTCATCATAATTTCAAGTCTGCATACTATCCCATGCACGAGAAAGGAGATAAAATTGAGTGCTAAATGTAATGGATGTTAGGCAAGAACTGAAGACGTATTCACCAGGTTTTGTTTGAAGTCTAACCTTTCTATAAAGAGACGTATCTTAATTTACCCTATTTTTCTAACTCTCTAATCTGTATGTTCTATATGATGATGGTACACTTTAAATGTTATAAAATCCATTTAGAAAAAAGTTTAATTGATGATAGATCTGTAGAATACATGAATGCTGGAAGGAGCTATGGGTTATATTTACTAAATACATTTAACTTAGTCCATGTAAAATTATATATATAATACTGCATAATATATATACTACTGCAAAATATATACTACTCTATATAGTACATGGTATATATACATATGCTACTATATTTCATGCAGTATGAGATATATATTACTACATAGAGATCACGTGAAGAATTTATATGATACTGTGTATACTATATATATTGTATTTAGTAGTGGCAGAAGAATTTTAAACTCATTTATGCCACTATTATTATTTAAGTTTTGTGCATATTGGTAAGAAATAAGGCTGCTTCAGAATCTTTTTTTTTTAATGAAGAAAAAACTTCCAATAGAAAGCTGGTCCATCAGTGTTTCCAGTAATACTGCTACACCATCTTCCCTTCAATAGCCATCAGCTCTGCTATTGCTATGAAGCTAATGTGAGGTGACTCATTTAGCAGCATATTATTGCATCATTGCAACATGATGTAAGGCACATCAGGCGTTATTGAATTAGCCTGAATTTTGCAGTGTGACAGCAGCATTTTATGCACATTAGCACCATACTTAGTGCTCCTTATAGGAATATACTTAAAGTAAACATATTAAAACATAATTTCAGAAAAATTTACAGGATTTCCCAATTTCTTCTTTACCAGGAAAAAAATATGCTTCACTGGAATATTAAGACAGATGTAGTGGCCTTTGTGCATCTTCAGAGCATGTTTTGAGTTTCTTAAATTACTTTAAATGTATGCTGTTACTTGGGTAGTACCTTGGAGAAAAAATTAGCTGACGTCTCCCTGATTGTTGAAGTAAGTTGGAACAAATTCATCCATCTTCCACTTTTGCTATGACTCAATACATAAACATTCTCCTCATCTGGTTGCCAGTCAGAGAATGCTAGATTTGTATATGCCTGACTCACTTGTGCTGAAAAATATTACAGAATTTAATACAATATAGGTATAGAGCAATGGGAATTTACACTGTTGGCTTTTTAGCAAAAATTTGTGATCTACCTTTCTTTCTTGACTTAGGAACAACTTTCTTCACAATTTAATGTGGAACTTTATGAAGGTTTGCATCTTGTCTGCAAATTTAGGAATGTATTAAAGAATGAGTTTACAAGCATGAAAAACTGTATTTATTAGCTGTTACATCCTTCACAGTCTAAAAAGTTCGTTTTATTTTTGTGCAAAAAAAATACACTATAAGAACTTCGAAATAAACCCCAAAAATGCCTTTAGCACCAATTTCTTGGGCAATTTAACAGATGATCATTTTGGCAAAAGAAATGTTTGCAAGTATATGTTACTTTGCGTAGTCAGTGGTTTGCCTCTTTCAAATTTAAAAAAACTTTAAAGCAGTTTGAGCAGAATGCAAATCTAAAGAACAATCCTGTAGTGCTGGGGAAAATAGTATCTCAGAGCACACGCCTTCTAACAGCCATCTCACAGATTCAAGAAGTGTAATAAGAGTAGGACTCCAGAAATCTGAGATGTCTAGGGAGAACATAAAAGCTCACTCATACTATGCATAGGCAAAAATTGCAACTTTTTTGTCTTACAGGTGAGGTGGTGAGGAATATGCCAGCAAGAGTGAAAACAAGTGTCCATAGTAGGATGTAGATACCAGCTTGCTGATAGAGAAAAATTAATAGAACTGAATAGCACCAACTTAAAAGTATTTTTAATATGTTCATAAACTATAAAATCATAATGTGTATATATTATAATGGAGAAGATTAAAGCATCAGGTAACATTAAACAGCTGGAAGAATAAGCATACAGACAAAAATGTGAATGTTAGGAGGTAAGAGTATAAATTCATATGTGGGAAACAGAAATGAGATTTACTGACGAAATTGGAAAAGCAAAGAACAGTATGAAAAATGAATGCAGGAAGGAGCTATGGATTATGTTTGCTAAATACATGTTTTTACATGTATTTCATGTATACATGAAATCTGTATTCACATATACATCTGCACATGCTTTGTAAGAACAAAAAACTTGGAAGTGCCAAGAGTGAAAGAAATGAGTGATTGTGAATAATGAGATAGAGTAGTTTCAGTGGTATCTGACAGCTGAGATGTTACTTAAAATATGTGAATCAAAGAAGAAAAGGGTATTTGTAGCACATCTCATTTTAAAACGTGGTTGTTCTTTAAATGTGTATGGAGGCTTCCAAACAAGTCTTTCTTGATCTGCAGTTATAGCCCCCGAATAGCAGCATGACAGCATGTCTCTGCAGTTGCTTCTATGCTAAATTTTTAACAATTCATTACAAGGGCTATTGTGTTAGACCACTACTAACATGCTTTATTGTGGCATTATATGTCAAAGAATAGTGAGCACTAGATGTCTTGCTGGAAGATGAAAGCAGCAATGGACAGCTGTGTTGAACATATGTATTAAGTGTTTCTTTGCAGGGCCAGTGAGTACTTCATACTTTTTTCTTGGGTAACCTGGTGTATGTCTGAAGTTTGCATATGCAAGCACTCTTGCACACATTCAGAGTTCTGCAGTTTTCATTTCTTCCTGTAGGAATTCTGTTCATACCCTGAAACTTTTTTTTTATTGCTTGTCTCTAAGACTTCTATCCATGCTTGGCTTCCTTGAGAGAAATGATTGGACAGTTATTCTGTGTTGAGGATGTGCCATCTGCTCCTACGATATTGTACTGTTATTGAAATATTTTTTTAAAAAAGGGGAGGAGAGGGGACTAATGAAAGGGTTTAAATTAATAGAAAAATGTAAATAGCTTGTCTTAGGAATGATTGAAAATAGGCATATTTAGACCACACCTAGGTGGTAGACAGTAGAGGAAGTAATATTGTGGCAAAAGGGATGCTAAAGCTTGGGTAATTCTCTCTGGAGAATGTTAGGCTAAACCTTGTAGCTAGTGTGGCTCAGATCCCTTCAGGCTTGTTTTTTTGTTTGGTAGTTCGGGTTTTTTTGGAGGGGGTGTGTGTTGGTTTGTTTGTTGTTTTTTTAAGACTTCCAAGTTTATAAATTAGATCTTTAGGAAAAAAAACCAAAAAACAAACCATATATAGAGAGAATATACGCTTCAATATTATTGTGTACAATAAGGAAAAATATGCATACTTTAAACATGGTAATTATAAAAAAAATAGGTGCTATAGAAGGCCTACCTTTTTGTACTTAAAAAAAAAAATTTAGAATTTACTTTGGTACTAATAAAAGATGTCAGATTGCATCAGCTATGGACCCACAAGTTTAGGGTTTTGATTTTATTTTTTTTAAACTACTGTATCTATTCAACAGCAACAAGAAAGCTCTTCCTGCTCACTGCTGGCAGTATGTTTGAAGATGCTTTAGATGGATCTTTCCAATGAGGCAGAAAAATACATGATATTCTGGACCTTTCTTATCTGTGGGGCCTTAGAAAATACTACAAGCAGTGGTACCAGTTGCTTTTCTTCCTTCCTCACATAGTTTTAGAAACAGTGTACAGAACATAATGTCTATTTAAATCCAAGTAATACTGAGTTATGGAAGTACAAAAATTTTTAAGGCTTATACATCTGTGGGGTTTTTAATACCAATATAACTGTAAAGCTGACAAACTGATTTTATTTTGTAAATTTTCTCTTTTTAATCTCCTCTTCTCTGACACCTTTGATATCAGGTGTCTCCCCAAAGCAGATTTTTACAGCTGAGCTATCAATCTCTAAGAAACACAGCTTCTGAAGGAAAGGGTGACACAATGTTAACTGAAGCAGCTGACTGGATTCTACCAGCTGATACCATCTTAAAAGGTTGGAATAGGGAGGGGGATACATAGTTTAAGGGCAGATGGAATGTCCAAACTTGATTTTATTTTGCTTCATTTTCCTTCTCAAGTAAAAGCGAGCAATATTAACTTTCTCTTGATTATGATTTATTAGAAGTTAATTACTTACTGTGCTATTGGGAAAATATATCCTGTCTCAGCAGATAAGGAGCCTGCAGAACCTTTTTAGAAAGTAAAAATGTACTGGGCAGAGGCTAGATTTCTCTTTTCAGAGCTGGAGGTGACCACCTGAAGTTAATCAGGGAAGACATCCCCCCGGAATGAAGTGGGTAGCAGGTGTTAGGAATTAGTTATAGTTAGGGGAGGGATGCTATTTATAAAAGGGGAGCAGCCCTGCAAAGAATCATTTTGAATGTCTTAAGCAGACAAACTGTTACTTGTCTTTGCCCTTCTCTTTCTCACATTATTTAGGATTGGCAAATTTTCTTGCTTCCTTTTAATTTTTGATTGTGTTTGATTGTATTTAAGGTAATAAATATCCTGTAAATCAATATATATAGTATCTCACACATTGCTGCATAAGGAAGTAAAAAGCATGTTACACCATGGAGTGCAGATAAAATTTCTTTGGCCAGTTACTGTTGTCTCCAGCTAATCTTACTGCCTCAGAGCTGGGTACTTTGCAATTACAAATTTATGGTATAAATGGAGGATGGGGAAAAGATTAGCTCAGTTCTCTTCTCCCAGCCGTACCTGTCTGTTTGAATATGCTGGATTGCCCTTTGGATTTTCTTGAAGTATTTATTCCTCTTGTGTGTAACTACTCTAGCATGTTGAGCCACCATTTTGCCCTCCTTTCTTACTTCACAGGGAGATGAAGTCCCTTCCCAAACTTTGCATCTGCACAGTAACTGCTTTCAAGATGAATAGAGGCCTTGAGTAGAATTGGGAAGGGGAAGATGAGTGGTGTAAGCAGCCTGTTACTTAGCATTTGCTGCCTGGGATGGGCTAGGAGAGACTGTAGCTGGAGCGGATAGTCAGTGGATGGAAAGAAACACAAGACAGATGAGCCATTTTGATTCCTCTTCCATGGAACTAAACCATCCAACTTGCGTTGGTTTCAGTTGTGTTGTGGAGTGCTTTTTAAGATGATAGTGTTCCTGATGGCACAGATTTCTATAGAAAATAGAGGGAGAGAAGGATAACATTTATTAAGGGGAGGGGGATTGTAGCCTAAGATACTTACCAGACTTGTCTATCCATTTACTAGCACCTTAGTATTGGACTTAGCTTTCACTTGATCATGTCTTCCATGTTAAGTCCTAACAATTATCTGGTTGCTATATTAATGATAGTTTTTGAACCTTTATTATGTTACATGTTTTCTGACTTGGTGCTTAGAGCAAGTGAGATTTTTCTCTTGGTTGTGTGGGAGAGGAGATGCACAGCTTTCATACCATATACATGAAACATTCTACTAATGGTCTGAAATCTTTTGAAATCATTTTGCTGAAGATGCAGAGGGAGAAGCAGATGCAAGGATAGTTTGAGCTTTATAATATCCTTTATAGCCTGACTTCTGTAAATAAGATTCAGCATAAAATCTTTTACTATAATGTTGTCTTCTCATGCTCCTATCTTGTGATCAGAGAGAAAAGCAGGAAGGCTGGTACCAAAAAATTTTAAAAGTAGATGAATAACCCCTCAGCTGCCTCTCTTCTGACATTTTCCAGTTCTTTGCAAATCTTCTGCTTTTGTATAATAATCACAGTAAGGAAGCTGTTCAAACTACCGTTTTCATAATGTAGTGAAAAGATTCAAAGGCAAAGGGAGGCGAGTCTGACCTGTAATCACAATGCTTAGTAATGCTTTCCTAGAATTCAGTCAGCAATGAAAAAATACCTTGCCCGGGGGGATGAGCGAAGACAAGCTGAGCCAGCATAACCTCGGGGATTGGACACCAACATCAGCAGGGTGCCGCTTTTGGAACTGTAAGACAGAATTTGTAGTCTTGCCAATATGCGGTATCAGTGTAGGGAGGCCACTATTGCAAAAGAGAAGGGAGTCATTCAAAATATTTGTATTAATCGGGTGCTTTAAAGCCACTTAGATGCAGAAGGAATACAAAATGTTTCCTTCCCTTCACATTTAATCTTTACTCCTCCCACTGCTTAAAAATACCTAGATGGAATTCTGAATAAACTTCTTCCTTCTCTCTCCTCTGTCCCTATGCTCAGTCTCAGTATATTTACACATAAACAGAATTATCCATAGTAGCAGATTCTGCTTAGGTATACATATTGAATAAGCAGCCCTTTGTTATCCAGAAAAGCTTTGATGTAAAAAGAGAATATATCGATACTTTGATATTTTTGAGTGTTAACATTAATTGGGAAGACAGTAAACCTAAATGTCTGTTATTTTGTTTATGATATTGCATCACTTCAGTATTTAGTACCCTAGGTAGCTGGTTTTTACTCCAGTGAGCTAGATTAGCCTGATTACACTGGCAGGATGCAGTTGATGGATGACTGTCATTATCTTCTCAAACCTGCATGATACTTTTAGGTATAGGAGATGATAATTAAATTTTCAAGAGACTACATTGAGATTATAAGATCTGAGTATTTTTTTTAAATGAGGAATATGTTTGCAATTATCAGCATGTTGTTAGAGGATCTTCTCCTGAGATGTTTTATTAGCAACCCCTGATTTCCTTTAAATTGATCAAGAAAAAATGCTCAATTTATCATATAACACTTCAGATGTTGTTTTGGGGTTTTTTAATTCTGATATTTTCCTCCTCCTGAAATGGACCAAAAATGTATCTGATCAAATCTATTGGTAATGGCTTGAAGATGTACAGGTTAGCACAATATATTTAATGAAACCTTGTTTGAGACAAAACACTAGAGAGGATCATAATTAATGCCTCATTTTCTGCCAGTTGCTATTGATTACTCATTCAGGGTCCCTTTGTTCTCAAAATGGTGACACTGTATTTCACATTACTATTTGATGATATTCTCAGGATGAGATTCTTTAACAACATGCTGATAATTGCAAACATATCTCTGAATTTAAATTTAAAATGGATTTACATCATATGTCAGTGTTTTTTCCAAATTCAGCTACTATTTTAGAGTGCATATTTATTACAGTTTCTAAAGATTGGAGACTTGAGTAAAGTGAAATTTAACACTTCATATTTTGGTTATATTTTTGGCTTAAACTGCATGATCTGGAACTCAGGTGAGGGGTGTTTGTGCAGCCCAAACCTCTGTACTGTAGTAGTATCTCACAGAGGAATTATTTGTTAATGTTTTAATTTTGTAGTAGGTTTTCCTTTGAAATCACAGTAAAACATACACAACTGAACTGGGGGATTTTGCAAGTTTAGCAGAGTTTGACTTTCCATTTTGTTACGTTCTTTTAAACTAGTTCATGCAAATTGTCAAGTTTATCTATAAGGCAAGATGTGAGGTATTAAGACATGTTATATACATGCTTTAAGTCACCCAAATGGCTCACTGAATAAAAAGACATGTACGTGAAACTTTTGCTCTACTCAATGAAGCATTTCAAGTTTACAGTAGGGCACGGAATGCACTTATTACGTGCTCTATGTAATTCTGAGAAATAGAGAAATGCCAAGTTGAATTTGTCTATGACTGTGTGGTGGGATAATGGAGGGATCTCATTGAGATGAGTGCTTTTGTGTTACTTTACTTTTACAAAATAATGTATCTAAGCTCACAAATTTTAGCTAAACACTCAAGTTTTTTCTGTCTTTTGTTTGTTTGTTGGGGTTTTTTTGTTAAATTTAGACTGTTTTCCTGCCTTAAATAGGGACAGCCTGACTACTGGGACTCAAAGCATAAACCTTTTGAAAAGGAAGCTAATGCAAAAAAGCGAGGAAAAATAAAATCTAGTTGACTAATTTACTGGGGGGACAGGGACGGGGGACGGGGGCAGTTTCAAGATCTAAGTTTGCAGTTGGTAAGTTGCAGTTCTCATTTCACTGCCAAAGCAGCCTCCCTTTATTATGCCAGCACAATGGCTCTGTCATAATCAGTTGCATATAATGGGCTAATGCTTTTATTCTCAACAATATTATTCTTTTGACAGAAAATGAATGATGTAAAGGCATACAGTTGTATTTGGATGAAACTATTGCATAATTTGGCTATGGCTACAGTAGAAAAATCTGAGTTCTTGAAGTGTTTGCTAATATGTTTGCCTGTAAAAAAATGGATGTGAATGAGATTTAGACAAAGAAAGACAAGGCTAACTACCTAACCAAATACATTTTTGGAAAGGTAAAACCTTATACATGATAATGTAATGTATGGAGTGTGTTTGTTAAAAATGTTTGTGTAGTTTGCAGGATAGCTTGGCTTTCCTATCTACATATAGCCTAAATGCTGGAGAGCTGCAAGGAATATTACATAATGACATCTGTAGGCCTTTACTTGTCCACGTTTCTTTTTTTATATCAAAGTAAGAAAATCAAAGACGCATTTACCAACATCCTAGAATTCTGCTGACTGGTGTCGTAGAAGTTCATTGAAGGCAGAGCAGTATTTTGGCACCAAGTTGTATCTTTGGGATTCTGAAGATTGATGGAGTTGGGCTGGGGAAGAGAAAACTTCCAAAGTAGTCAAACTTTTTCTTACTTCTATGCTCAAATTCTTTGAAAGAATCAATTTAAAAAAAATAAATTAAAATATGTTGAGTAAGGAGCTTTTTTTTATCTCAGGCATACCATTTTGATTTAAGCAAATGGTTGATTAGCTTGTTAGGTTGAATGGAAGCTAACTTTGTGTGCACGTAAGTGCAGCTGCAATACGAAGTTACTTGTTTTCTGTGACAAGGGTGCATAAATACACCACCACCACCGCCTCCATGTAGATATGATTCAATTCTTTTCCCCCCTCACCTCACCGTTGCAATGTTTGAATGGATGACTCCCCTGCATTTCATTTTTATGGTAATACTTTTTAGGAAAATGACCCCTTTAAAGCATTTGTCTACATAGTGGCCCTTGTAAAAGCCTTTATTTTTGGGGTAAGGCCATGTCATTTCCCCTGAGGCTGTCAAAACTTTTTCTTGGTTTTGCTGAAAGGGATAAATTAGAAAAGTTAAGCAGTCATGTTTACCTCTTTCTCTGTTTTCTTTGGAATCAGGCTTGCTGTGTTCTTAGTTGATTGTAATAAAAGCCTTTTATCCCCCCCCCCCCCTTTTTTTTTTTCCCCTAAGGCTGGTTATTAAACACACATTCCTTAGGGAAAATACTGCTTTAAATAAATTCTTGTTTATCTTGAAGCTGGAAATATGCCTTATAAAATCCAAAGAGGCAAATTTTTGAGGGTGATGCCTGTTTATTTATAATCGTAATGCAGACAGGACTTGGTAGCATTCAGGAGAATAACCAGTCATTGATTATTCTTTAGTAATTGGATCCGTGCTTGGCAGATGAGGTTCGGAGTGAGCATGAATGTTCTCTGTGGAGAATGCTGCAAACTATGTATGTAAGTGATCTGCCTCTGTGCAGGGACCTTGGGCACTTAGTCAGGAGAAGCTTGGTGCTGATAATACAAAGGTTTTTTGCTATCCTCAGTGGTATTTTTGTATTCCTTCCTTTATCAGGTGCCCTGAGGAAAGGATCAGTCCTAATCAATATTGCTTCTCAATTGGTTCAGACAGGCAGAAAAATCAATAAGCTGAACTAATGACATCTATTTTTATTTTCTTTTGGAAGACTGAGGAACAATTATAAAATTTTAAACAGATGCTTCATTCAATTGTGGGAATGGTGGAAGAGGTTTGGGGGGGTTTTGGTGGGTTCCCACCCCCCCACACCCCCCCCACACCCCCCACCCCCTTTTTTTTTTTTTTTTTTTTAAATAACGAATTCTTACCCAAGCACAATCTAGATCAGGAAACTTCTTTGGAGTGTGTTGCATAGCTTGGGTATGTACATACTGGGTATGTATTATATTACTTATACACTTACTTTATGTTGTTGTTGTAGTAGCCACACTGCTTTGAAATTCAGGGTCCAGTGAAAACGTCAAGAACTGGAATGCTTAGGACAAAAGCAAGAGTGGTAAATGTCATGACGTGAAGGTTGGAAATTAAGTCTGGAAAAGATAGACGCATGCCTTTTGGAATGGCTTGGTAGAAGTGAATTTAAGAGTTTTCACTGATTGGTTTCTGGGGGTGTTTGGTTTTGTTGTGTTTTTTTGGTTTGGGGTTTTTTTTGTTTGGTTGGTTTGTTTTTTGTTGGTTTTTTTTTTTGTTTGGTTTTTTTTCATCTTGTCTCCCCTTCCCCCTTAATGAATAGAGGAACAGAGGGACTAGGAACCCTCCCACCCCTTTTTTTGGAGGTGTCTTTATGGCTCCCGTTGCATTTCCAAAATCACTGCTGATGATCAGAAGATGCTGGGAGGGAGCAGGGAGGGTTGTCTTTAACATGAATGGGATGTAGTTATTAATTGTGTTTGACAGCTGCTCTGAGCGAGCAGGGGCTGGTCTAGATGACCTCCAGAGGTCCCTGCCAGCCTCAGCAGTTCTGGGATTCTGTGAGTGGGACCTTGCTTCAGCTACTTGAAGTGACAACTATCACAATACTTCCTCCCTTTCCCCATGGGCTGTGTAAAGAAGTTTTCCTTAGAAGTTTTCCATCAGTCCTGGGTATTCTTGGGCTGAAGGTCAAGTCTCGGGCTAAGTGCAGAATTGGTTTCTTTTCTTCTTTTGGACAGTGTTGGTTCGGAGGAACTGCTTTTCACAAAACATTGCCCAGGTTTCCTGCACAGTGTTCACCACTAAAACTCTAATAAATGTTTAGAATAGCATCTTTGCTAAATTCAGACTTATACTATGTAAGCCAGATATTCTGATAATCGTAATATTTTCTGCAGAACAATAAACTCTTAACTGTTTGTTAAAGGCAGAATTAGGAAATCTTGAAACAGTCTATAAGCTGATTACACCCTCCCCTTCCATATTTTTCTGTATACTATGTTTAAAGATCACCTCACTCCTTATAAGGGTCTCTCATTTCAATATGAGTTTTATATAAACAATTCTGATTTAAATACTATTTTATTGTAAGAATAAGAATGAAGAAATTGAGTTGAGAGGAAACTTTATTTTTTTGCCTTAACATTTTTAATCATCATTAACTTTGTTCTTCAAACTTTGTGACAGATTTGTAAGGCATATATTTTTTTTTAATATGAACTCTGGATTTTCTGCTAATCCCAGTGCATTACAAGTTAGAAGGGATTTAGGACCTTACTGAGAGCCATGTGAATTAGCCTCACCTTTCACAAGTCATCAAAAGAACCAGTTTGAATCATCTACAGTATTAAAAAAAAATAATTGTTTATGAATGAGGGTATTCAGGCATTAAAAGGAAAGGTGAGGAGAAGCAGGACCAGTGGCCTCTGCGCATATTCCGGTCAGCTGCTACAGTCCTAGAAAGCAACAGCGCTAGAGCAGTTCCTGCCATGATCCAGTCTGCAAGTGTGCTTTTTTGATCACCTCTGGAGCCCATGGGTGTGCATGAACTTTGTTGAGAGCAGTCTGAGGGGAGGAGGAAAGTTGGCTTGGGAGCAGTGGGGCTGAAGGAGAAATTTTAGCTAGGTGGCACCTTGAATTCTTTTTGGTATAAAAGTTAATCCCATCAGCAGTTTTTGTGTTAGCATCATTTGGCAATTGAAATGTTAGCACAGTTTGAATGTAGGCAAAGCATAACTGTTGTCCTGCCATCTGACAGCCATGCTTTACCCCCTTTATAACGGGTAGACTGCACTACGTAATGACCAAGTATGAAGAAATCAAATCACTTATTTCTGAAGGCTGCTGGTTCCATGGTGACCCTAAACCACTGATTTTGCAAATATTAAAAGCAAAGTGTCTTTAGCTATGTTTTACACAGAGTGGGTGCTGCTGTATGAAGAAAGCTGTATGCAACAGCCAGGAGTGAAGCGGCAGTGAATGTGTTTTTATTGCCTGGTAGCATTATGTTTTCTGTACAAACAGTTCTGTGGGTTTCACTCTAAGTCTGGGGATTTTTCAGACTAAAACCAGGCTAAGTATAGTATCAACCATGGAAAACCTATATTCTCATAAATCACCAACATTCGTTTCAGTTTCACAGAAGAAATCTAAATAATGTGAGGTCAAACAATAAATAATGCACTTGCTAAGTGTTTAGAATGTTTTTGTATTTACTGCATGAAAAGGGAACAAAAAGGTTAGGGTTCAACTACATCATTGGTTTGAAGTTTTTAAAATGTCATAATTTTTTATGTTCTGTGCATTAATCTAATCTGTTATCTTTTTTGTCTGCATTTGATTCTTTTGGACAATTATTCCATGCTTTTATGAATATAATGTAATTCTGGATTTCTAAGTATGTGCTAAAACCTAATGTCATACTATAAACTCTTAGCAGTTTTTATCAGTTATGTTTCTATTGTGTAATAGAAGAGGTGTTGCATTGCAAACTAAACAAAGTATTATGGGGTTTTTTCTTTAGAATTTAAGAAAGACTTGATTCTTTCAGATGTTTTAAACTGAAATGGTTATATTTTTTTGGAGGCTCACAGCCAAACTTGCTCTGCCTTTCTGATGCTATAGTATATTCTCTGAATACTCATTTTAAAAAGTCAACATTTTTTTTTTTAACTCTAAGACCTTCACTGAAAGCCCAGTAAATTCCTGTAAACGCCAAGAGCAGTATGTGTGGTTAATAGTTTGTTAGCCTGGTATATTAACAGCTAAGTTATGACAGAGCTTAATTTTACTTTTTTCTGTGTGTTTTGCAGTCCAGTCTGCTTCGGTCAGATATGGGGCTTGGAAGTCCAGGCCAGCTGTCATCCTCAGGAAAACCTGGAACACCCTACTACCCATTTTCTGGTACAAATCAACGCCGAAGACCACTTCATGACTCACCAGCTCTTGGTGAGTAATATAGACAGTTTTTAAACTTTTGCTCAACATGCATTTCTGCAGACTTTTCTTTGACAGTTCTTTTTATAGATTGGAGATTGCTCTGTACTGAGCAATTCAAATTACAGCAAACCACTATATAAGAGAGAATCTGAAATTATTAACGTTTTCTCTGAGATGCTAGTTTGGATTCAACACTGGTCAGTATTGCTTATAAAACAAACAAGAAACTCCAATAAAGCTCTTAATTGCAAAAGCAATAATGACAGATGGATAAGAGCTGATGACCAGCTGAGTGCCCTTAACCCATGCCATCATTAACTCCTGGAAATGCCTGACCTTGAGGTCATTACCATTATTTAGTAGAGGAAAGACACAAAGGGGAAACAATTATCCTTTTATATGCTAAAAGTAACTTTATTGAGGGCAATACATAGTTCATTGTAATTGGTTCAACATGCCTTTAAAGTTCTTAGCAATTGGAGACTAGTAGTTTATCCTAAAATCAAACTACCTTGCAAAATATGCAGGCAGGAACTTGCTTAAAAATTATTATAATTCTATGACAGTATTAATATTTTATTCTGGAGATGCTTAGAGATAAATGGAATTTTAGTACTTGGTCATAGTGGTAATATATCATAGCTCTGAAGACTTTCTATTGAATTAGGGAATCAAGAATGAGCCAGCTGTTCTATCATTTCTGCTGTAAGACTGTTGCGAATAATTGGTGTGCAAGTTTTCAAAAAATCTTTTTCATATAAAAAGAGGGACTCCAACCTGATATTCTAGTTTAAAAGCTACTGTGTTTCAATGGTAGCATGTTATGTCATTAGGATTATTCTAGTTATATGTTTGGGCTTTTAATGCCCCTCATTCTGTATAGCACTTGTATTCCATAATAAAATCTTGTTTGTTGGAACCATATAACTTAAACCATACTTTACCCAGAATAATACTTCATCAAATGCAAATTGTTTCTTGAAGTAACTTTAGTATTAACTAGAACTGCAAACTCATTGGGTATGAAAATAGTCCTGAACATGCTTGAAACTGCTTTTTAAATCTTTAATTATAAAAATATGACTTTGGAACTTTACCTATATATGTGTGTGTGTATATACGTATGTATGCATTTTAAAATACCATTTTTGTGTAACTTTTTAACTTGTTGTCAAGACAACCGCTGTTCAATAGGGGTTGTCATTCTTTACAAATGTATTTGTAAGTATTCATTTTCCTCAGAATATGAGAAACAAACACAGCAGCCTTCAGATCTGTTTCAGAAGAGGAACAGTATGAGGAAAGTTCAGTGACATTGTTTGCTGCTTGGAAGGGTGTTTGAACTGTAATAGAAAAGAGTTGGGTTTTTAAATAGTTATTTTAAGTCGTTGTTGTTGTCATTGTTAAGTTTAGGCCCCATTAAATCGATTTTAGTGAGAAACTACTGTAACAGTAGCCTGCTGTGGTTTTGAGTAATGGTGGCTGTTAGAGCATGACTTTGAGTGCTGGACAGAGTGTGATACTGATGTGGGCAGAAAGGTTATGGTATGAAGCAGTCATTGAGGGAGAGTCCTAAATGAGATTGTCTGATTTTTATTATATACTTGAATATATAATTAAGTTAGTTTCTTGTGCAATCTAGATATAGTTTGGTAAGTTCCAGATATTATTAAATCAAACAAAATGAAGCTGTGTGGTGTTTTCAGAGTAGTAATCCTATTTATTTTATTCTTTGAAAGAGAAGCTCAAGGGATATAGACCTGTTCAAACTGTTAACAGTGTGATATTCCTCTTTCTGTCATGGCTGAATCTGGGGAACTGTAACCTGGGACATAGCAGGTGGTGGTCAGAAAATTGTGGAAATGTTTTTCCAGAAATGCCAGGAAAAGGAAGTGCACTTTTATCTTGAGTCATGTTTCCAATGGCTTGAGAAAGTATGTTTACTTTTTTTTATGGACTACTTAAATGTTACAAAACTGCTGCCTGAGAATTTAAAGCAAAGTGGAATTATGGCTATTTTATCCCTGAGAAGGCATTGCCTGACCAGGATTTTAACAAACACTCTTTAAAATTGCTACTGAAGTTCATTGAAACCACCAACCAGTGTTCCCTTCCAGGTAACTCTTTGAGTGCAGCGTAAATATCTTTTGAGAAGTCCTTTTACTTTCATATCAAACATGCCCTATGGGGAATGATCAGAGTAAAGATACCCAGCAGATATTCTCACCTTATCTCGCCTTTATCTTGTCATACCGTATAATAAAATAGTGATTAAATGTTCTGAATTAAAGTAATAGGAATTTTGTATTTTAATTGAAGACTTAATTGGTCAACTGTAGAACTGGTAATCTTACCAGATACTCATCTTCAGAACATCAGTTAACTTCCAATTTAAGTGTATACTATTCAGATTAATTCTATTAGCAGCCAGGTTCTTGATTTAGGTAGTGAAATTGCTGGGTACTTTTGTGATTTTACAATAATTATTGGTAGAAGGAAGCACGTATCATACTTCCAACTTTACTATTACATGCAAATTTTAGTTATATTGCCTTTATTACTTAAGTAATTAGGTCAGTAGATTTGCTGTTTATTTACAACCTTGCCATGGTCTAAAAGCTCTAGAAATTTACACCATGTCATGAATTCCTTTTTGATAGTTCTATCTTTACTCTGAAGCATAGAAAGGGATAGCATTTCTCTCACTAATCAATTTTCCTCCTTAGATATCTCAAAATTTTACTTTGTTTCTTAGCAAGTGTGTAGGGGCATCAGTGTACCCTTCAGTGTTAGCGTTCTTAGGAATGACTGCTTTCCTTATGGAAAGAATTGAAAGTAATTATTTAGCAAAGCTTTATTTTAGAGAAGAGCATCAGTATGTTACATTCTTCTGTTGATGTGAAAAACAAATGTCATTGGCACAGAATAAAAAATGCATGAAACTGGAAAATAAGAAATCAATTTTGGAAAGAAAAAACTGTATAGCTTAGCTGTTTATTCTTTCTCATCTGTAATGTAGATACTTGATGAAATGTTGTTTTTCTGTGTACAGATCCTCTACAGACAAAGAAAGTAAGAAAGGTGCCCCCTGGTTTGCCTTCTTCTGTAAGTACTACATTTTTTTACTTATAGTAAACAAATTGGGCTCAAATTGTGCTCTCTTTACCTGACATACATACAAAGTACTTAACTTTAGCATTAGGAATTCTATCTGCTGGACATGAACAGCTAGGCTAGATAATTGGGAGTGGTTCTGAAGGACTGAATACACATTTGATGTGGAATTTTTAGATTTCATAGCGGTGATTTGTAGCTTGCTCATATGCTCCTACCCACTTGTCCCTGTCATTTGAATTCCTCTCTTGGGAAGAGAGCTGGGCCTGGAGCTGTCAAAGAAGATCTCCTGTACAGGTCTTTTGATGTTTAATTAGTCATTATGTTGCTGAACAGGAGGACAGACAGAGATTAATAGCTGAGAATCTTAGAAATTTACATTTGTAATAATCCCAGTGGAGCTGAAGACATTAAGATTCGGAGGACATGTACAGCTCAGCTTGCCTCAGTAGGACTGAGGTTATTAATATGCATAAATCACCGAGTCAGATGTTCATTGTGAAGCCCTGGTGGATTTTAAAGCCTTCATTAAGCCTTTCCTAACTTCAGCCTAGCATCAGGAAAGCTTTCAAGCAACTAGTTTGTTGATCCCTCTTTGCTTGAAAATTTATCCTTTGAGAATAAAGGGCTTTGATGAAAAAGGTTGGAAGGGTTTTGGTGGAAAAATCATTAATGGCTGTGATAATCTAATGCTATAGGGGTGTTTTGTGGTATTAAATATGCTTTATTCTTAAAAGGAAGAAAATTGTTTATAAATGAATCTGCATTTAAAAATCCACGTGAAGTGAAAAATCCCCAGTGAAGTGAAGGACAGAATGATTTTTTCCCCTGCTCAGAACAAACAGGAGGGGAGGGTGACGCTCCGCTGCCTTGCGGGGTACATCTCTTTGTTGTGTAAATGGATGTTGGGCTTTTATTTGGCAGTACTTAACACATGGGCGCAGGTGCACTTGGATGAGTCATAACTCAAAGACGGATAGGCTGAATGGAACATACTGCACCGGCAACAGTAATATAGTGGGAACAAAATGGGTCTGATCTTTTTATTTTGTATTGAGTCTGAAGTATGGATGGTGTCTTCTAGTCCTTGCATCTTCCCTGTTCTCTCCTCCCTCTCTTTCCCTTCTCCCTCCCCCTGCTCACGGTGATATATACAGAAACCAGGATCTGAAATCCCGTTTTAACTGTACTTCCAGATGGAGCTGAGATAGTATAGATAGCCTGGGGCAGCTGTGCTCTGAACCTGCAGCCTACCTGGAAGCCAGGATTGCAGCTGCAGGCACTCTTAAAAGCTTTTGCTTGCATAAGCACTTGGGCCCCACTAGAGGCTGAATAGCTGCTTGATAAACAAAATGAACACAATGCCTCAAATCATTATTCCCGAGGCCAGGAATATTCTTCTTCTTGCTTTCCTACACCCCTCCCCCCCCTCCTTTTTTTTTCTTGTTGTTGGGGGTTTTTTTTTTGTTTGTTTGTTTCCTTCAGCAGCAGCTAAAAATAGTTTGGCAATTTACATTTTAACAGTTGTGTGTTATGTAGGGTGGCTTTACAGTCTAGCAGATGATTTCTGCTAGATTAACAAAAATATATTTAAAATGTCAGAGAAGCTAAAACACATAGCAGTGCAATTTTCATGTAATTTATTACTGTAATTCTAGGTGAGTAATAAAGCTTACATTACATGTTTAGTATTTAGTACTATCAGCCAGGTAAAGAGATCATTTTAGTGAATGAAAAATTTCTCTTATTTCTCTTACTAGGCTTTAATTTTAAGAAGCAGTATTTTTCAAATGGTTTTCACTTAATTCCTCTTCTGTGAGAATAGTGGAGACAAAAAAATGCTGATAAATTTTATTTGTATTAACATTGTACCAATCTGCACAATAAAGTGCAGTTACTGTGAATAATCAATTATTGCAATGCTGCAGTTTTTAAGTACTGTTTATCTGTATAGCAATGCTTTCAGTGCTGAGTAGAGCCTTGAAGTAAAATGACGTTTGAAAAAGAAGTGACATGAGATGATAATGTATTTGGAAGATGACACAAACTAAATTTCACTGAGCATCATAGGAAATTTAAATTGAGTACATAATTATGTAAGTGTTGTCTTTATTTTAAATATACCTTGGTAAGAAGTCAGAATGTATTGTGGGAAAGATGAAGATTGATTTAGCAAATAGGTAGTGCAGGGAACTTTAATTATAATAGGGGAAGCCAAAAGAAAGATGATACTTAGTGTTGTTATACAAATGTTTATTTTTTAATTTTTCAGTTTCTAAAAGATTGTTTTCTCCAATCTTTTTGTGTTAGTATAGGGCTACCATGTCAACGGATACTCAACAGTAATTTCATTTCCTAGATAACTGTAATTTAGTAACAATCTTTTAAGAAATAATGATTTTCTTTAAAAAAATCTTCCTTCAGCTTGTTTCTTTCTCTCTTGGATTTGTATGGTATTTTCTGAAATTACTTGCTTTGAGGTTTATATTTCTTCATGTGTTCTTATCAGGGCCTGAAGTAAAAATAGTTAGAGAAAAGTGCTAATGAATTGCTTAGTTACTTTCTGGAATGCAAGTCAATCTGAACTTGTCCTTTTACTGTAAAAATGAAATGCACCAGGCAAATGCATTTTTAAGTTTTCCTGTTGTAATATGCTAAGTGGTGAGTCATTGCCCAAACATTTTGAATGTTGACATGCAAGCATTTATGTTAAACTACAACGATTAAATTTAAAGCCTTATGGGGAGGATAGCAACTATAAAATCAGTGGTTTATTTTTTCTCACTGTTGGCTCAAGCCAGGCTTGAGTGAACAGAAAGATTGTGATGTGCTGTTTATATTGGGGGGGGAATACTGTTCAGTGAGTGACATTGTCTTCAGAGATTCAAAACTGTTGTTTTTCTGAGAATTTTTCTGATTGTAGGAGTTACCTTAACTAATGTTAACACCATGTGACTTGAAAACAGTTGTAACTAATTGGCAGGGCTGAGTTAGGAAGAGCTGTTCAGTGCACAGAGGGAGAAGAAAGAAAAGTAAGGCTCACTTGGAAATGCACAGGGAGATTGCCATCTAATTATGGATGGGCTATGAGCAGAAACATAGTGTTTACACGTGTACTCAGAAAATATTTCAGATTAATATTTAAGATTAATCTCATGATCGCTACTGATTATGGTGTCATAATTCTAAGAAAAACAATGTGAATATCGTTCTTTTGCCATTTAATTAGTTCTCACATCAGAGAAATAAGATGAGATATATCATGTCTGTTGATTTTTGTTACAGAAAATCAGCTGTGACACACAGGCACAAATATCTGATTGTTTTCTATGTAGTGCCATTTCTAATAACTATTTTGAGTATTTTAGACTTTCCACAGTACCTGAAACTATCAGTTAATATTAAACTTTAGACTGCCACTTATTTAATAAGAGATTGTCAAATTAATATTTTGTAATACCAAGACCTCTTTCTAAATTCAAACTCATTATTTCAGCTGGGATAGATTTCAACACATTTAAGACAATTTATAGCTTGATTATAGGGCTTCCTCGTATGTTGCCCTTTATAGTATGTGTAGAGTCTGTGGGTGCCAATTTATTGCAAGAATTCTTCATGAAGCAAAGCTAGAGAAAACTTGTTTTGTACACATAGAACTACCCCCCAAACATTTAAGGCACTTCTCTTTTTGGTATCATGCTAGTCTTTTAAGACTGAGCTTGAGAAATATATTTCAAGATCTGTCTCATAAAGATACCAATGGTACCAGAAGAAAAATAATAGATCTTACTCCCTTCTGTGCTCCCTCCTTCCTTCATCCCTCCCGAATGGTAAAAGGAGATTATTTGAAATGGTGGAGTGGAAAGGATCCAGTCCTCTGAATGTTTATCTGAAACCCAGTTTTGAGGCTTTAATGTTTAGATTATATTAAAATTAATATAACATTCACCACGCTGAGTGGACTTTCTTTAGAGAATTATCCTCAACGTTAGCAAGTTCAATGTGTATTGAAGTAGCCTGGTATAAAGCAATATCCTTGGAATACTTTTATGAAGTCTGTGGCTCTGGATTAAAATTTTGGAGCATCCTGGGTAGATACTTCATGGGATATTTAACTGACTGTGAGGTTATGTTTAACTGACTTTCTAGTGCAACTTTTTTTTTTGTAAGTAAAATTTTTTCCTACTGGCCAGAAATGGTGTCAAAATGTAAAAAGCAGCGTTTAGTTTGTTCAGAGCTGTTCTGAATTCTCTTGCACAGTCAAGGGATGCATTCAACTGTCACTTGTCTTTAGTATCTAACACTCTCAAAGACAGCAGTAATTCGCCTGACTCTTGCTTCTGATGCTCTGCTGTTTTAGAAGGTGATTTTAAATAGCAAAACTGAGCAAATAAATCCTTATGCATAATGCAACACAGAACTTGGAATTTCTTCCTTGCGACTTAGTCTTTCATCTTCCCTTCTGCTTTATACTTGTTCTTTTGTCACCTGATTCAAGGGATAAAGTTTTTGGGGACTTGCTCTATACTCCTTTTTGAAGCACGGCATTAATCTGTGAGCTTGAACAAAAAGCAAATATATAAAATATCCAAGCCCTAAATTATGTTACAAATGAAGTAAAAGTGTTTCTTTGAGATTTTTGTTTACTAAGAAATCTGAAAACAGCAGTAACCCCAGATTGTAACATCCCACCCGCTCTTTGCTATAAGAGAACATTTAGCTGTCATTAAACAGTTTAGCAGTCCATTGTAAAGTCCTGCTGTGAGAGTTCAGATCGAGATCTCGCTGAATTAAGGTGAAGGTACTTAAGTAACCCTCCCTTAATAGCAATTTTTTTTATTGCAATCAAATCATTTTTCCAAACTAACTATCCTATCATCTGACTGTGCTGAACTGTTGTGAGGTTGCTTAATTGAGAGATCTTCTCTCTGAAAATCCATATATACATATGAGGGCTATATAATGATGTCAAATTATTTCTCTGTGTTTGGATTTACTGGAGATACTTTATTTTTTAAGTTTTCACAACATATCAAAATGAGCATATTAGATGTTCTTGAATTGGAGTGTACATCTGCATAAAACAACCTTAAATGTGCACATAGTTCTAAAACGGTTATCTGAAAAAATAACATGACTGAATTGCAGCTCCTGTAATTTAGGGAGAGGTTTCATTGAATTGTTGCAACTTCTGCTTTACCTCAAAGATTAATGTGTCCATTACCATAAATTAGTGTGGTGTTTTAGAACAACAGATAAGGATAAAAGCTTTTTTGAAGACTATTTCTTAATTATCTTTTGCTTGATAATACTTGTGGTTTTGGTGGGAAGGCTTTTATAATCCCTGAAGTCAGCTGGGAAAGTAGTGAGCAACGTTGTGCTGCTGGACTTTTACCTGCTGTTGAACCGAGATGTTTCCTTTCAGTTGCTTGCTCAGCCCAAATGTTGGGCAGGTTGCTTTGCCTGTGACTGTGCCATTTGTCAGAAATGGGCAATACAAAAATGATTGTTTTTTCCAAAAAAATGGTACTGAAATTAAACCACTGTGTAATCTTTAAATGAAATTTCAGATGAAGATATTTCTTTACGCACTGAAGCAAAGAAATTGAATTAAATTACCTCTTGTTTTAGTGCCACAGTTTTTTGTAGTGTCAAGACTTCTGAAGAAAGCAAGTTGTACAGTCTTGGAGATTTAGTTACAGGATTTCATACCGTTTGCACTGATAGCTATGATTAGTTGTTAGTGTTTTTTCTTTCTGTAAGGAAGTAGCAGGCAGATTTCTAGCTGTGGATGACACAGGGATTGCTTGTTTGGCTTTTGATAGCTCACTCGGATTCATTTGCAGAACTATTTTTCCAAGCAGCAAGTTGGAGCACAGAAGAAAGGGAGATATGCAAAGAAATATATGCTGAGGCACAATTAGCTCTCTGCATTTTGACATGCAGTTTTCTAAAGCTGCTCTGACACTGAATTATTTAATAAATTCTTAAAGTGTGTGTGTGTATTGATGTATTAGGTTTTGACTATGGAGCCACCTACAGGGAGATGACACAAGTGCAGGTTTAGCTGCGTGGGTTTGGTGAGGGGAGAAAGTGAAAAATACACTGTACTTCAGTAATGAAATAAAAGTTAAATGATACTAAGGTTGGACCAGCAGAGGGACCCCTTAATCACTTTTTAATTTTTCAAATAAATTTTCTTGGCCATATTGAGTTGATGTGAAAAGATTTCTAGGTAGTCCTCTGCAAGTTTCAGTAATGCAGCCTTGCTAATTAATTTCGGGTTTTAAAATTTGTTTAAGGTCTATGCACATTTTTAGATTGGGTAGGTTTTTAGCACATTTTGGAATGATGATCATCAGGCTTCTGATGGGATCATTTATTGCCTCAGGATAATAAACATTTATTTACTTTTTAATGCAGCTATGGGTAGTTAAGACCTTCATATAGAGGCTTTCAAACCTTAAGTGCATAATATTTTCAGCAAAATAATACAACTTTCTGAATTAGAGCAATATCCTAGCAAAGTTGTATTTGAAAGATTTTTGAAACAAGTTTTAAAACCTCAAATAAATTGCTTTGTGTTTGATTCTGAAGAATGTGATATGTAACACTTTTTTGCTCATTCTTTCCATTCTAGTAAAATATTTACGTAAAAGCTTAAACACCTGAAATTCAATATTATTTGCAAAAGTACTGAAAGAGAAACTTCCTAGCTGTAGTTTCCAATTTAAAAAAAAACACCAACACTTCTTTTTTTTACCCATATCTGTCATAGGTAACTGGGGTTTTTTTGCACACACACCCCACCCCCCATCAACAACAACAAAAACAACCATCCACAAGCCTCCCGCCCCCCCTTGTAATATTGCTAAGTAGAAGTAATGGGTAGCAATTAATATAAATTTCATTAGTGTTTGTTGTCTGTTCTCTATCCCTTCAAACTGTTCCCTCTTCCCTGCTTATAATAACATCAATGTTAAATGTGAAGTTAAAGACAAATCTTTTGAACAAGAAAACCACCAAACTATTTTAGCTCTTGCGTAGATGAGTAAATTAATTTGCTTAAAACATTTACCTTTGGATATTGTGTGGGTTTTGCCTATCAAATTTAGTCCACTGGGTTATTTTAAATTGTCTTCCATACAGTTAGTCTGCTCTGTCTCTGCTGAACAGCATACTTAGTGGTTGGTTAACAACAGAAGGCTATACTTCCAGGATTTTAAAATAAATTAACATTTACTTAACTGATGAATTAAATAGAGGACAGTTTAATAAGCAATTTGTCTTCCCCTTAAAACAGCTGGGTTTGTTTCTTAAGGCTTGAAATCTTGCCTATTCTAACAGTTACTTTGTGTGATGTTCCATGCATCCTTTACCAATGATCCTAACTCTGGCCTTTCTATAGTTAATCATCGTAAATATTTGGTTTTAAAATAACTTATACTGGGAGTCCTAAGATGTCTAGAATTTTTTTTTTTCCGAATTGTTTCAGGAGAAGCAGCTCAAACGTACTATGTATATTTTAATTAGTGACAGGTTGTTCAGTTATAGGACTAATTTTGTATGAATTTGTCTTTTATCCTCTATTCCCCGTTCTTTGCCTTTATTTCAGTGGGGCATCAGTTGGGGTCTGTCTCTTCTGTTCAGGTTCCAGTTTTCTTAGAACTGGTAAGAACTTAATTGCTTGTGAAACTTCTGTTCTTCTGTCAAACGTGGTTGAAATTAATAGTAAGTGCCAACCTCGGACAGAGTGGGGAGGAACGGAGAGACTTCTAGGGCAATTGTCTTTGCCTTATTTCCAAAGATAGCAGGTTAACCTAGCCTCTAAGAAATTAAATGGAAATTAGTAAGAACAATAGAATTGGTATTGCTATCAAAAGCAGGTTTGGGCTCTTACCATGTTACCATTTTTTAAGCAGGATTGAAGCCAACTCTCTGCAAGGAAATTCATGATACTTGGGTTTACACATCACAGTTGCTTTTGTTGGTGAAACTTTCATTCCTAGTTGCACATAATTAATTGGAAAAGTTTTTGCTGTCTGTTGTGTTTGAATAGAGCCATTTAAAATAATAAAACTATGATAAAAAGCAATAACCTTTCTAAAGTATTTTGATATTTCAGTCTTGTGGAATATGTTTGACCAGATGATGGCTCTTGTCTGTTGAGACAGTTACATAATTATCTTTCATATGGTATAATTTTCAGTGATCTGGAGAAATTATGTTTATTTTTTATAAACTCAAGTGATGGGTTACATATGCTTATTGTGTATTTGCTTTGTGGCTCTGACAAGTTGGACAAAAATGTTACTTCACATAAAAGTTTGTTTTCAGGGAGGACATGTGGTTCATTCACAAAACTGTTAAAACAGTCTTTGCAAATATTCTCGTACAGGTAGCTTGGTTTATTATTAGGTCAGTATTTTGCTCAGCATCAGCTTTCATAATCTCTTTACATACTTTAGAAATAGGCAGTTTATTGTTTTGACACACAGTACAGGGTCATGAGTGGAAACAATTCGGGCTACAAAGTGCATGTCAGTTCAGTGCTCCTCTGCTGACGGCATGTCTGTCTGAAATCAAGTTTAAAAAATTGGCCCTGTCTCCAGCTGACTTGTTTTGTCAGGCTGAGTCATAAGATTAACCCTTGACTTGTCACCAAGGAAAAATGGAGTAAACAACTGTACCCAGTACAGTATCGCTGATCCAGCTATGATTCATTTCACTGTAACATGATTCTCTTAAGAAAACAAATTTCAGAACAGCTGTTGCTTGGCTTAAATGGGGATTATAAAAATTGCAATCACAAAACAAAAACTTACTTGGGACTTCACGAGCTTTTGGAATACTTATCTGATAGTAGTAGTTCCTGCAAATACAGAGTTCTTGGTAACTTCAAATTCTTCCTTTTTAGGTTTATTTTTCATCTATTCTGGTGACAGTAAACTTCTGTGGGTCAAAATTTGATATGCTTGATGGAATTATGGTTTGATCCTGTAAGGTGAATCGATGTAGCAAATGTCCTGTGAGAAACAACGTTTTTGTACAGTAAATGTAGAGCAGATACAGTGATAAATTTCAAGCATTGTGCAGTACGATTTTATTCCCATCAATGTAACTGAGGGTAGGACAACTAATTCCCATTTTGGTAAAATGAGATTGTTATCCTTTTGATTTGTGGGGAAGTAACTCAGGAGCAAATTCATTTATTGTCTCATTATGGAGGTACCAGTCTTCAACCTAGTTTGTCTACAGAGAGCATTTGCAGTGGTGGTATTCAGTTTTATTGATCATACTGTTGCTGTTGTCTTACCCATGTGATGGTGAACAATGTCAATGATTTCCTTGTACTGATAAATGTTGTGTTCGTAAATATTAACAGTTAATATTACCTATATATTATTCATTACAATTGCTCTGTACAAGTATAGGGCAGTTGTAATGCGGAGAAGACCCCCTCCCAATGCTGCATAGTAAAGTTACTTTTTTCTGCAGTAAGTATGTTTTAACATTTTACCAATTGCTTGTAATACGGGTGGATAATGCTTATTATTTGAGAGGGGGCTTGATCATGCTCTTCATCTCAAATGCAACTATTTTGAAAATTGAGCACGTGTGCATGGAGGCGCAGTAGCAATTACAACTATGTTGATGATAGTCTTTACTTCAAAGAACTGACTTCAGTTACCCTAGAAGTATTTTCAATGATTTAAAAGTTTGTGTGCTTGAATTATTTTGGGAAAAAAAGGGTTCTCTTACTTCTTCAACTCTTGCAAGCTGAAAGCGCTTTTTCCAGTGTTTGGGGGGGGGGGTGGTGGTTCTAAGTTGTACATTAGTCTGAATTAGTGATTTTAATCTAGTGTGCTATGAGAAGTAGCACATGCAAAGATCTGAAGATCTTTTAGCATGTCTCATCTGTAGAGTCTGGAACATTAGTGAGAAGCTTTAAGGAATGGCATTGTTAGCTGCAAATCAAAGCTTCTTGGGGACTCTCTGGGGACTGAAATGGGTCTTTGTGGTCCCTAGGGGAAGAAGGAAGCTGCAAGTCACTCTGCGGGCCTGGCGATTTAATAGTCTGAAGTATAGCGATGTTCTTTCTTGCAGCTGCTGCTGCTATGCCTTCTGTATTGGAGGAGAGTTCAGTTCAGATACTGTTGGCTTTACTGCATAGTTAAATAGTTCTGCATGTGTAGACTGACTTGCAGTAAAGATGCAAGTGTTCTTCAGCTGATGTCAACTTCAGGATGTATTTGCCATCATACTCTGAGCACAGTAGTCTCCCAGTTGATTGGAAGAGTTCACTGAGAAAGCATTTGAAGCTGGAGGTGTGAATATTTTTTGTCAGTGTGTGTATATTTTGTATATTTACAGACACTGCAGTAGTTATGTCCTGAGATAATGGACAATATACAGAAGACCCATGAAGATTTTTATCTGACCATAGTATTCTACTGTATTCAATTTGTCACTCTTGCAGATCTTTTTAATTCAGAAGATTTCACTGACACGCAAGGTGCTCGGCAGAATGAACCAAATATCTGCAAGTCGCTTTCTTTCCCTGTAAATTGCTGATTTGAACTTTGCCTATTTTTTTCCTTATCCTGAATTATTTTCCTGCTTTTGTCAGGAGGGAGGCAGGGAGAATTCGCAGCATTGGCAGTCGACACAGAGGTGGAGAAATGTGGTTTTGCTTTAACCTTTTTTTCCCTGGATTGAAATGCATATCTGACTTAATCAGGAGCTCAGTTAATAACCAACTGCATTCATATATCGAAAATAAAAAAATGTACACCTCATTAAGAGTTAATGTTAGTTAATGCCACTGTTCAGTGGCAAAGCAAAAAGACTTAGCAGGCATAGATAATGTCCAAATATTGAGGGAATTTTTGTGCTGGAAGTTGCAGTCTGTTTGCTGTCTTGTGTAATTCACATTCTTGTGATGTGCTAAAGTTGTCAGGGTCGTGTCGTGTTCCGTGTCCCCCCCCTTCTCTTTTCTTCCCTGTCTTATCTGGGCACAGAACTGCTTTTTTCATACAAAAATGTATTCTACAACGTAAAGGAGGTCTGGGCTTACGTTTCCAAAGAACCATCGTACTTTGTGTACTGTGTCTTCAAAATGGGTTTTGGATGCCTCCATAGAACGAAAACATTTACGTGACTTTTTAATGATTATTTTTAAGCCAGGTGTCTTGTGCATGTGTCGTCTTTGCGTTAGGGTCCGATCACGGCCTAGGCTCGCCTGTGGAGAGGGCCGTCCGTGTCCCACCATCTCACGCCCCGCAGCCCAGGGGTTCCGCTGCCTGGGCGCTCTGGTGTTCCCATGGGACTCGCTCCCTGTGGCTCCCATGGCCTGGGCAGGCGTTCGCCAAAGTTGGAAGCAACTTTAGGCAGAGCCAGATGGCCGTGTGGCTGGAGCCGCACCAAGCGGCGTCTCCGCTGCCACAAGCGTTCTAATTAAATTAAAACAAAAAGCAGGAGATTGAGGCGCTCGGGACGTATCCATTTGCTGATGCCTCGCAGCTCGCCATTTACTCTCGGTGGCCGCGGACCCCGGGCGCGTGCGGGCGGGTGCGCGTGCCCCCTCCCTCCCTTTTTTGCCGCTTGGCGAGGTCCGGGCCGCGGCGGGCAGAGGCGGAGGAGCGGAGGGCCGGCGGGGGCCCCGCGCCCGGCCCTACCCCCGCGCCCGGCCGGAGATGGTTCAGTCCTGCTTTGCATAAGTCGCCTTTGAGGCGCTCCATGTGCGCGGGCGGCGCGGAGAAGCGGGCGGGCGGGCGGGCGGCCGGGTGGATGTCGTGGAGAGAGGCGGTGCACTTCAGCCCGGCCCGCCGCCAGCCTCGCCATGTACTGCGCGTACCCCGTCCCCGGGGTGGGCAGCAACTCCCTCATGTACTACTACAACGGCAAGACGGTAAGGGCGGCCGCCTTTGTTTGGGAGCTGCTGTGGGCGCCGGGCAGCCGTGCTGGGCTGCCGGCCGCTCCTCGGGCAAAATACAAGTTCACCGCGCGGGGGTCACCCCGCGAGTCCGGCGCTGAGCCGCGCGCGGGCCCTCTGAGGGCGGGGGGTGCTTTCCAGGAGGCAACCTGTTCCCCTGCCGGAGCGAAGGGGCTGGGGCGGGGGGGGAGGTGAGTGGTCTTTAAAAGAAACTATACCGGGCTTCGTGGGCCGCCTTGTGTAGCGGGGGGAGGGTGGGGGAGGGGGGAGGGGGGGAGTGTGACAGTCTCCTTAGTTCTGTACAGGAACACAAAGTCCGGCTCCGCGGGAGCGCCGGAGGGCGGCAGCCCGCAGCCAGGCGGCGCTCGGGGCCGGGGCCGGGGTCGCGCTGCCCGCGCCGCTCCCGCCCTGCCCGCTCCGGACCCCGGTCCCTGGTCCCGCTCCCGCCGGCTGCGGCTGAGGTGCCGGCAGCGCGGCGCGCGCTGCAGACCGCTGCCGAGTTCGGGTTCCTGCGTGCTTGGCGGCTTTTCTTCGGGGTTTGGAGGGTTTCTTGGGTTGTTTGTTTTTTGTTTTGGTGGGGGGGCTGTTGGGTTTTTTTGTGGGTTTTGGTTTTTTTTTGGTTTTTGGTGGTTTTTGTTGTTGTTTTGGTTTTTTTTAATCTCTCGTCTTGCAAATGACTGCAGAGCAGCTTTCCTGAGTGCCCTTCGGTAATCGCTGCTCCGGCTTGACCGATCACCGGGTCCCGAGCCCTGGCCGTGGCATCGGTAACGCGCCGCGCTGCCGGGCGCGGTGCAGGATGAGCAGCGTAGCATCCGCTAGCCGGCTGTTAACGTTGCCTTGCCCAGAGCCGGTCGTTTCACTTGTAGGATTTCGAAATGATCAAAATATTGCTACAACCACTGGAGGAAAGGGGGGAAAAAAAGGCAGATTCTGAAAAAAATTAAATCTTCTCTCTATATTTTAACTTATTGGAAATCGAAGGGGAGATTTCTGTTTCATGGTTGACACTTAAAATTTTTAAATGTATGTGACAACAGTTCTGATTTTTGTGTGTAAAAAATTAGCACACAATGGTAAATTTAACTTTTTTCCAGTCTGTGTTGTATGTGGTTTAGCCTTTTTTCTGTTACAAAGACAACATTAAATAGGAAAAAAAGAGATGCTGATACAGATCTTTTTTGTGGTGTGTTTGTGGTTTGTTTTTTTTTTACTTCTGTTCCTCCTATCGTGGGCCTATGTGAGCTTTGCCTTCATTAGTAAACTTTTTGCCAAGATTTTTATTCAATGATAATTAAACAATGGATTTTTATACTTATTAAAGACACCGTGTATGAGCTTCTTGAATAATAGAAAAGATACTGGAGGAGAGGTTAGGGGAATGAGTAAAATTGCTTGTCTCTATTTCATTTCCTTTGGTATAAATGCCAGCTGTCTTTCAAATATGAAATAATTTTTTCTTTCATGTCTGCTCCTAGGCTAAAACAATCTGTTTGAAGTTTTATGTGAAGATATATATATAAGACTTAAGTAAAATTAACGATACAATACCCCTGAAGCAAAGGGAATATAACTTGCATGGAGTTTTGATTTTATTCTTTCTAGAGCACAGATCACTCTGTTACAACATTTCTCTTTGTTCTTGTAGCAGGAAAAAAAGGCTTTGATCTTATTAAGTATTTCCAGGCATATAGTAGATGGAAGTGCTGGTACTGTAGGAGAGCATGGCTTGAAAATTGATAGCATGTGCCTGTTATGGGTCAGAGGTGACCTTTATGAGCTTGAAGAGTTAGTAAATAGATGACAAATCATATGATGATCTTATATCATGTTGCCCAAGGTTTTGGGGTTTTTTGTTTGTTTTGTTTTGTGGGTTTTTTTTAACATCTCACTAGCTTTTAGCACTTTTTCTCTCCTAGGAATTCTGCAAGTTGAACTAAATTACTAATTTAAATATACACAAGGAAGATACGTGAAACGGGGCGTGGGTGGGTGGGTTTTTTCTTACAGTTTTTGAAGCACACATCTAGGTGTGTATGCCAAATCTTCATATGAATGTTTCCATACCATGAGAACAGTACATACTCTAATTTTGATGTCTTATGTGGTGTTTGATCAGTTAGTAGTTGATAGTATGCACCTTATTGAGTTTGATATTTTTATTTAGATTATTGCATTAGATTTTGGATACAGACATTCTTTGATACTTGGTGATGTATATAAAATCTGATTTTATTTACACACAGAGCAGTGGGAAATGACATGGAAAATGTGTGGTTTAAACTTTTCATTAACTATGTTTTGTTCTTTTCAACTTATTAAATTTGTAAGCCAGAAGAAAGCTTAATATTAAGCTAAAAAAAAAAAAAAGTATATGAGGGCCCCAATAGATGGTCATATGTGCCCTGGCACATAAATAACAAGTTTTAAAATTAAGTCGGGGGTTTTACTATTAGAATAGGTTAAGTTTTTGTAATTTCTGTATGTCTTGGGAGGGACACATGAAAATGAAAAGTAGTGTTTTAATACAAATCCCTTGCTAAGGAGTAAGATTTTAGTAATAGGTGTTATATAAAAAAATACATTTCAAGAATGCTCACCAAATTAAAAAGAAAAAAGGATCTTAATCTGTTTTATAAATAAAATACAGCACTTGCACTTTACTGAGCTAGAAGATTTAGCCTGTGGTGGTTTGGTTTTTGTTGTTGTTGTTGTTTGGTGGTTTGTTTTTGGTCCTTCACCTGTTGATTTATAGAAAATATTCTCAGTTTATGGAAGGCTTACAAAATTCTAATATAGAGCTTTTGGGGAAAAAATTAATTAAAACGTTTATCTATCTTTAAAGTTCTTTAAAGTTTTACCTTTTCTTCTCTTTCATTCAAGAGCTATGCTACAGACCCAAAAAAATCAAAACACCTAACCCCCACTGAAAAAAAAAAAAAAACCTGGAAAGATATTTAGGTAGAAATAATAGGACAAATTTAAATTATACTTTTTAAACATTTTTATTTTATTCTTCTTTTTTAATTAATAAATAATTAAGCAAACTTCTTCATTCACCAGAGCCTTTTCGTTTAAATTTTATAAAATGCAATGGCAGCAAAATAATATTTAAGTAATAGAAGTTTTATAGCTTCTTTGTGCATAAAGAGTAAAATATAGACTTGAAAGATTTCCACTTTTTTCAGTTAACCTACAAGTTCAGAAATAAATTGGTTATTTTCTAAATGTACTGTAGAATTATTTTTATATAGATCACAGTAATTTTGTCAGTTACCACCAAAACAGATAATTTTAAGGAACAATATTCATTATATTTTATTTTGTCATCTATGACTACTATTTCATATGAGTATAAATTTGTGAATATATTACATGTTATTGTTGTGTTCTGCGCATTGTATGGGTTAATTCAATATACCAGACTGTGTATGAGTATTTTTTATGATTGAATAAATATTTGTTTTTCTCAGCATAGGCTGAGACTTTATTGAGCCCTTTTCCAAGGCAGAGTTACTGCATCTTTCACAGTAGATTTCTACAACACCTATTTAAAAAGGGAGGAAAAAAAAATCAGCAGGGAGATATATGTTGCATGTATGTAATGCTTTATGATTTGTTTTTTTTGTAAACTAGGTTGTATTGGGATTTTTTTTGAGAAAATGTTTTGTCTTGACAATTTTCAGAGTGTAAAAGGCTATTTATAAACGTGTCGTGCATACGTACGTGTGGGCACATGTGTAGAGATGAATAAATACATGCAAGTATGAGTAGGTATGTGTATACTTGGGTATTTTTTAGTGGAGAAAATGCCTGTCTTGCAGCCTTCGCTCTCAGAGTTATAGCAGAGACAAACATGTTAATAGTATTGCATGATGCTTAGATGACACAGCAGCGTGCCTTTCTGTAGCTGTTGCACAATAAATAATGTATTAAGTCTTTTAACATCAATGCAAAATGTTTTCAGTTTGTAAATTTTGGAGCAACCAGGTGCTAAAAAGAATTACTCAATTCTGTTTTTATTAGTATTGGTCCAGTTAGTATACAGGGAGAAAAGTACAATTAAAGCTGTTCTGTACCATATGCTGCCCACAGCAACTCAGACAAGGTCAAAGCTAACATTTGTAAGTCAGGACAAATATAAGATCATCTGGAAAATCTCTAGGGGTACATGGCTGTGGACATTGAATAAAGACAGGTAGTAAACACTGGTCAGCTGGATTTTTTTTTCGTTTCTGTTCCTTGCCCTTCTCTTTCCCCTCGCCATCCCCCTAAAAAATGATGAGTTGCAATGTATCAGCCCAAGAGAATTTTCCCTGCTCCACTCCATTGGGTTGGACTGCCAATCTACTGAGCAGTGGTCCCCTGCCAGAAGGCTGTCTTGTCTGCAACAAGCCTTATTGATGCTTTAAAGTGAAGGTTATGTCCATTTCCTTGGGCAAATGAAAGCAACTAGGGATGGGATCAGGTGCTGTATTGGACAGATCTATATTTCTTGAAATGTGAGCACCAAAGAGTAACACACACCCCTTTGCTCAGTGTGTTTGCTTTTATAATCATGTGCGTGTTGAAGTCCATTTGTAGAAATACAACAGTCTGTGTTGGAGGTACAGAAACTGAGAGTACTAGTGTGTTCAGAGAAGAAATAAACAAATGAAAAAGGTAGTGTTATATATACACTACTGCATCTTCCTGTGGTCAATACTGGTGATGGGGGTTCCTTCCACAGCTAGAATAGCCTTCTGAAACACAGGGAACTGGTTAAGAAACAGGCTGATTAGTTTCAGCGTTTCCTTAAAATCTAAATTTAATCAGGAATTTTTGCAGACTTTGTTGTATGCATCCTTTAGTAACAGCACAGTGTGGAGAGTGTGGGGAAGAGACTTTACTTAGCAAATAAAATATGAAAAGAATCTTTAAGTGCTACATATGTATATTTATTTCTGGTGTTGTTCCTGCTGCCTTACCTTCTTTTTCCTCTGCTCTCTGCCTCACACTACAATTTAAAAAACAAAAGAACAGACCAAAAGGTTTCCATATACTGAATTTGGGATTTTTATTAAGTTTGCCTATCACTTTTAAATGTGATGTTAAGATCGTAATTTACTGGGAAAGAAGCTAGGAAGTATTTGTGCTATGTATTGTTGCAGTGGGATTCTGCATTTCAAAAATACCCAAATAGGCATGTATAGCATGCCTAAACTGCATAAACATTTATTTAAGATGGAATTCAGTTCAGCTACTTCAAGGAGTTTGAATTTTATACCATCCTTAAAAATTATGGTTGGATTTGCAGACAAGACTGATGCTCTATTCTCTTAAAGGAGTGTTTTTTCATTCTGGGTGGTGAGAAGAGTTTTTTAAAATGTATGAAGCTTGACACCTAGTACTGGAAACAAAAAGTGTGATTGAGGTTGTGGTATACTGATCTTGTATACTAGGGCTCTTCATTTTATCATGTTGCTCAAATATCAACTAAACAAGAATTGAGGCGGGGGAGGGAGGCAGCTTTTGTCTTGCTATGAAAAGGAGCATGGAAGACTATAGTTACTATTCTACATTCCTGAAGCTTTAGTACATGATCTTGTCAGAAATAGAATAAACATGAAAACAAGTTTCCTTTTCCTAGAGCTGCCTTTCAGTAGAATTAGCTTTTGCCACAAAACCTGCAGATAATACACTGTAAAATTTTGCCACATGTACAAATCATTCATCAGTGCGCACTTGCTCAGTGCATGACTGATGCTGATGGAATGTAGATAGGCTACTTAGTAGAGTTTACAAGCTACAGAATAGGTTATCCATTTCTACTGGTTTCAAAAAATTCTGTCTCTAGCAGCTTGATAAATATTTTCCTGAACTTCCAAGAATTGTTAATAACTAGGCTTAAATGAGGAACATAATTCATAATTCCATAAACAGTATGTGTGATGGGAGCCTTGGTCTTGAGATAGGATGAGCTCATCGGAAGTAAGGTTTGGTTGCTTCATTGCTATTTTTTAATCTGCTTTTAATATTGATATTAAACACTGATAAATATTTAAGAATTTGAAACAGATTACAGGAAAATTGCCTGAGAGGAGGTATGCCAACAGGAGGACTTGTAAGTTTTATATTTATTAAATGCATTTATAGAATGAAACTTGGAAGTTTACTTAGCATAAAATTTGGTAAACCCAGATCTTTGAATTGATGTTCACGTTATCGGCACTTGTATTAGTACATAGAAGCACACTGTGTAATCCTTTGATATGTTTTAGATATATGAGGTCAGTGTAACTTTCATGATAGTGTTCATTACGTATGTTAATCACTGGGGCAGATTTCAGAGCTGGATGATGCATTTTGTTTTGCTTAAACCTGATGTAGTACAAATAATGTCTTCTCAGCTCTGGTCTGAAGTCAGCTCTCACCACTCAAAAAAATATCTTAGTTGTCATCCTGCCTTTCCCACTGGAGAAACATAAACCAGTTCAGAGTGTGGAAGAGACCATTGCGGGTCTCTGACTTGACGTCCTTTACAACTCTCATTTGTCCCACTTCCCTCTGTGGCGGCTACCTACCCTTCAGAAGCAGTGCAGCATTAGCATTGATGTATATTCTAGCACAGCTCCAAAAAAGTCAAACCCTCCACTTGATAAGTCATGTAAAAAAACCCTGGGTTTGGCCTGTGTTTATCGGAAGGGAATTTCCCATTCATAATTGGAGAGTGTTTTGCTTGTCAGCATGGAGACACATCCGATGCCTTCAGGTGCAGTGCGTTTAAGGGGATTAGAAGATGGGCTCCTCTTCTGCCTGCTGGAGACAACCCTCTTCAAGGAGACTGCAGACAGGCTGACCTTTTAACAGTATTCCTTGTCTTAGTGGGAATGTCAGCCAGGAAAAACTGGTTTGATGCCTCCTGGATGTCACCGTTATCAGTTTAATAGCTAAAAGAGGCCATCTTGAGCAGCCACGTCATACTTATAACTGCCTTACTCGGCTGTTGCAGAAGAGAAAGCCCTTTAACTGGGACACAGACCAGGGAGCTTTGGTGCAGCCATGCAAGCCTCTTGTGGGCCAGCAGCCACAGAGCCTATGTTTTGCTGGATAGGAGTCCTAGTGCATTCAGGGCTTTCAGCATGAACAAACTAGTTGTCCTGCCTGATACATGGCTTCCCGACTTAAAAATAAAATTTTGCCCTTTTTTTAAATCAACTCTTCTATTTAAAACCTTTGTATTTTGCATCTCATGGACTTCAAGTTAATCTTAGTAAATCTTGTCCTTTGCTTTTAAATTTTGTTTCTAGTAACACAACATAAAAGTTATGATTAGGTCATTAACCAGAAAAAAACCTGGCGATCATCTGCAGGTGATCAGATGACATCAGAGGCCTGGTTTTAATTTGTGGGTAGTTCTGATTGTAACTAAAAGAGACTTGCTCCTTTTGTGGAATTGGCTGGCTATTTCCCCACATCTGGAGCTAATGAAGTCTTTGAGACCACATCAGTTGTGTTTTGCCGCAAGAACCCTTTGATCTGAAAAATCTAGACTGGCACAAGTGCAGCTTCATAACATTGCAGCTATGTTTTTGCAAGCTATGGTTAAGATACCAAAATAAGCAGAAACTATATAAAGTTATGTGTCTGTGCTAGGACTTTCATGTAGCTGTTTGGAAGGGCCTCTTTTTACGTTAATATAATTTATAACATTTTTATTATGTTAATGGCTTGTACACATGTATCTGTAAATGATACATTTGTAGGAGTTTTTTCGGTTTAATTTCCCTTTTGAGATAATGTTTAATCAGTTTTTATAAATCACCCAATTATGTAAAATCTTAAAATTTCGGTCTGAAGCTTGTGTTTACAAATCTCATTGATAACATTACAGTTCAAAAGAAGTAGAATTCGTCATTGTAGGTGATTTTGCATTTAATCAGTGTACATCTCCATGGCAGTCCTAAATGTCATAAAGATTTGTTTCCACTGCTGTCCTGTGACAGTGATAGATTATCCATCAGCTATAGCATATGCTGTGTTACTCTGCACAACAGAGAACTTGTAAATTAAGCCCAGTTTTGCCTAATATGTTTGCAGTCTTATGAGCGCAAGTATTTACAGTTTGACAGAGTGACATTTCT
This sequence comes from Astur gentilis, assembly GCF_929443795.1. Classification (NCBI taxonomy): domain Eukaryota; kingdom Metazoa; phylum Chordata; class Aves; order Accipitriformes; family Accipitridae; genus Astur; species Astur gentilis. Next base: position 10,245,341 of record NC_064889.1, on the reverse strand, counting down.
GTTACAATATGTCTGAGGCATGGAATATACATGCATTCATCCCATATAGTAAATACATATGTACTGTTAATATTGCTTATAACGTATTGTCATTCTGTCACTCTGGTAAGCATCTCTATTTTACATTTATTCCGTAAACTGAAAATTTGCAAGTAAAATATTCAACAAAAGCTCCCCGTAATGCTTTCTTTCCTAAAAATTTTTCATTTCTGTTGATTAAAAAAAAAAATAAGCATGCAACTAAAAGTTATGTAAGTTTTCCACTCTACTCCTTTCTACCAGGTGCCTTTTTACCTGCAGCTGTTTTCATTACATGGCTCATATTGACAGCTATGCCCTGGCTTGATTTCTTGTGCCCTTGTCCTGATTCCATCATACTGTAGTTTGATAGATTTTATTGAAATTCTGTTGATACAAAACGAGTCTAAGGGAGTGGTAAAGCAGTCCCTCTGATATAAAAGAGTGCTGTCTGCAGGCACATGCCCAGCCATTTGGTCTGACAACAGCAGGCTAGAAAAGCATTTGGGAGTGAGGAGGAGGGGTATTGGTATGCAAATGGAAGCGGGACTTGCCCACTTCACTTTCTGAATATCCGTATCAGAACAGTCACCCTCCGGGAGAACAATGGTTCTCTTTTAGGGAACTTATGTTTTTTTGTTGGCCGGCTTGGTTTTCCTGGCCCTTCTCTTGCTTGGTAAACAACATCCTAGAAAGACAAGAGAGGTTAACGTTGTAGAAACATGCGTGTGCCTGTATTTGTATAGAAAGGGGTAAAAATATTCACTTTTGAATTTTGGGGCGTAGTGCACTTTGCAAGTTACAATATGTAAGCTTTAAAGTTTTAAAATTATTCTTAATATAGGCATTTATTAAGCCTTATGTATTTACAGGTAAGGTGAACAATTAAAAAATGAAAATACCCCATTTTTTACTTTGTAGCAAAAAGATGCTCTGGTTTCAATGTTACATTTTTATATTCTTTGCTACCATATTTGTTAATTTGCCTTTTTTTTTTTTTTTTTTTTTTTTTTAGGATTTTTCTTTTAACATACACTAGTCATATTGCAATACTCAGTATAGTGACCAAAATATTGGTATGAAGAAATAGCATCGCTTAGAACAACTAAAGTTATGGGTAGAGTCCTTGAGTCTGTGAATACTGGCTTTGTTGATTTGATTTATTCCTGAATATGCTTTATATTTCTTTTTAGAGTTACTGCAGTGAAAGACTTCTAATCATTATGTTAATTTGGCATCTTAGATTTTTAACTTAAGAAAATTTGTTGTTTGCATCTTGAGAATAGTCCTTCCAGTGTGGCATTACACTGAAAAAAGAACGATGCTGGTTTTCTTTAATGCTAGACCAGTGTGAAAAGAATTTGCTCGATGTTGCAGTTTTAAGATTATTCCTCAGGACTTGCATTACATATATTTTTGATGACTATACAAAGGCGTGCAAGTTTCTAAATGGATGATAAAACAGTTGCATTAAAATCATTCCATTTGTCACTGGATGTTCTTTTTTTCTTTCTGATTGTTGGGGTGCCAGCTAATTAAATATTCGAACAGGCATACAGCTGTTTTAAAATAAAATTTGTTTGGGGCCTGGTTGTTTTATCTTGCTTTTTTTATCTTGAGCAACAAGTCTGTGCGAGTCATGCACTTAGAAAGCAAAATCAGCATTCAAGCTTTTATCAGGCCACCTGGCTGAGTTGGCACACCAGAAAGTGTGTTGTTAAGATCATTCTACTGTACTTCCTCTGTACTGTGGCAACTTGCTAAAAAGCAAATAAAACAAGGGCAACAAATGCTGCAGCTTGCTACACTGTTCTTTTTTTATGTGTGCTTTCTATCTGTGTCTGTCTGCTGTTACAGGTTTGTTTAATGCAGAACACCCAAATATTACTAACCTGCTTTTATTGCTGTCCAATATTTAGGTGTATGCACCATCCCCGAGTTCTGATGATTTCAACAGAGAATCTCCAAGTTATCCGTCTCCTAAGCCACCAAGCAGTATGTTTGCTAGCACTTTCTTTATGCAAGGTGGGTAAAATGACTTTATATGGGTAGATGTCACTTGTCCTTTGGGTAGAAATCTGCAGTCAGCCACTGTTGTACTGAATGAATGAGGAAGCGTAAAGGTAACATATTGTGTTAGAGCCTATGATTAAGTTTTATATACTTCTAAAACAGATAGATGAAGGGAGCTGTCTGTTGATTTAAAGTTTTTCTCATGACATTAATTGCTGACTGAAATTTAAGGGGATTATACACCAGGCCAGATGGACAGAATCCCCCATCCCTTGATTTGTAGGGGCTTCAGAGCAGCACACTGGAGTGATAGAGAAAAATGAGGTGAGGGCTTCTTGACTGTTCTGGAATTTGACTGTACAATATCAGCTAACAGTCTTAAGTTCTTAAATGCTTCTATATCCAACATGCCAAAAAAAAGGGGGTTGCGTTGAACAAAATGAGAGCAGAATTCATTTCCTCAGCCTCACGTCACATGATTAGCTTGTACTGTAGTCTGATGAGGTTTTGGAGCACATTGAAAGCATAGTTTTTCAGTATGGGAATTTACAGAGCACTTCAGTTTATGCTACAGAAGGAAAACTGCATTGACACATGGGTGTAAGGCTTATGTAATGTAGTCATTTCAGTTACTTAAATCTGTGAAATGATTTTATATTTTTATGGTACTAAGGTATTTTAGACTATAAATTGCTTATTTTGATTAATAGATGTTTTGCACTGTATGTTTATGATGAGCTCTGCTTAGCCAAACTTCTCTCCCTTCCACCCCCCTTTTTATTATTTCTTTCAGTCTGGAATTTTTATCAACCCTCTTGATACAAATCTGGCCTTACTGAAGGTCTGTGTAATTAGCAGAAGTACTTGGTATTTTCTCAGCTGTGGTTGGATTGTATTTCAGCTATAAAGCCTCTGTTGGTTTTTCGGGTTTTTTATAAACATAGCAACAGTGTGGTGGCGTGAAAATGGAAGACGCAGTATAAACAGGTCACCATTTCCCTGCTGATGTTAGTCGGAGTAGCTGAATACTGTATTTTTAAAAATAATTTTGTAGAGGAAAGTAGAACTCAGTGGTCTTCTTCATTAAATGTATTTTTCTTGTTTTCTTTTTTTATTAAAAAAATAATAATTAAAAAAAAGATGGGACCCACAATTCTTCTGACCTCTGGAGTTCATCCAATGGCATGAGCCAGCCCGGCTATGGTGGGATGCTGGGAGGCTCCTCTTCCCACATGTCCCAGTCCGGCAGTTACGGCGGCCTGCACACACATGACCGTTTGGTAAGATATGCAGCACAGATTAATGTATTTGTGATTCTATATGGAGATCTGACTCAAAAGAATTCAATTCTTGTTTGCTGCTCATGTATGTCAGTTAAAAACCCAGTTGTCAGAAATCACAAACTTACTGTATTAGATTTATGTCCTTTTATTTATGTCTGTTGTATCAATAGAAGTCTGTGGCTATATAGTGGTCTGTTCAGAGGATGGATGAGTCCCTTTCTTCAATAAAGAGCTGGGTGCTGTATATTTGGTATCTTAAAATATCAATATTTATTTAAAGCTACTTAATGTCTTATCTCTGTTTTCTCTTCTCTAGAGCTATCCCCCGCATTCAGTCTCACCTACAGATATAAATGCCAGTCTTCCTCCAATGTCTAGCTTCCATCGTGGCAGTACCAGCAGTTCACCTTATGTAGCTGCCTCACACACTCCACCTGTCAATGGATCAGATAATATTCTGGGTAAAAAGTTCTTCCGGCTTTTCTTTAATTTTACAAGAAAATGAAATTTAGGGCTGCATGACACACAAAATTAGTAAGATTTAATTTATGGGATGCTTGTAGATCAGGGACCCTGCACCACTGTGACATTTCTGTCCTCAGTATGGCTGAGATGAGGCAAATTGTTTTGCAGTCAGCTTAAGACTTACTGGTTTATTTGCTTTCACAGCCAAGCCTTTGCTCAGGAGATTGTACCCATCTAACTTAATGGCAATTATCCTTCCATAGTTTAGTATATATACATGTTAATATACATAATTCTGGTTTTGCAGTTTTCAGAGCTGCTGTATCACCAGGGTACTGTGCCGGAGAAAGGCAGGAGGACTGTTTCTTTGCGGAGCTTGATAAACTGCATCGTAAATTCCTCTCTTAACTGATATAGAGATTATTAAGTAGCCAGTATGGTGGCTGGTTTAGTCTCTTCCATGCTTACGTGGAAAGCTTGAAATATAGGTTGATCATCTGTTCCTTGCACATACTTGTGCATCATAAGATACAGCTGTAGAAATTAAATGCTTGTAGATACCCTGTGTCAGTTCAATATGATTTCCGCTTCTTTTTAAGTAAGCGGAATTTAGTTAGTGACTATATTGGCTTTGATTTGGGAACATGTTTTACACTCAGATCTTTAAACAAAACCAAGTTAATGAATCTGCATGGGAAATGCAGGTTGGAAAATCCAAGTTTGCCGGAAACTTGAAACAGCGAGTATTGTATGATTTGGATTTCTGATGTGAATGGCTTACATTCACATTAAATATACTTTTTTGGCATTAGAAGTTGATAATTGGAGAAAGGAGATTCTTTTAAAGGGTCTGTCTTCTGCAGTAAAGCAGATATTTCAGAGGATTCAGGTCTTTCTGTGTTTCCAATTGGCAGGGCTTCAGATCTCCTCTTGGCTTGATGGTGTGTGGAGCAAAAGGGCATGCAAAGCTGCTGACGTGCAACTAAGAGCAGGGGTGACAGAAAGCTTGGTGGATAAGAGCTTTTCAGGGATTTTCTAAAAGATGAGAGTACAACACGGGGAATTAGAGCAGGGGGAGCAAGGAGACATAGAAGGAACTATTCAGTGAATTTGGCTTTAAGAATTAATGAAACGTGCAGCACTTCAGTGATAACCGTTTAGAAATAAGCTGCAATAATATAATTTTCTGATTTTGATTTTCTTTTCACATTTCATTAAAATTAGCCTGTGATCCTAGAAAATAATTTCAGTCTTTCCTCTAACTGCTTTTGCTTGTTGGTCATTAAGTTATCATGGTGATACTGTGTTTGACTTTAAAGAGGAGAGCATCTAAATTTAAATCTAATTGTTTAATTAAATTTTTAAGTATAATGAGAACTGATTCTGTTGACACTAACTTCCTCAGAATATCCGTTTAAAAAGTTGCTCAACTGTATGTGATGAATAAAACAATACAAATAAATAAATTTAAGCTTTAAAAATAAGTGTTGGGTTTGCTTTCCACGTTACAGGAAACAGAGGAAATGGTGCTGGAAGCTCACAGACAGGTGATGCACTTGGAAAGGCATTGGCATCTGTAAGTAGCAGTTAGAATATTCAGATCTGAAAGACATATTTTGATCATTGTATCCATTATTTATGTGTTCATTCATTTTATAATATCAAATCAGGAGTTTTCATGTATGAAGTTACAATAATGTACTATGATACAATGTCATACTAGACAAATGTCTATAAAAAACAAAGTGGAAAATGTTTTTATTTGTAGAAGACTCATTCTGTCATCTTTTTTTTTTTTAGGTGATTGAAAAATTTAGGGCAGATATAGTTTAGAAAGTTGCTTAGACAAAGTAAAAGATAATCATAAAAAGTTTAGGGTTTGGGGTTGGGTTTTTTTTTTCTGTAGTGTTCTAGTTAAAGACAAATATTTTTAACGTTATTCTCAGCAGATCCTGCCTCAAGGTTTAAGATGTTTTCTCAGTAGCCTTATAAAACAGAGAGGTTTTGAATGTTGTGTTGTATAGCTATAATTTATGGAACAGCCTTTAAAATGCTGTATATGCATAAAGTTTAAACTCTTAACTCTTGTTGGAATAATGTAGATAATGTAAAATATTGCAAGTATCTTCAGTCTATAAGCTCTCTTTGCATATGCACACATAGAGCAATTATTTTTGCATTAATACAATCAGATGTACTTTTTATAAAACAGTAATTGATACTGTATAGCAGAAATTTCAGAATTAGGAGTGGTGGCTGGAACACTTTGTATTTCTTGTATGTAGCAAATAGGGAGACTAAGTCTGATTTAAAAGATAGAAATGACTACTTTGCAGCCCCAAAAGACTGTTTCTGGGTTGGATTCTGGATCCCTCACCTCATACCAGTGAATGCAAATGTGCATATTCGTGCAGATCCTGTTACCCTTGCATCCCTCAGAGGGTCATATGTTAAAAGATTACCAGATCTGATAATGTCTGTAATGTCCATATTGGGTAGGAGAACTCTGACCTACTGGCTTTGAGGAGAAAAATGTTGTTCCTGTTGCTTTTGGGGATTCAGCAAGTAGATAACAATTCACAAGTCCAGAGGGCAGTTAACACTCTGTTTTTGTCTGTTTGAGACCTGTCAGAAGAGAACTGGGGTAATTTTTGACTCCCTGAAATAGCAATGCTTACATACTTCAGTCTGTTCATTAGTCTGCAGATGTATTAGGATGTCTGCTGTTCTGCAGCCTGACCAAAATTTCTGTTGTAAGTCTTGACACACTGGCCAGTTAGACCTGCGGGACTCTATGATGTTTTCCACCAATCTCCTTTTTTAAATTACTTTCTCATCCTTTCAGGTATTTTTTCCCAAGTCACTAGCTGAGAAAACCAGGCTGATGTTTTGAGGAAAAACTCTAAATATATTGCAAGTGGAAATGTTTAATCTTAACTGGTGGGTGGGCTCTGGTTGTCATAGAAACTTGTTTCTGTCATCCCATGTTGTTGCTTGGCAGGAGCAGCCAGGTCATTCCATAAATCATTTCTGTCATAGCTGATGGTGATGCATTCCATCTGCTCTATCAGTGCATGCCATAGTCTGCACACTTCAAATCCCTTGCCTCATCCATCTGCTTCCCCTGCACACGCGCGTACCCAGCACACTTGTGCTTGTTGGGCAAGGAGCACCGTTCACGGTTGTGGAGAGGAGGGAGGTGGTCTTTCCTGCAGGTGAAGCTAGTGCACATGAATTCTGATGGCTAGTATACAAAGAATATTTTTCTGTTTGAACAAAGTTTTATTTAAATACTGCGAGTGTCTTGACTTTTTTTTTCCTAAGATGATGCTATATGCTTTTCTGTTAGGATTTTAAATGCTACTGCTGCAACTGTTGAGAGGAATTTCTAGTTCTAAAATTCTGTTGATGTACATCTTGCAATAGGCCTTTCATGTGCGAAACATCAGAGGATACGACATTTGTTCTTCAGTTTAGGTATTAAAGACCCTACAGAATAGTATGTGATTAAACATGTAAGGCCAGATAATACATTTGCAAAGGTTCTTTTATTTTAGGTTTAAGCCTGGATAATTGTGGTCTTAATCTCAGGGTAGGCAAGAAAGAGAATTGCACATGAAAGTATTTACACAAAGTTCCCAAAGCCCTGTGGATTATGCATTAGTTTGGATAATGAACTAGTATAGATAGAAAGAAAAGAAAATCTGGGTATTTGTGCCATTTCTAATGTGTTTCCCTGAACATTTGCCAAACAATAACCCTTTAAGATTGTGCCCATGGAGGGTTATATGGCAGGAGAAACATCTGGTTTATTTCATTGCCTAATGCCAAATCAAAACACTTGGTCTTTAATTTAGAGGAGATCAAACAGGAGGACTGTTTAACTTTGTTGATTATATCAGACCTCTTTGTGATAACTTATGTTTTGATTCCTACCTCAGAACTAGGGTAAAGGCCTTTGTACGGTCTCGATAGTTAAATAGCCACTGGTCCCCTCACAAAAGAAAAGAAAATGTAGGGAAGTTGACTTCTAAAAGTAATTCATGAATTAAGTTTCTTTGTTGCTTTAGACTCAATAACATTAACATAACAAAGCCTGACTGAAATGTACACTGTAGTGTTTAAAAAATTGGACTAACAGCTCCGAGGTTTGGCTCTGCAGGCTCTCAATTGTGCAGCTTTTGTCTAAGAGCCTTTTCATTAGATCCTGGCATATTGGCACCCCGCTGATTGGAATGGACCATGACTGATAGGAGGAGGAGTCTCATTTGTTGCAGTAAAATGAGTCATGTTACCGTTTAAGCCTGGCAGAAGGTGTCAGGGTTGTTCATCATTGGTCATTTAACAGCACAGTGGCCAGGGACTGCATGCAGAATGAATTCTGACCCTGTATTTTAGTTGTGGCTTTGGTATTAATGTAGGTTTTCTCTCTTAAAATATAGCAAAATAAAATCAGCAGGTAGAGCATTGGAAAACGACCAGTTTCAAAGGAGACTTCATCACCTTTGTTCTGACATAATTTTAATTTTCTATATCTTATCTGTCTGGAGCTCTATACAGTTCCCATACTGACACGCAAGATTCATTTTTATGCTGATGTACAATGCATGAATTTCCTACAATGGTCTCAGGCAGTTTGTTCTTTTAAATATATTTGCTTTCTAGCATGTATGAAAAAGAAGAGGTATTTTCATTACGAAACTGGTGGTCTTTTCTAATGAAAAAGTATGATAGACCACGAAGGAGCATGTGGTCTATTGGATCCTGGTTTTGTCAGTTCAAAAAATAAAATGTGCAACTTAACTAAGTCCTAGTTTATTGTCAGCTAAATACTGAAATGTTTTATTGTCTGTGTGAAGAGACAGCAACCACACTGCCATTAAAGATTTTTTTAACTGCCATCTGATGACTAACAAATCCTGGTCTCTGCTCAAGGAAAACAGGTTTGAACTGATGACCTGTAAGAATATCTTCTGAAAGTCTGTCATCAGTCTCTAAACCTATTCAATTGCCTTCACAAAATGAATTTTCCAAGAATCTTGAAAACTTAAATTTTAATTAAAGCTTTAAGCATTATGTCTTTAGTTTTTATCAAGACTTTTTAATTACATTAATAGAAAGGAATGAATTGTTGCAAGTTGAGGTTTAGTATCTCAAGGGAGCAACTGATAGAGAAATACGAGAGAAAAATTGTATGTGCTGCAATACATAGCAAGGGCAACAAATTTCAGATGGTATTTGTTCAGTAGGTACCAGTCGTAACTAGAGCTGAATGTGTCCTTGGTATTTTCTCTTCTGAAGGATTAATTTTTAGAAGATAACATGTGTTGACTGCTAAAATCTTTTCTCTCTCTAATGTTTGGGAAGTCATTATTCTGCATTTTCCTGAAGTTTTGTTTAATTATCTTTGTACTGTTAACTCTTACGTATATTGTTCTCCTTCAGTGATAAAAAGGCTGTAATTTTTGCTGCTGTTAAAGTAGAAGGAAGATCAGTTATACTTGTGTTGCTATCAAATACAGGCTGTGCTTATTTTGACAGCTGCTTGAAAATGAAAGTTCTCTGGACATTTTTAGAGCCTTGAGTGTAATAAAGTAGAGCTGTGATTGAAGGATCAAATTGGTTTTTTTAATCAACCCAGCATCAAGAGTGACAATTAAAAGCATGAAAAGGAATCCTAATAGCTATGGTTTTTACTGTGTATTATGACATGTATTGATATACAATCTCTTTTGTCTGTTGTTAGATTTATTCTCCTGATCATACCAGCAGTAGTTTTCCATCGAATCCGTCAACACCAGTTGGATCACCTTCGCCTCTTACAGGTAGAGTAACAAACAGTTGTTTGTTGTTTTGAAAACATCAGTGAAATCAGCAGTAGCTTCCTTGCATAATTACTTCTGTATTTTGTTTTTCCGTTGTACTATGCCCAGGTTTATAAATCCAGATTCTTAAGTATTTTGTTACAAACATTCACTTAAATCCTGGCAACTGGCTTTGAAAATTAGCTTATTAAAATAATCTTTTAAAACATTGAATGAGCATATACTGTCACAGCTATGAAGAGATCTGTAAAAATCTGTACCATTGGAGAGAAATAAGAGTGATTTGGTTGTTGGCGTTTTTTAAAGCTATATGTTAAAACTCTGTGGCAGCTTTTAGGGATGAACAGCAGGTGTGTGTTCCCTCTAATGAAAATATAGTAAGCTGTAGAGACTATCCAGTTTTTACACAGGATAGCTTTTCATTCATATCTTCCATGAATGCTTTCATTCTATGGGAGAAGAACTTCTGGCATTTTTCAAAATAAATGCTCTGTATTGCAGCCACCTCTGTCACCTGTGTTTTGTGTGTTTGTAGTGTGAATGTGGGAAGAAGCATTCCAGTGTGGAGAAGAACTGTGGGCAGCTGCCTACAGCTATTAGTGGGTAGTGCAGCTTTCACAGACACTGTGGCCTCAGCTGTCTAGTAAAAGTTGAACAGCTGTTCTCCATATAGAGAGGACTGTGAAAGCTCCATTGACTTAAATTTGTTGTTTAACAAAGAACTAGAATTACAAGCAAGATGATGTAACTTTAACCCTGTTCTTTCCTATAGTACAATTTGTTAAATTATTTAATGTTTATACAACAGTCTGTTTTCCCATTCTCTGTTATTTAATATATCACTGCAGGCTCTTGGCTGTTGGTCACTTTTTTGCAAGAGTGTTTTGCTTTTTATAAAAAAAACCAAAAAAAACCCAAAAAAACAAACAAAAAACCCAAAAAAACTTATAGTGAAAGGTGTACAGAATGACCACAGCTGAATGCTTTTGTAATCCAGGTGAATAAATTAGTAAAGTTATTGCATGCAGAATGCAGTCATATACATATGTATGTGAATATGCATATCTATATACACAATGTCACTCAGTAAACTTTCATCATTCATACTTCACTCATGTTTAATGGACACTGTTCTGGTTTTCTGTGGACTTAACAGATTAATGAATATCTGACATGGCATACCTGAGCAGCTGCTTGGAGCATTTTTTTTCTATAACTGAAAAATCCATGTTGAATTGAGTAATGATGGAATTAATGGGATTTTTTATTTAGTGATTACAGTCGACAAAGAATGTTTTGTATATCCTTGTTGTACTGAAAAGGCAGATCAGACCAGAAAATTATTATTATTTTCTTTTTAACATTAAAGCAAATACTGAAAATATTTTGTGGCTGGAAGAAGTTCTGACATTTCAAAGTATTTAAAGTTTTAAAGATCACAGTTGGAGTTCCATGATTAGATACCACAGCTAATTTTGTAAGCATGCTAGCTAATTTCTTGTTTTAGAATACACATTTGAGGTCCCTAAAATTGAGGTTTTCCCTTTGCTGTTGATGCCTTTGTCTGTTGGAACCCGTATCAAGTGTAAAACTCTCCAAAATTTGCGCTTTGATTTGTGTTCCTTATTCTGGATTCTGATGGCTAAGACAGTAGTAGATACAAGCAAATCATACTGAAATCCTTCTCAGGCGCGAACTTAGCATCTGCTTTACAATTACACCCTCCCACCCCACCCCCTTTAATTCCAGTGATACAGAATCTATCAAGCCTTTGGTAAATTGCTCCAGTGGTTAATTACCTTCATTTATGAATCTGGACTTTTATCTTTATTCCCAGATGAGTCACTAAGAACACAGTGAAGCACAATGTAAAGTAATTACTACTATATTTATTGCTATTTATACTCCTGGTAGCCATTTTCTGTCCTGACCCAAAAAGTTATTGCAGATAAAACAAATGTTTTATGTATACTGAAATAATATATTTTTGAGCATTTTAGCCTTCATTGTGATTTTCCTCCTTTGCAGTTAATTCTTTGTTTATTTAGCATTCTTATTATTATAGATGTGACTACATCATAATTTACTTATCCTTTAATTGTAAATTACAGTAAGAGCGTTTTATTTGCCATTTAAAGCATTGAGAGATAATAACTTCATGACACACTGAAGTATATAAGCTCATGTTTGACTATTTGGCTGTTGTATTACTGAACAAGGACTAATGAAATTTTTTTAGTAATTTAAGTAAAAGCTTTGAGAACAACATGATGAAAACACCCAAGTATTATGAGACAAAAGTGTGTGTTTCATCTTCCCTGCCCTCATTTAATTTCTAATTTTACATAAATGTGCCCAGCGCTTAGCTTTCTTCATAGTTTTAATGATTCTGTATATGTATGTGAAGTTTATATATGGATCTGAATGGTGGGAGCCTTGGTATTTTAAGAATCCTAGTCCCAGGATCAGAGGTATTCATAGGATTTGGTTGGTTCTGAAGATGCAAAACCAGCCCTCTGCTGACTCTGATGCGTGTGTTTGAAAGGGGAGCCAGAGGATTAGTGTTGGGGAGACTCTGAGAGTAAGAACAATACTACAGTGATTACTATCGATGACCCCTGTAAATCCTAACACTTGCCTGGCTTATTTGGTTTTTCATGCTGCTACGTTGGTGTTGCACTAAAAGCTGCAGTTGTTAATTGCAGGGCTTGTGGTGCCAGGATGCTTTTTAACATAATTGGTGGATTTCATGCACAAACTTCTAGGAGGGGGAGTGGAATGAGGAAAGCAGGAAATCAGTGCCATCTGGCAACCTGCACAGACATGGAGACAGAGTACGCCAACCGCTCAGAAAGAGCTCTAGCATTACTAGAGGTGTGACTAAAAACTGCAGGTTGCAGAGTTAGGTTGTTCCGTTTGAGAGGAGGAGTTGAGTATTCCCTCCCCCCTTTTCATTTCCTTTGTGAGAAGTCCTACTCAGAGTTTTGTTCTGGGCTTACATTAAGGAAATAGTACCTTTTTCCATTTAAAAAAAATATGAGACTCATCAGACTAGATGCCCAGGCATTGAGTCTGTTTGCTTTCTTTTCTTAACTGGTTGCCTTTCTGCTTAATATTCAGCTGATGCTTTATTGTAGGAAGTAGTACACTCAATCCTGTTAGTAGTGAGCACTCATTAAGGCCTTGACTTTGGTCTTGTCTCTAAACGTGGAGTTTTAACTGGATAAAAATTTGAACATTACACTGAGCTAAAATATTCTAAAGTTGTTTCATTAATGCTTTGCATAAATAAGTGGGACTCCAAGCATTATTCCCAAGTTCAGCAATGACAGTCATGCAGAGGGAGACTACAGATCCAGACCCAGAGTAGCTCTGTGAAGTGAAAATTGGTAATTATAAACTTACTCACTGATGCCGTTACATTTTAAAAGAGAATTCCAGCACAGTTATGGCAGCTCTGGGCTTTTATGAAATTGGAGATGTTTTTTGTTTGTTTGTTTTGTTTTGTTTTGTGTTTTTTTTTCTAATTAGAAAGGAAATATTTAGGTATTTTAATGGCTATGCAAGCTGTACTCTTTTTGTTAAATAAAACCCCTTCTTTAAAAGGTAACTACTTGCAGCTTTCTGAACAAAGGAACTGTAATGTTATTAAACCTTTTCCCAGTTTTCCAGACATACAGCTCTGGCTGTTATTGGAAGAACAAGCCCACAGGCTCTTCCTTTAATGAGCTGCTTTGGATTGTATGTCCATAATTTATTAATGTAGTTGCTTTATTATTACATTTGTATGGCTGAAAGGAAGCTGTCTCTAATGGCCATAGAATTTCATGTAGTATCTTTATAAAAGATGCATTATTAGTTGGTGAGAAAAATACATGTTGTACTACTTCAGGCTTTGTTTTAAAAGTACTGCTTTATTAGTTATTGCATTTCACATTTAATTATTTTTAAATTTTACATGGTAATTAGGTATATTTATGTCAGGTTAGAATGGATATGTATTTGAATTTGCAGTGTATAGGTAACATGGATATAATTGTCGAGTTGTTGCACAGTCAGTGATTCTTTAGCTGCCAGTCTACCTTAAATATATCTGAAATAAGAAATGCAAATAACTTGGGTATATTTTTACTCTTCTAAACTTGGAATGCATTATAACCTAAAATGGTATAGTGTAGAACTAGACAAGATAAAGAAAGCTTTTAGATCTAGTTTCAGGTTTTCTTGTTTAGTAGAGCAGTGTTATAAAAATGGTTTTCCAGTTATCCTTAATTCAGTGTCTATTTTTCTTTAAATACTTTTGTTGTATATTTTGACAATATTAAAGATATGCCTACATATATTGAATGTAATCTGAAGAAGAAAGAATTCAGCAATCTTTTTATCGTGACACTGGCAGAAGGCAGGTATTTCAGATACAGTGTGTGTGTGTTTAGTCCACTTTTTTTATGTTGAAGTACTTTGAAGATGTCACTGCTTTGTCATCAATAATGTGTCTAACTCTGTAGATGCTAGGATATAAAAATTATCCCTCAATAAGGCAGAATGAAGGAATCTGTCCTCCTTTGTATACCCATATGTTAGCTTACCTTTAAGCAGAATATGTTGATTTTAATTATGTTGAGAAATACTGTGTCTCTGCTTCCCACTTATGCTGCATAAATTTGTGCGTTAACCTAGACAATTTTGACAGGTGCCAGTCAGTGGTCTAGGAGTGGAGGACAAGCCCCCTCATCTCCAAACTATGAAAACTCTCTACACTCCTTGGTAAGAATTGTTGAAAGCAACATAGTACTTTTTACTTAAGAGTTGAAGGCTTGGTTTTGTATAAATCCTGCATATCATTAAAAGAAACAGTAGGATAGCATTACAAATGAATTCTTTGCTAACAAATGGCCTGTTCAGTTGAACAATATAAGACGTGCAGGGTGTGTCTTTCACCATCTGTTCCTTGGGCATCAGGCTTCTGTGCTTTGGACAGCTGGTGCTAAAGCACTGTTATGAGATTCTGGTACCTTTTCACAAATCCATAGCTAATTCTTATCTAAAGTTCAGTCTGGAGAAAAGATAAAGACTTCATGCCTTCGTATTTACTTGTCCTTCCCCCTTTCTCCCTGAAATGGTAGTCTCTTGGGCCTGTTTTCATTACACTGTCATTAAGGTACTAATATATTTTATTTGTAATTACTGTTTGTTATTGGGGAATGTTCATTTAGTAATTAATGAAACATTTTACAGAAAAACACACAGGAAATAATCTACAGCATTGTAAATTTTCTTTTGAAGATTCAGCAGAGGATTTACTAGCTTCATTCTTAAATTTCTGATCCAGCATCGGGAAGGAAAGGGGAAAAATTTGAGGGAATGTTTTGATTACTTGTTAATATTTCTAGTTTCCCCAGATGTAATTTCTTTTTTTCTGGCTAACAAGAATAAATATAAGCTAAATCAGTTTTCTTTTCTTCAATATTTTTGCAATTAAATATAATCAATACGTACATCTTAGAATCCTAACATAACTGCAGTGTTAAATATTAGCCTTTTCTTATCTTAATATAATCGGATCTCTGTTGCATTAACTTGACTAACAATTTATTGCTGACAAGCACATCAGCTGTTTCCTCACCTCTTTTTTTGAATTAATCTTAACCTGTGCTTTGCTTCCTGTTCTGTCTTGACTTTGCCAGAAAAATCGAGTTGAACAGCAACTTCACGAGCATTTGCAAGATGCAATGTCCTTCTTAAAGGATGTCTGTGAGGTACTATTTCACTTTAGATGGTGCCTTTTTCTGTTTCAATTAATGCTTCCTTCAGATTCCCCATTAAAAACTTAAATTAGCATATGACCCATCTTTTTACTCCAGCATTCTGCTAAGTCAGTTTCTAGAGAGCTGCAATGTCAGAATTGGTTTTGCTTTGGGGTTTTTTTGGTCTTTTTTAAAAATGAAAGTAATTTTAAGACAGACTTTTCTGCAGTAACATACAGAACTTGCTTTTATTTCTGAAATATCTCATCTGTTCAAAGACCCATTTTAGAAAATGCTAACTTAAAGTTTTGTCCAGTTTTTTTTTTGTAATGCAGGTGCTCAAAAAGCTACTGCCTCTCTTAATTGTTACCAATGTGGTGAGGCTGATTTTATAATCATTCTTTCTCATCCTGTATTAGATAGCTTATTTTGTAGCACTTCCTTTTTTCTTTTTCATGCCATGTAATAGAAGCTGAGTAACATTAACCTTATAATAAGCTTCACTTTAAATGCTGCCACCTATTTGTGGAACGAATGCTATCTCAAGCAATTATCTCGAGATATCTTTGCTTTTTCCTGTTTGTAGTGCTGGTAAGGTGCTTTCAAAGTCTTTTGATACCACATTTCATCTTCTATCTTTAATACCTCGGAGGTAGAAACTGTTTTGGCATAATGAGTCCACAGATTTATTCAGTAATGGCCGTTACTGTCCCTCTTAATTCCCAACAGCAGTCTCGAATGGAGGATCGCTTGGACAGACTTGATGATGCCATTCATGTGCTACGAAATCATGCTGTGGGGCCTTCAACAAGCCTATCAGGTGGCCATGGAGATATCCATAGTTTACTGGGACCATCCCACAATGGGCCAATTGGAAGCCTGAACTCAAATTACGGAGCATCTAGCCTTGTAACAAGCAACAGACAAGCATCAATGGTAATGGTATTTTTTAAAGATTTATATACTTCTGCAAAGCAATTACAGCTGCTGTATTTAAATTATCATAGAGCCTATTGAGTTAAAACTGGACTGTAAGACTAATATTTATCAGGAAGAAACTTCTGTGGATTCTTGTGGAGGAAAAGATGGCAGACAGCTTGCACCTGCTCTGGGTTTCCAAGTAGAGGGTTGGATTGGGAGTGGGCAGAAATGAGGGGGAGGAGAATGATGGGAAAACTTAGACTTTGGCCCGGTCAGTGGCCCATAAAATCCTGCTGTGACCATATGCAGAAAGCTGAAACTTTCTGCTGAGAGCATTTCAGCTTATACATGCATTTTTTCCAGATGTGTAATAATTGGCAGAACAGTTTTCTCCTTGAAATAGTGAATAGGGAGATTGAATGGGAAAAGCAGTCAAGAAGGACTGAATTTCAAGTGTTCTGGTCTGGAAAAGCTGTTTATTGTAAATTGGAACTAGTCTTCAATAGCAGATGCTGGCAGAAGACTGGGAGGAAGCTGTTGGAATGTGGAACCATAGTGTGCGCAGGCTCAAAATTTAAACTTCTTTTTCTAAATGAAAAGGAGTTTAAGCACAGCTGTAGTGTAAGTAACAATGAAGAGGCAACAACTTTTAGATTAATCCCCAAGAAAAGTGAAATAATTCAATCCATCTCTTTTAGTTTCTTTAAAAATGTGAACTGTTCTGAAAAAATATAGTCGAGCTTTTCATAGATCGGAAATATGTTAAAAGCATTATACAGCAAACGAAATCTATTTGTAGCATTGCTTACTTCCCTTTCTCTTCCTTTTCATTCCTCCCTTCTCAAAAATGCTTAAAGGAAAAAGAGCTTTTTAAAGCATGCTTATTTTAGTGGTGCCATGTGTTTGCATGTTTACAGCGTAATTTTAAAGACCAGTTACATGCTGTGAAATTTTCTGTTATAAAACAGATTCACAGCTGGGTACTGTGTGATCAAGGCAAAATTTCACCTATCATCAAAATAATTAGGTACCCCAATTGCTGAAGGGTTTTTATTCTATAAAAAGAATTAGTTCCAGGCTCTCCCATTCGCACGTCACACATCCATTTATATTAATTTCAGAATCACTGCAGTAAACATCAAAAAGAACTGATTACTTTCTGTAAGTTGCGTGTGTTTGGGGGCTTTTGGAGAGGGGGGTACTTTCCAAATGCATATCCAGCTTTAGGTTTCTATACCAGTTCACAGTTACTTTTAGTAATTAAGGAAGTGATGCTAAAATTCTCCAGAATTTTTTCTTAATACTGCTTCATATTTAATATTTAAAGAATGTTGTTAAGGGGAAAGTTCTACAGTGTTCTGGGGTAGACTGACATTTTGTCATATAAAAGAAAATTTTTTTCACTAAGTCTTAATGATGTGGGGTAAAGCAAGTGAAACTGCAGTTACAAACTTGTTCTCTGACTTGTAGAACCTTCTGATACTGTTAAGCCAGATATAGTCAAGTACAGATAGTCCCAAAATGTGTATAAAAATCTGTTTCTTTTAAACTAAGATGTGATTAATACTTTATCAACTTAGTTTTGATTAAAATAGGTGACAGTGGAAAATTACTCTCCAAAATGGAATAAAGATTCCTCAGTCTGTTGTAGTTTGATGTAGTTGTGTAACTTAAATGTAATATAGACTTGATGTATCATCGAGTCTATAGTTGATTGATCTGTAGTTTTGATTGAAGGATGCTTGCTGTCTGTTAGAAATAAACTTCGATTAGGAAAATGAAAAAAAAAAAAAGATTTGCTTTTATATTTCATCCTCACTGGGTGAAACAAGCTTGCAGATCAGTTTTGGCTTGAAAAGCGAGTCAGCTAAAGAATTTCTTGGCTTAACCTTAATTTTGTTACATCAGAATAATTGGCTCCAACAGAAGGCATCCTGTCATGGCCTTGCCCAGTCCCCAAAGAGTGCCCTTTGACATCGTTTGCAATTGCAGGAACTCAGCATGACTTAGGATGGAGTCCTTAAATACATACAGTGAAGAGCTGGCTGTAGTGGAAACTGAGTGGTTTATTAGTGATGACTGCATTTCAGTAATGCCCCCCAAGTATGAAGTGTAATTCTTACAGTATTCAGTATCTATCAATTTCAAACTATACTTATTTACTATTTGTTTTTCCCAAAATAGTAAATGTAGGAGAGCAGAGAATTTGACACACAACCTGAACTATAAGGTCTAGACCTCATTCAGGTGTTAAATGCTGCTTTACTTTAGAGGACCTCCAGGAAATTTTAAGAAAATAATGAGTATTGGCTAACGTAGTGAGAAATGTCAGCATTGGTAAGGGTGTTTCCCTATTTTGTTTTGACATGGTCAGAAGGTTTTTTTGATAAAGAAATAGTCATTGGGATTCAGCACTAAAGGAAACTTCCTTGTCGGGAGGGGGGGGTGGGTCGTCTTTATACAAAACATTTTTGTTCTTTAGGAAAAAAAATAGAAAAAAAATTAAATTTCATTTCCCTTGAAGAAGATGATCTTGGCAGAAGGAGCTAGGAAATGAGTAATTTAACTCCTTTTTATGTAATTAGTGTAACCAGACATGGGTTTATTTTAACATTTGCTTAATTTTTGAGCCAGATTTATTTTAAAACTCTAGTTGACTTCATTTCCTGCTCACTCTGAATGGTCTTGTGTTCTTTTTAACTGGGTTGGCTATTAGACTTATTCAAATAGATTTTTAATATCTCAAACTCATCAAATATTTGCTAAGTGGCCTTTGAAGTTGATTTGTATTTTATTTCATGTATTATTGAAAAGTTAAGAAGTAATACTCTTTTTGTTCTTATTCAAGCTGCTTTTTATTTGTCATTGTAATACAATGGAAAAAGAACAGCCTGAATTGATTAAAAATAAATAAATAAAAGGCCTGGAAACTCAGTTAAGGATGAAACTCAATCCTTAAGTCACAGGGTTTTTTCCAGGTATAACAGAAATCTAAGAAAATCGGTGATGTCCCTTTTTCTACCCTGTGTCTGCTCTAAGTATGAAAGCATGAAAGGGACAGTTCAGGCTGCTTTGCCAACACCAACCTCTGCTCTTGCTCAAAGCCCTTCCAGTATTAGCATTTCTCTTGCAGAGATTGTTCCCACTGAACAACTTAGAGCTGCCTGAAGTGTAAAAATCTTGATTCCAAAGCTCTTTTCGTTGTCTGAATTATGCTTACCTTAGTTAAGATGAGTTAGTTAATGACCATGGCCAAACTGACCAGCTAGTATGGCTTGAAAAGTGCATGTATTTTTAAATATGCTTAGATAAGTCCTATAGCACATAACGAACAAAGACTGATAGTTTTTTTTCTTTCCAGTTTTCAAAAGGTTTTGTTGCTAAGAGTTCAAAATTAATAATCAACTTGAAGCGTGAGACGCAGAACCAATGTTAACAGGACAAAGGTTGTCCTTTCCCCATGTGTCACTCTCGGTTCTCCTACATGCAGCAGTGTGTCATCAGTTGCCATGATTTGTCTAGTTTTTATTCAGTTGTCAAAAATACTTCACTGGCTTTCTGGTTTCAGATCCCAAATGTTACCACTTAAATCAACTTAACTGAATAAGTTCTGCACTTTTTTTTTTTTAAAGTTGCAAGTCTGTGTGTGGCTGCAGGTTGTCCTGTGTGCAAGTCTTTCTTGAAATGTGTAAAAATAAATACAGTTCACCTGGTTGAATTACAACAACTTACGGTCTTACATACAAAGTCTTTCTCAAACTGTGATTCTACTGAGCTGTAACTTGTTTGATTTGTTGAGAATCCTAAGTACGTGTTAGGTTGTCATTATGTAGAGAAAAATACACAAAGGTGAGCAATTTAAGTATGTTTTTAAAAAAACGCGGTGTCTGTGCTGATTGCTTCTTGGATTTTTCTGAAATATTTTGCCTGTGCAACTGAAAACCTTAGTTCTATGCTGTGTGTGATAGACTCCAGGCTTTCCACTTGTCTTCCATTTTGTATGCCTGAGGAGTGTTTAGGGTTTACCTAAGAGGGACCATCGGAACAAGGCTAAATGAGCCCACGAGAGAACGAATCCACGCCAGGCGTGTTTGCTGGTACAGTTAGACCCTGCGGGTCGTTATTGGCGGCACCCCGGCATTGGAACGGGCCGGGTTTTCACCAGGCGCACCCCGAGAGCCGTCCCGGGGGAGAGGCCAAGCGGCGGGGGGGGGGGGCGGGGCCTTGGGGGTGCCCAGCTGTATGCTAATACGGGCAGCGCGCCCCGCCCCGCCCCGCGCAGCTGGCGCGCCCGGCCGCCGCGGCGGGTGCCCCGGGCCGGGGGGGTGGGGGCGGGCAGCGGGGAAGCGGAATTGGCCGGGAAACGAGAGAAACACTTGTGGGAGGAATCGGGTTACAAAGGGAGTTCTGCGAACGTCATTATGCTGAAATAGTCCAGACCGCGGCTGCCGGCTCCTACCCCCGCCCGGGCCGGGCGGCACCGCTTCTGCGAATGCTCCGCAGATATTTCACAAGTATGTTTATACCGGGGATGTTTATAGCGAAGAGTGCCCGGACGCCCAAGAGAGAGCCCGAGGAGAAGCTGTGGAGCTGCAAGGTCGTCACCACCCTGGGAGCTGGACGTGGGCTGCCCTGGTCACCCTTAGCGCTAGGAGATGATCTGACTGAGGGTCACTTCTAAATAATAGTAATAAGACATGTTTCAAGCTCATTTGTTCAGAAGGCGGCGGAGCTGATGCTATGAAATGCCTTTCAGAAGACTTAAAGGGAGCCCAAGGTTGCACTCCATTGAAATGCAGATGGGGGAGCCTGTTTTTCTGTGAAGTGGGAGTCGAGGGAAAGAAAAGCAAACTAAATTTTCTCAACTCGATGTTTAAGATACTAAAGATCCAACTTGGTACCTTGAAGCAGTCACTGATTAAGTTGTGCTTACAGGAAATGGAGCTCTTGCCCTTCCTATCGGATACAGTGACTTTCAGCCAGTCTTTTGGTTTGGGGGTCTTTTTTTGTTTGCCCGTTTGCATTTTCTAGTACGTCATAGATCATAGATAAAAATTCAAGTTGTGGTCAGTTTTGTAACACTTTAGGTCTTTAGATTTCTGCGTAAATATTGTTAATTTAAATTGTATGCTTTGAATTTGTAAGCCTGTTTCAAAGGACTGGAACATGGACTTGAATTCAGTTTTTATTTCTGATCTAGTTTCTACCTTTATCAGAACTGACTTGCTAATCTATCACTTCTAAATTAGCTCTAGATTTGAGAGTTGCCAGCATTCTGGCAGCTACTATGTTTGTACGCAGCTTTAAGAAATTTTTGCCTTTTTTAAGAAGTACAGAGTTTTGGAACAAACCTGGCCCTGAAATGATCAATAGTTTGTAGCTTGAATAAAAGCACCCTCATGTGTTAAGACTAAGCATGACCAGAAGACTAAAATAAAGCATACAACCTGTGGGTCAGAATTAGGGAAAGACTCGGTTTTGGAAGTTCAGTGTGGAGAATGAGTTTCATGTTCCCCTTGTGAAGAGTTTTGTCTCGTAGGCCAAAAGACACAGGCCCCACTCCTGACTCCCAGTGGATTCACGACACTCGCAAGAGCTGACATGACTGTATCCGTAGTAGAAATTCTCACAAACAAAGCCTATTACACACAAAGGAAGATAAAATATACTTTAAATAGCAACAGATATTCGGCAGTATACAAGAGGGGATTTTCTGCAGAACAATAAATACAAATAGCAGCCCGGAATGACCTGATATTAGTTGTGGGTTGGTGGGGGGCGAGGCCCCCCCCCCCTTCCTTGTTCCTGTGTGTTAGCTTACAGGAACGAGTGTATATTAAACAAAGGATAAACTTGCATAAGGGTATTTATCTCTCTCTGGGTAAAACCCATACTAAGACATGAAAGGTAAAAGCTGCATTAATTACTCAAGAGGGATTCAAAGCTCAGCAGTTTACTAGGATTGAAGGATTTATTGAAAAACAGTGGTTCTCATGTGTAACTCCAGGCAATAAACCTATTTAATTAAAGGCTTAATCTTCTAGTTGACATGTTTGCTACTGTTCCATTAAAAAGCTTCATCTGTAGCCAATTTTTGTAACTATACAAATAATAGTAGAATCCTTCATCTTTGTTCAGTTTTTTAACTGTTTAATTGTATTATGTTGCATGTATTATAAATATTTAAAGGACTTTTGTGTCTTTAGGAATCAAAAGCTTTAAATAGTCTGCTTTCCAAATTATTTAAATACAGGCAGTGTGTCTTTACCTCTTCCTTTTTCAAACAAAAGAATATTCCTTTTTTATAGAGGTTTGCATGGATAACAGTATTCAATATTGAGCAGCAGTTTTTTAACAAATTTGCCTCTTCAAGCTAGGTATGCGCACTCATAGCTATCTTAAGTATCATTAATTCAGGTTTATGCAAAATTAGAATCTTTTAAAGACTCTTCATCTCAGTGCTTGCTGCTTAGAAATTTAATCATGATACATTATGAAGGAGCAGATTAGAAAATACTGAGAGAGGTGGTAAGAATAGTTAGATGCCTGGATTATTTTTGTATGATAAGATTTTGTAATGGGACTAAGCTAAATGTATTTAGCTGAGGAAGGAGAAAAATGAGAGGGAATTATTAAAGTGAATAAAATAATATTTTGATATTAGATCCAGTTCTTTCTTAATCCTGCTTCAGCAAACAAGAAGTGAGGAGATGTTATTTATTCGTTTTGTAAATATATGTGTGTATGTATCTGTATACCCGAGTGTAGGGTGGTACACACACCTTTCCCATGTGGTGAAGACTATTATTCCCTGTAATTTTCTTTTAAGGATCAAAACGTTATAAGTACTAGAGTTGATAGCTGTAGTAGTTTAAAGCAATCAAAGGTTAACCAAATCTTACATCCCTCAGGTATAAATCAAGGAGAAAATTCTGTAGTGTTCTGTAGGAAAATAGTGAAAAAAATTTTTGCTAGGCTACTGCATTCTTCCAGACAGGTGTTGGTCCCTGCTTGGAACACAGGTTAATCCAGTATGGCATAATCAAATGGTTTAGTGTAACAGCATCTTTCAACTAAATCTTTTACTGAGCTAGAACTTTAACTTGGGTCTCTAATCCAGTAAATATTTTAAGTCTTTTAAACTTCTATTTTTGGACTGTTTCTTTGAATCATATCTTTAATCAAAATGTTTGCTTTGCTTTGCTTTAGGTTGGGACTCATCGGGAAGAAAGTGTCAGCCTCAACAGCAACCATTCGGTTCTTCCCAGTACAGTTTCTGCTCAGAGCACAGAACTTAATCATAAAACACAAGAAAGCTACAGAGGTAACTTTCCAGCAATATTGAATGCTGAACAGGGCCTGCAATAATCCAGAGCCAATAAGGCTGTAGATCTTGGTGAGCTTGCATCAACACAGGTGATAAGGACATAGATGATGTTGAGAAATAAAAATTAATTATAAATCTTATAAACCACCACTGTTGGAGATTCCTGAAACAACTTTGAGGGCATCCCTGTCTCAGACTTGTCCCAGTATAGTTTCACCAGAAGACTTTGCATTACAGCCACATTTTTCCAGCTTAAGGAGCCATAAGCCGTTTGCAGTACTGCAGCCACTTCCAAGTTGGCCAGGAGGGTTGCAGAGTGAGCTGAGGCCAGATTTCAGGCTAGCCAATAAAAGGAAGTTGTTCCACACAGGTGTTTACAGTTCCTTCAGTTTTTAGCCTAAAGAAGTAAGCTTATTCATTAGCATGCTTGCACCATTTATGGAGGTATATGGTGTACCTCTGGCCTGAGCCCAGGCCTTGATGTCAGTGCAGCTCTGCCCTTAAATTTGCAGCCCAGACGTGAGGTGCAAATTTCCTTACTTCGCTAAATGTCCTTTTGTCTATAACAGTGTTTTTCTTAGATTAATCTGTTACCGATCAAGCTGCTCTATGAATTACGATCCCTTTACAACCCATGACACATGTCCAAGTACAGCAGTGTTACCGGGATTCCTCTTGTTTCTGCAGAGTGTAGTTCCTCCTGTTGTCTTCCCAGACTTCTGCTCGGCTCTGGCCTTCCATCAACAATATCTGCTTGAGATTCTCTTATAAATGTTTCACTCCTGTGATACTCATACTGATCTCTGGTTGCTTGCAGCATTGTCAGGTGGCTTACAGAGCCAGTCTGTGGCTATAGGTCCAACAGAAATCAAGTCTGAACATAAGGAGAAGGATGAAAATATACATGAACCTCCCTCATCGGATGACATGAAATCAGATGATGAGTCCTCCCAGAAGGATATCAAGGTCTCGTCTAGAGGCAGAACAAGGTGGGTTGTTGACATGACCTAGAGAATTTGTGCTTCATTAATGCTCTGTTGCATGTTGTCCTTAAGTTTGATACATTTATTTCAAGGCTTTTGTGTTACCTCAGT
Organism: Astur gentilis; assembly: GCF_929443795.1. Taxonomy (NCBI): domain Eukaryota; kingdom Metazoa; phylum Chordata; class Aves; order Accipitriformes; family Accipitridae; genus Astur; species Astur gentilis. Next base: position 10,220,648 of record NC_064889.1, on the reverse strand, counting down.
GCATATATTAATAGGCAGCTGAAACAGATAAGTAGTTTGCAGTATTTCTATCTATTTAAATACAACAGAGAGGGTTTTCTAGGAAAATCACCTGAGAAGTATGCATTGCCTTACATTGGTGCCTTGCCTAATATCTGCCTGTACGTATACGCAGTGAAAGATGCAGAGGGCCCTGCCCAGCCTTAGAGGATGGGAGAATGTTAGAGATTTGTGATACTTTGTACCTGGCCAGGGCTGCACTTCTAAATGTGAGCCAGTTAGTGATGGAGAGTGGTAGCCTCATGACCCGGAGGCTGGGGTGAGTACGATAGGTAAATATCCTTTTTAAACACTTTGTCCCCTCTCAAGCCACGGACAAAAACCTGGAGCTGACACTGGGTAAAATGCTTCTTGATCTGCCTGACAGGCCTGATACAGGCATTGAAATTTGAGGTAACGGTAAACAATCAGAATTTTGCAACTACAGGCAGCAGACTCTATACCATCACATGTGTCTATGGGCATTTCAGTGTATTAATTTTAGTAGAACAGAGGTTTTGCACACTTTTAGACTGACTTGGACAGTCCTATATTAAAAAAAAAAGGCTATGCAACTTAATATAATAATTTGAAGTGATACAAGAATTCTAAATATAAATGTTTAGGTCTATACTGGGTATTAGAAGAAAAAACAGTTCTAAAATTGGCCAGTAAGGTCCTTAAGAAAACTAAAACTTTTTAATAAGCATGTTAAATTGAAAATTACTTGAATGCCTTTTTATATAAGTTGATATATTGGAAACTAGCAAAAACTGTTTGTTGAAAATGATATATTCTTCACCTGACAAGATGGCTGAGCTACCTCTTAACTATTTGGAATATTTGTCAGTAATTGAGTGAAGTGGTAATTGGGTACAGCTTTGGCTTCAAGGGGCAGTGTGTTGCTGCCAGTTTTCCTAGAGATGTTTACCATCTGTAGACAATAATCTGTAGATATTCTTCAGGCAGAAACCATTTAATGTTTATTTTCAGGAAAAGGCAGGAACAGCAAGAATTACCTTGAATACTTAGAAAGTGTTAAGATATCAATGCTTATCTAAATATACTTCAATATGAAATGGATTAAGTGGGAAGAAGTTTAATTTCATCAACTGAAAATTTTGAACCAGTAGCAGGATCACTTGTTTGAAAATACTGGTGATATTTCAATGTGCTTTTATTTATACTTTCTTGCAGCAGTACTAATGAAGATGAGGATTTAAACCCAGAGCAGAAAATAGAAAGGGAAAAGGAGAGGAGAATGGCAAATAATGCTAGAGAGCGTTTGCGTGTACGAGATATTAATGAGGCATTTAAAGAACTTGGCCGTATGTGTCAGCTTCATCTGAAGAGTGAAAAACCACAGACGAAACTGCTTATTCTTCACCAGGCTGTGGCAGTCATCCTCAGTCTAGAGCAGCAAGTGAGAGGTTAGTAGCCTGTCATCGTGCCGTGGCAGTTTGCATGGTAGCTTTTTTCATGGAACAGTGTTGGTCTCTTGAAATCTTCGCAACTAGATGCACCAGTTACTAAAAGTATGTTTGCTGTTATGTAATGATGTTGAAGTTCTTTAGGAAAAGCAAGAATTACTTTTTAAAAAAAGAAGGGGGGGGGGGGAGGGGGGAGAAAGGGGGGTGAGGTATATACTTTGATTTTTTTTTTTTCCCTGTGCAATTAGCCATCTCTTCACTTATGTTTTCATAGGTAAAATTTACTTCAAGGTAAATTGCTTAATTAAAATATTGACACATCTTGCTTTAAGTTGTACCAGGCACGCGCTTAGTGGTACAGAAGCTTTAGCAAAAATGAGATCTATCTTAAGATGAACGCCACATAATTGAAAGATGAAAATGTAGTGAATTTAACTGCATTTACTTAGATTTTTGCATTTAACATATACTGGGGAGGAGGGAGGAAACCTTCTTCTACTTTAATTGAATCAGGGCTGGTTTTGCATGTATTTTCTGTCCCCGATTCCTTTAAATTTTTCCAGGAAGGAAATAATAGGTCTATGGGTAGGTGCAGAAGGCAGAATTCTTTGTGCAGTTCACTGTCTTAAGGAAAGATAGTTCTAGGAATCATGTTTAGTTCTTCAGCTGTTCCATTCTCATGTGTTGGTGAAGCTACAGCTGACTTTTAACCTCCCTTTAAACTTGTGTCAAAGACATGTTAAAGTTCTGAGGCACCTTGCTTTTAACTTTTGGTCAGCCCTGAATTGGTCAGGCAGTTGGACTAGATGATCATTGTAGGTCCCTTCCAACTAAAATAGTCTACTCTATGTCGCTGACACTTAAATGGATGAGCGTCCCCATGTTTTGCTGTTTTGGGCTAGTGAATAATCATCTTCCTTGGTGTCTCACTGCTGGAAGTGCATCAAGTGACTAGATAAGTCTTTCAGTCATGGGTGATGTCAGTCGTCATATTCACTTAATGCTACATCTTTGAATCACTGATGTCACTGAATGATGCTAATGTTTTATTTTTGTATACTGTGTTTTTATCTCCATTTCTTAATTTGTGCCTTGCATTTTGCACAGGAGATCAAAAGCTTATTGAAAGTGATGAAGCAAATAACTTAACACAAGTTTATGTACTTTGTAGTAAGGATGAGATGTGGTTTTCAGGCAGTTTTACTGACCCAGTTTTTAATAAACGCACTGTCTCCAGTCAGAGTTCTTCCAAGGCATATAGAGAACAAGTTACTCTGCAAATGACACCCCCAGCTAGTGCCATGGTAAAGCCCTATTTTAGCATTTCTGACTTTGATCTTGGTAATTGTTTTGGTCTGAAAATGTTTGCCATAGTCTAGAAGATAAGGTTGAATATTATGAAGAAGTCAGAATAACATTCATCAAGCATAGTTTTTAATGTTTAAAAACCATTAAGTCCATCTCCTTGCTCTCACAGATTCTGTAATCCACAGAAAATTAGTAAAATTGCTTTTGCCTTGGTCAGAGGTTGCTTCTGAACCTTATGTCTCTGGTAGAAATCTTCCTTTAAAGGTACTTAGAGTTAAATTGGACCTGTTCTACAGGTAGTGTAAATTGAGAGCTTTTCCCTCCTCACGTTTACATCTCACCTTTTACTCTCTGTACATGTGAGGAAGCTTATCACAAGCACACCGTGCCTCTTGTGAGAGGCTGTGTTCCCCATTTCCTCTCAAGCGCCTTTCTTTGCACTTGTTCCTGGAAGTGAGTGACCGGAGCTTTCATCAGTGCATTACATGATGGCATAAACAATTTCCCCTCTCTGCTGGCAATGCAGCTTCTCATTTTGTGATTGATGCTATTCAGAATGAAACATTTCAGATTTTAAGCTCTAACTGGAGGCTAGCATTTTTATCTCTGTTTCCTAAGTCATTGTAAATTAACTTCCTCTCAAAGTTGCCACATAATTAAATCTTTAAAACTTCAAGGCAAGTCACGTTTAAACAAAGAAACTGTGATTAAGAAAGGTTAGCAGGTGTTTTGTTGGTTTTTTTTTTTCCAGTAGAATCTTTGGGAGTGCTCATTCTTTGGAAATGCATTAGGAGGCTGTTGCTAATTCTGCTTTCACCCAAGTCATTATCAAGTCCATCCAAAATTGCCTCTATCAGATTAGCTAGCTTCTACCCCTGTAAAATGCAGAGGGGTCAGCAAACTGCAATTACTAGAGGGGCACCTGTGCAGTGCAAGAGAAGGGCTTGTGCTGTCTGCTCAGTTTTGGCAGTCTCCTAACAGTTAAAATTGTATCTGCAATCTTAAACTGCAAAACAGAATTCACTGACAGCTAGAAAAATACCTCCAAATGTTGATTAAATTCAACATGTGCTGGTAAAATGTATTGCACACTTTTTGTGTGTCTTTCTGGCCATTGCATTTTACATCTTTTAAATTTTGATTCATGAAAAACCATTTTGAAGAACAAAAATGGTTGACTTTTAGAAACTGACATTATTTGAAAACTAGACCCAAATCTACATCTATTAAAGCTAATTGGGGAAGTGGAAACATACTGATGGAAATATCTTGATAGCTAGTCCACAGCTGGCTCTTACAAAGTAATGACTTTAATGTGAGAGGAAATAGGTTTTGGGGGGGGAATCCTTCTGCTCTGTGACTGTCATCATTTTTCTTCAATTTAACTGAGATGGGCACAAGATGATTTCACAGACTTGAGGGTGTAAAGAAAACTATGGACTTAAGACATTCTACCTCCCCTGTTCTAACAGCAGGCTAATACTTAAGGTGAAGAAAGAAGCAGTAACTTTACTAAAACTAGTGTGATGTAAGGTTGGTATGACTTCAGCATACCAACAAAACACAGAAATCTCTGGTTTATATTGTAGATTACAGGCAGTTCTTATTTTGCACTTTAGCAACTTGTGGTGACAAGAGAGGCACTTGTTTTAAAGGTTTTTGAAGCTCTGTCTAGGCAGCTAGTAAAGTTTGTTGGTATGGGCTTTTTTGGGTTTGTTTTTTGGGGTATTTTTTTTTAAATACCACTTTAGGAGATGCCTGGTACGATTTGCAGTAGTGCTCGTCTGCAGCTTTAGACGCCTGCATTTTAACACAGGGACATAAATAGTTAGAAGAGGGAAGCTGCATAGCTGTCTTTACTACAGTGGTTAATGTGTCGATATTCCCCCTGGTGTATCAGTGTAATCCCTTTCTGTTACAGAACGAAACCTAAACCCTAAAGCAGCCTGCCTTAAGAGAAGGGAAGAAGAAAAAGTTTCTGCCGTATCGGCAGAGCAGCCAACACCACACCCAGGAAGCCACCCGGGCCTGAGTGAAACTACCAACCCTATGGGTCATATGTGAACACCAGCCAGGTACGTCTCTTGTCTAGAGGGGAATGGCTCTTGCTGCTTTTTATTGGCTAAAATTCAGGAGATCTAGATATGTTTGATCTTAGTTACTGAGCTGCTACTAGCACCAAACTTCCTTATGCTACTAAGTACTTTCATATCTCTAAGCATAAGCAAAAGCATGCAGCTTTGTTCAGTTTTATAATAAAACAAAACCCCAAGAAATTGTTGTTACAGTCTCTTCATTTCCATGCGTTGTTGCCAATGGCTACATCTCTTGGCTCAGGTGGCCTTCTTGGCATGACATCAGAGGAATAGTTAACAGCTTGCTAGATAAGCCAAGCATAATAGAGATGAATTATACATCTTTAAATGGTCTAAATATCACATTAGTTCATTTAAAAATCCATGTATTGTTTCCCAGTGCTGATACAAACACTTAGAGAGACTTCTCATCTCCAAGAGATTTGCTGTCTGGCTTAAGGCCAGTCATTCTAACTCATATTGTTTGCCCAACAGAGATTGCTAACTATCTTAAGTCACAATCTGTATTAGTGAAGGTAGTTAAGATTTAAAAAGTAATGTTTTCAGCTTTGCAAGATAAATCAGTGTTTCCAAAAGCCCCATGTAGGAGTATGAGTCTTTTGGTTTGATTATGGTTGGTTGGTTGGGTTTTTTAAATAACTGAGAAAAAGTTGATTTTGAGAAGAAAAAATTTCTGAGTATTCTGTGTCTTTTAAAACAGTAGAACTGTTGCAACTTTAAAAAAAGAGTAAGAGATTGGGTTCAATGCCCTTACTTTAATCCATAACTACTAAATTTTATGGTTTGGGAGGTTTGTTCTTGTTGTGTATATAGACTGTTTTGCTTCTATTTTAGCTTAAGGTAAAGGCATGCATCTTGCCAGAATGTATCCCATGGAAGTTTATTATTCCCTGGTGTTCCTTAGAAAGCAGCAAAATGGCTTTTAAATGAAGCCTTGAGTCAGCACTTTTTCGCCATCCATTATAGGCAGCTTCTTTCTTCATAAACAAAAAGGGTTTTCTTTTTAGAAAAACAAGGTGCTTTGAATCTCTTTAATTTGTTTTATTTCTTACCAGAGCAATAGGCTATTTCTAACTTGTCAGATAACTCTTGAATTACAGCAGACTTTATGGTCTGTTCTTGCCATATTAATACAATGAACCACTTTCAAAAGTTTGTCATATCTTTGCTTTTTTAATAGCAATAACTTTGTAAGATGACTGAAGTGTGATGTAGACATGAAAAGGCTGTCCAGGCTTGTCAGGTATACGGCAATGCGTACCTTCAACAGCCAGTGATTAAATTCAGTACTATTTCCTGCTTATTTTAGAGAACAAAGTCAAACACAGATCAAAGGTCTAAGATTTGAAGATCATTCTTTCTCCCACATCCAGGGAGTCCAAATAGAATGCTCCTGAGAGTAAAGTGTTCAATGTCATATTCAATATGAGTATCTCTGGGAAGAAGGATTTCAAGGCCTCTCAATGTGATTTTCTTTTGCACTTAACTGACTGAAAATGCCACAGTTTCAATCAGTTCTCTAGTGTTGATATTATGCGCCTTACTGATTCTCTTCCTAATAGCTGTTTCTTCCTCCAAATTTCTTTCCAGAATTCCAGAATTATTGGTAGGATACACAGAAGGTGACCTTTCTTCACAAGGACACAGACAACTAACATTATATGAAGACACAAACCTGACCGGAGAAAACACTTGAAGCAAGAAACCCAAATGCAATCTTATGATCAAAGCTACTGGTCAACACCTGCATCAGGATTGAAGATACAAGAACTTCAGATAGAATTTCAGCCCATAAGATACTCTGAACATATCATTCTGTTGCAAGCAGTGTGTCGCTTCTGCACAATCAGAGACTGTTGTGATCTCTCCACTCATCGTGGAAGTTGCCTTGTGCCTAAACTGAATTGACAAATGCATTGTAACTACAAATTTTATTTATTGTTATGGAACTGTAAAGGTCTACATATAAAGGGAAAAGTTAACATGTTAAAAGCTGATAAAGCTTCAGCTGGATGCCAGCATTTACTAAAGCTGTTCACATTCAGAGAACAAAGCAGTGACAACCGTCGACCCGTAGCATTCCCAGCGTACCTATTAGTGTCTTAAAAAAGGAAAGGAAAAGTCTTTTGTTGTCCTTTCCTCTCCTTTTGCCATATGACTAGTGTTTTCCATGCAATAGGAAACTATTCCTTGGTATAGCTTTTTTTATGTTATTTTTGGTCTCTGGTAATCTGAACAGTTATGGTCATAGTTATCCTTCCATACTGAGCTCCATGCTTCAAGCCAGTGAGAGGCCTCATGAAGGCTGCAGGCAGGAGCAATACTGTGACCATAACATTTCTTGGATTTAAAAAGTGATTTTCATTTTCCCTCAGACTTTCCTCAAACTTTTTTTTTTCCTAATTATAAACAAAACCTTTTTAGGCTTCTAGGCTTCATAGTAAAGCTTGTAACGTGAAGTGTAAATTGGGTGGGGAGAATCTACTTTGTTAGAGTTGCTTTGTTTTCCGAGCAGTAAGTACTACATATAGTACATGTAAAGTGTTAGCTGTACGTAAGCACAAAATGCATTAAAATACAAAGGAGATTTTTTTCAGGCTGTAATTTTGGTGAATAGTGAAATCCTAAATTCACCGTGGCAGGTAGTGTGATGATATAACCACCAGTAAGGTGGGCTTACTTACATAATGGAATATAAGAGCAATGGTCACCAATTTTTCCTTACTGTATACATTAATTATCTTGTCATTTTTGTATGGCTTGTCAGTGGAGAAAAAAAATAGTGTGAATCAAATGCAAACAAATGACCCCCTTCCAAGCCATATTAGCATTAAACCTTTAAATGTTTCTCCACCAGAACAGTGTCCATAAGTATTCCTTTGTCACAGACGTGTTGAAATGGTTGAAGTCCCTTTGAACTTCCATGGAAACTGTCTTCCACTGCAATGACCATGGGAGGAAATTTCCTAAGCCAAGGTTGTCTGAGCTATTGTTTATATAGTGCATCTTTCATTACTGGCAATTGGTTCACACACAAAACAGGAACAAAACAGTAATTTTTATGAAATCATTTCATTTGAAAGAACAAAAGATGGATTGTTAAAATAAACTAATGAATTTAAGCTCATGTTTTGGATGGTTCCTAACAAAACAGTTTGTCGAATTAGTGGACTCATTTCTATTACTTTAATTTGCATATGTCATCAAATAACACCTGATTATATCTGTGGCCTTGTTCTTCATTTCAGTGTTTATCAGCTAAACAAATTTGTTGCTTATGACGTGTGAAAGTGATCACGTGCCACTGCCTGGCCTTTTTCCTTCTAAGCTTGTTGTCTTTTTGGCTATATTAGACTTTGCAGTATGCCCAGAAGCTTTCCTTCATAAAATAGAAAGAAAAAAACATTTGGCTTATTTTTCACTGTAGCTAGTCTTTTATACAATAATCTTGTAAGAAAATTTCTTGAATTCTAAATATTACTCTTTCTAGATTTTTGAAATCGAAAAAGTTTTCAGTAAAAAGTTTCTTACTTTATTTTACTATATTAGGTAGTAAAAATGTAGGGTTATTTACCATAACCTGTTCATTAATATCAGAAATTTACAATAGCATTGTAAGACCATAGTAGGGTTCTAGCATACCGTGTAGTACCTATGGAGTATTGTAAGAGCTAATTGTCCGAGATGAATTGCTTCTCATCTTGTTCTCCAGTTTCCATTGTTGGTTTATTGCAGATTTGTACCCTGTGTCAAATTCCAAGGTATTGCTGATAAACCTTTCCAACCAGCAGCAAGAAGTTCAAAAAAATTTCTGTCAATGTAACAGAAAACACTATGTATATAACATTTATGTAGCAATAAATGTGCCATCTTTTTTTAACATGGTAAATCAGTGAGTTTTTTAAATTTCTCTCTCCTCATAGGTAATGTGTTCCTTGAAAACCACCAGCAAAACCAGCTTCTGCCTTTATCTGAATAAACCCTAACATAAATTCTCAAGGTAGACAGCAGAAGTTGCAGGCACAAGAGGTCTTGTTACTACTCCCTGTGAAGCCAATACAGAAATTCCCAGTGAACTGAGGAGGAGCAGTACCTAACCTGCGTTTGCTGCTGCACAGAAAGTGGATTGTGCAGGCAAATAGCAAACTGGGAGCAGAAACTGATCCCGTAGGCATATGCTTCCTGCTACATCTTGTTCCTTTACTTTGCCTGTCCTTAAGATAGATTTCTAAGATCTAATGCCCTTTTGCGCATTGAAGTTCAGTGCTGAGTTACTTCTGAATTGATTGATGCATCTACATAGGTTTTATGAAAAAAGAGGGGAAAAAAGCATAGCTTAGGCTTGAAAATAAATTTTCACATTTTCCACAATTTTTCTTTCTGCAAGTGCAAACAAAAGAAATGGAAGCATACAATGTCCAAGGCATACACAGTGTATGTTCATGCAATTCCTAGTCCACAACTGTTTAAGCCAAAACCCTCCAGTAACAAGCAGACTTTGTAGAAGCTTGAATTTTTTCAACTCTTCTCTAAAGAAGTATCCTTGGGAAAAGCACATAAAAACCAAAAGCTAATAGAGATACTGTATATATAAAGTTAAGATGTTTAACTGAACATGGTGTATGTCAGTCAGTATGGCTGATGTATACTGCATAGTTTCCAAGTCTTGATACTGTCCTTTGTAACCTTAGAAAATCTCATTATTATGTTGAGATCTAGTTCATGTTGTAAAAGACTTCTCAGCATGCATATACAGGTGAGGTTTTCTCATGTGCCTGCACTTATACCACAGGCAGATCTCTTAACGGGGTCTGGCCAAGTATGGGAGGTGAGACTCTGCCATTTAAGTATGTGTTTTAGTATGTTTTCAGCAGTAGCTGTGGAAGAGGTGCCCTCGTGCCTTCCCCAGCACACATTCTCAATTCTAACTTACTCCAGTAATAATTCTAAATCCAGCCTTTGAGCATCCATCATCGCTCCTCCCCCCTTTTCTGAATGAGACCTATGATAATCTGGCATTTTCCCCTTCCTCATCTTTCCTTTACCATATTTCTGATGTCCTGTTTACATAGACTTTCCAATCACAAGTCCTTCATCTCTTTTTTTTTAACATTTCCTTCTTTTTTCTCCATTTGCTCTTTTTTTGTGTGTGTGGAAGAGATGCATGTTGGGATACCTTTGATAAATGCAGTTCTGCTAGAATGCGCATTTGGAATATTGTAGGAAAGCTTTCCTGTAAATCTAAAGCATTAGTAAAGGCCTAAAATGGACTCAATCTTTTTTCCTCCAGCACTGAGTAGATGCTGTTACAAAGAAGATTCTGGGTTCTTTATATAAGAGTTAACATTCCCCCAAGAATTAATCAGCATTAACGTCTTCCCTGTTTGCATCTGGAAATCATGGCAGAATAAAATAAAATGCAACAGACAACCTAGCTACTGGATGGTAAACTTTGCTTTTTGTTTGTAACACTAGTATGTTATGCTTCTAATATACCTAACCTGCAGATACTAAAATGTCCTGTGAAAGGAAGAAATAATTTGTCCCAATTTTAAAGCCTGGCAGCATTTCAAGAGTGGGGTTCATGAAGGCCCAACAGGAACGAAAAGCAAGCTGACTCTTCCCTGCTCCTGTGCAGACAAGATGTGGCCAGAGAGGCACAGTGCGGCGGACCTAGTTGGGGGCATCACTAACCCAGGGATGGAGGGTTGCATCCCTGGGGAGAGACACAGCCCTGGCTCCCGCCTTCCTTGCTGCTCACCTGCCCAGTGCAGTGAGGGAAAAGTTTCCCAGAAAGTGGGAAAATGGTGCTAACAGGAGACTACTATAATCCTTTCTTCTCTTCCCTTCAGGTCTCTGCTGTCAAAGCGCAGGTAAGTCAGGTGCCGGAGTGTTCTATACTGTTTAACCATCATTCATTTTACTGAAGTTAATCCCACTGTCAGCCTGGATGTCACTGCAAAACACTGAGTTTATTTCCTGGTTAAGACATGAATATACTCTTCAACTGATACTGCAAGCAATCGCATGTGCACATTCAGTATGACTTCAGCTAGTTTAGCTGTTTGATTGCAGTCACCTGGGATTGTTTGTATTGGTCATAAACTGCAAAGACCACGCCTTAGGCTCTGAAACTGCAAATTGTCTGGGCTGTAAACAGAATCCTTTTCTCTCCTAATCCTGACTTTTCAAACGTTTTGATGCAATTAGCAACATCTGTTAAATAAAAACAATTAGAAAAAAAATCTTTAAAAAAAACTATACCAATACCATGAGATAAAAATTTCTCTCAAAATGCTGATCATAACTGATCCCAGAGGGCAGACCTGTTAGAAAGTCAGTGGCTGAGCTAAATATTTGGAATTCTCATTATTTCAGGTAAACTAGAGAAACAAGAATACCAAGGCTGTTTCATTTTCAGGAGAGATCCACTGTATTTTTAACAGTATCACCTAAATGTATACAGACAAAAGGAATTAAATATAAACTATATCGGTGAGAACAGTAACTGCTGCCAACTGATGGAACAGATGAGAACACAATTTACACTATAACTTGAAATTCAGTCTATGTTAGACATAGACCCCAGTAGTCCTGGACTTGAGAAAAGCATGAGCAACCTATGCAGATCCTATAGCTGGAGCTATACTCAAGAATTCAGCTCTTTAAAAAAAAATCCAGGACGAAATTATTCAAAGTAAATGGACATGACACTAAATTCTTGTATAAAATGAACTAACAGTGTCTTGCTAACTTGGTAAAGTGGATTTTTGGCCCTAGTTTCTCACTTGTGCTGAGGCTTTTTTTGTGTCCTCCTTCACTGTATTTTAATGGCTAAGGAAGATTCTTGGAAATGCCAGAACAGACTGATTTACTAGTTTGCAAGATTACTTATTTATATACAGGTAAATGTAAGTGGTTCCTTACGCTTATGGAAGTTCTGACACATGATGTTGCATTAAATGCACATCCTCTCTATCCAGGATGCAAAAAGGAAAAAGAAATGCTTGTGAGGGAATTGTAGAAGGTTAGTCTTTTATATTCAAATACAGCTAAAGAAATTTCATGAACATGAATGAGTCTGTAGCAATTATAAAAAATAAGTTCTCCAAACATGAGGTTATAAACTCATCTGTAGAATGAGATGTCTGAGGAGCAGAGTAGCGCTCCGCATTTTACTCCCCAGCACCCATAAAGGCGCATAGGTGAACTGTATCAGAAGCATTAGCTTAGCACAGAAGCAGAATTAATCACTAGCCCTAGTTTGTGTGTTTGTTGGAAAGACACCAAACAGCCAATTGTTTACTGCACAAACAAAGACACCAAACAGCCAATTGTTTGCTGCACAAACAGATTAGGTGCTCCAGAATACTCCCAAATTATTTTCACTGAGTGCTGAAATAACTGCTTTCAAAATCAGATGAGTTCTTTGGGGCATCTGTGGGCTTGATAGTTACTGTATCAGGCTCATTCACTCAGCCTAGAACCTCAGTGTGCTAGAACGAAAAATCCGCATCTCAAAATACTGAAAACTCACTCTATAGGAGAGAAATCTCCTACATGATAAGGCAGGGGAAATTTTTGGATCATGATTTGCATTGTCATCAGAATGGTCAGTTCACACCTGCAAAAGCTGAAGAGGGTATCGCAATATTTTCTTTTAAAAGTGACAAAGAAAGGAAATGTCTTGCAGATAACACTTCAAGTTCTGTTTGTACAGTACCTAGCAGAAGAGAGCTCACATCTTAATTGACCTGTATGCTACAAAGACATAAATGCTAATGTATCTGATTATGAATATAACAGCTAAAGTACATTAATCGCTAACACTGACTAATTAAGATAAATGCACGCAATATTGATTTTAAGTCGATGGGCTGTGCTTCCAGTTTACCCTTCTAAAAGGGTAACATTTAATTAAATGTGCATTTAATTTGTTTACGTGGTTAATTAATAGCTGAAAGTGTAATAAAGAATGTAAATGCTTATTCTTATCCTAGCATGCAAGAATAGTAAATGTGAGCATCATAAAATGCAAGTATAACAAGACAGCAAGAATGCTAAAAATGAAAAAAAAGTGGCAGCCTACAGAATATGATGGTAGTAACCCAATATAAATTAGTGCCTGTCCTTATCTGTAGGCACCTGGTCAGCATTATCCTGTTACATAGAAGTATAACAAATGTGTCACTAAAACTCTCATTATAAAGTTTTTTGGATATAAATACAGATTTCTGTGAATGAAACAAAAAATGACGTCTGTTAAGCTTCACTGTCTGTTTTTCTGGGATGGCTATTTTGCATATCCAGGATAACCGATGAAAAATAACCACAACCACACACTGGTTACCTCTACTGTTTCTATGACTGTTGACTTCTCAACTGGAAGGCCATGTAAACTGAGCTGCCTGCAGACGCTTCCATAGGTCTTCCTTCCTCCCTTGTCCCTGCCCTGCCCCACCCCACTCCCAGCTTCTGTTGCATGAGATACAGTCACCATATTGTATTTGTTGTAAGCAAGCTTAAAACTTCTAATTTCCAGGTACATGCCTCTGCTAATTAGCTAACAGAATGATTGGCATGGTGCAGGTTTACTGCTCCAGCATGGGTGAGATTCAACAATGCTAAGTCCCTCCCAGCATCCCTTACCTGTGCCACTTCTTACCTGGCCCCTTGCCCATCCTTGAGGGTTTGTCCCTCCAGGCTTACAGTGCTAGGTCTGGTCCTTCTCTTCCCTTCCAGCTGGATGCATGCTGGTTTCTGTTCCTTCCGGGCCCTGTGTTGGGGCTGCCTCATTTAGGTAAAGCAGCAGCTGACTCTTCCTCCTCAGCATGCAGATGAGGGCAGTGGGGACAGGAGAACAGAGAGCGAGTCCTTCTCAGTTCTGGCATGCAGCATTACATTCAACTTGAGGGCTGGAAGGAGTAATTACATGGGAAGTCTCATTCAGTGCAAATCTAATAAGCCTATACTGAACGTATGCTTATTAAACCAGTTTTTAAGGTAATTTTCAATGAAAAGGAACATTTCCTGATACAAGGGCCTACAAACACAGACTTTGTTATCATTCTAATTTGTGAGCAGTAAATCTATGGGCGGTGAAATTCCTCAGTAATAGTAACAAAAAAGGAATATGCACAAAACAGCAGTACTTCTTAATCAAATTATTGGAAAGGCTGGATTATTTTTGCTGAAAATCTTAAAAGATTTCAGCCCAAATTCTTAGGATGGAAAACTTGTTCCCATGGTTAAAACCTGTAAAGTAGTATGCGCTAAAAATAGGAGCTGAAATTGGAAAGCAGCAGGCAACCTTACCCATGGGAAATGTAACCATCTCCAATTGTACAGACAAGAATGCCATGCCAAAACACAAATGAAATGGTTTGGGGTATTTGGGTTGTTCCACTGTTGAACTGTGCAAGTGCATGACCCTCTTACTGACAGCCTTCCTCTCACTCTTTCCTGCTCATGCTCACACTCAGTGAGCTTCATACACCTTGTCATAAATCAGTTCCTAAGCTCTTTGAGGTATCTGCTTCTTTCCTTTTCCCAAATACTGTTCTAAGGCAAAAGATTGACAATAATCTGTTCATTGGAAAAAACATAATTTAGACCACATTTGTTTTAAATTTATTTTATATTATTTTGTAATATTTTAAGCTCCATATGGAATGAGAAGGACATCTGAAAGAATTTTCATCTTAGATCTGAATTGCTGCATTATAACCATATAATTAATCTCTTCTGCAATGTTTGCTACAGTAATTTTTACACACACACCCACCACACAGCCTACTAAAATTCCCTCTGCCCAAGGGCCCTTGATCCCACAAAGACATGTGCACAGTTTATGCATGGGATAGCCCTTCTCATTTCAGTGGGCATACTTCTATACTTCATACTGAGTTTGTATTATTTCTTCACAGGTCAGAAGTCTGATGCTTACCAATCTTTCTGGGTTTTCTACACTACCCAGGGTAGGAATACATGCCACAGAAAGGTCAAATTGTTAATCCACACTGCTTCTTTTTCATTAGAGAACTGGAGACAAAAAATACCAATATAAAGTCCTTCTTTATTTCTCTGTAAGTGAAGCAAAACCAGTGCTTGAGAGCAGGAGGCTGGCTGTGGAAACACAAGTACGTTGCATCTGTGACCATATAAAGTGATTTGGAGACATCTATTTTGCAACAATTGGGAAGAAACTGGGTGGGTGGTGTAGAAGAGGGGGAACTGTGAAGACCAAATGTTTAGCTGTATTCAACTGTAAACAGACTGATAGTCAGTAAACAGTCTCTCTGAAGAGAGTAATTAATAGGCACATGTGAAGAGATGGAAAAGAAGATATAATCCTTCTCCAGCAGACATCAAAGAGCAGGCTGGACAGTGAGAAATTAAGCATACTCTAAGGAGGCCACGCAGCTGTATGTACATTCAGCTAGGAAATGTAATGCCATGTAATGACATTTCCTTCTAGGAAAAGGAGGAGTGAAGGGGTAAGATAGGCAGTGAAAAAGGAGTCCTAAAGTAACAAAGGAAGGAGCAACTTGCTCTGCAAGGAAGGGAGCAGTAGAGAAGCAGGGAGGTCGAAGCAGGTCAGCTCGTTCTGCGGAGGGGTCAAGTTGCAGAGAAGTTTTGCAGGATTAGAAAGAGTGATAAGATAACACAGTAGGTAGCCTCAAAATAAGATAGGGAAACAGAGGAGGAGCTACTGAAATGAATGGTTCTTCATTGTGATTCGCCTGTCTCTTGCTACATCTGAAAGCAGAACCCTGTGGCAGTTGGCCAGTTTGACAGGGAAGGCGGTAAAAATAAATTACATCCTCCGTTTCCAACACAGGCTGAGATGTTTCCAAGAGAATGGGGGAAGGGAACTTATTTGCAGGGAGGAAAGGTACTTACAAGATCCAGAACTCATTGTCTGTTCTCTATAAATTGGTGTCACAACTGACTCCATAACACGTGTACTTGGCTCCAAATGGGGGTTTGGAACATTCCACCTCTGGGACCAGCTGCTTTCACAAATGTTCAGCTGGAAGAAAAATCCAAGCTCAAAATGAAGGAAATACTCTTTTTTGTCTCTCAAAGAGCACACATGAAGCCGAGAAGAACACATTAGAGAAACTGAGGCCAAGCAGTTTGAGATTCCCAGTGTCCTGGGTGGTCTTGCCATTAAATTATATTAGTGTCATCTGTGGAGAATGTTTTCCTTCAAAACCTGACTAAAAGTGGGCTAAGATAGATTTTTCCCAACTAATATGACTTACATTTTAGCATAAGCAGAATACATGTATGTTAGCAGTGTGGTTTTGGCCTATTGTTGCAAACCAGGTTTTGTGCCCCCAATTTAAATAGAGTCTAAGGAAACAGTCAGGTCTTATTTGAGTTTCTTGGCACAAGTGGATATGCGTTTTTGCTCTAAAAGCAGCTTTCGCAAGGACAACTAAGCTCTCTCAGATAAAGCACTAAACGAGTATTTTTGCAAGAAGCAAAAGAAACCTATGAGAAGGCTGGAACCAGTAGTATCTAAGATGAAATGCTAGTAGGGCCTGTTGTGAGTGGACAGAGGGTAATGGTTTTAAACTAAAAGAGGACAGATTCAGACTAGATCTAAGGAAGAAATTTTTTACGATGTGAGGGTGGTGAAACACTGGAACAGGTTTCCCAGAGAGGTGGTAAATGCCCCATCCCTGGAAACATTCAAGGGCAAGTTGGATGGGGCTCTGAGCAACTTGATCTAGTTGAAGATGTTCATTGCATTTGATTCTATGAAATCCCCTTGCCTGTACTGTCCTCTTGGGTTTGATATGTGCTCTGTGGATCTGTGGAAACTGAGGATTGTCATGCCTTCTCTCATACTTCTGGCTGATGTGTCAGGTGACACACGGAGGGGAAAAAAAATGTGTCTTGTACCATGCAGGGACTGTAACTGTGGGTCACACAAAGCAGGGAAGTACTTTGCATCCTAGTACTCTGTGCTGCGCTTAGGACCAGGCAATTGCCCTGTTAGTTATCTACTATCACTCTCCCAGTGAGAAAGCAGTCCAAGTTCTTTGTTTAACCACATATTGTGGAGTAAGCCATCAGTTCCCCATGAACTGGAAATCAAAAGTAGATCTATCCTTGTGGATCCAGATGAATATTATTCATCTTACCTGGCTGATTTGTCCCATACCACTAGTGATTTTCCCAGAGAAAGATTCTGCA
The DNA here is from genome assembly GCF_929443795.1 of Astur gentilis. Classification (NCBI taxonomy): domain Eukaryota; kingdom Metazoa; phylum Chordata; class Aves; order Accipitriformes; family Accipitridae; genus Astur; species Astur gentilis. Next base: position 10,203,589 of record NC_064889.1, on the reverse strand, counting down.
TATGACTAATGGCATTTTTTGAGGGTTAGACATTCCAAAGTTGTCTACTCAAGGGAAGAAATTTCATGTTTCAACAACTTAGAAACATTGGCTGTAGTTACTGCAAAGAATGGAATTGCAGTTAGTCTTCTACAAGCTTTATAGGCATGCCTGAAAAAGAGAGATGGCAATATGGCAAGTCTGAGAGGTCAGCAAGGCAGTGTCCTTTGCTGACAGACAACAGACCATGCCTCAGAACTCCCACTTGCTGGACTGGTGGAGATAACATTTAGTGTGAGGCAGAGCAGCTTCAGTTTTAGGGCATGGGTGCTGCCTCCATGGTTCTTTGGAATCCTCTTTGTCGGAAAACAACCCTGTATTATCCTCCAGAGATCAGCCAGGGCTGGTCTCCCATCTGTTCATGGATCTGCACCTGTTTTTCATTTCACCAATAGTGGCCACATGGCTTAAGACTAGGGGGGAATACAAAGAAGAAAATGAATGTTGGATTCAGAAGTTCTGAGTTTAAATCCTGACCTTGGTGAGTCCTTTCATTTCTGTCTGCCTTAACCTCATCTGTAAAGGAGAGGAAGGAGTGATTAATATTCTGGCGTCTTCTCCTTACCTTTTTTTAAAAAGCAATTGGAGAAAATTTGGGTTTTCCTCTTTGCTTGTACTTCACCCAGCACAGAAGTCTTTACAGAAGTGGATCTCTACAAAACACATCACTGATGATTAGGAACATCAAACATGTCTCCCATCCATTTCCTTTGCACTCTGAAAAATAGAAGGGAAGTTCCTAAGAAAAGTTGTTCAGTTTCTGTCTGTGTAAATGACAATGCTGCTTGGACATAGCTCCAGTAGCACAGAACTGGTGTACAGGTATTTTGAGTGCTTATCTGCAACTGGTGCATGTGAATGGCTGAATCACATAATAGTTGCAGCCAGCTTGAGACATACAGAGGCAGCATATATATCAGTTCCCTGTCCGTCTCATGTCTTGCACTGGACATGCCATAGATTTGGCATTGTACATTTTATAGTCCTTACACTTGCTTAGAAAACAGAGGCAAAGTTGTTGCCACCCCCTGCCTACTCATTTTATTGCTTCATCAGCCACGCTCTGTGTGTTTACACTCCAGTACAACAGTTTGGCTGAAGCTTGTGTTGACAGCCCACAGATAACTTGAGGCTAAATAAAGAGGGTAACTGCTGTCAGGTTCCATGTAAGTTCTCAGCTAGGCATGGTAATGCCATGCTAACTGGGGACATGCTGACCTTGCCAAATGCTATCAGCTTCTGCAAGTGTCTCTTAAAGTGCTCAGTGTCAGAGATCATTGCAACTCACTCTTTGTGAGTACTCAACCCAGGCACCACTCATAAAGAATCCCCTCACTTTTTTTCTGTCCTACCTGGGGATTGAGTTGATTATAACTGTTCTCAGCGTTGTTTTTCACCTTGAGCGTCACTCAACTTCTATTGAAAGATGCTGGGGTTTGTCACTGACTTCAATGGCATTAGCCTTAGGCCTTTATCAGAAAGTTTGCTGTTTGCTGCAAGTTTGATTTTCATGTGATATATCTAGAAGCTTTCAATTATCATGCTGCCTTTGAAATGGGAAATTGACAAACTGTTATCTCTGCAAGCTTGTTGGGTTCAGATTGGTTCCCCTGGATCACAAGTGAACATGTGCCAAGCAAGGTTGCTATCGAGTTCTTTATGTTTGATCCCCAAATTAAAATTTACCTGTATGATTGTTTTGCACTTGACAGTATCACTCTTTGTTTTTGTCTGAAATTTGTGACAACAGAAAAGGCAGGTATTTTTTATGACCTATGGATTACGAGTTTTGTGTCAGCTTCAGAAAACCTCAAGAGGCTTGGGATACAATGTTATGCTGAATGCTATTTGCAGGTGCTGTGGCCAGAAAAGACAATTATGATAATTTATTTTGACCTTCTGCAAGCTATGAAGTACCTCCTGAAGTTTTTATAGAGGTCCATACCTCTCAATTTAACCATAGTCATTAGTTTCTAGGTTGATTTAATTACCTCCAGTTATGGGAATTTCACTGCAATCTAAGGTTACTTTTCTCAGTGGTTAAAATTTGTTCCTCATCTCTCATCTGAACTTGTTTAACTTTTGTTTTATGTCACCAGATGTTGCTCTGCTTTCACCTGTGCCTATTGTTGGACTCTATAGCTCTATAGGATCCCCCAGCAGTCAGTCAACTTTTAATTTTCTCTTCTTAACCATCTTCAGAGGTATATATTTCAGAACTCCATTCATTCATAACTCTACTATTTATATATTCAGAATTTGTATTATACCAATTTATCCAGCTTCTGGTGGCCTGAATCACTGTGCTATTTTTAAATGTTGGTGTCATGTTAAATATTATATTTCCATTGAAACTCCTGTGGTTCACACTCACTCTACAGTTTTGTAAGGCCTACTTATAAAATCAGTTCTTTCACACTCAGATGTATAATTCTCATTGGACTCAATGGAAATATCCATTTTACCTAGGAATGGCAAGATCAATGAGGACAATCTTGAGAAAGCCAACTACTGAAATTTTTCCTCTACTTCATGACTCAGCTTTCTTTTATGGCCTATTTTTAAGCTAATTCCATCCGATCAGTTTTTTCATAGAATGGTATAAATGAATTTGCTAAAAGATAAACTAAATCTGGACCCAATGCTATCAAGTCACAGAGTAATTGAAGTGGGAAGGGACCTTTGGACGTCATCCTGTGTAAATCCCCACTGAGAGCAAGGTGAAGTTTGAAGTTAGATCCAAGTGTACTGGTAAATACAACCATGACTACAGGTAGAGGTTGAATGGTCCACATTCACCTTTTAAAATTGACCATTCATAAAGGACATGACTTAACGAATGTTATAACAGATTATTGCAATAGGGATGCTGCTATTATATTTTGCTAGGCACTTTCTCACTGTGCATCCTTAATATATATTTTGGAGCAAAACTCTACTAGTCAATCTAAAATCAACATAAACTGTCTCAAATTACTTTGAAGTCTTCTCTCTCATCAATGGCCCAAGAACTAACCCTTTTGTTTAAGCACATAATGTACAACAAGGTGACTTAAAACCTTTTCTTTAGCTATATGCATTTGTATTTTCATTCTACTTTGTCAAAACGAATATGAAGAATTAGTCTTCCCACTTTTGGAATGATCTTAGTAAAATTAGACATTTGACAGAAATCTGTAAAGTTGGGTTTTTTTGTTTGTTTTTTTTTTATATAATATTTGTAATACTTAATATTACAAATGCTGTTGTAACATTTCCTCTTCTGGTCTTATTCTTTATTTACTACAGTTTTTTGACCTCTGTCCCTGTCTCTTTTCATCAAATATTTATCTGCACAGCTGAAAGAGCCTCATTTGTTTTAATTAAAAATAAGACCACCAAGCTGGGATCATTTCCCTAGCTCTTCCATGGCTTGCACACACAGTAGACCTTGTGAGGTTTTCCTGAGGGTGGCCCATTGACAGGCTTTCCCCCCCTCCCTATATCCTTTTCATTTGCAGCATGTTTATTTTTGGATAGAGAAATGTAATCAGAGCCACATTCCGCACAAAGAAACTTTTTACAGTTAACACGCATGAGAAGGAGGAAGATCATGTTGTGTTTCATTGTAAGAAACCATTTTCTGCTTTGTGGCTTCTCGAATGAAATTATCATTGCCACAGAAACATAGGAATTGTCATAGCAATAAGGTCTCTAATTCAGCATCCTGATACTGACATAAGCAGCAAGACCTTCAGGAAAAATCATAGAAATTCAGCTGAGGAATACCCTACTGATTGAAAACATCTTTTGCACTTTTCCTCATTGGCTAATATCTGTCTCGTCTTTTTTTTTTTGCCCAGTGTTGACTTAGGAAGAGGCAAAACCAAAGAACAAAGAAGCAACATAAAATAACCACTTTGCACATAGTATTCTAAGGTCATGGTACAAACTGATGCCTGTTGCTTCTAAAACTGTTCTAGAGGGTGTTTGGGACATGTTATTTTCAGTTTTACAGGTCCTAGCAAATATTTTTAGAGTGCACAGACAGACTACTCACAGCTTCTAGAGATGGTGAGATGTCTTCTGGTCTCAGGATCCCAATTAAGTTGCATAGCATCACTGATCTTTCTCAGCCATCTTGATTATCTTCATGTTCTTGTTAATGAGACACATTTTTTAATTAGGCTTTTATATTTATTTAAGATGGAGGACACTAATAAGCAAATCTTGTTTTTTTCATACCCTATTTTCACCTCATTCTTCATCTTACATGAAAAGTAAATATTAAAACAAGCCACCCCTGTGAATCACCAAATTAAAACTCACTTGGCAAAAATTACCTTCAAAAATGATCCTACTTCAGTCTCCCCTGGCATAAGTTACAGTAAAGTCATCCAATGCTTAGACAGATATTTCTTACAGTTGTCTGTAGATACAAAACATTGATTAGCTTTAAAATTAAAAGATCTCCTTTCTTTGTAGGTGTAATCAGTTTAAGACTTTACACTCTGATAGTTGGAGTTTTCTAAATTCTGAAAAAAATCTATCAGACTCAAAGCCTGACAGTAACTTGTGTACCTCTTAGTTTATTTTGTATGCAAAGTAGAAAGAAAGGTTGAGGTGATGTTACATATCAAAAATTACCTCATTACAGCATCTACATAAGAAAATGGGTTTAGGTGAGTAAAGAAATTTTTTTCCCTCATAATACACATAAGCAACAGGCATACATATAGCACATTTCAGAACATTTATATAAAAGTTGTTGACTTACCAAGAGGTCAAAGGAGATTTGATCTCAGCATCTTTTCCAATTCACAGTATTATCTCCCATTCCGCAGGACACAATAGTGCAGCTGCATAACATCCTCATGTAGATTGGTTCTGTATTTGAGACATATGGGTAAAACTGACACAGAATTTTAAGGGCAAAGTTTTCAAAAGTAGGCACATATATTAAGCGCACAAATTTAAATGAAACATTGACCCCCAAGTTGTCCTATAGGAATACTTTTACAGACAATAATTCACTATATTATACTTACAGTATTGTACTGTAACTTTCTAAGATCTTGATATTGGCATAAAGGAAAAGAATCAATTATGTAACTTGGAATCGGAATTTAATCCTTTCCTTGCAAGATACTGAGACAGGAGACAGCACCATTGCTGAACAATAGAAGGGCATTCAGGAACCTAGATTTTCTTTCCAGCTTTGCCACTGGATTGAGGGTGACCTTCACCAAATGCTGTTTCAACTCTGTAAAATGTAACTGTAAATTCTTTTTTTAAAAACATTTTAAATTATAAAGTACTGTAAAGTACCCTAGATTTGATGCCGATTGCTTACAATGGTAAGTGAAATCAGAGTTAAACTAATTTAAGGGAGACTATTAACTGGAAAGATTATGAGCTTGTCAAAAAGATATTAATTAAAGTCTGGGGACTGCTTGCCAGTGTCATTCTAAATTAATTGCTAATGAGTTACTCTTAGAAGTGGAGTGCAGCTGCAAGAACATCAGGCTCAAAGGAAACTTGATGTTGTTTATCATTCATTTTTACTTTGTTTAGCAAAGGATTTCTAAATACCAAAAAACTTGAAACTGTTTCTGGCAAGGATATTTTTTATTACAAAAATCTTTCTATAATCTAAATGGCAGGATTCACACACTCACTATAACTTTCTACACTTTTCTCTCTTTCTGTAAATCTCTGAGAATAGAAAAACCTTTAGAACTAGATCTTGTGTATCTGTTAAGAGGCAAAGAAGCCAAAAAAAGCCAACTAGCTTTAGAGCAAGTGGCACACAAAAAAAGGATTGATTGACATGAAATTAGCAGTGGTTCTATTAACCCCCAAATCATGTGTGGTTGATATCATGCTCTTCGGGGATAATATTACCTGTGAGAGCAATTCAGAACAGGCCAGAGATTTCTCCTGTTTTCAAGGTCTCCAGTTTACAGTTATACTGAAGGGCATGGGGTGGGTGTGGGGGTGGGAAGTGACCACTTCTGTCCCTATTTACAGGCTACGTGTTCTGGCTTTTTGTATATGAGTTTTGCTGCAATGTCTCACAAAAATAAGTGCTTCCGGAAGATGTGTAGTTAAAGAAAGGCTGCACTCTGATCAGACTTAATTGGTGCATGTGGGGAATATTCTTTGAAGACAGTATAGTTACACTGGTGTAAAATGTGGGAAAATAGAACCTGGAGATTGCAATCCCTGCTATCAGGCTGAGAGGCCATCCTGGCAAAAGGCCTGCCCTACATTAGAGCTCCCTTTCATGTCAGTGATAGAGATGCCCCTGCTTCTGACTCTAAGACAAGACTTAGTTAAGAGTGTCTTTTCAGTTTAGGCACGCAAGGGGCTTTTGCAGGTACTTTCTTTTTAGTTCAACAGTAGTGAGCAGGCACCCACAACAGAAAGAAAAATGTATCCCATCTGTTAAGCTATCTATTTCCTTATTTTATGCTACCCAATAGTATAACCATTTCATATCAGGTCACTGGGTTAAACAGAAACACAGATCACTATTTTAAAGGAACTTGAGAGTTCTGTGCTACCTCAGACAGAATTTTTTTAATTATTGGGAATTTAGTGAAAACATTTATTTTTGATAGAACTCTGTCACCAAAGAAGGAAGTGATAAACTGCTATCTTTTTTATTCCTACAGTTTCAATTTGAAAATATGAAAGCTATCACTACATATAATTCTACTAATTCAGGTACATTAAATCCTGACAAGACTGTCTGACCCAAAAAGCACAGTTCTGGCCTTGTGGAAATCAGTAACAAAAATATCAGTTGATTTTAAAGGATGCCAAAATTGTACTAAAGTGGTTTGGGGTTTTTTTACCCCGGAAAATAAGAATATGATTTACACCTTCCCATATTGATCCTTCTGTTCAGACAGTCATGATCTTCATCATACTGGGACATTTCTGTGTTTTGACTTTTATTTTGGATGCTGTCATTTTAGCAGCGCAAATACTAAGTGACATGGAATATGGTGCTTTGAAGTGCTGACGACTATTCTGTTAATGACTTGGGAATACAGCTAGCACAGCTGTCTCCATATTGCTTTGTGAACAGAATTCCTCTTCTGTTTGCTTCACAAAACTTGATGACAGGGTATTAGTAAAACTTTTGAAACTCTTTAATATACTAATTAAAAGTCATCTTCCTAATACTTTTGAAAGTATTAAATCATCCCAGGAAAGAGCAACATAGTACTATCACATTAACTGTCCCATTTGAAACATCTGGACTCTAAACCTATAGGTTCAGAAACCCAGCAGAATTTACCAGACATTTCTGCTCAATATTGCCATGACCAACTTAATAGCATTTTCCTAAGAGGGATTTGAACCAGAGCCCAAAGTTTCCCTCCCCATTTGGTAACCTATTTATCATCGCACCATTACTTCTCTACTCTTACACATGTATATATACAGCATATAGACAGTCCCTCTTGTGGTTTCATAGCTGGATGTGCGGTATGCGACATGTTGGACCAAGCAGGGAGAGCACCAGCAGCTGGAGAAATCTTTATCATAGAAACTTTTAGGAGTGCAGTACTAAGTCTCCCCTGGAAGTGGGATAAGCTAGAGTGACAGAACAAATTTCTGTGTGTGATGTGTGAAGACTCTGCACTTCCTAGTGAATCTGCTATTGCACTGAGAAAAAAAGAGGAGAGCCTGTAGTCCACCTTGTTCTTTGGGACTCAGAGACACTGTTTAACCAAAGCAGAATGCTTTGACAACAGAGTATGTCTTGTAAGAATGCCTTAAAAAAATGTAGCTGTGCTTGCTGATCATAATGTAATTAAGTAATAAACATACACTGCAAGGTGAATGCCATGCAATGTCTGGTTGGTATCAGGATTCCTTTAGTAACATATGGGCAAGGAAGCTTAGTGATTCACAGACCATGCTCAGAGTGACTATAGCACCCATGACTACATGAAAGCTAGCAATTGATTCTCATGGAGAAAAGCTAGTAAGTTCCTTAAAATTAAAAAATGTGTTAGAAAAGAAGGGAAGTCAGAGAAACATAGTTAGTATCCTATTGTCCTAGCATGAAAGTATCTTTGAATAATTACTACAGCAACTTATACAAACTGTGAGGTGTATAGATACTTGTAACTCTGATTCATGAGAAGCCTTACTTAACTAGATGCTCCAATTTAAGATTTCCAGGCATTGCATCTAATCTTCTAATCCAATAATCCTAAAATCCAGCAATTAAAGAATGTTTTGACAAAGCAACCTGAGGCTCATTCTTCTAATTATGCCACACAGCTTAAGCTCACTGACTTCAAATACATAGGTTTACCCATGAAAAATATGCATGCAGTGCATCTGAACTTACTAGATTAATAGACACTTCTGCAGAATGCAGCCTATTAACAGCTCATCCAAACTGAAACTAAATCAAGACATCTGATTGCTAAAGAAGAAAATGCTGGGGGAAGTGTTCACTTAAGCAATTCTGTTTCCTTGCTGAGAATGAATGCAATGATACCTCTAACACTAAGTCATATCTGAGAGCAACAATATTTAAAAAAACCAGAATTTAATACGCAGCTTCTAGAAATCCCTTTCATTCTGTCATGTGGGTTGGATTTCTCTTTAAGCTCTGCCATTTTGCTGGTGTTTCCTACCAGAAGGTGCAGAGTCTGATGTGTCAGAATGAGACATGAAATATTGATCAAATACTGAAGCCATGGAGAGACTGGAAACTTCACTGAGGCAGGGAATTTATACTATGTGTTGGTTAATTTAAGATAATAATGAAAATACTTCTATATATTCTTCCTATGGTAGAATTATACTTTATCAAGTATAGTTAATATTCTTTCCTGCTCCATTCCTAGACATGAAATCATTCCTTCCTTTACTGAGCTCGTTTTCTGAGAGGTATGAAAATTAACAGACATCTGACTAATCTCCAGAAAATTTCTCCACCATAAAGGACCTGGGACACTTCTTCTGAGGCATTAGTTTGACAACTAATTTGCAGTCTTGCCACTATACGCAAGATGTCTGAACTGCTGGACCCAATCTATACAGCACAAGTTCCCATGCTGGACTCACTCTCCAGAAAGAGATCCCAGTGACTAAGACCCACACAGAGTTTTTTCCTTGTGCTCCCCTTCATGTCTTGATCATCTACTTTGCTTGTCTAACTGTAGTGGTTCTGTGGGAGGATCCTTAGGGCTGCAGAAGGGACCAAACTAAAGAACAAATTAGGAACCTGACTACTAATATCTGAAATGGCTGGTAGCTGGTACTGGTGGGTGGCTACATTTCAGGCACCATACAAAAAAAGAGTAGAATGAGGGAAAGATGGAGAGGCAGATACCATGCCTCAAATGATACCCAGTCTATTTTCTTTCCCTCAGCTGAAGCTGCAGCTTGATGAGGTTGGAGACTGGCTTTGGAGTAGGGAAAAAAGTTACACAACAGGCCTGGGGGAAGCAAAAGCACTGCTGACCTTCTGGAGAGGAATGCAAAAAGATTTGCGCTATTTGATAACATGCGAGAGAAATTTGGAGTGTATAGGGTTTACCCCAGAAGCTGCAAGAGAAACTAAATGACATATTGAACCTGTTGTAGCAGAAACCCATAGTAGAATCATAGAACCATTTAGGCTGGAAAAGACCCTTAAGATCATCAAGTCCAACTGGGCTGTCTTTTCAGAATTCTAAATTGGACTCAGATTAAATATGAAGCCTGCACTCTGACAGTCTGACACAGTATGTGTCTCCGGTAAAGCTCTAGTTTGCTAGCAAAACAAATTACAATATTTTCTTTGTGAGTTCTGTTGACCTTGAATCTGGTAGGAGGATAAAATGTTAAAAAGCACGGAAATAGACAGGGTTTTTTACAAGTGGAACCTTTGTAATAGCAAGAATATGTCTGTGTGACAGGAAGGCTTGGCTTGTTTGTTGTTTGTTTTGGGGATTTAGTAGGGTAATGAACAAAGCAATTACAAGAAACAAAGATATGCAGCTTTTGCAGTTGTCCCAACAATCTAGGGGAATTGAATCCACTGGCTGACTGGAGTTCATTCTTGTAATCCCTTCATTAACACTTTCATTCAATGAGCCCTCAATTTTCCACTGCAGTTTGCTTGTGTCCATGCCCACATTTTCCTTTCATTTTTATGTTGGGCAGGAATTTTTCTCTGTAGTGTTTTGTTCCTTTTAGATGCATCAGTCTATTATCAGACCATAACCAGCTTTTCCAATGCTGATAGCATTATTATTAAAAACACAGAGTACAGTGACATTATTCAAATGACCACATTGAGTCTTTCCTCTTTTCCTAATGATCTCCCATAACTTCACTGACTTACAATTTTTGTGTTGACATTTTATATGCGCTTTTCACAATCCTTTAACCAGAAGCTAAGGAGTTAATTGGTTTTTATCATATATGTATTGTATGGGCTAAGATGAAAGCCATGGCTCAGCAAAGTCTTGGCTAAACATGCTTATTAGCATCAAACACTCCTCAGTCTAAAAAGGTGTTGCCATGCACCTGCTATTTTAATTCATAGTAGGTTATTAAAATCAAAACAAAATGTCAGACTAGAAACAGAGCAGTGCTATGATCTGCTAGAAGACATCAAAAGTAGACAGATTATAAAGTCTGATATGGCTACTGGAGTAATGTCTAAATTTAGACTATTCTTTCTGTGTAAAATTTTTAGGTAATATTCTCAGCAGAGATAACTGGCACTGAAGCCAACAACGCCATTAGTCTATCAGCAAGATCTGGATCCCTTTTATCTTGCATAAAACATGAATTACTAGCTTTTATGCAGTTGTCCTGCCCACTAGGATTCTCTGAAGAAGAGGCATGGAGGAAATAATTTTTGCAAGGAAATATTGAAAAGCATTTTCCTCTTGCAAGGCACCCACTCTTGACCACTGTTCAAAATAGGATACTGAGCTAGATGGGCTTTTGGTGTAACCCAGGACAGGTGCTCTTAACTTCTTCCATATTGTTTCTTCTTACCTGGAACAAAACCTGTTGTTTCTCTTTTGCTTTTAGTCCTGGCCAGCCAGAACTAAGGAAGTAAATGACTGTGCTACAGTAACTACTGAAACAGTATGCTGGGATCAAATCCCTTTATGTGAGGCACTGAAATGTATCCTTTCTGCCTGAATTTCCCAGTGAGAACTGGGTAAAGCTGGTATGCTTTGAATCTTCTCTCTGCCAACAGGAGAATCGTGCATTTTGTTAATTATAGAGTGGGGGATACAGTTAGCCAACTGGACACTTTGCACACTGATCAGGAGTTACTCCAAGAATACGGAGTGCCTGTTAAAATTGTATCTTGCAATGCTGCTGACATCCTGCTCTGTGTCCCAGAATATGAGATAGCAGTATGTGTTACCTCAGCCAGGAAAGATGAAAAAGAAAACATTGTTTATCAATAGACATGGACCAAACTGTTTCTCAGAAATCAGGTGACCCGAAACACTGCTATAGCAACTCTAAGCCTTGCATTAATTTTCATAATTTGAACAGCACATAAATAGAGAATTTTAAAGGTTTAAGATGAGCAAAGAAGACATTTCAAAAGTACAGAAGTATCAACCAAGCATTGGGATCCAACAGATGCTTAATTGCAATGAAAAAAGGAATGAAATATAAATGTCAAAGTACATACAGAAGGGTACTCCAGGAGTATCTGTAACTACTTAGTGAAAGAACTGAACAGATCAGATCTTCTTTCCAAGTCCAGAAAGTTTTTAGTGCACAGATGGTCTAGAATTCAGTGGAAACAAAAGCATCACATCATAAGTCAGTTGTTTAACATACTCTGTGTTTATATAAACTATGGGTAGACATAGCATTACTGTAATATCTTGGTTGAGAAATCAGGCACTCGGATCAGAAACTGCAGTACAGGTCAAACCACAATCATAATTCTCCCCTTTTCTTGCTTATGCATGAAAATATGAGATTGGATGTTCTACTGACTTAATGTCAGGGGGCCTGAGCGCACCAATAGGATTTAATGGCCCTGACCAGCCTCACCTGGGGCCTCCACCCACACCCCTGTCCCTGGGCCCAGAGGCTTCATTTAAGCTAACCCCGGGGCCTTCAGTCCCTGCCTGAGCTATGTTTTTAGGTATGCCTGTGCTTGGCCACAGACCCTGCTGATGAGATATGAGCTGGGCTGACTTGCCAGGTTCATCTCGACCCTGCCTGTTGCTATGGTCCTGTCTGATGATTCCTAGTCTGACCCTGACCTGCAGACTGCCTGCCTGCCTTGATGTTGCACCTGCCTTGCCACTGCAAACTTGCCTGGTGTTTGGACTTTGGCTTAACCCCTGCTGCCTCCCCTGAGCCTTCCCTGCTCTCTTGCTCTGGTACTGTGGGACAGGGCCCTGGCTGGTAAGGCCTCTGTCATGCTGGCTGTAGTATCATATTTGGCTCCTTTGGCAGGAGCCAGCCCTTGCTATACGCTGACCACTGATACTTTATGCTTCCATTTATATTTCTAAAGAGTGAGAGTGTGATTTTCCTATGAAGTCCTACCTCCCTTGGCAAGACTTGGAGGCTAAGCTTGCATTCAGACTTTGCAGTTATAGACCATTGGTTAAGAGATCAAAATCAATTATTAAAATCTTACAACTACTGCAACAGTATGATAATGTAATACTAATGAATTGTACATTAAACCAGATGTCTTTAGGTAAAAAGTAACTTTCTCAAACCCTTGAAGAATATTTATGTGACACTTTGTCTGAGACTTCACAGAACTATTTTTATTGGTCTCCTAATATTTGGCTATCTCTTTTTTTTTTTTTAATTTGTTTTCAAAAGTTTCTAGACAAGTTATGAAAACTGAGATTTCTTTTAGCAAAAATAAAATTAATTATTTGGACATTGTTTATAAATTTGTGTCAGAAATACAGGAAGTGTTCCACCTCTATTAGTTTTTCTAAGACCAATAGTTCCACAGAAAATATCAAGAAAAGGCTGAAGCATTTTCAAACTGACAAAGCATTGCATGCTTCTAGTCTTAAGTGGTTTTAAAGACAGGAGGGGAAAAATTCTGGCATCTTAGAATTCAGTAGCTCCTGTTGATTTCAGGTGGACCAACACCTTACCCAACAGTTAAAAGAGAGAGACCATTCTGCCAAATGAAATGTTTCTAGAGACCAAAAAAACAGTCAGGAGGTGTCTCCTGGCAAGAATTACAATGCATGGGAAAAACTTAACTGACAAAAGAGATACTGCTCAAAGGCATTCTCATGGACAAAGTATGTGCTTACTTTGCACAGCCAAGGAAACTTAAAGTATGTAAGAGTGTAGGGGGTGTGTGTGAAGAAATCTTAATCTGTTGTATGTTAGTGAGGTATGGCTAGAAAGCAACAATCGGTGGCATTGGCAGTGTGAAAACTTCAGGCCGGTACCTAAGCAGTTTCTAGTCTGTTAAAGTGCATTTGCCAGTTTCAAGATGAAAATGCAAAGACTTTTTCAGAGTTAGAAAAATTTGAAGTCAGAAGAAATTGAAGAGAAAAAAAAAGCATCAGAGGGAAAAAATTGGTCTTTTGACGTTTTATATGTAAGGAAAGACCTGGATTTGTGCCTTTAAAGCAAACCTTCCTGACATTACAAATCCAAAAAAACTCACTGTGGCCAAAAGCCACATTGCATATACTTATCTTTGAGAAGAAGGGGGAGGGAGATCAGTTCACAAGCAGGAAATGGCTTCCAGGTGTTTCTCTCCAGTGCACAACTTGATCACCACAATCCAGTGATGCCAGGCTTAGTAGTCCCAGCTGTCTTGCTTCTTCGCAAAGATTTGGATTAATCATGCATTATCACAGCCCTTCCGGTGACAAAGCACAACCCTGGCTCTGGAGCTGTGCTTGAACTGCTTACAGGCTGTGGGTGATTGAAAAAGTTACAGGTAGGCCTTCTCAATCAAGTATAAGCATGTGGAAATAAGCAGGGTACATACATATATGCCTTATCTGCATATGCACTCATGCCTGTGTGCACAGAAATTCAAACTACATCTGTTTCTGGAACTGGACAACAAAATTGGGTACCCTCCTTCTTGGTGTGTTGTGGAAGCAAGTGACTGAATGTGGCGCTCTCTTTCCATCTCAGCACTCTGTACAGCTGGTGAAGAGGAAGAAAAAGATCTGTTCCATTTATTCTACCTCAATGTTGTCTTTTTTTTTCTCCCCCCTCGCCCCCTGCCCCTACTTTCAGCTACGAAACACTTCCTTGTTGGGTATTATGCTTTCATTGTGCAAATACGGTAGGAGGAACTTTCTGAAGCCTCATTCCAGCTTGTTAGTTAAGAATATAACAAAAAATTAATTAGCTTATATATCTGACACAGTAAGGAAAGTTAGTTTTAAGGAGTACTGTTTAAACATTCTCCTTTGGCCTCTTCCTCATGCAAAAGTTTGAACTCGTAGCCTTAATCAGACAGAAAAGTGCTGCTATTCATTCTACTACAGTATTTACATCAGTATGAGACCATGTCATGATGCAGTAGAAGAGTTCCTTTTATTTGACAATGAAGTCGCACTCCGTGCTGGCTAACTTTACTGTTTCCTGGTTAACCAGAATCAATTTAATATTCAGCAGGGAATGTGACTTTTTTTTTTTGGGGGGGGGGGGGGGGGACGGGACGGGGGACCAAAAGTAATTTTAGTTTGATTGAATATATGGTGCCACAAAATAGCGAGCTGTGGAAGCAATGAATATTTCCATTCTCGGTGCTGATGAAAGCTTCTCCGTTGCTGTCCCAAGAGACATTGTTTTCACTGTGTTCTCTGGAGGATCATTTTGAAAAAAAATTCCTAAGGTCTGCATTTAAGTATAAAAGTTTTAGCGACTATTTTCGTTTTAAAGCTGAATGAAAGTATAGCAGTTCCTTAGCCTGGAAAAGGCTATACAGAATGATAGTTTTCTCAAGATACAGTAGCAGCTTCCCTGTGCAAAAGAATGAACAGATTAGTGAGAAGTTGAACTCTTACGTGTAAATATTTAAAAAAAAAATAAAAATCTGTCCTAGCAAAAAGCAGTCTGAACTGCAGGAAATGGCACCGTATTTTCATGTCAATGCAAAAGATGAGACAGATGGCATAACATCAGCCAGCATCACCCATACTCAGAATGTATCTGTAAGTTGTGGAATGGCGATTGTTACAAGCCTGTATTGTGGAACTTATAAACAATTCTTTAATGTGATGTATTAGATCACATTATATCAGACATATAAGGAGTCAAGTAACCACCTTTTTTTCTGTCATTATGTCTTCTGACAGTAACAAACATCCTGATGATACAATGCTCCTACATCATTGTATGCTGAGTACACCAGCACTCTATATTCAGCTGATGATTTTGTGAAGCTCTAAGACATTTCCACATTGGAGTAGGGTCATGCTTCTGTTTTTATTTTTCCACTAAAGCTTGTAATATTGTAACTTTTAATCTTTATTTCTCAGTGTGTGAGAAACCCTAAAAAGCTTGAAGTTGTAGTCCACATATTCTTTCGTCAAAACAGGAAAACTACATGACTCTGTATATCCAGAGTTTTATTACCCACTTTTTGCCTTATTGCTTAGCTTCTTCCCAGATCTGACTGTTTCAACATTAAGCATACTACTCCTCCACCATATGTTCAGATGCGCCAAGGGAGAAGAGAGTTGTTTTTCAATTGGCTCACTATCTTTTCATGAGGCAGGGGACTTGTGACCTCAGTGCATTTGTGGCTGATAAATGGTAGGATGTACCCACACATACTCGCAAAAAACCTGCAAACACAAATGAGTTGTGGGTAATCTCTAGCCTTTACTAGAGAAAGGCAATCTTGTGGGCAAATACTTAAGCAGAAAGCTAATGCTTAGTAGTATGTGATTTTAAAGCGCCAGTGCACAAGCCTGTCAACATTTATTCCAGGTTCTCTGATCCTCTTTATTAGTTTCCTGTCTTGCTTTCATCTTAATCAAGCCACAGAAATGTTTGTTTTTCTTCTGTTAACAAATACACGATTTTTTTCTTCAAATCTGTTTGCATTTCTCAAGGATCTGAACAGGTTAAAAATGTTGTTTGTGCTGCTGAAGGTAAAGTATGTTCTAAAACAAAAAGTTATGTAACTTATACAGAATAATATCACATGCTAGACCATTATGCTAGGATCTGATCTGATAAGTAAGCTTTGCCTTCATTAAAGGCTTTAATCTTGATTATACTTAGGGCAGCCTCTAAACAATAGCTCTGGAGTTTGCCTCTAAAGGATCTTTCATGCTATGGTCCAGAATTTTTCAAATAACTAACACCATTTTTTTGAGAAATCAAATGCAAAATTTCCCCCCTTTGTTTTTAAAAGGAACAGGGTGATGACAGAAGAGGTTTCCCTTGGCTTTCAACTGGGAGTTATAAATACCCAAAAGCTAAATCCTAGTCTGGGTTGATTTAGTTTATTTTTTTTTAATTTTATTTTATTTTCTCCAAGATCTCTTTTCTGGAGATGGGTTTGAGCCTTAGATCTCTTGCTTGCATTGCTAGAAAACTGATGAAAGCCTGAGATCTCAATCAAAGGCTTAACAAAACAATAATCCTCTATTGCCCTAATTCTTCTCAGAAACATCTCTGACAAGAACAGTCCTTAAGCTTTTACATCTTTTTCTGCTTAAAATTACTTTCCTAATTAGAAGGAATTGTTTCCTTCCCTAGTCTTTGTGCCTGAAGAACACTGGATTTATGGGAAAGCATCACTCAGTCTCTTCAGCTTCCTGCCCTCAAATACTGTGACAGTGATAACACTCTACATCCCTCAAAAATTCCAACTACCTCTTTAAACAAACAGAAGAATTCAATAACATTCTTCACAATCAATCCCAATTCCATTTGAAGCAAAAATCAGAAATAGCAGGAATAATCATGAATCACACAGATTTCATGCTTAATCCAATCACTAATTCTCAAGCACAACATTACAATTTAAAATTAATTCTCTTTCCCAGATATAGTTACTTTATATACTTCCATACTGATCCTGACTGAGTTTTTAGACACCATATTTAACAGGACTTAGAATCAGAATGTGTGAATGCAGTATAGGTAGAATTAGTTGAGTATTAGACATTGAGTAGAGAATGCAAAACAGATTTCCATACCAGAGGATTTGTTTAAATCTTTTTCAACTCAGCAGCTGCTCAATCTTACAGGTGATAGAGGCCCCATTTCAAGAAAGTTCTTATGCAGGAATAGTATCATTATCTTCAAGTAACGGAGTAATTCTGCCCACCTAAGTTGGACACCAGCTCAGATGCCATCCTGACTAGGCTTATAATAAATTTACCTGCATGCAAATTCTAGTGTGCTAACTGCTGACATGGACTACGCTCATGGAAGAAGCTCCTGACAAGCTGCAACAAGATTTGGGAAGGTCACGAAGAACCTATTAAAGCAGATGAATTTGAGTCCAGCTGAATACAAAATAATTCACACTGAATGAGATGACTGTTAACCAGTGTGGTTTGGAAGAGCATTGGAATGAAATTTGTTAGTGCCTTTACAAGGAAGAATGCAGTGTGAAGATATGATGATGGCCGTGGCTTGTGTGACTGGCTGTTATACCACCTAGCCGGTAGGCATGACTGCACTTGATTTGACACACTTTTGTCAGAAGTGAACAGAAATAGCTGTTCAAACAGCGGAATGTCTCTTCCTATGCCTGTGAATACTATTGTTTAAATGTGAGAGGAGTGGTTGAAGCTGGAGTAATGATCTCTCTTGCACTTACCAGTAACCCAGCTTAGAGAGGCTACCGCTGACTCACAACAAGGTCTTAATTTCCCCTGGTTATGGAAGTCTGGGAATAGACCATTTTTCCTCATTCAAATTCACAGCTCAGTAAGGATACTGCAATCACAGAAAAAGTCCAGAAGTTGAGAGTGATTAAAAACCATTTGGAGAGACTTTCATGTGACAAATTTGTGAAAACTTGTGCTACCGAGCTGAGACTGTAAGTAACTAAAATCATGAGGTTACATAAAGCAATGAATATCACTACAAATATTTTTAGTGCTGTCCTATTGGATAAGAAGACAGCATACAATAAAAAAGATCAGATAACAAAATAGGGTTTTACAAAATATCTCTTTCCCTCATCTATGTAACTAAATGCTACAGGATATTAATTAATCTAATGAAATTGAAAATATGGCTAAATAGTTAAATGAATTACAATATCTTCTTACTATATTCACAAGGCCAAATAACTTTTTTTTCCAGAAAAATAGTTGATTATTAGTTGGGAATAGAAAGAAAGTTTCTGCATACTTTGGGCATACATCACATTTTTAATTTAAAGAAAGACAAATGTTCTAGGAAATAATCTTTTTATTCTTGGGGTACTCTCCTACTTTTAACAGTGAATTACTCCTAAGATTGCCTCTGAAATCCTTGAATGCACAGATTTACACCCTGGAATTCAAAGTTTTGTTTGTATACCCTTCTCAACATAAGAAGATGAACATAGAACAGGTTGGTTTTGTTTGCATTGTTATTGGTCACAGTTCTATAAGGGAGTTGTATTTCTGACTAAAGTTCAATATCTATCATTAATGATGAATATAGGTGTCTATGCTCTAACAACATCTTCTAAATAAAGAGTCACCCTAGTAGCTTGTATAGTTTCACAGGTATGCAGTTGGAATATAAGAGAAGGCAGAGGAAGGATTCATTTTTCTCACAGTCTGAGTCTGCTAGGGGCCAGAAGCTAGCAGATTGAGAAAAGAAACTTGTGCATCTGGACAAACAATAGGATCAAAACAGAGAAGTGTTGAACTCATTTGAAAACTAACAAAATCTGTGAAACAGATCTTATTTTTTGAAGAGCCAGTGCAGACCAGCGGAAGTGACAGAGCAGAGAGACCATGCTGAAAACTCCAAGTGCAAACTGACTGCATCATCAGCAGTCACAGCAATGGGAAAACTCTCTGGATTGACAACAAATAAGCCAATCGGGCAAAATAAACTCAGCTATTCACAGGTCCACATGCAAACTTGGAGGAAGCTGAAATGCACAGCAGAGCCAGCTGGCTGTTTCTGAGGGTGGGCCTGCTGCCAGGCAGCTGTGACAGGGGGAGCCAGACTCAGTAGCCACCCCTTGATGACCTGGGCTACCCTGGGATTGACCGATATTCTTTACTGGGAAGGAAGAAGTTGAATACACTTTGTGCAAATAGCACATGTCATATTAACAAATGTGTTAATAATTATTTAAAGATATCTATACAGCCAGTGTCCCACAGTCTGTTGTTTCTATCCCAAAATAATCAAGAGCAGAAGAACCTCTCAGTAAGAGCACAAGAAAAGGTTTAATTCATTTTTCCCCCCAGAAGGAAGTTGGAAATGAAACTCTAAGCAAGAGCTCTGGGACATGGTTATCTTGCCAAAAAGAATTATAGATATTGAGAATGATCCTCTTTGCTGCCAATTTAAAAATTTAGGTTTTAAGCCTCCGCTGTGATGATTTTTTTTTATTTTAAATTTTCTAATGTGATTGTTTATTTTCTAAACATTTAATGCCTCAATTAATTCTCTAGCTTCACATATGGAAAAGTGCATGCCTGGATTTGGCTGGTCATCATTTAAGGACATGTTTCAAAGACAGGCTAACTTTCCGATCACAAAAGGCGGCTGTCAGAGCCACTGCATAAGCACAGGTCACCACATTTGCAAAATGAGATATTTGTCTTTCTTCAAAGATTAGGGGTATCTCTTCAGTGAAGTGTTAGAAGACACATAAGTGCAAACACTGCCAGCTGACCCTGCTATTGCAACAAAACTAAACAAATCATTTCATTGTACTCTGAAAAAGAAACATCACTGCCCCCCCACCACTCTCATGTTTTGTTATGGGGTGTCAAAAAACAGGCAAGCACAAAATATATATTAGGATGCCATCTCTCCTCACATTCCTGGATTTCAGAAAGAAAAAGATGAGTGTTTCCATACATTGTTTTTTCACTCTAGTGAAAAGAATGAAAATAATTTTCAGTATCCAGAGTGTCTGCACCTGGGGCCTAAATGAAGGGAAGTAAGTAAATAGTTCCAAGTAATTAATGTAATGGCTCTGAGGGGCCACAGAAGGAAAGGGGAGTTTCTCCAGTTTAAATGTTTGCATTCATGCTTTGCCTAAAGCAAAACAAGCTATCTGTCTTCTGGTTTGCATTTTCCCAATGAAAGCTTCCATTTGTCTTATTGTCATTCCAACATGTGCATCATTTACAGCTTTCACTGTTTGAAATATGCAAGCACTGTACAATGCAAGATTTTTTTTCTGTGCTTTTAAGATTTTCTAGAATTGTAGTGTGCTTTAAAAAGTGAACCAGTAAAGGCGGAATCAATTTAGAATGTGTTGGGTAATTTTTGTAAGTGGCTACAGGTTAGAGGCTTTGGTACTGTGATGCTTTGCTGCATAGTGGAATCTCCAACCCATACTGAAGTGCACTGCCTATTTCCACACTTGGGGGAAAGAGGATCTACCACAGAAATGACCAAAATTGATAGGTTACACCCAGATTGGCCATTATTAAAGACTGAAGAAAGGGTGATGGGTCTTGAGTTCCATCTCTTTCTGACATTCTGGTCCTTTAATGTGACCTGTAGAGACATGAAATTCTCCAAAATACATTTCAGAACTCTCTCCTAGAATTAATTTATGCCAACCTTTTCTTACAAAACAGGGGAGGAAAAGTATTATCTGTTTTATCTAATAGCTCAGGGAATAGATGATTAGTGATCAGCAGATCTCTGTGTTCAAGTCTTGACTCTTACGGAGGGTATTAGATTTGCGTTTCTAGATTTCCCATTTTAAGAACCTCAGTATAAGGGATGTTTTGGTGAGACACTTTCAGTTCCTCCTATGGAAGTGAGAACACTGCTCACCAGAAATACTGTGATAGAAAGAGAATTAAGCATGACTTTATCTTAATAGTTAGTGTACTCAAGGTTAGGGGAGGGTTAGGTTTCTGTTTGTTCAAATTACTACTTAATAATAAATCCTGACGAAGGAAAGCCCTATGAGACAAACTCCTTGTCTTCGACCTATCATTGTGTTCCCCTGTCACATGACTCGCATCAGAAATATTTTCCACCATCGGACCTCAGACAGTATTACCTCTTCTGTAGAAGAGGCTTGCCTGATGCATGGGGATAGTTAGTTTTGCTACCTCTCACAAAGACAGAATTTCATTTGACTATTCACATGGCAAGCCTGCAATCACAGTCCTAGGTAACATGAAGTCCCCTTCGTATGATACAGTGTACAAACGTGTTAAGGGACATAAAGTTGATAGAGTGATGAATTTGATGTGGAAACTGGAGATTGGAACAGGCCAAGTTCTCATTAGAAGCCAGCAAACATCTGTTAAGCTTGGTCTACACTTAAAAGGTTTCCTAATGTAGTGATCTTGGCAAAATCTCCCTGGAATAGTTGCTGCTCAAGTTACCAAAAAAAGCTCACAAGGCTTCCCCAGACAAAGCGTGCTGCACGGACTTCTATGCTCTAAACTGGGCCTACAGTAGAGCTCTCACAAAAGTGTTGTGAAGTGTCAGAGCCTTTGTTACACTCTAATATATAATAAATATCTTCTGTAGACCTGGTCTGAAAGAGGGTTAATCTTATATGATGTCTAGATCTCAAATGAGTGACCACTGGTGAAAGTCTTATTATCTGAGTTCATGTCTAAGAGTACCTTCTCAAGGTAAATACGCAAATCCTGTATAAGAAGCAGAGTAATTGTTGTTAGGAAAATTTTAGATTGGGAAAACTGTGCTTCTGCAGCATATATTTCATCTCCTCCCAGCATAACAACCTGTTCAAGAGAAAGTGTAGTTTTGCTGTTATAAGTGTATGTTATGGTATAGGCTTTTTTAGACGCAGTCATGTCAGTCAAAGATCACACCTCATCACATCCAGGACTGACAGAGCAGTACTGGAAGAAGCCTATAGCCTAGCTGTGGTCTCACAGGAAAGGTCCTGACCTCAGAAATGTTAACTCTCCTCACACTGCCCTAAAAGTTCTGATTATTAAAATAAAATTCTTATATTTCTGAGGCTTTTAGACTTTACCCTCTCTGGAAAGAGGTAACATTTCTCAAACATACAGAATTAACTCAATCACTTCTTGTCTGTACTGAAGGGAACACATAATTTTATATTAAAAATATACATATATTTTGTGTGGTTGAGGGAAAAATATAGCAGGACAAAGTTTGATTTAGTATCTAGGATTTTTTTCCCCCTACTAATTCAGTTAGAGAAGTATAAAAAACAGGTAGCTTGGGAGTATGGCAGAGCAATCAGCCAAACTACAGACAAACCAAAGTAAGAGAAATTTAAATCCTTCCCAACAGAATTCCAGATAGCACAATGTAGGAGCATCAACTTCATGTAACTAAAGAATTTTTGTGAATATTTAAATTACTTCTTTGGAACAATAAGCTCTTATCCAACTCTGAACAGCCTTGCAGCTAAAAATACACTCTATTTAGTATTTCTTTCAACTTGTTTTAGACAGCATCAATAGTTTTCTCAGAAGATATTATCACTGTTTGGCAGAAACATACTTGCAAAAATAAACTAAATCCAGAAAAGCTTCCAGGGATGTATTTGGATACAAATGTGCATAGTGAGTCTTGCCCACATCCAAAATAAAACACACTAGCTGTACAGCAACTTTCTTTGCTAAATATAAACATCCTAACATTGATAAGCTTTACAGAAAGAGAAACTGATTGCCATCTATTACTACCATCACCAGTATTTTAAGAGCACCCTCTACAGTCACAAAATACTATCTAACCAGGAAAAGCTCTTCTACCTAAAGAAAACAGTATTAACTGAAAACTGGAGTATCAGTTTAGTTCATCAGTATAGTGTCAAATCTATATTAACATATCTCTGTGAGTGCTATAAGCCCCAGTAAAGATGAGCAGACTTCGCATGAGTCTCATGCCAAAGACAGAACCTATTTCATCACTGAAGCCTCCATATTTGAGGATTTAAAACACCTTAAGTATTCTGGGCTGACTCATAATTAGGCTACAAACTTCTCTTAGACAATGGATGGTTGTGGGATCTGAAATGGAAACCTATACAAGACAGTGTTTGTTATTTTCAAAAGAAAGCAAGTAATAAACCATTGTAAAAGCCAGGATGAACTAGTTTTCTTGAGTTCATTTCATTTGCTTGTTTGCTCTTCATTTTAGTTCTCAGAATACTTTTTTGTAAGAGTTGTGCAAAACAAGTACTTAGTTCACAAGTGGAACTGAAAAATTAAAAAAAATTTTCATTCTTCATGAAATGTTTATTACATGCACGTACATTCTACTGTGCAAACACTTATGTCTTGCTTGATGTTGAGTTTTGGTTAGCAGTTCCCATAAAGCAAACAACAGTTCCTTCCTGGAGCTTCAAAGTGAGAGACAGGGTAGTGTGCCTCCGAGGTCTTCATACACTACTTTTCAGCAACCTCTCAATTTCATGCAGACCCTTCTACTGGCTCCTGACATTGTGTTCTATAGTAGTACAATTTGTTGTTATTGCAGTGTAACTCTTTTTTTTTATAGGTTAAAAGTCTGTCTTCTGTTGCTCATTTATTTTTTAAATATATACTGGATATATTTTTTTCAGTAGGGAGAGAGTTGACTTTATTCTGCTATGGTTTCCACCCTTCCAAATGAGTAAAAAAAAGTTGCATGTCTCTTTGCTACCTTTTTTCCCCACACACACACCCCTTGAAAAAGAAAAAGCAAAGGCTTTCCAGATCACTTATTCATTTTCCCTCCTTTTTCCCTGCTTCTGTCTCCAAGTGGTATGTTCAGCTCTAAATATTTTTCCATGTTTAATTTTGAATAACTGTTTATGTCATATTGAAATGAGCAGGATTGAGGAAGGCATTTTAAGTTAAGCACATGCTTAAGCAGTTTTCTGCATCAGTCCTGACAAAACAAACCTATAAAAGTTGGAAATTCCAACCCTTTAAAACCTATCTTTCTTAACCTGTCTTTCTAGCTCTTGCCTAGATTTGAAAAGATACAGATATTTTCTTAAGTCTTCAGTGCATCAGTAGTTAAAATACTGCAGGTGAATCAGAAGTGATGCTTTACCTTTAAAGTGGAAGGATCAACATCTTTGTAAGTCAATCCTCAAAGTTTCTTATACGGGACATTACTGAAATGTTTATATCTCTTCTAAAATATTGTTTCACAAAACTGTTCAAATTATATTACCTCACCTGATTAAGAAAAGTGGCTAGAGATAAAAACAATCTTAAGAATATTAAAGATAATCCTTTTTTCCTGTCTTTATTTTCAAGCTACTCAGATGTATGGTAGTCAAAGGATCAGAACGGTTAAAATGATTGTAGCCATCAGGTGGTGCTATTGCACAACATCATAAAAGTATACTGGCCAACATACCTAAACTAAGTTAGGAGAAAGGCTTTGGATCAGATGCTGCTTTAGACTTCCATCGGCTTGGAAATGTTTCCTTATCTTTGTCCAAAAGCAGAAAAAAAAAAGAAAAAGAAATAATTAAGATATCCATGCATGCCTATAAGAAAAAAATAATTTATTTTTACATGCGATAGTGAGGATTTTATCTCTGTTCCAAAAGTTACCTGGATCTAAACCCAAGAATATATTTAACATTTCACCTCTCTATTGAAATAATTTTATTTCAGTGGGAATTAGGAGCCTAAATTGTTTACTGGGTATTGGCCTTAGTTCTCATCAGACACACACACATTTTGAAGAAAACCGAATATAAGATGCAATGTCTGCATCTCATGTAACTAAAAGGATTAATTAATAGATACATTAAACTAAATAAAACTTTGTCCTGCTATATTTTTAATCAACAGTACATTTTAAAAAATGAAAATGCTAATTTTGTTCTTATGTGCTGTCTTCCTTGGTACACTAGATACATATTAAATTGCCAGCATACCCTAAACCAAGATAATCTTTGATATACATTGTAAACAAAAGAAAGCTACTTAAATAAAACAAGATGTGAAATTAGTATTTCTGAGAGAGACAGAATATATTCTGTCTCCAGGACATAATCTTTGGATGCCAATCTTAAGAATTTAGGCCTTAAGTTTGCAAATATTTATGTGTTAGGTTAAAGTTTAAATACATCAAAAATGCTTAATTTGCTTAACATTACACATATCCATGCTATTTCAGGATGAGAGACAGAATTGTTAAGTTATTCAGAAAGTCCCTGCATTATCTTGCCATGATACGCGTTTTTGGCTTCAGCATAGCACATTCTGTATTCTTTTTTTTTTTTTGTGATTAAATATTTTGTCCACTTAGATTGTAAAGCATTTTTTGGTGTGGATCTATATCTTCATGGAGCTCTACAATGCCTAGTACAATGTCCTAGTACTGAGGGTGTTATAAAATAGGTAAGAGCAATAGTTCTTAAGAGCTACATGCATAAAGAACATAGGAGCTATTTAATTTACTACATTACTATTTCTGTGATAAATTAATCAATGTGTTTGTTTGCAATGACTGAAACAATGCATCCTTTAAGCTTTCTTCAAATAAATACATTGACAATGCCACAAATTACTAACTTTATATATTTGTGAAAAATAGGTACTCACTCTATGCTATTCCCAAAATAATGGTTTGTTCCTACAGTGTGGGCACAGCCGAATCCTATCAGGCTGGACTTGACCAAGAGCAGCTACAAAGACCTCAGCAGAGCAGGTAACAGTTACAATGGTTTCTGGAACTTTAATGTAGATGCACTTTGTAGTACCTAGGATTTCTGCAGGCTCTTCTTGGAAAAACTTTTGTCATTGCTAGTATTACTTGAATAAGGCTAGTGGGAGCAAGGCTGTGTCATTAAGGTGAAGCAAGAAATGTGGTTATAGCAAAAAGTTGTCCAAGGAGAAGAATGGGAGGTCAGAAAGTCTCGTGGTGGCTAGATATAGAACAGTGTCCAAAACCTTGAACTAAAGTTCATATCAGTACTAGTTATTCACTTAATTACTAGTCTATATATTATTTGTTAAATGAATATTGAAACTACCATATTATGTGTGATCAAACTTTGTATTGTATTTTCCCCTCAAGAGCTTTTAAAGTCAATGACATCTTCTCTTCATCTCACCTTGTACCTTTGAATATTTTATCTCATTCTTGATTTCTATGTACATAAGTAAGATTAATAATTGTACAGTCTTATATTCAGTAGGAAGAGCATTTGTAAACCTGAGCTAACTAAAATGAAATTAAACTCCTTAGAAGAAAAGCTACAGTTTAAATCTTCATCTCCTAGCTTTTCCCTTACCATGGATTATCTAACATAAAGTAAACCCAGGTATTTTCCCCTCTTGAAGACATCTGAAAATACTAATCTTTCATTCTACGATTTCATCTGACATTTTATTTACCACATCTTATTCTCCTGCAATGTAAATATGTTCTTGAATAGCTACCTTAATGGCTGAGATTATTCAGGCTTTTTAAAATATTGTTACACACCTCTCCACATTGCGTGCTTGAGTTAGAGATAGAGGGAACCTAGTGCTCTGGGTTTTATCAACAGTACCCTGTGTGTTTGACAGCTGTATATGGAAGAATAGAGAAATGGGAGAACAAAAGATGACAAATGTAAAAGACAGGGGCTATCCCCAAAAAGAAATATAAAAAGGAGAGAGGAAAAAGGAAAGAAAGAAAGAAAGAAGGAAGGAAAGAAAGAAATGCCACTGTAAAAAGAGGGGAGAAAAAATAAGAAAGGTGGAAGATGAAGGGCCTCCCTTTCTGGTTAGTAGTCTTTTGAGGAAAACACAGACGTCATGCATCAAAAACCATCTGGTAAGGGTGTAAAATTATATTTCTTCAAATAACTCAAATCCTCCTCTGAAAATAAATTTACACTACTGTAAATTTACTATTTAAAATAGAACTGTTCCTTGGTGTTCCAGGAGAGCCAAACTGGCCTGATTTTTACAAAAGAGTACTTTCTCATGCCCATATGTAACTCAAAAGTGCTCTGATAAGTTTGTTAAAATGGTTGAGATCCAATTTTACAGATATAATTTTAGAATCAACTCCGTAAACATTCTGTTTAAGATAAAATGTTTTGAGAATACAAGTCAATGAAAATAATAGTGGAGACTAGAAAGACCTGAATTTTGAAGATTATGTTTCTTGAACTAAGAAATAGATAAAAATATCTATTCAATACCTTACTGAATACAGTAATAACAGGGATAATTTTATTTCTTAAGCTACAGACATCCAGTCTTTTATAATAATTTGAGAAAATTTGCAATATATATTGTAAAAAATTAATTAGAAGCAGTGTTTCAATGTAATTATATACTGTGAGAAAGACTTTTTTTTTTCCCTTCCACTGTGATTATTAGATCAGATCCTTTCCTGCAAGGAAATCAGGGGACTATAATAAGGTGTCAAAATTCAGTTCAGTGCGTAGAAAGAGATAAGAGATGCATCTTGCTAGGAGTCAAGCATAGCACTAATAAACCAAGCTTTTGATACAGCCTGACTCAATGCAAAAGGAGAGCTGAATCTAGGGAGTGCTATTCAGTACTGGAGGTGTGCTGCAATAGCTAGCAGCTGCAATTAATCTGCAGCACAAGCTGCTAGGGTATTACTGTTTGGTTTTGCTTTAGCTGCATACTCCATTTTGTATTGTATTTCACAACTGCCTGATAATACATTGCCTGGACAGAGAGACATTAATCATAGTGTCGAGCCAGTTTTGTAAACAAGGACTAAAGCCTTCAATTAAAGTAGAGGAAGAGAAAAGTGGATGAGGGGTGGGAAAGTAAATGGTAGCCTGCACAGAGATGATACTCTGTGTATGACCCAACTCTGTCTTCAGTGCAATTTTAGCTTATTGCTGTGTTTGTATACATTCCTCCGAAAAGTTCTTACCTCACTGGACAACCTTGTACTTTTGCAGTATTCCAGCTGGACTATGGCTCTTAGTGAACAAAGTATTAATGTTTGTAGCATTATTATACCAAGTACTTCTAAAACTCATGTTCAGGATATGCCAAAGATCTGTAGGAAACTGTTTGATTTAAACTACAGTTTTAATGAAAATTTAAAGGTTCTCATTAAAGTTTCCTCAAAGGCTTATAAAGTATAGGATAGAGCTTTGAATCAAAATCCAGTCAAAGCTCTCCTTTTCAGTCTGGGATGCTCACAGCCAATATAAAAGTATTAGCAGTTGTACTGGTCCCACCTTTTTCTCTCTTTTTTCCCCTTCCCTTTAATAGAAAAAATAAAATGAAATTAAAAAAAAAAGAAAGAAAAATGCCTTGGCCTAATTATCGTATGAAACATTTTTTCTGAAACACAATACAGAACAAGAGAACAGTTTTCTAAGCATTTTAATACTGAGCATGCCAGATAGCAATTGAATTGTGTCCTGACCTGTTACCTGATAGGTAATGCATCATGAAAAAATTAATTATAGACTATATAATAATAACTAGTAGTCATCATAGTCTGGTTGTTTTAGCAAGAAATTAATCTTTTATGTTTTTTTCTGGTTTGCTTCTAAATGCAATGGAAAGGTATTATTGTATAACATCATTGATTAACACCTGTTTTAATTAACCTCTAACAATAACCTGAAAATTATAGGTGTATACACCTCTTTAATGAAGTATTTGGTTTTCTATTAAGTTCAATATTACAAAACTACAATACAAGGCTGAACAAACTGTCAGCATATTTCTTCACACATTAATTGTAATAAAATACAGCCACATGTACATGTGTCTGTGAGTTCAACTGAAAACTTTTTGACACATAGCTCATGTAACTCTGAGAAAAAAAATTGTTTCTCGGTTTTACCAGTTAGAGGGGGTGGGAGGTAAACTTCCTGTGCTTTCTGAAAACTACACTGAAAGGAACTAAGCAAACTATGTAAATCTTTTACTTAAACAGCTCCAAGACTAGTCATGGCCTCTGGTTATGTGAAAAAATGTATACGAAAAGCAAATGTTAAATGGCAAAATATGTAGATCAAGATGGCAACTCAAGTTTGGGCTGTTCTGTCTCATGAGCATTTTTCTAACAAGTCAATTTAATACCAAAGGCAAAAGAATCCATACATCTATGACTTTCCTTTCAACAACCATTTTGAAGGAGAATGAATTTAGTACATTATGTAGAAGTGCATTTTTCCACAACAAAAGTCTTTATAGCTCCTGTCACATCTAATACTTACATCCTCTCAGCAAAGGAAAACATTGTTAGATGTCTGCAAACACCTCGCTAGCTGCCTCTTTTGAACTGTTTATTTGTCCAATTCCCACAGTTTACAGTGCTTTCTACAGATCAGCCATCAGTATAGTATTTTATCACAAGCTGTTGCTGTCAGTTGCTGCTTCTCTGTCTCCTTTGCATTTGACTCTTTCTTGCAGCTGTCAGTAGATCCTTATGGTACTGACTAGGAATACTACTGAAATACATGATTTTTAAAATTCTCAGGATGCACTTAGTTTTCTGATGTATCGTAGATTCATGTGAACTCTAACTTTTTTTTCCCCAGCACAGAACCTAAAACTGGATACAGTGCCCCAGAAGTGTCAATATTAATGTTTTATTGGGAACAGTTACTTTTCTGGTTGAACCTCTTCTGTTTATACAGCCTAATTAAGACAGGGTATTCTCTACAGAAAATCCACATGATTATATGCAATACTATAGAATAGTGTTTGCTAAGTGGGCTTGTTTTGAGAGGCATGTAACAGGTAGCAGAGCAGCTCTGACAGAAATTTGAGCAGTGATCTCCAGCACTACTGGATTTGGAAAGAGGATGTGTGCCTATCCGTACTCTGCCTGTAGAACAACTCTGTAAGTGGCTTTCATGGCTTATATACTGAATTTTTCTTTCTTGTGTTCACTGCCCTGCATTTCTCTGTTCTAGACATGGATCTATCACATTTTGTTGTGTTTTGCTCCCTGTATATTCACTATAACCTTTTTCCAGCAATGCTGCTCGGTTTAGGTGGTTCAAATCTGGAGAACAAATTTCTGACGGTGGAAGAAATTAACTGAGGCCCAATTGTTGTGAGATGCTTATAGTCACTGTATTTTTTTTGTATGACACTGGTAAACCACAAGTCCTTAGCACCTAGCTTTCCTTCGCACGCACGTCATGGAAGAGAGACATGCTGCAGTGCGGCAGCACTTCAGTTCTCACTATAAATGTAGAACATTCTGGAAATCTGCAAACACCTTGTTGTGGTATTTCCAGTCTAGCGGAAGAAAATCATCCAAAACGCTGCAGACAGCCTAGGTGTGCCCAGAGGTGCTCGTGACGTTGTTCT
Source organism: Astur gentilis (assembly GCF_929443795.1). NCBI lineage: Eukaryota > Metazoa > Chordata > Aves > Accipitriformes > Accipitridae > Astur > Astur gentilis. The sequence continues at coordinate 10,173,164 of NC_064889.1, read as the reverse complement.
CCGAGCACTACGGGCAGGCTGCCCTGTTTGCTCCAGACTGCGCGCCGCGGCCCGGCTCCTCTCTCCTTCCCTCTTACCTCCACCACACGTTCAAAACCGCGCCTGCCCTGCCCCGTCCTTCTGCTGCCTCAGCTCTTCCCCGCCGCGGCGGGAGCCTCGCCAGCCGCCTCCGCACGCCGACGGGCCGCGCTCGCGAGGGAAAACAAACCCGACTGTCAAGCGGCCTCGAGCTGACAGTACCTGGGCCCGGGGCTGGGTTTCTTCTTCAGGCGATTGCTCTAGCCACCCCCTTTCGGCAGCGTTTGCCGCAGCCTGAACAAAGGAGGAGTTGGGTGGTTTTCCCCTCTATTTGTGGGTCATAAGTGTCTGTCGGGGGGGGGTGTGGGGTGTGCAGCCTGACGAGGCCCCCGCGCGCCTCCAGGTAGCCGAACGGCCGCGGGCGGGGCGGGGACGGGCGGGAAACCGCCGCGGCCGCGCGCGCGCGCGAGGAAGGCCCTCGCTCACCTGAGGGAGCGCCCCCCCCGCCTGGCTCCTCCCCGGCAGGCCCCGGGCGCGGCCCCGGCACCCCCTCCCCGCTGGAGGGGGCGGGCAGTCCGCGCTCAGCTCCGGCGGCGAGCGCGGCTGGCGGCGAGAGCGGCGCGAAGTTGACGACGATTCCCCCTCAGAGGGCGAGTCGGCTCGGGACGGGTGAGGAGAGCGGCGGCGGTTGCCGCCGGTCGCGACGGGAAGTCTGGGAGCCGGTGCGGGGGGTACCGCGTCGCCCGCTTCTCCCTGCCGAGATGGTCGGCGCCGGGCCGGCACAGGGCTGTGGCGCGACCTGGCCGGAGCGCGGTGGGCCCAGGGGACGTCGCCGTGGGGTGCCGCGGGGGCTGCCGCCCACGGCGGGAGGGCTGTGGCGGTGGCCCCCCGCTCTGAGGCGCCCTGCGTCGCTGGCTTTCCTCCTCCGTCTCGCTCCGTTAAACACGCTCCTCTCCAAAGGCCAAGGACGCCGAGTCCTCCCGGGCGTGAGGAGAGAACAACGCGGCTGTCCGTGCGTGACCGACTGGTAACGCGCAGGGAGGCTGGCGGAGCGCCGGCCGTGCCGGGCCCTTCCCCCCGAGCGCTCCTCGGGGCTGCGCTGGCGAGCGGCGGCTCTGCCGCCCGCGGGGCGGGCGGAGGGGGGAGCGCTGCCACCGGGCCGCGGAGGGGCGAGGGAGTTGCTGGGGGAACAGACTCCGATAAGGCCTGAATATCGCTTAGTTTTCTCTCGCGATTGTGAAGAGTGGGGGCTGTTTTCCCCGAGCGCGCGTACCGGCCTCGGCTGCCCCGAAGCGGCGGTTGCAGTGCCTCAGCCGGAGGTGCTGCTGCCGGCCTTCGCTTTCAAGTGAACTCGCGCTGCCCTGGCCGGGCGGGGCCGTTGTCCGCTGAGGGTCCGGCTCACCCCCTTCCCCTTCCGCCCCCCCTCCGCGGGCCGGCGGGAAGCCCCCCGCGGGTCGCCGAGATCGCGGTGCGTCGGGGGCGCCGCGGCCGCCTGACCGCACGCATTCCTCCGGGGATTCCTGGCATTCCTGAGCTGAGGGCGCTCCGACTTCTTCATCTCCCTTTTATTCCACAAATTAGCGTGTTTTTGCGAAAGGGTGTGTCCGCATTGTGTGTGTGCTTTTTCCATGGGAAAAGCTTATAATGGCAGTTCAGCCATTTATTCTTCTTCCCAGTTAACTTTGCATCTGATAAAATTTATATCCTTCTCATATGATGAAAACTTTATGGGGAGATCAGTGCTGAGATAAAACTTTTGTGGCGAGTCTGAATTAGCATGTGCGGTTGACAGAAGAATAGTTGTTATGGCTTTTATGTTTCTCCTGTTTTCCCTTTAGCGTGTCAGTATTTAAAAAAAATTACTGCAATGTAGTTTGAATAATTATCAAAGTAGAAATAGTGGAAACCTATCCTTAAAAGTAGTTTTATTTATCTGAACATCTACAATATGTTAAACTTGCACACGCTTACAGAAATTGAATCCTGTAGATGAATCAGAAACACCCTAGGATATAATGATTTGTGGTATACATGTATGAATTTGATAGATTCAGCTCCTGACGCTTATTCTGACAACTAACTGTCACATGTCTCATAGTTAAGGATCGCTTAAGAGCTGGTTTTAACAGAACTTCAAAATTTTTATAGAAATATAATTAAAATGGCAAAACCAAACCACTGCTAACTTTTTAAAGGTGCTTTGTAAGAATTTGTTTGACTAGCAATTACATTTTCTAGAAATGTCATTGTCATTGAATTGTCTCACTTTTTTTCTCATGTTAGACCCAGAATAAATTCACTTATGCTCACAGTGTGTTGTAAGCCAGATGTGGTTACTGCTGTATACCAAGAAGGATACTAAGTTGCTATAAGCTGCTTTTTTTTTTTTTTTAACAATTAGAGTGTTAGTTTGAACTTGCATCTTTTAGGAAAAGATTATAAATGGAAATAAAAACTTTTCATACAGTATAGGAATGCACCTTTAGTAGTGTAGTAAGCACCATGTTTTACAAAGATGAAGTTTGTCATGTTGTGAAAGGCGATTATGCTCCTTTTTATTGTATGATATTCTTTTTGAGACATAGCTATACTTTTTAAACAGGAAACTCGTAAAATTAGAAAGTAATGTTTCTAATTTTTATTAAAAATTCTTGTAGGATATTAAGATGGTCTTTCACATAGGGGAAGATAATTGTTATTAGAATATTTTTTCAGTTTTAATATTCAGATATATTTTAAAAAATTGATACAAGCTAAACAAAAAAAATGCAGTGCTTCAAATGAAGTATCTTATAAAGGGACTGATATTTTTACAGGAATATATTTACAATTTAGAGGTATTTTTGAAATGTATTAAACATTGGAAAAGAATTCCTAGCTGGTTTACATACAGCTTGAATTGCAGCTAACATACTGTTTCTAAATCCCACTTCAGTGCAAATACACACTAGGAAGGATTATTTTAGCAAATGTCTGTAATCTTGTGACACTAATGAAAAGGGAGGGCTTATCATTGCTAACCTCTTTGATTACAGAATTTGTGGTGATATTCCAAAGAGCCTGTCTTCTCCATGGGTGTATCACACAACTGTTTTTATTCTCAGCATCTGACTGTGTTTTGCTTTTCAATCTAATAAATGGGATGGCTGCTTAGGCTGCCTGAATTGCTTCCAAGCAAACCAGCTTATTTTAATATCTGTTAATTGCATTATTAGATCTCACTGTCACTAGTAAAATGTCTGAGAATGTACTTAGGTTCCCCTGACAGGGTATATATGGGGGATGTGGAATTTAATTCACTGCAAAAATAGTCTGTGGTATATCCTGTGTAAGGAATTTTACCTCAATAAAAGGATGAGAAAGCTGAACAGAAGAATTGGTGACAGTTCCTTCTTTTCTTCTGGTTTACCTTATCTAATAGGAAGTTGATCTTTCTGGGAGTATTGGTGAAACTGGTTTGTCTAGGCTTTGCAATGTCATCTGAAATGTGTAGGTAAGATGGCATGACCTCAAACTTGAATTTTTAAAATCATTTGTCATGGAGCAATGCGAGATGAACATATGTGCAAGGAATTTATTCAGCCTGGATCATAGTGGGCAGGTTATTATTTAAAAATAGCTACTTAAGTATTTTGAGGCCAAATAATTCTGATGTCAGAAATTAAACAAAAGTACACCAGCACAGTTTCATTCTGCATCCTGCTGTTTTACCATTTCTGCTTTTTGAAGTCATAGTGATGATGATGTCATTATTTGGCCTTTTTACTATGTTCATAACCTGAAAATGCATGTATTAATACCGAGCATGTGAGCCTGATTATGCAAAACAATGTTCAGCCTGTGGCAGTGTCTACCTGTGTTTATAGAGGGGAACTGGCAAGAATCTGGTCAAGATCACTGATGCTAATAGATTTCTGAGAAATGGGAATGAATGCTGAAATAATGGACCATTTTTCCCACTTCTGCACCCTCTCTGTGCAATTCTGAACAGCGGCAGAAATGATGGAGCTACCTTCTGCCCATGTGTTCAGATAAAGCAGGCTCACTAAATTTGTGTTTCTTCTGTCTGTCCCACTTCTCCTTTTTAGCGGTAGGAGGAGGTTATCTTCTACCTGATGAGTTCAGTGATACAATTCAGAGCCAGGCTTTACAAAGAACTACATCTTTGCAATATAGAGATTAACAACTGTGTCTTGAATGGCCAGGATGAAGTGAAGATGTTAGAATTTCTCCAGTTTTGTTGCCAGGTCTCAGCAAACTGCATACTGAGGAAGATGGTACTGACTTGATGCATCCTCACCTTAGGTTTGGCAGTTGACAGGTTTTTTTAATATATCTTGAATGCAGTGTTGGTTGGATGTGCAAAACCCCAAAAAGGTTGGTTTTGTCATTTCTGTGCTTACTTGGCAAAAGAATGGAGAATCCTCCCAATGGAGAATGCTACATTACCAGGTTATTGTGTGAGGGAAGGTACGTACGTGTTCATGGAGTGTTTATTCCAGCCACGTTTATCTGGAAACATTAACATGTTTCAGAAACTGCTTTGGCCTTGACTCTCTGAGTGGAGTTAACTCTAAATGGTAATATTTTTTAGTATAGCCAAGTATGAATATTTAATGTTTAAACATGAGAAATTAACACATTAGGAATGTATGTGCTAAAGATTTAGTGGAGTGGTAGTCATGGAGTCATCACTGTTTGGGATTAGAGCTCGGTGTATTTGCTGAGACCTTGTACCATCTCTGACAACAGACCTGGCAGCCTCCTTGAAGGAGTGTGTCCAAAAGTAGGCTTATAACCTTCTGGTTTATGTGAAATAGAGTGGATGACAAAATCCATAGCCAAACATTTTAGGTATATAATATAGTTTCTTCCATGAATACCTCAAATTTTTAGCCAAATGAACTCTGTTTTGAATTAAACTGATCCATCTTTTGTATTTCTGAGATGCATTAACCAGATTGACAGTTTGAGATTTAAAATGAATATTCTATAATAACCTTTTCACATTCTACTTGATTTTGGTACAGACAGAGAGCAATGAAGAGTAAAGGTGATTGGAGAAATGTCTCTTGGAAAGCACAATCAGGGAGATTGCTAAGACTGGAAGATGCCTCAATTACTGCCACAACAGACCCTTTCTGTGAGGGTCCCCAGGTGTGCTACGAGTCATTACCATTCAGATAGCTGGGTGACCCTCAGCAGTCTAAGCAATGACAGAGTTTGACTCCAGGCATTTGCAGAAGTTCACAATTCTTTAGCTATATGTACATTACACACACCATTTTAATGTAGCTACAATGTCGATGTGGAAACTGTATAAATACACTATGAAAAGGAGACTTATTGGCTAGGCTGCCCATGCTTACACATTCATATGCATATGTGCCTATGTATTTCTGTGTGTTTGTGTATACATAAACTTTCACAGACACTTGCAGAAGCCTTGTAAGTAATTACCAGCCATTAGGAATGTTTCAACCCTATTTTAAATTCTGTGGAAAGATACCTCTAAGAGCTGTTGAAGTTTATTAGAATGGAAGATGTATTTAATGTACATAAAAACACTCAAAAGTGGGTAATGATTTATGATCTATTTCAACATAAAGCATAATGCAGAAGTGGTGGGTAAAATTTGAGCTTTTATATAGAGATGGGAGAATGTTTTCAGTGATGTGAATCAAGCTCAGAATATTTTGTTAGGCCTTGTTGAAACTGGTAATGGGTTGGAGTATGCCTTCATACAGTCATTTGCACACCATTAGCTGTTATATGCAGGGAGCAAATGTTCAGCAGTAGCAGCCTTTATTTACAAGATCAGTCGGCATGTAATGTTACATTATAATTCCACAAACACTTCAAGCCTCAGAAAGAAGCAGCCCTACCTCTCTCATTTCCCCCCAGTAATTACACTATTCCATTGTGAAGGTGAGAAGAGTGGCAGCTTGTGGGAGCTGGTTAAACCTGTGCTCACTGTACAAGCAGGGTCCACACCAGGCCAGCTTTGGCTGCATAGGCTTCCTAAGACCTTTTAAGTGATGCATTTTGTGATGGAGCAGTCCAGCACACTATGAAGCACCCTTCCTCTGTGGAGTTATCTAGCCTTTCTCTTCTCTGCTCAGCTTATGTCTCTCAGACTGGGTGTGATGATATCATCTTGTTGTCTTCTGGTGGCTGGGCACAGGGCCTGCAGTTCTGACTGCATATTTAAATTTTAAAATGCATGGTTGAGTTAGTTGAAAGAAACTAGATGGGTGTGAAGCCAAGTGTTTAAAGAATACAATGTAATTAAGGCAAAGTTTAACAATAGAAAAATGGGAGCCATAATCAGCTTGAATACGCATGAAGCTGTGGCCTTAAGTTGGCTGGGTAAATAGGACTCCTAAAGTCTATGTTACATGTATTTTTTATACTTAAATGCTTGCATCTCCGTAAAGAATAACCCTTTTCTGTATGTCTTCATATGCGTGAGACCTTGTATGCAGTTGTAGTCATATAGCTCATCCTTAATTTTTTTTAGGAATAAGGTATACTTACATAATCAAGGTTATGCTAGTTGCATCTGTTGTTTTGCTGCAACTGTAATTTCTGTAGAGAAGATTATATTTTTGGGGGGGGTGGGAATATTGACAAGAAGGTCCAGTGATGTGTCGCACCTAAAGCCAAGGAGTAATTTTGGAGTAGGGAAACCTTTTATTTATTTATTTAAGATAATATTATAAATAATTTCGTGTTCTTGAAGCACTGGCAAAACTTTTTAACAAAGGTTGCCCTGTTTCCATTTCTTTGAGAAAGGCTTTCTAAGAGACTCTTTATTTTAACAAACTTGAGATTTTTGCCTGAGCCTCTAAAAATATGAACAGAATACTCTCTTCTATTTAAACAATAATGGTATCATTGGGATGTATTAAGATAATTTCCTTTGGAACAAAATACAAAGTTTCTAACACTGACAATTGGAGGAAAATGTAGTGAAACAACATAGAATCTCTTGTGGAGTGAGTGTAATGATATCAGACGTTTGGATACAAACCAGATATTGTATTTGAAATCACAAACTGGTTTTAGAATCCGCAAGTATCCGTGTGTCACTCAGCTGTTGTTTCTGTCAATACTTCCACAGATATGAACATTTAGATTTTGATAAACTAGAAGAGAGTATATAAAATAAAATTTCTTCCTGGGGATTTTTTTTTTTTTAACCTTCCTCTTTGCAAGTTTGTCATAAAAATGAAGAAAATTTGAGTGTGGTTATATCAGGTATATATAATTAACTCTGAGATAAGTATTTATAAGGTTTTGTTGTTTGCTTCCTTTTTGTATTTGAAGTTTATAAATGTTAACTGTACTGCAATGGTGTCAGGATACTTGAAGTGCAAGTAGATAACCCCAGTAGATTGGATTCTGTGTTAGTGGCAAAAAAGAGCTTGTACAGGTGTATACAAACCTGTGTAGGAGATAAAACAGGATAGTGCTACAAGTACACTTATGCAGGTATTCGTGTCTGCATAAAGCTTGTACCAACATAACTTAATAAACAAATGTAACTCTCCATCTTCCTCCAGTGACTTAACTAGTACCACAGTATACAGGACCTGGGACTAGTCGAGACAGATGACATGAATTAGTTTCTTGGAACTCTATTTCAGATACAGGTTGACTTCTGTTTTAGTATACTTTTAATGTGCTTTTTGTATTTGATTCCCTTTTGTTTATGATTTGGGAGAATCTGGAAACTAATTACTTCAATAGAGAAAAAGAGAGCTTTTTAATATATATTGCAGTGGTAATAGTATAGAATCTTACATGAGAAATTTGGAGTTTTTTAGTATTTTTATCATTAGCAAAAATTAAGGCTTTAATTTCTACTCAGTACACAAGGTTACTAGGTCATGCCATATTTCCTCTGGGGGTAAATCCTGTAAAATTATGACTATATGAATTCATACATAGCAGGTTAAGAAAATGGGATATATATTATGTCGTTGTCTTTACTCAAACTTTGGCAATTTGAGACCTGAGGATCTGCCAAAATGTCGTCTTGTTGACTTACAGCCATTGAAGCAGATTTTCCTTTTGAAAAAAAATCCCCCCCAAATAAACCAACAAAACCTGCTAGTTGTCACACAGCTCAAGCATTTGGCTGATCTGTCACATACTTTCATAGGACTAACAAGATGTTTTACATTTGAGACATTGAGACATCCTCACACACAACATTTTTCAGCCAGAGGGAGTATGAACCAAGCTGTAAGTAAGTGAACAGTATCTTTTGCTTTAACTGCTGTTAATAGTTCTTTCTGCTGATAGTCTTTATTAAATACAGTTTTCTTCCTGGCCTTGAAAGGGTGGCTATTAATACTCTGTTTTAGTGGCTGAGCATCTGAATAAGGTTGTTTAATATTTGGGCAGAACTGAAACTGAAATCCTCATCTCTAAGGCAGCAAATCCAAGAGTCGTCCACTTTGCTATACTACGTTTCAGGAGACATTGATAAAATAATACGTGTAATCCACGCTAACCTAAGTATGGCTGTTTGCTTCCACTAACAGCTATGGAAGAGAAGTGTTACTTGGAATTTTAATCCTGCAGGAAATTCTAACTTGTCATCCCTAGGCTGCCATCTGAAATCAGAACAGAGAATGATATTTTTCACAGAGCAGAAATGAAAGTAATTGATTTGGAAAGGTCGAAATACTCACTCCTAAAATGCATTACTGTGATGGCATGCTTCCTTCTGTCCCCAGAAGACCCTTCTGTCCCCATAGACCCTTCTCTGTGGGTCACTGTTCCTGGCTGGACTTCATTTTTCATTATGCACCCAAAACCATATGACTACCGTATTTAAACACAACTTGGTCAAAGGAAAAAAAAAAAACACAACCCACGTTGCATTTATGGAAGGCACAGACCTACATGGCTTCTGGTGTGGAGGCTGGAATTACTGCTTTCAAAGGGAGGCTTGAGTGACCCCACTTGCAGTGTTGGATGTGTGGTCCTCCAGCAGTTACTTCTCTACATGGGCACCATGTACACCTTGCGCTGGCAATGGGCATGAATTTCATTGCACGTAACAATGCAATGTTGGGTATGCAGTTGTGGGACCATAATGGAATACAGCAGATCAAAATATGGTCCTTTTCTCTTTGCACTGCACCAGTTAGATACAGTCCCTCCTTATACAGTCCCTGCATTCAACTAAGGTAGATGTGATCTAGTACTAAGTTTAGAAGTAGCTTGTGCAGTTCGTTTATATGTAGTGTTTTTGGAAGAATATAAATTGCTAGCTAACTTTTTATGAAATATTTAACATTATTTCTGCCTATAATAAGAGGTCAGCCCTGTCTTGGAGGCTGAAGAGATACCTTGATTTGGTCTTGTGTCTGTGTGATACCAAGCATAAGTCTTTGTGGTGTAACACTGGTATATGGAGTTCTGAGTAACACATGCCATATGGCTTAGGTTCCCTGCAACTCATGATTTTTTTCAAGCAGAGAATTTTTCACAGTCTCTTTCATTCCAGCAAGTAGGAAGAAGAGGCGGGACATGAAGCTTTCAGGCTACTTTTAAAGGGAATGAATATTTTTAAACTCAAGGTTCTCTTTTCCAGTTCTTCATTTGTAGAAATTTTAGGTAGGTCTTTGATGCTGACATCAGAAAAGCTGACCTATAATAAAATAAATCTCTCTCAAGGTAGTTTTTTTTTCCCCACTGCTGCCTGCAGAGAGCCTGCATATACTGAATTATGACATGATATTGTAGAAAATCCTCTGTATAGGCCTTTTGAAAGTTTTGAATTTTGACCACTAGGCAGAGTGACAGTATGGGGAGAAGAAACTGTTGTGGAAGTTTTACTGTGTTCTGTAACTATCATAATTTTCTTTCTAATAATTGTGAGGAGCGACTGCCAGATATGATAATGTAGACAAAAAAATATACCTCAAGTACGAAAAAAATCCTAAATGGGAATAAGGAATCTACTGGAAAGATGGCAGACTTGTTTCAGATGTCTTTCTGTTCCTGGATATTGTCAGTTTGCGCTTAAATGAGTTTCACTGTCCCTTTTTACAGTCCCACGTCTAGAACTTTAAAATTTTGCTTTTCCCCCTTCACCTTTCCTGTAAGCAGTAGATCAAGTAAACTCAGCTGCCCCAGAGCTATCTTCCTTATAGACTAAAAGGAACAGCAACATAGGCACATTTTCCTTTTGCAGAAGGCTCAGATTGTAGGTCGGATTGACGGTGCTGAAGTTTCCCCTCATGCTTGCAAGGCATGTTTGTGAAGTTGTGTTCCAGCAAGTGTAAAACATTGCAGTTTTTGTCTTTCCATGAATTCTCCTGCCTGCTTCCGTTTCTGTACCCTCACAGTATCTAGTTTTCCTTCCTCTTCTTTCCTAAAGTTATTTCCTGTCCTTTTTCCATAACATTGTCATTTATTATTGACCTAACACCCACTTTGTCTTCATGTGATATTGCTGGTACTTTCTGAATAGTCAGCTGCATAGAGAACCCATTATTTAGCTTGGAGAGCAAGCTCAATGTTATGTAAAGCTGGAGGACAAATTTTATAGTTCCTTCCTGGCATTTTGCTCTGCATGTGTAAAAAATCTGGAGTAAACATCCATAAACTGTTACGTGCCTTTTTTTGAAAAAAGGGCACTGATTAAATAATATGGGCAGTGACTTACCTTTTTTTTTTTTTTTTTGTGGTAAGAAAATTTGGAAATAAATTCCATGGAACCAAATGTAATTTGATAATTTAGCCTTTAGTAGCTTGAAATCTTCAGAATTCTGGAAGCTCACTCCTCCAAAGAGAGGGTAGTGTGGCATGACCTAAGCTTCCTTTAATGAAAAATCTTAAGCTGATTCAGTTTTAGGAGTTCAGGATTATGATATTGGATATGAGGGAGTTCTTGTTTTTCTGTCATCAAGGGAGCCAGGGAGGAGTCCTAGTGCCATAGGAAAAGTCAGATCATTTTTTTATTCTTCCATGTTCTTTCACTAGATGTATGCAAAAGAGCATACGTGTAATATGAGGCAGTACCTGTGAAGGACCTGTGGCTTTTTAAGGAGGCCAGGGAGCATATCCACTGGTGGGATAGTGTGTCCCCCCACATGCTGGTCAACATCTTTCCCAGTATTATTATATCCCAGGAGCCCTGTCTGTCCAGTGCAGCTAGGTGGCTCACATGCTGGAAGCAGAATGTGAGATGCTTTATGGCAGATGTGTTAGAGGCATGCTTAGTAATGAGGGTGTATGGACAGGATACAGAAGACCAAGCTTCATGTGCAGAGCATGGCATTTAACAGGATTGGGAACACTTTTTTTTTTAAATAAATCTGTCTTTTAGATTTGTCTAAAGAAGAACTGAAATGGATGAGTGGACACAATTCCATGTCTTTGTGATGCTGTAATGTTAGGAAGGCTGCAGAGCCGCTGAAGGGAACAGCTGCATCTGGCACAGGAGTATGTTTCTCAAAGCACTCTTTCTGCTTATGTTGGCAGGGAGAGCAGTTGGGGTTCCAAATTACGGGGGTTTTCTTTTTTGTAAGGTAGATCTTGCATAGCTCCTGGTAGCCAGCTTTAAGATAGCTGTGAAAGGAAATGTTTTGAAGGTGTTTTTTAAAGGTGTTTTTGACCTGTTAAACCTTCAGTATTCCTCTCCTGTGGTTCTTTGTAAAGTATCATATTACCACTGAAGAACAAACTGCTACAGAAGAACGTGCAGAGTATTGGATTTTCAGACACGAGAACCTCTGCTGACAAGTTCTTTTTATAAACAAAAATGTCATAGTTTCTATTTTTGGCAAAAATAAGTTGTTCAGAAAAATGAAACCACTTCTGAGTAATGATAAAATATGGGATTTTCATACCCACTGGAGTCCAGTATTTAAAATGAATGTTTCAACACCTTTATGAAGGCTTATTTTAAAAAGAAATCCCCAAACTGAAAGGCCTGAACAGCTTTGAGTGCTTATTTTGTTTGTTCACAAAAGTTTTTAAAGGTTTCTGTCCCTGAAAATGGAGTTAAAACACAAATTTGGTTTGGAATTTTGTGATTGCCTCAAGCAGTCCAAGGCCATGTTGCTGCCAAAATAGGTGATCCCATCATTCCCTGGTGCCTTACTTGTTGGTCTGATAGAAAACTGCTCATTTTTTTGCTGGATCGGTAAAGCTGTGTGGCTGCATGGTTGCTGGCTCACAAAAGGAGCAGGGAGGATTGTACAAGCTGAGATAATGGGGTGCTAGAACTGTTTCTTTTGGGGATAACGTGTTACGGCCTACATTTTTTATGTCAGTTGGTAACACACAACATTGAAGTGAAGTAAGACTCTTTCAAACCAACGTATTTGGAACTTTTTAAAGAACTTGATCCTGTAGCCTGGTGAAACTGGATGTGACCACACAGGGAGTACACATAGTTTTCATGGGGTTTCAGAGTGAGGAACTAGCTATGTAGATAAAAAGTCTTAGGCCTGCAGGCTCAGGGAGAGTCTATGGTAAACTCATTGAGTCAGTTTCTTTCAGCTCTTGAAGTTTTCAAGGAGATATTTGATTGAAAATTACTCTTCTGTTGAAATTTCAAATAAAATAACTTGTCTGGGGCATACAGTGAATACACTCCAATGATATTTGTAAAACAATGTGTTATCTAGTGGAGTGAATTTGCTTTGTTTGTGCCTGACTGTGTTTCCTGGATGTTTAATTATGTGTCCTTTTGGACTTGCTCTAGACGATGGCTGGATTTACTGAACTTGTTGATCAGAAAATCCAGCTGTTTAAGTTTATATGGTATAACTATAGAAAATCAGGCTACTTCTTTTCTGGACTGTTCGTAAGTTTTCAGGTGAAACTTTGCTGCTCAATAAAATTTGGCTTGGTATGAACAGCAGATGAAGTTATCAGTCAGATGTCAGTATACTTTCATTGTTCTAAACTGCAGCTGAACTTTCAGTCTCTGAAAGATATTGATGGTTGTTTGTCCTTGACTGTATTATCTGTTGTTTGAGCAAGTAGAATATTTTCAAAAGAAAATAATTTATTGAAGTAGTTATTTCTTATGCCCTGATTAATTTATATATGCTGTTGTGATAGTATTTGCTTCACAAATAGGAGATAAGAACTGATTTTATAAAATCATAGAATGACAGACTTCTACCTAATTAAAAATTTATGCAGTATCATTGCTTCTGTTTTCTGAAAACTGTATTTTTAAACTCCTCTGAGACTGCAAATAAAATTACTAGCAAGACTATATTATTTAAAATGAAAATTATTAGTTTGTCAGAAAACATGGAATTAGAATTTATATCACCTATTAAAAAATAAAAAAGCTTATATCATTTTTTTTTTTTTATAAGTAACTACAAGCAGCCCCACAAACAGGGAAAATCTCTTCCTAACTACTGCTAAAATATCTAACCTCTTTTTGTAAGCTTAGGAGTGAACAAACTGTTCTGTCATAACATTTGAGGGCTTCAGCAGACTTAAAGAAGATTAAAACTGGACAGTTGTAGCTGTCAGTGCCCCCAGCTGTCAGCTCGTCTACTGTATCAGATGTCAGAATTTTAATTGTTAATAGTATGGAACACAAGGCTGATTGTGTTTACCTGAGTATGGCAGTCTGCAAATTTTTGTGGCTGAGGTGTATACTCAACCATCAGAGTTTTCAGGTGTTCTCATTTTTGACATAGTGACATCCTTAAGAGGAGTGGGGCGGGCAGACAGGAAAGGAACAGATTCAGTCCTCATATCTTAATCTATTGCTTTAAGCCTGCTAAAGCCTGATGCCAACTGTACAATGTGTGTGTAGAAATATGACTGTAACTGTAATTAAACAATTAACATCATTAGAGGGTTTAGGTTTTCATCAGAAAGGCTGTGTGTGAGGAAAACCAGCAATGCTTTTTTAAATTTAAAAATGTTTAGAATATTGCAAAACCAGTGTTCTTGTGTATTGTAAAATAACTTTTTGATATTATGAAGTTCATGGGAGTATTATCCACTGTGGCTTGACATCCTATAAAATAGCAACTCTAAGTAAAGCCCTCAAATATTTGAATGGTAGGGCCAGCTGTCTTATTTTCTTGTAGATGCAATGGGGATTTATATATATATATTTTTTTCACAGTTCCAGGAAGAGAAAATCTTTTATTTAAAGAATTGTTGGTTTAGCATTTTGGTTTCTACAAGGTTTTATCCTTCTGTATAGTAAAATCAAGTGTTTTATTAGCATAATGCACATGAAGAAGACAAATACACTTATTTCTTTATAGTTTTAGAGACAAATTAAATACATTAATGGTTAATTTAAGGTAGGCTATTAACCAAAGTACTGTTTTCACTATACACTAGGGGTTTTGGTGTTTTGTGGTTGTTTTTGAGGGGTTTGGGATTGGGTTTTTTGTTTGTTTTTTTTCTGGTTATTTAATATTTTTAGCAACTTTGCAACATATTTGAAAGCACAGCTTTTGCAGTCACATTTGAATTTGACATATTGTAATTTATTGCTTATCTATTCTTTATGCTGATTGATGTGAATCTTTTTTTTTAAGTTTTAGGTTTCTTTTTATTGACCACTTTTTCTTGTGTTTGTTAATAGTTGCCACTATTGGCAAATTCAGCCGAACTTTACTCTTTTTATAGGTCTGCTAATACATACTTTAAAGTGTAGTGTAAATTTTCATATATTAAGTAATTCATCTAAATTTATTGGTGGCATTTCTAATCTTGCTAGAATTGCTGCGGGGAGAGCCTTTTTAAAGACATTCACGTATTAATCTACTGTGGATGTATGCTACCAGCTATGTCATGGGTTTTTTTCATTTACATGGTTACATGCAAATATGCCATGAGTGATTCTAACTTACTCGGAGTAGTATCAGCACACTGTATTCTGCAAACTAGATTTCTTTTTATAAAGTTAGAGTTTTGAATAATTTGTGTTTTCTGAAACTGTTGAGACGCTTTAAACAATTGCTTGCTCTCTAGGAGATACCGAATTTTGTTGATTTTTTTCATGGGCTGTTTGAAGTCTCTTTGTTAGTAATTTTCAGTTACAACATCATGTCTTGTTAACACTTTTTCTCTAGACAGTCATGCAGATTTGATTTAGCAGTCTGAGAAACTTTATTTCAGAATTTTTATTTTGCTAAAACTTAAAATTATTTTTTATTATTTCATTACCTACCCATAGTAGTAACTTCAGGTCAACATCATATAATATAACAGTAATAAAAAAATGGAAAGCATAAAAGCTTCAAAATGTTTACTTTATTTGAAAACAACTTTTGAACTTTTAAAAAGACTTCCTTTTTGTTGCCTTAAGCAAACAAAGAATGATTTTGAGACACTGATGAATGTAGCTGACCCACTCAACAGTTTAAGGAACAGAGTGGAGAGCCTGGTTTCTTTCCTACCTCCAGCAACCATTCATTAGCTTAGTGTGGTCTCGTTCCTTTGCAGTGTATATTCTAAGTTATAACTCTGTACAGTGCTATCTCTTTCTCCTTTGCTTTCTCAGCCACCAGCAGCGGAGCTCAGAAGCTGATTTCAGTGCCCTGGTCAAAAACCCACTAAATCAGTGACCATTGACTCTGGGTGATTATAATTGGCTTCTGCCAATTATATTTTATATTATATTTTTACTTTGTCATTTTTGTCTCAGCTTATACATTGAAACAGTGTAATAAATGTGAGATGTTATGAGTATTCAGAAAAGAAGGTAAAAAAAGTATGGAGAAATACATAGAATGGAGGCCCAAGATAGTGAAGTGTATTCGTCCTTGCTCTTTCCTTCCATTGTTCTTGGTCCTTCGTTTTTCCACCTCCCTTAGTCTTCTCTGGCTCATCTTTGCTTTTCCCTTGTTCTGTTTCTCTTTCTACTCCATGAGGTCTTAAATGGAGATCAAATTTGTGGTGTCTGTTTACTTCCCTTTACTAAGGGAACTTAACCCCAGAGTTAATTTTGGTGAATTTAACTTGTTCACAGAATCTTTTAATATCTAACGAAGACTTTGACAGTGAGACTGCTTTTTTTTTTTCATTAAAACAATCACTTGATATCTAGCATTGTATTTGGAGAAACGTATGCTGATTACTTCAGATGAAGCAAGCCTGCTGTTGAGGAGGAGCTGGAGTTGGTTTTCAGGGAGAAGAGTAGATTTTTTTGAGGGGAGCTGTCCTGCTAGAAGGAAGATTTGGGTGGAAACTAGCATACTATGAATATTGAACCAAACTTTTTAGTTTACTGTCAGGAAAAAATGATAATTCTGCTGTTGATTGGAGTATTTGAGGGAGATGTTCCGTGCCGAGATACGCAGGAGGGTGAAACTGGCTTGCAGAGGTTTGCTTTTCCTTGAGACATCCTGTTTTTGTGTCCTCTTGATGACTATTCACTGTCGTTTAGTGATCTTGGTATTGTCAGACTTCAGTAATGACTCAACCTTCCACCTCAGTTCTAAAGTTTATTCCCTCCAGGTTTTGCATCAGTCTGACAGAGTCTTGTGTTCCATTCTTTTATAGACACAGCTCTTACTGCCACTGCCTTGCCTCTGCCACTAGACAGTTGGCTCATAATATGCAACAGACAGTAAAGTAAAACTACCCACAAAACCAGCTCTTACAGAAAGAAAGAATGGTATTTAACATTAAAAGTGCATTTATTGTTTTCTAGAACTGTAACAGTTTTGGCACATATAGGCTAGAGTCAGCATTCCTGTTGCTACTGAAAAAGGTACTATCAGCCTTGGAAATACTAGCAGTATTTTTCCATTTCTGTTGCTCAGCAAAGTATCTGTTTTAAAATAGCAACCGGAGTTTTTTGAACAAGCCCACAGTTGGGGGATTGTTAAATTAATCTGTAGGGAAGTTTATTATTATGGATGACAATGAGATAATAAATGAAAAAAGTTTATTTTCAGATGTCTTTGCAAACAAATGTTGAAAACCAGGTACATAAAAGCGCAACTCAAAGGTATGAGGATATCGACCTTCCTTGCAGTGCTTTACTTACCTAAAACTCTTAACCTAAAACTGCCTGGTTGTATTTTGCTCTTCTGGGTTTATGTTTAAATGTTAATATGGCTGGCTATAAAATGATCATTGATTTGTGAAGGGTACAGTCTTTCAGTAAATAGAGTGGAGATAACCAAAATAAAAGCTGCTTTGACTCAAAAAAAAAATTATACTAGAATTACTTATATTTGAAGTAATTTGATTTCAAAGCAACTAGCACCAACTCTGTGTAGGTAATCTTAACCGTTGTTATTTCTTAACGTTTACAGTCATAAACCAACATTACATTGATCCAGAATCAGTCAGTCAGACGTTTGTCTTTGTATCACAATGCATTTGCTTTGAGCATTGTATAGCTTGTATATTGATTTCTCTGCATATTACTGTTAGTCTTCATAGTTACATTGAATGGTGGAATAAAGTAATTAATGAAATAATTGGAAGTATTTAAAACAATGACATTTCTGTAATTTTTCTTCTATTCAGCTATAATCCTTTGATAATCATGGAGCCATATTTTGCTGGATTTAAGCACGTGCAGCAGGAGTATGAACTCACTCTTGAACTTGCAAGTGAGGAGACTCAAAAAACTAGAAATGCACAAAATTCTAGGACAGGTTCTTATGGTGTCAGTATTAGAGTCCAAGGAATTGATGGACATCCTTACATAGTACTAAACAATACGGAAGGATGTTTGTCAGAAAATCCTCCTCCTTTTGGAAAAGAACAGCAAGTAATTTCTCAGACTGTAAGCAAGCAAGCTACAGACTCCAATACTGCTTTTAAGTTGGAGGACAAAAATGGTGAACACACTAAGTTTCCTGGAACACAGCACATGCAACCCTGTATGCTTAAAAGCCTAAAGATAACCAGTCTGGATGAAAAGGAAAATGGAGTATCAGATTTTAAAGATGGAACAATGAAATCCTCCAATTTGTTGAACTTTCAAAGACATCCTGAACTTTTACAGCCTTATGATCCTGAAAAAAATAACTTGAACTTGGATAATTACCAGTCTTCTGTGTGCAGTAAATCTGAATCTTTTGTGGATGAAAAAACTGAAGCAAAGCCTTGGATTTCCTCATCTAAGGTACTGTCCCTACAAAAAACAAATACATATATTTCAGAGCCAACCAAAGCAAATTCAAAAAAGGTGTATTTGAATAGGTCATTAGAAGTAGAAGACCAAAATAAGCAGCTGTTGGATTGTCCCAGTAGCATGATCGGCCTCAACAAAGTGTGTGTTTCAGAATCATTTTCATCTGCAGGAGGATCCCCATGTGTTAGTCCCACTGCTTATCCAGAGACAAGAAAACCTAGACCAGATGTTCTTCCCTTCCGCAGACAAGATTCAGCTGGGCCAGTATTGGATGACTCACGAAGATCATCGTCCTCATCAGCTACTCCCACTTCTGCAAATTCCTTATACAGATTTTTACTTGATGACCAAGAGTATGCCATCTATGCAGACAACGTCAATCGGCATGAAAACAGAAGATACATCCCATTTTTGCCTGGAACTGGCCGTGATATTGACACTGGTTCACTTCCAGGAGTAGATCAGCTAATTGAAAAGTTTGATAAGAAAGTTGATCCTCACAGAAGAGGTAGGTCAGGAAAAAGGAATAGAATTAATCCAGATGATCGTAAAAGATCAAGAAGCGTTGATAGTGCCTTGTCATTAGGGCTTGATGTAAATTCAGATTATTTAGATGAATTCAGTAAAAGCTTGGGTAAGTCAACTGAGCACTTGCTGAGACCATCTAAAGTTTGCCTTTACAAGCAGTTAGCCAGAGATCAAAAGTCACCTTCCAGAGAGATGAAGATTTCTGCTCGAAGTATTGGAAAACTGCAAATGCCTGATAAAGCCACTCAGAGCAGCAATTTCAATTCTTTGCAATACCATAAACAAAATGGAGCTGATACCAAGAGCTTGATGTTCAGGTCGTCTACACTCCCAGGACAGAATAAAAGAGAGGAAGTTAGAACAGTTACTTCTACTTTGTTGTTGCCAAACCGAATCACAATTCCATCTGATTCAGGAGCCAAGATGATTTCTGCAAAAACATTTTCATCCGTCCCTAATATACAGGTAATTTTGAATTTACTCTTTAAGTTGTGTTTTGCACTCTAGCGTACTAAAACTGTTATACTGTTAAATGCATATTTTTCTGCTCTTCATTAGAACAGTCTCCTAGCACACAATACTTCCAAATGGGATAGCAGAATTGTTCTGGAGAAATATAAATGCAAAAATTACTCCTGTAGTTGCATGTGTAGAAAATGTGGTTTGTAAACCAGCTTGTTCTTGAATGGTTGAAGGTAGATGGTGGAGCCAAAGAAGATCATTGTAAATGATGTTATAATGATTCTTAACCATAAATGCACAAAAGTGGACTACTGAAATGTATGTAACTCCATGCAAAATTATGTTTTCTTTCTTTTGGTGTGGAGTACACTTTATTCTTGCAGTAAGCCAAAACTCCAATGGATCTTTGTGAACTTTAGGTCCACAGTACATAAATGTTTTCATAATAGAATAGAGAATGTCAGTTGTACAGGTTGTATTTAAAATCCTCATAGAATTATATTTTTTGTCATTTTATCTTGTCCTTTTAGGCAACTCCTGATCTCTTAAAAGGCCAGCAAGATCTTGCACAGCAAACGAATGAAGAGACTGCTAAACAGATACTTTACAATTACCTTAAGGAAGGGTTAGTAAATGTAGCTAACTTTCAGAGAGGAGACTTTTCTCAATGTTTATTTTCTATTACATTTAAAATGTGAAACTGTAAAATCAAAGCTATAATTAAACAAAATGTCTGTTTTATAATTCTGTATCTCAGCTGTGTCCTTTAAGGCATTATAGGATCTCAAAATACCCAGGCAATCAGGACTTACATAAGGTATTGTACAGCATTTGATTAAATGTACTTGAAATTTGTGAATCAGAATATGTTTTGTCTTGTTAAATACTTCTGGAGTTAAACTTCATGTGATATGGAGCTTCATGAAGAATTCAAATCATACCTCATGCGAGTTTAAGCTTGTGGATTTTTTAAACAACAGAAAAGTGTTGTTTCTTAAGGTTTGACAGAAGCTTCTCTTGTTGCTGTGTGCATTTAATCCTTTGTCCATCTGTAACTCTTTTACTTGGTATTTTCCAATGATAACTTTATTGAAAGATGAAGGAAGGAGAAATGAATTAAAATACACATGATGCACTTAAATTTCTTTGCATTCCTGATGTAGCAGGTTCTGGGAGCTGTTGAAGTGTTATTTTATGGTGCAGTAGTTGGGACTTGAAAAACCTAGTACTAATTACTCCTAATTTCAGTATGTTTGAATAATATACATGCTGAATACCTGTCCTTCCACAGCTATAGTCTTGTAGAAGACAGTTGCAATTAAAAGAGTTCAGTGATTATTTTTTTTATTCTTTAAAATTTTTTTTAGAAAAAAATTGGATTATTAACAGCCTCTTTTTAAAGTGTTTAATGAAATCATACTTAAGATAATTTCTGACTGGTTCATATTATTTTTATTTTTTTTAATGTTGGTGATTTCCAATAGTTTGGACATTCTTAATTTGTTTTGATGTTAACAAAATAGTACCTTTGATCATATCATTGTATACTTGTACTGTGTTTTAGAAGTGCTGATAATGATGATGCGACAAAGAGGAAAGTCAACTTGGTTTTTGAGAAAATTCAGACTTTAAAGTCAAGAGCTGCTGGAAAGACGCAGGTAAACAGGGTTTTTTTGGCTTGTTTTGTAGTGATACAGTGTTCAAACAGGGCTTTAAAAATTTGAATCCCCTTACTGACTTCAATTAGACTATTCTTGTAGTCCCTCAGTAGTATAGCTTAATTTTAATCATGCACTGAGGTGACTTATGGGAAATCTATTTGTTAAGAATTAAAAAAGAATGTAAAGGAATCTACCACAAGAGCTACATTTTGCTTCTACATTTTAGGAGACAGATGCAAACTTAATGTGAACATCAAAAGGTTGCTGGATCAAAGAAAAAGCTAACATATGTAGCTTTAAAAAATAATGGTGGAGTATCTTCTCGTTATAGTGATATAAATAGATATCTAAGTGGAGAGAGTATTTTAATTTAATTGTAATTTAGAAAAGCAGTAATCTATGATATTGTTTAAAAGCCATATTACAATAATAGCATTTGACAATCTACCTACTGAAGTTTTTGTTTCCTGCTACATGGTGCACTGTTTTTTCAGTTCTAAAGCAAAGTGAAGAAATGCCCAGTTGTTGCAGTGATGGCATAAGAAGAATTAAAAGCTTACTTTTGATGATTATTTTATCCTGGGCTATAATTAGTGAAAATGAAAATATAAAGCACATCTTAAGAAATTACCAAAAAACAGTGTTTGAAAATCTGTCTTGACATATAAGCATGTGTGCCTTTTATGTCCATTTTGTGTAATTGGTGGTATCTCAGTCAAATTTGGCCCCAAGTACTTGTGATTTAATTCATATGTTGCCTAATTTGAATTTTTCTTTAGCTTTGTATATTTTCTGTATTATTGGCAACATGCCTTGAGCAATTACCAAGGAGTTTTATGAAAATCAAATCATGGTTCCTTTGAAAACATTAGCTTGGCTTGACCCATATGAAAAGTCTCTGGTGAGCTCAGGCAGTTGATGCTACACTTTATTAGCCTTGCTTGTAGCTTTACTTTAGATTTTAAAAAACAGTTGTCAAAGAATATCTTGGCTTTTTGGGAACAAATATCTCTAATTGTAGGTTTTGGATTCTTCAGCTGAAGTAAAAGCATTGGTGGAACAAAAAGCAGAACTTGAAAGGAAAGTGGAAGAATTAGAGAAAAAACTGGATCTAGAAATTAGGGTATGGTGCTTCGTTACTATAAAGCTTTTGCCTATTTCAAATATACTTTTCTAAGTAAGTGACAACTGAATCTTTTTTGCTTCATATTGTTTTTATTGCAGATATACCTGTGGTTTTACAGACGACTTTTTGTTTTAAGTGTAGTTGCTCATAGTGTTGTTATCATTTTTAAGAAATCTCTTTCTTCTTAGTATTTGAGAAGTTTGAAACAGTGAATAAAAAAGTTAGGCACATGCACATAAAATTTCCTAGGTATCTGCAGAGGTAAATGTTAATCTGTTGACTGTGGTGAGACAGACATGGAGTGAGAGACTCACTGTATTACTCATGTAGCTGCTGTTTATTAATTACAGCATTATTTTTGCAGTGCTGAATTCAAAGTAATTAAGTACAGCCATGCTCTGAAGACATGAGAACAACAGCTTAGCATCTTTCAGTTTGCATTTTGAGTCTGTGTTAAGAATCAATGTACTTGAAACTGATTAGATAGTACTGAGGAGACTTCACTTCTCACATTTCTAATAAAAATTGAAAAGCAGTGCTTTGTGTGTTTTAATAAACATTCCAAGCTTTAAATATTCATAAATTAATAAGGACTTCTACAAGTGAAAAATACCAAAGTCTTGAAATGGCTTCTTTCATATAATAAAAAAGAGCCTTTAATTTATTTATGATTAGTCTATTATCTTGCTTAACTTTTGGTGTACAAAATTCAGAATCAGCAAAATTCCAAAGAAGAGATTGATGCTACACAAGCAAGCCTGAAAGATCTTCAGTTGCAACTTGATGAAAGTATATGTGAAAAAGAAGCCTTAAAAAAGCAGCTGGAAGAAAGTGAGAAGGAACTCAGGCAAAACCTAGAGGAGTGAGTTAATTCTAGAAAAGTTATTCATTGGAATTTGTACCTTTTCTTAAACCTTTTAGATTAAAAGTACCTGTGTCTTCAGAATATGTTAAGGGAATCAGACAGTGACATTTGTTACTGTAGGAAATGTTTCTACCATTCAGAAGAGGCATGTTTTTAGAATATCTGGAAGAGAAAGATTGCTGAATTTATAGTCTTCCTCTTAGTGCAAATTGCTTTTAATATTTCATGGTCATAATACATAGTTCAACTCTTTAAGGAAACACTTGAATACTTTAGTCAAGAACATAGTACCAGGTTTGAAATAAAATACAAATTTCAACTTAAATATCTACTTTAGAGTTCTCATTTTTACCCCTCTGACATTTTGATTTTCTGCCTCATTATATCCCATTCCCTTGTGGGGAACATGGGAATAGATACTTGTATCTTTTTAGTACTTGAAAGAACAAATTAGTATTTTTACAAATTAAAAAATCCTGTCTGATTTTTCCTGTTGAGGCTTTTTCAAGTGAAGATGGAGCAGGAACACCACCAGACTGAGATCAGAGATCTTCAAGACCAGCTCTCTGAGATGCATGATGAACTGGATAATGCCAAACATACTGATGAAGGGGAAAAAGAGGTTCTGATTGAGGTTAGTTATAAAGTACCAGAAGAAGGATGAAAAAGTCAGAAGAATTGCATGAAAAGTGGGAACTAAGGTACAGGTAGAAGAAATACATGCCTTAGCTTTTCCCATTCTTTCAGTCCAAGATGGTATACCATTATTAGATGACCTAAGAAAGCATGTTATAATAACTACATTAACACTAAAAGGAATACAAAGTACAAGTACCATTGGTTTATAGAATAGGAGAACAAATAACATAATGCTTGAGGGACAGCTGAGTCCTATTAGCAGATAATCATCTCAGTTTTAACAATTAGATAGGATTTTGGGTCAGAACAGGGAAGATCAGTTTAAAGAAGGTGTACGTATTAGCAAGGCCAGGTGAGATTCAACTAAGAAAATTAAAAGAACTCACCAAAGCAGTCTCAAAATTGTTGACTCTCTATTGATGGGACCAGGGAGAGAAGAGAAGGGATAGAGTCTGAAGAGGAACAAAAGAGTTACGGGTTTTCTGTCACCTTGGGATGAAAGAGGAATTGGCTGTAGCCCTGGTTATAGTAATATACTGATGATGAAATAGAGAATACGGCTTATTAAATTTGTTGATAAGGGTGTGTAAGAGCATCAGTGTATAATGGTTCAAAAGGAAGATTAGAATTCAGAATTATCTTAATACTTTGTAATACCGAAACGATTAACTTTGCTTAATACTAGTGCAAAGAACTAGCTTAAGAAATGAAAGCTGAATAAATAGGGAGCAAAAGCATAGACAATAGATCACAGGAATATTAAAGATGTTTCTATGCAAGACATGCTGAGTAGAATAACTACCTTATTTTGTGTAGGTGAGATTTGATTACTCTCTTAAATTACTGTTTTAAATCTCAGGCACTGCAGTTGAAAGTTGTACATAAGTAGGCCAATATCTGGAATGATGGTGATAGTACTGAAAAACATTACCTCTGAAGAAGGACTTGAATCTGAATGGAGGAGTGAGGGAAGAGTCAAAAGCACATCTTATATAATGTTGCTGTAAAGGAGATAGTGATCAATTTTTCTATGTTGTGTGTGGATAGAGTAAGAAATGAGAGACTTGGCTGCGGAGATTTAAAGTAAGCATTGTAAACATTTTCTGTCAGTATGGATAATTAAATAGTGGAACATGGCCATCTGGGATGGTAGTAGAATCCCTTTCGTTGTAGGCTTTGAAGGACAGAATAGATGATGTATGTCAGGAATGGTTTAGATGTACTGATCCTGCTTCAGTGCAAGGGGAGTTTACATTCTTTTTGAAAGTGCAATTATTCACAACTTGAGAAATACCAAATTAGATATTTCTTGAAGCTGTACATTTTTGATTGTTGCTGTTATTTTATTCTGTGTTTGTATACATGCATGTATGTATTTATTCTTCAGATGCACTGACTGCCCACTTCCTTCCCAGCAATTTGGAGAGGGGAAATGACTTCTAGGGTGAACATGGTGGGAGGAGGAAGGGTGTAAAGGCATGGACTCAGTTGGGAAGCACTTGTTTTGTCTTCAGCACTTGCAGAAGCAACTTTCTTTATTCTTTCCAGCAGAAAAGACAACAAGGAATTATCATTGGGTTCACTTCTCTTGCAGTGTGGGGGAAAAAAGGTTTTTCTTCTTATCTACCTCTTTGCTACAGAAGGTAGGACTGGGGGAGTTATTAAATTACAACTTTAGTTTGACTCCTGCTTTATTTACAGACAGCATAACATACACCATCAAAATCTTTTCATAGTTCTACAGCATCAGATACGTTGACCCATTACATAAAACATAGCTATATGTTCTACATCTAATACTCTTAGGATTTAGTAAATTTTTAGTTTACTATAAAAGCTGCAAAAAATACATTGGTGTGAAGTTGGCCTTGGGGAGCTTGCATTTATATGCTTTCCTTCTCTGAAACACAAACTGAACATCCATTGGAGCTATTTGTCATGCAATCGTGTTTAATTTTGTTCTTTAGGAGCTGATGCAAATGAAGCAGGATCTGCAAGAATTATTAATTGCAAAAGATCAACAAGAAGAGATTTTGAGAAAGAGAGAAAGAGAGCTTACAGCTTTAAAAGGAGCACTAAAAGAAGAAGTATCTAGCCATGACATGGAGATGGATAAACTTAAAGAGCAACATGATAAAGAATTGCTCAATCTACAGCAAAGCCTGGAGAAAGCTACAGAGGTGAAATAAGTGATTACAATTAATATCTATGGAAAAATCATACCTCTCACAGATGTTGTGTGCTAGACGCTTTCAGATACTGCTATTTTCTTGGCAAAATAAATAGGTAAAGATTTGGGCTAGGAGATTATTAGCTGCTGAGAATAGGTTTTATTTCATACACTTACATAACGTTTTGATTGTTTGTCACAGCTGAAGTTGTGGCCCTTTCTTCAAGCAGTTATTTACTACGTTTGCTTCATCGCAAACTTTGAGCGAGAATAGATGGAAGTATAGTACAGAGGACTGTTTGCTTGTCTTGGGTTAAATGGAATCACTGAAACCTTGAGGATGCCCTGAAGAGTGCCAGTGTGCTTTGCCAGTGATGCTGTTGAAATTACAGTTTTGGAGCTTCTAGGAGTTCTCTGCAGTTCTTTGCAGCCCACTGTTCCTACCTTCAGCTCCTTGTGTCACATCCTGTTCCCCTGTTAACGTTGTCCCACCTTGTCCCTTCAACTACTTACTACTAGGTTTTTTTGTTTTATTTTGTGTCCTTTTCATTTACTGAGCTTATCTTGTTTACTGAACGGTCAAATGAGTGCCAGCAGAAGGGAAACAGCAGGGATTGGGTGTCTGGAAGCAGACAGGAGGAAAACAGAACTGAAGGAATGCCTCTTTCAGCATCAGCAGAAGGTTTTTGTGAGGGAGAGAATGGGAACAGTTTGCAGATGTGCATATCTGTTACTGTTTTCCAAAAGATGTCCTTTCTGAAGTTATCTTTGCAGAGACAGCAGGTAGGAATTTATTGAAAGACTTTTTTTGTAAGGGGACAGATCGCATAAAATTTTGAGCATTATTTTCACAATGACAGTAATTTGTGTCTTTTTGGTATCCCCTTTCCTCATTTTATTTCTGTTAAATATTTGAGAAAATTTCTACAGACAAACTGTGCTTGACCAATTTAAGTCAAAATTGTAGGCCCCCATTTTGCTTAGAAATATCCGTCCTAATTTATATCTTTTACCTACACCTCATTGGTGTTAGGTGAGTTACAGTTATCCTACTCGTTATGGCTGAAAACATGATGTAGATCTGAATTAAAATTAAGCTTGAAACTTGAAAGAAGTTTCCAAAGCTTTATATGCTTTATAAGCAAAATAGGAGCACATATGGAAGATGCTGGATAGATATTGTATGACTGAGTTCTGATAAAGACTATTCTTTTAAAGGACTGTTTTTAAATGTGCAGTTTTCTTCAGTGGTTAGAAAAGTTTAAATACACTGATTTGTTTATGCAGCCTAGGACTTCCACTTGCAATTGCTTGGCTTTGCTTAAATGTGTTGTTTCTCTTTGTTTACATCATCATGAAGGTATTTGATGCATCTGAGCTGCTTGAGCTGAATTATTTTTTTTCCTTGAGAGAAAAGTAGAACATTTAAATTATTTTTTATTATACAGTAATTGTAGTGACAGCTTAACCTCAGTGAACCATCTTTCAAAGTTACTGCATGGTAATTTACTGTATTTCAATTATGGAACTGTAATTACAACTGACAAGAAATGAAAGAGTAGTCTGTTTGGCATAACAATAAGAGTCTGGGAAATGGCTCTATGATTGGGTTGCTGTGGCTTAGAGATAGTTATAAATAGCATTTATTTACTTACATGACATAGTCTATCTAATAGTAAATTTAATAAGATGTTCAAAAGTGAAATTTAATTAATTAATGTTGCTCTAAGCACCAGTTCTGCTCTTCCAATTTTACTTCAAGTGATTTTTGTTGATTTTATTTTAAGTAAAACTTTTAAAATGCCTAATTGGAAGGTGGTTGTCTTTGTGTTTTTTTTTTTTTTAAATCTTGCTAGTATTAGTACCCTTAATGATTTTTTTGAAGCCCAGCATTATCTCTATGCCTGCTGGCTGAGATTAGTTGCTGAGTTTGATATATCATCTATCAGGAAAGTATAACCAGTCTCTGCAGGGAGTTAGATGAGTGACCTGCTGTGATCTTACGTATGATGTTAATTATTGGGTTTACAATTAATCTCAAATACCCAACAGTGTGTGTCAAGATCATGTTTTATAAAACTGAAGCTGCTTGACCTGTTAAATTATAGTTTTTATATCATTGCAAGCTGGAAAGATTCATACTGGATGGTGGGATACAAGAAATTTACATCAAAGATTGGTGGAAAGGGCCATTCTGTTGTATTTAATGAGGAAAATGAGTGTGTAAATGCTGTAATAGTGGTTTGTCATACAGAAAATATGCATAATGATGTTTGATAGATCAGGGTGTATCAGAGTCTGTATGTACAAGGTTGGTTGTTCTTAGGTTGCTTCTATATCATCCAACTTGGTACACTGAATAAAGGTGTTTTGTGATATGTATTAGGCCGAAAAGGAAGTTTTTGCAGGGAGAAAAAAAAGAAATTTTTGTGCCACTGTTAAATCAACAGATTTATTCAGCTGCTGGAGACGTCAGATAGGTTGGCAAGTAATGTGCAGTATACTTAGTCTGTGTGATTAGAATGCCACATAGATCTGTTTTGCAATCATGTTAGAAACATACTCAAGGTTTTCTGATGGGAGAATAGAGTGGGGTTATTTGTCATGTGTGATTCTGTTCTCATCATGCTCACTGCTGTGGTGGTAGGTTGGGTTTCGTTTTGGTTTTTTCGTTGGTTTTTTTATGTCGTGGTTTCAGCCCAGCCGGTAACAGAGGACCACGCAGCCGCTCGCTCACTCCTCTGCCCCCCTCCGGTGGGATGGGGAGGAGACGGAGGAGAGAAAAGAAAAAGAAACTGGAACCTCGAGGGTTTAGGTAAAGGCAGTTTACTGGGACAAACACAAAGAAATTACAACAACAACAACGGCACTAATGAAAAAGTATACAAAAAGAATGATGCACAGTGCAACTGCTCACCACCCGGGACCTGGTGCTCTGCCATTTCCCCCACCGAAAAACAGAGACCATCCCCCGGCCCGCTCCCCATTTATATACTGAGCATGATGTCCCATGGTATGGAATAGCTCCTTGGCTAGTTCAGGTCAGCTGCCCCGGCTATGCCCCCACCTCCCAGGTTCCTGTAAAATTTAACTCTATCCCAGCTGAACCCAGGATATTTTAAAATAGAGATTTTTATATAAAGCCACAGATATTAAGATATTAATTTTCTTTGCTACAGTTTACCTTTTTAAATTAATTTTTGTGTTATGTCTTTTACTTGTGGTGGTCTTGAGATGGCTGTGATTGTTCTTAACTTCATTGCTTGTTTATTAAGACTGCCATAAAATTTTCTCTTCAAGGCCCAGAATAGTGTTCTGGGCAGTGGCATGGGACACAGGGTATGTTTCCAGCCATCCAGTGGTCGCTTCCACTATTGTAAGCACATGGTACTTGCCTTGGCGTGTTCGTGGGAGTGTGATATAGTCAATCTGCCAGGCCTCCCACTGTTTATATTTCAGCCATCGCCCTCCATGCGACAGGGGTTTTTGCTGCTTGGCTTGCTTAATTGCAGCACATGTTTCACATTCATTGATGACCTGTGCGATAGTGTCCATGATCAAGTCCACCCCTTGATCTCGAGCTCATCTATAGGTTGCATCTCTTCCCTGATGGCCTGAGGTATCGTGGGCCCACTGAGCCATAAATAGCTCACCCCTACGTTGCCAGTCCAGGTCCACCTGAGACACTTCAATTTTGGTGGTTTGATCTGCCTGCTGGTTGTTTTGATGTTCTTCAGTGGCTCGACTCTTGGGTACATGAGCATCTACGTGACGTACTTTTACCACTAGCTTCTCTATCTGAACAGTGATATCTTGCCACAGTGCGGCAGCCCAGATGGGTTTACCTCTGCGCTGCCAGTTGCCCTTCTTCCATTGCTGTAGCCACCCCCATAGGGCATTTGCCACCATCCATGAGTCAGTATAGCGATAGAGCACTGGCCACTTTTCTCTTTCAGCAATGTCTAACGCTAGCTGGATGGCTTTCACCTCTGCAAACTGACTCGATTCACCTTCTCCTTCAGCAGTTTCTGCGACTAGTCGTGTAGGACTCCATACAGCAGCCTTCCACCTCCGATGTTTTCCCACAATGCGACAGCACCCATCAGTGAACAGGGCATATTGCCTTTCATTTTCTGGCAGTTTATTATACAGCAGGGCCTCTTCAGCCCGTGTCACCTCCTCCTCTGGCGACATTCCAAAATCTTTGCCTTCTGGCCAGTCCGTGATCACTTCTAACATTCCTGGGCGACTGCGGTTTCCTATGCGAGCTCGCTGTGTGATCAGTGCAATCCACTTACTCCACGTGGCGTCAGTCGCGTGATGTGTAGAGGAAACTTTCCCTTTGAACATCCAGCCCAGCACTGGCAGTCAGGGTTCTAAGAAGAGCTGTGTTTCAGTACCAGCCACTTCTGAGGCGGCTCGAACTCCTTCATATGCTGCCAAGATCTCTTTTTCAGTTGGAGTATAGCGAGCCTCGAATCCTCGATACCCCCGACTCCAAAACTCCAGAGGTCGGCCTCGGGTCTCCCCAGGTGCTTTCTGCCAAAGGCTCCAGGTAGGGTCGTTCTCCCCAGCTGCAGTGTAGAGCACATTTTTAATATCTTGTCCTGTCCGGACTGGCCCAAGAGCTACTGCATGAACAATCTCCCGCTTAATTTGTCTAAAGGCTTGTCGTTGCTCAGGCCCCCATTTAAAATCGTTCTTCTTCTGAGTAACTTGGTAGAGAGGGCTTACAATTTGACTGTAATTTGGAATATGCATTCTCCAAAAACCCACAACACCTAAGAAAGCCTGTGTTTCCTTTTTATTAGTCAGTGAGGACATAGCTGCTATTTTGTTGATCACATCCGCAGGGATCTGACGACGCCCATCTCGCCATTTTACTCCTAAGAACTGGATCTCCTGCGCAGGTCCCTTGACCTTACTTTCTTTTATGGCAAAATCAGCCTTCAAAAGGATTTGGATTATTTTCTTCCCTTTCTCAGAAACTTCTTCTGCCGTGTTGCCCCATACGATAATGTCATCAATATATTGCAGGTGCTCTGGAGCTTCACCTTTATCTAGTGCAGCCTGGATCAGTCCATGGCAAATGGTGGGGCTGTGTTTCCACCCCTGGGGCAGTTGATTCCAGGTGTACTGGATGCCCCTCCAAGTGAAAGCGAACTGAGGCCTGCACTCCATTGCCAAAGGAATGGAGAAAAATGCATTAGCAATGTCAATTGTGGCATACCTCTTAGCTGCCTTTGATTCCAGTTCATATTGAAGCTCTAACATATCTGGTACAGCAGCGCTCAGCGGTGGCGTGACTTCATTCAGCCCACGTTAATCTACTGTTAGTCTCCATTCCCCATTAGATTTCCGCACGGGCCATATGGGACTATTAAAGGGTGAGTGAGTCTTGCTGATCACTCCTTGGCTCTCCAATTGACAAATCAGCTTATGGATGGGGATCAGGGAGTCTTGGTTGGTGCAATATTGCCACCGGTGCACCGTCGTGGTAGCAGTTGGCACCTGTTGTTCTTCAACCTTCAGCAACCCCACAACCGAAGGGTCTTGGGAGAGACCCGGCAGGGTAGACAGCTGTACAATCTTCTCCGTCTCCAATGCAGCTATACCAAAGGCCCAACGGTACCCTTTTGGGTCCTTGAAATACCGCCCCCCCCCCCCCCCCCCCCCCCGAGATAATCTATACCAAGGATGCACGGGGCCTCTGGGCCAGTCACAATGGGGTGTTTATGCCACTCATTCCCGGTTAGACTCATTTCAGCTTCCAACACGGTTTAGCTCTTGGGATCCCCCTGTCACACCAGAGATACAGATCGGTTCTGCCCCTTTATAACTTGATGGCATTAGGGTACATTGTGCACCAGTGTCTACTAGAGCCTTATATTCCTGTGGGTCTGATGTGCCAGGCCATCGAATCCACACTGTCCAGTAGACTCGGTTGTCCCTCTCCTCCACCTGGCTGGAGGCAGGGCCCCTGTAATCCTGGTTAGAATATCCGTTACTCACTTTCTGCACACATGAATCAGAAGACCCTTCAAGGGGATCAGAAATAAGATCAGCCCATCTACTGCGTCTGGGGGACTGCTCACGGAAAACTGGAGCAGCAGTTTTCCAAGAAGAATTCTCTTTTCTGGTTGCTCTTTCTCGCAACTCCTGTACTTGTGCATCCAAGACTGAGGTGGGTTTTCCATCCCACTTCCTCATGTCCTCTCCATGGTCACGCAGGTAAAACCACAGGTTAGCCCGTCGTGTGTACTTTCTCTCTCCTCTCTCTTGGGCAGAGGAATGCTTACTCCCAATAACTGCGATGCGGACCTGTACAGGTGAGGAAGAGGACAGATCCACTTTGAATTGCTGGAACTCTCGGGACAATTCCTCTACAGCTGAGACACAGGCCCGTAGGGAGGAAGAGAGACTTCCTTCGTATTGCCGGAGTTGGACAGCCAATTCATCCACCGTTTGTCCATAGCCTTCTTTCCAGGACATTACTGCCAATGAGTTGGCATAGGTTGGTGGTGCATTTCGTAGAAACTTCCGCCACGTGGGTTGTGTGCATTGGACTTCATCTGGATCTGTGGGTGACTGTGCATTTTCTGGATCATTATAAATCACCTCCAGCACGGCTAATTCTCTCAGGTACTGGATACCTCTCTCCATGGTGGTCCACTTGCCATGGTGACATGTAACTTCATCCCTGAAGGGGTATCTTTCCTTTACACCTAACAGAAGTCGCCTCCAAAGGCTGAGGACTTGTGTTTTTCTCCCAATCGCCTTGTCGATGCCCCCTTCTCTAGACAGAGATCCCAACTGCTTAGCTTCCTTACCCTCTAATTCCACACTACTAGCCCCACTATCCCAGCATTGGAGCAGCCAGGTAACAGTGTGCTCACCTGGGTGGCGGCTAAAATCTTTTTGCATGTCACGCAACTCACTCATGGATAGAGATCGGGTAATTATTTCAGGTTCTGCCTCTTCCTCCTGTTCTCTTGATGACCCTGGTTCATCTTCATCTCTCATTAAGTGAACTGATTTCTTTGTGTGTTTCTTTTTCTGTACAGGGGCGACTGATACTGGCACAGGTTGGTTCTCTGGTTTAGCTGCAGTATCTGTCACCGGGGTAGGGGCAGCCACGGTGCCTGTTGTCGGGGGAGGGGCAGCCACAGTGCCTGTTGTCCTGTTTTCCATCTTTCCCCCTGAGGGTGCTGCATAATAACAAGCAGTGTTTGGTAGATACTGGCCAGTGCCCAGCACAGTGCAGTGAGTTGTATGTCTTTGGCATAGCCACAGCATTTGTCTTTCAAATATTCTACCACTTCATGAGGGTTCTGTAGTTGTTCGGGAGTGAACTTCCGAGTCACTGGAGATGAGAAGTTCTCTAGATACCTGCCCACATCCTCCCACATGCCGTGCCACCCATGAATATCCAGCTTTGGGACAGATCTCTGAGTGGTACTCTTAAAGAGCCTTTTTGTAGCCCTACACAAGACCTGAAAAATATTCAGGAGGCATAGCACTAACAGCACACTGGCTTGTGCATCCCAAGGATGTTCAAAATTCTCGAAAGCTGTTGTAATTAGTCAGAAGGAGAAAAGGGAGGCGAACGGATGGGGGGAAGTATCCCCCCCTAACTTCCCCATGGATGGGGTGTAATTACCAATAAAATCCGACAGAAGGTGCCCAAAGTATGGAATTGATATCACTGCCTCATACAGATACCAGCTTAACCTCATGACCAGTGATGTAATCATTTCACAAGTCGACATTGCCCAGTACAGCAAAACGATAATCCCAGTCACTCCCAGAGATGAGATACGCAACTACAGGCAATACATAGAGCTTATAAGAGCTTACAAAACGCCACCATGTAAACAAATGAAACAACATTGTGACTAACATGTATTTATCTAAGAAATGCTTTTGACAAATTTGTTTCAACATGCTCTGGCCAGATCTGTCGTTATCTCAACCCTTCGTGCCCCACGTTGGGCGCCAAAAAGGACTGTCGTGGTTTCAGCCCAGCCGGTAACAGAGGACCACGCAGCCGCTCGCTCACTCCTCTGCCCCCCTCCGGTGGGATGGGGAGGAGACGGAGGAGAGAAAAGAAAAAGAAACTGGAACCTCGAGGGTTTAGGTAAAGGCAGTTTACTGGGACAAACACAAAGAAATTACAACAACAACAACGGCACTAATGAAAAAGTATACAAAAAGAATGATGCACAGTGCAACTGCTCACCACCCGGGACCTGGTGCTCCGCCACTTCCCCCACCGAAAAACAGAGACCATCCCCCGGCCCGCTCCCCATTTATGTACTGAGCATGATGTCCCATGGTATGGAATAGCTCCTTGGCTAGTTCAGGTCAGCTGCCCCGGCTATGCCCCCACCTCCCAGGTTCCTGTAAAATTTAACTCTATCCCAGCTGAACCCAGGATATTTTAGAATAGAGATTTTTATATAAAGCCACAGATATTAAGATATTAATTTTCTTTGCTACAGTTTACCTTTTTAAATTAATTTTTTGTGTTATGTCTTTTACTTGTGGTGGTCTTGAGATGGCTGTGATTGTTCTTAACTTCATTGCTTGTTTATTAAGACTGAGACCAGACTCTTCCCGTTTAATGATAGTAAAAGTGTTACTCTTCCATAACATACCTCTGTGGGGTAATAATTGCCTTTAATAATAAATGAGAAAATTCATGTCTTTCTAATTAAAAATGGATTTCTCCATAACTGCAAGTGTTAGAGCAGAAATGAATATGAATCCTTTCCTGGTTTTAAATGTAGTATGAAAATTTATATTATTTAATCTGTTCCTACAACACAACAGGCCAGAATTGTACTACGTGGCCATGAGTGCTCTGTCACTGTAGATGAAGTGCTACTATTTCAGTAAGATTTGGAAATAGCTTTTGGAATGTAATACTGTAGGTAAAAGGTTGTAGCAAATTGCAACTAATACTGTTCAA
Organism: Astur gentilis; assembly: GCF_929443795.1. Taxonomy (NCBI): domain Eukaryota; kingdom Metazoa; phylum Chordata; class Aves; order Accipitriformes; family Accipitridae; genus Astur; species Astur gentilis. Next base: position 10,138,609 of record NC_064889.1, on the reverse strand, counting down.
ATTCCACTGAAATTGTATCAGCTTGGAAGTACAGTTGCAAACTGCACAGCACTGTCAAATTTGTCTGTTTTGAGAGGCAGTCTGCACAAATTATGTTGTTTAGAAAAAGCTGTAATCATCACATTATGAAGAGGCTTATCTCAGCCTGACCTTGACTGATTTATTCAGGGTTCATCGTACTTCTGACCTTGTCCTCAAAATGATAAAACAGACACTCAGGTTTAGAAGCTGATTCATTTATCAACACATTCTTATGCAATGAAGCTTGTGGTCATGTGAGCTTTAACTGCCACGTATGTGTTAAGGCATGTGATATGATTAAAAAGAAGGAATTTTACCAGAGCGAGTGGTAGCGACAGCAGAAGACAGTGGTTACCTTCTGCACATGTTATAAACTAAAAGTATACTCCTTTAAAATAAGAAAGTAATATAAAATTTTGAACATTGTAGATGAGAAGAAGCTTTGGGTTTGTTTCTGGATTTTTTCCCTATCTGTATGAAGTGATTGTGAATTTAGGTGAATCTAACACAGAGCTGTAAAGAACTTCGAAATGCAAGTGAATATTGAATCTTTTTCTACCTAACCTGATAATATGGTATTTCTTCTTCAAAGCTAATAAAAATCTCCCACATAGAGCAGAAGCTTAACAAAAACTAGCTTAAGCATTGTAAATGATATTGATACATACTGTGCGCGCCTTTTTTGTAGAAATGGCTTGGCATATATTTTTTACATGTAAAATGTATAAGTTTAGTATATTCCAAGAACCTATTTTGGAGTAATGCTGTACAAACACCAGACAGTGGTCACCCAAGTTACTCAGGGTAAAGTGAAGAAGTAACTGATTGTGAAGCATCACAGAGACACTTTAGTATGTAAAGTGATAGACAAATTGAATATATATAACTGTAAAATTATATATATGGAGAAAACCAATAGGATCCCAACTAACTTGTGCCACTCTAAGGTGAAATCTTGGGGTTATAATAAATAGCTCTATAAAAACATTGTCTTGATAGCAGTAAAAGAAACAAATTATATGATAAGAATTACTTGGGTATAAGAACAACATTATGCCCTTGTGTACATACATCCATAACATCTGAATCTGCATCCTGAATGCTATGTCTGAGTGTAGTCCATTCACCTCAAAGAAGATATACAATAATTGGAAAAGGTTTAGAGAAGATGAACCAGGATTTCAGATGCCACTGGTGAGTTTTTTCTTTCCTCTGCTTGCCTGAGGCAGCGTTTGCCATGTTGAAATAACACTTTTTTTGTTTCAATGGTAGAAGCTGATTGGTAACTGATCTAAACTGTATACAGACTCAAAGAATAATGGAGTGACTGGTCCAAGTCAATGTTTCCTCTTTCATGACCTGCCCCCTCTCCCCTTTTCATTTTCTGCTCTCCTTTACCAGCCTTCTAAAAGCCCAGTATGTTTTTTATTGATTTCCAGTGTGGTCCTACAAACACGGAGTTGGGGAAAGAGAAGGAGGGTGCACAGACGGAAGCGTGATGGCGGAAGGAAGGCTGCAGGCATTCCTTAAATAGACATTGTTACTGGAAACACATATTTTAGAACTGTATATGGAAAATCTGGGAGACAGATTTGATTTGTTTTTCTGTAAGTGTCTGTTCTGAGCATGGAAAGGAAGTTGTTTGGTAATGGCATCGTGCATGTTTTTAGCCACCCATTATACGAAATACCAAACAAATTATGGAATATTAGCTGTGTTGTCAACAAGAATAATAAACATGCCTCCAAAGCACACTGAAAATGTAACTTGGTGACTTTGTCTTTGGTGCTAAAGTAAGCTTTTTAAGTTCCAGCTCCTCTGGTCTTTCATTTCCATGCAATTTACTCCTGCATTTGTTTAGTGGGGACATGTGTGTGTTTGGACACAGGCAGTACCATGGCACTACAACTGAGTGGGTTTTACACTGTGTGTAGAGTCAAGAAAGCCTCTGAGCAAAACTGTCCTGCAAAGTCCTATTTGAGTTGGATTGGATCACATCTAAACAAGACAAAATAAATCTGTTTTATCTGTAATAGTCATTTCACCATTGTGAACCTTATTCAGCCGGGACTATTTCAGTTAGTCTGCGTTGGGAAGGGGGGTTGTTTGTCTGTGGGTTTTTTTTGTTTCTGAAAGTTGGCAAGAGCCTGTGCAGTCAGATATGTCTTTAATACCATCAGAAGGATCTCTAATCCTTATCAGCAGAAGTCAGTATATGTATGTTCAGGTGGTTTGTCCTGTGGAAGTGTAGGTTTGTTTGTGTACGTGTGTTAAGTGTTTGAATGTGTAAGTCCTTTCAGTTGGGTACAATGTGAACACAGAACTAGTTAATATTTTACTCTAGTCTTTGCAACAACTTCTGACCTTGAAAAAACTGTTAGTATAAGCCAGTTAACTGGGAAGATAATATGACATTGGTACAGCTACTGGTTGAGAGGTTATACTTATACTTTCCTGGCTCTGGATTTTATAACTGTGGAAATGTTAGGTCATTCCCCTATATTGGGAAATTTTGTTTAATATGCTCTGTGTAAAAAAAAAAAAAAAAAAAAAAGGGGGGGGGCGCTGTGCATTCTTATTTTTAAAATGTAGGCATGTAAATCTTTCATTACATCTCATAAACGAAAAACTAAAAAGTTTTGGAAATAATATTAAGAATACGATATCGTTTAGATCAATGAAAATGGCCTTGCAAGAAAACAAGTCTTGTCTCTAAACTGGCACAAGTGAATAATTTTTAACCAGTTAATAGAATGGCTCTAGCTGAAATGGAAGGAAAGATAGTCTGACTTGCTTGTAAATTTATGCACTTGCTTACTGAATAATCTCTTGAAGTACAGCTGAGGATTTAAATTGGTTGCAGTGTACCTCACTAAGAAATAAAAACACGCTGACTCTTTTAATAGGTAATGGCAATGGCTAACTTCTAAAGGCGTAGCCACGTGCTGAAGTAGGCTAGGCCTCATTTTGAGATGATGGAACGAATTAAAATAGACAGTGTAAGGTAGGAAGGCAATGAGTAAAGCTATTTAGCCTCTTTTCCAGAAGCTTGGGGGAGGGGGGTTGTTTGGGGCAGGGGAGAAGTTGGTAGTTTAATGCTTCATTTTGCTTTTAAGGAGTTTTTGCATTCCCTTTTTTAGTGGTATGAGATTTTATTATCCATGCTATCCAGTGTTACTGTGTTATTCATCCAAGGGCTTCCAAGTGCTTTAAGAAATAGTGTCTGAGGTTAGAATTGCCTAAAAGTACACAGTGGGGAAAAATACCAGAACTACAAACAGAGCTACAAACAGAAATAAAGACCTGGTTTTTGCTTTCATAAGCTTTAAAACTTAGATGACTATACCTGAATAATACTGATTTCAGAAGCTCTCTTTACTGAAGAGCTAGTAAGGATTACAGTTCAAGGGCTGTGCCTATGTTGAGACTCACTATGTTTGTCTTTTTTCCTTGGGTGTCAGTCTTTGGGTGTAGGTTGGTTTTGGTTTTTTCTTTCTTTGGAAATCATCTGCAGGTTACCTAGGGAAATCAGTGTCTAGTTGTTTATTTAAACTTGATTTGTTTATATACAAAAAGGAGAGGAAAAAACAATAGAAAGGGATTTGGTATCTGCATCACTGCTAGCCCCTCAGGATCATCTGAGGGAGCTGCGTAGATCTGAATCCTTGAAGCCACATGAAACTTTTTACATGTAGTTCAAGAATTTAAACAACTGGTCCAGTATCAACCTAAAAAGGTGGCCCATGAGACTTTAGAGTTGGTTTCAGCAGACAGTATCTTCCTTGATACCCTTAAGTGTTCCACACCAGGAACAGAATGAAGTGAGCAGCCACACCGTTCCCTTTATTTTGTAAGGTTTTGGAATACTATCCTCATAGAATCATAGAATGGTTTGGGTTAGAAGGGACCTTAAAGATCATCTAGTTCCAACCTCCTGCCATAGGCAGGGACACCTTCCACTAGACCAGGTTGCTCAAAGCGCCATCCAGCCTGGCCTTGAACACTTCCAGGGATGGGGCATCCACAGCCTCTCTGGGCAACCTGTTCCAGTGTCTAACCACCCTCACAGTGAAGAATTTCTTCCTTGTATCTAATCTAAATCTACCCTCTTTCAGTTTAAAGCCATTACCGCTTGTCCTATCACTACATGCCCTGGTAAAAGTCCTTCTCCACCTTTCTTGTAGGCCCCCTTTAGGTACTAAAAGGCTGCTGTAATGTCTCCTTGGAGCCTTCTCTTCTCCAGGCTGACCAACCCCTACTCTCTCAGCCTGTCTTCATAGGAGAGTGTCACTTACTTTGATTCCACAAATATGAATATGGAAAGAATATTTGAAAGTCTGTTAGTTCCATTTAAAAAACTTCTATTTGTGCTTTAGCTCATTTTGAATGGAGATTTATTCTTTAGATTTCTACTTCAACTATGGCAATTAAAGGACAAACAGTTAATTGGTTGAATTCAGTTTTACTCAGTTGAACTTGGTTCTGAAAGGAAGTGTAAAGGTTTTTAGAAAAATTGGCTGAGTTGTGCCTGATAAATGACGAATCTAGCCAAAATTTAATAATTCTAATAAGCTGTGAATGAACTACTTGGCTTCCCCTCACTTCAGCTCTTTCTGTATTTTGTAAAAGGACTCTAAAGGTCCTGTGCTGTGCAGTCACTGCCAAAGGGGAATTTCACCAGCTGAAACACTGAGGTCAGCCAAAACCATTTTTTAATGATCAGTTACACAACCACTCTCATGTCTTTGCCAGTGTTGAGGGTGTGGTAAAAAAAGGTGTGGAGCCACAGAACATTTTCTGCATTCCTATTCAAGAGATTTTTCTGCTGTATTCAGGTTGAAATAGAATATTTCATTTGCATCTCAAGGACCCTGTTCGTATGTTTTCTCCAGTTTCTTTGGGGTTACACAATAATGAGTGGTGGGAAGGGTTTTGATGCCTTTTGTACTAACTGAGCTTCATCTCCGATTCTTTAGATCTGTTCACTGCTTGCACCAAAGTTGAGTAGAGTACTGAGTAGAATAGTATATAATTGCTTTACTGAGTTTTTTGCAGCAAAGCAGTTGAAACAGTATTTATTGCTTTATTTAAACTTGGGTTTGACTAATTTTAATATATTTTAAAATATTTCTGGACACGTATGCAACTATATACAAGGACACAAACCCAAACTTTATTAGAATCATTTCTTGTTAAGCAAAACATCTGAAAGGAGCAGGATGAGAAGTGAGGGAATTGGATTTCACTGCTGAAGTTACCTTGTGGGAACTCCCTTATGGAGATTAGTCCCAAAGCTGAAAACTAAATGGCGCATGCACATGAACTCCAGCACCTGTGACTTTGTGGGCTCAGATAAGCAGATCTGCGCTAGGTAAAACTTTATAAATCAGATGTACATACCAAATCCAATAGTACACATATGTATGTGCATGCATTCTCTCACTTTCTTCTCATCCATCTGGTATGAGTTAAAAGTAGTTTTGTACTCACTTAAACACAATGTTAGAATATTTCATTTATCAATGTTTTTCAGACTTTGGTCTGTTCCTACACTCAATACATGCTATTAAAAACTTCTGAAGAAAGAATTTTATTGATTGTTTCACAAACTTTAATTCCTTTTCTCAGCATAACTGCAAGCTTATGAGTAATGTTATTACCTGTATTAAGCATAAGAAAGTAAGAGGTAGAGTGATTACTGTCAAAAGGATCCATTAGTTGTGCATGTTCAAATTGAGGTGTCTAGGTTAACATAAAGTTAACCATTATATAGTCCTTGATATATTCAGGGTACAATTTTTGCTGACTTTTGTTGCAGCTGTGCACTCAAGACTTTGGAAACCAAGCCCTAGTGCTTCAAATCAAGCACAAAGGAAATTAAAGAGCATGCAGTTATTGATCCCCTCTGGAAAGTTTTGGTTGAGTGACTTGCCTCAGGAGTTCTTTGGCAGAGACAAGAATAGACTCCAGTTCTCTTGGGCTGTATTTGGGTACCTTAGCTATTGAATTATCCTTTCTCTTACTGCCTCACTTATTTCTGCAGCACTGCTTTATTTCTGCAGCAACAGCCTCTTTCACTGTAAATTCTTGACTTGTTCTCAGGCCAATTGACTCATCCTTTAAGCTTCAGAATTAGAACGTATGAGAACTATTAAAAGATTTCAGTGGTGATTGACTGCCATAGATTATTTTCCTCCATGTATGATCATTTTTTTGTGATCAGAAACTGATTTTTTGCAGTGGACCTTTCTTTTAGGATTTGATAACTTTAGTTCATGGTGGTCTGGTCCACTGCTGGGTTAGTAAGTAAACCTACTGCATGTGCACTATGGCATAATGACAATGTCAGAATACAGAAGTTTAACTTCAAGCAGTCACAGAGGACTTTGTATTGTGGGACCTCATCATTACAGCTATGTTTTTTTTTCTTCTGGACAGGCTTCTTTTTCTTTTTTTCAGCTTTGTTCAGAAATTTGCAATCTGTTTCCAGCTTCTTTTACCTAACCTCTACAACTTAAGTCTGCTGATAAGTCTTGCTGAGTCTTAAATCATAAGTTTAAACATGATAAAATTTGAGAAAGCACAATAAAATATTTCATGTATTCAAAAATAATAAATCAGAAGAAGGTATGAGTGTGTTTAAGTAGTCTGCAAGGTTGTGGATATCAAGAGGGAAGGTATTATTCCTTCAGAGATTGAAGAGATGGAAATCTGAATGTGAGACAAGCTAGGAGTAAGGAATACAAGGCACTGAATGCCCTGGAGACAGAGTGAGGACAGACAGATTGAAAGGAACGATGAAGCAAATGCAGGCAAACAGATGTAAGAAGGAAAATGCTATAGGGATTTTACCTTACATAAATATAATTCCATAATATAATATAGTAAAAAGTTGGTTTACTAAATCATACTGCTACAACTAGCAAGTGGGAGTAAAAAGAAATAAGCATGTTTTATATATCATAGTGAAGAAACTGCAATCTTGGAATTGAGATATGTTAATTTTAAGCTCCAAAGATCCCACTTCAATGCTTGATACAATTCCCCCCCCCCCCGCCCCCCTGTTTTTTGGGGGGGGTTGGGATTTTTTGTTGTTTCTTTTGAGTGTTCTTTTGGTTTTGGGTTTTTGGGGTTTTTTTTTGTATGGCAAATATGTCTGAATATACAGTATTTTATTCTAGCTTTTGTCTTCCAGATTCTTGTTTAACCAGTTTTGTCTGTTATGTGCTCTGTATGTGTTTGTTGTGGTTTAACCCCAGCCAGCAACTAAGCACCATGCAGCCGCTCACTCACTCCCCCCCCATCCAGTGGGATGGGGGAGAAAATCGGGGAAAAAAGAAGTAAAACTCCTGGGTTGAGATAAGAACGGTTTAATAGAACAGAAAATAAGAAACTAATAATGATAACACTAATAAAATGACAACAGTAGTAATAAAAGGATTGGAATGTACAAATGATGCACAGGGCAATTGCTCACCACCTGCCGACCGACACCCAGCTAGTCCCCGAGCGGCGATTCCCTGCCCCCCCCCACTTCCCAGTTCCTTTACTAGATGGGATGTCACATGGTATGGAATACACCGTTGGCCAGTTTGGGTCAGGTGCCCTGGCTGTGTCCTGTGCCAACTTCTTGTGCCCCTCCAGCTTTCTCGCTGGCTGGACATGAAAAGCTGAAAAATCCTTAACTACAGTCTAAACAATACTGAGCAACAACTGAAAACATTAGTGTTATCAACATTCTTTGCATACTGAACTCAAAACATAGCACTGTACCAGCTACTAGGAAGACAGTTAACTCTATCCCAGCTGAAACCAGGACAGTGTTTATGTACATAATCTCATTTCAACTCTCTGAAGAGGCTGATCCACAATTCTGTGAACTAAAGATCATGTTATATTAACAACATGTTTGTTAATGTTTCATGTTCAACTTCAATCATTACTTTGTGACCTTTACCTGGTTCTGTTACCATGGGTTAAATTTATATAAACTTAGTTAAAACGATTGCCAAAACTTTACCAACATCTCCACATATTAAAGGTAGCAATGTAAAAGATTTATGAATGGGTACTGACAGGAGTCAGTAATTGATGTAGTATCATTAAACCTTAAGGACCTTTTGTTAATTCACATTGTTTATGTACAGCACCATTACAAATAAGTCATGTGTGGACTGAAGGATGTGGATCCACAGCACAATCTGTACATGTGAGTTCTCCCTGTCTGGTTTTCTTCCTCATTGGTACTTAATTAGCACTATAGTGTTCAGTTACCCTTCTGCTGTCATCCTCATCACTCTAACCCACTCTAATGCAGTGCTTTTGCAAAGAGCTTTCAACTTGTTTTTTGAATGTGTGAGCCAGTCACTGAATTTTAAATGAAAGCTGTGCCTTCTTGCTCATGTAGACAGAACCAAAGAGAATAGGATTACTGCTGGCTGTTAGCAAATACCATCTGTTGTACAGTTTAAACTGTCTATGCAGTTGCCACTTTCAGTTTTAGGCTATGAAGTGCAATAATTGGCATTCAAAATTTATCAATGTACATAGTAACTTCTCTGTAATTTCAGTGCAGTAGTTTTCATTTCTTCTACTGACATGTTTTATTAGGGGAATTTTATACAGAATATAGTGGGCCATCTCTAATGGCAGAGTGGTAAATTTAACATATAGTGTCAACATGAGTAATATTGCCTTCTAGTTGCTTCGGGCTGGTTGAGTATACAGCCTGTGGGCTAGGGTTCCATGCTCAAAGGGCGCAACAATCTATTCTGCTTCAGCAGTGTCCATGTATGATTTGACAGCTGCTAGCCTGAACTTTATGTAACTTCAATATATGGATTAGGATCTCTCTCCACCAGGTTCTCCCCTAATGGTGTTGCTACAAGGTCTGTCAGAACTACCTTACAGTGCTTGTTTCCTTTGCATATCCTTTCTAATGATACCTGGGCTCTTTTCTATCATGTTCACCTGTCCTCCCAAGAGAAGACCTAGAGGGAAGGTGGAAAGTGATGTGGCGTGCCAGATAAGACTAACAGTGGAGAATAGGAGAAGGGAAGAGGCACGGAGTTTTATTATACCCTAACTTTCTGTGGCAGTATGCTACAGGATATGTCATGTATTGCCAAGTGCTATTATAATCCAGAAGCGTCATTTATGCCAGTGAAGAGCTCTACATGCAATTCTGATTACAACGGTGATAAATGAATATAGGCTTTTTTTCTATCTAAACCCAGCTGTGTAATTTGACTCTTTGGAGAAGTGAAGCTATGTGTGCTATTTTCTACTCAACATCTAAATTGTATTTGTGCAGTTTGACTTTATTTAAATTTCACTATCAAATTGAAGATACTTGTGTATTGTTTTTTCTAATATCATCCTGAATGATAACCTGAAGGTGATCTTCCATGCCTTATGTGTATAGTAGAACTGTGTAAGGTAAACTAACAGGATAGATACTCCTTTGTTTCTTTTCAGTCTTATCTGAAACAAGTTGAAAAGATGTTGAGACAATAGTGTACAGACAAATGTGCATTGTGAAGAAAATTTCTCCTACTCTCCCCAGAAGATATGTAAGAAGAATGTCCACTCTCCAACTACAATACAGTAAAGCTCCCCATACATACTGAGAGTTTTCCTACCATCTTGAAAAAGAGTGTGTCTGTGACTGTATATACTTATTGTTGGTATTTTTTTAAAACATACTCCTTCCAGGTGAAAGAAGGGAATTTTGTACTCAACATGTTAGAGAATTTGTTTGGGAACGGTTCATTCCTGTGAAGGTGTAACCCTTGTAATGATGCCAGGGTCATCGGAGACCTGTGGAGATCTGCTGGTTAAGTGCTGGTCACTCAGGCAGCTGGAACTTTAAGCAGGTTGTACTTACATACCCATTTATTTCCAAGATTTTAAATCAGGTTAATAAGGATAATACTTGTAACTTGCCCTCTATATTTCTCTACCTTTTATATATATTCACCTAGCATCTTGCTTACTTACTGAAATATGTAGTCAAAAAGGAGAGAGAATACCAGTTTAGTTTTTAGTGGCTGGAACAGTATCCTAAAATACATACTGCAAAAGGCAGACTGGTACAGATCTCCAGATACGACTGCATGAGGGTAGGATGAACTTAATTTTGAACCTGTTAAGTATATACATATATGTATGTATTTATGGGTATATTTATGTATGTAGATCTGGGGGTTTTGTTTGGTTGTTTGCTTTTGTATGTGTGTGCATGTGTACTTCCAAGTAAATAATGAATGCTTCCTGTGTTGGGAAAGTAGAGCAAACCATAATAGATGAGATAGTGGAATCTTCAGGTACAGTGTGGGTCTGCTGCAGTCCTCTTACTGTGCAACCCTGTGTAGGCGGTTGGATGAAAAAGAACAGACAAATCAACATTCCTTTCCCTGAGCTCCCCAGCATGCCTCAGCTGCTTTCACTCAGCTCCAGAAAGAGGAAATGAGACAAAACAGAGCCACTGGTGGAGTACTTGCTAATTAGTAAAACTGCTGTATGCAAAAAGCAAAAACTAAAGGAATATATAAATGCTATTGAAATTTTAGTATGTGAGAACTTAAAGCATCAACAGAGATTTATTTCAGAGCTTTTAACTAGTCGTGTACTTAGAAGAACAAGTTTTTTCAGTATTTTCAAAAGACCAGAACTTGCCAGCCTGCTTATGCTGCCAGTTTTTGTATAATAAGTTCATTGACCCTGTAGACAGTCTGAGTGTTTTCTGAGTTACCACTTTATCAAACTAATTTGCATGATTTTAAAGCTGTTGCTTGCTAGGAAATAATCTAGTGAGGGCGCACTTTGTAAACACCCTTTTATATAACTTTGCTTATTCCTTTTGGGGGTGGGGAGGGGAAAATGGGGAGCTACAATCAAAAATAGCGTAACTGAAAAGTGATTTTCATGCTTTCATAAATTATTTCACAAAACAGTTTCTTACCAAACTACTCTGTAGGATTTCTTTTGTTTTCACCCACATAAACACAATTTCACATGCAAAAATGTTATGCTTCAGTAATTAATGTCCTATTAATTAATTACCTGTTGTCACCAGATAATGTAGAGGCCAAAGGTATAAATGGATTCAAAAAGGATTAGAGAAATTTATGGATGATACATTCATGGAGGAAAAACAGTCAGAGCTGGGAGTGTTTAATGGAGAAAGGATTGCCCTGTAGTTGTTCTTCCTCTTTTTGTCCATAAACATCAGCTATGGCCCCTGGAGAGAATACTGGTCTGGATTGACTCCAATGTCTTTTCTGGTGTTCTTACTATTGTTTAAGGTCTTAATGTAGAAGGCAGTGGGTCTATACATGAGAACCAGATCTTTGTACAGAGTATTGCTTTGTATCAGACCCTGAATGCCCAAGAGCAAGAAACACAACTTACATCTCGGATTCTTTGATGTTCTTTGGAGTCAATGAAGAGCAAAGACAAGTCAATAAAGAGCAAAGATTAAATCCTTCTAGCTCTTTACTCCACAGAATTAAATGTTTACAAATACATAACTGGTCTATGTTATAACAGTATAGATAGTACAACAATACTATACTTCCACTCTTGGTTTCCGCAATAAATGGTAGGACGTTTTGGAGAGGGTGAGTGGTGAGACTAAGGTGGTGATTAGCTCTGAAAAGTTATATGCTGTAGCCAGTTGCCCTGCCAGACAAATATCTATCACCACGTGTGATAAATTGTGATGAGTAGTTTATTATAATTTGTCTTTGTGCTGTATATTGATTTGAGTTTCTGAAAAAATACAAAGTGTATCTTTTTGAACACAAGTTGAACTCAGTAGCTAAACTCCTTCCATCTGCAGGCAGTAACTGAAAACCAAGCAGAACGTCTACTGAGTAAGTAGAGCCCCAAGTGTGGGTCGTATGATATGCAGGTAGAGCTGCACCAATACCATGTAAGGTACTTCTAGTCTATTGCTTTTTCATGCCTGATCACTGTCTGCTTTTCTGTGCTGGCACAGCACTTTGTGGCACCATGTTTTGAAAAGGATTGGGGCTTTTTTTCCAGTAACATCCTCCCTCCCCCCCCCCCCCTTTTTTTTTTGTGTCAAGATCTCTTTATATTTATCTGTGTGTATCTATATTACAGTTGATCCTGTTCCCTGAGTTTACTCTGCAGCCCCACAAATAGTTGCATGGATGTAGAGTGTTGTATATTAGTGCTTGGAATAAGCAGTGGAGTGAGACTGCCTAAATTTGGTGTTTCTGTGGAAGACACTCTTCATCAATATGTTCTTCCTTAAAGATCCATATGGCTTCTGATGTCTGTTAAGTTTTTTAGATTACTTGGAATTACCTAATAATGGGATTTGGTAATGAAAATATTATAGGGCAATAAAGAGGAAGATGTTAAGGTGAAAATATGTGATGGCAGGCATGAGACTGTTCAGGTATTGTATGTTACTCTAGCACATATGTATGTGTCATGCCCAGCCAGCAACTAAGCACCATGCAGCTGCTCACTCACTTCCCCCCCCCCCCCCCCCCCCCTTCCCCGGGATGGGGGAGAGAATCGGGAGGAAAAAAAAAAAAAAAGGTAAAACTTGTGGGTTGAGATAAGAACAGTTTAATAGAACAGAAAGGAAGTAAATGATAATAATAACAATGATCAAATTACAATAATAATAAAAAAAGAATTGGAATATACGAAACAAGCGATGCACAGTGCAATTGCTCACCACTTGCTGACCGATGGGCAGTTAGTCCCCGAGCACTGATCCTGCCCCAGGCCAACTCCATCCAGTTTATATCCTGGGCATGACATCACATGGTACAGAATACCCCTTTGGCCAGTTTGGGTCAGCTGCCCTGGCTGTGTCCCCTCCCAACTTCTTGTGCCCCTCCAGCTTTCTTGCTGGCTGGGGATGAGAAGCTGAAAAATCCTTGACTTAGTCTAAATGCTACTTAGCAACAACTGAAAACATCAGTGTGTTATCAACATTCTTCTCATACTGAATCTAAAACCTAACACTATACCAGCTACTAGAAAGAAAATTAACTCTATCCCAGCTGAAACCAGGACAGTGTGCCTGAGGAAAAAAAATGCTCCTTGTGTGGTCTTTCACAGTAATATGAATAATAAAAATGCATGGTTGTAATGTATACAGACTCGAAGTGAAATTCTTTGTTGACATTTTGATGTTATATCCTAGCTATATTTGCTGTGGTGTCATGTGAAACTTCTGTTGGAAAACAGCATCAATTGTTACTATTTTTTTAAACATGACATAATTTGTTTTCACTAGAGTGCTGCTGTCCTTGCCAGTGAAAGAAACGCTGCACAAGAGATGCGAAATAGTATAGAAAATCAAGTCACAGAGCTGACTAAGGAAAATGAACAGTTGAAGAGAACAGTTGGTGAGCTAGAGAGTAAAATTGAAGAGTTACACAAACAAATTGATAATATGAAAGGAGAAGAAAATTCAGTGAAGGAAAAAATAAAGAGATACGAGGTAAGTTAAGAAAACAGGCCCCTTAAGTAGTCTCCTTCCTGTTTGCAAAGGATACATTGTAGAACAAAAACCAACAAAGAGGAGAATGGGCAATGTCATTGGAAAGGCTAAGCAGAAACCAGCAGGTTGTCAAGAAGCACGATGCAGTTTGCTTATGTGTATAGGAAAGATTTCCCCAGTGTACAACCAAGTCACAGCTTGGAACTGGGGAGATCAGTGACGGGCCAGAGTGAACATACTTTATAGCTCAGTTTACTTGTCAGATTAAAGGCCTTGCCACTATTTCTAAATGTATCAAATCGTATCATTGCAGGAAGAGAAGCAACAGTTAGAAGAAGCTTTGAAACATGCTGAAAAGGAGGCAAAAGAATTAGTAGTGTTAAAAAGTTCTATGGAAAGTCAACTAGAAGATATGCAGGTAAGAATGAGCAATTTGGAATATTTGAATTTTAAATTTCCTGTTTGTTTACCTGAGTCACCATCGCTTTCTGCAGAGTAACATCGCATTCTTTTTGAAGTATGCTTTGTTTTATATTCCAGACATCACTGTGATGTTCAAATGTTTCCTGAAAGCATAGGCATAGCATCATCTAATTAAAACTATTTTCTTGTTAAAGTGGTCCTTCCCCCCCCCCCCTCCCCCCCAATGAGTCTAGCAAAATTACAGGGAGATGAATCACAAAATAAGGTGCCTAAGGTTTTATAAATCTGTTTATTATTTTGAAGGGTCATTCAGCTCTGGTTGTGTGTAGGTATTTACATGTAAAAGAATAAAAAGCTGTACTTGGACATAAATAAAAATATTGGTAGTAGACAAATATCAGGAAATTGGCTTCTCTTTTTTACAAACCTGTTTGTTGTCTCTGCAAATGTTGCATGAAACTGGTATATTTCATCACAAGACCAGAGAAATTTTAACATGTATCACAAGGACTTGCAGCCTCTTAAAACTCTGTATGAAGTCCTCTTTCCACCTTGCTCCTTAGTCTACTCAATATCCAGGAAAGGATATGCTTTCTCCCAGATTAGCCCAGAAATTAATTGTGTGGAGAATGCATATACTTCAGAGCAGCAGAGAGGGGTGTTGGCAATATTGTGTATGAGTAAAGTTGGAATTATTCAGATGGAATGAAAGTTCAGATCTGTTTAGTAAGGAGATGAATGTCCTTAAATCTTAAAACTCTTCTTGTTTACATCATATTCTGTATCTGAAAAAGCTGCAAACATAATCTTTCCTCTTTGTAATTCACCTTTTACATGTAGCAAAGAAGCATCTATTTCTGCAGTATAAGATAGTTTAGAATGCTTAGTTTTGCATCTAGAAGCAAAGTTTTTAGATGATTCTATCAAGTCAGACTCAAAAGTGAAGTACATGTACATTGCTAGCGACCCTTTTTTAATTGAACAGATCGTTTCCCTTGTTGTCTTCAACAAAAATTTTACATTACTGTTCTGAAAATCTGAAAATGAAACTTGGCTATGAGTGGATGGTAAACCAAGGGAAAATAGTGTTAACCAGCATGTTCTCATTGCTCAGTTAATTATGGTAAAAAGAAAAAAATAACAACAACAAGAAAATACTACTATGTCTTTAAAATGGAATGTGCTTCAACAATATAAGGTTTTAACAATATAGGTAAGGAAACTTTATTTCTACAAAATTATGTTTTTAAGCTGATGTTCCTTGTAGCTACATCAATAAGTGTTTTATCTGAGGCTTTTGATTGGGTGTTTTTCTTTTTAAATCTGTTTACCTGTTCAACCTCACTGATTCTCCAAATTTGCTTGTGTGTATTGCTCATAGCCTGCACAATCACAGTAGATGGCCCATTGCTCATCATTGGCTTCATTTATCACTGTTTTCTAAGAACTCCCTTCTATCACAGTCTGGCTTGACCTTCCTGCACAACATGAATAATGCACCATATGCATCTCCTGCATCTCGCTTAGCTTTGGGTCAAGATGCTTGAAAAGTGTGTTCTTTCTTTTCTCTTTACGCATCCTTCAGGGCATCATGCCAAGTAATGCTGCCTCTGGTCTGCGTCTCCAAATTCAAGAAATTTAGGAAAGGTGATAGATAGAAGAGACTGTCTTGTCATTTTATTCATAATTTATGACTAATTTGTAAATCAAATTTAATCCCCTTTCCGATTCTGAACTCTTCTTGTCCACCGGATACCAGCACTAATGGACTTCACAATGTAATCAGTGGTCCCTTTTGTTTAGAAAAATTCAGCCTTTCTGTCTTTAGATTTTTCCTTGTTTTAATGAATAATGTTGTGCAGTAGGCTGATTTGGCCTTGTTTTACCTTTGACAATTTAGATGACAAACTTTGGCACGGTAGTAATGCTTATCACAGTGGAAACTTAATTCCTGACTGGCCCATCTTGCTTTTTACATAATACAAATTACTTTTAATGGTGGACTAGCATAAGAAAGACAATGACAGTATGAACAGAATTGTAACAGTTACTGTAAACATAGCCAAATCTATTCCTCCTCCATCCCAGATTTTTACTCAGAAAAGTTAAAGCTGGAATACCCTTAATTATTATAAGCAATTTATTTTAATGCTTTTGTCTAAACCCAACCTCAGTATATATTGAAATTTTCTTTATGGATGGTCAAGCAAGTAGTATTTTTTGTAGTGTCTCATGCTGTCTCCTCTATGTAGTCCACTGTTTCAAGAAATGAGATACATCTTAACATTTTTGTAACATTGAGAAGACTTTTGGAAGGTGCTTGAGAACTTTCTTGGGAAAGGAAATAATACAATTATTATGCACCTTAACCATAGCATGGATGGTATTCCAATATATTAAAAAGTATCAGGTATACCAACATTATGAATGGTAGTGCCAAGTATTCTGTGCTTTTTAAACTTAACAATCAGAATACAGGATCCTTTTTGGTGGAAGAATATGAAACTTTTCATTGTGGTAAATAATGGTAGGTGCATAGAAATAGTGTTGCAGAGCACTCAAGTTGAAATATGTTCTCAATTTTCAGTTATCAGTTGAAAGAAATTATTAACTTTGTAAAGAGAAGATGAAACTAATTTTTTAAGAATAAGGAAGTATCACAATAATCTTATAGGTTACTATGAAAACAAGTTACTACTTTTGTTTTCCTCCATTTTGTTTTCTTTTCTTCTCTGGGTATGTGGAAATGTGAGTGTGTTCTATTGTTATTTTATGGCTCCCTGTCTTCTGGACCACTGTCTGTCCACCAACCTGAAATTGAGAAATACTGCTGTGGAGTTAGCCTCAGTTGTGCTGAAATAACACTTAAGCTTCTTCACAAAGTAATTAATTTTCACTACAAATTGGCTTTAAATTGGCAAATGATAAACTGTTTACTTGATCTGTGGTTACACTGTAACTGACAGGCCAGCCAATTCCAGTGAAAAGCACTCAAGGATTTGTATATGTGAAGGGGACTCAAATTAGAGCTTATACTTGAGTTGAATTGAAGCTGTCCTATAGGACATCCCAAATTTCAAATATTGAAGTTCAGTATAGTGTATTGAAAGGCTAGATGCTGAGGAAACTGCAGCATTTGGATAGTCAGTAGCAACATTTCCATGGCATCATGTTTTTTAGTACCCGAGTTAAGTGATATAAATGGAAGTTCAGTTGTTTCTAGTATGACATATTAGTCTATCTCAAATATTAATATTAAGCTAGGCATGCTAGTTTTTACCAGTTTTTTTCTCTTTTATCAGCTAATCTAGGAAAGGGAAATACCACATCCTAATTTGTGTTGCCCAGGAAAATGATTGTTGATGAGAAGCTACATGTAATGTGTTATTTCCCCTGAATAATATTACAAGAATGAAGTAGTATCTGTTGTAATGCACGGTTTTTATTAAAACAAAGATAATTTATGTTACAATGCTCAGTTTTCATGAAGAATATATTTACCCTATATCTATGTTACCAAGTTTTCTGCTGGCTACACTTTAGCAAAATGGTAAGGACCTTATTATGCTTTAGTGGTAATTTCACTATTTGAAGAATAAATGATTCTATGGCATAGCTACTCGCTAAATAATGCAGACCATAATGTGGACACCTATTAAATAGATTTTGAGAAGAAAATTATGCAGAGTGGTGGGGTAAGAAAACCACTGTTTCCAGCCAAGTAGAATTCATCAATCCCAGAGAACAATCAGCTATCGCACACTTTTCCAAAGAGAATGGTTGTGCATGTGAACCATCTGATCGTGCATTAAAAACGTGTTGATTTGGTAAGAAACAACACTGCTGTAATTTTTTTTTTCAGTCTTGTACTTTATATGTACCCAGAGAAGCCTTTGCTTTCTCCAGTCACTAATAAATGTGATCACGGTAGAATCTTTATTGGGTCCAGGAAGTGTTTAGTCTTGTGATTCTTATGGCATATCAGGTGGCTCAACAGATTCTGATGCATCCCAAGAGGGACATGGGCATGAGACAATTTAACAGATGTGGGGGGAATGAGTGCATGAAGCACCTGAACTTCAATTCCCATGATACTCTGAAGCAGCACTGCCACTGTCAGTTTATTGTTGAACTAACTAAAAACAAACTCAGGAAAACTGCAAGTTCTCCTTGGAACAGGTCAGTTATCTAGGAATTGCACATTCTATTAAAATAGTTATTATCACAATTTCACACCACTTTCTAATTTTTAGTAATGTACTTAGTATTTGTTTTATCATCCTTCTTGGTAACAAACAGTAAAAATATGTTGATGAAAATATGGAGATGCAATACATGAAAAGAACAGATTTTTCTTTTCAGGGTGCCAGAATATAACTCAAAGGAGAAAAAGCTAAATTTCAGTCTCTAGCATCTCAGTCTGCTACATATCTGAAAATCAGGCAAAAGTTAGCGTGACCTGATGAAAGTGAGGTGATCCACTGCTTGCATCAAGCCTGCTATTATTATTTTCCTTCACTATTGTAATTATTCATACCTGTTATTACTTTGGCAATTATCCGAGTTAGTAGATGAAATTTCTTCACATATTAGTGATTGATTTTTTTGTTTGGTTGGTTTGGGGGATTTTTTTGTTGTTGATAATTCTGAAGTAAAGAGAGTGACCAGATTTGCTCTGGTGTTTACTTCCCTTTTCAGCACACTGGAAATGCAGAACAGCATCCTGCTGGCACAATTATTCTCCCACAATATATTTCACTGATCTGTGTCTGTGCAGTTTGTTTCTCAAGGATGTGTAAACAAACAGTAAAGTTAAATGATCTGTGAAAGGCTAGTGGAGGGGGGCACACATGAGATTTTCATAACTTGTTAAATATGGCACATTAGCAGGCTCCCAAGATTTCAGCAGCTTTTAGAAATGAAGTGCTAAAGTTGAACCTTTTCAAGGTTTTTAAAATCCTTTGGTGTCAGCTAAACCAATTCTGGTGTAGAATTAGACTTTGCAAAACAACATCTGTTAGCCCCCAGCATGTTTTAGGGTTATGTATACACTTAGGCATCCACCATAACTCCTGTTTGTATCAGTGATGTCTTTTGTTGACAGGTTATACAGGAATGTGAGAGAGAGAATGAATCTTAAGAAAACTGTAACTTTTAACTTTTGATGATGTTCTTTCTTTTCTCTCATAACAGAACAATTATTTTTGAGATTCTGATCTATATTGCCTACAGAAATACTACTGTGTTTTCACATTTAAAGTTTTTTGAAGTGTAATTAAGTATCATGGGTATTAGATATTCAACAAAGCTTTGTATTTCCAATATTAAAATGTAAAACAATGTTTTGGAATGCTTTTTACAATTTATGGTGATTTTAATTATTTAGATTTTTCTGTCTGAACAATTTAAACTGTCCATAATCTGGTTTTAATTAATTAATGGTGCCTCTCTGACTTCATAAAAACAACCCCTTTTTCTAGTCTTGTAGTGCCTATTTAGAGTAGGGCCATTACAGTATTCTGTTACAGAAGGAGAAGGAGGGGATGAGAGTCCCAACATGCAAATGGAAATTAAACTGCTTTTCTTGTGTTGGAATGAACTAGTGACAGTCAGTTACTCTGCTGATGGACAGTATTTAGAAGTTGGAGGGTGTTAAGTTCTTGAACATCCTGAATGTGACAGCAGAAACATCTGGAGCTCCTGGTAGTTGAACATACAGTATAGTTCCAGAGTTCATTCAAAATTTAATCCAGATAATGAAGGTCTGGTTTGAACATTAATGGCAAAAGTTCTTTCAGGAAGGGGATTTCTGTGCTAGGAGCTGCGAAGTTCTGCACAGCATCTGTCACAATGAAGCATTGTCTTGATTAGGGTTTCTGGGTGCTATAGGAGCACAACAATGGGGGGGGAAAAATCCCCACTAGTTATTTCTCATTCATTGTAGGAACAGATTTGTATTTTATTTTATTTTACCTAGGAAAAAAGGTTGTTGTTGAGAAGACTTTTAAGGGAGCACTAAAGGGAGCATATAGGAAAATGTGAAACCTAAAAATGGGTATTGAACCTTGTACAGGAGGTAGGATTTGCTGACGTGTGCAACTGCAGAGGAATGTATGCTTTGCATGTAACAGAATCATGAAAAGGGTCTATGTTTGGTCTCATGAATGTTTCAACAGTGGTTTAGGTATAGGAAGGATAAAGCACTGCATCACTAAAATAACGTTTGTCCTATACTGGCTAGCAAACTAACTCCATAAAATTTTTCTTTTTTATTTAAGTTTGTCTTAATATTACAACAGCTGGTGGTATTACTGTTGCACGGAGTGTTATATAACATTCCTTTAAGGCATTAGAAAAGAGGGTCTACATTTCATTATATATATTTTTTAATCTACTTCAGGAGAACATCTGTTGTATTTTGCGGGAACGGCAACAGTTAACTCAGCAGTTAAAAGATGAAACTCACCAGAAGGAACAGTTAAAGGAGATAAAAAATGAAATGGAGAATGAACGATGGCAACTGAACAAGACTGTTGAAAAGTTACAGGAGGAGGTATGAGTTCATTCCAAAGAGGCTGCGGGAATCTAAATATCTAACAGATCAAGAAGAGCTTTCAGCTTAAGCTGAAACAGTGGTTGGAACACCACTATCTCAAAATACTGTTGTAGAACAGTTCTATTTTGTTTAAACAAGATCCCAGATTTGAGTTCAGTTCTAATGTACGCTATAGCAATATTTCAGAGTTTTACAGCTGATTCTCAGAACGCTACTGCATTAGGCTTATTTTGCCGTGTGTGTAGACCATACAAATTAATATTGATGTACTGAAGTGTGACTGTTCAGGTCATTATGTCAGTCAGCTGGAAGAACTGCTGACAGACAGAAAGACAATAGTCTTGCCATACATACTGTTAGAAAATAACCTTACTGTTTTGTGTTTTCACACTTCTCCATAGAAATTAATTTGTTTGCGAACATGTTTGATCGATTTCACATTTGAAAATACTGAGCAGAATATTGAAGCTGGAGAAAAAACCTTTTGGTGTATTAAGCCTGATAGAACCTTTTGTAGCAGTATTTTACGAAAAAAAAAAAAAATGTACTTTTTTCCCAGATGTCTGAAATGGTAGAGGTCTCAAGAACATCAACTCTGGAGCTTCAGAACCAGCTTGATGAATACAAGGAGAAAAATCACAGGGAACTTGCAGAAGTGCAGAGACAATTAAAAGAGAAAACCCTTGAGGTAGAAAAATCACGCCTGACAACCATGAGAATGCAAGATGAGGTAATGACTCATAAGTTCAGTGACAAATTCTAACCTTTGACCTAGAATTCAGCTCAGATAGTTTTCATGACAATCAAAGTTTGCTGTCACGCTTTTGTGTACTTCATCATGAGAGACTGATCTCAGTCAGCGTGCTTTTGAGTTTCATTCTTCATGATGGTGATCAGCATGTTACTTCTGCCAGAGAAATGGGATTTCCTGTTTATGACAGATAAATACAGTGTTTGACAAATTAATGTATCTTCAGTGATATGACAAGGATTCCACTGATGATCTGCTGCTCTTTTAATGCCTGCTACTGAAGGAATTGAGAATGTGGAAACATTCTTGAATTAGGAAAAAAGACCCCAAAACCAACAAACCAAAACCGAATTCTGGCTCTGCAGGAGTTGAGATATATTCTCTTCTTCCTTCGCGTGAGTCACGTTGCAGATTTTAATGACGAAGGTGTCTTTGCGACCAAGAATCAACCACAGTCTTGAAGTGTCTGCCTCTTAGCATGTAAATTTTGTTGTAAAGACAATCCAGTATTTTAAAGATCTGCATATACTTGTTCTGCAATTGAAAAGCTATGAGAATAACACTGGTCACAGATGTTTTCTGTATGTAGAATATTTAATATTTTGATTTTTCCAGTTCAGAACTGGTCTTACATTGCCCTCTCCCCTTAACAAACTTGTTTTAAATTCAATTTAAAAGAACAGCAATAGAAGAAAGTATAGTTCCTGTATATTACTCTGTCTTCCTTCTATATTTATTCCATTTGGGGGTGGAGAGCCTTTGTAAAGGGATGAAGACTCATAATGAAATGTGAATGATAAAACTGGGGATATTGAAAACATGGGTCTTAAGTTGAATAAAAGAATAGACAGCTTAAATAAAAGATGTATATGTGTGTGTATGTAAATATGTATATGAACTGGGTTTACAGTTATGAAAAATACTTCTAGTGTTATCTATTATAACTACAAAACAAATACAAAGAAAAAATTCCAGAACAAAATAAACCTTCATTATTTGATAAAAAGATAATCCAAAAACCATATAAAGGACAAAATATTACTGGTTATGGAATTCCACATCTCCATGAGGCAATATGTAAAATCCTAGGGCTCTAAAAATGTAGTGTGGCAGCTAAGTGCAAAAGAGGAAACAAAATCTGAAAATACAGCATAGGCAGGTTAAACAGCAGACTTTCTAGAGGGACTAAATATTAAGGACAATTGGAGGTCTTTATTATCTCTTCCTCTCTTGGGTTTAACAAGAAGTACAAATAGATAGTCCTTCCATTCAACGTGAAAGAGTCTGTTTTCTGTCAAAATCCTCTTGGGTAGGTGTCATAGTGCACAAAACATTCTTTTTTAATGTCTCATCAAAAGCCAATGTAATGATCATGGTAACACAAGTATCATCTTCCTGTTCTAGCAGAAAAATTATGAAACAGTCTTGCAAGGCAGTATGGGAGTTCTTAATTGCTGTGTCTCTTGTAAGTTCTCTGAGGATACGTAAAAGATATCAATCTTGAAATCTGTCACTCTGATGTCATTCTGAAACATTGAATGCATATGAGATGCTATTACTATACAGACCTCTGCACTTAACCAGCTGTTCACCAGGTCATGCAGATGTCCAGTGTTTTGTTGTCAGGACTTAGCAATAGGTAGCAAACTCTGTAAACAGTCACTAGTACATTATTTTAGCTTCATCACTAAAATAAGAACTTGACTAAACACAGGAAGAATATGAAAGACTGTGTGCTGAAGAAAAAAACTCCTCATCGTATGTTATATACATGTCATGAGTTAAGATAAAAGTATAAGGAATGATCAGAGTCTCACCTAAAACCCCTCTCACTACTTATATTGTTTTTTTTAAAGTACTGTGAACGTTTTAGATCATTTTATTGAGTACACGCTGTTGTTAGAACAGGAAACTTTTATCCTCAGCACATAGCCATACTATATCTAAAAGTTATACCGAGAGAGAGAGAGAGAGATATGTTAGCAATTGTGTCACTGGTAAAATGCTGTCATTGCAGTGCCTCAGAAATATAAACTACATAATCATGTAAAAGCTGAAATATTGGTAGTCCAAAAAAAGAAAGGAATAGTATTGCAAAAGTTGCAAAGATATAACCATTTCGAAAACTGTAAAAATTTTGGTTTGCTGTAACTGCGTAAAAAGAAATAAATAAAAAACCTGCACCATGTATAATTGTCACTGTAGAACCTGTAGTGTGAAGCATCTCTTACAGAGCTGATATTTAATCCAAGTTTATTTTCTTGGTGCCATCTTGTGGATAAAACAAATTACTGTGAAAGCCTGTAATTCAATGCAGTTCCTGTCATGCTTCCAGATCTGTCATGTTTGTAGTCAGTCCCCTTTACTGACATCACTTATTTATAGAAAGTACACTATAAAGTGTATTACCATAATCTTATTGTTTCAGGTTCGTTTTATGGAAGAAAACTTGAGGGACTACCAGAGAGCTCAGGATGAGGCAATAACAAAAACTCAGCTGCTAGAACAGACTGTGAAAGGCTTGGAGTATGAACTGGAAGCCAAAAACCACTTAAAAGATGATCGGGCAAGACAAATCAAACTAATGGAGGTAAAAGATGTTTTTGAGGGTTGGTCTCTTATTAGAACTGATGAAAATAATTTTGGTATTTCACATGGATGCTGCCTGGGAAGAAGCAAAAGAACTTGATGTTGTTGAAAATCCATGTAGTACTACTGCAGGAATTATTCTGGTATATTCTAAAGGTTATCTTAACATATCTAATGTAGCATGATGTGTTCTAAATTGAAATTATTATTCTATCATTTTAATTAATTTTCTCTAGAGTTTATCAGGCAAAACTGTATTCTTTTCGTTCATAGGCCCATCACACAACTTAAAAAGTATTTAGAAGTGTAAGTTCTATTTAGCATCTAATACCAATTCATTTCAGGAGCCTAAATAACATTGTTATTCTAACTGTGTTGTTACAGGGTTAGCTTCATAACTGTTCAGTTCAACTAAGCTGTCATTTGACTTTCATAAACAAACACTTTTTATGCCATTGTATTCATGTGAAATTTGTCTTCCAAATGCATAATATAACTTAGACATTCTAAAAAGTCTCTAGAAACATTACAGATTTTCTCTTATTTTCTTGAAATTTGTGGGAGTGATTAAGAAAGGAAATGAAACTTCTATTTTGCTTCTGTCAGACACACAAGTTCACATTAAAAGCTTATCTACCTGCCATCTCTTTTTCTAGATTATGTGTTTTCAGAGACATTTCACTTTCCAAGCCAAGTCTTTCAAGTAGTTTGAATCCTTGAAGTTTAAGGAAGAATGCCCTGGTAGCAGTCTGAAGAGGATGGGAAAGAAGTGTGTTGAAATTACTTTTCTTTGTTCCACTTAGGACAAGTTATCTCACCTGGAACTTGAGCTTGATGAAGAAAAGACTAATTCAGATTTGTTGTCCGAGAGGATCAGTAAATGCAGAGAGCAGGTACTCAAACAAGTTTTCCAACTGTTGTATACTGTTGAGGAAAAAGTGTTATTAGGATCACAAACAATATTGATTAACTAAATAATGATTAGCAATAGGGTTTATATACTATACTTAAGCAGAATATGTAAATCCAAAAAACAAGGTTCACAAACGTGATAAGATATGATCCTCCACATCATCACAGACCAATTTTTTCCTGTTTTCCTAACTGGAAAACTGACAAAGATTGCATATGAAGACTGATAACCAGTATCATTCTCTGATATTCTTGATGCAGTGAGCTTCATCAAGTAATCTTAGTTTTAGGTGGTGAGGCTATCAGAGGAAGCCTGTTGTAGAAAATATCTTAGATTGAAAGATCACAATTTTTTAACCTTACTGAAAAGTAGGCCAGCATAATAGAGTCTTGATTTCAAAGGAGGAAGAGCTTAGGAAATTGTGGAATTAATTAGTCTTGTCAGCTGAACTGAAGATGCTGGCCAGTTTCAATGGGGAGGAAGCTTTATTTTCATTACAAGTGTAAAAACTGATTAAGGTATATCAAAGATAAGACAGATCGAAAGTGTTTTCCACATAAAAACATCAGTCATTAGTTCCAGAAGTGTTATGTGAGTAGATAGCCCAGAAAGAGGGGAAAAAGGATTTATTAACAAGGTTGTATCTCATAGGGCAGAAAATGTAAAGATGAAGTGGGATTTGCCAAGCTAAGTGAGACCTATCATAGTAATTCAAACAAGTAACAAAAACGTTCTTGACTGCATAAGAAAGAAGTTGTGGAAACTGTATGATGAGGTATCAATCAAGATAAAAAGTAATCCAGGTATGCCTCCTCAAATAAAAGAACATTTTGCCTCTGTCTTCAATAAGGCCAGTGAATGTGCAGGTGGGTGGAAGTGGGGTGGGCTAATTGAAATGAGACCATTGAGCTGGAAATCACCAAGTCTAAGACAATTAGAAGTTCATTGTTCTGAAGAAGGAGGCCTTAATGATATTATTCAAGATTTCGGAATGAAATGACATACAAAATTATAGGTGCTGTAACAAAGATTTATAATAAACCAGAAAAGTAGAGAATAGGGCCTGATGAGTGAAAAAAGTAAGCAGAGCATCCATGGTCGAGTAGTCAGTATTATGCAAGTTCTTGATTAGTCCACAGAAAGGCATATGGTGAGGTCATCATGGAATATCACAGCCTAGACAATGTTCTTTGCCTTAGTTTTACATTCTGAAAGATGTGAAACTAATGCATAACTTATTACAGCATGTCTACTCCCGTAGCTGTACATTAAGTACTATACCTCATTAGTAGTTTCCTAGAAGTCCAGGACACAATTTGCATTGAGGTACCACCCACAATAGTCTGTTCTGTTTTCATTTCTCTTTCTTTCTCCAGAAAAAGAATAATTGCTGACATTTTTTTGAATAGCTTTTAAGTTCAGAGGGAGAACAGAAAGTAAAATCTTCATTTCTATGTCTTTTCAATGAAATTGTATATTCCACTGAGACAGCTGGAGAGTTTTAAGTGAGTTAGAGGTCAGCTTTCTTTCAGCTTTCTTTCATGCATCCTTGAAACACCAACGCACCATTACTATTTTGCTGGGACTCAGGTTACTGAGATTCTGTTTGATTGCAATATAGTCTTTTTGCTATTATTCCATTGATATTGTACACACTCTGAGTCAGTGGGTGAAATAGAATGTAAAGGACCCATAATAATATGGGGTCATGCTGTTGTTAAAATAGGAAGCCTTTAATACTGTAGTCTATGCCTGTGTTGTAAGCCTGGGATAAAAGAACCTTAGTCATAGCTGCATTAGTGGGTACTATAGTAAGTTAATTTGCTACCTGAATGGAAACCTAAAATACAGATGGGTGACCAAAATGTTACATAATGTGTAAAAGAGGTGTTTATTTTGAGGTCTGGAGTTTCTCGTTTCACACATGAGTTACAAAGGTTGTTTTGATTTTATGCCAGAATGGCTAAGTAGTCAAATAACTAAAGAGTATTTCAGGGTCTGCTAAGCATTTATAATGATATGAGAAATTATAATGGATTTGTTTTGGTAATATCTGTATTTCTGTATATTTTTTTTTTAATTATAAATGTGCTATTTTAATATACTGATAATGAACTATAATACACAAGTTTCTAGTAAAAGCACATTGAAACAACTGGTTCCATTTTACATAAAGCTAAATGTTTGAATAAACATTGGCAAGGGTGATAGTTCATATTTCATTTACCATGAAATGTTACCCTTTTTTAATTTGAATACCCTTTGAATTTGAATGTTACCCTTTTAATTTGAATCTGGGAATGGCTGTATGAGACACTGTTCTCTTCCCTACCTTGCTCTTGAGAAGTACCACAGCAAAGTGGCAACAGTAAAAAAAACTTGAGGGAAAGGTGGATCATATCCTATTAGTCTTTAAATGGTAAGGTATTAACAACTCTGGAAAGAGCAAAAACCACACACATAGAGAAAGCTAGAGCGCTCAGCTGCCCTTTGAGTCTAAACAGAGCAGGGCCAGGGCACGTTTTAGTACATGATGGTTGTTTTCCTACAAACAAGTGAAATGAAGTACCTTTTGCCTTTTTTTTTTTTTTGCCAATATAATTGAAAAATACTTAAGATACCTTCATCAATTCTTGTATTTTGTGAAAATGCAAATATGAGTCTATTGACTTCAGAGTTGTTTCCAGTAAGTGTGAAAAATACACTAGTTGGTTTCCATGACAGTTTTAGAATAAATACAGAAGGATAAAATTGCATTGACTGCATCATTCGCTTCCTTTTGGTAAAGCATTCCCAATGGATAGCTGTATAACTGCTCTTTAGCTGTCACCAGGTATGGGAAGCAAACAAATGATAATGTGGACGTGAAGGTTGCTTTTCAATTATGAAGGATCAAAGGGATTTGTTTGGCTTCAGCTTGTTCATTTGTTAAACATTGTTTTTTGGGTCATGTACTTGAGAGTTGTGTATGTAGGTCAATATATATAGGCACATACATGTATATATATATTTTATTTTTCCCTGTTAGGTATTAAGAAGAAACATA
Source organism: Astur gentilis (assembly GCF_929443795.1). Lineage (NCBI taxonomy): Eukaryota > Metazoa > Chordata > Aves > Accipitriformes > Accipitridae > Astur > Astur gentilis. The sequence goes on along the minus strand of NC_064889.1, from coordinate 10,110,818 downwards.
GGCTGTGAACCTAGTGCAAGATGTTAAATAGTGGTGATAGCATCTAAAATATTAATAGAAATCAAATTGTTTTCACTAGTAATGAACTCAACAGCTGCTTCTAATCCTAAAGCTGGCACAAAATGCAGTTGTGTCTAATAAAGTTTTGTAAAATCTGATAGTATTGCTTTTGTCAATTCTTTGTTGTTAGCATTCTTCAAATCCAGCTGTGATAACTGTTGCCTTAAGCTGCAGAAATAGTTTATTCTTTTAACATAATGAGAATATATTAGATATAGGAAAGTTAGACTGTGAAGCACAAAGCTCTGCATGGTACATACCCAGAGCCTATCTAAACTGCCCTGAAATAAGTGAAAAGTTTGAGTACATTTTGGCAGACAACTGCTTTTTTCTTTTGTGCATGTTAATTATGTGTTTATTAATGAAAAGTGCAAGGAGGTAAGTGAAAAACAGTTTCCACCTCCCCCAGCAGGAATTGTCCTGCTGCCCTTCTCTTTTTACAAGCTCTTGTATATATTTGCACGTAGCTTTCTGATCCTAATCAGATACAGTACTTTTCCTGTCTCCTACTGTTTTTCTGTAAGGTTGCTTTTACCATGAGGTGTCTAACAACTGTAGCAGTCATCTTGGAAATAAAATAATTTTCCTCTAGAAAATTTCTTAATTTGAGATCTTGGGAAGGTTGCACAAATTTGTCACAGCCTTTGAGCACAGTAAGAGCACAGCAGAACTTCAGAGTTGTCCATTAAGCAAGTTCCTACATAAAACAAAAGCCTTTTCTTCAGTTAACAGTTGCATTTTTAATTAGTCATTCAATTTATTACAAATTTTGCTTTATTTTTTTCTGTGTCTGTCTTCATGGCTAAAGCAATTACAGCAGAATAAATTCTATGTAATCCCTCACATTATAACTTTTTTTCATATATTTCATGAATAAATGCAGGTATTGTGTATATGGGTGATTCTAATTTTTATATATAAAATAATATTTTAATATATAAAATGTTTTACTATATGATGTATAAAACATTATTATTTTTATTAGGTTTCTATGTGACAATGAGATCTTTTAGGAAATTACCCAGCTGTTGAGACCACAGCCACGTGCTAACATTTGTACTCCAGTAACTGTTATGACCTTAGTTTTCAGGAATGCCTTCTACTGTTCTGAAACTGTACTGTGACATAACATAGCAACTGCATGCGTTGCTACTATTGTTTGTGTTCATATATTCATTTCAAAGCTACAGAAACAGTGTAAATGACTTCTTTTAAACATGTGATTAACTAAAAAAATATATTTTAATATTATAATGTCGTTAAAAAAAAAAGGCCTAAGGTAAAATTTTATGTGCTGTACTTGTTTAACCTTCACATTCTTAGCATTGCTTTTGGATTTTTTTAATGCAAGAATTCCCAATGGTTTTTGAAAGATCTTTAGTGAGATAAATCTGTAACTTTGAGCTGCTTAACTGTGATGGTCTGTTTATGCAAGTTCATATGTAACTGTTGTAAAGCAGAGAAGAATGCTGTGGCTGCTGCAACCTTTGTCAGTCTTTTTGCAGGTACAGTTATTGGCATAGATGTTCACTGTGTTCCCCAGCTGATATTCATCATAGTAAACATTGTGCAGGTAATAGCACAAATGCTGTGGTAATGTTAGCTGTGCCTGCAAAGGCGTTTGTAAAGATTTGAGGGCAGTCTCGGCAGGAATGAGAGGCAAGAAAAGTATTTGGGTCCTACAAAATTTTACTTTAGCCCTGAAATTTCAGTAGCAGCTGTTAGGCAGTTTAGAGTTTCTCTTTGATCCTCAGAATTTTTTTTTTCCAGTCAAGTCCAACAGTGAGATAAAACAAACTAATTCTGTATTCTTATCTTGATTCTGTATTGATCAGATAGGTTTTTTAACATCTTGCATATGGAGAATATACTTTCCTTTTGGTTATTGAATATGCAGCTGAAATATTTACAGAAACTGTAGCAAAAGTTGTGTTTTAACAAAACAAACAAAACCCACCCTTTCCCCAAATCCAGAAGACCGTGCTTTCCTGCTATGACAGACATAAATAAAATTGACTGGAGGAGGGGAGCAATATACATATCCAGTATGCATCAGAGTCTGTGGAAAAAGAGCTTCTACTATTTCATAGACACAGGAAACTGTAATTGTCTGTAGAGTGTCTCACTGAGTTCTAGGCCCTTCTCTGAAGTTACCAGTTTGCGTTTAATGAAGTGAAGCTCTAAAGTAGACTAGTCACCAGCTTAAAGGTAAGGTGCCGTTTCAGACCTTCAGACTTAAGTATGAAGAAAACAACTGTAGAAGATGTTTGAAGACTGATGTGATGTTCCGGAACTGAGTTCCCTGCCATGTGATATGCCTCTCATGCTACATTTTAGAGTTCAGTTCCCTGCTACAGAATATATATACTGAACATCAACAATACTCAGTGTGGCTGGAAAGTGCCTAGAATAAGCACTAGGAGTAACATTGGCTTCCCGAAGCAGAAAATTTTGTTCAAGATTGTAATTGTAAACTTCATCTAAAATTATGCGTATGTCTTGAGTTCTAAGAGAGCAAATTTTTTCTCATTGTGTAGGTATATGTACTTTATGTGTGTGTATATATACATTCACACAATATCATATAGATAAATGTAAATTAAATCTTTTATTAAAATTTCTGTTCTTTCTATTATAGATTGAACAAATGAGGACAGAGCTACTTCAGGAAAGAGCTATAAAGCAAGATTTGGAGTGTGACAAAATTTCATTGGAAAGACAGGTAATTATGGCTGGAATATCACCACACTAGCAAGATAACAGGCTGGGTATCTACCTTCATTAGGAAATTCAAATAAACATTTAAGGAATACAGTATTTGGTAGCTGGCACTATCCCACCATAGTGTGCTGCTAAAAGTATGTGTTAGTAAGAATAGATTAAAACCCATGAGTATCTTAATACTGATACTCAAAAGAAAATATTATAATATTGAATTAAGTCTTCTCTTAGTATTTATCTTCTTTCCAGACCCCTCGTTTTAGCTTGAGGTTTGTCACAGTTTATATATTTCATATACCAAACACTCATACTATGCATACATCTGTTTATATAATATAAGAAGACATTTTTGTTGTAGTGAATGTAGGCGTGTCTCTACCACACAAATTCTGTCTATATATTTGAGGATCAAAGACATTAAAAATAAGAAATGTCACAGTTGATATGGTACACTTGTTTTAGAATAAAACTGAGATATCAATATAGAAACTTTTAAAAAGCATATATACAGCAAAGACCATAGAATATCAAAGACACTGTTATCTAGTTTAGCTGTAAACCCTTTGACCACTTTTGGAGGAGCTGTTCTTCAAAGTCTTAACAGTACTTCAGGAACACTGTTGAAGGTAGATTATAATTTCAATGAATAGTGATTTTAGTTGAGTATTTTCTTTTGTAGGAGCAAACAAGTGAAAAAATGACATGCCTCTGGAAAAAAAATACGGATTTGATAGAGAACTCTTACTCTCTGTTGTCTAGGAAGGAGTATGACTCATATTTTTCAGTATCTATGATGGAAAGTACATTAAAAATACTTTCTAGCTTTTTGCAACATTTTATTCTGCAGCTCAGTGGTCTTTGAAAGCAAGATTACTATCATAGCCCCTAACTGAGATCCGGAGGAAAGCTATCTTAGCAAGTCATAGTATTACTGACAGTCTCAAGAATGTAAAACAGATAGTAATGAGTATTTAGAGAACATGTTTATACCGGACACCTGATTTGGTGCCTTAAATTATGTGAAATGAATCCCATATTAATTGTTTGAGAAAAAAGAATGCCACCTGCTGGTAGATCCCATGCACATCCTTATATGTTAGTTCTGACTTTTCTGTCATAGCTTTTATAGTGTTTGAGATCTGAGATCACAGTTTGAAGTTCTGTAATAAAAAGTTTTATTTTCTGTTCCTCCTGGTTTTTTTTTTTTTTTCTGTTAACTTTATCACTAGGTCCCCACTGAAAACTGGAATTACCTAGCCTCCTAAAGTCTAAATCTGAGTAAAATTCTGCTTTTTCAAATCATGGAGCTTGCAAGTTTTTCATACTACTTATGTAGTAGGAGTAGCATTGGATAGTTAAGAAAGGAGGGGAAAAAGCCCACAGTAACAGCTTTGATAGAGTAAAGCGATACTGGATGCAAGCAATTTCTGTCTACTTGTTTTAGCCATACACCAGTGAGTTACTAGGGAGGAATACAGAGTTTTAAAAAGGATTGTGTGGAGAATAAGACAGATCCAATGCTATTTGAAAAATTTTGGCATATTAAAAAATGCTGTTGGAAGGGGCTTGCAACCATCTGAAGTTCAAGGGTCCATTTAAGCCTAAAATTTTAACTCAAGCTTAACACTGAATTCTTTTTAATAAAGCACAGTAATAGAAGATTTGTTTGTAGTAAACAGTGAAATCTCACTGACTCTCTTTTTCCATATTTACTAAATTAAAAATACACTGGTAACCTTGTGTTTGCCTGGAGAAGTTTGTTTTGTGTTAAGGTGATATTTGTTAATACCAGCATATATGTAGTAATCAAGTATGTTCCAACTATAGAACAAAGACTTGAAGAGCCGAATCCTTCACCTGGAGGGTTCTTATCGATCCAGTAAAGAGGGACTTGTTGCTCAAATGGAAGCAAGGATCACAGAGCTAGAAGAACGACTTGAAAATGAAGAGAGGTAAAACTACTTAAGTTAAGATCAAAACATGCATGTTTATATTTGTTAATATGACCTCTTGCTAATATTATGTCTCTGATACAATGAACTTGATTTATTTTTTTGGTCACAAACACCAAATTAAAATGGTTACTGTTTCATACAAGTATTGCAAATTTTCTTTTTGACTGAAAGCACACTGAAAGTTGTCTTATAAGTTTAAAACTGGCCACAGTGCTAACATGGTTCCATACCTCATTATTTTATCAATGTCTAATATAGTAACAGACTTAGAAATATTAACTATAGTTTAACACTTCCATTTTCATGTTCATTTCATTGTTTAATCTTGGAGGAATGTATTTTTTTTCCCAAATCTTGCTCTGGAGACAGAAGAAATTCCCCTTAGTTGTTCGTGCTTTTGAACAAATTTCTTAACATGTTGCATGGAATCAGTAAATCAAAGCAGGGGCCGTTAGTATTTATTTAATTCTTAGAAAATTGCTAAGAAATTATGTCAGCAGGATTGGAAGTATTTCAGTTCCTTTTTAAAAAAGCCTGTCTTTTGTTTCTTTTGTTTTTTCTAGGGATAGAGCTAATTTCCAACTAAGTAACCGCAGACTTGAGAGAAAAGTGAAGGAGTTAATGTTGCAAGTAGATGATGAACATCTCTCACTGACTGATCAAAAGGACCAGGTAGAGGGAAAGACTATTATGCAAATATCTGGTATTAATCCTCCTAGCATAAATCATCATATATAAAAGATATGAGAAGAATATAGCTAGATACTGATTACTCTATTGTTTATGAACTCCCATTTAGTGAGATTTGCAGTTCCCGTTGTTACCATGTTTCTTTGTCTAGTACTAAATTGTTATTAATTTCTAAAATTATGAAAAGGAAGCGCTTAGAGGAGCAATGCTATAATTATTTTAAGAAATAAAGCCAATAACAGTACATGATCCCATAAATATATACACCAGCATATGATTCTATAAATACATACACCAACAAATAATATATTCTGTTTTGCCACCATAAAATTTTGTTTAAAGAACGAAGCTATTTATTATAGCTATAATAATATACCTATATAGGCTAAATATAGGCTATAAGTATTAAACATACGTTGATATTCTGATAGCAATGTGCTCTACCATTCCTGTGGTCTTTGTTGATTCCTTGCTTAAAACATGGTTTGTTTCAGTACGTGAGTCAAATAGTTAATATTCTGCCTAGAGAATGAACAGTATGTTTCAGATTGCAGACATCTGTTAAAGGAACAATCTTTTAAAATCCTATGGGTTTTTAAAACATGTTTTGTAGTATCTGTCTGGTAAAGTTGCTTAACTTAGATACCCTAATAGCTCCAGACTTCCCTTATTGGTAACCAGCTCTTGCTATCACTGCAAGAGTGTCTTACTCTAGCAAAGCTATGTTTGCTTGTTGCTGTTTTTCCTAAAAAATTGTATCGCATCACTTTTCCCAAAGTCTAATGCTGACTTTCAGATATTTCTGAAGCACAGGATTACAGTGTCACTACACTGGCAAAGTTGTGTCTTTATTCTCCCTCTCATAGATGCTGGAAGAATATAATTCCTTTATTAAAATAGTCCTCTAATCAGCTGACATGTAAATATTTCAGTTGAGTTTGCGTTTGAAAGCAATGAAACGTCAAGTTGAAGAAGCTGAAGAAGAAATAGACAGACTGGAAAGTGCTAAAAAGAAACTCCAGAGAGAACTGGAAGAGCAACTAGACATGAATGAACAATTGCAAGGACAGCTTAATGCTGCAAAGAAGGAATTAAGGTAGGATGACTTGTCAGACCTTACAATTATGTATCATACCACCACTCACAAGATTGATCTCTTGCTCCTTTAGTCCATAAACTGAGGGCTTCCTCTAACAAACTTCAAGTTTTTCATAAGCAGACAGAGTTTAAGAGACAGACCTGTGAAACTCTTCTGCATTTCCTTTCTCTACAAATGTTCTCCAACTCTTTCCAGGGTGCTCTAGGTGCCCAAACCTTCTTTCCAATAGCTGCCTGCTGAATAAAGTAATTGAGGCAGGGAATAAAAAATGGGAAAAGATGGTAGGACTCAACAATCTTATCTGTAGTAATAACAATTTCCTGCTAATGACTAAGAGGTACAGCTATCTTGTGTTAGTTTTCGTCAGCCATCTTTGAACATCTCAGTGTGCAATGCTTACAGTTTCCCCTCTCTGTGACTTTAATTGGAGGTGCTTGAAAATACGATTGATTGATCTTCATTCTCTTGCATGTTTCTTTCATGTATGATGCAATCTATGATAAACTACTGCGATTAGAGCACAAGTTTCTTTGACATCCTTTAAAAATGTAAATCCTACCTGTCAATGTTTTAAGCTTTGCGTAAGTGTTCTGCATGTAGATGTGCAGTTTTAATAGCAAAGATGTGTATTTTTGTTTCAGTAGACTGAAGAAGTCGCCAAGTAAAGTGTTGGCTGATTCTGATGATGATGATTTCAGCATGGATGGTGATAGTCTCTGTGAAGTACCTTCAGGAAATAACTGTTCAAAAGATGATGACACCAAAATCTAAATAAGTATTGTATCTGTGATTCCTCGAAAGTACTGGAAGAGTAACAAAAATTATCAAGAAACTGGATATTCTAGAAATCAAATGACATAAAGGGACTTAAGATTTAGGGATATAATGTTTCTATCCATACTGTGCCATTTTCTTATTTAGATCTCCAGTGTTTATTATAGAAAACAGGATTGCATTATAAAACAGCTATAAACCACGGAGATAAATATATATATATATATATATATAATTACTACTGAAAATGCGGGGATAATGTTTCACATTGGAAATGTGATTTTGCTAAAATTCCGTTTAAGTAAAAAGCCATTTGAAAGTAATTCAAAGTTAGTTTGTAGTTATTAAAAACCTTCCCCTAAAATTAAGGAAACCACAGAAGATTATTTAATAATTGTAAGTAGGGGGAAATGATGTATAAAATGTAAATATTTTAAACATCTTTTAATTGGCTACTTTAGTACTATTTTGTAAAGTTTCAAATATTATATAAATCAGTTTCATATGTAAAGTACTTAAATTTATACTGAATGCTATATCTGGGTTTTAACTAAGAAGAAAACAAATGAAAATTAATACATTTTGTACATTACAGAGCAGATTCACAGTTCCTGACCCAGGAAGTACATTCCCATTTTAAAACCAGTGCAAGTTTTATTGTATCTACTGTGTATATTAGAGTTCAAATGTTCATCCTGCCTGTTGACTTTAAAAGGACCATCACATATGCATGATGAGTGAGGCTTGCCTACAGCTTTCTTGTAAACTTCAGGAAGCTTTCTGTTAGGGAAGAGTGAGAATGAGGTCAGTTATTACTTGGTATCTTTCATTTCCTGAAATGGACTCCATACTGCCAGAGGCAGAAAATTATAGGCCTGCTGATTTGAAGGCATCAGGACAGGCTTATCTTGAAGTCTCTAAGGAGTCCCACTTGTTCCAGCAAAATTACTCGTGGTCTTTGAATTAAGTACATGCTTAAATCTGTTCGTTAATTGATCCCAAAATTTTATGCACCTGGCAAGAAATTGCACCAAAGAAACACAAATCATATAATCTGATTTTAATTTCTAAGCTGTTCTTGAGCATCTATTTGTGATATATTGCAAGTGTATGGTCATATATGCAGATGTATATTAGTATTTCAGTTTACAAAAGTATCTGCATTTTGGGTGATCCATCTGTTCAACAAACTTTGCAGGAAATTTAAAAGAAAAAAAAAACAACTGCAGATTTTATTTTGGAAGCATTTTCCATTTTATGGCAAAAAAGTTTTTTTTGCCATTTATATTACATGAGACCATTTTTGCTCCTTTGCAAATCTAGAATTCTAATGAAGGGGCACTACTACATAATTTTGTTAATAAACTATAGCTAAGTCCTGTCTGATTATTAGGATTTGTCCCCACTTACAGGTTAGTGAGTACTTCTTCGTTGAATGGACCAAATAATAGTGTAATGTAATTGTAAAAAATATTTCAGACTGAAGTTGCTTGGAGCTTCCATTACTCCCACAAAGACATCTACTGAATAGAACAAATTTAACAGCTCTGAAAGTGAGGCTGATAGACTTGGTTAAGGCAAAAGTCCTGACAATGGCAGTATCCATTTTCGTACGATTACATGAAATGAAACTCCTGCCTGCGGGATCAGAAATATATTCATGCATAGCAGATTGCAGACTCTTTTGCCATGTAATTCCCTTCCACTTGATTTTGATGTTTTGAGATATGTGGGAAATAATACGAATGGTGTAGTTGTAATACTCTGAATCTTGTATATCTTTTCAAGTGCCATACATCATATAATTTTTTTGTAATACTAGCTTTACTATTCTGACAACATAAACAGCCTTTTCTCCAAGATCTGTGCTATACTGTACTGACAATCATCATATAACCTGCTGTGATTTATTTTTTGTTGTTTCATTTGAATGTTTATGTAGGCTTAACTTTAAACAACTGATTCCAATCTCCAGTAGTCTGTCCTAATGTTCATAGGTGACTATTATTTCAAACCACTGGAAGAAAATATTGCATCTACCTCCAGTTACACTAAACTGTAAAGGAAAAAAATCACTTAAAATAAACAGTCAGTCAGCTCTTTCAGTTCTACTTTGTATGTTCACATACCTTGATATGACAACTGAATTTCATATGGAAGATGCACGTGTTTAAGATGTAACAAGAAAATAATTGTCTGGGAAATACTGATGCTGTAAACAAGTTTCTGCATTTTCTTCTTTTTGGATAGCTGCTTTCTTTGTAACTTGTAAAGCAGGTGGCAGGTATAATATCTAAAAGACTCCTTTTCTCATTTGAACTTACAGTAAGTTAGAAGGAGGGAGACACGTTGCGGACTCCTAGTGGGAGAGATCCTTCTTATTAGACCTTCCTCCCCAACGTGTCTTCATAAAAAGAACTGGTATTTAGTTTGTTCATTTAGACTTGGAAATGGCATTTCCTCTTTAAAAGTCTCAAATGGTACAACTAAAATCAAAGAAAATCTTAAGATGTTGAGAAGGGTATTTCAGCTCATTCACAAAACAGTTGGTAGCTCTGTTTCTCAATATGTGCTAGCTATGGTGAGGGTAAGGTCTAGATCTTGATTGCCACAAAAAACCCACTGATAATAGTTTAAGGACATCCAATTTGTTCACTCCACCTCATGGCAGTTTTTTATCAAAACTCATCTTAAGTCAAGGTTTAGTTTAGTAAAATTTTCCCAATATTTCCATCTAATCTATTTTTAAATGAGTTTCAGAAGAAGCTCTTGACCCATAAAAGGAAGCAAGAGGGAGAATATGAGAAGAAACATGGTTGTGAGACGTTCAGTCCCTAGAAATTTGTACAAACATCAGAGTTTCTGGTGTATTACAGAGACATGGCTTGAATTCTGAGCTGTAGAGACCTCCAGTTTTCTTCGATGATACCATAATATCTCGTAAACAAACAGACCCAAGCTAAATCACTTTTGATATAAGCCTAACCTGATGACTTATATAGTGGATGCTTCTCTCTCAGTGTAAGTCATCTATGATGAAGAATAAACTTTTTGTCCTCTCTGGGATTAATAGCATTTCATATCCCACTAAGATTTTGACCATTTTTATGTGGTGAAAGACTTTCTATAAAAACAATACTTCTTCCCATTAAAATTCTATTCTGCCTAAATATGCATGTTCTTCAAACAGCTGTGTAAGATTAATATTGCCATATTCAATTCCTGACAACTTGTGCCTTAAGAGGACTCATATGGTCATTTATAATTCCTGCTTTTGAGAGTCAAATCCAAGTTCTATTTTGAGCATTTTCACTAATTCATTATACTCTGGCAGATCCTCTTGGTTTTCTGAGCCTACTTTTATAGATAGGAGAATACAAGTTAACTTCTACAAGTGTTTCGATGTTTTAAATCACTAATATTTGGCAAGTGCTCCAAGATCTTTCAATGGCAATTGCTACACAATGCAAAATATGTAAATGTAAAACAAACAAGTGAACAAAATCCTCCTGTCCTCCATAGACTCTTCACTGTCCAAGTACTAAAATTAAGGATATGTGTCACATGTAATGGATTTTAATGCCCTTGAGTTTGGAAGGCATCTCTCTTCATAAAAGCATTAAGGTCTTTCAGACATTATTATGTCTTTTTAGTGCATGGAGAAAGAAAAAGGAAAAGTTGTCATCTTGCTGTCTCCTGTACCTGTTCCCCTGTTCCACTTTATTTAAGGAAAACCCTATGCTATGCAAATACTTTCTTAGTTCAGCATTGTCAGTTGCTTTCTATTGTTCAATCACCAGGCAGGTTCCCCCCCCACAACGTACTCTCTTGATGATGAGACTATAACTTGTTGATTAATCTCTGTATTCCTCTGATTTATCCTCATTCTTCTCAACTTAATGGTTCCCTTTCTCCTGATTAAATAATCTGTTCTGATTTATAGCTGATTTTCTAAACTACTCCAGAAGCCATGTGCATTCCTAATTTTTTTACAGACCAGCTGTGTGCTTTGCTGAGTGAACTATGCAGTGCAATAGCTTCAGTGTTAAGGCCTTTTCTGGATCATGCAGCATATTTCAGTAATTAAGTATTGATGCTTTTAGCTTACTGGAGCTTCCTATCCTATGAGTAGAAGCTACACATTTCAGCTGCTTAATTTCTACCAACTGCAGTTATCAAGTAACATTGCAAAATGTTCAAAGACTTTGCTGAAAGAGCAATATTCTTTAGAGATTGCTAGGGTTTGTAACATACTTAATTTATTCTTTTTTGCATAACGTGCTGATTAGGTCACATATTGAACCCTCTGACCCTACTATGTTATACTGGGGAAAATTTCATTGTTATTTCAAATTTTATTTGTGAGCACTGGGCTATTGAGAAAAAGGTATAGAAATGAAAAGAAAGGGGGGGGGGTTGTATTATAGGTTTTTCTTTTAACATATAAGAACAGAAAGACTTAAGAAGGGGAGTAAAGTTCAACAGACAAGGTCAAGTGCAGTAGTGAATTGGGCTCACCTACCTCAGTAGAAGCATGACAGCCCTTTAATGGTTAGTACCAGCGAATCTCATGTGAGGTCAGCAGAGACTGTATGTTTTATGCAAGAGGGAATATTCGATCTTTTCTCCACTTCTAATAACAATTTGCTGTTTTATTCAGATCCTGAAGCTTCATGCCATTAGCAGAAGAACAGGCAATAAAAAATTTTTTACTTAATTTCTGAGCACAGGTGAATGATGAAAGTTTAAGCTCTCCCAGTTGCCAATAGGAGAATTATAGGAACACTAGATGAGTGCAGAGAAGAGACTCATTACAGGTAACTTGAATTTTCTATGCTTTCTGTGTACTTCTCCTTCTTAAGCAGAATGGGCTTTCTGAACAATGCTTTATTTATTAGGTTACGAAGTTATTTTCACTAGTTCCCATCAGTTCTTTTACTTAGGTTGCATACAGTCTGGCCAGGACAAAACCTACCAATGGCATAATGTGAAGTAAGGGAGGAAATATAGACAGTAAGAAAGATCAACACAGGATCCAGTTCTGTTTAATTTGATTTTGATCTTCCCTTCGCTCCTCTTAAAGAGCCTGGCACTGAATGTTGTTTAAGCCATCTTAAACCTACAGATACTTAACTTAGGCTGGGATGAACGGAAGATTTTATTGCCAGGGAAAGACTGTAAAGGTATCAAGATCAGGATGGTAGGGAGCACACTGAAGTAGTGCATATTGAAGTAGTGCTAGGAAATGCCTATTTCCTGTATGCATTTGCACCAAAGGTTCTCAAGAGAGTCCAGCTGGGACAAATGATAGTGCTGAAAAAGGAGTAGCATATATTTCTGATATTTCTGTGGATGCACTGTTAATGGAGACTGAGTTGCATACCCCTGTGCAGCATGGGTAGTTCCGTTTTGCAGAAATGCTTTCAGCATCTTTAAACCTTGGATACCCAAGTGCCTGCCAGCATCAGAAGGATCTATTTGGTGTGATTCACATTTTATCTTATTCTTTTTCCCAGAAAGAAATTGTGAGTATAGTTCTGTGTTTTCCCTTGGATTTGGCATTTTGTCAAAGATGTGGTTTTTTGTGACAGAGAAAGAAAATATTGCTGCCCTCGGAATAGAGAGATGAGACTGTTTGGGACTCAGCATAGGAGAGCTGATCTGTTGACTAGAAGTTTACCTCTCACACACACAGAGCTGATTCTCAAGTCTTTTGGTTAAAATACAGCAAATACTATTTAAGGAAAAAGGACTCATTGGGTATTTGTGACTAGAGCATGTGAGAGCAAATACACTTGTACACACACACATTCTGAAGGCAGAGAGAGATGGGTGTGCATTGCTGCAAGTGCTGTATCATTTGATTTGGTGCCTGCCTGAAAACATAATCTTGACTGTTTAAAATTGGTACACAAAGTCAGTGGCTATGGTCACACTGTGGTTACTGTAAATCCTTCCCAGTGCAGACCACCTTCATCTGAGCTCTGGCATTTTCTTGGATAACTGCTGTGTAAAAGAGTTTTTTGATAGAGCCCCAACAAGCCTCTTAATTTGTCTTTTAAACACTTTACCAAAAGGAAAACAAAGGAAGCTGAACTATCCAGAGAAGACAGGGTGGTCTAATAGTTAGAAGTAGAGCACTGGGAACCAGGAGGATTCTGGTTTCTAATCTGTTTGAGCTGCTGCTTCAGTCCTTGACCTTCTCGTACTTTTTTCAACATGCCTAGAAAATGGAGCACAAAACTAGACCTTGAAAACTTGATAATGTGTCTGCGTTGAAACTTCCTTTATAAAAAATGTTAGGAGGAAATGCCAAGGATCTGATTTTTCAGCAAATCTGATTTTTTAGCATATCTGCTTTCTGTGCTGTGTTTAGCCTGTTGCCCTGCAGTCTGTGATATGCTGCAATGCTTTCCAAGTGAGGAGCTGTTTTACCTGCTGCACTCTGAGTTTGAAAGTCTTGTGCTGGCTCTGCAGTAACCAGCAGGCTCTGTGGAGTGACTTTGCTACAGAATGCCAGCCTTAAGTCTAGATTTCCTTGCTTTACAGGGAGTTTCAAATTTGTTTTTCTTCAAATAAGAAAATGGTTTATTGTGTAACAGGTAGAATGGCTGTGACAAGAGGAATGGAAAAAATAAAGTCAGTCCAGTAAAACTATGTAAAAGCTGTAACATCAGCCAACCAAAGGAAAGAAGCTTCCTGAATCAGGCTATGTTTACTTTAAAAACAGCTCACTGTGCCTTGCTATTTCAGTACATATTGTGTGTGGTATCCAGCTATTTTAAAGATAAGATCAAATTCACAATTCAGTTCAAAATGTCTCTCCCAGCTGTGAACTTACTAAGCATTACTAAGAGTCACAATGGAAGACCATGGTCTGTGTGGTGCTGTATGTGATACCGCATAAGGGTAAATATTTGTCAGGATGTCCAAAGGCAGTGTGAGCCTCTTATAGAGCTCAAGAGAATTCATCTCTTCCATTTTTCTGGCATCCTTTGGCTAGGAAACTTTTTCAGATGAACTGAATTTAATAAGCATTGTGGGATAAGCAGAGAAGAGAAAAGAATGAGTAAGAAATAGGGCCACTATAGCTGCTACCTATATGAGGGGAAAGGAATCTTGTAGGTGTGCACACGATAAGCCTCCTGTATGCATGTACCACACTGGTGCTATTGATGCAGGGGGGGACTGGCAGAAGGAAAACTGCAGTCAACTTAATCAACCTCCTTTCCTCTTCTGCCCTTATTGCTGTTGCTGGCTTCTTTACTGAGAAAATGAACTATAGTGGCATTGGGAACCCCCTACTCAGTAAGCTGGAGTCCTTCATATTCTGTGCAGGAGAAAGGTAGCTGTAAGTTTGTACGTACATAACAAATCAACTTAAAATGCTCACAAACTCAACTGTTTGTTTTTAAAATTAAACAGGCTCCATTTAAAGAAATGTATATGTCAACAAGTATGTGTTTGCAATAGGTCCCATGAAAGTATTTTTTCAAAGCCAAAACTGGATTTTCATCAGACCTGTTGCCCTGTGACAACTGCCATGAAGCAAGCCCCAGCACCATCACTGCTGGGTTGGCTACTTACCACACAGTAGCCCTACAAAGGTGCAGGTAGGTATCTCAGGACTACCAATTTGTGCTGTGCTGTGCTTTCTAACATTGTACCTGACTGATGGTCTCTCTTGTAATTCCCAGCTGCGGTCCTTCCTTCATCAGTGACAAGTGCAGACACTCTGTTGGAAGATGCAATGCATGGCATTAGATGCACCAGGGTAGAGAGGAAGTGAGGAATCCTGACCACCAGATGTTTGGAAAACATAGAGTTAACATTAGCTTATTCACAGCAAACACAGGTTCCCAGGTGCTGACAGAAAAGTCTGGCTGTTTGATAGGTAGCTGTTGGGACATTCTGCTTTTTTGGGCAAGTTTGGAGTTTTGGGGTTTTTTGTTTTTTGTTTCAGTCAGAGGAAAAAAAAAAAACCCAAAACTGAGCCTGGAGAGGTTTCTCTCCTGGTTGTGTTCTCTAGATGTCTGTTGGGTCTTCTCTCTCTTGTGGGTGAAGTCTTGACTACATGTTTGGGATTTTACTTTACTTATGTTTTTAGCTTACCTTGTGTCCACAAGGAAAGTGAGAGGCAGGCAGTATCTGCAGTCCGCTGTGGTGATGTTGCCAGGCTGGTGATACAGGAAATGTCATGATGCACTGTGAGCATGATATTAAACACCTATCTTTCAGCTTATTTGAGAAAAACAATGAGCTTTTTGTACTCGTGCAATTACTACTTACCTAGCCTCTTGTTGCAATGTGTTTGTATTCACCTGGAAGGCTTTTACTGTAAAGCTTCACAATGCTGTTTCCAGGAAAGGGAGTTGGTTATGGCTCAAAGTGGAATGACACAAACCTCAGGAGCCTGCATATAAACTGCAGCATCTCTAGATGTCAGTGTGCCATCAAATGAATGACGTTATCAGTTGCATCTGAAGGGCAGTGCAGGTGGCAGGAGGGAATTGAATACCTGGCAACTCAGTGGGGCAGGGGGTTTGCCTAGATCTGTTCTATATGGTGTCACACTTACCACCAGTGCACAGGATTAGTAACTCCTGGATAGAGGAGGTCTCCAGACCGAGTGATGAAATAGACCTGTACCTCCTATACATGCCAAGCCTAGAGCATCAGATATGAGGTAACTGAGCTTTGATTCCACAGACTTTTGTTAGGTCTTGTCATTTTAGCTTTTCTGCTCGAGAACGTAAAGATACCATCCAGCCACAGAACATACAGGTGATACCCGCTGCACAGACTGCATTTACACTTCCTGAAGCATACATGCAGTGTGCACGGCTGCCAGAGACCAGCTGTGGGGCCCTTTGCACGTCCTCTGCAACTGAGTGCAGAGAATCAGGTAAAAGCAGCATGTTTTAACTTTGATTGGCACTTTATCTAATCAGTGCAATTGTTCTCATCACCTTTATCATTTTTACAAATTTAGAAGTAATATGGAGGGAAAAAGGTATATTGATACCCATTGACTTCGCTGCTCCTCTTGAAACTTTTCTGTGCCTAGCAGAGCTTGTCATTTCTGGCTCTTGAGAAAAATTTAAAAAAAAAAAAAAAAGCCACAAAAGGGGAAAGCTGATGCAAGTTTTCTGGAGAGAGAAGGACTATTTTTCCGCCGAGAACGTTTGAAAGTCTTAAAAAAACGTGGGAGCTGCAGTCGTGACTAAGATGCCTCGGGTGTCATTCTTGCCACCAAAGGCGCCCGGGGGAGCGTGCCCTGCAGGTGGCAGCAGAGAGCGAGCGGCGTCTGTGCCCGTGGCCGGCGTCGGGGGGTGCCCCTGCCTTGGTCTCCGAAGCCCTGCTAAAAATGTGGGTCCTAATTCCATTTTGCAGGTTTGTTTTAATGCATCGTGAATTGGTTTTCATGATGCGATGCCTTCTATATAACATGACCGTATGCACTTTGCCAAAATACAGGGGTTTGTTGCAAAGAATCTCACACATATCCATGAAGCTCGTGACCACTTCCCATGGGGGTGATAAATTGCCCAGTGGCACTACTGTCTTATTTTGTTGCAGGCATCCTTCAATATAGTGAGGATGGCAAAATTCATCCCTCTGCACTGCTAAGCAGCCAGGGAGTCCTGCTGTGGCTGTCATTGCAGCTGACGTATTGCACCCTCCCTGTTGACTTGTGTTAATTATGCCCTAGTAGAGCAGCTTTTGTCTTGTTTTCCCAGGCAGCAACTGGTGTGGAGCCAGTTGTGATGCTCCGACTGCAAAGAGGGTTCATATATAAACAAATCTAAAAGAGAGATTGACAAGGCAAAGGGTATCTTGAAGCTTTGGAGTCTTGAGATTGTGCTTCTGCCAGAGCACAAGTTTCTTGCAAGAAAGATCAGGGCAATTATTTAATCCTCCTTGGATATCAATTTTCCAGTGCTGAAATACAATATAGAGCAGCCAGGTTGCCATTCAAGAGATAGTCTGTCAGAAAGCGACCTGCTGCTTAACAAATATCCTTTTCAGTATAGAATCACAGTCAAAATAGCATTCAAGATGTTAAGGTGCATGAAGTGACTAACGTGACAAGGGGTATGGTGCTTTCCTTTGAAAGTGCTGCTGCTGTAAGAAGTGCTCCGATACTATTGCATGACTCTAAGTGGACAGAAAACTGAGTGGTCCTGAGTCTGGAAAAATTAAAATTTATGAAGGACAGAAAGAGCATAGATAACATCTACTCTTTACCGGTTTGTAACGCTGTAACGAGACAAATCACCAGAATGGAACAAGGAGAATCAAAATTGGTACTTTTTTTATACAGCAAGATTAGACACGCTGGTGCCGATGGTGATAATTTAGGAAGAAACAAAAGTTCATAGCTGGTAACAATACCCATTATTCATTAAAATGTGTCAGCAGGAGTTACTAAACCTATAGTTCAGGAAGTAAGCCAGTCTCTAATGAATAGAAATCCCAGGAGATATTTGGAGGGAGTGGGAGGATAATTAACATCTATCTCCTGTGAAGTTCTTACATATCTTTCTGAAACAGGAATCCTGGCCACTGACAGAGAAGATAGACAGCAGCTGTGATGCAGTCTGGGCATTTGTACTACTCTGTATAATACTGAGTGATGATCTGGGAGGCAATATGAGGTAGTTCGTGACTATAGCTGGACTATGACTTGACAGAAAGAATTTATTGGAAACCAAGTTGTCTTTTGCCTCAACATTTTAACATGTTCTCAAACAAATGATTTTTGATACCGCCTTAGACCTGTGTTCATTCCACCTAACTTCAGGCACTGACCTAGGAAGATGTCAGCAGTATAAGAAAAGTTATAAGCAGGTATGTTCATGCTTTCATTAGGGGACTGGAACAAGTTCCCCACTTTATATCACCAAGCTCTGTACAAAATCATGCTGTTCTAGCCCAAGGGAAACCTCAGAATTTCTACACAGGGAAAACCTAATATTTTTGGAAGGTTTTACATTAAAATGATCAGATGGTATTTACCAAAAGAGAACTAAAAATTCAGCCACAGCAGTTACGAGTGTCTAGAGCATATGTGGCTACAGAAACAGTGGAATTCAAGTTATATTTATGTAACAGCATAAGTCAGTGAATTATAACCTTTGTGTTGCTGGTACCCAAACATGCTAACTTAAAGGTAGCCAAGGAATCTGGCACTGTCAGACAAAGAGCAACCTAACCACAGGCTGAAACCTTTCCAGAGAATTTGATGGGATCTGTGGAAACTATGCCAAACACCTGCAGTATTAATAGAAATATAAATTAATAAATAACATCAGCCACAAAAGGTTAAAAACTGAAGAAATGTATAGATTCTGTAGATGGGGGAAACAAAAGATATTTGAACTATGCCAGCAGTGCTATTTTGGCAATACAGAAGGAGATTCCAAACAACCTTAAAGCTATGTGGTAGACAATATGCACTCAAGAATTATCTGTGGATGTAGGCCAGTAGCAAGCATGCAAAAAAGCCCACCTTAGTTCAGGTATCCTTAATGCTGGTGTTCATCTGTATGTGTGTTTGTGTGGTTGTCCTGCACTGCAAAAATCTAACCTAGAGATGCAGAAGTTAATGTCAAGTTCCCATCAGTGTCAAAACTATAGCCAAATATCCAGATAGGTTTCAACTCTATTTTTCTAGACTGCCATCACAGAATCACCCTTATTCTGAAATGATTCGAAATCTGAGAGTGAGATCCTGTTTGTGGTTACAGCAGATTTATGCAGAAGAGACATACCATTAAACAGGAAGATTTGGTCAACTGGGTAGGACCCAGAAAGTGTTCCAGTTATACTCATCTTCCATTGTAATTTATACCCACATCGGCCACTGTCCCTTGCGTAAGCCAATAAAAGGAAAACAATATTCTGTTGAGAAATCTGCTTCAACATTGTCTCCCTAAGGACAGGAACAGAAATGCTTAGCAGGAATACAGTTCCAGAGGGCACTTCAGTGTTTGTCCAATGTTTAATTCTGTAGGATCTTTTTGTCTAAGTATTTTATCTCTCTTGTTAATTCATCAAAATACTAAAAGTGTGTTAACACAGGAGACCCACAAAATTCATAGAGATTCCATAACTCCAGTCATATGAGGAGAAGTGGGAAATGTACCAAAACTCCTCCTTAAGAGCTTGCTAGCCTGTCTGCTGTCAGAATATTTTGGTGTACTTTTCATTCTAATGCTTTAGCAAAAGTACACCATATGTCATAGGACAGTGGATGGAAGTGTTTGTTACTCACCCAAACGGTTTACTCAAATAAAACAAGCTAGAGAATGAACAACCATCATATGTTTTCAATGTATCCCAGTGCATGCTATTAATGTATCAATATATTATAGCTTCTGTACAACATCTGCAGGAATTACTGGGAATTTTGCTATTGATTTTATAGAGAGGAAGATTGGGCCTTGTGTTACTGTATTAATAGTTTGGTAAATATTTCTCTAAAAGGTAGGAATATAGAAATTTCCAAGCGCAGAGTGATGGTCTAACATCCTGTTTTCAACAGTGGTCAATTCTCAGGGCCCCACAGGAAGGCAAAATACCCTCCTTTCCTTCCTCCTATGTCTAGTGTCAGTTGTGTCACAGGAGACTCCTGTCAGCCTCTCTCTGATCATTGCTAGCCTCTGATTTCATGCTAGCTAGCTCACCATTTTGTCTGACCCAAACCTCATCCTGTATACATATCTGTATGTCTCTCTTCCTTCAGTGCTAGTGACTTCTTTGTTCAGTGACCTGCAGCAGCAATGGATCTCCAGGTTAATTATAAAAAGCAATAAGATAGTTCCTTTGTACTACTTTAATTCTATTAACCCACATTAATATCCAGAGCACCTCCATTTACTTCTCGGTTATTATCAGACAGATGCTAGTAAAAATGAGAGCAGAAGTAGGGCAATTGTCTTCTAGTGATTTTTTTTGTGTGTCTTTCTGTTCTTGTTCTGCAGCAGGGAGAATAGGTGTTCCAGACAGGTCTGTTCTAAGCATTCATTACTATCCATACCCCTCATATCTGCTTTCTCTGCTTACATTAGAAGAGCATTGCAGTTCTAAAATCAGCAAGATTAAGTTGTACTAACTAAAAGACATTGTTAATCAACTGTCATGCATGTGACTGTGTATGTGTGCATTTAAAAAAAAGCTTTGTGAGTTACACTTAGACAAAGCTAATGGGAAGAGAACACCCCTTGCAGAAGCTGCATTTTGGAATAAATACAGCAGCCCTATAGTGCTCACTTTCCATGCTGAAATACTTATGCAAAAAACAAACCTGCAACAGGGAAGAATTTAAATACGTCTTTTGAGATATGCCATTTCTGTTTCCCCCTGCTGGGTGAAGATGAGATTCTGCCTAAGCAAGCTATAGGATATGTGCCCTATTAGGCCAACTAAAGGAGGCCTAACAGAATCCCATGTGTTGCTCAGTCCAGCCACTCAGGTAGCTTTTCAAGCTTTCAGGTAACTCCTCTCAAAGATTTCCAGAGGTGGGAATGGTGCTCTATTAACCTATAATAAATAAACTTCTTGAAGAAGCAATCTAGGTAGGCCAGAAGTGCAGCAAAATGCCTAAGCATGGTGAAGTTATGAGAAAGAAGAGCAGTTAATCATCCAGGGAAATTCAGTTTTCAAGTTAATGCTAATAACACCTTTTAGAAATCTCTATCTACAAAATTAAATATAACTAAAATTAATTTGGGCAACTAAAGACTTCATCAACAGGCATGGTTTGAAATCTTTTTACAAAGGCATGTCAGAAGCACTAGAGAGAGGGCCAGGCATCTGAATAGAAAAAGTAAGATAAAATGGAGTTAAGAGTGATAGGAAAGAGAATCGGCCTTCCCCAGAGCCTGCAAATAGTTTGTCATAATATAGTCACTGTGCATGGCTTTCTGTGTATTTATTTTTTTTCTGCATTTCCCTTGGATTCAAGTAGTTACGTGAGGCATAGTAAACTTTAGGCACATTCTGAAATGCAGGGAAAGCAAAAGAATGTTATGGAGACTTCTGCCATCCAAATCTCCTGATTGGAATAAATTTATGGAATAAGTCAAAACCCAACAGAAGTGAATGGGTCTTTCAAGTCACTTTAAAGGTCTTTTGATCAAGTACTCACTACTTTTTGTTGTGGTTTTCTCTGGAGAGAGAAACCTGATGGGAATAGTTCCACTACAGAAACATTTAATTTCATAGTAGAAATATTAATTTCTGAATTATGACTGATCTTGCAAACTGGTTTATTTGCTTTTGTAGACCAGCCTTTGTCACTCAAAAGCCACAGGTTTATTTAGATTTCACATTATCATCAAGCAGGCAGAATGTCAGGAAATCCTCCTGTACTGGTCCAAGTCACTGATACCGGTTTGATCTATTTCAAAGTCTGTAATACTTCTTAAAAGTGCCTTCCTGGAATAGTTCAAATCTCTTGCTCTGTGATCAGGACCCAGAACCATGCTACTCAGCTGCATTCTTGCTAACTGGATGAGGCACTATATGCAGGTGAAGGAAAAAGATACTCCTCCTTCTGGCCTGAAGTGGCCTGAAGAATGACACATTGGAAATCTGGGGAGTGACCATCTAGATTCACAGATACAGTGTGTGACCAAATATATAAGTGGTTAGGTGTGTGAATCCATTTCCTTCCTAGGACTGAGTCTGTCATTAGAGGGGTATTTCTCTAAGTAATATTTAGTCATTGTGGTTGAGCTATTAGCAAGTACCCTTAACTATTTAGTCCTCCCTATGCTGCCTCCTAATAACTTCAGTTAGGCTCAACAATGTCGTCTGTATTGATTATAACTTTACTTCTTTTTCTATTCTTGTAATGACTTATGCCCAGAGGAAATGAGACAATTCTTGATGACAGCATAAGAAAATTTCATTATACTGTAGATACACATAGGTCTGCTAGAGCATTTTTTGGAGCTGGAGAGACCAAAGTTTTCCTGACCAAAGTCCCCTGATGTCAAGAGTCAGTATGACCTGATATTTTACAGTTAAAATACCTCCCCTTCCACCTTATTTCTTTTAATATAACTTCTAATAAACTTCTTTTTAGTATGTAGAAAGAAGATAAATAATGGAACCAGATCTTCCACTTGTACTTCACAACTTTTGTGCACAGCTCCCTGTCCCAGCTGTGTGTGAACTGGCAATGGGCTGGGCAAATCAATAAGAACTGCTGAATTCCCATGTGTATCATTCTGAGATGGGGAACATGGAGGTCCTAAACCAGATCTAAAACAAGGGGGAAGCCAGACAACCAAGAACTTCTCTAGGATCTGTGCAGATGTTCTAGATAAATGCCAGGTTGCTTTGTTGGTTAGAAAAATGTTCCATCATACTCTGCCCCGAAGCAGGGCTGAAGTCCACCTCTTGCTATTCTGGGCTTCTATCATAAAATAGAGCTGAAACAGAATATAGTTTTTTTCCCCTTCTTCCTTTTCTATGTTTCCTTTCCTGTGGAGAAATAAAGGCAAAATGTGTCTCGTCTCCCCCTTTGTAAGCTAAAAGAAGTCAGTCAAATACATGTAGTGATTTTCTGTCCTTAATGCTCCTACTCCCTGAAAAATGTCCGTGCCTTATACTTATAGAAGAACTTGCACTCCACAATTTATTTCTGCCTCTAAAATTTCCTTATTTCCTGCCACAATGACAATGCTGAAATCAGTCTTTTGGAAGAGGTCTATCCTTTGATATCTCAAGAGAGTGGAATGTGATTTTAAAGGCAGCTACCTAACAATATAACTGTAGTGTTAATGGTGGGGCGTGCCTGTTTTCTACTCTCCTACCTACCTTAACCAGTTCAATTACGTGACCTGGCCAAGTCACACCCCTATGTGAACAATGCTGCTGCTCATGTGCTGTGTTATTTTTACATGACACTTGTGCTGAACTGTCCTACTTGCCTGGACTGACTAAACCAAAACCTACTGCTGAAGTATGAATGACAAGCTTCTAGCATTGCACGCATGTCTCAGGCCACATTGCTATGGGCTACGACCCAGTTATTAACTGAATGGGAGACCTACATGAAAGAGGAAATGGTGAAGATGAATCAAGGGGTGGTACTTTTTCTGCTGAATCAGAACTGGATTAATGCCCTATATGCTTCAGAAAAAGCTGAAGAGATGCTATCTAAATCCCTAAGAATTTGTGACTGAAAAATAACAGTGCTATTTTTTCATTCATTTGTGGCCACATATTCATGATAAATGAAACTGCCCTGTGTTTGTCTCTATATTTTGTAACTCGCAGTTGATTTTGGTAAAGTCCAAGCTTTTATTTTTCATTCAATGAAATAAAAGCCATGACTATAGCTGTGTAAATATTATGGCTTACTGACATGCTCAATCAAAAGCCCTCCCAAATAAAGCTAAAAATATCTCTTTTTTCCTGAACTTCTAGGGCTTTGCAGCCTTCTTTAAAATCTTAGAAGTAATTTTTGTTCCGCTATAAATTGCTTTTTAACAGTCTGAGTCTGCAAATCATAGCTACCAGGTGTAATCCTCATTTTTCTAACTGCTAGGTGCACAAACTGTATGATGCACATTGACATACATAAATAT
The DNA here is from genome assembly GCF_929443795.1 of Astur gentilis. Classification (NCBI taxonomy): domain Eukaryota; kingdom Metazoa; phylum Chordata; class Aves; order Accipitriformes; family Accipitridae; genus Astur; species Astur gentilis. The sequence goes on along the minus strand of NC_064889.1, from coordinate 10,086,915 downwards.
GTATAAAGGTACACGGCAGAATTCTGTTGCTATTATAATTACCTGACTGGCTTCTATAGTCTTGCTCTATGTTCTTGCCCAGATACAGCTTTGAGAGACTAACCTATTCTCTTATGTCCTTTCTGTCTCTTCTAGAGGAAATGATAGTGCACATTGCATTGTTTTATTTATTGAGCTACCTAGCATTTTGTGACTTTATTGACATATAGTTAAAAATTACTTTGAGAACCTTAACAAGAAGATGGACTTTAAGTAGGAAGTAGGACATCAATTAAAAGCAGAAAACATTAAAAGAAACATTTATTGCCATTATAGTCTGTCACTCTACATTATCAGTAATGATGGAATCAAGCTGTTATTGCAAGTAACTCCAGGAATTTCTTTTTTTTATTCAATTCAACCATAACTGAAATAATCACATAAAATAGGTACTGATGGCTTTGCAAAATAAAATGTATATTCTGCATTTCAAAGTCCTGGTGTGGGAATTCCTAATTACAGATTTGTATAAGTGAGGTCAGCAGGCGAGGCTCCAAGTTGCTGTAGTAATCCTGTATTAGCCATGTACCAGGAGTGTTAAGTGATAGTTATATTGATAGGTTTGGGAAGTAATGTAATGCTTGTAGCTAAACCAAGCTGGACATTCAGATATTTGTATGTGTTATGTCACTTCAAAAGGGTAACTATAAACCACAGTAGCTCCAAATGCAGCAAAGATGTATTTGCCAGTGAAAGATTAAATATTGCTCAAGAGAAGAACTGTACAATATTATATTTTGGTTTGTATATTGCGTATTAAGGGGACCTATGACTACCAAATTTGGGGGCTCAGTTTCTGATATGTGTCCCCAACAAGCTGTTTTATGACTGTTAGCAGGCTAAAATTTTCATGCTAGGTGTAATGCCCAAAAAAGAGAGCTTGAGAGTTACATGATGCTGAGCTAAGTGTGTGCCTGTAGAATACAAGGGTGAAAGCTAGCAGAAAAAAGAAACAGCTCTGAGGAAAAATAGGTGATCAAGCCCACAGGTCTTACTGAGTCTGGTTCTGAAATATTTTACATGCATCTGTCCATTTGATAATCTTTGCTATAAATGGGTTTCATGCCTTAGGGATGATGAAGGCAGAATAGATTTTAATCCCCCTGGAAAGCAAAGGCTATTAGAAGTTAATTATAACACCTCATTTTTGTAGTAATACAAATGGGACTTTATAACCTTAATGACCACAGGTGTGAGTTCTTGTTCAATTTGTAACTCTGCAATTATTCCCAAATCCCACAGGATTAATATTCCAGTTGGAACTTTTCTTCTTCCTCTGGACTCTGTCAGCAGTTAGCCTGAAGATGGAGAGATTTTGATGAAAAAAAAAAAATCAGCCTTTTATCGTGCCCACATTTAGGCAATTTGTTAAGGTAAGATCAGGCTACCACTCCTGCAGGAATTATTTTATTATCTGCTATTCTGTGAGGGCAGACCTATTTCCTACTCCATGTACTGTATGCTCTGTTGCCCATCTTGTGACAAAGGGCTTTTCATATAAAGGCTTGTTGATTCTGTGACATCCTGTTTCTTTTTTCCCACAGCACAATGATCTTTGGGCCTCCTAGGAAAAAAAACCCTATCAGTAATGCTGGTGGTGGGGAACAAGGTAGTCTGCAAAAAAATGAAGAAGGTGCCTACGCTTTAAATTTCTTGCAGTTTCTGTGTAAATATTAGCTGCTCTACAACAACTATTGTTCCAGATATTAACACTATAGTATCATCTTGTAATTAACCTGCTGTGCCTTTGGATCATTGCATTCACAAAGCGCTGGTAGGTTTTGAGCTGAAAGCTCAGCATCCTGGTCAGATTTATTATGTTCTGCCACCACATTGTATATTGTCTACAAGCAGTCTTTATGACTGTACACCTTTTGTGTAGTCTGTCCGACTGTAAAAATCAGTAGAATACTGTTGTTTTAGCCAAACTAATTCCCAAGTAGTGATTTACTTTTCTATTCCACCATGCTGTTCCTATAAGCTAGTGCCATGTCCAAACTACAGACAGTATTAAATGCTCACAACAGCGTACTATGACCCTTGCAGGGAAAAAGAGCTGTAAACTGTGGTAAATCTCCTTCAGACTATTTCAGAACCAGGTCACGGGTCCTGGCAAACAGGGTCAAGCTGAAACCAAGCAGACATTTCTCTCTGATCTCTCAGGGACTCAAAGAGGGAGTTACTCTGTGAATAGTCACTTCATGGCTTAAGTCTCCATTGGAGGGGAGAGAGAATGGCAAATGTGGAATAATGAGCTGCAGCCATAAATACACACAGAGCTTGCCCTAGGCAAGGACAGATGCTGGGCACAGAGAGAGAGCTCCTTTCAGAGCAGAGGAGAACCGTTGCTTCCTAGAAGCCTGTCATCTTTACCACTACTGGTGCGGAGTCTGTCATGTCAAGGCCGAAAAGATAGTGGTCAGAGGTCCTGTCATAGCAGAGCTATCAAGAAAGCAAACCCACAATTCAAGGGCCTCCTGAGTCAGTAGTTGTAGACATACCTTCATGTTTTATAGCCCTCATAGCTTGTCTTCCATGAGTTTATCCAGCTGCTTTTTGAGAGCATTTACACTTTTCATAATCAGAATATCCTCTGCCATAATTTAATTTCGCACATAAATGTGTTGCCTGGTTTACTTCAAATCCGTTGTTCCCAAGGGTAGGAAATAATGAATAGCCATTCCCCATTCACTTCTACATACTAGTCATCATCTTCTATGCCTGTGTTGCCCATTCCCCACCATTGTCTTTTGTCCAAGCTGAAGATCCCAAATCTGTTTATCCTGTATTTATGCAAAAATAATTCTATAACTTTGAGCTTTTATGCAGCCCTTCTGTGTACATCTCGTATTGCTGCAACATCTTCTCTTGAGCTTCCTTTTTCCTACCTGGGGGTACCAGGTGTTCACTCAGTACTAGCAGCTGGTTCCATAATCCCTGTAGTGTGTCAGACCTTTGCAGATGGTTGTTGTTTTCATGCAAAGACAGGTATTTGTTGATTATTTTTTTTTTTGGAGTCTCACTTCTACATGTTCATCTCAGCCTTGGCAGAGCTTAGAGATTATAAGGTATTTTCAAATGCTTACAGTGCACATAGGATCACACAGCCTACACAAGGACTGAAGAGACTGCAGGTGGGTGCATGGGATACACAGCCAACTAGCAAGGCAGAAAACAAATTAGACTCCTTACTACATTTGTGCAGCTTGCTGACTGGGGGAAAGGAAGGAGATGGATGATTCAGAGAGTATCCAAAAAAGCAGACTACTAACCATGCATGCAGGTTATTCTTTCTTAGAGAATTTTAATTTGAGGATGTGCAAAAAATTAGAAGATGCTCCTGTTCAAACAGATACTGGTAAATCAGGTAGACATGTCCTGCTGCTGTTTTCCAAGAAATGGGGAGAGCTGCTAGTAATGTAGACAAAACTGAGAAAACTATATTTGTATTATCCATGGACAAGTCTTTCCTTCATCTGCACCAGTAGGATTTCCTTCAAAGTTATAAAAATTCTCAGAGTTGATGTAGATCTTGCAATTTCTCCCAGAGATCTGATACTGTGCCTTATTCTCTCATGCTCTAGTGTATGGGAAGGGAGGTCCTTTCCCATTAGCGTGGCACAAGTTTCATCTCTGTGCCTGTTCTTAGAAAAGCAGTTCTGTTTGTGCCTTGCAGTGACTAGACAGCCCTGTGTACACACCTTTTCCCAGAGGGGAATAAAGTCCAGAAGGCACAACTTTTCACTAACCAGGAGAATCTCACAGATAGATTAACTCCTTCCCAGCTGAAACCACAAAGGCCACGAGCTGGCTGCGGACCAGAATTTAAAGTGAAACATTTGTGCTAACCAGAATGACCAGGAACAACTAATGACCACTGCTAAGGGACAGCCCAGTGGGTAGGTGACATACTTGCTAAACCTATTCTCCACCTGCAAACCCACTCTGAAAGCAGCATTACAACCAGGAGTTAAGACAGTGGATGATTCATACGGAAATGCAATTGTTTGGAGGCACAAGACACCTTCGCACAAAAAAAATTGTGTAACATGCAGCCAATCTTGAGAGAAATCCAAATACAAGTGGTTGTTCCATCTCATGTGCCTTGGGCTATATTACCTTCCTCAGGTGGAGAAAAGAATAATAGGTGGGAAAACAACAGAAAAGATGCTGAATACTGAATGCAGACCCTTTATTCATTCCTCTGGGCCTGGGCAATGCTTTCTTCCCCTCTTCCTTACATCCTTGTCATGTTGATAGCTCAGTATCTTGCCCTGGGCGCAGGAAACTGAGAGGCAGAAGAGGCATTGTACACAGAGGGTGAGGCACTGGTAGTTCAGTGCAGTTTCCATTTTTTCAATGCAAATTTCCTCTCTTCAGCATTCTCCAAATTGGGAACCAGCACAATCGGTAACGTCGTAAGGGGCAAGGACATTGCATAGCCATAACTGTTTTCTTGTGGTCTTAATTATTTCAAGGTAATTACATGGAGACAGAGGATAATCTATTTCAAAAATGCCCTTATGAGTATTTAATCTGCAATTTCTTTCAAACAAAAGCATCTCCTTTGGTTGTAACTCCTTTGATTACCGAGGAATGTTCTGCTCGTGACAGACAAGCAAGGCTGCAGATGAAGATGTGTGTGCACCTAGGCCTCCGTACAGCAGTGTAGGGTTACAGCGTTCCCTTAGCCCAGATCCCAGAAGAGCTGAGCATCTGAAATGCTGAAGTCCACACCTGCAATGTGGCTCAGAGCCAGCTAACTCCAGTGCGCCAGACTCACCTCCTTGTTGGACCTTTGGCACTCAGGCTTACGCTGTCACTCATGCATTGAGCTGCACCGGCTTTGTGCCTCTGACCCAAGGCTGTCTGGGATCTGGGTGCTTTCTGATCAGTCTCATACCCGTTCCCAGAGCACGGCTAATAAGCTGACGGGCCTGGGTGGCTCACAAATTGCAGCTGGGGGAAGGAGCAGAGGACAGGGTCCGGCTCTCACACAGCGCTCTCTGGCTAGAGCACTCAGAGGTGGGTACCGGAGAACGGGACTGAGTGGCCTCCAGCGGCTCCTGCAAGACCTCACCCCACTTTCCACTGCCCGAGGGGTGGCCGAGCGATGTATGGACCCGCCTGGGTCTCCTCTCAGAGCCCCCCCCTCTCCATGCTGCACCCCCAACACCCAGAATCCCCGGGAGCTGAGGGAGTGCCACCCTGCACTGGGGCCTCAGCGTCCCACAGCGACTTCGCCCGGTTTCACCCCACGCGAGGAAACGGGGCGCACGCCACCGACGCAAGCACGGCGGGGGCGGGCCGCGGAGGAGGCGGGAAAGGCGGGGGGGGAGCGGGAGCGGGGCGCCACTTCCCCGGCCCGCCCCCGCTGGGGCAGCCCGGCCCCTGCGGCCGCTCGCGGCCATGTGCGCGGGGCGGAGCGGCGCCGCCGGCCAAAGGGAGCCGCAGTCAGCGCCAGCCCGGCGGCCCGTGGGGATGCTGCGCTACAGCTCGGGGCTCACGGTCACCGCCACCACCCCCCGGAGGCCGTCCGGCGACGGCGGCCGCGCCCGGCGGAAGGTGCGCGAGGGGGGACGGGGGCACGGGGGACGGCGGCGGGGAGGTCCCGCGGGCGGGGTCGTGGGGCGAAGCGGCGGCTTGACACGCGCACTCGCCCCCCTCCTCCCGTAGTTTACCTGCGGAGCGCTTTTTTGTTGTTGTTCTTACTCATTTTCGGTGTTTTCAGGTGACGCTTGCGGTGTGCGAGTACCTACCTTGTTCGTGTTTGTAGGAGGTGCTGGGAAACGAGCAGCTTTTGGGGTGTTCCTGCAAGGCTTTGTAGTGCTAGTCCCTGGTAGTTCTTACGGAAACCTGCGAGGAGGGTGTGCTTGTGTCGGAGACTCCCCCCCCCCCCCGAAAACGCGTCTCGGTATTTACAACTGAGAACTTGCCTATCCAGGCTTTATCTATCGTGAGAAACTCACCGTAGTGATTTAGATGGCAGTAGCAATGTATTTTTATAATCAGGTCATCAAATACAGAAATATGATTTACTGATGTAATTTTTGTAATTTTCATAAAATTCATAAATAATAATGAAGTATTAATCTGTTGGGAAATGCTTCTGAAAAGTTTTTAAAACTCTGGCAGATAGGACAGGAATGTCTCTACAGCCACCCTGCTTTAAATAGCGCTTTTTTGCTGCTGTAACCACGCTGCTCTCATTGCGAGTGCGCATCCCAAGTGCGGAGAAATAAAATAAGCGATAAGCTTGTCCTTACAAAGAAATATAATCGTGTGACCATAAGACTTCTTGAATTACTTAGTGATTGTTTTGACACTCCAAAAATATGAGTTCATAATTGAAACAACGAAGAATGTCACGTTGCCGTGTTTTACATGATAACGTGAAGGTCAGGCTCTTCCACAGAAAAAAATCCCTGGCCTTCATAAAAACGAAATTGCTCATGTATGTGGAAAAATTAACATGACTTAGAAATCATAATTCTGTTCCCTGCATGTCTTCCGTGTTCCCATTGAGTTTTCCTGTTTCAGCATTTCTTAAAAAAGTTAAGAGAATTTGTGTTTGAGTGATAATATTCTTATTTTCATCCCCATGACATATTTCCTAGGGATGATGTAAAATGAACTGTATTTGATACATTCTCTTATGGAAACGGGTAAAAAAACCTAATTTGCAAATAAAACCCACTGGGAAGCTGCTGTTGGTTTTTTTAGTGAAATGTGACTCTCTTACCATGAGTTGTCAAAAGAGGGGAGGAAGACAGTTAGAATAACTGCTGAATAAATGAAAGATGTTTGTCACATTCCTGTGTGCCTGTGGTCACAGGAAAAGTGCCCTTTAATTGTGTGGGGAATCTCATAGCAGAGATTTCATAAATGGAGCAGGCTGATCAACAGATAAATGACCAAAGAAAGTACTTTCTTCTTTGCTTTTTAGGACTGACTGAAATTAAAGTCCTTTTCTGCTTTCACCTTCAAAAGTCTAAAACTAACATTGGGTCTTAGGTAAAGGGAGTGATTTTTGGCCATTGAGCTGGTAGGTTAGCAGACAGTCACTCAACAAATGTGTTATCCCCAAGCCATTTTATTATCAGACATTAGAAAGATCAATCATATTAAATTCTGGCTATGTTAACTCTAAAGTTGATTTGAAGCTAGATCAGTATTGAACCACATCTTCCCTGTGGGGGGTACTGTAAAAATATTAGAATGGGGCTTGTTAAGTAGAACAGCTTGTATTTTTCTGTTCCTCTACTAGTAATTTTGGTTATTCTATAAAATGTTGCTCATTATTTTAATGCTACCTCTGTAATTATTTCAGGACATAGTTAAATATGATCGATGCCTTTCTGGGTGCTTTGTTTTTTAGAAGGGGAGAACAAAAAGCTGAAGGACGTTACTCAAACTGAATCTGTTTGTATTTGTTGTAAGTTGCACCCTAGTGATTTGAGTGGGATGGTAAACATGAACGTGGATTGTGGATCTGGGCCATGAATTCTTAACATTTTTAACTAACCTAGATTGGCTTTTTTCTTAACTGCCATATTGCGGTAGCTCTCATCTGTGCTGTCCCACTAGCCTCTTAGAAATTTGGTAAAAGAGCATGTCTTCACTTGTTAATTTCCATTGCACTCAGCAAACTTTTGCTGTCTAGTGTTGCACTGGGCTGAACCTGTCAGTCTTTGTTTTCCTGCCTGCATATTTGTTTCACAAATGATATCAGGTGAGCTTTGCAATTACCGCTCGTGGGTTGTTAGTGTCAAAAAGCCAGGAGTGAACATAAAACGTTGGCACAATTACAATTACTTATATTGTTGGCTTGCCAAAGCTGTAGATGCTGCAAATCAAAGTCTGATAGTCTAGAAAACCTGATACCTAGTTCTTCTTCTACCTGGTATTTCTTTTTAAAAGTTACACTCACAAAGTTAAAATGTCGATGACACAAAGGTAGGGTGGAAGTCATGTCTGTCCCTGATTTTCCTCACTTGTTCTTACTCTCAGTTAGCAGGTGAAGGAAATTGAATCACAGCCTTTTCCCTGCTAGGGGAGTTCTCTTTCATTCTGCTCCCCACTTTCTCTCTGCATAACCCAATTTGTTTCTGGAAATTACTTCTTCATCCTTAGTTGCACATTATTCTGCCACTGTTTGGCATTGAGTCAAGGTTCTTCCTGTTACAATTTCATTTCCATTTTAAGGCATCACTGCAGCAATGTTTTCCTGTTGGAGGAGGCCTTGCTGCAATTTCCATGTGAGCCTGCTCATTCATTTGGTTGAGTAAACTTGCCGACAAATGTTACAGTGTGTTGTTTCTTCAGGAATCACTGCATAGCGAGAACCGTATGGGTACAGTATTCATAATTGCTTCTGGAGGTTAGAGGCAAAAGTGGTGCCTGTTGTTTTTCCCTTTCAATCTCTATAGTGTTCTTGATTTTTAACAGATTAGTCTGTAGTTCTGTCCTTAGGTAGAGTGCATCATCTGTGGCCTAGGAGGAGCAGGAGTGAGTGGCTACTTTATACATTTGCTGCTGTTTCCCCAGGGATGCTGAGGAAGTCCTATTGTTATAAACAATAGCAAGAGTACAGCCTATATAAGTTTGTCCTAGCCAGGAACTGGGTGGTACTTTGTCACTGCTGTACAAGCCTCACTGGGCATGACTTCAAGGCTGGAATCCTTAGATGATTGCCAATGCCACCCTCTGTTTGGCATTTGCATGCAACAGACTGCAAAGTAAAGCATTAAAATTTTATTTTGTGTCAAAAATACTGCCAAAAATATGATAATGATTTGAGGTGTTTTAAAAGTAAGGAGCAAGTGTGGAAATGAGGAAGTGAGGGAAAAAAGTGATTCAGGGGGGTAATAGAGAAAGCAATGTGAAAAGAAAAGGGCAAGAAAAGCAGTTTAAATTATAACAACCCTTTGGTTGTACAATGTTTTAGTCTCAGCAGATTACTGTTATTAATTTAGATTTCCAACGTAGTTGTTATGATTTGACTGCCATCTGTACTGGGCTGCTTTGATTTCCTTCATAGTAACCCTGTAACACATCAATTGCTGTAATGGGACAGGCAGTCATGATTCACTAAGTGGTATACAGGTACAGGGATAATTACTTATTTACAATCGCTACACTGTGAATCTATAAGTATGTTGGCTATAATTAGTTGCATAGGGACTAACAGGGAAGCCATTTGCCAGCTTCAGAGAATCATACACAGCTCCATTTCTCCTAACTTAGAGTTGCCAGTGATTACCTGTTTTTATTTATTTGAGGTATTTTTCATGTTTTCTCCTAACAATCCTTTCATTCCTTTTAGTCCAGTTTTTCTTCGTTTGAAATCACTGTAAGAAAAAGTTGGCCTCATCTATCACTTTCTGCACAGCACAAATTCAGTTCAATTTCCTATTTATGGGTGGGGTCTTTCTTTGTTTGCCTACATGGAGGAAAGCCAGTCTGTTTCCCTTTTTGTTGTAAACAGGCATGTTTTAAGAGGAAAGAGCCGCCTTGCTAAGCTAATGGGAAGAAAGAGCAGGGGGAAATGGAAATTAAATAGGTGAGAAAAGGTGGTATTAATTACCTTATGAATCAGCAAGCTCCAAAGTTGAGTTTATTATTAGTATATCTTGATAACTGACTTGTAAGCGGGAAGCACCTTGAGCTTCTGCAGTATATGGGGAGCATTGGTGTTCTCAGAAGAACAAAGATAGCAGTCAAATCAGTGTGAAAAGCCACTGTGCAAGGATTCATCATTTTTAAATGCGTTTCATTGTTTCAGATTTCTTTAGCAAACATGAAAGCATAACCTGCTTTTATACTAAGTTTTGGGGGGTTTATGTCACTTTCTCTGTGGCTTCTTGTTCTGTATTTGCGAGTATATGGCTGAATGATGAATTAACGGTGAGGAGCCCACTGCACAAAAAGTAGCCTCCACAGATGTGTCTAAAGAGTAGGTTATATTTCACCTTGACCTTATTATAGACTTCTTTTTTTTTCTTTTTTCTAATTTATAATACAGACACAGCTCACATATTTTATAGAAACTTTAGCTGTGTCTCAGGACACTATTCTTTATTGGTAGAAGGCCTCACAGACCTAAAACACAAAGCTGAGGAGGAAGATGAAAAGCAATACAAAGTAGAATTTTTTTTAAGACAGTTGGCAGTATACCATTAGTCTAAACATTGTTGATTTGTCATCTCAACAGATTTAAAGAAAGGCTGGAAGAAAAACAGTGAAGTTGCTGCAGATATTTGCAGGTGGTTCTTCTAATTGCTTTTGCTTGGGAAGAAGAAAAAGTTAAAGCTTGTTTGAAGAGTTGAAAAGAGTCTGTTGTTTGCAAACAGGGAAAACAGGAATCCTTGTGATGCTGAAGAGCGGTGCTCTGATGAGGTCATGTTGTAAAGAGCCTTGAAAGTGAAGTCAAGTTAGCTTAACTGATATGAGAGACAGTTGGAAGAAGTGAATTATAAAACGGCAGATTTAGGGTCTATGAAAACGACTTTGCAGCTGTGTTCTGAATGCCTGTGAGCAGAACACGATTGCCATTTTGAAGGCAAAAGGAAGTGCTGTAATGAGCAAAAACATGAGCTGTGAGCTTGGGCAAGTGCAATGGAAAGGTGGCTTTCAGAGGGAAGGTACACATTCAGCATGACTGGAGTTAAGTATTTAGGAGAAACTGGAGAGATCTAGATCAGATGAGATGCTGGGCTGTAGAACAGTGGTGATGGCCCACAGTAATCTTGAAAGAGATATTTTAGACATTTTGAGCAAGAGCTTTAAGAGGCCTGTTTGTTGTCAACAGCTGGGATTTCATGGGAAAGTATTGTGCAGCTTCAAATTTGGACAGACAAATTTTTCTTTTCATATTTGCTATGCTCTGTTTAGGACCTATAGTTGTTTTCCACAAAAATGTGTCATGAAGAGGACTAAGACTGAAAGTTTTAAACAAGTTTCTTGTATGAAATGTATTGCTTTAAAAATATCGTTACACCTAAAATCTGTGAGGCAAAGGCAAGGCAAACTGCAACTGTGGATAGAAAGGTATCAACCCTATTGGCCTGTTTGCTCAACAAGAGAATGGCTTTTCTGAAATCAGATGGGAAACAATACCTCTTAAATTCTCTCTGAATCATTTTGAAGCTTAGTTTTTACAAACAACTTGTATGTGTCCAATTTCAGTAATATTCCTATTCACATTCAGTGGAATTGCAGTGCTGAGGTATGCTTGGATCAAATACTTAGATATATACTGAACAGAAAAGAGGCATTCACTCCAGAATACACTTTGTGTTTCTAAGTTTTTGAAGATTAAATGTATGCTAAATCTGCAAACAAAACTGAGAAACTAGAAAATGGTGTTCATTGTTCTGTTATCTCAGCTCTCAATGTCATTTATGAGTGCATAAGAACATGTTGATTGAAATGGATTTTTGCTATTTCAGGCATGTAATTATGGGGATGCCCTTGAATTATTTCTTGCCAGCTAAAAACCCCTCCAACCTTTAAAAACATAATCTTTTGTCAGCCACGTGGCAGAAGGTAGAAAATAGTAAATTAAAACTTGAATCTTAGTACAGTTCATTCTGTAAAGCAAGTTATTAAAATAATTTTTTTAACACTTAAATCTAAAACCAAACATTTGTTTTCCTTTCAGATGAACGTCTGTAGGTTACGCTTAACAGTACCACCTGATGAAGGCTCACAGCCTGAACAGGGAGCAAAGGAACCTGAAAGAAAGAAAAATGTAAGTTTTAAGAATCAAAGTTAAATCCTGTATAAACAAAGAGTAAATATTGCCATCCACAGAAGCTGGTATTAGTTGTTTTTGGGAGCCCAAAACCCAGTCAACTTGGAAGACTGAAGAACGTGTGGAAGCTAAGTCAGCTGTGAGCTTTGAGCCTGAGCCTCTTTGTGGGGGGATAGCAAGATTGCATGTAAACTAGGACAGTAGTAGAGGAACAGCACAGAGATTGTAAGTGATTTGTGACTGAGGTACCTTTAAGACTTCATTATTTAATATCTATATATATTAAAGAGTAGGAAACTGCTATCAAGAGCAGGGTCTTGCATTAAACAGGATCTTGATGCTCACCTGAAGGGGACTTTATGTTTCATGCAAGCTTAACAGTGTGCAAGATTTGAGCCTCAATGTGTATGGAAGCTGGCTTGCCTGGTATTTAAATGTTTTGCTGTGTTGGCTGATTTTGGTAATGGGTGATGTACTAATAAGAAATACAAAATAAAGAATTCAAGATTGTTGTGAAGTGAAAAGTGATTTGAAGGTCATGTGCGTAGAAGGGTTCAGAAGGGCAATTTTTTTGTAGAAGTAAGTAGTGTGCACACAAAAAAATCTTACAGCTGCTTTGGTGCAGAAGCAGAACTTGTTCTTTAAGAGCTGTTTCAGACCAATAGATGATGTTTAATTTGTCTTAAGGATGGAGACTAAAAAGGGAAGGTGGACAAGCTCCACAAGTTCACATTTATACTTTGATAAACCAAAATCAAACAAGTTGGCTAAGTTTACCAGACCCAGTGTCTGAATAGCAATATGACAATAGAAAGCAAAACAACAATAGGATGTATTTGAAATAATTTCTTAGTGGTACTCAGAAGGAAAAGTAACTGTAAAATGACTCAAAGACATTTTAAAGCAATAAAAATAAATGCAAAGTAAAATGGTCAAGATAAAGATTCCTTATCAGATATTTCTAATGGTGGAATCTTGTATACACTCAGCTTTTCATATACTCCTCTGGCAGAGTAATAGGTCCTTGAGGATCTGTAAATGTTACTTACAGAATGGATTAAAGAGGCCTTAATGCAAACTAAATTTGGGCCACCATTGAACAGTAATTAATTTTGTACAGAGGTGTTTAGTTGTAGCACTTGGAGTAGCTTCCCCCACCACTTACTCTGTCAGTCTCTTGTCAGTTTATATCTGATTGCAGAAACCCTCAGCCTGGCCTAAACATATGGGCTCATTGCCCTCAGAGTAATGTAAGTTTGTTTTTGAGGATAGGTATTGACTCATGACTTACTCTACTGTGCTGAGTAGTGTAATAATAAGAAAGAAGTGTGAATGATTAGGACTTGGACAATTTGTAGTGACTTTCTTATGTGATCAACTTTTTTCTCTGTGGCACCTTGTATTTAAGGAAAGCTGTATTTCCCCCATAATATAAGTAAAGGAAAGTGGGTTTTACATCAGAGATTGTTAAGGAGAGGATATGAAAGGTAATGAATACATTATCAGGCTCATCTTACATTCCAGTATATTGCACAGTGATTTTTAAGAGATGGGTCCTTTTTAGTTGAGACCAAAAGAAAAGGTATATAACTTAATTATTGCACGTTCTGAGTAGTTTTCTAAAGGTCAGTGCTTTTACACAATTTAAAGACTTGCAGAAAGCATACATACAGCCTTCAGAGGTAGATGGGATCTAATTAGTCAATTTCATAGTAATTAAAAAACACAGAGTAATTGTGCCATCTACTTATGTTTTACAGTCTTTGTGTAATTAAAAAAAAAATAGCCCTACAGATCATGTAGTCATAGTCTATAGAAGTGGTGACAAAAAAATCACTGATCATGAACTGTTTTTTCCTCATGTCTCTAAAACAAGACAGTAATGTATTACCTGTAGATTTTTATTGTCTATGTAATGTATTGCTTTATGTATTTTAATTAGTTACACAGCAACTTACAATGCACACAGGATTCTTGACTAGTCATGCTGTGATACTTTTCTCTTACTGCAAAATTTAATTTAAAAAAAAAAAGCATCTCCTAAAAGCAGTGATCACGTATCTCTGTGGATCCACCCATGTTCAACTGACTCCATGTTAATGAAACTGCTTAAGCACTTTGAGAATAGCAGGTTTTACAAATGCTAGATAATCCTCATACAGTCTTATGAGAACTGTGCCCCCTTGGAAATAGGGATAATAGAGAGAAATTAGGGAACTGCTCAGTTTTCTGCCTTGCACTTTATAATTTAAGGTCAAAAATACAGCTTCAAGAATCAAATTTAACGGCAGATCTCTTGTATTAAGTATTATGGGAAAATAAAAAAATGTTTTTTTGTATTTAAAATATATTAGTGTGACTTATGGAAATGAACTGCAGGGGTGGCAGAGTCCCCATCACTGGAGGTTTTCAAGATGCAATAGGATAGGGTGCTAGATAATCTCAGCTAGGCTCCCCTTCCCACGAAAGGTTGGACCAGGTGATCTTTTGAGGTCCCTTCCAACCTGAGCTGTTCTATGATTGCACAGTTTTTGCTGGAGCACTCAGGCAGATCAGGCAGTCTGCGCCTGGCTGCCAGGCGCTCTCCTGTTTGGGCAGGGCAAGTGCTGAAGAGCAACAGACTCTTCCCTGCCTCTGCCTACTCCTGGTGAGGGAGGAGAGTGGAGACCTTGCTGTGTCAAAGGGAATGCCAGAAAACTATAAATATACCATGGCGTGACATTTGGTTGTAATCTCCTCTTCCAAATCCTTCATTAGAAGGAGGTGATTCTGAGCTGCCCTAATGTGACATGGTGGTGGTTTACTGACCATTTCCTACTGTTCTGTATCTTTCTGGGGCTCAGTACCACTAAGAGATGTTTCAGTTGCAAAATCAGCTAGTGAACTGCACAGAAGATTTTAATAGTGTTCATCCTCCCAGTAATTTTTTCTGGAGCTTGATGTCAGGTCAGAACTGATTCTCTATGGGTTGTGTTAACTTAGCCTTTTTCATTGTAGACCAAGTTTAGCAGAAAAATGTGTACTGTGTTTCATTAAATCTGTATCACTGCATTAAGTTTCTAGATTGACTTTTTTATTGCTATATACCCATGAAATAAAAAAGAACCAGTGTAAGAGATTAAAACAAAGTGATGGAGCTGGGCAATTTTGTTGCAACAAAATTGCTGCAGGCACTACTGTACTAGGATGGCCTCTTCCTGTCTTTTGTCAAAGGCTGGCAGATGGTGCATACTTAGAAGTTGATCTCAAAAACTGAAGGGGGAGTGAGCGTCTGCTCCAGTGTGTCAGGTTGGATTTTTATATTCGTATTTAGGCTATGATACCTTAAGAAAGTATATGAGAATTGAAGTTACAAGTCAAGGCTGGTTGGTTTGTTTGCTTTTTACAGGCTAAAAGCCTACTGCTAAGTATCTCTGAATTGTTAGCACTTTAGGTAGGGAGAATCTGAAACTATCATGATTTTGTTCCATTACTTCTGTTCATGATAGACAATGGATGACAGTAGTGTGAGGCTGTTTACTTCACCATGAAGTACAAAGGAGTATTGTGCTCATCAGATTGTATGCAAAATCTGCATGTCCTGAAGCCTGCCTTGTCTTGTGTAATAAAAGGCTACCAGACAATTGTATTGTCCCTGTTTGGGATTGAGCTTATTTTTATCCATCAGTCCCTTTCTTCACTGTCACGCCTAAATTTGGCAGTGTCATTGGAAGCTGCAGCTAGTCATTTGAGGGCAGAATATGGACATATGTATAGACAGATTTTTCTTTTTTTTTCATTTGGACACATGGACAAGAGAATGAAAATGAGATAACACTCTAGAAATTTGTGTCATTTGCCTGTCTTTGTGGCTTTCAACAGAGTTTGAACAGCATTTAGTCTTAAACTCTAGTTGGTAATTTGGCTGTATATATCCTCAAACTCTTTAATTTTCTTATGTTTTTAAAGCACCACAACCAAGAGGTGAAACTCTTTTTGCTTCCTAAGCAGGAATACAGAAACATAGCAACATTTTTTCCCCAGCAAAAAAGTAGGCTGTAAAGAAGCCAGAAGGGGAGTTTGCTCCTGTATGTGATGGAGAGAATCAGGCAGAAACTTGTGTCAGGCCTGGACCAAAGAATATGAGTGCAATGAACCTGGGGCTGTTGTCCTAGATTCAATGAGCACAGTGTCTATTTTCTCTGCTGATCTGCTGCTGCCAGCCCACTCCCATCAGCATAGCAGAAGTTGTGTCATAACAAATGTGGTTCACGTGATACAGGTGGCTGATGTTAGCATTTCTCAGCCCCTCCAGCACCGATTGCTTGATTTTTTTTTAATGTGTACTAATTAAGTGACACCTTAATTAAAAACAGCACTATATGAAAACCACAGAAAGAATTCCACTGGCTTCTGTGGTTACTGCTGTATTTGTTGTATCTTCTTTTCTTAGTGTATAAACATTGGTGTTCTGTGCACGGATTTCACTGATCAGATACGACTTTTTATAATGCCTGTCACTTCTATTTTTTGAGATAGGCATCTAAATTCTATGTTTCAAGGAGCTTAAAAGTTGGAATGTGTTAAACGATACTTCTTATTTAACGTCATGAATTTAAGAACACCATGTCTACATCTTCACGTGTTTTCCCTATTTTAATACTATTTATGTATGAAACATCCATAAATGTTACATGAGTTTCATGGGCTGGAGAGGAATATAAAAAAACATAAAAGCATAGCTAGCTTTTGTCAGAGCACAGTAACTTTCCTTGGTGAGCTCTATATTATAAACTTGTCATTTTACTAAACAGAAAATACATAACCTAAGTAACAATGTGAATGTTCTTGTTCCTTGTACAACTAGTGGAAAAACAAAAGATAACTGGATATTTTAGAAACCTCTGGAATGTGGCAGTTGAGGAAAAGATAAAACCTCGCTTAACTGACATAGTTCTGGTTAAAAGAAGAGTTTTTAGATGGTGTAGGTAAACAGATCATGATTTAGCAAAATTTTAAGGCCATATGAGTTTGTTTATAAACCAGAATTGTGCTAATCATTACATTAGATGTCCGTTTTTATCTCTTCTGTGCTTCTGCTTCCAATTTTGGGAGAAATTATAAAGTATGGAGGTATCTGACTTCCATTTCAAAAACTGATGGAGATAGATTAGGTAGCAAATCATCCCTCAGCGTTGTTTACATAATGCCAATAAAACCATGGGCAATTAAAAAAGCAGCTAACAACTCATATGTAGGGTTTGATTTTACACTGTCTTTGCTTCACCTGTTTCATGCTACTTGTACTACTTCCTTGGACAGAGACATAAGCAGGATGAATGGCAATTATCAAGACTTTTGCAACCTTAGGGTGTAGGCTTCAGTTTTAAATATTTATGAATTAAGTAAACATAGTCTGCATTTCTTTAGTACATGCTGTGTGATCACACGAAGTGCAACGTGACTGTTGCTTCAACATAGACAAAGCATGTTCCTGGAAGCTGCTGCAGTATTCATGTGCATCAGCATGATGTCTTGCTGTTACCTTGGACGGTCATATAACTGACTATACGTACAAAGAAATATTCACAAATTGCTTAAGATAAGCCTGCCTTTTCAGATCAGCAGCTCAGATTAGAAGGGATTTTGAGCATAATTTGGGGCAACAACTGGGCTTGTTTCAGTGCAGCAAGTGCATACGCAGGTGGGGAGTGAGAACTTCCCTGTACTCCAGAGCTGGCTCATATTTTGATCTTAAATAGCAATGGTTAACTAATCTAACAAAACCTTTCATCTTCAAGCACTTTTCTGGTTAGCTTTACAGTATTGACTTGTTCCTAATTACTTGCATGTATTTACTTAATCTGTTATCATCACTGAGATGCCTCACTGCTGATCAGAGTGGGGACAGGTGAGGACCTTCTCAGAAAACTGAGTTCTGAGAGTGGATACGTATGGGACATAGAGGAAAACAGTAAAAATTATTTGACTTAAAAAACATTCTGTAGACCTTGGAGATGTGGAAAATCCGGGATTTGTGGAAGAGGAGGCATGGGAGAGAGAGGACATGACAGAGAAAGAACAGAGGACAAGGCAGAAAAGGAAAAAACACTGAAGGGAGAAAAATAAACAAAGGTGGGTGAAAGTAGCTTAAAAGAGGAGACAAACTGGCAGAAAGTATACTTGATGCATACTTAGTCTTACAGTTTCGTGGAGCAATTTGAGAACTGAGCCATTCAGCAAGGCCTCCTGTATTAAAAAAATAGTCAACAAACAAAGCAACCCATCTACCCTGCATTGAGCAAAGTTTCCTGATTGTAACCCTTCCTCTAAGAGGAGACTGCATCAGGTTAACTCTTTTTTGTCAGGACATATGCTGAACCCTGAAACAGGTTGTCATTGAATGGAAATTAAGAGTTACCAACCAGAGAAAAGCGGGAGTGGAAGGTAAGCATAGGTGGAATACAACAGCAAGGAAAAAGACTAGAGAAATAAGGAGAGCAGTTATTTGCATAGCTGTTGGTTCACACAGCTTTAAGTCAAGCAAGAACTCTACTGAAATTTTAACAGGTGCTTGCCTGGGGATTGTGATACAAAGGAGGAATAAGAAGGGGGTAAAAGCAATATCCTGTATTTTAAGTAGCACATAGTAGGACTGGAACACTCAAAAGATGATGGAGATTCTTTTCATCTTCTGAAAGAGAAGTGACAAAGGCATCTTGGGAGGCTTTTGCAAATATAGACAACAGGCAAGTTTAGCATTGTTGCAAGAGACATGTCACCAGTCTGGCTTTGTGCATACTTAATCCTGCATGTACTGCCCATTATGATGTAAATTTAAGTCTGTTCAGCTGTGAAATATGTAAGTGCCATGAGTGAATCTCCAGTGGCAAACCCATTGGTCTGAATTTATTGGTCTTAGAGGGGAAAAAAAATCCTTCAAAGCATTCCTTACGAATGTGTTTACAATATTCTAAAAATAAGGAACGTGATCATAATTTTCTTACAGAACTCTGCAAACAGCACTGTAAACAATTCTGCTAATGTTTTGGGGCACAAAGGATCTTCATAGTTTCTGGTTTTCAGCTGTTCAGCTTGTAAAAAATGAATGGTCATGGGTAAAGGGTGTGGATTTATGAATTCAGTGTCTGGTGCCTTAGTAACCTCTAAACAATCAAAGTGATTATTTATTTGGTTATCAGGAAGATGGAAACTTGGATGTAATCCCTATATCCAGATGCAGGGGAGGAGCTGTGATGAAACTATCAAAGAAACTGTACAAACCTGGAAGCAAACAAACACAAAAAAGTTTTGAGTTATGTCCCCATCTAGTTTATGCATTTTCTCTACTCTCAAAAAATCAGGTGTGAGGGTTTTGTTTGTATGCATCCAGCAGCAAAACAAAACCCCCAATAATACATAATTATGAAACTTCTGATTAGCAGGATATGAAGCTTTGCATATAATGTTTTCAAAGTGCAAAATGCTATCATGTATAGGTAGGGGTGGTGGCCCATTGTTTTTCCATTGTGTGGTTTTAAGGCTTTCTTTTTAAATGATTGCTTATAGCTTTGTTGTTCTTTGCCTGAAACATTATTTATTAGGCGTCTGCTCTGTGATTGTTCCCCTCCCAGCCCTGCACACACACACCCAGAGCTTCATCAAAATGGTTAAGCTATTAATAATACGGTAAAGGAAAATGTGTAGGATTTACAACGTTCAGAAAATCTGTCAGTGCCATGCGGGAGGGACACAATGTAAATAAATGACCCATTCTTCTTAATGCAAGTAGATTTTTCTGTTTGTTTTTCCCTTACCCAAAGAAGTATTTATTCTTACACTGCCACCATAGTCGTGTTTGTTTGGCTGCTAAAAACTGGAAGTGCTACTGCTTTAGACTGCAGATGCTATCATCACTGTATGTCATGGTAAGGACTGGAGACTCTCTAGGATGCAGCTGCAGATGGGTATAAGATGCTGAGCTTCATCTCTTGCAGCCTTTGTTTGGTGTCAAAGAGATTATTTAAATGCTGCTTCGACTCTTAATTTAGTAAAGAATCTCAAAGTTTGTCGGTTTTCATACAGTGTCATTACTGAACAACAAAAACCAACCCCAAACATATTCTAAAGTCAATGTAGTAAATATTCTCAATTTTACCCATATCCTGGTATGTCTAATGTGAGAAAGTTCAGTAAAATTATCTATAACTGATTTGTCCCCAGCACTGTCCTTTGAAAAACAACATGCAAAGCTAAGCAGTAACAGCTGTATTTCCAAGATTGCATCTTTCCAACTTTCTATTCAGGAATAATCTAATTTTAGGTTCCTAGCTTGCAAATATTCAAAGTTAGGTAAGAATATATTTTTCCCTTCTTTCTAAAAAGTCATAATGTGGATGTCTTCATCTAAGCTAGTTTAAATTCTTTGTAATCAGGAAGAGAAATTAGTACTTCTGGAGACTGACTCATTTCAGATGATTGTTACAGGATGTTTCTCTGGGTCGATTAGGAGGGAGGCTAGGTGAGTAGTCAGGTCGGGTGGTTACATCTGACCTTGCAGATATTTATTTACATGCTGAGGGAAATGATTTCTACTGTTTACATGAATATTTTTCTTACTAAGTGTATCGATGAGATGAATAAGAGGAGTCTGTTGCAAGGAGTGCCTTAAAGTACGATACACAATTAATACAAGTACTTTTTACAAATTTCTGCAGATCATTAAGATAACAAATGTAGGCACTTTTAAACAGCCTTTCTATTTACCTGTCAAGACCTGATTTCAAAGTTTTATCTTCCTACAATCGTTAATAACACTGGAACACCCACATGAATGCTGTTTCATAGCTTTGCTTGGGCTCTTACAATGCCAGTTGTACAACTTCTATAAGAGAAATGCAGCCCTGAAATGAATATTTGATTGCTTTGGAGGTCCTTAGTTAGTTTTAAATGCAAACTGAAATTCTACTTTGTTTATCTCCAAGATAGACAGATACTTTTTGAGCTCTGTTTAAGGAACCTTGCCTAAGATGTTTGAATTTCAGAGAACTTTATAAAATTTTTCATTAAACTTGTGAATTTTTATATTTCCTACAGAAGGGAGTTCGGGGAGTGAGGGGCAATTCTGTGGTTGCAAGAGTTTAAAGGGAACTGTGAGAGCTGACAATTCTCTGGAAGAATGCAGAAAGGTGGCATCTGTTGGTGAATGAAAATAAGCCAGGATAACTTTTTCTCTCACATGCCTTTACCTCTCCTTGCACAAATCCAATCTGTTGTCTCTAGCTGTACCTATATCACTTCCATTAAAGCCAGTGGAAATTAGATATCTCTATCATCTTTATCAATTATAAACTGGTCATTGATCTTTCCAAAAACATGAAGGTTGACAGTTTGGCCCCAAAACATTTGGGAACTAATGTTCTTAGGTACTGTTATGCTTTCACTAGAGTTGGCTGTCTCTCCTGGACCTATGTTACTGTATTTTTGTTTGTTATTTTTTTATTCTAGTACTGATTTAAAAATAATTTTTTTTTTAATTTTTTTTTTTTTTTACTTTTAAGGAGCTCTACCATGTACCAAATGGCATGTCTCCAGGGAAGCTCTCTCATGGGATGGTGTATGGCGTTGTGCACAGAACTGACAACAACCATAAGAGAGAAATGGTGGTTTATGGGTGGTCAGCTGATCAGCTGAAAGAGGAGATGAATTACATTAAAGAAGTGAGTTATGCTTTCAGCCTCAAAATTTGTCAAATATCCTTTCCATATATTCATGTAGAGCTGTGAGTGTATGTGGGACGACTGACATCTAGCCCAACACCTGAATTGGGCACCTACTCTGAAGCTAAAGGCTTGCCTTGTTAGTATTTGAGTTGGGGAAAAAAAGCATGCTACATAGCTGGGAACTGTGTGGTCCAGACTCAGGGCCTTTGTGACAAGTGGTACTTGTTAATGCTTGCTGACTGGGCTACAGCTGGGCAAGCAAACTGCCAAACAGATCTTGGGGTTCCTGTCCTGAAGCCTTCGTAATTTCAAATGTGATACAGAAGAAACTATGTAAGCAGACACCTAAAAGGATAAACTCTCTCCTCTCTTCCCCTGCTTCAAACCCCCCAGTTTTGAAAAGGCTCCTAAATTAGGTGACATAGTAAAATCACTTGAATGTGTTTTGGGGCAGCCTTAAAATAGTCAGCCTAGTAAGGATGACTTTGTACTACTTTCTCTGTCTATGTTCATTTATTGTAATTGGCAGAAGCTGTCCTGAAAGAAAAAAAAAAGCATTTCTGATGCTGCTGGTTTCTGTGCTTGAAACTCAGCATCTCTTTGCCTGTCAGTCCTTGGCTCTCAGACTTACTTTGACAATAATCCCCTAAATAGCCCAGGGCAAGTAATTTGACCTTCTCTTTCCATCCACCTTCACCACCCGGGAGGCTATTGTTCAATGGTTATCAGTGTTACACTGATTCAAGTGCAAACTGAGTTGATATAAAAGGGAGGAACACCAAGTCAAGCCAGCAGTGTAAAGATTGTAATTATGTGTGCTCTTAACATCTGCCTGGTCCTACCTATCCGCACTTGCTTCTGTCCCTTATTACTCACAGTTTGTTAGCTCCCAGCATTCACCGCTCTCAAGTTCGAGCACTCACTGTTAGGGTATGTCACTACTGCAGTGCAGGCGAGGCACTCGAGTTGCCTTGGCTGCTGGTTGTTTGCCCGGGTAGCTTATCTACCCTGCTGGGATGGTGTCAGGGGATGGGTGAATTGTCAGACAGCAGGTCCAGCTCCCCGGGCTGGGCTGTTTCTGGTACCTGGCACAGGTTGCTTGCACTGGGACCATCTCCCTGGCCTTTCCTGTTCACAGCCGGCTTGTGGCGTGGAGGGACATGTCAGACCAGGTGAACTACATGTCTTGCGTATGCATTCAGGGTACTGATCCTTTCAGGAAAAAGTGGGAAAGATGTGGGAAGAGACGCACTGGCCTTTGCTCTCCCATCTTCTGGAAGCTGTGCTGAGCTATGCTAATTTGTGAACTTTGGTCTGTCAGATAAGTTTCATCTCTAGAGTCTTAAATAAGAGTCCTCAGCTTGTGCCACGTATATGCTGACTTAAATAGACCAAAAATGATGGGCCACGTCAGAACTGCTGACAGTTTCCTCTGTATCTGACTCAAATTTGCACCTCGCAAAGAGCAGGGTGTGTGCATGTGTGTGCATGCTTATGTGTGGGCGGGGACAGGGCGAGGGGTGCTTTCCTGAGGTGAAGTGCTGGAGTCAGCTCCCTTCCATGTAGTTTGGGGTAAGCTTGTGCCTACTCCTTGCATAGATCTGATGGCCAATGCCCCTCTTTCTAGGCAGGAGTGGGTATAGTGCAGAGCTGCTAGAAACATCCCCTCCTGTATAAGGCCCTACTAATGTTTTCCCCTCGCTCCTTTCCCCAAGCCTATGCAGAGAAGAGGTAAGCTAACAGCCCTAGATTGTCTGCAGTCAGTCTGTGTTTGATGGGTTGGGGAGTTTGAATTATGTAGCTGGAAGGTAGACTGTAGGCAAATATTTCACTATCATTTACAATGTGTGCTCTTGAGAAGACTGGTTCTGTGCATGATTGCAATGGCATGTAAACCCAAGTGGCTTCCAGCATGCTTTTTTTTCTTTCTTTTTTTTTTTTTTTTAAGAAGGCAAGGTATAATTTACATCTATAGTTCTTAAATAAAATTATATTGAGTACTCTGTTCTTCAGATTTGAAATCGCATCGGTAAATTTATGCTAATACATTGTTTAGCTGGATAGGAGCCTAAAAGTCCAAAATTAAAGGGTTTATCCTCAAGGGATACTCAGGGAAAACTAATTAACCACTTTAAAAAGTATGCAGGTGTATTAAATCCATGTGTGGATGCTTTTTTTCAGAAAGAAAACATTATATGCTCAAATTAATTTTAATTCATTTAGTAAGGTTAGAATGAATTACAGATAATTTAATTGAATTTCATTATTTAAATTATTAATTTACAAGTGTTTACGTGTGTACAGAGAAGTTTGGAATTACTCGGAGATGTTTATTCATGTCAGCCCTACGTAGTCAAGTCTAAAGACTTAAGTTTTTGTCTTGTTTTTGAGAGTAAATTGCTGTTGATGAAAAGGTAGATTAACAACAGAAATTACTGAAAGTAACAATGAAGGACATAGAAAAAAAAAATCCCGTCCTCATGTAAACAGTATCATCAATAAGTTTGATAAAGGCATTTTATTTTTTCTGACACCAGGTGAGAGCAACTCTGGAAAAAGTAAGAAAGAAAATGTATGGTGAATATGATGAAATGAAACGAAAAATACAGCAGCTTACAAATGAACTGAAAGTAAGTATACATTTATTTGCAGGGAAAGCATATGAGAATAAGTGCCCCAGTGTTATCTAGAAACCTTTTGTGCTTCAGCAGAACAGAATTAATTTCTCAAACCACTCCAGTTCATTGTTTTATGTGACATCTATATTTTTATTTCTTTATTTATTTTTCCCTCCAGGAAGGTAAAGTACGAGAGGGGTGCTTTTGCATATGGGATTACTAATTGCCTGCTTCTTGGAAATAAAAGAATGATCTTGATAGCATTGTCTTTGTGTATTGACAATTAGTGGAGATGTTTGTACCAGTAAGCTGCCAGGTGAATTGAATAAATAACCTACATAATTAGGAGTAACATGCAACTTGGTGTCATTTCAACAGGCTTTGCTCTGTTTTACTGACTTCATTGTTTAGACACTGTAGTAAAAGAGGTAGCAATATTCTTTAGTATTAAAGTGCTTGACAGTTCTAGAAATTACTTACCTTTTGGTTCTTGATTGAGGCTTTCAGTGGTCATTTGATGACCTTTCTTTCTTCTGACATGCTGCTTTAGCAATAAAAGCTACTGCAGTCTGTAGAAGCATCCTTCATAATAAACTGCTAAGTTCTTTGGTCCAAAAAATCTCCCTGAAAACTTGCTGTGGATTTTGCATTCAACATTGATTTTCACAGCCCTGGTTCAGATGAAGCTTTGGCAATTAAATGTATCCAGCCTTCAAGGGACTGAGACCCTGACTTGTGCCCTTCTGCTGTCCTCATTTGGAGGCTGTCAGCTCCCTGCATGCTGCATTATGTATAAAGATCAGAACTTGCTGTTAAACTGGTATTTTTATTCTGTGGCAACTAGTGTCAAAAAAACAACCAAAAAAATCACCCTGATTTGAGAGGAGGAGGGAGAGAAAACTGCACTTCTGTAAACTGTGTTAAATAGTCTTAATGATGCCAGCAAGGTGAGTCTCCCACCCAGTATGCATGCAGGCAAATGCTGATTCAGATGTTGTTTTGTTGCCATTGCTGCTGATCCTTACTGAATAGCAGTTGATGATATTCTGCACTTCCAGATCTTCTGTCAGACCTGTAGAAATCCTGCATGAGTCTGAACATCTCTCTTAATTAAGGGTTTCTGACCAGCTCTGACAGAATGTCTAGTTCTGCAGCAAATTAGCAGTTTATGAAGCACTCTTTCTGACATAAATGGCACATTATGAGACACCCTCCCCCCTTTTTTAATACTTAAGACTGCCTGAAAGAAAGCACAAGTGTTGTTCTACCTAATAATATATGCTTTTGTTTGTTTGGTTGGTTGCTTTGGTTTCTGTTTTTAGTTTTACATGACTGCCATCTTTCACACTATTTGGGGATCCTGTTTAAAATCCTTTATATACTCTTTGCTTCAGCTTTAAATCACTGTGCTTTTCCCCCATCAATTTCCAGGACTACTTATTGTTCATAAAGTTTGTTTGAAATTTGTACTTCCAATATCCTGCCCTGAGCAGTATGCTTCTTCATACAAATTCTTATCTTGTAACTTTCTTAATCAATCCAAAGCATTTCTGCTTTTCTTTGTTCGTTTGTTTTTACATGAACACACGTTTATATAGGGTTAACAGTAACTTCTGTTCCCTGTGCTGACCTAATCTGTGTATGACTTGGTTACTAAACATTCATTGTTCTCCATATCAGTCCCTAGTGTTCTTATGTTTTTATGAAGAAACAAGTCTGGTCTATTTAAGAATGTGAATTGGGCTGGCCTGCATTAGTAACATTTTTTTTCTCTTTATTATTGGATGGTTCATAATTATTTACACTGTTTGGGTTTTGGTCTCTTCTTAAATGATGTAATTTTTTGCCTTTTTTTTTACCCCTCCAGTTTTTAAGTGCATTTGTGTACTTAACAGAATATGACATATTATCATACAACAAAGCTCTCTGCTGACTTCTACCTGCTTCATATTGTTTCATCCTTAAGTCTTCTTGATGTTGCTTCTTTACATACCTGATTAGTCAGTTCCTTCTTAGTTAAAGCTATTCTACAGTTCACCCAAACCTTCATTTCTTGCATTCTTCTGCTTTTCATTCTGTGACTTTTTACAATCTGCCCTCTCTGTGTGTATAAACCAAGTAGACATCCGACAAGTGTCCTCTTGTCCTTTCAAAAAGAGCAGCTTTTACAGTGATTACAGACTAGCAATAAACATAGATACTTGTGCCTTATTTCTGTTAGCATATTTGGATACTAAGTTTTGTTTGTTTGTTTTTGAGGTGCAAGAATACGGTTTGAGGCCTGTATATTTTAAGCATCCTAGTACTGTGAAAATTAACCATGGGGTATTTCTCTTCCATAGCTCCCTTTGAAAGAATAGGTAAACTTAATCATTATTCTACATAAAACTTTTTTTTTTTTTTTTCCTGCTCAGGTGACAAATGCTCATCAGGAATCCTTAGAGAATCATGTGCGAGTGCAGGCTGCAGCCTTAGATAGCTTTAGTGAAATGAACAGCTCCTTGACATCAGCATCAATAGACTTGCAGGTACATTTTAATAGCTGTTTCACAGCTGACAACTGCCTTTTCTGACATGGATTTAAAAGCATACATAAAACATGGATGACAAATATAGATTCTAACACTAAACAAGCCTATAAAGTACTGTCTTGGATATCTATGGCAGCTAATTTAGGAAACTAAGAAAAAAAATTCCAACGCCTGTGTTTTTTTAAAAAACCTGTTAAAAATAGTATACAATAAAGAGATACTGATCTGCAGCAGACTAATGCCACTAGTTATGTCTCTACAAAAAGTCTAAGTTGAAAATGTGATTTGTTCTGTATTGTGGAAAATGGTACATCTGACTTACTCCTACCTTCACTGGTTAACATAAATGGAAGTGGCATGTTTGGATGCTAAACACTTGTGAGAATTTACATACTGTGAAATGTAGGGAGAGGGAGAAGATGGGAATGAATTTTCTGTTTTAAAGACTTCCAAATTCCCATGTATCTGAGCTGAACAACTTAAAGTTCCTGCTTTCTTGTATGTCACAGTTTTTCTCGGTCTAGTGCACTTAATACATATAGAATGGCCTTTGGAGAGAAGAAAACAAGATTGTTGGGAGTAGCATTCATACTGAAATGTATCCCTGTCCTTTCTTTTTTTATATAGTTTTCCAGGACTTGATTTCATTGAGCATGTCCTCATGGAAAGACATCCTAGCAAACTAAACACAACCAAAGCCATAAATTTAAATGTTAAAACTTGCAAAACTGTTCATGCTGCATTGATACATCAGGAAATTCTTAAATGTTCTGTCTGTTCCATAATCTCTTGGCTGTATTAGTTCACCAGACTGATTATGATTTTTAATATGTGGTTTCCCTCTTTCTTCTAGAAAACTCTAGTGGATGTTACATTGGAGAACACCGATATAAGGGAACAAATAAGGAATTTAAAACATACACATGAGCAATCTATGGAAAAGCTGAGAGAGAAGCAAAAGCAACTGGAAACAGCACAAATTGAAAATCAGTTACTGAAATTAAAGGTGCGGTATATAAACTCCCCTGAAAATATTGCACAGCATGGGCATTAGAAGTATGTTAAATTAATTCCTTGGCCTTATTTGTAAAGGGTTCTTCATGCCTTCATCGTTCCGTAGAGCTGACATATTCCTGCGAATCAATACTCTTTTAATAGCAAAGAATCTCAGCTGGCAGCAGTCAGTCTTTCTATAACGTGGGATTACCATTCAGGGATGTTGGCAGGTGAAAATTCAAATAATTAAATGGTTATTAGTGTCCATTGCTGTAAGTAAGGGAATATTATAACTGTACACAGTGCTATAAGAATTTCTTGATGTTGAATTTGTTTATTTGGTATTGCACAATTTTTAATAGGTAATCTGTTAAGTCTTACAAGCATATGGTCAGCAGATACATGCTGTAAGAGCAAGTGTCTTGGAAAGAGAATTAAGCTATTTCTTTCAGAGAAATGTACAGGAATAAAATGCAAACTGGAAGGTTTTATATGCCAGAAAGCTTGACTGTTTTATCCCCTCCTCTGCCAAATGTATTCCTTTAATCTCATTTAAAAAAACCACAACAAACCACGCCCCAACCAAAAATACCTCTTCTGGAAACCTTTGTCTCTCTTAAAATTGCTCAAAATAGACTAATTTGGGTATAGTACTGTATTGGAATCTGTCATTGTGAAATTAAAATGACTGCTGATTTATTCATATTTAATTAATGAGGAAAAAGTTTAAATTTTTACCTCAAAGTTGCAGTTTTATTACAAACTTAGTGGATAAAATACCTCATTGCTGTCTTTGAAAGTTAAGCATAAAATTGTGTATCAAAGATACTAAGACATCTTGGATGTTCACCATTCCAGTGGTGAACGTAAGATGGTGTGGAATCTGGGAGGTTAACAGTTGAAAAGCAGTAACTACCTTCTGGGTAGGAGAACACATCCATGTAGCTTATTAAGTAGGTTTGGTTTATTCATACAATCATAACAATAACTGAGGTTGGAGACATTGCTTAAGAGTACTGTTATAGATGCCCTGATGCGTCTACCTTTTTATGCTTGTTTTTACTCTCATTGCTCAAGCTATAAGCAAAGGAATGATGGAAAGACAGTGCCAGAGATCATATTCCAGTTCAGTGTATCTTAAGAACTCTGAGTTTTCATTGTTGGCTTTTTCTGAACTATAGGATTCTTTCAGGCTTCCTAAAATGTGGAAGGTTTTGTGTTGTACTGAAACTTAATTTAACTCCACTCCCTCTCATAAAGTGCAGGTTACTATCCCTGCCCCAGTGTTGGTCTAGGTGAGATGCCAAAGGGGGCAATTGCAGTACAAGTGGAGTCCTTCAGAGCTCAGTCCCTTTTCAAAGGGTAAAATATACTGTTGTTATCCTACAGGATAGTAAAACAGCTTGTTCCCACCATGCAAGATAGACACAATGGTTTAATAAATCTTTCAGTCCTTCAAACGAAAAAAATGAACCCAAAATGTTAATCATCAGAATCGGGTATTTGATGGCTGTGTAAACTGTAGCGATCAGCAGGGAACACTTTATTCTTCTTCCAGATGACAGTATATTCCTCCTCTTCCTGACGTTTTTGTAGCACCCACAGCATTTTGCTATAACCTTGTCTGATTTATAGCATCTCTGGTAAGAGAACTATGTTCTGGACCAGCTATTTTACTTTGCTTTTATTGCGGTTTACAGAGTAGATGGGTTTAAGCTGTGAATACCCTATCTGGTGTCCAATCACTGAGGGTGTGGTTCAGTATTTTGAGCCAACAGACGGGAAATCCTGTCTCTGAATTACCATTCCTGCCCTCTTCCCTATAGCAGTAGTAAAGTTTCTGGTCCTGTGGTTAAAAATTAACCCTTCCAAACCCCCAAGTATATTAATTTTAAGTCTGATTGTTCCCTGCTATGCTTTGCTCTGTGGTCACCCCAGTTCTTGTGCCTACACAAAGAGCAGTATGTGAAAAAGCAAGAGAGAGGAGGGAGGGTACAGCAGTGTCTTCTAGTTAACAACACATACTTACGTCAAGCTTAAAGGAATTATTGCTTTGAATGGTCGTGGTCATCCAGAAACAGGAGTTGAGTCTAGACCATCTCTAATCCATGTTTCTATAAAATGGGGGAAGACAAATGCTCTAGATGCAAATAAAAATCTGCTTCAGCAGTGTTAAAGTTATAACAAGGTGAGCTGAAGTTCAAAGTGTTACACTCACATCATATGAACTTTGTTTCTCCTGCTGCCAGCAGTGCTTTACTGACTGATGGGTCAACTTTCCCCTCTCATAGGTGGAATCGTCACAGGAAGCCAATGCTGAAGTCATGAGAGAGATGACAAGAAAACTCTATAGTCAGTATGAGGAAAAAATGCGAGAAGAGGAGCAGAAACATAAAGCTGAGAAAGAAATCCTCCTAGTATGTACAGCCAGTCTGTATGAGTGGTGCTTAGCTTGGGTGTCATTTCTCAGTCACTTAATACTCCAGAGTTGACATGTGTTCTTTCACTCCTGTCTCTGTGACTAGTCATGCCATAATTACTAAACTTTCCAAGCTTTGGGGGTTGTATGGCTAAGAAAAGAATGTGTTCAAACACAGTAACAGTGATGATAATGTAGATTTCAAAATTTGAAATGGAGTAAGTTGGGTTTTTTAACTTCTGATTCTCTAAAAAAAGAGGAAAATATAATTTCTAATTTTAGTGATAGTTTAAGAAGGGGAGGCGGAACAACTTCATTGGACGCTACTGGAGCAAGAACTCTTCCTGTCCCCTGGTTTCCCTCCACCCCCAAGTAAAATGTTTCTATGAGCAGTTAGTCATTGCATTTTTCTAACCAATAAAGATAGGTAATGACTGAGATTGAAGGTAGATTCCCCAGTGTCTTTCTATTCATACTGTTTTATATGTGAGGAAAGTACAAAGCTAAACGTAGCATTCTGAACAGCAAAGTTTGCCATCTTCTGCAGCAGCGTGTGTTTCTTATGCTGTTACTTCACGGCATCCTCAGAAGAGAAAAAAATTATCTAAGAAACGGGTAAAAATTTTTCTTAGATTTTCGTAATGATGCTTTACAAACACCTATGCAATTTGAAGTGCCCCACATCTTTTGGTTTATACAATTCACATTTAGGGTCACAGGTCTTCCAGGCTTCTGGGCGGGTGTAGTGAAAAGCTTTGAGCACAGCTTAAAAGCTATTTAGGCCTGGCTGTATGGCCTAAAAAAAAAAAATCCTCATCAATATATTGGATGTCAACGTGACTGTAGGTGTCCTTATTTGAAGGAGGAAACGAATCGGCTTCTGAAGGCTATTGAAGAGGCAAATAAGAAGATGCAGATTACAGAAACAAGCATACAGGAAAAAGACCAGAGAATTGGTGAGCTGGACCGACTGATTGAACGCATGGAAGAGGTATGAGACTTAGTTGATTGATAGCTTTAAAGGAAATGCAGAACTGCATGGAGGAAATTTTTTTTTTTTTAATTTAATTTTTCGTTCTTTTGTCTTCTGCTCAGTATCCTGTTCAGTAACATACCATTGCTGTTTGCATCTTACTTATGTATCCATATAAGTAAATGGACCTGGACTACTGTAGAGACACTGTGATTAAGTAGTTCTTCTGTCTCGCTAGTGGTCTTTACAGTCAGGACTGCCTAAAGTGTCAAAATTTATTTAGTAAATTAACCAATATTTTAAAGAAAGAGTTAAAAAAGGCCAGTCAGTCTTCCTTCAGTGTGCAAGTTCTCCTAAACCTAATGAAGTAGTAATCATAAATGATCCAAAGTCTCTTAGAAATGCTGTTGGTGGGTCCATGGAGTGCATGGACCTCTGCCTGGGGATGGATAAGGAGCTGACCGAGAGCTTAGGGGTCAGGATTAAATGGAGGGCAGGGACAGGTGACATTATAGTGGGGGTCTGCTACAGGCCACCCAACCAGGAAGACTGAGCAGATGAGACCCTCTATAGACAGATAGGAGCTGCCTTATGTTCAAAAGCCCTGGTCCTCAAGGGAGGTTTCAACCACCATGATATCTGTTGGAGGGACGACACAGTGGGGCATAAGCCTGAAGGTTCCTGGAATATGCTGATGACAGCTTTCTTCTCCAAGTGACAGAGGACCCCATGAGGACAGGTGCTATGCTGGACCTTGTTCTCACCGACAAGGAGGATCTGGTGGGGAATATGAAGCTCAAGGGCAGCCTTGGCTGCAGTGACCATGAAATGGTGGAGTTCAGGATCCTTAGGGCAGCGAGGAGGGTGCACAGCAAGCTCAATACCCTGGACTTCATGAGAGCGAACTTTGGCCTCTTCAAAGATCTGCTTGGTAGAATACCATGGGATAAAGCCCTGGAGGGGAGAGGGGCCCAAGAAAGCCCAAGAAAATTCAAGGATCAGCTGCTCCAAGGTCAGGAGTGATGCATCCCAACAAAGAGGAAGTCAGACAAAAATGCCAGGAGGCCTGCATGGAAGAACCAGGAGCTCCTGGACAAACTCAAACACAAAAAGGAAGCCTACAGAGGGTGGAAGCAAGGACCGGTAGCCTGAGAAGAATACAGAGAAATTGTCTAGACACCCAGGGATCAGGTTAGGAAAGCTAAAGCCCTGATAGAATTAAATCTGGCTGGGAATGTCAAGGGCAACATGAAAGGCTTCTATAGGTACATCAGTGATAAAAGGAAGACTAGAGAAAATGCGGACCCTCTCCAGAAGGAAAAAGGAGACCTGGTTTCCCGGGACATGGACAAGGCTGAGGTAATCAATGACTTTTTTGCCTCAGTCTTCAGTGGTGAGTGCTCCAGCCACACCACCCAAGTCACAGAAGGCAAAGGCAGGGACCAGGAGAACTAAGAACCACCCACTGTAGGAGAAGATCAGGTTTGAGACCATCTAAGGAACCTGAAGGTGCACAAGTCCATGGGACCTGATGAGGTGCATCCACGGGTCTTGAGGGAACTGGCAGATGAAGTGGCTAAGCCACTACCCATCATATTTGAGAAGTGGCAGTCCAAGGAAGTTCCCACTGACTGGAAAAGGGGAAATTTAACCCCATTTTTAAAAAGGGGAAAAAAGGAAGACCCAGGGAACTACAGGCTCACCTCTGTGCCCAGCAAGATTATGGAGCGGATCCTCCTGGAAACTATGCTAGGGCACATGGAAAATAATGAGATGATTGGTGACAGCCAATGTGCCTTCACTAAGGGCAAATTCTGCCTGACAAATTCTGTAGCCTTCTACGATGGGGTTACAGCAATGGTGGATGAGGGAAGAACTGACATCATCTACCTGGACTTGTGCAAAGCATTTGACGCTGTCCCACACAACATCCTTGTTGCTTAATTGGAGAGACACGGATTTGACGGATGGACCACTTGGTGGAGAAGGAATTGGCTGGATGGTCGCACTCAAAAGAGTTGCAGTGAACAGCTCGATGTCCGAGTGGAGACCGGTGACGGCTGGCGTTCCTCAGTGGTCAGTATTGGGACCGGCGCTGTTTAATGTCTTTGTCGGCAACACGGACAGTGGGATTGAGCGCACCCTCAGCAAGTTTGCTGAGGACACCAAGCTGTGTGGTGCGGTTGACACGCTGGAGTGGAGTGATGCCATCCAGAGGGACCTTGACAGACTTGAGAGGTGGGCCTGTGCTAATCTCATGACATTCAACAAGGCAAGGTCCTGCACATGGGTTGGGGCAATCCCAAGCACAAATACAGTCTGGGCGATGAGTGGGTTGAGAGCAGCCCTAAGGAGGACTTGGGGGTTTAGTGGATGAAAAACTGTATATGAGCCAACAATGTGTGCTCCCAGCCCAGAAAGCC
The DNA here is from genome assembly GCF_929443795.1 of Astur gentilis. Lineage (NCBI taxonomy): Eukaryota > Metazoa > Chordata > Aves > Accipitriformes > Accipitridae > Astur > Astur gentilis. The sequence continues at coordinate 10,053,460 of NC_064889.1, read as the reverse complement.
AGTTGCATCCTGGGCTGCATCAAAAGAAGCATGACCAGCAGGTCAAGGGAGGTGATTCTCCCCCTCTGCTCCACCCTCATGAGACTCCACCTGGAGTACTGTGTTCAGCTCTGGGGCCCCCAACATACAAAAGACATGGACCTGCTTGAGCAGGTCCAGAGGAGCACCATGAAGATGATCAGGGGCTGGAGCGCCTCTCCTATGAAGACAGGCTGAGAGAGTTGAGGTCGTTTAGCCTGGAGAAGAGAAGGCTCTGGGGACACCTTATAGCAGCCTCCCAGTACCTAAAGGGTGCCTATAGGAAAGCTGGAGAGGGACTTTTTACAAGGGCATGTAGCGATAGGACAAGGGGTAGTGGCTTTAAACTGAAAGAGGGTAGATTTAGATACAAGGAAGAGATTCTTCACTGTGAGGGCAGTGAGACACTGGAACAGGTTGCCCAGAGAGGCTGTGGATGTCCCATCCCTGGAAGTGTTCGAGGCCAGGTTGGATGGGGCTTTGAGCAACCTGGTCTAGTGGAAGGTGTCCCTGCCCATGGCAGGGGGGCTGGAACTAGATGATCTTTCAGGTCCCTTCCAACCCAAACCATTCTATGATTCTATGGTTGATTAAAATGCATTTTAGTTAGGAATAGACCTTACTATTTAGCTATTTATAGTCCTGATTGGAATTGTGTGTCCAAATTTCTCCACATGTGGATGAAATGCTAAACTGAAAGCTTCAGACTAAAATGTTTTGAGGTTTTTTTGTGGGTATGTAGCAACCACTTAATCTTCCATGCAGATATCTATCTTATTTAGATTATGGCTCAGAATATTTTGAGGAGAGAAGAAAAAATCATTTTTACTGCCTTTTAATCCAAAACTTAAGTTTTTCCTTTCTTGCTAGCAGAATTATGCCTCTCCCTGGCTAAATATGCCCTACCAAACTGTAGTTGAGAGCAGGTTTTTGACAATTTACTTTTAAAGCTCTGAAAGCAGAAATGCTGAGACACATTTCCCTCTTGTAACACTGGCAGCACTACTGTAAAACTAGTTGTAGCAGTTTTTGCATTGCTTCTTTTTATTTCCTGCTTTTTCTTCTCTTTTATGGACTTTGCTCTAGGGCAAAACTCAGACTAGTAGTCAGATGATTATTATTTTAATGTATTGTTAAGCCTAAGTGTATCACAGTACCCTCCTTGCATAATACAATGCATCTGAATCTCATTTGTTGAACCTTTTCAGGTATCTGAAAAAGTTTTGTATCTTCTGTCTCAAACATTTACGGTGAAATTTCCTTTTCGTTTTGTGGTATCATTCACCTAGCTGTGAATGAATGTTATTTAGTCCTTAGACTGAATAGGGGATAGTATAAGAGCAGGCCTTCCAAAAGACTCTGATGCTCTTGGATGTACTTCGGCATTTCTTATCTCATTCAGTAGCCGGCATCTCATTACCTTTAAAGATCTGTGCCTTGCTATCTAAAATACAGAAGCAGAGAGCATTCTAGTAAGTAGAGAGAATATGATCTTCTGTTTTTACAAGTGAAGTGTTTATTCACCACCTTTAGTTTAGTATAGTAAATATTTGTTACTGAGAAACAGATTCTTATAAGCCAGTCTTGTTAGTTTGACTGGTTAGTCTAATGTGCATTTGTATTGAGCCCCTTTTGTTTAATGCTTGCAAATCTATTAGTAGAATTAGCGATTACGCTGAGAAATCGTTCAGCTTAATATTCCCCTTTAGTAGCTCTGTTAACGTCATCTGGGCTTCAGCCTACAACTTGTAAGTATTATGCAGTGAATAAAGGATTGCGATATAGTTCTTAAGTACAGATGAGTTTCTTCACGTTGATTATTTAATTTGCTCTTATCTGGCTGATACTTGCAGAGTAAACCTGAATGTCTCTTAAATTCCCATTAAAGTGGATAGCATACTCCTCTGTTAATTTCTGTTGACTCAGTTCCCAAGTTGATACAGATCTTCACGAGTACTGTGCCGGTGGACACCTAAAAAATTGTAATATTTTGGGGAGGAAAATTGAGCAATACCTTTTATCTCAGCCTTGGATTGAGAGATCTTTTTGGAGGGATAACATGGAAAATTTTACATTTATGTAAAGATTGTGATGACTCATCTTTTTATTAAAAAAATTAAGTTTCAAGTACAACTGTACATCTTTGAATAGGAAATGGAAAACTCTTTTTTTCCATGCATAGCTGGGAATTTGATTTTATTATTATGCATTCTGTGCTCCTTGGCTACAGGAAATGCATCAATTTTGTTTAATCAGTTTCTATTTTAATTTCACAAATGATCTTTGGAATTGCAATGAAATATGCTTTGTGAAGCCTTTACATTTTGACAAACAGAGAACTGAAGGATAACATTTCTTGTTTAGGAACGTCACCAGCTGCAAAAACAACTTGAACTAAATGAAATACAAATATCTGGAGCAAAATCTGAAAACAACTGTGACAGTGAAAGGTGAGATATGTCTTGTCTGTGGAAATTCTAGTATTGCTAGGAAACTTTAGGGGTGGATTGGTTTGGTTGCTTTTGAAGACATCTGAATTTTATTTTTTCTAACTTTAAAACTGCAGTCTGGTAGGAATTGTCCATCTGGATATAAGTTTATTTACATACAAAATATCAAGAGGATTAATTTTTGCAACAAAAACCACTTTTGTGCATCTTTCTTGAAAAGTTGTTAGCGAGTATGCAGAGTACATTTTAGGTGGAACAAGTTGTGCTATATTTGTGGAGTGCATTTTTCTTAAATCTGCATTCCGAAATTCAGCACAGTATGATTCTCACTATGAATACTTTGATTATCTCCTTCTAGAGAGAACTGCTCAACACAGTTCTAAAAGAAAAGACAGTCTGTATCCTGTATTAAGCTGTAAGACATCCCCTTTGAAAAGAACTCTTGAAGAGAGCAAGAGTTTTTCATATAACTGCCAGAGGCCTCTTTTCTTATATAAAAGAGGGAAAGCAGGGGACTATATTTGAGGCTTGGAGGTGCAGATCTACACATGTGGTACACATTAACATATGCACATGAACAAAATGAAGGTGTGGAGGAAATTTGTCATGTAGCATCACAGTGCAGAAATAAGCTATTAAGTTATTTGGGGAAAGTGAGGGTCATGTTTCTGGCAGTGAGACCTCTGTGAATGGTTGTCCTCAAAAGCATGAGGCTTGGAAGCAAGGTCTAGTGGTGTGGTGGCACCTGGATGTGCTGTTTCTGCCCACAGGTGGCATGTGCATCCATTACTACTTCTTTGAGACTGACATAGCACCATGACCAGGCAGAAGAAAGCTTCAAGCAAAGCCAGAGACAAAGTTTGAAGAGAAGTCTATACAGCACTGAAACAGTGTAACTGCCATTGGAGTGAAAATTGCATCTGCCACTCAAAGGTTTATATGACACTACCTGAGTGGGTAAAGATGATTTATAAGCAGAGACTGAAAAATTGTACTTGATTACTACTTATATTTCTGTGGCACCCAGAAATTCAGTTTTAAGGTTTTGGTATCCCACTGTTCTTTAGGAAGCATAATCATAAAGGGAGGTCCCTGCCAAGACCTTCTCATTGCCTAGTTGTATTGATCTGAGACCAGCTTATCCAGTTTCAGGGTAATAACAGCTTTTCACAACAGCCTGTTAAAATAATAATTTGAAGTTAATTGATGCCACATAAAACATAGAATATGGAGATGAAAGATAATTGCTTTCTTCCTTTACCTTTGGATAACAGACACTCTTCTCACTTCAGTGAATCCTGCCCTGTCCACTCAGCATGAAAAGTTATGCTGCAGTAAAAAGGGTAAAGGCCATATTCAGACAGGAGTTTGTGCAATGCAAGCAAGCACACAGCTGTAATCTATACAATACAAGCAATGAATCTGTGTTCAGATGTTCGTAAGTTTTCTTTACCTGTTTCTACCCAACCAGACACTTGAGCTCCACCTGAGGAAGGACTTCTGTTCCATTGCTATCAGGGCTTAAAATTCTGAATCTTTCAATGAGAGACCACATATGTGTTACAATCGCAATCAAAATGTAAATTGCGGGTTTGTGAGATCTTAATATGCAGGATTGAAAAACCTGCGGCAATGCCTTGATTTTTTGAGTCCTTGTCAAAGTGCTGCAGTTACAGTTCTGTAGAGTACTTCACTGCTAGAGACTCTTTCTGGCGGGGAAACAGCATACAATTCAGTCATTCATTGGAATAATGTCATACAGTTTGCCATCTGCTGCTTTGCCTTAGAATGGTTGTTCTGTTTGCAACTTCAACAGTTTCTTCTTGTGATGGGTTGACCCTGGCTGAACACCAGGTGCCCACCAAAGCTGTTCTATCACTCCCCCATCCTCAGCTGGACAGGGGAGAGAAAATATAACAAAAGGCTTGCGGGTCGAGATAAGGACAGGAGAGATCATTCACTATTACCGTCACGGGCAAAACAGACTCAATTTGGGAAAATTAACTCAATTTATTACAAATCAACCAGAGCAAGGTAATGAGAAATAAAACAAAATCTCAGAACACCTTCCCACCAGCCCTCCCTTCTTCCCGGGCACAACTTCACTCCCGGATTTCACCACCAAGCCCCCCCAGCGGCACAGGGGGACAGGGATGGGGTTTATGGTCATCACACGTTATTTTCTGCCACTTCACCTCCTCAGGGCGAGGGCTGATCACACTCTTCCCCTGCTCTGGCGTGGGGTCCCACCCACGGGAGACAGTCCTCCACGAACTTCTCCAATGTGGGCCATTCCCACGGGCTGCAGTTCTTCACGAACTGCTCCAGCATGGGTCCATTCCACAGTGTGCAGTCCTTCAGGAGCACACTGCTCCAGCGCGGGTCCCCCACGGGGTCACAAGTCCTGCCAGAAAACCTGCTCTGTGGGCTCCTCTCTCCTCAGATCCGCAGGTCCTGCCAGGAACCTGCTCCAGCGCAGACTTCCCACGGGGTCACAGCCTCCTTCGGGAACCCACCTGCTCCGGTGTGGGGTCCTCCACGAGCTACAGGTGGATATCTGCTCCACCGTGGACCTCCCTGGGCTGCAGGGGAACAGCCTGCCTCACCAGGGTCTTCCCCACGGGCTGCAGGGGAATCTTCGCTCCGGCGCCTGGAGCGTCTCCTCCCCCTCCTTCTTCACTGACCTTGGTGTCCGCAGGCTTGTTTCTCTTACATGTTCTCACTCCTCACTCCGGCAGCTGTTTTCTCCCCGTACCAACTTTTTTCCTTCTTAAAAATGTTATCACAGAGGCGTTACCACTATCACTGATTGGCTCGGCCTTGGCCGGCGGTGGGTCCGTCTTAGAGCCGGCTGGTATGGGCTCGCTCTCTCTCAAACACAGGGGAAGCTTCCAGCAGCTTCTTACAGAAGCCACCCCTGTAAGCCCCCCCCCCCCCCCCCCCCCCCCCCGCTACCAAAACCTGGCCAGACAAAACCAATACACTTCTGCTGTGCACAGACCAAGATGAAAAGAGCCTTTTTGGTTTTGATTCCCTTCCTCCACTTCTCAAATTCTGTCCAGTCCTGAACCTAGGAGTACAGAAGTTTATTTTGTAAGCAAGCAATTGCTTTATTTGAAGAATTTCAAGAATTGTACCTTCAGATAAAAATGGAGGCTCCCACGGCCAACATGTCAAAAACTTATTAAAAAGCATCCCTCCTGTTTCTTTGCATATTCTAAAACTACTTTTCTGGCAAGCTGTCAAACCAACTTGTGGCAGGAGTTCTGTGGTTGTTCAATTTCTGTGTTAGATTCTGCATTTCTTTAAATCTGCTTATCTAAGGAGTTGTACATACAAACTTAAAACATCCAGAACAATTCCTGCTGACTGTTGATGAGTTAATACTACTCCAGTTAGCATTCTGTTGCTGTTGGCAACTATGCCAAATCCTTGACTCAAGGCTTTCCTGTAGTAGGAGAGCTTTTAAAAGGATGTCAGCAGATGTGCTTCCTGGCTTTTATTTAGTATATATTTCCAAAAAGTTTGCAGGTGGTAATAAGTCAAGGTAAATGTGTCTTTCTGGTGATAAAGATCTAGTTGTCTAAATGCCTTTCACTTCAAGGAAAAACAGACATCTTGAGATGAGCATTGTCAAATTGTTTAACTGTCAGCACTTCAGGCTCTGAGTAAGCATGCCAGTATGCAAGAGAAAGGTGAGTTGGCTTGGGTGGAGACAACCACTTTGTCTAAAAGACTACCATGAAAATATACTTTGGACAAATTGACATCTGTCAGTGGAATTTGATTTGCCTACCTCTTGACCTAGTCTTTCTGATTTATGGTGGAATTGTGTGGGTTGTTCTTGTTTTGCTTGTACTGCATAGCTCCCCACTTAGATGCTTAAATTCTTCCATGTTTTGCTAGGTCACAGCATTTGGAGGAGGTAGCAGCTAGTCTAAGAGAGCGAATCAAACATCTGGATGATATGGTCCACTGCCAACAGAAGAAAGTCAAGCACATGGTTGAGGAGGTGAGATCTAGTAAAACAATTCTGAGTCTTTTGGGAACACTGATTCTTTTAGTACATAATCGAAAGAGATCTCTGTTCTGTGTGCAGTTTCCTTATGCCACCTTAGTTACAAACAGAATGGAAGCATCTGGAGCTACTGAAGCAGAAAGACTAGGTGAAAGCAGTTTAATGCAGTGGCTGTGGGTTATATACTGTGATCTTTAGGCTGATGCTAATTCTGGAACTCCTCATCGTAGTCAAGGAAATACAATGTTCAACTTAATTTGAAGCATTCAGAGGGTAACTGCAGAAACAACGCAGACTAGTCATTAAGGGTCTCCTTACTGTACAGAAGTGGAAGGCAAAAACTGCCCCCCTCCCTTTTTTTTTTTTTTAATTTTTTTAATGTGGTTCATCACAGAAATAGGCAGGCAAACACAGTTTTTCACCATTCATCTTTTTCACCCTGGTCTTGGGACATCACCTTAGCTGATATAAATTCCTGTAAAATTTAAGTGGCTTTCTGCTGGAAAGCTGCTTTAGGTTACAGGCTACCTACATGCCAGGAAACTGTTTAGCAGTCAGAAGGCTGTGATGGCAAACATTTCTGTTTCTCCAAGTGGATGAAAGAATGACATGGGAAATAGGTAAATTAAGTCTGAATTGGAGCTTTACAAAGCAGACTGACAGCACTTTTACACTAAGCCTTTCTATTGCACAGAGGATAGGCATTCATGAAATATCTTATATTTGTATTTGGACATCACACATTCACAAAATCAAATGTTTGTAAAACATTCTAACCTAAGGCATTCTTTCTGCATTCACAATGTGCTCTTACAGGATTTCTCATTAGACATGGGGTTTTTCCATTTTTTATCAGGGTGGTATTTATATATATCTTTCTCTCCTATATATGTATCTATATATATCCTATACTTATATATATATATATATATTTACCTATGTTTGTTTTGTTTTATAAGATTCTGATGTAGTCCTGCTGTATGATCAGATGTGTGATAGTGTCTTTTACACAGAGGGATGCAAAAGTATCTCTTTGCATTAAAGTTATTCTGTCATATCATCAGTATAGAAGACTGGTATGAAGTCTTGAGGTTTTGTTTCTAGTTCAGCTTGCCATTTTCACTGTTTTCAAGCATCATAGCAGGTGGTCTAAAACAGAGCTAACAATCTTTATACCATGTATTCTATTAAGGAAAACTTCTCCGATCTAATAATCCAGTCTATCAACAATTCTTTAATCTGTTTTGTATCTCTCCAAGCCAACCGCCATACTATGAGCTTTTTTTTGTTCTAACCAAAAGTTCTAAAGGACTTGTCACTTTGTGATACATGTGGCAACCTAGATGATTCTAGTAATATATAAGAAGATGGTGGGCTAAACTTTGTCCTTTATTACTAAATTTATTTTAAACTGCTCAACGTAACCTGACCTCTAGTGGGCTGCATTGGTATAACAAATACTATCAGTTCCATGGGGTATTTTGGCAAAAACACATATAAAGCTTGGATCAATGATTATTATTTCATAAATATTAGGTTTAATGAGTGAGTTTAGCTTGTTGATTCCTTGTAATGTATGTGTGCTGGTGCCTTCATATACATAGAAAGCCCTTCTAGATCTTTTGGTTATCCTGTTTAACAAGTAGAATGTTAGGTGGCCAACTCACTACTTATCTGTCAAATATGTCTACTTTTTATGGATGTCTGACTACCTGCTTTTCAAAATCAATTAAATCTCTGTACAAATTCTTGACTCCCATGTAGCCATAGGGAATATGTTTTTGCTCTCTCATTTGGTCCTTGTGTGTCTTAATTTTTCTTTAATTCAGTTTCCTTGAGAACTGCATGAACGCATGTAGCTACATCTGTATTTTCATTAGTGAGCTAACTAAAGACTCCTGTAACAGAGGTTTGATCAGGTCAGATGGTACCAAATACATTAGGCACTTAATGCTTTTTTAATTTTATGCTATCTGTGGTTTATGTTTGCATTGTGTTTGAGGAAATATCTATGATATAGTTGGCATGCACTATTTTAAACTGGATTCTTTTAAATAAAGGCCTAAAAATAGGAGCTTTAATAGTACAGAGAAGAGTAGCTGTCCACCATGGGGGAAGATAAAAAGCGTTGCAGATGTGTATGCTCTGAGCTATCCACACATGTGGTAGTTTGCATGATTTTGTGCACTTCTCTACGTAAATATTAGAAAAGTATTTTTAGGCTCACTTTAAGCAACACTTACTAACTATGCCAGAGGCTGAAAAATCAGCAACAAAGATACTTCTTAAAAGGTAGGCTGTTGAAAAGGAATGCTATCTGAAGAGTCTGTTCTCGAGTTAAGGTAAAAACTAGTGAGCAGCAGTACTAAACTTACTTTCTAGAGTAAATAGGGAAGATTTTGTAATTGCACTACTATTTAAGTCCCAGAAAATGTGTTCATTGCATATTTGAATGCAAGTCCTCACTACATTAAATTTAACCAAATGCAGACTGTAACAGCTAGGGATATTTAGAAAACCGTTATGAAAACCTGCCGTGTTACTCGTTATTGCAATACTTTCATGGCTGGTATCTGTAAAGTAACATTCCATCTTAGGGTTTATGAGGGTATTATAATGATCAATAACTTGCATTTAAATAATATAATTGAGAAAGACAGAATGAACAAAGCAGCTAGAAAGCCTGCTTTCTGAAATGCTTAGCTTCTCTGTTGCATGGGAATAGACCAAGAACAGGCCAACCTGGGAAACTGAGAAGTGGAAAGAAAGTAAATAGTCAAAATTATGAACAGTGCTTTTGTTAGAAGCTGAAACAAAGATACTGTATGAACTAGGTCAGAATGATGGCTAAGCCTATACTTGCTTGACTACAGGATGAACTTTATTTAGTGTTAATCTTGGTATATTTGGACACAGATGTGAAGTATAAATGAGGGGTTTATTCTTTCAGTGTAAACCACAATGGGTTTCATCTCCAATTTAGACAAAGTGCAGCTACAGAAATGAACATCATTTCAAAGGGGTGTTGAACAAACAAGATATGCTGCTTCAAACTCATATGGAGAACTGTCAAAATCAAACAAGTGCTGAACGATGAATCTGCTGGCTGAAAAATCACAAAATAGATTGCTCTTCAGGCCTTTTTAGGGAAAAATAGTGGATCATTTGCAAGTGACAGATACAGGGCATTCTGTAAAAGAATAGCAAGCAGTCAGGAGGAAGTGAAAGAGAAGCTTTATAGTGGAGTTTTGTAATGCAGTAGGTAGCTCTAACACCTCCAGTGCTGTTTTGATGGCATTTAAAAATGTGTTAGGAGACTGTGGTCAGTCCTAATCTAGGCATGCATGAAAGGGGATGCTGGCAGAGAAGGACCAAATGTAAGAGGCCATGGAGAAAAAGAGTATTAAAGCCTTCGTTTTCATAGGACCCACCTTGTTGGCACTGAACACAGTAGGTACATGACCTGTGGAATTTAGGCCAGGCAGAGGACAATCACAGTTCAGTGTGTTTATACTCCTTAGCGAAGAAACCATTTGCTTCTATATTTTTTTCCTCTGAAAATAAATCCTTCTATCTCAGGCATTAATAGAACCTTTTTCAACTTGACCTAGTCAGACCAGCCATAAATTAAATAGGAGAATGGAAAACAACTTTCAGAAGAAAATAAATGGAAGAAATAAAATGCGCATTTGCTGGAGTCAGTGACCTTCAACATCTCTGTGTGCTAGATCACACACACACACATTTTTCAGCCTCATAGGGATTCTCTGCTGTGATAGCTAAGATCTCAGCCCATTAGAGCACCAGCTGATCAGAAAGTTATCCTGCATAGTCTTAAAGTCTCATGTTCATGATGTCCAATAGAGAGAGATTGCAGCTTATTTAAGGCTGACAGGTTTATCCCTGTGTTGAACTTGTTTGTTAAATAAACCTATTTGTTCCCAGCTTAGTGCAGTACATTTTACATGAAGTGCTGGCAGTTGAAAGAGCAGGACCTGCATTTGGCAGGTGTATAGAAACCTAGCCCTTTTCTCATACTATTTGTACATATCTGGCTTTCAAAAAAAGAGTGAGAAGAGACAGGTGGCCAGCGTGGGTCACCTAGAGCTCAGTGGTGAAGTCAGTGAACATTAGTAATGGTTAGACTTGACTAGCTTTTTTGTTTATTTGGTTTTAGCCCTTGCTTTTGTAGCCATCTTAAAGTACGGCTGGGCAGCGAGAGACTTTCAAAGACAATCCAGGAAAAAGCCAGTTTGATCAGAGGAAGAATTTGCAGGGAGACTCACAGCATGAAAGGTGGAAGCATGCAAACTTCAGGGCCTTCCACTAAGGACTTTCCAATGCAGAGACTGAATTGGGCAGCCAAATGCAGGCACAGAGGCACTATGGGAGGGCATGGGAAGCTGCTACCACATTGTTTCTTTCAGGGTTGAAATTGCTGTTGTTCTGTGAGAGGGCTGAAAGCTTGTCTTTTAAGTTACCTGTTCGATATGGTCAGTTTATCCTGTCTGTGCCAGTGTAGGAGATGGGAGAGAGTTTAGTGTAAGATAAAGCTAAAAGTCTTCAAATGAAATACAAAACATTGATTTTTAAATCAGCAGCAGAAGTATTTCCTGGCTTGATCTCAATTTAAAACCTGGAGAGATTTAAGAGAATTTTACTTTTGAGATTTGTGCAATTGACATTGAAATGGATTGCAGTTTCATGGCACAATAAGTTTATTTTATATGTATTACTGTTTCATTGTTGAGAAGCAGGAGAGGGAAGGAAATAAGCATTTACATTTTGTAAGCAAGGCGAGTGCGTTCATGCAGATATAGGGAGTTGTTCTGAAGAGGACTGAGATGAGAAAAGGATATTTTATTCCATGCCAAGAAATTATCTACAGAACTCGCATTTCACATGAAATCCCCCTAACTACTGAATTGAACTGTCTCTAGGTCATGGCCCATGAGCTGTTCTCCAGCTTTAGTCTCAGATTCGTTGGATAATAAATGGTGACCAAACACCAGGGAGAAGCTGTATCCTCTTCTGTTGTGGAAGATACTTGCATGAAAGGACAAAGTGCTAATGAGCAAATGATATCCCAAATACAGAAGATACTTTGTACTGCATAAATGGGGAATAAAGAAGAAATTTTTCCATGAAAGACTTAACCAGCTGAAAACTTCTGTGTCAAGATACTCCAACTCCAGATATAAAGCAAAATATCCCAGTTTTAATATGGAAGTACAGTTTCAATTTTAGGTCAAGTAAAAAGCCATACAGAAGCATAGAGGAAGAGAAGATGGAATTACCAGCCACAGACAGATGCCAAATTTTTATTAACCGAAATCTGTATTGCATAGTACCTACAGTAAAAACAAAACAACAACAAAACACACAACAAAAAGATGTAGAAAGAGAAACCCACCTTGGGAGCTTGGAGGAAGAAGATAAACAGCAGAACATAAATAACTTGCCAACCCCCCAGTTCAAGCATTTGGCATACCTCAGTGGACTTGAGCAATGCAGTACATTGCTTATCTATTGGCAGAAGTATAATCACTGCTGGTATTGGGTGAGAGTGTTTATTCATGCATAGCATCAGCTCTTTCAGGTGGGAATTGCCTGGCCAAGTCATTAATTAGAAAACTTGGACATTACTAAGGTAGCTTTTGATAAGGTGTGTTGAACTGTTAGACAATGTGCCAATGTCTATAACTCATTAGGACATCTAGGCCCTGCAGGCCTGCGTTAGCAATAGATGTACATCAAAGACTGGTGTAATGTGTTCATACAGCTCATTAGTTTAGGAAGGTCTCAGAGGTGGTGCATTGACTTAAATCAATCAGCTGTTACTTTTTCTGTAAATACAATATGAGTTTTAAAATACAAAAACTATTGAGGGATCGCTCAAGTGATTTAAGGAGGATTGAAAGGAGAAGGTGCTCATTCCTACTGTATTATGTTCCCTGAAAAAATTTCAACACTTGTCTAGCCTCTGATAAATACCACTTAAGGTCCAGTGAAATATTGGACTGAGTCAAATCTTGTTCTTGTACAGCAATTACAGCCTGAGAGTTCAGGCTGATGTTGCAATGTCTTGTTTTGTATCATATAGTATGTGTTTGTCCTGTGTTTCATCATATTTATGACCAGTTTGTTCATGTTTCTATATCAGTGTTACAGATGCATAATCCATTAATGGTAGATGAATAAGGAAAATACACAATGCTTGAATAATATATAATACTTAAATATATTAACACTGTCATATTCTGATAAATATTTTAAACTACTGGATGACAATATCAAGTGGTAAATATTGACTGAATTTACCTAACAGCTGGATCTGTTCCAATGCAATAGATCACTGTATATTTCAAGCCTCTAGAACTGTGTCTGAATACACAGAATAAAACAACGTTTGCTATTTCAGACTTTCTTTATAAAGGTTCTGCAATTGGACAGAACTTTAACTTTCTCTTAAGATGCTTTTTCCTTCTGCTTTAATTGCTTTGTAATTCTGTTGACTCCTCTTCTAATATCACTACTTGCATCTCCAGCATTTTTTTAGAGAGTCTTTCTTTTAGATCTTGCAGTTCTCTTGACTGTTCTTCTTAGGCGTTCTATCCATGTGTCCTGGTTTCAGCTGGGATGGAGTTAGTTGTCCTCCTAGTAGCTGGTACAGTGCTATGTTTTGAGTTCAGTATGAGAAGAATGTTGGTAACACTGATGTTTTTGGTTGTCGCTAAGTAATGTTTAGTCTAAAGTCAAGGATTTTTCAGCTTCTCATGCCTAGCCAGCGAGAAAGCTGGAGGGGCACAAGAAGTTGGCACAGGACACAGCCAGGGCACCTGACCCAAAGTGGCCAAGGGGGTATTCCATACTGTGTGACGTCCCATCTAGTATAGGAACCGGGGGGAGTGGGGGCGGGGGAATCACCGCTCGGGGACTAGCTGGGTGTCGATCGGCGGGTGGTGAGCAATTGCACTGTGCATCATTTGTATATTCCAATCCTTTTATTATTACTACTGTCATTTTATTAGTGTTATCGTTGTCATTATTAGTTTCTTCTTTTTATATTCTATTAAACCATTCTTATCTCAACCCACAAGTTTTACTTCTTTTCCTGATTTTTCTCCCCCATCCTACTGGGCGGGGGGGGGGAGTGAGTGAGCGGCTGTGTGGTGCTTAGTTGCTGGCTGGGGATAAACCACACCACCATGAGATCAATTTAACGCTGTTGACTCATACATCTAGCTTTCCATCTTACTGAAGCAAAGTTTAGTTGCTTGGTGGAGCAAGAGAAATTCAGAAATTCAGCTCTTACTAGAAAGTATTTACACAGTCTATTCAAGTAGCAGGACAATTTTGTTTAGTATTTGAGGAAATGCATTGAAGACTCTACAAGGTGCGGTAGTGAGAAAGAAACACATCTTCATTGATGGAATGGACAATAAGAATTTAATTTTCTGGGAGTTGCTACAAGATAAGGTGACAATCTGGGAGTTGAGAGAGTTTGAGAGAAATGACCTTAAGGTTTCAGAAGGAGGCAAAAACATAGAGTTGCTAACAGCCATAGGACTGAATCAAGGAGGAGAGCGCTTGAAAAGAAGTTCTGTGGCCATATTAATCCTGAGACAATGGATAAATCCAGGATGATTCACATTGCATGTGGGGCCTTACATGCTGATTCAGATCATTAGAAATTGCAGTGGGTTATGTGAAATGCAAGCTGCACACCCAGCACAATCTGCAGGGAACTTCCAGGATCCTGCCATGATGAGGAGAAATCAGGTGCCCTTCCTCTGCCTGACAGCCAAATGCTGGGGATTGAAGAGGGGTGGCCGCAGGGCTGAGCTTATGTGCACCCCACCGCATTACCCTGTTGCCAGATACAGAGCTCCTGAGCAGCATGTGTGTACTGAGACCAGGCCAGGGAATTCATCTTTCCTAGTTGTTACAGCACTGGGGGGATTGCTCCCCAGCCCCTGGGATGCCTAAGAGCACGTGATGCCCCTTAGTCGCTGGCAGACCAGATAAATTACAAACCATAGCTTGGGCCTTGTAGCTCTTCCCTTCCCAGTTTTGGAATGGTCAGATGTCTCCCAAGGGAGAAGGAAAAGCAGGAGGAATGAATAAAGTGGGGTGGGGGAGGCAAGAGAGAATGAAGTGATAGGAAAAAGGGTGATAGTATCACCCAGGGTTGCTAAACTCACATTTTTGCTGTTGGCAGAACTGTTTTGAAAGGAATGAGTGTCATTAATGTAAAATGATATTGCTAAGTAGGTTGCCAGTTTTGTTTGACTGCTTAATGTGGACATGAAGGTTGTAAAAACACTGGTAGAAACATGGAGGGAAAAGAACAGCTAGTCAGTCTAACAGTGCAAGTCAGGTCAAGAGGTAAGTGCTAGGGGAGGTCTGTCTGGGCATTTCCAGAGAAGGTTGGAAGAGGAGAGGCTGAAGGATGTACCTGAATAGCGCTTGTAGAAAATGATGGAGAAATCTGAGAGGATAGTTGTGCAAAAACCAGATTTGGCAACAAACTGCTGAGTTGGCAGTGAGCTGAAATGCTAAAGTCTGCAGACAGAGCAAGGATGAGGTAGATTATAGGCCTTGGGCATTGAGCAAAGAAAATGTAGGAACATCTTGGTGATAAGTTTGTCCTGGAGTCAGTCCAGAAGTGACTCAGATGCAAGAGTCAGTCCGTGGAAGTTGAGAGTCTTTGACTTGCACTGATTTGTTTCTGACCCTAGACTATTCTGGCCGCCACTTGGACCCTCAGTTCAGTATTGTGTCTGACCTATCTTGCTTCTCCTCTCCTCCTTACCTTATATTCAACCAAAAGTCAAAATCTATGGCTCTGTCTCCTGCTAGTCATTCTCTCGCTTTATGCAACTCCTTGAAATAAAAACACTCTGAAGACTTGGGTTTGTGCAATACAGGTTTATGGTGCTGTAAGTGTTACCATCTTATTTTAGTTCACCATAACTAACATTTTCATGGAAAAATCAAAATGATATTAAGTAGCAAGGCATGAATTTTATTTTTGAAGTGCTTTTACCAAATATCAGCATTATGATCACTTTTACTTTATGCAATGTGACATATAAATGTATTGAATTAAGGCTGCATTTTATTTAATATAGTAATATATTAATGTAATCCCCTAAAGTTATTCCTGTTTTTCCTGGTTTCCTGGGACATATTCCCTCAAGGGTTAATCAAAACAAGTTTGCTCACTCCTGGTCCTAATGGCATAAGATGATGTGTACTCAAGTCCTTGTTCAGTAAATAAACTTTTTTTTGTAGTAAACCACTCTGGTGGGATGTGTCATCTATGTCTGGTTTGTGGGTAGGTTTAAAGGTGTGTCATAACTTTGGAAATTGTTTCAGCCCTTGGACTCTAGTAGCTTCTGAGACAACTAGTTGGCCATTTGTTTGGGGGTGCAGCATGCCTGTATGAAGTAATACAGGTGCCCTGCTACATTCTGGCCATGCTTTCCTTCTGCAGCAGTCTCAAAGGGTAGCTCTGCTGCATGTGGGGAGCAGGGACTACAGGATTTTTTTCCTGGTGCTGAAACAGCCTCTCATTTTAACTACTGCTGAATTTATTTTTCCTGGAATGTATTTGGTCTGTGTGGGCTGCGTCTTTGAGTTCATAACCAAAAGGTTTTATATGTTACCCTTATCATATCTGTAATCTGCATGGTCTAATCATTCCATTCTGTTTTACTGCTAGACTAAGACTTTGTGCATGTGATGATATAGTACCACATTGTCTCTTCTCCATATCGTAGAAGAGAAGGCATATTTTAAAATTCTGGCATAATTCTTCAGAGGGACAAAGTGGATAGATTTAATGGCTTCTGACTGGTACTATGTAAACATGTTAAAATGAGGCAGGGAGTACTGTTGTGTATAGTTCAGTTTGCCAGTCCTTAGCAGATCCTCACAAAAAAAAAAAAAAAAAAAAAAAGGAAAAGCACTAACATTCCTGCCAAATGACAAAATGTCTTAATGACAAAATGTCTTTCTGGAGTTCAGGTTTATGTTTGGGAAGGGGAGGAAGCTGAGGTCTTCGTCTTTGTATTCTCTGTTGGATTTTTAGATTTTAAGCTGCCCATGCTCATTTTTGCCTTCAGACTATTCTAGTTAAATTAACTCCAAAACATCCTTAGGGAGTTTGTGTCTCTGTAGCCAATATGAAGAATAAACAAATAAAAGTTTGATTTTAACTTACGCTAAATCTATTTGTACATAATACTGGTAAACATAAGGGTTACAATCATAGCTTATTTCACATCTTAGACACTTTGTATCATATAGTGAATTTATCAACGTAAATGGCTATGAAACACAAGAGTTTGGTCTTGCTTTTGGATAACAGATAATTTGATCTTACTTGGAAACAGAAATGTTTTGTGTTTGAATGTAAAAAATGGAATAGGCAGCAGCTGAAGTATATTATCTTCAATAACAAGAATGGATACCTGTCAGGGCAAACCACTCCCCTGATCACATAGCTGCGCTTGTCTTCAGTCATCTTTGTGTCATACTGATTACTGGTCTTAAAATTATTTCCTTGTATGCATAGTAGGAGAACAGAATATTAATAGAGAAGACTCACTTGAAAGTCCTAAAAGAACAGTTTATCTTTTCTGAAATGGAATTTATTGGCAGGACTGAAGCTATTGAACCAGTGAAGATATAGCTGACTTAATTTAGTCATACTACTAAATAAAGTTGTAATTAAATATGAAGATCAAAATATGTTCTAAGATTTTCTGAAAATGCTATAAGCTTTGTGTTTCTGTGATTTGAAAACTGAAATGATAATAGCTTTAGATGACGTGGATAGTTTTTACATGCACCTTAAAAGAAAAAAACCATAAACCTGCTTTTGAGAAAGATGGATGATGATAGCACTCATATTCTGTAACTCTTCAGCTGAAAACACTTACTGTATGGGGTTTACATGTTAGCATTTCCAAGTAATAACTGATCATTGTGTCAATGAGATGTGATAACTGAAGATCATGGAGACCAAAGTTAAGTTGGTTTTATAACTTTTCAATTTTTTAGTTTAATTTATGCATTTGTTTTGCTTCATTTTTTTTCATAGTTCTGTATGTTTTGATTTAAATGTTTTATAATACCTAGCAGTAAATTTTGGGAGGGTGATAGTACTACTGTTGTTTTGATTATTGTACCTTTGAGCATTTTATCATTCTCTTTTAGCAGGATGTGGATATTTCTACTAATCATTGTTTCCAGACATGCTGAAAAGTTTTACACTGGTGGTTTTGAAGGGGTTTGTTAATGTTCTTTCACAAAATTGATTTTAAGATAGAGAGTTAAAAAGTGACTGGTGAGAGTGCATGGAAAATTTGACCCACATATTTAGAAATGGTCTTTCTTGCATATCGATGTAACATAATGACTGCCAGGAAAAACTAATGTATTCTGAGCTTTCCTTGATTTCAGTTTGGCTGTTCTACAAAATGAATTCACTTTCGTAAAAGTCCACTAAATTTTTACTAACAAATACTTTTTACTTTTTTTTCCACAGCCAATCGGTAACCTGACAAAATAAATCTATCTCACTTAATGTGAAGTTTTACAGAAAATACCTATTTTTTTATTATGATAGGTATTTTTACAGTTTTCTGGTGATAAAAAAGCTATAGACATAGATGTGGGGTTTTTTTTCACTGTTGGCATATTGCCCAAAAATGTGAAGGAATGTGCAGGATACACACTTTTCTAGTGCTGAAATGGCAGTTTGAATATCTTTCTTTCCTCATCTAACATAGCTTTAAGGGGTGCACTTTTTTATATGTACAGTAATAGAGACTTTACTAAAAGCACTGCATGCATGGCAGACTCTAGCATTCCATTTGTGATGCAGACCATCCATTTACTAGCTTGGTTTACTTCTGATTCTGCTTTCAGGCTTAAGATTGGAAAGTTTTTATATCTTCAATTTACTTTAATGAATTGTGGAGACAATTGCCTGAGATAATGCACTGTTTGGTAAAGCAGAAGTTGTTGGTTGGGTTCTGCCTAGTTAAAGAGAGCTAGCATGGAGAGGGGCTTAGCTAACGATGTTGAAGCACCTCAGCTGAGAGACACGTTCCCAAGGACTTAATAGGGGGAAAACAGGGTTTTTGACTTTCATGTTGTCTGACCTGAAATGGCTTATTGAAGAAAGGTGGATTGAAATTTAATTGGAAAAATTACTGACCTGGCACCATTTAACACTGGGAGCAAACCCAGTATCCACTGCTATCAGCTTTCATTGGCGTTGCTGCAGGACAAGACTTGCATGAGCACAG
This sequence comes from Astur gentilis, assembly GCF_929443795.1. Taxonomy (NCBI): domain Eukaryota; kingdom Metazoa; phylum Chordata; class Aves; order Accipitriformes; family Accipitridae; genus Astur; species Astur gentilis. The sequence goes on along the minus strand of NC_064889.1, from coordinate 10,034,651 downwards.
AACACTGTGGGAAATCTCCAGTTCCTACCTGCACACTAACATGATGCAGAATACGATTTCTCCTTCAGACTGATCTTTCAGTGCACTTCTGATGATTCTCCTTGGAAGATACATGTTTTTAATACTGCTTTCTGCATCTGAAGTAGACTGTAACTACAGATATAGGAAGTACCTTGTCTTCTGTGCTTGCAAAGTGATGTATGTCTACAGCTGTCTAAGAATAATAACCTGAACTGCCTCCTGGGGAAGCAGTAACAATTGAAGTTGTTATTTAGCTATTGTTTTGTTTTGCTCTTTTTATTAGCTGCTATTTTAGTAGGTGTAGTCAGCATAGGTTGAGAGAGAATAACAAGTGACTTTTCCTTTGGTCCAAGGAGAAGATTCAGTTTGTTTGCACAAGATGCTGTTGTCTCCTGAATGCGGTTTACTGAAAGGAACTGACCTCTCAGCCAGTCAACAGATCTCTTAGACTATTGCTGGTAACAGTATGAACCTCACTCAGCAAATCTTGCTTTAAGCAAAGGGATCAGCAGAATGGAAAACTGTGGCTTTAGGAACTTTAAAAAGCCATTACCACACAATCAGAAGAGCTTTGGGCGAGCAGCAAGGGACTGGTATGAAATCTGGGTCATACCCAGTTTCTCTGGTTATACCTGCTTGTGCTGATAGCAGGGAAAGATTTAATGCAAAAATTCTTGTTGTGTATGGCTCTGTGACCAGCAGAAATCCCAGAATATAAGGAGCATGGTCTTCCGTTCCATATGGAACAGTATTAAGATGCAATGCTTCTGGTACAGCTAACTTTATTTTAATTTTCATGAACATTTGTAAATAACTTCTTTCCATTTCCTAGATACAAAATGAAAATGCACTTTTTTTCCAAGGAGTCTGGTATGCCAGGAAATAACCAAAGAAATTAGACCTTCAAGAAACTAGCAAATGTGCAACATGTTTTTGGACGTTGTTAAAATTGACTAGAGCAAAGGCCTTTGAATCAAAGATGGAGTTTTCCCTAGTTTGCTTTGTTACATGACAACGTTTGACTTTCTGTTGTCTTTCCAGAAAAATACAAATTCTTAAAAGCCACGTTAGTATATGTGTATCATCTTTATGTAAATGCTCCTAATTGTATAGGATGATAGCTAATCCCTGGATTAAAGCAGCTTGTGAATACGTATAGGTATTCAATTGTTGCTTAACAGTAAAATTAAATATGTTTTCTTCCTGTGGTATCTAGGTCTTTTTCCTCCTCTTCCCATCCCCATTAGACTAAATGTCTTTATTTTATTTGTCTTCATAGATTGAAATGCTAAGGAAGAAAGTAAAAGAAAAGGAATTATTTATAATACAACTTTTAGAAAAAATCTCTTTCTTAGAATGTGAGGTAAGGCATTACCTTTTAAGTTTACATTATTGTGATTATTTTATGAAACCAAATAAAATTTGAACCGATGTCACCTGATGTTATCTGGATGCATATTTACTATATGTGTTTGCTGTTCTTCAGTATGGAAATCAAACTTACGACACCAGTCGCATGAGGAATGTATGTAATACAAAGTCTCAATATTCATGCTAAGTTTCTTAACATACAATTTTATAACAGTATTATAATTACTTAAAACAGAAGCTTCTGAATAAAACTGTTGGTTTAATTTATATTTTTTCCCAGAAGTAAGGATTCCTTTATTTTTTCAATAAATACTTCTACATTATTTCTTATGGGATAAGCCAATGTGCAATTTTGTTTCCTTGTTTAATGAACATAATTTAAATAAAATAAACTTGCGATGAAATTTACTGCTTTCCAGAATAAAGAATTACAAGATAAATTGGACTACTTAATGGAAACCCAACCAAAGACCAATATAGAAACCAGAGATACTGGTGTAGGATGTGATCTTCCATACAGGTATTTACTTTTTCTGCTTGTTCATAGGAAACATCTTCATAATGTCCGTTGTTGGTGTTGTATTAGTAAACCATTGTGCTGAGAAATTGTTAGAGTGGATTGTGGGGTCTTGCAAAATTTTCCTCAGTTTAAAAGAGCCCATCTACTAGGTGTAGTGTACTCCAGTGACTTATGGAGTAGGATATATTTTTTTTTTTAAAAGATGTAATCATACTGCAAACCCTTGGGGAGTACTTATTTACAGTAATGTGATTTAAGCAGGGAGTAAAGCTAGAAGTCAAGAGATCTGACTTTGTGAAATATGGGAAATATTGATGAAATATGTCTGTGGGTACCATGCAGAAGACAATGGACAACTCTACCCTGAGGCTGGTTAGTGCTGGCTTCGTGCATGCTTTATTCTTTGTGTTCTGGGAGATGCGTCCAGGACCATTTTAAAGGGCAGGTAACACTAACAGTAACAGTTTAGGGCTGCAGCAATTTCTGGAGATATCCTAGCCTCAGGTGGAAGATTGCCAAGTAAACAGTGTGGTAACATTACCACTTCTGCACTGGAATGGTTGTCTCTGATCTGTGGTGGCCAGTGGTTCTGTAGCCCGGCTTTGTAAAGATCCAGGTATTCTGCCTCCCCTTTCTCTGCCCTGAACACAGCAACAGGGTTGCATTGAGCCCTGGGAGCAAGGCTATGGACTTGCACTTGAATCTTCCCCCCAATGAGTCACCACAAGGAAGGGCAAAACAGAAAGGAAAATAGTAAGGTAAGGAGGACCATTGCACATTACTTTTACTACCAAGTAAACTTGTTCACCTTAACTGCCCTGCAAATTGAATAATTTAGTTTGAGGAATGTAAATTAGTATATGAAATCAGCAAGCTGCAATACAAACTAAACTTTCCTTCTCATTTAAAAAATACACTCATTTCAGTGTTCAGCCTAGAGCATATTTTAATGGCATGAGTTTTGAAACCTCAAAAACAGTGTTGTTCACTCAGGGTGCCAAAAGAAAGCTATCTTTGTTGTCCTCTCTGGGGCCCCTCTGTATGTAATAACCACAGGCCCTACTTATCTGGTATTTTTCCTGTTTTTGAGATTTATCTCAATGCAGAAATTTACCTCTATGCAATTTAGATTTTATGGAATTACTCTTCACAACTAATTGTGTTCTTAAATGTAATATTGCTGCCTTTATTGTTGCAGGATCCTTAGTCCTAGTAACTGTATTGCTGGACATTCCAATATGAGCTCCAGCAGATGTCTGCATGTAAACTTGTATGTGCCATGGTTTTTATCAAATATTCTTTGTGGCATTATACAAAAGAAATATGGAACATAGCAAATACACTGAATAGTTTCATTTTAGCCTGTCAGTATCAGTAACGAGGCACAAGTTCATTGCTGTGGCATTTCCAGCCCAGCTGTCTGATACTCTTGACATTAACTCTGTAAGCTTTTTCTTGTCTCCATAACAGTACAAGTACTGAGAATGGAAGATCTCCTGAAAGTGCAAGGCCGGTGAGGACATACACCCCATTCAAGAGAGTGTTGGAATTTAGCACAAAGAACAGTACGTCTTGAGCATTCAGGTCAACGTGCTTTCTAAATATGAGCAAATATCTTGCGCCTTTGCAGCTTGATTAGATAAATTTTTATCAAGTCATAGAGAAGAACAGCAGCATGGAGTCTTGCTAAATTTATCCTGAGAGCAGCTCTTTAGTAACTTCGTATCTGAAGTTTCTACTGACATTAACTATGAGGGGGTTATGGAAGAAGCAGGATGGGTGAAACAGCAGTCAATATTGCTTCTTCAGAAGCTGTCTAGTGCAATGTGTCATTTCAAATGTCTGTAAGGAAAGACTTGTATCGCTGTACATGTTTTTTTCTTCAATTCTGTTGTAATTCTGTTTGTGTAATGAAGCTCTAATATATTTTATTTACAATATTACCAGAACCAGTATCTGAAACTATGCTGGCAGATGGCATTAGTCTGAAAGGTGCCCCTTTCTCTGTGTACGAAGTGTGAGGGCTGTTCACGCCTGTCATAGAGACCTGGTATAGTTGAGGGCTCTGTTCACCTGGAAGAAGTTCACTCATAACCATCACACTTCTGCTGGGAGGGAGAGATTGCAACTGGGCTGTTTCGAACAACTCCCTCAATGCATGCAGATGAATGGCATGTTTGTTGCTCAAAACAGAAAGCGAAAGAGCAGATTATAATGGATTTTGCTTTGTTGGACTGAGGCACTGGTTTGCACTTCCTCAGTCATGGGATAGAGTGACTATTGGTGATACATCCAATAGCAATTGTGTAGGAAAATCGCTGTCACTTTTTTAAATTTACTTTGCCATTAGAGGAAGGAATTTTCATTAAACAGAATTTTGCCTACAGCAACCTGCAACAGTCTCTGCAATTCCTAGAGCAATAGCAATCCTGAATCAAGATTTTGATTTTTGATTACTCTCTCTCTCGCCCCCCCCCCCCCCCCCCCCCAAAAAAAATAATTTAAAAATCTTATCCTTGACTTCAAAGTACCAGCAGGAATGATTCCATCTAGTAGTGAACTTATTTAAATATAAATAGGGTATTTTTTTATATCTTGTTTTGATCTCCCAGTCTTGGTGAACTAAAATGAATTATGAATATTTTCTTGTAGTCCTATTAACATGAATGAAGGGTTTTGTTTTATTTTGGTTACAGTAACTGCTATGGAAAACAAACAACTTACATTTTGTATGGTTAATAGTGTTCTTGCATTGAATGTCAATCCCAGGAGGTACTCATCTTGTCACAGGGCTTTACAAAGTGATTGCTTTTATCTCCAGTCTAATGCAAGTTTTAAAATTCAGTACTGTTTGTTCAAATTAAGTATACTCAGTAGAGTTGTATTTAAAATAATAATATTGACCTCATAATCCAAATCTTATTCCTACATTATTTCATGGGTTTCTGAATTTGTTAGGGAACTTTATTCTTGTAGCTGTGCCGTTTAACTACTAAATAAAGAAGCCTGTATTGGAGGATGGATTGAAGGATGTTTTGATGTGGTACAGGTATCTTGCAGGAACATGAATTGCTTGATGTTATCAAAGCATGTACAAAATAAAATGGGAAGCTCAAACGTCTCCAGCTTTGTGCTCAGATCATCCTCTGTTTGCACATAAGCTATTTTTTAACTCACAATGTGTTCAACTCCTGAGAACTTAAAATGGTCATTCTTTCTAAGAAGTCAAACAGTATTATGAACTGAATTATGCACAAAATTCAAGAAATAATTGCAATCAAAGCCATTAACAAAAAGGTAAATTCTCTACTGAGTGAAGGAAGCCTGTAATCTTTGCTGGTACAGAAGTTGCAAACATTAACAGCTGCTCAGTGTTTCTTTTAAAAAGAATAATTAAAAAATACATCATTAGTTTTAATACCTCTAAAAGGAAACTCTGTTTACTTTGCACATGATGAGGGACTGCATAGGATCTCATAGACATCAAAAGGGCAAAGAAAACCCTCCAGCTGTCACACTGGTAAACAGGCATAATCCCACACATTTGCTTAAACAGCTATTCCCAGAGAAGAGGTGCAAAACCTCTAGAGTGGGAAAGGTCTTGAAGAGAAGGTCCCTGAGAATAAAGTCTGCTCCCTATAAAAACAGTCCTTAGATAAAGCACCCCCTCATTATGCAAAGCAGAGAAATTGTCTTGTACCTGAATACCAAAGACATGGAAACAGCTGATACATGGAGAAGCTGTGGTCTTTAACAGTGCATAGGGTATTTTTGATTGAAGTTTTGATGCTTGAATGAATTTGGGAGACTGAGTTTGCTGAACCAAGTTCCCAAATAACAGTTAATGTGATCAATAACTAAATGAATTATGATTATGAACAACTAAGATAATGAAGTGAAACTCTAAAAGAGAACGCATTTAAATTGGAAGTGTATGGATGAACCCAAAAGGTGATGACCCTACTCCATACTTCAGGGATAAGCTTTGTACTTGTGTGATCATATCTCCCTCTAGTGGCTGATAACAGCAAATATTTGGACAGTATCTGTTTTTTGAAGCGAAAGACACTAAAAACTAATCCCAACTGGCCATATTAATGTCCCTTAGGGATGCAGCTTTAGTTCATTACATAATGCCTTTTAGCATTTTTTTGTGCCCAAATAGTCCATCTGTATTTCAGGAATTCTGAACCATGGTTTGCAAAGGTTACCTTTAAACTTAAGTTGAATGGATGAAGGTGGTATTTATAGATAAAAGGAAATGCATGGTGTTGTAAAAGATGTTAACTGATAAGTTGAAGTAAGTAAAGATACTTTATTCCTCTGGTTTTAGCCATAATTCCAAAAACAGAACCTGAGGACTGAGGTGCTCAGTGAATGGTAGGAAAGGGCAGGATGAAGTATCAAAATGTTTTGACATAGACTTCAAAAGGAAGTTAATTCTACTTCTAATATGCTCCTGAGGATCTCCTCTGAAAATACTGCGAGCTATTTTAACTCTGAGACTTAACAAAATTACGATAATCTGCTCAAGACTTTACCAAGACTGGAGCAAGGCATTAAATTTTTCCTGTGGAAGTTTTCAGTGTAAATTCTGTCTTGACTATTTGATGAAATACGATTATTTATTTTTTCTAAACCAAGTAAGGATTGAAGTCTATGCTGTATTTTAAGAGCATTTTGACATGCAATGAGCTGGATGACCATCATTTGATTGGACTACTGGTCTAAATTTGTTAACTGTGAAGAATGGGAGAGGAACAGTATTTATATAATTGTTACATGAAAATGTAGAGCTTCCCAGCCAAATTAGCAGCAATGTAAATTAGCATAGATAATAACAAATCTGACTGAAAAGACTGTAACACTTCAGTATAAATTTTTTAAATTTGAGATTGGGTTAATTAGTACTATAACATTAGAAACTAGTAAAATTTCTGTAAACATCAATAAAAGCCATATAGATAGGTCCCAGAAAGTGCATAAATATAAGTCAATTGTATGACTACATTTGTACCACGATAAGTATTCTTTTGTGATTTATTCCAGATACTCTGGAAAGTATTTTGGGATACAGTTTTCATATATGCTGTATAAATAATGCAGTTACATTGTATGCTTTTAATACATCCTGTATGTGGGACGCAAAAAGGATAAATTGCAATGAATATTGTATTTAAACTTTCTATTCTGTTGGGTCAACATTCATTTAGAAATAAACTTACCTTAAAACCTTGCAAACTCTTACTCTACACAATCTTGTTTGTTCAAAACATGTATGAATCCAAAAGCAGTTCCTCTGGAGCCTTGATGTTCTTGTCAGTGTTTCCTTTGGCAGATGGGCTCTTGAGAACAGGAAGACACTCCCTTGCTAAAGACTAAAGACTCTTCTCAAAGCCAAGTAACAAAAGTAGATGAACTCTTTTATGAAATAAAGAATTATTGACTTGCACAGGATAAACAAGAACTGGGCAGCACAGCTCTTGCAAAAAAACCCCAACAACTTCAGATCACACAGATAATAACATCTGAATACATCTGGGATGATGCTCTCCAGGCTTCAGCGTGATGAGATTGGGATGACTGTGGCCGATCTTTTTTTGCAGTTTATATCCACTCACTGATAATGGAGATTTATCTTTAAGACTGTCACAGTGAAACAATTTACATGTCAACTAAAGAAGAGGTCATGCAAACATGACAATCACAGTGTTACAGTTTATAATGCTCAATCAGTACAGATTGCCAAAAGGACCTCATAAAATCTTGTTGAGATCAGCAATGCTCAGTGCTGAACTTGCAACATAGGATTCTGGGAGTTGGATACTAATGCTTTTCAGAGAGGCTTTAAATCTTGACATCTGAAGAGTTTTAGACATGGATAGATGAGCAAATAAGTAAGAAGTAAGTTCTCTCCGCATTGTTAAGTTTGTAATTTTGTACAGGAAATCCCTGCTCCACAGAATGGAGATATACATGCTGAGAGTTTTATTCCAATTACGTTTTATTTCATTCCCATTCAGCACCAGGGGCTATTTGCATGCATAAAAGAAGAAATGTGCTTAAGAGACCTGATGAGTTAAGGCCCTTCCAGCTCTACCTCAACCACTAGCACATGGAATAAACACAGTAAAATGAGGTGATATGAGCCATCTACAACTTAAGGTATGTGAAAATTTTCAAAAGAAAAGGGGACCTGGTGGATTAAAGAGAAAATATGTAGAAGAGAACATCTATGAAGTTACAATATTCTTTAAAGGTGTGTGTGGTGTATAAACATATTACAATAACCTGACAGTTGCTTCCCATATGTAAAACAGTATGTTGATAAGTATAAGCATCTGTAGGATTGCTTTTAAAGTGTTTGGGGCATTTTTGAGAAATAAGGTTAAGGGAGGAGTTATTTAAATTAAGGAAAATAAAACAAATTATTACAAAGCTGCATCATGCTGATTAAAAGGGTTGGTTTTTTTAATGACATTAAAATGATTAATTTAAATTGCAAATATTCATACCACTTTTTCTCTTACTTTGGGGGTGCCTTATTTTGTATGTGTGGCTTGATTCTTCTCCTCCTACCCCTCAGTATCTCCACCTAGGAGCAGAGAAACTGTAGGGGTTTTCCCCCTCAAAACCTACATTCTATAGTATGTTACCCCTTTCCTAGTGAAAAGAAGGAACATTTATGTATTTATAAAGTTCAAGAAAGGAGAAAAGGACAATGGAAATTATACCTTTAACAGAAAAGAAGCAGGAGTGTTGGTTTTAATTTTAATACCAATTTTGGGCAGACACAGATATTTCCGACATGAAATTTTTCCACCTGAAAAATTTCAGCCAGTTGTACTTCATGGCCATCTCCCTCAAAATGTCATATGACTAGAATACATCAGCTTAGTCACTACTGGTGTTGATAAATTCTAAAAATTCAGACACAAATGTCTGTTGCAATGTTCCTTGTAACTGGTGTAATTATTTTAAAAAATCTATGCTAGAATAAGTTACTTGTTATTTGAATACCTTTCTTTTTTAGCCATACTATGTAAGATGATGGGTAGTCCTGGGTCACACCTTGCTTTGTGTTGTTTTTTTTATGCAGTTTATTCTTTTTTGTTAGTATATCTGATTTTCTTCTTGTCATTCTAAAAATTTAATATTCCTGTAGAAATAATACTAAATTGCACAGTAATTCCAGACATGCTATTGCAGAATAAATTATATTTAACTCTAGATATCTAGTGACAGAAAACAGACTGACTGAAAACTGTATCTAATAATAGCTCTTGAGATAATGTCCTAAGAGAGAAACATAGGAAAGCCCATTACGTAAGAAATAATAAACGCCCCAGTTTTGTTATATATTTAGCTCACATGAATGCTGATCAGAATATTCAAGAAAGTGATACAAAACAAAGCTCCTCATCAAAAAGGCCAAGAATGCTCTGAGGAAAGCAATAAAAATATGACTGTGCACTGCAAATGACAGTCTGTTAGTCTCCCAAGAGAAGCAAGAGCAAAGTCCTAAGACTAAACTTGCAGTAAGTGTTGCCGGATGGTGATTACTCATGTTCAGAGTGTGGCTAGCGAGGATTTTCCTACACACCTGTATTTTGCCCCAGGGCAAGCAATGCCTAAGTATATACTTTTCCTCAGTCCCACAAATGCTCCATACTTCTGCTCATTATCTGAGAAAGCTTAAATCTATTATTCCTTCTTAACATTTCTATCTAAATTGATACTGTCTACATTGCATTGTATCTAGACGCTGCCCATCTCTCCATAAACAAGAATATATTTGTTCTGACACCTGCAAAATTTCAGCTATTTGTTCATCATTCTGGAACTGTGTGTTACCTGTAAACAGACTATGGTATTCTAAAACTTAACACTCCTGAACTATAAAGATGAACAATATTCCTTCCCAATGACCTTGGACATATACAGACTTGGTGAATGGTATTCCAAGTGAGGCTACAGAATGATCAGTCGTGATTCCCAGCAGTCATGTTATTAAGACTTTATTCTCTTCATTTTTTGCTCTATTTTTCTGTGTTTATGCAGTTTGGCACATAAGTTGAAACCTGCTGTAAATACTGGCATTACATGTAATAACAGCAGTTGAACCGAGATGAACCATCATCATGTAAGTGCAGAGCCATGGTCTGATGAGATCATTCCTTCTGGACTCTCCCTTCCCTGCGGGCAGCAGCACTGCTCTGTTTCCATGCCCAGCCTTCCCACTTTCTCCAATCTGCACAGGAGAAAGAGGCTAAAAAGCAGGCTAAAGTGTTCCTTCTTGCAAGATGCAGAAATGTTACATAGATGACATAACTTAAGCCTGCATTACAGAGACAGCGATTCAGAGAACTTGTGTGCTTTAGCAGTTGGTGATCTCCTGGTGAGAAAAATTCACAGTAATTTCCTCTTCCCTAAACTCTTAGGAAAAACTCCCTGAGGGATTTTCCACAGATGAGCCAGGTTGTGCACAACAGACAGTGAAATGGTCTCTTCAGCCAGTCGCTTAACTTGGCTTTTCTCACCCCGATCATGGTATTTTTTTCCATGGGTAGCTGCCTACTTGATTAATCTCATTTCCCCTGGCCCTCAGCCTTTCCATTCACCGTCCAGCTGAGCAAACAAAGGGGTGGGCAGCCATTTTAAAACACTTCCTCCTCCAGTCCCTTCGGGGTAGACTGTCTGTTCATCCTGTTCATAAAACAACTGTTTTAACAATCTCTGAGAAATGTGCCTCTTCACTATTACTTGGATCAGGAAAGCTCCACTGGGATCAACTTTAAAAGGCTGACATCTGCCACCTGGGAAGTACCATTCGGCTAATGACCTTACTACTAGAAGATGGAGCGGACTTACTTAAAGCTCGTGGCGCTTTTATCAGTTAGTTAGGAAAGTCTGCAGTAAGCAGGTTGACTTTGTGCTACAGTCTGAATTTCTGTATTCAGTCCCCGATTCATACATAAGCTTGTTTAAATGCCATGTAAAGAAAATTTTAACGTATCCCTGGAAAGTGAACCTCGAGTCCTAACTCTGCTAAAAGCTACTCAAACACATGGAAATGGCATGGCTTTCGTCAAAGAAAACGCAAAATAATTAAGAAACGTTCAATCTTTCGCAGCTTTTTGAGCATACTAAAGAGTGCCGGGTTCAGGAGCAGCAGTCTGCCTCTGTTCTGCGCAACTTCTCACAGCCAGGCTCATGGGACGTACGCTTCTTGAATACCAAGTCATTCCTGTCGCCAGGGGGGTGTGACGCAAGGACGGACGCTGAGCGCACCTCCGCCGCCCCCACAGCGCTGCGGCCGAAGCGCCATGGAGCCTGGCCCACCCCGCCGGGAGGCCGGCGCGTCCTCCCCTCCGCAGTACGCAACAACTGCTCGAGCTGACGGAGAACCAACGTCTGACCTCGTTGTAGGCTTCCGTTGGATGTATGTACCGAAGCGAGTCCCTAGCGCTTGAGGTGAAATGGCCCCGGCGGCCTCTGCACTCTGAGAATCCCCGCCTGGCCCCCCTTTACTCGGGGTGGTTTCTCCCGCACTGCCCTGGCCTCCTGGAGGAGGAGCGGTGAAACGGGGTGGGGCCGCGCCTCCCGCCTCAGGCAGCGGCCGCGTCGGCCTTCGCGTTCCCACCAAGGGGGGGCCCTGCCGCCGTGCCGTCGCTTCCGGTAAGATGGCGGCTTCCGGGGAAGCTGCGGAAGCGGCGCCGGCGGCGTCGGGCCCGGGCGGCTGCCCCGGTGACAGGCGGGGCGGGGCGGCATGGCAGCGGCGGGCGGCGGCCCCGGCGCCGGCCTGCGGGGCCGGAGCCTCTCCGAGCTGCGGGAGATGCTGAGTCGGCAGGAGCGGCTGCTGGCGAACCGGTGAGGAGAGGCAGAGAGCGGGCGCCGAGGAGCGGGTCAGGCCTCCCGCCGTCTTACCCCGTCCTCGCGTAGGCGGCAGAGGGCACACCTCTTGTCTAACGCCCTTCGGGGGCCGCTGCAGCCGCATGTACCTCGCAGGGGCCTCTTGCTTTTGCCGGAGGGCGTGGGGCTGCCGCCCCTCAGCGCTTCCCCCTGGGCCTCGTCCCCGCCCGGCCCCTCGGTAGCGGCTCTGTCGCTGCGTTAGGCCGTGGAACCGCACCGCGCCTTCCTGGGCGGGCGATACCGTTCAAACGAAGCATGCCTGTGTGGTCTTGCAGCCCGCGGGCATTCACGTTGACGGCTGTATGGGTATTTCTGGGAACACGGACAGCAAAATCTGCGTGCTCCACTGATGAAAATACTGGGCGTTGTTTGCACACGGCGCATTTCAGAGCAGTAGTTACATCTTTGGGCAGAAAACAGTGTAATAATTGCTTTATCACAGTATACATCTGAGGCTGCAAGTGCTTTGCATCTTGGCCGCTTTTCAGAAATCTAGCATGTAAGTAAGAAGCTAATGTTAGAATGAGACACCTGCCACATTAACTATTCTAATAAAACAGTTCTCTATCTCAGATTGAAATAGGATGGTTTATACCCTGTTAAATACTTTTTTTTTTTTTTTTTGCCTTAGGAAATTCATTGCTAGGCTTCCAGATAAGGGTAAGAAGATCTCCGATTTTGCTGAAAAGCTGACGCTTGCCATTTTACAGGAGGAAGAAGTGGCAAGGACGGCTGAGCTGTTATCTGCTGTCAGGTTGGAGTTTCAGGTGAAACAGGAGAAGATTAATACAAGCAAACAGCAAGTTAACCTAAACGAAGATGTGCTGAACCGTGATGATTTCTTAGTCTTTAATGAAAACTCTAATATTAAGGAAAGTTCTGAGATTGCTTCCCAAAGGCAGGAGGCAGAATGTATTAAGCAAGATGCCATAAATAACGCTCTGGAAAATCAAAGGACTCGGAGGAAAAAGGATAAAGTAAAGACTGTTACAAAAGATCAGAGTCTTTTTTGTGACACCGTCTCCAAGTCAGCCACAAGCAGTCATCTGACAAATGATCAGCAGGTATTTCACAGCAATACTGAGGATGGTACAGAAAGTACAGGTGCTTTGGACGACAGTAAAGATGCGTTGGCTGATGCCTTTCAAAAAGTTACAGTTGTAGATGGGGATGATAGTGAAAAAGTATTGGAAAAACAGCAGAATGTGGCTAAACATAAGGGCAATATCTTTGGAAGCCTGCACCCCAAGACACCACATTATATTGAAGTTCTAGAGTCTAGAACCAAGAACCCAGTCATTAAAAAAAGCAAATTTAAAACAAATGTGTAAGTATTATGGAATAGAAAAACCTTTTGTGAAATAATTCACTTGTATAAAATTGGAAATAGTACAGAACAAGCATGGTGGGTTTATTGTCTTCTGATGATTAAAGAGATTTAAAGTCATAGGACATGCAAGGTTAATAGGTTGGCTCTTTAGCATTAAGTGCTGCAGGATCTCAATATTGAGCATTGGTCTAATTCTGTCCATTTGAAACAATTGTCATGAATCTTCACAGAGTTTCATAGCTTAAGCTACAAAACTGTTAAAAAATTGGCAAAACTTTCTTGTGGATCGATTCTAGAACTTGTAGAACTTTAATAGCAGGCAGCCTTTTGCTTTTCCTGCACCTCTAGAGAAATGACAATGTACTGGACGGTTTATACTTTGTGTGAATCCCAAAGCGTTGCTGTTTCATGCTTGCTAATTAGTTGGCATACCTTTTTTGTTCACTGTAACTTGTCAGGAGTAACTTGGAATATTGTCTCTCTGCAGAGAAATCTTTTTAGTTTTTCTGAGTGCTGCTTATGGTGTCGTAACACTTCAGATTTCTCTTCAGCTCTTACATGTTGAAAATAACAAGTTTTGGAATGGAAGTTGTTTGACCTCGTGCTGCAAATTTGGGTCACAACTTTTATGTTTTATCTCTTCCAGATTATCAGGAGAGCAGAGTGGATCATCGCATAGTTCCTCATCCAGTCAGTCACCTGGGGGATTTGGCTCTCCAATCACTGCTGAAGAAAAACGACTTAGAGATAAGAAACATTTGAATGACATCACAGCAGCTCGGCTACCACCGCTTCACCATTCTCCTGCTAAGCTATTATCCATAGAGGAATCTATAGCAATTCAGATACAGCAAAAAGAAGCTTATGAGGTACGAATTTACGATTTGGTCTGAAAAGCAATTATGTAATTGGGATCACTCCTAGAAAAGAAAGCATAAAGGGATCATTCCATACTGATGAATTTGATGATGAAATTGAGATGGGCAGACTTTGAGGAAAGGCACTTTTTCTTTTATTTGTTTCTTCTAATGATATAATTAAATAACGTAATAATCCCTTCTGAAACCATTATTCCTGCATTAAACAAAATCCAGTGTGATTTTTCATGTATTGATATGCTAACCTCATTGCACTCACTTCATCTCTGACTAGAAATTTAAAATTATACTTTGCCTATTAGTCTTTAAATAGGTTTTGGCCCTTGCATGAATGAAGGCCTAGCAGTATTTGTCAGTCTTAAAATATGCAAGTATCTGCATTGTCCTTTATTTATGCTGTGCCTGAAAAATCTGAGTTCTGAGGTTCTGCAAATTCTGTCGGAATAGATTTTGATTTTGACTTTCCAGGTAGTGCCAAGCTAGCGTTTAAATTAGACGCTATCATAAAAGTGTTTGTTGCTGCGTATTTTTTTAAAAGCACTTGCTAATTTAGTCGTTTTGACACTTTAATGGAGGTAATTTATTTGGAAAATGGAGACAGATTTTTTTGCTGAAGTTGCTGAATGCCAAGCATTGCTATCGCTACATGGTTACTGCGCACAGCTGCTCTCTTCTGTGGACTGATTTTGTTCTGTTAAAGCTGACATTAGTATCGCAGGTGAGGATGGCTGGCCACATGGAGAATTTCAACTCCTATAAAATGGTCTTAAAATATTAATAGCACACTTATAAGTATGAAAAGAAACCTGAAATTTCTTCGCTAGTTACTAAAGCTTTTAATTAAGCCCACTCTGGAATTACTAATATTATTATGTCAAGTTTATACTTCAGTATATTAGTTTTTTTCATGACCAGGATAAAAATGACAAATGAACACTTTTTCTAACTTGTGTCCTATTTTTTTCTTTTTCTTTTATATAGGAAATGCAAGCCAGGCTTGCAGCACAGAAGCTTGCAGAGAGATTGAATATAAAAATGCTCAGGTTTGAACCAGAGGGGGAGGCCTCATTGCAATACAGAGAAGTGAGAGATGAAGATTATTTTTCAGCAGAGGACTGAATTCAAGAAGGAGTACCTGAAGATGAGCCACGTAACTGATCTTTATGTCATACTTCTTAAAACGCAAACCTGGATATTGAGAATACTTGATCTAGTCAGTTTTTTCTTAAAATTTTAACATTTCAGCTATGGGAAGGGCTCATTAGAAACCCCATAAATATATGTGTTATTAAGCGGTAGCCCCAGTGTTATCTGGGGACTGTTTTTTGAGCACTTGGGGCAGTTAATCTTTGTGGAATGCCCCATAGTTTTCAGCTACAGCAAAGTGAGCTCTTTAATATGCTTTTGCAGGCTGTGATGAGTCATCTACAAGAGAAGGTTTCTTCTGCACAGAAATGTGATTGCAGAGGGCATCGTCACAGATGTCTGTAAAGTAAGCCAAGGTGCCTGTGAAATGCTCACGTGTGTGAAAGCTCTTATCTTGTATAAATATGAGATACTTCTGTTACCTATTTAAGATTATCTTGCTTTTACTGTATGGTGAAAATACATGCCCAGACAGCTACAATAAATATGTGATAGTTAGGCTGTAAGTTAGCTTCGTACCATATGAGAATTTGTTTCTGTGCCTGCACCTTAAAATAACACTTTCTGCCCTTATGTTGTAAATAAGTTAGAATTTCAAGTTATTTTGTAACTCAAATTCTGTTTGGGCTTTAAGGGACTCTGCTGTTTCATTTTTTTGTTATTAATGCAAAGCACATCAAGAGATCAAGTTAATCTAAAGACTTTAATATTTTTATTAAAGGTCTTGGTGTTCTTCCATGGTTTTGTACACTGCTTTCATACTTTGGAATACTATTTTTTCATAGCCTGATACTGTAAAGATTAAGAGATCCACCCTCGGGTTTTCTTGGAGAAAATGTTCTGTGTATTTTGAAGTTTTAGCTGTTCTTTGAAGATAAAAAAAGAATTCTTCCTTACAATAACATTTTCTGCCTTTTAATATGAATTTTGAAAGATAAGGAACACGCCTGAGAAGTATTTCACAATGATATTCCACTGTTGACTAGGATATTCCAAGCCTAGTATGAGTTCAGTTTTAAAAAACAAACCTCAGAGATTCCTTGTATAGCTTGGCAACACCTGTTTTCCAAGATGCAGCAGTGTGTGCAAGGCTGTCCCTGGATGTGTACATATTCTTGCAGGAATGGTGTTTCTGGAAACCAGGGTTGCTCAGTCATTCAAAAAGCTGCACGATACCATCTAGAAATGGGGGATGAAAGTCTCTGCCACTTCTTGAGTGCCTACAGCACTTTACTAGCAGGCAGTAACTCTCTCACAAACGCTCCACAAGCTCTCCCAGGCAGTCCCTGTGGCAGAGTCTGTACACTGGCTATACGGTTTGACAGGTGGAACTGCTGCTAAGCTAATATGTGGTATATTTTGACTAGGTCATCTGTGATGCCACTTTCCTGTACCCTTTCCTCTCACGGGTTTCTTGTTCTTATTGTTCATTGTCTTCTCATCAGCTGTCTGCTTTTCCCTTTTCCTCATAAGGCTTACCTTCCATCACTAAAGCAAATTCATATTCTGCATCCCTGCACCACCCATTCTCTTTCATATGACATATCGCTGCCTGTGTCTGCATTTAACTTGGGCCATGTGTCATGCATCCTCCTGCCATTGCTATCTTCTCTGGCTTTCTGTAACTCCATCTAAATATCAGCTGTGCACCTGGGCACCCTCTACATAGCTCAGTCACTTGAATAGCTGACAGAGACCTGAATGTCTTTGTGTTTTTGCCACAGCTGCCCTACTGAGGCTTTTCTTTCTTAGTTCCTATTTTGGTTTCAGACTGTGCAGGCATTTGCCACTTCTTCTTTACCACCTTTTCCTGTTCCCCCCCGCCCATCTTCTGTGCTCCTGCTTCATCCTTCCAGCTTCTCACCATCACTTGTCTTTGTTAGCTCTATTTTTTGGCATGTTTTCAGTCATTCATATGTCGGCATCCATGTTGATGATCCATCTGATCCTCAGCTGTATCTATTTCTGCCTTCAGCGTGTGGCTCTGACTCCACAGGCCAAGGGGGTGCTCTTCTCTTGTGGATGTAGTTTGTCTCTCAGATCATCATTGTCCATGATATACCACCTGCTTGTCAGCTGGGTCTTACCATCAGTCCTCCCATTATTTCAGTCTGTTGTACTGCTTAAGGACAAAAGGCCTCAGAAGTGTATTGGCTTTCCCTTTGCTGTTGCATGAAGCACACGTTACCACTTCCAGGCCTGTGTGCGTCTTTCCCCCTTGTTAATATCATCATCCTTGTCCCTGTACTGACTGTGCTGTCACACCTTTTTAAGTTACTGTGTGTGGTTTTTCCATGCTGGCTTTTCTGTGCTAAAGGAATTTACACAAATCCACACAGTTGTTTCTAGATTACTGAAATCTATCTCAATGTACGCTTTTGCTGACTGCTCTTGTATGCGAACTAAAATTATGTTCTTTCCTTGTGCTTTCAAGGCTTACTTTTGCACTCTAAACTTTGTGAAGCAGAGGCAGTCTTCTTGGTCTGTATTTTGATAGTGTTCAACATGTTGGGGCTTTGCCGAAGTGGATCCCCTGAATGGGCAAACTTCACCCTTAAAGGGGGGGGAAATTCATCACTGTAGTAACAGGTGAAGTGTATTATATATTTGTATACAATTAGCAGCTGTTCAGCACAGTGCTGGGGGAGTTCTTGTGGAAGAGAGTGCTGCATGAATACAAAACCAAGCTTAAGGTATGAATATTAAGTTATTGATAAAGTGTTTGTGTTACTGCAAAAACTGGAAGCTTTCATGGGGAGTTGTTGGTCCTAGGTTCTGAGCACAGTAGGTACTTTGAATTAAGATTTTGTGCGTAATAAGAAAGCAAAGAGTCAGGTATAAAGAGAGACCCATGTTAAGGAGGATGTGCAATCCAGAAGGTTGTAAAAAGTTAGAGAATAAGAGGATGAATCATGGAATGGTTTAGTCATACTGAATTAAGTTTCTGATCGAGTATGATGTTGCTGTTGTGTATTTCACTATTCTCCAGTTCCAGAACATTTCAAAATGTACACTGAGAATTGAGGAGCTTGCTCTCTTTTTTGGGAGTGGACTGTTTTATTGGAGTGGGCTGTTAACCCAGTAGAAAATAAAGAATTGATAATATGTTTCTGAAGTTCCTCATGTGAATAATGTTTTGTTTTGACCGTGTAAAGTTTGCAGTCAAATCTGGGGGAAAACTGGAACCTTTAGCTTCAGTGCTCCAAAAGGAAAGCACTGGAGATGCAGTTAGGAAACAGTTGCTATACAGAGAAAGAAAACTTTTGGAAATGCAAATGGATGAGAAAAGATCTGTAAGACCTAAAGCTGGGCAATCGTGCAAGTCTGAAAGATGGCACAGAGATAGAGCTTAGGTGTGCTGCAAGTCTGAGAGCTATAGCATGTGAGGCAGGTATCTGCAGCAGGACCTGTAGTCTGTTGATTTTTGCATTGTTAGGAGTACCCAATCCCCAGGCTGCACAGAAGAAAAGCACTGTAATAGAGTTTCTGTTCAGATCTATAATCTTTCCTGAGGGAGAGAACATGCTGTCTGGTTTGCCAGCTGTGGTGATAACATGATCTAGAGGATTTAGCAACTTAAAAATTTATGTTAAGTATTTGGGAAATAACATTTGAAAGAAGAAACGCCTAAAAGCTGCTTAATTATTTTGGGGGACTATACGAGTAAGTAAGGGTAGAAAAGATGCATCAGCTTTTCCTGGTTTTTAGACTTAGACCTAGCTGACAGGTCAGCAGTTCTGTAAGTAAGTTTTCTGTCTGAAGGCTTGTGGACTGCTTCTAGGGGCCATGCAACCAAAAAAAAAAAGTCAGTGACAGTAAGCTGCAAGTTCCTGTGTGGAGGAAATGGGGCCTGCAAATTGAGAGAATTTGAAAACCATGGCTCTGTGCAGGGGAATTTCTAAACCTGCCACAGGGTTGCAGTATCAGGAGTCAGGGAAAAGAATATCCAGATGCTACAGACTGATGAATTGAAACTTGAGCAGGAAGCCATGGCAAAAGCTGGTCATGCTCCATGAGCAGCCCCGGGCAGTAGTTTGGGGGTTTGTGTTTGGAACTCGCAGACAATTCCTGTATCGCAGACACACCACAAGCTGGCAGCCTTTAGCAGTCTCGCGGAGGAGGTAGGACCTGACTAGCCTGAGTTGTAGGTGGAGGTCTGGCTGGCCAGTTGTTTTGTGTTGTGTACCATGCTGGGTTTTGCCAGTGAAAATGGTCTGTAGTGGTACCCTGTTCAGAAAATTTTTTGGCTTAATTTGAGCGGCATCTGGCTCATCATCTGCCTTTAGCAAGTTAGTGCCTGCAAGGAGTGTCCTTGGGCCAGGGGAATTGCAATGAATTCTTGGCCTTTTATATCAAACGAATGGCAGAAAGAGGTCAGGGAATGGGAGTCCAGTGTTGGAAGAAGCTGTGC
Source organism: Astur gentilis (assembly GCF_929443795.1). Classification (NCBI taxonomy): domain Eukaryota; kingdom Metazoa; phylum Chordata; class Aves; order Accipitriformes; family Accipitridae; genus Astur; species Astur gentilis. The sequence goes on along the minus strand of NC_064889.1, from coordinate 10,015,062 downwards.
CCTACCCTGTGGACTCTGTTGTAGGAAAAGGTGGCTTTTCTCTTCTTTGCCAGCCTTGCTTCTTTTTCAGAGCAGTATAAGAAGAAGCGCCATTTCTCCAAAGTGTCTTGTAAGGACAAATTTTGTAGGGAGTAGATCTTGCATGGTATGGTCTTGTTTCAGGGAGGTGCTAACTGAACTGTATTTTTCCTGAGTTTGTGGTTCATGTTTTGTTGCAAGTCCACTGCTCTTAGGGTGGTATGTGTGGAGATCACTACTGAGATTTCCTGGTTTCTTAATGTTTGTTTTTAGGTTGTGAACTCCCACAGTTCTGGGAGGGTAAGGGAAGTAGAATAGACAGCTGTGTGAAAACAACATTTATTTTGCTGTGGTATTTTTGTCTTTTTCATAAACTAATGATTGTGTTTTATTCTTTTACTTCTGCAGTGCTGTGTGACTTCTGATGTTGTGGCAGGCACATGTTAACTGACTGTAGTCCAAACATTTTACACTTACATTGATTTCTGTGCGATATGAGTGCTTAACTCCATTTGACTCCTTTGTAAATACTGTAATTATTATTCCATATGTATGCAAAGATTTAGAGGCGTTTAGTCATCCCTTGTTTAAAGCAACTGTTTTGATCATTTAGTTATTAAGATTTTATTAAATTGGCCCTTGATTTGGTGAAGCATGAAAGCATGTACTGAAGTCAAAGCTTACTTCAAAGATTGCTCTAGGAACGTTTATGTGCAGGTGAACTGTTGAGCTGGGGTATTGACTCTGTGTTTTGTTTTATCTCTGTGTGCAAGGGAATTTGTGAATAAGAGTTGCAAACCAATTACTGAATGTGAGGAGATGACACAAGTGAGCACACTGAAATGTGTGTGGGAAGCAAATTGATTTTCAACTTGCTAGAATCATTGAACTAAGTATTTCATTTTTTATACCAAAATATGAGTGAATGTGTCCTCCAGCAGTAAGTATAAGAGAGATTTCTTGACAGGGTAATTTATAAGAGTTTGTACTAAGTGACACCCTTATTGGTTTTCTTCCAGGTTTGATATTGGGGACCATAATTGCGTCATGCACGAATTGGCACATCTCCACTGAAGTCATGAGGGAGATAAGTGGGGCCATAATGCTTAATGAACATATTCATATTTCCTCCCTCTATCCACACAGCTGGTATTATATCGTTGCTTATCAGATCAAGGCAGTGATATAATGTGGCAAGTAGTTGCAGTCCAAGGTTTTGCTGAGTCTCTAAAGCTGAGCACTTGATAGGAGATACTCTTTGTATGCTTCTCCTGAATAGAAATTTCAGTTGCAAAATTTCTGTCCATGTTTTTCATCTGATGTTTTTTTCTGAAAAATGTTTTCCCAGTTTTTACTTGATGCTCATAACATATACATTTAATTTACTCAGAGATTAGTCAGATAGTGGTGGGAGTACTGCAGCTCTGGTTATAACAGCATGGGATCTCCTGTATCCATCTCTGAATTGAAACTATCATCTGCACTGCCCTTGCAGTGCGTACAGGTTGCATGCAACCTGTGCTGCAATGAGCACAAATTTTGTGACAAAACTTGTGATTCTGCAAGAAGCTATGGGATTTCTTACTGCACACACAGAATCACACTTGAATCTGGAGGTGCAACGACACCACTTGTAGAAGATCTCGGTGAGGGAGAACGGCTCTCAGCAAGGCTGAATGCTTAGCTATTAGGGCTTTTTCTGTTAGGTGGGTACACCTTCCCAAACTGACAGTGTAGGGAGAGAAGTAAATTACATAATGAATGAGTTTTACATTTCCAAGTCATTCAGACTGTTATCCATTGAAGTCACAAGGTGTCCATCTCTTACTGATTGATTAGAATGAAAATGGGTAATGTTCCTTACCAAGAGAGGAGTCTTACTACCCAGGTACTAACATGAAAACATGAAATGGCATTGGCTCCGTTTTCTCCAGCCATCTTATATTTCTGCTTCCATTTATATTGAGTTAACATTGATTTTCTTCTGTTTTCATACAAATCTTTAAAAATAAATCTCCCAGAATTTGCCTACAAACTAAATGAACCAACTGGTTTTGGGCAACATATATATATGTGTGTATATATGTATAAATGAGCTGTGTTGGCTAACTGTTTGTATTTCAATATAGGAAATCTTCAGAGACTGTGTGATAAGCTCTTTCTGTTTAAGTCATTGTTACGAGTGGCCTGTGTTGTCTCCTGGTTACTATAAAAGTCTCGATGTAATTGTGGTTTCCAGAGTTACAGATCCATCAATTCCATTTGTAATTATGTGTGAAATTACTTTGTCATTGGCTTTCCCCCTGCTTTTTCCTGAAGGGGGGAAAAAACCCCCAGCACAGATTCACAAAATCTTCATTATATGCAATAATATTTTCTTTACTGACCCAAGTTATTTCATATTGGTTAGAAGTTCTTATTCCCTGGTTTCACATGTATTTCTCTGAGCTGCTTTAAATTGGCATTGTACTGATTATAGTACTGCTTAAATGATAGCTGATGATAAATATTATCCTTGCACAGACATTGGGCATCATCATGTGTCATGTCTGCAGACCAGTTTTTTGCCTGCACGGCAGATTTTTGTGGCTGTGAGCCAGGAATTTTAATGAAAGAAAACATCAAAGATGCAGAAGAAATGAGAATATTAGTCAAGGAAGATACACAGTGATGCTCTCTGATAACCCCTGGTAATTGACATTAGAACTATGTGGGAGCAACTTAAATAAACATCTGGACACTGAGTTTAGACATTTCCAGTGACAAAACCCAGACAGATCTTCTGGACTTGCAATAATAAATATTTCAGCACAGTCCACATGAATCAACTTAGAATTCTGTTTTCAATTATTCTAGTTTTATAAATATATCATAGTTAATTATTCAGGGATAGAATTTCTTTTGAAGATAAAGGAATTTGATGTTTATTTCATTCACATAAAGTTCCATTTTTTATTTATATCAAATTTACTTCTGTTTGTACAAAAACAATAGTGCAAGCTTGCCAAGAGCCATTAAAGCAGAATGCAACTGAACTTTTCCTGGGGTGGAAGGGCCTTTTCTGAAAATCCTGGTGGTGCACTGTAATTCATTCCAGCTATGGTAACCACTAAATTGTGCTGAAATGAAAATTATAAATAATAATTTTTAAAAGTTATTCTCAATATTTTTTAAGATCCTTTCCTTTTTTTTCTTTTTTTAGTTATGTAAAGCTTTTTTAAATTTTTTTTAGTTTGGTAAAATGGTAGTGCTAAGAACATGGTATCCCTTACAGGCAGTGAAGAGATGTTTATATGTACCGAAGTATTTAAAAGAGGTAGCAATGAACCTACAAGACTGAATGAAACACTGGTTGCAGTCCAGATCTGATCCTTACAGGCAGCGAAGAGATGTTTGTATGTACCAAAGTATTTAAAAGAGGTAGCAATGAAGCTACAAGACTGAATGAAACACTGGTTGCAGTCCAGATCTGATCTTGATATTACAACTGTGATGAGGGAATGGCTAGTAAAAGCATGCTCAGATTTTGTGCAACTTTTATATTCCTTAGAAAAGCCTCTAGTGTGGGCTACAGTTGCAAAATCACTTATTTCAGAAGGAATGAATCATGTCTCTGAAGTTGAAGAGTTATTTACACATTATATTAAAATTACTACATTCATGCTTTATATTTTTAAATTATTATTAATTTGAGACTATCTGTATCTCTGTTGCCAGTGGCCCTGGACAAGCTGAGGGATTCTTCTGAAGAGAATTCAGGATTTAGTAATCTTTATTGCCACTTTCAGTTTAATTTATGCTTCCCCACAGCCCAGGATGTCAACATCAGCACATGTTCCTACAGTTTCCTACCTTAGCTGTCGCTAGCAGGAGCACTAGTGTAAGCTGGCTGTCAATTTTGTTGAGCCACTGGTTGAGTTATGCTTTACCAACAGGTTAAGAAAGTTTTAGCAAACTGCTGCGTTAGCCTGACCTACAGGTCATCATCGCTTTCGGGGGTGGAAGAGGCAGAATTGTGTTTGAGTACAATTCAGAAAATCCCTTGTGTGCTAGCTGTCAAAATTGTTGTGTCCTGAGTCAGGCTTGGGTTCATACAGCAGTTCAGGTTAGAAGGGGCCTCAGGAGTGCTCTTGGCCAAATCTCCTGCACAAAGCAGTCAGCTATGAGGCCAGATGAGGTTGCTCAGGGCTTTCATCCAGTCTGGTATTGAAAACCTCCAACCTCACAGGGCAACCTGTTCCTGGATATGACTGTCTTCCTGGGCGGGAGTCTTTCTTTAAACCCAGTCTGAACCTCTCTTGTTTCAGCTTATGCCTGCCTCTGTCTTTTGATGACCTCCTCATAGGCACTGGAGGGCTGCTGTTGAGTCCTCTTGAAGTCTCCCCTTCTCCAGGCGGAATAGGTACACTACACTGCTAGCTTGTGCAGCTTGCTCTTTACCAAGACCCTCAGAGCCTTTTCAGCACAGCTGCTCCCCAGTTTGTTGTAATTTCTGGGTAAATCATAGGCAAGCATATTAGGAAGCTGTAGGCTGACAAGTATATTGTGTTACTCAGTTCTGCCACAGCTCCCCTGGATCAATAAAATATGTTTTCTGATTTCATGTTTTGGGGAAAAGAAAAAAAAAGTAACCCAGCCTGGTTATCCTCATCTAAGCCTATGTAAAACTTCAATGTTAATTAAAAAAAGGCAATTTGTGCTTTATAACCCTTTCTACATACTATAAAAATGATGGATAAGGAAGCACAGTGAAAGCTATAAATCAAGCCTTGAGTCTGATAATCTAATAAGAGCATCTCTTCAGCAGTTTCACCTTTTGTTCATTGAACTATAGCTTGGTAATTAATTTCCCCTAGTTTTAACCTTGTGTTTATCAGAATACCTAATTCTTTATTGCTAAAACTATGCACCGTAAATTTGTGGTGTCTATTCATTGTTATAGGAACATGGATGAGGAAGACAAACTATTTAGAGGTTTATTACTTGGAGAGATGCATTTGAGGAAAGGCAGGGAATAAAGCTGAATGGATAAAGCTAAGAGGAAAATGTAGATTGTGACTACTAAGCAAAAACTCTTGAAACAGAGGAATTATGTGTTGAATGATCCCCTATGGGAAAGTGTTAGGTGTTCATCTGCAGGTGCTTAAAACTCCACTGGACAAAGTACTGACTGCAGAGAACAGGTCTGTGCTGACCAGGTAAATGGGTAATCAGGATGTGCTGTTGTTCTGTGTGCTGCCCCATGCCATAACTGCAGCATACTCCTCTCTTACAGGGCAGCCACTGTTTCCAGTTCTATTTGTGATTAAAACCTGAGGGTCTGGTTTGGCTACCTTAACTCCCATGGAATTTAATGGAAATTGCATATCAGATCTTGAATCTGAAATACACCGACAGCTCTGGTTTCCTTGTCCAGTTTTTTTTCTGGTCTTGCTGAAAGGATGGGGCAGTCTGGGTAGCTGTCTTATCAGCTGTGCCCTGTTCCAACATTGATTACTTCTTCCCAAGAATGAAAAATGCTGATAGAAAACAGTAATAAGATTAACTTCAAATTACTTGTAGCAGATGTAAATTCTCCTTATGTATTCTTTTTGTGCTTTGTGTAAAGGCGAAAGAGCCTGAGCTGACCCCTCCTTTGACTCAAACTGCCATACAGTAGAGAGGAAGTGAACTTCATAGGTTTGTATTTAGTGGCTATTGAGACACTTGACATATGTACATTTAAAATGTTAAGTGATTACTCTGTTTGGGTATTTTTATTTCCTAAATGACTATAAAGTTTTGTAGAGATCCAAAGATAACAAACCTTCAAGTATCTACATTACAAGCTGACTTTTGTACTCATATGCCACATTACCCACATTATATGCAGAGAAAATTTAAAAAAGGAGAAAAGGCAAGATGTAGAAAAAAAATGTTAAGTAAATATTTCATTAGATGGTAAAGCTACAATTTGCTACTTAATAAATAGCACCCTTTTTTTGTTTTGTTTGTTTTTTTTTTTTAAACAAAAACCCCACAACCAAAAGAACAACCCAGCAAACAGCATATATTGTTATTAGGATATGAGACGACTCCTGCAAAACAGAGTACAGGTCAGGTATATTAGCCAGATGTTCAGAGGACCTCTCTTCTCTATCTTACAAGTTGTTGCTCAGGGTTATCAGTTGTGTTTGGCTTTTAGCATAAAAGGAGTTGACAAAGCACCATTTCAGATTTCACCCATTATGCCTGTCTTATGAGATTTCACACTCTTCTTCCACAGAAAAGGGTCTCTGCCTCTTGTTTTGTGCTAGAATGACCAGACTTTGCTTTTACTGGTAGATTGAGGATCTGTGGGAGACTGTCACCCGAACTGCACATTTCCTACCTTTTAAAAACAGGAGAAGAGAGATAAAGTTTCATAGGTCTGGAGGGAGCAACAGTTTGTGTTTCAGCCTGTGTCACATCTGTCTAACCTGTGTATGTAGTCCATAATTCTCTGCCACAGCTTAGGAGGCAAGCACTCACAGAGAACTTGGTGTGCTCTTTTTCAAGTGTTAGTGCATAAGAAAGGATAGCTCTGAAATATTTGGAGGCTCTAAGATTCAATGATGTAGAAATCAGGATGAAAGCTTAGAATGCCTTTTCCAGCCATGTGCTAGAAAGGGGAGCGTGACACTCACCCTTAAGCCTAGCCTATACTTAATACTTACATATTCCCTGCTAAACTCATGTCTAAATAAATGGCCTTACTGATGGGAGTAGAGGAGACATGAGAGTCAGATTACACTTTATCGTGGAACTTGATATGAAATCCATACTTTGTTGCCTGGACACTGCAGTGAGATGGATGTCAGTGGTAGTAATCTAAGAGGATGTTTGTAGGAGTGCTGTATGTCTCAGGGCCGCCCTTGATCAGACTGCATATAAATACATTGTACATGGACTTTGATCAAGGACCACCTGGCCATGCATAGCCAGTGGAGAACCAGGAGACTTACTGAAGGAGAAACTCTCCACTTTACAGCCTGCCACTGCAGCAGGAAACGTTTTTCTAGGTTATGGTTTTACTTTTAGTAATACTGGTGCTGTGTAATACAGGATCACCCAACAGTACTAATTCAACCAGGATGGATGCTATGTGGATGCGCAACTTACTCCTGTTGTCTCTTTAGCTGGAGCAGACAGTATGCTGGTTGTGCTGCCTTTATGATTTTATGCCAGCTGCATAAGGACAGGCAATACTCAATAATCTGGCACATAGCCTGCCAGGAGAAAGGTGTTTTTCAGAACAGCTTGAACAAATTGTGAAACTGTGGGATCAGTCTGAACCAGGTACCAATTTGTCTCACCTGCATAGTAGTGGGGTTTTTGTGGTCAGGACTAGGTGCTTAAAAACAGGCTTGCCATCTGACTGAACCATGACCTCAGTAAAATCCTAATTTGTGCTTCTGGGTGGAGAGTCAGTGTCCCCCCATGATCACCCTGTTCCCTGCTGCAGAGCTGAGCTGTGCCTTACAAGGCATTTTGTGTTTTTTGTCATTGTGCCGATGGTTCAAGGCTGCCATAGTAATTTTAAACCCTAAGGTAGAGTGAAACCAAATTCCGCACCCCCCCCCCCAAAAAAAAAAAAGGCCTTGTTTGGAACTTGCTTTAGGGTTTGAAAATTTTAACTAGTTTTTTGTATTCCTGGTGTAACGCCATTAGAGACATCAACATGGCACCAGGCAGCACTCCAGAAAGCTGGCTGACTTGTCAGGGCACTGGAGGCAATGTAGCCCCATTAGCACCGAGCTCTGCCTGCGTTAACGAAGCCCTGCTAATGAACAATGTTGTGCTAGGTAGCATACCCTTGTGTCAGTAGAGTAACCAACCAAGATAAATTTTGAATATTCTTTAAGAGGGTTTTCAAATGTCTTTTGATATTTTTACTGAAAAATACAGGTATATGCTACCCTGCCTGATATTCCTTCTCTTTCCATTGCTTGAAGAATGTAGCTGGCCTGTTTGCAATTTCTGGGTAACAGCTTAACACCAGCATTAACATGCTTTTCTCAGGATTTATGATGTTCTATCAAGCTAGGCTATCTGACATAATCATGTAATTAAATATCTAGTTCTTTCATGATGCTTTAGTCAAATATCAGCCTTCCTTAGGGAGCTTAAGAAGGGAAGTGCAGAAAGCAGGAATAACTCCCTGCAAGTCACCCCCTAAGCCAGGGGCCGGGGCTTGGGGGAGAAATCCCAGCCTCAAGTACTGGCCCAGGGATTTTGTGAGGGGGCGGAAAACACCGGGGTGACAGAAATGAGAACGATGGCCCAGCTGCACTGCAGGTCTTGGGTTGCTCAGGCAGGGAGGAGCTGGCCTCATGACCACTGTGTGCCAGCAGGCTCAGGTGGGTGACTCCGTGGCTCCGCAGGTGCACCGAGGCGGGGGGAGAGGCCCCGTGGGGCCCCGGCCCTGTGAGGCACCAGGGGGCCCAGCCCCGTGGGGCCTGGTGGCCATGGCGGTTGCGTGGGAAGGCGGGATGGCGTGGCCTCCCCCCCCCCGAGCGGCAGGAAAAGCTCAGCCAGAGCTGAGGAAAAACTTTAAATGGGCCATAGCCTGAAGATGTTATACTCTCCCTGGCTGACAGCCTCGGTCTGGAGACCGGCCAGGGAGGATGAGAATGGGGCCCTTGGGGTCTGAAGATATTAACAATATAAATAACTCCGACCGCAGCGCCCCCTTCCACTCCCCTCGGCACATTCCACGGAGGAGCCGGCAGCACCCTTCCTCTCCTGCTGCCTCCTGAGGTAAATCAGATGCACCGCGTCTGCTTCATATTACTAAAAGAGGGAAACAACAACAACAAAAAAAACCCCAATGTAAACACTTGTACAGTTGCTGAGGAAACTGGATATAACCAGGTTATTCAAAGGGAAAAAATTAAGCCATCCATATATGTCAAGTTTGCCTTCACATCTGTTAATTGTAAGGGGATGATTGTGGAAAAAAAGAGAAGTCATGGTTTAGGGCCTGGTTCAGCAAAGCCTGTAAATGTGTACTTCACAAAACCAGGCTTAAATCTATCTCTTTTCAATGAAGCCCTCACACATGCTGGTGCTCATGGAAATAAAACATGTTTTTCAGGGCTGTGCTGCGGGAGGAGAGCCAGCCTCCATGGTGGGGCTGGAGCTCGACAGTCTGTGTCCTGTGAAGCTGTGAGGGTATGCCAGTCCGCCCTTAGCCAAGAAATTATCGTTGTAGTGGTCAGTATTGAGTTGCTATTATTCTGTCAGCATTATACAGTAAGAAGACATGAGCACTGTTTTAAAAACTTTAAAGTACAGAAAATGTCACTGTTGTTGCTACTATTACGTTATGATTGTATTGTTTTATTATTATGTTACTACATTGCTCTTATATCATCCACAACATCATGCTTCTGAGTTCAGAACAGTCATTTTAACATCAAATAGTTAGTCTTTTACCTCAGAAAATCTTTAGTTTAGCATGCACACAGGTTTAAACTTAAAATAAAGACAACTCTTGTTCGGCTCTGGTTGCTCAAGTGAATGCAAGTTGGTGGTGTATTTTATAGAGCCATGATCCACTTCTTACTGAAATGTTGGTTTCAGTATGAAAATTAAAAAATCAAAATCATTAGCTCAAACTGCTATGTTCCAGTTTCTTGGTTGTTGACTTTAAAATATCATCTCATAAGTAACACAGTGTTGTCATTGCCCATTGTTTTATTATGAGCTTTAAAATATTCAGTAGGGTTGGGGGGGGTGGTTGGGGGGGGGGGAGGGTTTAACACACTATCACCTGAATCTGTCATATATTAAAATTTTGGCTTAATTTGTGTAAGGTGATTTTCAGTACCTGAGATCTGGAAACATCAGGTCTGCTGGTAAAATCTTTTCTTAATTCTGTCAGTTAAAAAGAATCCAATGCTTCCTATATTTACAAATAAATAAATAAGTAAATCAGCCAATCCCCATGATTTTCTGGAACCTGGCTTAATTTTTACTATTTGCAATTGTCAATACTGAAAGTAACTAGAGCAGAGGATGAAAGCATGTTCTGTGCCTGCTCAAATAAACTCTCAAGATACTTAGGTTTTCTAAGTGGTCTTTTAATTTTAGACAGTAAGTTATTTTTATGTAAAGATTACTTTTATTGAACTTGCTTTGGGGTTTGAAAATTTTTTGTAAAATTTTTTGTAGGGTTTGAAAAGTTTTTTTGTAAACTTTCTTTGTCAGTAGGATAAGAATTAAAAGGTAAATAAATGAATACTCAACTGGAAAACTTTGCACGCTTTCTGTGAAACAGAACAAAAAGATTTAAATTACAGACTATAAAAAGTAGTCTTTAATATTTTATTGAACTGTTAAAGTTCAAATTTTAAGATACAATGCCATTATCAAATTATGACACAATCCTCCTTTCTAACATCTTTAAGTGTACATATTTTATAAGTAGTTTACATACATATACAGCGTTTGGAAGCAGTTGGACAAAATGCATTAATTTCATCTTTCATGAGCTTTTGTACATCTTGTTTTGCAGAGTACTTAGGGAGCATGAGTATTTTCAAAGATATCTGTGACATCTGTTCTTAATATTCTAACATCTTTCTTCCATGTATGTTTGATAGACAACATACTCTTGGCAGTCTTTGTTATTAGAATTGCCAAAATGTTGATATTAATTTGAGTGCCTTAGTTTTCAATGAGTGCAAGCCAGAATGAGCCTTTTCAGAGACTCATCTTTGGAACCAAGTTATTTCTAGAAAGCCAAAAGTTTCAACATTCTTTGTAGGTAATCAGAAGTAGATTTATAATAGAATAAGGAAATTATTTCTGTTCAGGAACAGTTGTTCAAATATATCTGCTCCCTCATCTTTATTTCTAATCTGTGTATTTTTAGATATAACACCGTGTTAGAACTCCATCCAAGTACCAGGCTGTGTGATTTTGCTTCGCTAGATACTTGACCCTCCTAAATGCCCATTTAAAGTGCATTGATGTAAGTGTATAAATGGCGTTTCACTAAGAGATTTTCTGAGACTTAGATGTTACAGTGTTGAGCACTGTGCTGTGCAGTTTTTAGAAGTCTGAGCACAGAGTGAAAGGCACAGCTGTGAGTTAAGTGCCAGGGCTTCTTACACAACAGATGAGAAGCTGCCTCTGAAAGACCCATGCAAAGTCCAGATCACACCAGAAATCAAAAAGAGAGCCAGTAAGGAAGTACCTCCAGGTACGCTGGATTTGCAGTCTGACAGGCAAGAGAAAAAGTTCCTAGGTATTTCTTTTCAGAAGTTAGGTGACTGTCATTTCTCTGAAATCACTCCATCCAATGATTAGGTGACTGTAAAATTCAGCTGGAATTAAATCCCTTTATTGCAGAGAGCTTGTTCCCTTCAAGTCTATTTCTTTTATGTCTCTGAAGAATTCATTAGCCACAGGCCTGCAAACTATTCTGTACTGGTGTAAGCTTATCTTCTCTGGGGAAGCTGTTATGCAGTTTAGCAAGCCTCAGGGAGAGGGAGAACATGGCCTGGGTTTCTAACCTCTCTGACACATGGAAGGGAAAGATTAGGTTCCAGTCACTCTTCAAAGGATTATTGTGGTGGACAAGTTGTATAACCCACCTTTTCCTACTCCAGAAAGAAAGATGAGGCTGCAACTACTTTTTCTGAGGAGGCCAGTGTGACCAATGAGAATGTATACTGGATGAGATACAAGTGATGACTGCATGAATCCTGATGGACCCCAGTGTGAGAAGTAAGTGCTGAGTTGTACAGCCCTCCCAAGACTGTGGCATGTCAGAATGTATATAGAAGCCAAACTTTAGGTAACAAGAAAACTTCAAGGTGATAACTGGAGTATAGATGGAAATGAGGTACCTTCAGTAAGAGAACAATTGGGAGAGGGTTTTCAACGCTGCACTGCAGTTTTTAATCTATGTGTGATACTCAAAGCATAACTTAAGTGGGAGCTGAGTGTTTATCACCAGCTTTATCCGTTGGACCTACTCATGTAAAAAAGCTGGGGTTTAGCCCTGTGTGACCACAAATGACTGCTGGGGATATTTTATACATCAGATACATGAGCCAAAGATCTCATCTTATGTTTATATCCATTTCAGAATCTGCAGAAACAAATGTGAAAAGCCCTTTCAGACACTGAAATCCTGTCCCTGTCAAGGTAAGAGGGGCATTTCATAACAACTTCATCACAGATCAAATCTCGTAATACGATATTTAATTTTGACTTTGGATGTTTCTCTTATTACAAAAAGAAAATTAATTAAGCTGCTTTATTGATAGTGTTGCCCTATGTTACAAATATTTATTGGCCAAATTAGTTTTTATTTATAATCCTGTAAATTCAGTGTAACTTCAGCAATGAGAAATTCACCCAGAAGTGGAGAAACATAAATCAACTCACAATCATTATCACCCTGATTAATTCCAACTCTATTAGAATTTTATATGTTGTTTCTATTCCTCCCTCCCTCCTGTATCCCCCCCAAATTAGTTTTGCTATTACCCAAACTGAGTTACACGGATCTGTTAACTTTGTAGAATGAAATCCCTAGACATGAGATCTGTAGTAATGGTTATTGTTCTGTGGCTGTAAGGATGGCTATGGATTCTGCTCTGTTCAGCATGGGGAAAGAATATGCTTTATAATGCATGAGATACCAGCAAAAATTTTTCTTGAATTGCCTGAATAGTTTAACTGCCATATGTCATCGTGACAACAGACACACAGATCAGAAAGTATCTCTGAATTGTTATTTTGAGTACCGTTCTGTTAGTGATGATACTTTTATTCCTGCCATAGTTTAGCTAAATTATCCACTTCCTATAGGAAAAAAATGATACATAAATTTTCAATATCACTTACGCAGCATGGTTTGCTTAATCTAGTATTTTGTACTATGTGGATTTTGGCTTCAGCTGCCATAATTTGAGGGCTTTATGTGCAGTCAGTATGAACTAGGTGTGCATCCTGATATACCTGATGCTGTATGTCAATCCGGGCATTCAGACTTTTATAACTGTAAGGACAAGTCTGCAGCATTTATATAAGGGATACTGCCTCATGAATGTCCCTTGTATTTCCTCTTAAACGTTTCCTGTAACGTCTCTGTTGACTCACTGACCTTAGATGAAGCAAGTGAATACTGATACAAGGTAAGTAATAAATAAATATGCAAACATGCATAAAATGCTCTGAAAACTAAAATGGCAAACAATAACACCCAAGTCTCCCCTCATCCCATTGCCAAGATGTGCAATTTCGCGTTCCCTCAGTAGATGTCAGCAAAACTACAAACGTGACCAGTTTACCGCTTAGAGAGTGCTGTTTACGATTTTAGTGAGTTTTCCAATTTCAGTTTTGCAAAGGAATAGCCCATCTAAACCGGTGGAATCTATTGCCCTCTGAAACAGGATTAGAGACTGCTATTCAGCATCTTAGAATAATATTGTATTCTCAGTAATGCAGGTCAGACAGGACTTGAGTACAAGGGGCTTATTGCTACATTTTTAGAATTTTCTGAACATTTACCTCACATTTGCCCTCCAGGCATACGTGAAGTAATATAAGATGTCTAATATTTTGCTTCTTTCTGTGAAGTAAATCAAAACCGTGGGAATGTTTTCATATAATTTGATTTACTCCTGTCTCCTACAATACATCTCCTACTCTGTTCAATTAACTCTCTGCCTGCTACAAGAAAGGGGCACAATCATGTTCTGACAGAAAGCAATGGCAAGTGTTCTGCTGGCTCTGCTGGGAGTTGTCAGCCCCAGAGGAGTTCACAACCACAGAGGAAGGATGTGGAAGGAAGTTTCTTACTAGAATTTTGTGTGTGTGTGTATGGCAGGGAGAAAAAGGGTGGTTTGTTTCTGTGTGTAAGAAGCATTCATTTTGCTGCATATTACAAAATAAACAGAAATATTTCAAAAACATCATGTACATGAAATGGGGACCAGAGAATAAACATTCCAGTGTTTATTTGGTTAGAAATGAAGACTTTCCATTATCTTCTGATTCTCACAGGAGGGTCTTTTCCTTCATCTGATCTCCAGCAGGAATCTTCAATTTTTTGTGATATATTGGGTACTTGTGAAGTGTGGCAGATTTGCACTTTTGGAAGTTAAGATCATACCCTCAGAAACAGGATCAGCCCAGAAAGCTGCAGTGAGCATCTCTCCACATGCCTGTCACCATTTCATTGGTGAGAGCACCAAAATGAGCAGCACTAAGAATTAGAGGCCAGTTCAGCCACAGGCAGGGTTGGGGACATTTTGTGCGGTATTTGCTTGTCTGTAGGGAAATGGGCTGTGACCATTTTATCTTGGCTACAGAGTGTGCCTACACATGCTGTAGCCAGCTAGAGCTGGCCAGCTCCAGAGCCAAATTCCTCTAGCCAGAGATGCAGCGACAAAAATAAAAATAAAAATAAAAAAAATTGGAGGGGAATCAGGTGGAGTAATTTTAACTTCTACCTAAGGGAGATAGAGAGCTGTGCTCCACAACCTGTGTTAGCTTATTGACAACAACACTGAGCAAGTACCACGCTGCTGGCAACGTTGTACTTTGTTTTCTATGCCCTCCTGGGAACATTTTCATTTCCTGTGTCACAAGCAACATTTACAATGTCTTGCCTTCAACCCATAGGTTGTGAGCCACCATGTCATACTATTCCTTTTACGTTTTTGTTCCCCAAATTCTCTGTCCCTTTTGGTGTCCTCTCCTTCAGTGTCCTCTCCTGTCTCACTATCCTCTGTTCCTATGCTTATCAAGTGGTCTTTGATCCTTTTCTGCTTGTCAGTTGACACATTCTATATCAGTCCTTTTCTCAGCTGCACTTTTCTCATAACTCCGCAGGGGTGGGCTGGGAGATGCTCTCTGGCAGGCAAGCACTGCTAAAGGAATAATTACCCATTCTAGGGATGGGTCCAAAACACAGGGCAGCCAGCAGAGTTTGGACCCCCCACATGGGCCCATTGATGTCTGGGTCTCAGCCTGGGTAGATGAAGCAGACGAGGAGAAGCAGTTTGCCAAACTGAGCATGGAGTATGTGGCTCCAGGGTGATGAGGCAGCAGCAACGCAGAGCAAATTTTACTTAGAGGCATCTGTTAGCAGCCACTTGGGAGTTAACCAAATGACCCCAGTGTAATCCTGTTCTGCTGCCTCCATTTTTCTGGGCTCCTTTCTTACTTGATAGCCAGCATGAGGAAGCTGGTGGCTTTGGCTTTCTTTCTGACTCCTTCTTTGGCTCTCCTTGCTGAATGGATCTGTTTCTGCCTCTGTCATTCAGCTGTTGACCAAGTCTGTTTCTTAGGTTTTGGCTTGCTCTGCAAGGTGTGAAGTAGGGAACGCCAAATCTGCTGACTCTAGATTTGGAGGGCAGTCTTTGCCCCTTCGCCTCAGACTGAAACTGTAAGGAAATGGAAGGATCATATCTAGTGTATGCCTGAACGTGTTGGGAAAAATGTCCTTGACGTTTCTAGGATTATGTGTATTGCTAATAATGTTCTGAATTTACATCTGAGCGTATTGGAAGGTCATGAACTAAACACACGTCTCTGTGAAGTTAGGCAAGAGTTGCCTCTATATTACTGGAGTTGAAATCAAGGTGCAAAAATAATATGAGTTAGCCCAGAGTTAACAAGAAGACTCAAGCAATTCGGCAACAGAGTGACAGAAAATCTCCCCATCTTCAGGGTTGTGCATAATGACGGAGCCAGAAGTACTAAAAAAGCATAGTGCCGAATGCTGTGTTAGGTTTCATTGTCTTCATGTAGGTCTCCTAGGAAGCTTCTGAAAGCTGAACTTTTGCAATGTGATTGGGCATACAGCTATACTGCTGGTTAATTTAGGATGGTAAGTAGTTGGTCCTTATGTCACAGTAAGAGTGAAAATTGAATGTCCTCAACTTCATACACACTACAGTATGAAAGAAGAGATGTCTGAGTTAGTTTAACTTGGTGCTTGTGACAACTTTTTCAACTCGTGATTACTGCACCGGGGAATTGGTTTGGTTGAAAAGGGAGGTGGTGGCAGGTCTGAGTTTTCCTTTAAATATGACTTCACCGGAAGAGCTGGCATAAGTTTTTATTAATATTAACAATATTGAACATAACATCAAAGCAAAGTTTAACTATTATGCAGTTGCATAGCTAAATATGAAAAATAAGACCATGAGTCTTTCTGCATGTGCACTATTTCCTGACACTGATTTTCAGGCCTTATGTACATCAACAATAATGGACCAATCCAGCCAAAATTTGCTTCCACAGCTGCTGGCTTTAGGAAGTTCCCTGGGCCTCCTGTGTTCTGCAGCTGTGGAGGCTATTCCCTGCTCTGAATGAAAGAATCTCCCCTCTCCTGTGACTGCAAATGCTGAATGAGACATCCTGTAACACCCTGTTTAGAGGGGCAGAGCTGACAGCTGAAGGCCATCCTTGGCATTTTAGTCTTTGTAGATAATGACAGATGGTGCATAACCATGAGCAAGGAACTCCTTAGGTCCTAAAATAGGAGAAGAGATTTATGGGGAATTATTATAAAAGTTCCTTGCCCAAAGGTCTTGGTGCTGGTTCTGCTCCAGAGAGAGTAAGGAGGAGCAATATTAAGCAGAGGTTTAAAGAAAAAATAATCTGGCATATTAGAGTATTGCGACATCTTAAGCGAGTGCAGAGAGCACATTTCTCCACATACACCAAGAGTAAGCCCAGGAGAACTGCTGCATGAAATGTTTCTTACAGAACCACACAAAACTTGCCTACTTTCAAGTTTTGCTCTGCGTTTAGGTATAAAACTGTCTGTTGTAAGTTTCACTTAAATTCCTGAATTTGCACCTTTCAAATGACTTGAAGCCCATTTACGGTTTTGCAAATGAAACCTGATGGTTTCAAGTGAGTTTCAATTTGAGCTTTTAACATTCTTGTTCAAACCTGAAACTCAAAGTGAAATTCAGGGGGTGCAAAAACACGTATATGGAAAAATTAAAGGAAAAATTCACAAGAACCTGTGCAAACCAAACTTGCAAAATTTCCTACAGCTCAGGCCCTATCTGTTTATGCAGATTATCTTAGTCTCCTCTTCTTTGCCATGTGGCTGTGGGGGCTAGGGGCCCTGATAGGGGCCTGATAGGGTAGCTGTCAGGAGCAGTACTGCCAATGGACTGTGTTGTCTTTCCATGATCAACCACTGTCCTTATGGGGACAGCAATTCATCCAAATCTAAATTTGTCTTCAGATTTCATACATGCATCAGGAAGGCAAGAACAGTTTAAGCTCTGTTGATAATGTGTAATTGAAGCTGAAGAAACAAGGTTTGAAGCTTATCTGGAGCAGGGAAAAGTTTTAGTAACTGAGCTGCAACAAATAGGTAATTACAAAAAGAACTAGGTGGTGGGGGTGGGAAACCAGATGAATTATGAGGTTTTATCTGATTTCCATCCCTGCAGCACTTTTGGTTGGAAAACAGAAACTAAGTGTGCCTCATTATTGCATGAAATAAATAAAACAAAACCAGAATGCTGTGGTGGCTTCTTGATCTGTAAAGCATGCAAAGCTAAAACCACCACATGCAAAAACGATCACAAGAAGAGTGAGTGCAAGCTGAAGGGTTGGTGATACTCGCTCTTTGCAATGCACACAGCTCACAGTTCTCAGCACAGCTGACCTCTTGGGAACTGATAGGAAGTCCTGGCTCTGCTTGAGTCAATGGGAATTTTGCTGTGGACTTCAGGGAAGCTGGAACTTCACAGCATAACCCATGTTGTGCAATATATTGTTCCTGGCTCTTAAAACCTTGCAAAATCTCATAGGTGGGCAAATATGCATTTGTAGTGCTCTGGGTCTTCTGTTTAGCAAGAATGGGAAATTAAAGGCAACCCATTTTCACTACAGCTAGCTAGGCTCCTGGTAGTGACATACTGTCTTACCCATGAAAATTAAATACATAAATGTAGAACTAACATGACTAAGTGGTCTCATGTTGCTCATTCTGCTTGTTTGTATGTGCTGTCCCCTCCCTTTGTGCTGTCCTCTTAAACTGCTTCAGCGCACACAGGCTTTGGCAATACTTAGAGGAAGGGGTTCTGGTCGTGTTTGGTCTTTAGGCACTAAGGTACACATCCTCACTCCCATTCATGTTGTGGGCCTCAAGTAGTAGTTGTGGTAGTTAATATTCAGACCTGTTACTAAGGTAAAGTACTTTCTGTTAAGTAAACTGGCACCTCTGATTGTAACATTAGCAACAGAGAAATGCCATGTTCAGCAAGTGATTAGAGATTAATTTTTGGTCCTTGTTCTTGGATATCCTTAGAGATGTGCCATATCCCTAAGGAAGATATAAGAATGTTTTTGTCTTAAGAATATCTTTTTGTCAGCTTTGAATGTGGAGTCCTATAAGGCTGCCCATATCATTACAAAAGTGTTTGTCCTGTTCACTCCATTTGTTGAGTTCTTCCTGCTAAGTCAGCCAAAACTTTATTTTCATTGTATGTGAAAGATCTGACTGGTTTCAGTAGTTTATGTTTGGGGGCAGGGCAAATTCAATTCATTGACCACTCAAAAGCTGTGCATTCGTAACTGAAATGGCTGGGGTTCCTTGTGTCTCCTTCTGTTGTCTCTTATCTCTGCAAGGCTTAGGGACAAGGACGAGATTTAGAGTCCCTTGGAGAACTTAAAAATGGAAAAGCTACATACTGTATCTTTTTCATTTAAGTAAGCCTACCTCAATAAATGTACAGATGAAATGGCAAAAAGCTGGCAATAAAACGGTGTGAAGACTGAGGTATGTATTTCTTGTGTAGCACGTTGCTAGGGGTCCCAAAGCAGGTCCCTATATCCTTTTATACTCCAAAGCTGTAGATGAGTGGGAACTTAGGACTGAAATAGCACCATTAGTAGCTTCCAGTAATGTGTTCCTGTGGAGGGAAAGGCATTGCTAAGGAAACAACAACACTTATTTTAATGAGAGTTTGAAAATCACTTCAGCAAATCACAGTATTCATAAGGTGACATGCCAGGGTGAATTGACCTTATAAGGTCTCCTTCAGGAAATATCATGGTATTATTTCCCAATATTTTGAACCTGGCCTTTTACTATAGAAGCTCCAAAAAGTTTAATGTCTGTAGAGGAAGCAGCTGGGATCTCAGAGGTAGAGACAGCTTGCTACACCAGTCAATAGATATCCAAATTAAGATGCCACATCAAGAACTTTTCCTTTCAGGAAAGACAAAACAAAATAAAATAAATTGTGATGTTTATTTCTGTGGTGGCTCATCTGGAGAAACCCTCTAATGGTTGTATTGTGCTCATAAGTATGACACAAAATCAGCAGGGTGTAGCTAGTGGTGTAGGATTTGGAACATTAATTTACGGCAGAAAAAAAAGCAGGAAGAGAACTGATTGCCAAGGGTGTGTGAGAATCAGTTGGGGTAGGATTTGCTTTGTCAGTGTTGTAACCAGCCTGTGAGTGCTCCTTCTGAAGTCTGCAAATTGCGCACATAATATAGCTGCCCACACACTACGTGTTTAATGACAGCTGTGGTTGGTGTTTTTTGGGGTTTTTTGTTTGTTTTTTTTTTTTTTTTTTAAGTATAGATGAATAAGGGAAATTATATTTAAGCTTGTTTAAGTTGGGCATGTGACACACCAAAAAAATTGCCAGCTTATTTTCCTAGCCTTGCTTTCTCCAAGAGCCCAAATAGCTTCAGTTGTCTCAGAAATCCACAGTGATTACAATGTATTTATTTATTATTATCTATGCAGACACAAAATGACCTCAGCAAAGAAGAAGCCAAAACAATTCCTTGATTTTGGGAGAAAAATTATTCAGCCCCCATCTCTCTTCCACCCACAGCCTCCTTCTGGGGGCTGTGACTTTGTCTTATGCTTCAGCAGGAAACATATTTTTGGCTGAGTTTGAACTCTCTAGAGTGCATTGGATCTTACAGGTATACTGTCAAATGCAGTTTGTATTGGACGGGAGGTGCTTCACTTGAGTACATCAAAGTGCTAAGGTTTCCTGTAAAATTGATCTTCATGGTTTTCCATACATGACTAGTTATTTATGTTTTGTTATTACACAATTTCAAATAAAGTAAAAGTTAAAGGGAAGAAACGCTTTCTGTGCTCTGTAAGAGGGATGTGGGACCAAGTTCACTTCAGCAGAGAGCTGAGTAAATTGTTGAGAAGCATGATAAAATAAGATTGTACAGTCTTCTGGAATTTTGTGTGGGTCAATGAATACAGTAGGGAAGTATGTTCCATTAATTTCTAAGGGATATTTCCTATGTATTGATGAAGAGGCCTGAGTTCTGTTCAACACCATGGATGATATAACTGGAGATCATTAAATGAATTAGCTGTGTTAGCTGTTCCACCCAGTCACGTTTTACAGTGAAAATCATGGCGTCAGACCAGATATTCATTTAATGAAATACCAGCAGTGGCCTTTTCTTATAGGCCAGGTATAGACCCTCTAAACTTTTGGAAACTGGCAGCTTAAGAATATCTTGTGCTGGGTTATTGTGTTTAATAGACATGGGTATATTTATCTTTCATGAACTGATCAAATCCCTTTCATAAAGCATTCTTACTTTTGACTTTCACATATCCTATGGCAACAAATTCTTTTGTTTGTTTTACATCATTTTACATGGTAGTCCTACTTTATTTTTTTATTGTGGAAAAATAATGACTAGTCATTCTCTGTTGAACCATATTTCCTTCAAGTTATCTCTTTTCAACTAAAGTGTTATTTTATTTTGTTTCCCATTGTGTAGAAGCTTTTTCATATCTGTCGTCTCTTTCTAGTAAAGATCTCAGCCAAACAAATGATCTAGAATTAGAAAGTATTGAACAATCTCTATGTCATACACTCTGTCCTCCAATCCATTGGTAGAAAAGCAATGAGAAAGAGAATTTATATTAAAATATTCTTCAAGAGTAGATACAGTTCAGGATCTGAATCTGTGTGCCACTCCATACTCCTTCCTGTAGTGGATATAATGTGCTTTCAAGGCTTGAGAGCAAGTGTTAAAGACAAAATATAATTAAAGATGGAGATTTAAAAAAAAAAAAAGTGAGATATGCTTGCCAAAGTTAGATCATAGCCCATTAAACAGGTATTTAAAACAACAGCTTGTCTAGAAAAACTACATCTGTTCTAGATATTTTGCAGCAAAACATTTGCTAGAGAGCAAGAGGGGACTCCTAGTGTTAGACTGTAGGATGCAAGGATTTGTACAGGCACTGTGGGTAAGGAACTGCTTGAAGGAGAGAGGAGAGTGGGTTCTGTTGAAAGGGGAAGTACTGGGTAGGAAGGAAGGTTACAAATGAAGTTCCTTGGTGATCAGTCAGGGGACTGGATATGTTTTATACTTTTATTAATGACTTTGGCATAACAAGACATAGAATATTGAGGAAATTTGATGATGATGATATACATTTGGGACCCATTGCTAATGCAGAAAGGGCAAGAATATCTTACAGGAAGAAATGGATGTCCTCTAGGTTTGGAGTAATAGGAACAGGCTGAAAGTAATGGAATGAAGTGCCAGGTCATGCACTTTGGGATCACTGACAATTTCTGATATAAATTGGAAGCTCATTATATGGAAATAACGGAGGAAATGACAGACCTGGGTATATTAGGTGATCACAGGATAGGTAGTAGCCAGCAATATGTTCCAGGTACAAAAGGGCAAACGGAACTTGAGATTGACCAAGTCTTCCCAGTTGAAATAAGGAAGTATTTGTGTCTGACAAGGCATGATAAAGCTGTATCTGAATACCATGTACAACTCCAATTTTCCTTGTTGCAAAAAGGGAACTCAAGTCACAACAAATCCACAGAAGAGTTACCAGGATCATGGGAATGATAAGCTTATCTGCAAGAAGAAACAAAATTGGCAATCATTTATTTAGCCTAGCAAAATGAAATCTGAGATATGACTTATAAAATATCCATGGGAGAAAATGCCAGAAAAGCAGTGCTATTTAAAAGAAAACAATTAAACACAAACAAATCAATATAAACTGGCCTTGAGGAAATTTGAGCTGCAGTTTAGATTTCTAACTAACAGAAGAGCCAGGTTCTGGAACAAGCATAGTGGGACCTAATGAGAAGAACTAACTAGTTTTATTACGGAGCTGTATCAGTTTATCAGAGGAATAGTACAGTATGCTTTTCTGTGGATGAAGCTAATGGCATGACCCAAAAGTCTTATGGAGGAGCTTTATAATTTCTTGCTTAATCATAAGTTACTCCCTTTTGGTTAGCACTTGGATGGCAACATTTTAAGGAGTGTGTAGAAATTACGTGACATTTTATTTTAGATTCAGTGGTTAAACTTGAGAATCAGTAATGCCTTAAGGTATTTTCACTGTAGTAGATCAAACCTTGGTGCTGTAGAGAAAAATACCCTTTCTAGGAGGCCACAAAATGTAACAAATCCTTATAGTTTTGGAAGTGAAGGCATTAAAGCTGCACTAAAGGTCATCTGTCATTACCCCTTGTGAAAGACTAGCAAATCAGTGTGCAGAGCTAGAAGCTGCTCCACAGTGCCAATATTTATTCCACATTTCATGGATTTCCAGATTTTCATATGCTTTGTTATAATTTATTTTTTATAACATTCATTTTTCACCAATTAATAGTACAAATGGCTTACTTATTCCACTTAATGTATTTAGATGGACCAGGCCTTTTTACTTCCCAATAAAGAAAATATTTGACATTCCCAGTTTAACTTGTGTTTATAACTTGCTCAAAAATACATTTGCTAAAGTCCCTTCTTATCTGTTTCCTTCTCAGAGCACCCAAGGAAGGAAGGTGTCATGAAACCAGAATAATTTTCTTCTTATTAAAAGGACTCTCTTAATTTATACACAGCCAAAATCTTGTTGATAAAATTGTCAACATATTCGTGGTCTAATCAGAATGACATGGTATTCAAAGAGGAATATTTCATAAGTATTTCCCATTCATAACAATAGAATGCAGCAGTGTATGAAAATAAATATGCTGTGTGGAAATTTATATAGACGTCAATCAGTATTTTATGTTCTCTGGTCAAGATAAGTTGTACTTTTGAAATCCTCTAAAAGCTGCTGTAATACTTCTGTTTCAGAAGAAAAACAATTGTCCTTCTGGCAGGATTAAGTCCATGACAGCTTTTCTCCTTTTTTTCTCTTTTTTTCCTTTTGATGTGCATGTCACCATAGGTTCATATATGTAAGATTTTTAAAGCCCAGCAATGCCAAAACTCCTCCTCTTCTTTTAGCCAGATGTTTCATTTTAGAAACATCTTTTTCAATGAAAGTAAAGTAGATTCAAACTTTTGAAAAGTGGATTAACATAAAATAAATATCCCAGAATATTTGCAAATGAAAGTTAAGTTCTTCTGACTGAAACAAAAAATGACACCGAAGGGGGTTTTAAATGATGATTCACGTGCTAATTAGCTAAAATTCTTTTTTTCGTATGCTAACGTTTGTGCAGCTGTGTTTGTAATATATCCTGAAAAATTTAAGATGCATTACTTAAGATATGTTTCTATGCTCCTTGTGGTTTTAGGAGAACTTCTCTTGAAAGAAGGGGTTTTGTTCAGGGAACTTGCTATGCTCATTACTCACAGGAAGGATGGTGATGTTTTTCTCAATGTTATGTCTCAAAAGAAAAAATTGTAGAACCCACAATCTCAAAGTTTGCATACTGGTTTGACACAATAATGGTTTTCCATGTGAAGTTTTTATTTTGTATGACTTCTGTGGTTGGGACAATTACTGAACTGTGAAAAACTCTTCATATATATACCAGTG
The DNA here is from genome assembly GCF_929443795.1 of Astur gentilis. NCBI lineage: Eukaryota > Metazoa > Chordata > Aves > Accipitriformes > Accipitridae > Astur > Astur gentilis. Next base: position 9,991,211 of record NC_064889.1, on the reverse strand, counting down.
CACTGTACTCCAGATAAACATGAGTAACACTGTTGATCAGATCGTCCACATTAAATACAGAAATACCATTCTTTTATGTATGCATTCCTCATCCATATACAATGCAGGTTAACGCATTCTGACATTTCCACACAGCTCTCCTTTAGCGTCCTAATCTGGCTGCATGTTTCACAAATAATCTGGTGTGTGCAGCTATCTTGAAGTTTTTAGTACATAGGTCAGGTAACATTTCCTTGCTGAATGGTTAAATAAAGTGACTGTTTTCTTAAGGTCATCTAAATAAGAAAAGACTTACTGGATCAGAGGAGCTCTGTGGCTCTCACCATTGCAACAGGAGACACTATAGGGAGTGCACATGAGCCTTACCGCTTGCTGTGGTCTATTCTCCTTAGACTCCCCAGCATCTGCAGTTGTTATATAGGGATATCAGTGTGTACAGCCCACCAATAATCATTGTATATTATCCACTTATGGACCTATTGTCCGTGAATTTGTATAATCCCTTTCTGAACCTGCTGGTATACTCTGTCCTTGCCACCTCCTCTGGCAGCAAGGTCAGGAAGCGTACTGCCTGCTGTGTAAAGTACCTTATCTGTTTTGGTTTAGGTGTTAATTCAGTGCCTCCTAATAGCACCCAAATTGGAGGATTTTTGTAAATAAAATTTCTACATTCATTTTTCACATTTCCTTCATTGTTTTGGAAACTCCAATTGTATTCCCCTTTGATCTTCTCTCCAGATTGATAAATCCTAGACTTTTTTGCTCTTCCCTTGTAAGTCAACTGCTGCAAACCATTGATCACTTTAGCTGCTCTCTCTACATATTCTTTACTTCTACTATTTCTTTTCAAGATGCAAAGACCAGAACCCATGTAATTTCTGATGCTGAGTGAACATCTGACATTGCTGATTTCCCTAAGGCTATATTTCATCCTCTGTTGGCCTTAATAATGTCTTACCTTTGGTGCTTAAAGGTAATGGTAGTTTCACTGAATTTCAGTTCTCTAGAAAATGAACATTGCAGTAGAAGGATTAAAAGTAAGTAGCATAGCTGTTGACAAAATAAACCCAGAGAGCTAAATATGCAGTTGTTTAGGCTTCCCTGAAGGAATCAAGTTTGACTGGATATGGAACTAAACTATCTGAACCTGACAAAATAGGTGAATGGAATGTATACATGTGAAAATAGAATAAGAGTTTGATAAAGCTGGCTATATCTTTAAAACTTATTTTTAAATTAATGTAAGCTGATTGTATCTTAATGAGAAAGCTGTAGCCATCTGTATGAAACATGGAAATAACTAGATTATTTTGAATGGTTTGACAAAGCAGTTGCAGACTAGCTCATAAAAATCCTTTTCTAGTGCCATAGTCCTATGATGGGAAAAGGCCATAAAGAATTTAGCAGTTTTGAATGTGACCTCATCATTAACTGTGGCTTCTTTATTGATGGTTTAGAACAAAGCGTGGACGTAGTGCTGTTAGGGCTGATGCACCCCACAGCTTATAACTATGTGGAGCAATGAGCCCTTCCTTCTACTGACTTCACATGCAATTTAAAAAAAGTGAGAACAATCCCATCTTCTTCTCTTGATTGGTACTGAAGGCTGCGATTATGAACTTCCTGAATGGAAATTTCCTTCTGAGCTAAGAAGCTGACTCTGTTCTTAAGTCCAATAAAACTATTTTAATCCAAAAGCTCTAAATCTAAGCCATAGGGTTCTGGAAGAGTTATCTTACTAAGCTCAAAAGATATCTCCACTTAAGTCTTGAGTCTTTCCTTTTTTTTTTTTCCTATCTCATTTTTGGTCTTTTCAAATATTGTTGCTAAACTGCTCTCCCTTTCCTAAGCTTCAGCTTCTCTTTCTCTCCCACTCTCTCACTCCCTCTCTCATCAGACCCAAACTCCTGCTGTATGCAGATTATAACAGTTCATGTTTTTCCACTTTCCCTCATTTTCTCATGTTTACTTGCTTGCTTCTTTCCCCAGCTTTTTCTCCTGACACAGGTGGTGTTCTCTCTTCTTTTGGAATGGTCTTACAAAACAGTATAATACAGCTTTATCCTCAGTTTGGCAGCTGCTGTTGTACTTCACATGCTTAAAGACAAGTGGGTACAAAAATTAGTTACTGTGAGGTACAAATGAAAGGGAAACCACAGTTCACAAGGTATACTGTGTTAACTGCCTTTGTCAATGCTCTCGTTCTGCTGTAAGACGAACTTCATGGTGCAGTTACAGGTAGAGGAGAGAAGGTCAAGTTAACTCATACCTGTGACAGTTAGTGGTGTGTAAGAGCACACACAGAAGTTAGCATGGAATGACAGACATTTGAGGTATATACATCACTACAGATATAACTTAGCTTTCAGGTAACCTCCTCGTAGTCTGTGAGGAATGCAAATAACTTTCTGTTTGACTGACGTTATAATCCACCTCCGGTTGCCAAACTGATAGCAGCAATGTAGAGAGTGCCTCACTGGGTGAAGTGCTGAAGTATCTGCCCATGGCTAGCATGGGGTCATCATCCTAGAAGGAGCTTTGAGGCTAGAAGGAAGCAAAGCCACTGTGGCTGTGTAGCAGGCGCCATGGACAAAGCAAGCTTACTGGAAGGGAGAAAGAAACCTAGCTGTGATTTTTGGTTTTGCTTAAAAAAAGGAAAAAGTAGTCTTGGGCATACATAGGAAGTAGTAGAGACAGAATGGAAAAGGCTATCATAGTTTTGACTTGTTTCCTTTCATCATTTTAAAGACGGTGCAAAATTTGGTCTACAGCTGTGCCTTCCACTGATGAAGCCATGTGGGCAGCTTCACTGCCCTGTCTCCTTTAAGTTTCAGGTATCATCTCCTCTGCTGATGTATGCTTCATTGACTTGTTTGTCTTCTAAGCTTCATGTAAACTTACTGTATTTCTCTAACCAAGCCTGGAAAGCGGAAAAGAAATGAACATATTCTGCCTCTATAGAGAAAGAATGAAGGGAGATAAACAAGGAAAATAAATAACAAATCAGGAACAAATATGTAGTTACTTTTTTATCCCTATTTTCCTGTTCATTCCTTGGAGTGTAGGAATAACTCATTTCTCATTTCCAGCACTAATACATACTGCTAGCACTTTAAAGTCAAGACCACATATCCCATAGTTCCCCAAGGCATTTCCCAGGAGTACAAAGAAAGAGCTCAGAGTTTTTGAGAAGGGCATGTCTCTAGGGAAATGTTTAGCAGAGGTAGGACTGTTTTCAGTCTTGTGTCTTTGTTCTGCGATAAGTGTAAGATAATGCCCTTCACTGAAGTTGTTAAAATTGAGGTGAGCTGAGTTAATCCTTCAAAAATCTCTGCCATTTTCCATCTCTCTTGCTCCACAGCAATGTATGTATTTCACTCCAAGTTATTGTTAATCTTTACTGCACTCCTCTCTTACAACGTGAGGCTGCAGGGACAACTCCTCATAGCAAGAGACTAATTTCTGATTCTGTGTTCTAGGTAGTGAAATACAGGACTACTCATATATCTACTGGTTGAAAAACTTGATACTCTGATGGTAGGTGAGTGCATAAAAACACATTTCTGCAATGCTTTGTCTGGGGGTAAGAGAGTGCTGTACATCAGATGGAAGTAACTTCTGCCTGATTTATGTGTGGGCTGTGTGATGCGATACAGAGTTATAATCTGCATAAGTACATAGATTATTAATGGTTATATACTTAGCTAGTTCTGTTCTGTTACTGCCAAAATGTTATTTATTTCAGTAACTCTATGTGGCGATGGGTTTCACAGGTTGTATGAAGAAATGCTTCCTTTTCTTAGTTGTAAACTTAACTAAATGAAACTGGGGTCTAAATGAGTGTATATAACTTTTGACCTTGCATTTTGAGAAGTGGAGCAGGTCCTCTTTTTTCTTCAGAAGATCTTCACTGGATTAAAAAGTTTTCATTGCCTAAGTTTTGCTAGTCACATCACATATAGCAAAAATAAACACACCAGCTGATGAATGGAGGACAAGTTACAAGGCTAGAAGAGGGGGGGCTATCACTTATACTTGCACAGAAAAATTAAGATTTATTCTTTCTTTGTTTCTGTATGCAGTATGTTTCTTGCAGCCAAGCTGAACTTCTGCATTTAAACACATAAGTTGTGTATAAGCTTCATTTTAAATACAATGATAATCCCATCACTTACATTGAGTTCATTTGTAGAGACTTTGCTGAGTTGAAGTTTTAATTCCACACATTTTTTAAATCCTGCAACACTTAATACAATGATCCAGGTATAGGATCTTTGCATTGACCTCCTAAGGTAACAGGAGCAGTATTTGAAAATATAATTTTACTTAACAGATTTGAAAATTAATTAAATTATAAATAACTATGAAATGTTTTCATCGACAGATGTCTAAGGACATTTCAAATTAGGGTAAGCATCATTATTGTCCCTTTATACCTGAGGAAACTGAAACATGTAGAGGTTAAGTGCTTGCAGGAGTATTAGAACCAGGGAAACTTATGAAAGCCTTGTTAGTTCATCCGATGAATCCAGGCCAGAGCCTTAGCCATAGGCCCAGACTGCTTCAAAATTCTGGCTAAGTATACTTTCATATATTTTCATAATTCTCACTCCTCAATCAAATTAGATGTAAAAATTAGAGGCCCAGTCATATATGTCTTGAAGATTATGAAAGTCTTGTTCTCAAGTTCACTGGGAGTAAGAGTGAGCCTTCAATTCCCAGAAGTTACGTATCATTTATTGTTTTCCTTGTTTCAGGTGTGTTCTATTTCCTAAGCCTTTTTCTATGGACCTATAAAAGAGAAATGATTCTCTATTTAACAGTTTGATTAGAGAAAGGTTAACCTGGGGGGTGGGGTGGGGTTAATTTATTCAGTACTGCCTCTTTTTAGTCAAAGTTGTTGATTCTTTGTGTGATTATCTGGAAGCATCACTATTTCTTCATTTATGGCTAGTTTACATATTTGGGGGGGGGGGAACAGACTAGCACTGGAAAGAGAAATGTTGTTTTTTTAAGAACACAGCTAATTTAACAAAAACAGGCTATTAATGGAAACAAAAATATTCAAATGTTTGTTGGACCTACATGTATTTGAATCATTCAGTTGAAAGGATTTGAAGGCCAGGCTTGTATTCCACTTAAGACACAGTAGTGACAGAAAATGATTGCACTTCATTTAGGTATTTCTTCAAGTTACCTAAAGGCATAATATTTGCAACCCCTACTTAAATACCCAATGAAATTAATTTAATTGTAAGGAAGCTATTTGATATTGTTACGGCACTGTATGTCTTCACATTTGACAAGTACCAGCATTTAACCTTTTAATTGAAAATTACTTTGGGGATCCTGCCAGAAACTGCAAACTGAAAACACTAACCCCCATTATTGAGTCATGTAATACAATAGGTACAAAGTCAGATGTCCTTGACCGGCACACTCTGGGGCTGTGTGGGTGGGAAGTTCTGTGTCCTTCCAGAATTAACTTCCTTCTGCTACAAAGGCTGATTGTACAGTTCAAGGATCGTTTCATTATTTCTGTATACAGATACTTTTAAGAAGATAAATTGATTATTCCCCCTTACAAAAGTGCTTTTACTTGATATTGTTTAAGGCAGGAGCAGTGCTTCAAGGGGAAGAAAAGTTTTATTATTTTTTTAATGTCTGGATTTTTTGAATATGTGGATTTTTATATAGGGTGGGGGTGCGGAGGGAGGGAAGGGAGACAGGGAGAGGTATTCCCTTACATCTTCCAAAAGAATCGGAGTTGGAAGCTGCAATAAGGTATGGGATTAATGAACATCTCCAGTAGTAATGGCTTTGCACAGCTCAGGTTATGCAGCCACAGCACTTCCTAGGAGAGGATGAGTGCAGCTCCAGACCATGCCACAAGGACTGTGTAAGGGTTTCATTTAGCTCTGTGAAAAGAGTCTTAGTTAAAAGCTTCTCAGTGTTCCTATTTTGTCTGTAACTGTGTTTTCAGAAGTACTTTCTAAACTGGGACTTAAATTGATAACGATCCTTGACAGTTCCAATGTTGTTGTCTGGAGTTGAGTACCCAGAAATTGAGATAAACAAGATGTGTTTTCAGACCCTCAGAGTGTCTTGGCTGTTCTGAACACTGCAGCTGTAGGAAAGTGGAAGTTAAGAGTCCACAAAGCAGGAATTTTTACTCTGCTAATGTAATTCATGGAGAGGTACCAGGATTACTCGCTACCAGTTAAAGGCTTTTCAGCATTGCTGGCAAAACTAGATTTCACTGCCTTGAGGAGCAGGGGGACAGGACCTGGGCTGTATCTCAGCCGTGAGTGGGAAGTTAAAGTTGATCTGGGGAACAGAGACCTGATGAAACAGATTTGCTGTTCTCTGGTGCTTTGAAGATGGTGACTGCTGTTGCTCCTTTGAAGCTTCTTCCTGCCTTTGGTGGAAGTGAAAGGAGAAGGCACAAGGCTGGCTTTTTAAAGGTTTGCCATAACAAAACAGGTCTCGGAGTTATAGCTGTTTTGCCTTCATTGCATTTAGTTGAAATGAGTGAATGGGTTCTAAATTTAATGACAGATGGAAAGAAGGATAGAGCATGTGATTGTTTAAGCTTCCTCCCTCTAGGAGACCAGTCTGAACTGGAGGAAAGTTAGTTTTAACTCAGTGTATCTAAAATTTAGATTGTGCAGCTTAAAAACCTGTGTTATTGTGAGCTCTTTTGAATAGAGGTCAATTTTATGAGACAGTATGCATGAGTGGTGAAAAAGCTTTTGTGTAAAAACGTGAGCCATGATTTGGTAAAAGTAGAATGCATATAAACTGATCTCATGCAAATTCTCTTGAAAAAGCATGCAGTGGTATAAACCCTTTCCAGAAGGGAGGCTCAAGTCAAGTGAAGAAAATTGTAGCTACATTGTTCTGCAGCCTGGTAGGGGAGCACACTGCAGCTTTGAGTGACTTGCATTGGTAACTCCTCTTTCCATGGTTAAGTTTCATGGAGTCCCATAGCTGCTCAGTAGTTATCTATAAAGGTTGGAATTTTGGCTTCTAAATACATTCAAATCCAGTGTAGTATTTAACTGGAAATACAAAACATTAAAAAAAAAAAATAAATCTTGTCAAGTAAGGAAGAATTCAGTCTGTCAATAAATTGAACGTGCATAAATACCCAGTGAATGGGAAGTGATAGGGGATATTGCTTAAAAGTAGGGGTTAAGCTGTGATTATAGGAATAGGAAGGAATACACAAAACTTGGCTCTATGAGTGTGTGCTGCGGAAATACCTGTGCCAAACTAAAGGAACACAGAGTCCCTGGAATTAGATCTGGAAATAAGCTGTAGTTAGTTACTGTTACTTGCATAGGCCTGGTTTGTGCATGTCATATGCAGATAAATTTTGTGAAAGGATCTACTTATATAAACATTTTGTCATGCAAGTAACTTTCATTAATGCTGCGTTCTCAGTCAGATCACTCGTGAGGTAGCAGAATTAGGCCACAAGCTAGTGCCAGTCAGCTTCTCTTTTCAAATCTGGGTGTTTTAGTCTTGTGGCCAAAACGAAAATGCAGTGCTTCCCACCACCCTAGCTTTACTAACAATTTTGATTTTGTGAAAGGTCAGCACATGAATGTGTCTTGTAACATTACACATTGCCTTTACTCAAAAATTCACATGCACAAGGAAACTGACAAAACAGTTTATTTTGGAAAATTACTAAATCCAAATGATGGATACCATGTGTCAAAATAATCCTTGGTGCACGTGCTTGCATTTTCACACAGACGTTTTTGAAAATTATACTGTGGAAACTAAATAGAGATATCAGTTTGCCAGGGAGTAGGCTTAAGCCACTTTTCTGTACAGACTGCAAGATGTGGTCTCTTTTACTAAAAGTGGAAGCAAAAGCAGTTCCATCTTTACTTTAGCCCTTCACTTTTGTTCTCTAGAGGTGCCAGACAAGATCTAAAGGACCAATTAGTGGAGTTAGGCGGAGGAGGATTAAGGCTGAAATTTCAGAACTAAAGATGTAAGAATAGCTAAATGGTCTCATTTCACTGTAAAAACTTGGTGCTTAGTTGAAGCTGATTCAATTCTAGAGCCAGTGGAGAAGAGAGACAGGCATCTCCGGGAGGAGTTTATTTGATGTTCATCCTGTATATTCTAAAAGGGAAGAGGTAATGGAGGATGTTATAGTAAAGCTCTTAGCCTCTAAATGCTGACAAATATAGCACTGTTTAAACAAGTGAATAGTTTTTCTTTTACCTGCTTTCTTTAAAACCTTAGGTAAGTCTCATGTGAAACAGTTAACTTTCACCTTGGTCAAATGTGAATGGAGAATGATTTTGGGGATGTTGAGACTGTGCTGCCGTGTTTGATTACATTTCATTGATGCTTTAAGGACAGCCCTGCCTTTTTTTCTTCCCTTTTTTTTTTTTTCCCCAAGAGCCCAAATACAAATGTGCATGTAAGCTCTTTGCTGAACCTGTCCAGGGTGATACATAGCAAATCTTGAACTGGAAGAGTAATGCAGACTTCCTGCGTTCCAGGACATTGAACTAACCAACAAGGTCATTACCTGGGAATAGAAGGATATGGACTTGTTTTGGTTGCTTTCTTAGGTGTTTTGAACATAGTTAGTGGGACATGTCTGCACATACATTAAACAAGTATTTTGAAGTGGTAGCAGTCTGCTTCACCTGCACAATGTTCTGCATGTGGGAATGTAAAGGGAAGAGAAGTTGAGGTCTCTTTGGTAACAAGGCCCTAGCCTGCTTTTATTTTGATTCTGGTTAATGTTTGCTCAGTGAGCTGGAAATGGGAAATCCACCTTTGAAAGCGTCATATAAGTATCATGCTGACAACCAAAATCTCTTCTGTGGAGACTTAAATTTGCCCAAACATTTTAAAAGTTTGGTAGTGTTGGGTTTTCAGTCCTCTTCCTGAAGTAGAAAGAGGCTTACTACTGTCAGTCTACACTGTTGCCATGAGAACAGGGCATTGCCTGATTTTCCTTCCTATATATGCCTTAAAAAAGATGCTGGGACTGTAAAATAAATTACTGTTTTGTAATTTAGCTTTAAGCAAAAAGAATTTTTCAACAGTGACAGTTCTGGAAATGCTTTAACTTTTAAATGCTGACACCAAATAATAAGTAAAACCTTGTGATTAATGTTTCCAGAAGGGACTATTAACATTATCCTACATCTGTTCATGATATAATCTCCAAATGAAAAACACTCACTTAAAAAAAAAAAAGAAAAGAAAAAAAGGAAACCCTAAAGAAGTATATGTTTATGCAGCATTTCAGTGCAGACTCAACTCTAATGTGTGGACATCCTTAGTAAGACTTAACCAACTAATTTTTCAACTGATCATTATTTAGTCAAACCTCTATGGTACTCCTGAGGTTGCTTAAATTTCATTGACAACATGTCGTTTCATTTGCTGAAAAATGTGGTCATTTTAAATTACACTACATGAAAGAGCTTTTTATTACTTAGAGTAAAATTAGCCATCATATTTGATGAAAATACTTAATGGTAGATCAGGCATAAAGTTCTGTTAAACATCATTTCATAATTAGTTCTTGCTGATTTAAATATTTGAGATGGTATAGGAGGGTTGTTTTTTGTGACTAGGAGGAATTTGCAGGAGTCCCATCATCTTTTAGGAAATGTTTAGGAGTACCAAAGCAGAATTTGTAGAACGTATGGCAGCAACTCATTCAGAAAATAATTATTCTGAAAACAATTACCTGTATTGGTTGGAAATAATTTGCCCATGTAAGACAAAACCCTAAATTGATGCATGTCACCAAGATAGCTGTATTAATTCCAGTCTGTATGTCTTGATCTCAGATTTATTTTACTTAATGAATAAAAGCGTATGGAATTCATGTGCTCTATGAAAATGTATGCTGAAAAATCATCCTTTTTTATGCAAGGTGGTGTTTTTGTTAGTATTAAACTACAGTTTGTACCATGCCAAATACTTTCTAAAATGTATAAATTGGCATTTCTGGTAGCTTTTTTAGATTCCTGTTGAATAGTCATTTTGATCTCTGTTGAGTGCTATTTCCCATGAACAACCGATTCACAGTTTTCAAGTTTTCTTGCTTTAGCGGGCATAAGAAATCAGTGATAACCTAACAGTTACAGGCTGTATCACTTATAGGCCACCATGTGTGGTTTTTTTAACAAGGCATCTTTTAATTGATGCTGTTTCCTGCTAGCATACTTTAGTTTCAACAAACAACTCTGCTGTTGTGGTCTGGGTACAAAAGCGAGGTGCAAATTGTGAGGCATGGAACGCAGGGTGCATATTGCTAGGTGTCTTATGCAAATTTAACATCTGCATGTGGTAGAGCTAAAGTGCTGTCCCAGGGGGTGTTGAGTATCATCCATGAACAAAATGAATGTATCTTCAAAATGAATGATAGAACAGGAGCAACAGGCTGATTAGGAATCTCAAAAGCCCCATTCAAGTGTTTAAAGTTAAATTAATGCCTTTATGCTTTGCTTGTGGTGGCCATGCTTCAGGCTAATCTCTCTGTTTGCTAGAAACCAAGCAAGTCCCCTTTAAAGTAAGTGGAGTTGAAGGTTCCATAATTTACCTTGGAACACCATTGTGCTAGCCTCTATGGATAGACAAGCAAAATCCAGACAACTCTGACAGAAGACTGTCCATCGTACTTCAGCTGCCTGAAAAGACTTTAATGGCATTGATGGTATTTTAGTGATGATATCTAAGCTTCAAATCGGCAAATGATTTGTTTGACCAACTGTGTATACAAGACGTGCAGGGTTTTTTTATTTCTCTCTGTTTACACATATACACACAACTTGCATATATTATACGCATGCAGTTCAGTATGAACAGATCAGATTACTTGTCTTTCCAAGAAAGAATATGTTATACACTTTTTTATGTCAATAAGAAAACAAAGTTAAAACACCAATTAAAATAAAATTTACTCATATTTTTCACATAGTTTCTATCCTCAGTTATTGCATTAGAACAGAATGAAGACATTGCCATTTGGGGAAATATATTTCTTCATATATAGGCATAGAACTGTATTGAAGAAAAGCTGAGAAAGTAATGCCTCACATACATCACTTCAGCTTTGTGTGAATGAATGAACATATATTGTATCTGATCATAGGAGATGACATTCGAGTTATTTGGTTGTTCATACCTGCAGGAAACCTATAAAGAGAAAGCTTCTGTTTTCTGTATGTTCTGGCCAGACTGTTTGCTGTGCAGTATGGCTCAGGCTGTCATCTTGTAAACTGTAACTCAGGCACTGTGCACTGTTTTCCTTGCTTCACTCACCTGTCCTGTTTAGAAAAAACTTGAGATCTCAGATGAACTGATAAGGATTTTTTTTTTCTTTTTGTCTTGGTTTCAGCTGGGATAGAGTTAATTGCCTTCCTAGTAACTGGTACAGTGTTAAGTTTTGAGTTCAGTATGAGAAGAATGTTGATAACACTGATGTTTTTGGTTGTTGCTAATTAATGTTTAGTCTAAAGTCAAGGATTTTTCAGCTTCTGATGCCCAGCCAGCGAGAAAGCTGGAGGGGCACAAGAAGTTGGCACAGGACAAGCCAGGGCAGCTGACCCAAAGTGGCCAACAGGGTATTCCATACCATGTGATCTCATATCTAGTATATAAACTGGGGGGAGTGGGGGCAGGGGGATCGCAGCTTGGGGACTAACTGGGCATCAATTGGTGGGTGGTGAGCAATTGCACTTGCATCATTTGTACATTCCAATCCTTTTATCATTACTACTGTACTTTATTAGTGTTATCATTATCATTATTAGTTTCTTATTTTTGTTTTATTAAACAGTTCTTATCTCATCCCACGAGTTTTACTTCTTTTCCCTATTTTCTCCCCCATCCCACTGGGTGGGGGGAGAGTGAGTGAGTGGCTGCCTGGTGCTTAGTTGCTGGCTGGGGTTAAACCACGACACCTTTTAAAAAGATTTTTCTAAAACAAAGAAAATGAGCCAGAGCAAGAAAGAGTTTTAGCAAAATGCATCTTTTATGACTGCCTCTTCCAGTGCAAAGGTGTATTTTGCCATTTTGTGTTCAGTCCTTCAGTCTAATATATTTATTTCTACATGTTTCTGTGTATTAGAGGCTTGTCTACTGTGTCAGATTGTAAAATGTCATATTTAGCACAGTTAACTTTTTTTTCCTTTGTATGGGATTGTATAACGCAACTTTCCTGTTAACATAAGTGATTGGGCATAACTGACTCCTTTCTGTTGTGTAATTGTTCTCTTTTGACATACTTTTCTATGTGTGTGAGCTCTGATAATGTTGCATGTGATATTTACCTTACAGAAGTGGCCCTTTTCATCATTATTTATGTTGTCATGTTAAACCTGTTTCTGAAACCAGTTTGTCACTTGAAGTACAGACAAAACATTGTTCAACATGTGCAACACAAACAACTGCCAAACTTCAAACTTGTATGTTCATGTCAGACTTCTTAGCCAGCAATATTGAAACAGCTGTGTATGCTAGGCTTCTTTATACCCATGATTACTGAATGAACTTGGAAAGAGTGAGTACAGGGAAGGGAGACTCCAGCGAATATATACAGCAAGTTTTTGGCTCGGTGGTTATAAAAATTATTCTAATAACAGTCTCTCAACCTGCTGAGGACTTCGTAAGTTCATTATCAATGGAATTTACTCAAAGGTCCTTCATGGAAAAGAGGAACATTCCTGATGAGTAAACAGAAATGGTGATAATCATGTTTTCCTACAAAATATTTCCGCAACCAAGGTGGAAAGAATATTGCTGAGGTATTTTTAGGCTTAACGCTGCATGCATTGTTTAAAGTTAAATTTCAGAGGGACTTAAAAAGTAATGGTTGCAGAGGAAAGCTTAAGCAAAGCTATTTAGATTTTTTTTAAAATAATCATTCACAGCTCTTTCTGCTACTCTGGAGACAATGAAGACTTAAAGCTGTAAAGAGATTTTTTTTTTAAATATAATTTGGTGGTTAAATTTGTTTCGGAGGGAAACTGCAACCAGATGCAATGAGAAGAAAGTGCATTTTCATATATAAAAGCAACAGTGAATATTACTTACTGTGGTGGTTATGCTCATTGTAAAAATAAAGGAAATAAGACAAATGGAAGGATAAACTTCTGCCTAAGATGACCTTGTGTTTTAAAACAAACAAAAAAATATATATGTCTTTTCAGGAATGTCATATCCTACAAGAAGTTATGTCTGTCCTTAGGAAACGTGCTAACAGAAAAATTGTTAGCCTGCAACAAATACTGTCTATACTAGCAGGAAATAAGGGGCTTACTGTTGCCAGAGAGGATGATGAAGATTCAAGATGACTTTGTTAAAGACTGAATTTATATACAGGACCAGTGGGTTTTGTACATAGCCTCATCTGCATCAGCATGGAACTAAACTCGGTACCGTTACCTTTCTCTAAGTACCTGAGTGCAATAAAAGTTTGTTTGGCCTTGATAGAGAGTGCAGATTGGTCAGCCTAAAGGCTAGGTGTAGTTGCTTCAGCTGACAGATCTGACAGCACAACGGATATGAGAGAGAATAGCCTGTATATGAGAAACTATGAATGCAGACTAGCTTTCTATAGCACATAACATTAAAGATACCATCATTATCCTCAGAGCATGCTGCAAGAGAAATGGCTCTTCTACATAAAAAGTACTGTGTAATACATCCACTCATGATATACCCTATGCAGTGCAAATCTTTGAAATGTAGATCTTACACATAATAAGGATGGGCATAAAAGTACACAATAGTTAGGTATAACCTCAGATTTGTAGTTGGTAGGTCTAAAAAGGAAAGGTTTCACATAAATTATTTGATTCACATGAGTAGAATGAAGATTAGGACAGAGAATGAATGCATTGGGAAGAAAATTCTTAAAAGTGAGAGGAACTGGGCTGCAGAAGTGGTGTGAGTACTTTGTTGCTTGGAAATTCTGAAATGAGATTAAGAAAAACACTTGGAAATATGACTATATAGGAACAATCCTATAGAAGCCCTAAAACCTACAAATCTGGATAATCCAACAGGTCTTCCGAGCTCTCTTTCCCTGTTTTAAGAACTCATTTCTTCAATGGACAGATGCTAGATTACCACTCTGTCAGAATAACATCCATGCAAATAAGTACATTTTAGGTGGGGTTTTTTTTGAGAGTTGTTTTCTTAGTGATGCTCTACACTTTCAAGAAAAAGGATTATCTTGGTCTGTTTGAAATTGCCTGGCACATCTTGATCTCTAATTCTTTCTAGAACAGCATTAGTAAAAGCCAAGTGTATGCACACATTTTTAGAAGGTATACTTACACAGTATTTGTGCATGACAAGAAAAATAGAGAACATGGCATATTCCAAGCAGGCTCTGAGCAAATATTCTAGACCTGAAAAAAAGTCTGCTTTGCATTCTGGGTAGGTGTCTTATTCTCTTATGTCTTATACTTAATTTCTCTGTGTGGTTTCCCTGAATACTGGTACAGGTCTAGGTTTCCATTGATAGAAACAAGAACAGAATTTGGCTTTTCATTCAGCAAGTCCAGTTTAAATCAGTGGAAACCCAGAACTGTGTTATTAGTATTTAGATTTATTATTGCAGGTTGACTTCAGAATCATAAAGTAGAGTTTGGGCCAAAGGTGATAACTGGTTTGTACTTCTGTGATGTGGACTAAAGGCCAATAAGGGTTAAGAAGATAGAAGTCCCAAATTCTCCTTCATTTTACCTTAGATAAATCTGAGCCCAGGCCTCCAGAGGTGAAAGGCTAGCACATTAACTAGGACCTTAAATGTGTCCTTCAGCACACAAACCTGCAGTATCTTTTGAAATCTATGCAGGTTTCTCCTGCCTGCTGTGCGTAATTTCAGAATATGCTGTCACCATTAAAGAAAAAAAACAAGTTTGCTCTTTCATCTGTGCACCCCACGGCACCGATTGGGGGAATCAGTCCCCAGGCTCCCCTAAAATTTGTGATCTTTGGCTCCTGCTGTAAATTGATTCCGTGCTGTGCCTCCTGACATGTGAACTGGGTAAAATCCATTTTGAAGTCTTTTAAAACCTGGCATTAACCCTGTGGCATCCTCTTAAGTGCCGATGTTTTCTCGTTATATTATTTACTGGGAAGAACTTGCCTTTAAAACTCTAGCAGCATTGCAGGCTAACTTGTTAAAATCTCAGTATTAAAGATAGACGCTATAGTGTGCTTTGAATTTCTCCTGAGACCTGATGTTGGGTAAAGTGAGTTCAATTAGTCATGATTGAGGTGAGTGCCTCACTACTGTGCAAATTGCTTTGGGACCATTTGGCCCATGTCTACTCATGATTCTCCCCCCTCATAAATACAGATGTGTAAAGTTGTCAATATTTTGTTTAAGCTTATCTTGGACTGATTATCTGAAACCCTCAAAAATTTTATTTTTGCTTCAGTGCCATGTAATAAAAGACTATTAAATTTTTCAGATTTTTCCCTCTGCTCTTTTATAGGGAAAGTAGTAATGTCTTTTGTACGCATATGTCTCTCTCTTTACATCTATTCCGTATGACTTGGTTCACTGCCCACTGAAATGAAGTGGCCTTTGGGATTACAACATAGTAATGTTTTACTCAAGAGTTTGGGACAGGAAGTCAAAATTAATAACTCTTTGAAAACTTTAGGGATTTCTAAGTAGCCAGACCTTAATTCTAAGGAGAATTTGGCTTTGGACAAAATAGAAGTAACAGTAGAAATTCTTTAATGATAGAAATGAGTTGCAACCCCGGTGTTACATCTTAAGACAACAGTGCTGGCAGTGGAGTACCCTTGCATTATAAAATCATAATAAAAAGGATTTGAATTTGAACTGGTGGTCTTGCATGCTGGTGGATGCTGCTTGCTTTTGTGCAAAGGACTAATTGTGAAAATGGCCTCTCTGTTCTTTGAGCACGTACTCACTTTGGTTCTGTTTTTAAAAGAGCTGAACTTCCCTTCAAGGAAGCCATGCTCAAACCAACTGGTCGCCCACTACAGCAAGATTTTGAGAACTTGCCAAAGTTGCATCTTTTCTTCTCTATCTCCATGCTGCTGTTTATGTAGATGTCTGGCATACAGCTTAGTTGGTAGCAACTGATAAGGCATAATACAGCTTGTTGTTGTATACTAAAAGTGAGGTGAAACTATATTTCACTTTTCCTTTGAGAAAAAGGCTGGTAATACAGGACTTGTCAAGACCCTTTCCTGTGTTTGATAGCTTTATCACAGCCCCAGCTCAAAAGGTTAAATGTTTTGGATTACACAGAATGTACATTATATGGAGGGCTTACTATAAATCAACAAGGCAGGTATGTTAAACACAGAAAAATATCTACAGCTGTTCTCTTACTCATCCTGCTTGTTATTTAACTCCGTCTCTACCCAGAGGAATATTTTTAGTTGTACTATCAACAGTTTCAAAACAAAGAAGCAACTACAACTGGCAAATGAGGAACCCAGCTGGTGCTATGTTTAGGCTCCCAATGAATATACTCTAATCCTGACACCTGCAAGCTATTTAATCAGGATTTACAATTGAACATGAAGGATGAGAGGTCCAGAGGGCTGTGTTCTTGGTGTTTTGATTGCAAATGATGGAGAAAAACTTTGTTATCGGATGTTGTAGTTATTTGAAGTTTGGTGCCCTCTAACCCATGGGGGACCAAGAATCATTTATCACTTCACAGCAAAAGCCAAAAAAAGCCACTATGGCTTACACACTAGCATTCTCCTTTAGCTTTTCCTGTATTCCAGTGTAAACACGCCTTGGATTTATGAACAATGAAAAACAATTTCCAGCAGGCACATGGAAAGGAGAGGTTGTAAGGAAAGTATGCATTATCAGTTCTGTGTCAAACTGAAAAAATCACATTAAATTCCTCAGCACCAGTAATGTACATAATGATGAAATGTACCTTAAAGATAAGGAGAAAGAATGTAAAGGAAATTGAATAAAACAAGATTTTTTTAAAAGACCTTTTCCATATGTGATTCTTGAATCTCAAAGTGGCATTGTCAAGGGCTCTCTTCATAAAGGCCGTCATTGTTCCCTCTAAAACCCTCTGTCTCCCCAAACAAGTGACATAATATGCAGAAAGTTAAAATTTCACTATACCATCTTGTAACAAGCCCTGATGTGCCATTATGTTGCTGTGCTTGTTTATTTATTTACTGAAGGTTTCTAAATACTTCTAGCTGAGTTCATGACAAATTAAACACATCATTCTGGCAGTAGCATTAATGTGTGTACATGGGGTGTGTATGTGGGGGATAGTATGCTTTTCTCTTGCTGTGTTGTGCTGTCAACAACATAGTTATGAACAAGCAGGGTGTGGTGTAATTGACACCCTACAAAAAGTGGTTAATCAGCTGTCTGAAGTTGTTAGGTAACAATGCTGTTGCCTCTGGGTCTGATTAGATGATGTAATGCCTGTAAGTTATTTTTTGTTGGTTGAGGCTATTGTGTAACTCAATATCCTGCGGAGGGTTTGTATGACTAGAGTCACAGAATAAGTCAGAATTTATTTCTAACTTGATTATGCTGTTTTATTTTGTTCTTAATTTAAAAGGGAAAAAGAAAGTATTTGTTACTTTTCAAGGCAAATAACTAGTGGGGACAGCAAAAAAGGGCTTAAAGCAGTCATCTTCATGGATTCTGTAATCAGCTGGAGGCAGACTGGGGGCAGAGAGCTTTCCTCCAGAGCATCTTGTATTCTGGGCTGCTACAGGTCGTGCTGGCCAGGACGATCCCATAAAGGCTCTTGTGCTATATGACTCCTCTCCTACACTCCTCCAGCAGGCCTATCCTGCACTGCCCAGCAGGCGGTCTTTTGAGCTTTAAAGTTGTACTTCACAGTGTTGACTATACAGAGGGACTTAATCTAGGGTCTCTTCAAACTTCTAATTATAACCACAGAAACAAATATTTTGCCAGAATGACAGCACCGTTCCTTTCTAGATCAGATGCTGTCATCCCTTGGCATATGGATGGATGACATCACTTATGCAGTACTAATGGTACAGGATCTTCAGTGCTTGTTGAACTGTTGCACTGAAAAGAAATTAAAACTGCTCCCTGGATTCTTCCTCAGCTTTATTTACCTGTTCAGGCTTTGCAGTTTCTTTATTCCCACATTTCTTTAAACAAGAGACTGTGCTTTCTACAACTATTCTTCCTTCTCTCTTAACATCTTCCCTCTAGTCCAGGCATTCTGATGTTGGTCGCATGGACCAAATATTTCTTGTGGTGAATGCTCTGATTACAGTAAGTCCATCTCTCCTGAGGACCTGCCAGCTTTGCAGACTTGCCCAAGGTTCTTCCTTCAAGGAATTATCAGCTGTTGTCAGTCTCATGCCAGCTCAGTTTTAGAGAATCTCCATTACAATCCGTCTGGTGTCCTTTGGTACCTATGACAACTTGACCTTCCCTTAGCTTGTTTGTCATATCTACTTCCTTTATTATGTACTTTGCATGCACTCATTGTGCCTTTCTGTTGATTCCACAATTTAATTGCTACCCCCAACTCTGTCAGATTAATACAATACTGTCAAGTAACTTCTGCAAATAACGTTTTCATGTGGAGTTATACATGCCATTGTTTCTATGGACAAAGGAAACAATGCTCAGTACTGTCTAGGGAATCATAATGTGAAGATACAATAAAGTCACACATTCTGTTCTGATTGCAGCTTTGCAGGGTGAACAGGTTACTGCTCAGGGGCTCTCTTTGTTTCTTTTCCCACTCCCTAGAGATCTGCCATGATAACTTTGTAAATGCTCTCTAGTCTATCTGAGAAAAAAGTTATGCATATATTTTTTAAGTGTTCAAGCTAACCTAGTCATTTTAATTGAACTAGATTAGGAAACAAGTAGTGGGGCAGGGATCTTGGATATGCTGGGAAGCAGCTGGAACCAGTAACCTCTTCACTTGAATCAGCTGCAGCCAGAACAAGACTGCTGACTTCTGTATCTCTTGGCACTGGAGTAACAGCACTCAGGTTGGCTTTTTGCACCCTTGAACTCTCATCCTGTTGTTCATCATGTCTATGAGATCAGATATAAAATGTCTTAAAAGGCCATTTGAGTAAAGAACTAGCATTCTCAATCCTAAAACTGGATTTGTACAGTTGCATTGTCTCTCTGAAAGCAGCAAGCAATGTTATTGTCTGGAATTCTGCTTGTTAAAGGGCTCTATAAGGAATGCCATTCATGCTACAAAGATGCAAAAATAGCCTCTTTAGAACACAAAAGTCACTTAAGATATGTGGGGGAAAAATGGAGAAATGGGACAAAGAAGGGTTAATCAAATGGAAAGCGTGGTGAGATACCAGAACTGCAGCACATCTGAGAGATAAGGAGCCTAAATGACATGCACTCTCTACAGAGACATGAAAACTTTTTTACTTCAAAGACTTGCCTTAGACACACCTATTTGGTAAAATAGCAAATTTCTTGAGTCATCTTTATTGTAGCTAAACGTGATGTTTAGTTCCACTGGCACTCTGCTGAAAAATATCAGTGAGGTAGTCAGGTGTCCTACATGTTGACCTACAGGCTTGAAATCTTCTCTGTCCTTCCCTTCTCTATCATTTCATCTGGTAAAGGGTATTGCTTCATTCCAGGAGTGCTGCCTTGCACACCACAGTTAACAGCAACATTACTGCCGCAGCTTGACATATATCTACTGCGACAGGGTTTTAAGATCTCCAGTGCTAGCTGGAGTATTCCAATAAATACTACACCTCAAAAAAAGTACTTTGGGAATAATTTGTGTTAATTCTTGGGCAAACACATCAGAGAAACAGTGATTGCTTACAAAACAAAGCATTTATAAATATTTTCCTAATTCGCAGGGGTCTGCCAATATGATGATGGAACGCTTGATATACACATTGTTACCTTTGAGCTCAAATTTGAAGATGCAAGAATGCTATGCTGCTGCTTTTGCAACACCTAGTAAGGAGGGAAAATCTTTGCTGTTTGACTTCGTAAATGTGCATGTGCTACAGTACTGCATAAAATGATAAAATTTACTAAAGACTCAGCAGAACACTGAATTTATCAATTGTGTTTTCCGTTGCAATAACTTAGCTGCTTTGGTATGTAGGTATACTCTTCCCCTTTTGAATAACATTTTGGAAAATACTAATAGGGTTGATGAAATGTGTTTCACATCATATGCCATTTAAAGGCATAACTTCTATTTTAATTTGGAGTTTCAGATTTAACATTATGAACAGACATATTAGTTCAATTATTTAGTTGCTCAAATATATTGGCAAGTAAACTGAGAAGTCAGGTATAAACCCCTTTCTGTTTAACTAAGGGTTGTTAATTACTGCCTGTTTCAGCATATGAAAATGAACTTGACTTTTTCTTTTGAACTCTGTCTTTAGAAGTTCAGGGTGGGGAAGTACAGTGTTTATTCAAGAAGGCTGCGAATCTAGGTACCTCAGCTAGATTATCACTTTGCAACATTGACAAGTAGTTAACAAAACAAATGGCTTAGTTCTGCAGTTTCTTCTCAGCAACCAGACCTGTCCAATGATAGCTTCTGTTGGCATTGTGAAAGAGAAGCGTCTGTCCTTCAGATTTTTTTGAAAATACGAAGTATGGAGGAAATTCAAATACACGTTACTTGTGGTATCTAGTGTTCAACTGGATGACTCTAACAAAGGATTTGAGATTCTTTACTTGCAAGTATTCCCATTAACAACTGTCTCTGGACAACTGGACAGAATCTGTCAACTGGAAAGAATCTATTCTGTTTTGTGTATATCTGAGGAAGAATTTGGAAGATTAGGTCTAAATTCCTGATGGGAAAAATAAGCTTAAGGAAGTTATTTTCTTGTAGCACATGAGAAAATATATTGCAGAGTTGCTCCTAAACAAAAAACTCATGACGGACAAAGCAGTGCTGCTGGGACAATTCAAATGCTTGAAGTCTTATGAGGAGCATTTCTATGAAGGGTTTGTAACGTCTAAGTATTACTCAACATGTAATTTCTCTTGGCAGTGACATAGTAATGGTCATGATTGTTAGTTGTATAGAGCCACAATTGGCTTTATTTACTTTCTAATCCTAATAGGAAGTGAGATACCAGTATGAGTTACTCTGGGAATAAAAATTTCTTAAGCAATATTAAAGTTGCACGTTAAACTTCATGTTTCAGAAGATAAATTGCATAAAGTAGCAGAAAGGATGAGGTTGTTTGGGTCTAGGATTAGTCTGTTCTGAAAGCTGACCCTCCCAAACCAGATGAAACTGAGTACCTCCTCACATAGACTGGGCAAGTCAAGGCAGCTGGATATGATGCTAGCCAAACTGTAAGCTGTTGCCTTCACAAAGGAGCATACCCTAATTGCATTGCTATTGAAATCAAATAAACCCAGGCAGAACTTTGATTTTTAGCTAGTTAGGTACAATGTTATGGTTCTGTCTACAGACAAATAGATAAATTAATCACATGGGATAATTATCTGCATAGCGAATGTAAATCTCAAAGGTTTAAAGAAGTACAAGTGTTTTGACTAGAGAATTTCCATTCTCAGACAACTGTACATAATATGTACATATAATGCAAAATTGTTGGGACAGGTGTGTGCATACACGTTTATTTCTCTCTCTTTTTCAGTGAATTGCATGTAGGTATTTTATCTTCTGTAGAACAATATCAACAGACAAAAGCATTTTCCATGTTTTGTCCTCCCTGCTTTTCTGTTCCTTTTTTTCAAAAGCGAAAAGAGAAAGGAAAGAGAGAAACAGGAGTATAACAACCAAATGTCAGAATAATTTTTAATACAAATTTTAATTGAATGATTAAAAGTAAATGAAAAATTATTTGCTTTGATATCAAAATAGTTTTGAAAATTTCAAAATCCATTTGAAGTATTTTTTTATGTTTTTCAGTCCATTCTTAAACTGATTTTTATATACATCCTTTAAAACCTTTCCAAGCTCCAAGGGACTAGAATGAGTGTCAAGTTATTCTATTTTCTCTTATAATTTCACATCAGGTGGGATAACTCATGATCAGGCCTTCCAGAAATTATTATGGTTTTCTGTGCTTCAGTTCTTGAGTATTTCAAAATATGTTGCAGGGTCCTGACTTTTCAGAAAATGTATAATGCACATTTCCTAAGAATCCGATCTGTTTCAGTGGTCATGGTTGAAAACTTGACCAGAAAATACTAAAATTTTGATCAAAACATCAACTCCTCGTACTGGAGGAGTTTCACTGATGCTACTTCTCAGTATATTTGAAATGCCTGAAGATAATCCATACATTCCGCTTACAAGCCATGTAAATTGCAAAAGAAAACAGTAATTTGATTTGCAGGCCTTTTCCCTCTCATGGTATTTTTGATTAAAGGTTATTGTGGTTTAGCAGAACACTGGCAGATCCAAAGGCAACATGCTTTCCATGAGTACTGATGCCTGTAAAACCTTGCTCATAGTACAAAGATCCTGATACAGCCTCTGATTAATAGCATGAGATATTTTTGTGGACAGATAGGTCTGAGTTGGATCATATAGAGAATTCAAAAGAAAAACAAAAGTTTCATAAAAAGCACTTAGTATATACATGGATAGAATTCATGCAGGTGCAGATGTACAAGCAAAATTCAAATACAGGGTAGGTAAACACTGCTGTTTTGCCTGTAGCAGGTTGGCTTGCATATGCCAGCTGCAGTTTACATGGGTTTCTTTTTTCTTCAAGAAGTGCAATAGTAACAGATAACTTCTGCTACATCAGGGAGCTAGTACTTTGATGGGCAAATGAGGAATTACATCTCTATACTCCAAAAATACTTGATTTTGTATAAATATGAAATAACAAAGGGAAACAGTTGTACATCAGTATGTTTCAGTGGTTAACTTGGGTTAAATTAATATTAGGCTACCAGAAAAAGACCCAGTACATTTGGTTTTAACTTTTTAAAACGTGTGATGTGATGATTTTGGATGACATTTTGTGTGTTTGTTCATATGTTGCTTGACCACATTCTGGACTGTTGGTATGAAGTCAATTTTTTGGAATTTTCATTATGACACCAGATGTAAAAAGCATAAGAAAAATGTAGGCTAGCTTCCAAAATGGCTATTCCTGGGCATATAACTTTTAAGCAACTAAACGCAATACAATATGTCCCATTTTGATACAATGCATCTCAAATTAGTAGTCTCTGATTATTGGGATTCAGCAGATTTTTATAAGAGTTTGGGGAATTTTTTTTTAACATTTGTAAAGGACTCTTTATTAACTGTGCTGTTAGGACATGGGGAAAAAAAAACCAGGGCAAATAAGCTATTTGTTAATCATCTCAATAGCATGGGAATTTAAACAAATGTTACATATGCTTGCAAGCAAATGGTCAGCTTCTGAACCATGTGTTTAGTTAGTGAACTTCTGGTTCTCTGGTGATATTCTTTCATGTGCTTGCTGAGGACATGACTATGCCTGCATTTATTCTGAAGATATTAACTTAAAAGCAGCGTGACACTGAAGAGAATTTGGCAACCCTGAAATTGCAGCTATTCTTCATTATTCCAATGACAATAAAAAAATCACTTCTTTCATGAGAAGAAATGAAAGTGTTAAGAGCATATGGATCTGCATCACATACTTCATGGCCTTGTTCCCATGGTACCTGAATTTGACAGTGCTGCTCAGCTGCATCCTAGCTTTTAAAGAGAACACTTTGTGCTTCTGGTTTTACATCCTCTTATGAAACAAACACCAAGCTTTGAATTGGGGAAGGCAACTTGGGTTTGCTTTGTTGCTTTACTTTTTATAATCCAATTAGAACATGCACTGCCATATCTCAGTGTGTCAGAGAAGGACTGGAGAGCTGGGTTCTGAAACATTCTGCTTCATTACTAACTGTGAGGAATACTCCTGCCAGCCAGGGAGTTTTCACAATGTAGTGATCTACAGCAGCTTCTGTAATTCGTTTTCTGGTACATCCTCCCCTGTTATTGCAGTCTTCCCCCAATAAGACACAATCTGTTATAGCCAATAGCATGAACTGAAGCTCCATGAAAATTTCATCTAAGCCTGAGAAAGCCTGCATAATGCTCTAGGCGCCCATCTAGCATCAAGCTGATGGTCTGTCTTCTCATGGTTTCACTGCTGTTGTGCCAGACTAGTTAGATGAGAGCCAGTCTTGGCAAGTTACCGCAGACTGCAGTCATGCATTACATCACAGTTGGGCCAGTATGGAAAGTGCTCCAGAGTGATCTTGAAATCCAGCAGTGGCTGTATGAATACCTATGTGTTCTTTGACCTCAAACAGTACGTGGCTAATAAATGACACTACAAAACTGTTTCAAAGGTTCATATGAGTAGCAGGGCAGAGCCTTTATCCACAGAGAAAAATAATTTTTCAGGTTTTATGTTAAAAATGCTGAAAGTGTTTGATGCTGAAGAACCTGAAATGTTGTGACTCCCTATTCATAAGGCTGTTATGTTGCCTAATCTTTCAAAAACTCTTGGGGAGTGGGTTACCAGAACTGCAGCTGTGGTAAAGACTGGAAAGCAGGGCCATGTCTGTCACCAAAATCAGAAATGAAACTAGAAATTGTTATTCCTGAATGATATTTTGAATCATTTGGAATCCTGGATTTCCCATTCCTTTCTGAAGAACATTTAGAATAGGTTAGAAGTAAAATACATGCATTTCTTTAAAAAAGACTCTCGAAAATGTACATGTACTAGAGAATGACAACTTGAACCTCATTTCTCTTTGTAGGTTTTGTATGGTTTTTGGTAAATTGTCTGGGTGGAATATTATTGGTATCAACTCTACAGGATAGCTGAAGAACAATGAACAAATAGGATAATATTTCCTATTGTGTCGTATAGAACTTCTCCCATAAGCTTTTTCTGATATTTATCCCACCAAAAGTAAATAACATACCTGGAGGGCAGAGCTGAGATGACATGTGTTTGGGTTGCTGGCTGCACCAAGCACAGCTGTTGGTGTTTGCAGACAACTTGGCCCCACACCTCTATTCAGCAGGTAGTCTGAAGGTGATGAGAAACTCCTGAGATCCCTGCTGAGGAACAGAAGAAAGAAGCATCTTGTCCTTCACAGCTTTTATCTAAATACAAGTTAATCAATATGCTAAACACTGACAGCAAAATACACTCACTTAGACTGATGTTCTGAGGAGGTCTGGAAGGCACCATTTGTCCACAGCAAAGCTTTGTCAAGGGAAAAATAATCTGTGGAAGGAGTAAGAAGCTGAAAATATATTTATATCTTTGCTTTAGGGGTAGGAGATACAAAATAGTGATGACTGCAGAAAAGCACATCCCCATTAACACTTTCAAATGTCTCTACCACAGTTCAGTAAAGCAAGCAGACAAGAACGGCTAGAGAAATTATTCTTCATTTTTGCACTGAAATGGTGATTGAAATGATCTTGTTTTGGAACACAATAAAATGAACCTACTACTCCTACCAAATTATTTTTTAAATCATCACTTATTGCTCTGAATGGCTTAATAAACTGACATGTTTATGCAGTAGCTCTCATTTGGGGTAAAAGTGATTTTAGAAGACTTTGTCAGGACTCTGTTTCCCACAGGTTACAGTGTTGTGCCTGAAAGGACAAAGTGGTAGAACAGTCAAAGTTGTTATTTTGTCAGCATAGATAATTTCCATCACTACAGACCAATATTTCTTTCTCCATCATAATCTGTTATCTTCGTAAGAATAGATTCATGCACATTTCTACCATAATCTGTGTAGCAAATTAACAGATAGCTGGCCTGTTCTCAAAATTGTCCATTTAGACTGCACAGATAATACTTTCCAATGTATGATGATCCTGTTTTTGTTCTCACTTTTGTTCCTGATGACTATTAGCAATCCATTTTCTTTAATTCTTATTCAGCACTGAGTTGATACGAACAGGTTTTGAAAAACTGAGACATCTCTTTACCATGAGGTAATAGCTAATGATTATTGATTAACTTGTATCATTAAGGCTCGTTTTAACTTTTCTGCATTTCCTTGCACTTAGCAGCACTGAATTTCTCCTGTTATTTTATTTGCTCATTCGGTGTCATGTCACAAATGCTGTTTTCAGCTCTTCATAGTTATTTTTAATTTTGTGTATCCTGAATTCCGTGCTGTCAGTAGATTGTGTGTTCTTACCATTCTCTCAACTTTCAGTATAATTTGGAATAGGTTGAATGGTACTGGTCCCAGCTGTTTGGGACCAACTTCTGCTGCAACTTGTGGTGCAAAATGACCATTTAGACTCTACTTTTTGCTTTCTCTCTTTTAAAGGAAAGGATCTTTTCTGTGTTTTTACATGATAGCTGAGAGTCCTGAAGAGTCTTTTCTAGTGTTTTGTGAAAAGTTCTTGGTTTGATTTGTATTTACAAGGGTTGGCTTGTTCTTCCTTCTGTCATTTTTATCTGTGCATACCATTCTGTTCTCTCTCACAGTGTTACGTCACTTGCTCAGTATGGAAGAAAGGCTTGCTAATCTGTATCTATTCAGATTTATACTCTACCTTTTTTAAAAGCCAACCAGCAATACCACTTTAATCCTTGTTGATGTGTCTCTCCATCATACCTTCTTTCCTGAAGAGAATCTATGCAAGTGTGACTTTCAAGAGAGGTAAACCAGGACAGGATGGAGATAGTTAAATGTGAAGCAGTGTGTCTGATCCTATGGAAAGTTGATCTCTGGGGATCCCTCTAAGTGTGGGATCCAGTGTGTTCAGTTGAGTTCCATATACTTAAAGCCAACCTAAATGCATTAGTGATGGTAGTACCTCTTGAGGAGACTGTAACCTAATTAGCTACTATGTTCATTAGTTTGAAACCACATAGTCAGTTACATCTATGCCCATCTGTATTATATATATTTGTATATAATTTCTGCACCATCTGTATTGTATGTATTTGTATTGCCAAATGAAGGTGTCTGAATGGGAGTAATTAGAGATAGAGAAGTTAAGAGACTGTTAGAAGTTCATACTTCAGGTCCCCTTAAATGGGGCAAGAAACTGCCATTGCTTTTCACTTCTGCTCCTGAGGTAACCCTTGAGATTATGAATTGGGTAGAAAATGACTTAATTTGCAGGACAAAGCTCTCCAACCATCCTTTTTCATGTGCCAGCATTACAAGGCTACTTTTCACATAGAAACTTTAATTGTGACCTGATGGTTTCTTTAAGGTCAGAAGCTGATTTAAGTTATTTGTCTTGCTAACTCTGCATTTCCCCCCTTGCCTCCCCCTGCAGCAAGCTGCCTCCTCAATTAGTCCTGCATGCATTTGTTATGGGCATGAAGCAAAAGCTGAAGTTACTGTCTCATGTGGGTGCCCATCATTTACTCATTCTTCCTCAGGAGAAGGAGTTTCCTTCTGCAAGTTCCTAAGACTCATTCCTTAGTAACAAATTCCAGTTTTCTACATGGCAGAGAGACTGAAGAGATGGTGAGATCTGAGAAAAAACACTCCACATGGATTCATATTTCAGGCTTAATTGGGAGATTTTTAGCATAGGTTCAGTGCTGCACTAACATGGCTTCAGGAAACATGGGTATAAACCTTTAAAGTTTCATTTGTATAGGAAGTTATTTAGATATTAAAACCTTTAGTGTGCTGCTGCTTCTTCCGTGCATTCATTTAAGATTCTCTAAGCAATTAAAAATTACAAAATCAAGTCTGTATAAGCTTGAGAAATGTTTTAAAAATACAAACAAAACCAACACTGAAACAAGCAGGATCCTTATTAGAAATTTCAGCTGTTAGGAAATAAAATGGAAGTCAGTGGTTATTAACACTCCCTCTATCTAAAGATGCATCAATGGTTTTGTGGGTTCATGCTCTACCTGTTGTCTATTGCATTGCCTAAGAAATATCTTGCTTTGCGCTCTTGACTGCAGCAGTCTTGACAGCAGACTGTGTTTTCACTTGCATGTTCATGCTTCAAGTAAAGATGGAATATTGACGCAGTCAGGTTTTGCAGTACGTTTGTGTCACAGTGTCAACATAGGAGGGGAATGTCCCTCCCTAGCTGTTGTATTACAAAAACTGTGCATCTGGCTAGCCTGCTACATATTTTAAATGAGTTCCCACCTATAGGGTGCACGGCTCACCCTTCCTTCACAGCTCCCTGGAACACCCACTGTTCTAATACATTTTCTTGACCAGGACATTCACACACTCAGATCTGGACAGGCTCAAATGCTAACTGGGTGAGTCACCACATTAACTGATCCTGCTCTGGCACCAGCAGCAGCTAAGGAGTAAAGGATGGAATAAAAGAATGCACAGCATAAAAGCACACAATTGCTGACTTTCACAGAAAGGGAAGACTTTAACCAGTAGTATCAGGAAAGTATCATGGAGATTTATTAAATGGTTGAGTATTTGCCCTAGAGAGTTGGTGGAAGATCTATTTGATCTATGTCTTAGCTGGTTAAAGCTAGATTGCCCAAACAACTAGAAAGTTTGCTGCTTGAGGCAAACGTACAATGGCAGGCAGATAGATGCTGTGACCAAATAGATCTTGTTTCTCTTTGTTCCTTGGCCACCAGCTTTTAAAAGGAACAGTGTAAATGTTTGAAAAGAAGTTAGGCTTTTCCTCATCATCATAAACCTCCAGGTCTTTGTTTAATACCTGCCTCTATTGAATAAGATTCTTGCATGCAGACAGCTGAAAAATAGTTCAGAACTCACTGAAGATCTTAAAGTACATTATTTGGCTGGACACTTTAAAGAAGTTCTTCTGTGATAAAATTATTATAGAATGCTTATCAGAGAATAGAGGAATGCAGCTGAGGGGGTTTAGTTTGCCCTATTACTATGGATACACCATCTGTATGACATAGAATCACTTTAGTGGCGAATACTTGCTCTTAGCAAAAAAGAGAATACTGAGAAACCCTGATTATAAGACCACCACAATCTAATCTGTCTCCTTTCCCTAAGTTTATGGTTAAAATCTTTTGGCATATGGCCCACAACATATTGCCTCTCTTACAGCAGAGCAAAAGTATGCAGAAGTATTTCCTCTAACAATCAAAGCTTCAGTGCAAAAGTAGTGACCCAAATTAACTGTTTGGAAGAAAAAGGTTAAAGGTGTTTTAAAAAAGCATTCCTGACCAAACTGAAATAAATCAGCAAACTTCACTCACACATCCTCCAAACCTGCGATCAGCAATAATTTCATAGAAATAAAACAAATGGATTGCCACATTCCTTCATGTCTATTACACTTCTGTCTTCATTGCAGAAATTACTCAGAAATGAAAAGTTGGAAGGAAACTTGGCTGTTGGTAATAGCTTTATCACTTGTGCTACAGCAAATGTACTCTCTACAGAAATTTCTAGGATGCACTGTTGCTGGTTCTAAAAAACTATTCCCAAACTCTTCATATAAAAGCTCTAATGCTGTTTTTGTACATAATAGTAACGAGTTAGGCCTCTGGATAACAAAAGTGTATTAGAGCTACAGTTCAATTATGCCTAAGAAATTTTAGCCCCCATCCAAGAAAGGAGCTTGTTGTTTAGTAGAAGCACCTTAGCATGCATGTAAACTGTATTTTATACAAGGTTAAGGTGCCCTCTGGAACTGGGGCTTACCTTTAAAATAGATTTTTAAGTGCCCTATTTAGATGAAAAGATCAGTAAAATGGATCTTTTATGAAATCCTGTATTCAGCTACAAAACAAACAAGAACTCGGAAAAAACACCACCATATTCAGTGCTTAGTGTTGTAAGACATGAGATGGGTGATAAGTGGAGAGTATTTTGAATTCTAGCAGCATTAGAAAGGTATGTCAACTCTCACTTTTATTTACTTCAAATTTATAGGAAAGGGATGAAGTCAGCAACTTCTAATTAAAACTACAAAGAAATCAGTACTTTTCCTCCACAAGTATTAGCTAGGAATGGAAAAGAACAACTTGAGACTAGTCCAGAAGTAGGGCTGTGTGACTATGCTAGGTTTTGTGTTTTAATAAAGGCGGATGTGAATGAGAGATTATTTGTGAAGTGTTTTGCAAGAGACTTCATTGTACTTTTACCTTTTTGCTAGGGAGGATATCTTTGGCTCTGAGGATAGTGGATTTGAAGATCTCTAGCCTGATGCAATGGCTTGTCAGTTTTGACAGTGGACAGTAGGAGAGGTAGTTGGTGTTGCATGTGGTAACAAACAGGGAGAAATGAGAAGCTGAGACTGTCTAACAGGAGAGGTGGCATTTATTAGGAAGAAACCAAGTAGTGTACAATCAGTTCTGCCATAGTAAAAGGAGAGTTCCTGAAGAAAGTCTGGTTACAGGAAATACTGGTATAGGAACCACTGAGAGTGAGAAATAGAAAGAGCTTGGAAGGCATTGCTGAAGAGTTTATTGTGCTCCGAGAACTGGAGAGCATAGGATAGAGCCTTCTCCCAAGCAAGAAACCTCTTATTTTCCTTAATATTGTGATATAAAATATGAAATGCATTAAACTATTGAGTAGAGTACACCAATGTTTTTATTTTCAAAGCAAATAAAAACAGTTATTAATTTGGGAAAGGCACTGTGATGAATTCTTCTCACTTTCATAAAATGCACAAACTTCTTATACTGCTTGAAAACACAGACAATGGCAATGTAAATACACTAGAAATGCAATGTTTCAGCTTGACATCTCTCCCACTTAGAGAGCTTTGTGCTCCATGCCAGTGCTACCTTCCTGCAAATAATTTCTCTGAGCAGCAAATTATTAGCATTGTCTTTTGGCTTTTAGCACAGAAATAATGGCTGAAATGGACCAATAGGTTAATGTAATTATTCCTAATAGAAGCAGAACCAAAGAAAAATTAGTTACTAGGTGCTGATTCTGTGATATTTGTTTTATGCCTAGCCAAGTGCCATGCTGTGTGTGGCACCCAGGTTGGTTCTGCTCAGCACAGTGAAGCCCCATTGTGTCTCTGCTTTGTCTCTGCCCAACCTTTCATGTCTGCCATGCTCTGGCAATGGGAAGACAGTAGAAGTGGGAAGTGGACTCTGTCCCCTTTTCCCTCACTTCTGCTGATACTGTGCATCCCTCTTCCTGAAACCCTGCTCTGTCTTTGACTCCCACTGACATTTCTCTATATGGTTTAATAGCACTGAGATTCTTAGTAACATCATGATCCTTTCTTTTATGAAAATCATAGATGCATCAAATGGTACAAGCATCAAATGGCATAACAGGGTCCATACAAATACATTCACTTCTTCCTTAAATTGAAAACCCCATGTGTGTTGCAGTAAGGAAAGAATTTGATTATTAATGATTTGACTACTTTAGTCTCTGGGTTCTCCTGAGAGAAGCTTAAATCTCAATTACATTACATTTCAGTTTGATATAAAGTAATTACCTGAGAGAAAAGGTTATTATTTCAAAATTTGCTCTAAGGAGTCCTCAGAACTGATGCTGATTCACTTTTGATCAAACATATCCCTGGTGTAAATTGCTTAAATAAAGATATACTGACAAATATTGCCCTGTATATCAGCCCTACTTACAATATCGAGGAATGTGGTAATGTGGTGTTATTTGACACTGTGACCTTTACTTAGTAATAACTGCATATGGTACAATGGGTATCAGCTCTTACCCACCATGACTAAGACCATTTTGATTGTTTCCATAGATTTTTCTATGTATAAAAACTAAACAGTGGATTTAGGGTGGTTTCCCCCTCACTCCCTCATCTCCCAGCCACATATACTCCAAAACACAGAGCTTGAAACTCCAGCTGTTTATGTTCTGCAAAATGCACATCAGTCAGAAGAGAGAAGGGATTTGGCATTTCCATTTTATTAATGTACCTTTTATGGAGAGGAACAGCAGCTGTAACCAAAAAAAGCCCACGTGAAAGATAAATGATAAGGAGAGGGATAGGTGGCAACACTAAAGAGTCAGAGGTGGAACAATTGGAGAAAGTGCATACATCCGAACAGCATACCTTTAGGTATTCTCTGCTTTCACCATAGTCTTTTTCTTAGTGTCTTCCCTACATTTCCCCAAGATTTCATTGGGCATTGTTGACATGGAGCCAACTAAGTGTTAAAAACAATCCCTTACCCCCAAACAATAAAAGCAAAATGCACAACAGGTGCAATGATACAAAGGCCTCATCCTCTATAGAAGGCAGTAGACAGTACCTGAAGCTTTGGCTATAAAGTAATAAACATAACCAAAATCATTCTGGAATACAGATGTGAAATGAGGCAATACTCAAGTTCATAAAGTTCCTGCAAGAATCATATCCTTTAGATGATTTTTATCTCTCTGGATAGAAAGAACAGAGTCAGTGTGTATGTGCTCTGCTTTTAGTGCTTATTTTAGGCAGGCAGTCAATGTCAATGCAGTAACAAGGGTAAGAAATGCTGTAATTTTCTTTTGGCATCAGCACACAGGTCAAGTTGCATTATCATTGTTCTGTTTCCCTCATATTGTGTATGTTCACATTCACAAAGAGCTGAAACTCAGCCTCAAAAAATTAGTGGAATAGGTGAATTTTTCTTACTGCTGAGATCCTATTGAGAGTAGAAAAATAGATCTACACTGCTTGATTATTGCTTTAGTTTAGAAAAGAAAAAAGGATTTGGAGGGTAGTTGTGATATGGTTTTAAAATAAATATCTTGCATTGCAACAGAGGTCATATCTAGCTGTGATGGAAATAAAAATCCAGTAAATATGTTGTTCATATGTATGATTACAACATGAAAAGTAAGTCTGTCTGTCTTACTTCACTAATGCCAACTCTGACTCCCAGCATTCTTGAACCAAACTGTCTCGTGTTTTGCACTGTTGCAATTAATTGTTCCAAGTTAAACCAAACCTGCAATGGAACTCTTCATATCTTTATTAAGGCACAGATGACTTTTATCCTAAGATTTTCATGTACTTGTGCCTTCCGTGGCTGTCTTAAAGGTGAAAATACTGAAACATGACTAGAGTTATTAGCTGTAGTCATTCACATGGTTAGGACCTAGGTACTTATGCTACTGGAAACTGATTTTTCTGGGCTAGAATTTCAGTGACTTTTCAAGTGTTGTAGTCAGCTCTATGGAATAATTTGAGATTTGGCCATCCTTTATTTTTATGACACAGCAGTGGTGCTTTATGTTCTTGCAACTCAGTGCATTGCTGTTGCTGGATCACTCCTATGACAAATTTGCATGCTGTTACACTTGAGTAAATTGAGTCTTCAGTATCCATTTTCTTCAGTGGTGTGTGACTTATCATATCCAGCTGTATCAACTATAGTAACTACAAAGTTACATGCAGAAAATGTCCTTACCTTCCTCAGGGACTGATTCTTTTAAGATGGTGAATTTGTTGATGCTTAGAACAGGTGGGAGTCTTTTATCAGTCATTTACTGTTCTCCCTTCCTTCATAATACTTACATGCACAGTTCTGCCCATCCACAGATCTCAAAGCAGAGCAATTTTTGCCTTTTTCTAGTTGTTTGTCCTTCTTGGATTGTCTCACTTTTCTGGGACTCGAAACTATTTCCTTATCTGTCCTTCCTCTTAACCCAAAAATATGAAAGAGAAAAAACAGCTAAGCCACTACAACTGCCAGTTTTGCCCCATAACAGGCTTTAAAAAAAACCCCCAAACTGTTCTCATTGGCATAGACCTTCCTCTTGTGAGGCTGACTTCTGCTGGTGGTAGGAAAAGTCTGAAACTATAGCAATATTTTACGACCAGATGATGATGTTTAGTCCTTTCTCAATATGATAAGTTGACTTATTATGGAAGTGCATAAGAACTTTGATTCCATGAAATGTGCTTTGTGCTCATGGTAAAGGTGAGTACAGTGGAAAATGTAAAAATGGTGGTCTTTCAAACTTCAAGATATAAAAAGATTTTTTCCACCTGTCCTTTGGATAAGATATAATGTCAGGATTTTGCCCCCTTTGCAGAATTACTTTGTCCAAGCTGTTAGGGGAGTCATTTCTGTTCAAGTTTATAATCAGCCTAGTTCATGCAACAGGCTAATTCAAATATACACAGTATTCATCCTTATCTTTTCTGATCTTATTATGCAGTGTTGCTGTGCAGCAGTCAATAACTGTGCTTCTGCCCCAGATGATTTCCTTCATCTGTGAGTGGATGAATCTTAACGTATGGCCCAAGTCTGGAAGTTTTAAAGCAGCTAACTTCAGACCAGTAGTTGGTATTCCTGTTAGCTAATTTAAAGCTAAGTCAGGTATGGCCACAGTGCACTGTCATTGTAGATATCTTGCAGCCGTCACGTTATTAGGTCTTATCAATGTCAAAACAACTATGCAACTGGAGTCTGGAAGAACACTGCTGTCCTGTGATTGTCCCTCAAAGTACTTGTTTGGAGGTCACTTAATGAGGTGTTGTGTTGTCTCACTGTTAATTTTTTTCAGCATACCATCATAAAGTTTCTCATTCATACAGGGAATTAATATCACAATTTAAGTATGCGGTATCTTTATCTCTTCGATCCAGACATATCAGAGCCATAACATTTTCCTTATATAGCAGTATTCTTAGGACTATGTATATCTGCTGCTATCAGGATAACCACCTTGTATGGTTAAACAGAAGATAAAAAATGGCTGTTGCTAAATAAAGAAGAAGGGTAGAAGAAATAGGACCAACAATAGAGCTAGTATAGAAATTGTTACCATAGCAATCTCTTCAGATGAGCTAGAGAATGTTTAATTGCCAAGCCCATCATGGTATGGTTTATAACTTGATTACTCATCTCACACAGGGGAAGTAGTCATGGGGCATGCCTCAGAAATCTTATTCTCATCTGGGCTCCAAATGTGAACAGCCAGATTCAGCTTGATATGATTAGGAATAATAGAGAAGTTTTTGTCTAGACTGCAAGCTCTCTGGGCTAGGAACCAGGCTCTTTATTATTTGTCTATAAAGCACCTATTTTGGGTGGTGTCCCTGAGCATCTAATATAAATAATGACTTGGGAGATAATGAAAACTAACCCAACATAAATCTGCACATTGGTGACAAAACTACTGCAGTTCATTGAGAGTGCTTTGCAAGCCAAGGTCGCCATACTGGCATACCATGCTAATTTGCTATGTGATGTTTTCTTCCCTGTTTCTGACACCCATAGTCTTGCACCATTCAGATCCACTTAGAGTGAGGCTGTGGGGCTCCTTTCTTATCCTCCAGGTAAGCCAGGACATCACTCAAGTGGTTCCTACATTCTAACTAGCTCAGATTTCATTTTCACAGTCTCTCACAGCCTAGCCTTTCTGTATCTAGAGGACAAATTCTGTCTCAAGTATCTAGATCCCTAATAACAGAATCTGTTGAATATACTCTGATGCTGCCTCCTACACTTGGCTGGCACTCCACAAAAATCCACAACACTGTCTCATTGCTTCCCTTCTACACCCTCTCTAATCCTTTCCCTTGCTTATATGTCTACAGAAAACATGCCAGTGAGTAGCCCATAGGGGTGCTGTTGAGATGATGATTATATTCTCAGTTTCCAAGTGCATCTTGTCTCTCCATATCCAATTGACTGTCTTTCAGTATACGTACTTTTGGGGCATGGATTATCCTTGTTTAGACTGGTATAGATTGGTTGGACACCTAGCACAGATAGCGCCTAACTGGTGCATGGGAGTATGTGTTACATAATGACAGAGAAGTACAAGTAGTGTTCAGCCTTTATGTAAAATTTCAGAAGAAGTCTGTTCTACATGACAGTGAAGACTTGTTAGATTTATGTAGATGCAGTCTGAAAAGTTAATAGGAATCAGGCTGGTTGGCCCAGCTTGCTGACAAAGTCAAATCAGTCTTCCTTAATCTACAAGAATAGAACAGTAAAGAAGAGCGTAATTCTCAAGTGTCAGTTAGATTATTAATATACAGTCAAAACACGGTGGTAGTGATTATTTATGTGGTGGCATGAGGCAGAAACAATCACCACAGCTGATGCATATTACACACATCCCACAAAGTATGAAGTACTACACCCTCCAGGATTTCTGTACCTGAGCACGCTCAGTTGCTCATAGCTTTTCATCAGTTACCTGGCCTCTTTGCATTTTTGTAGTTTCAGTTTAAAAATGCCCTGTTTGTTTTGCTTGCTAGATTTTCTAAAATCCCAACAATCAAGGTGTGCCACCAAAATTGAAGCCATTTTTTACATTTTCACATCACTTTTTTACAACATTTTATATCTTCTGAACTCTTCTTTTTTTACATCAGTGAGTGCAAAATTCACTGTAGCACTGGGAGCAAGTCCCACCTGTGCTAAGAGCACATCTGCTCCATACCAGTTTACTGCTTTCACCACCTGCATCCATGTTACAGAGGAACATCTGGATACTATTACAATTATAAAAGGTGCAGGTTTTATTCTCAGTGCAGGATTGGACTCTGATTTCACAACCTTCCTCGAAGAGTGAAGCTTAAGTAAATACATCCTGTCCCATTTATAATCAACATACACCTAACATGAATAAAACATAATGGATCTTTATGTTAATTATATCTTAATCATCATCAAGCATAATTGAGGTAGTATTAATAATCACTGTTGCTGAAGAGTAAAGGCTATGAATTCAGCCCTCATCATCTGGAAGAGAATTGTGCTCTTTATGTCCTTTTCTTTTTTCAAGTAGCAAATTGGTTGTGGATTTCTTTATCTCACAGAGAGAGGAGAGATGGAAGGCTTAAGGCTAACTGGTTCTTGCTGACGAGTTCTGTCACTCAGAACGGAAGTGGACACTATTTATAATCCTTCAGAATTGTTTACAGAGTCTATTCCTACTCTCTGCACCCAACAAACAGTAGGAAAATGTCCACTGTCCTTGATTTGCATATAAGACTGAGTATTTGCATGTGCAGCGAGGTACAAATCCGTTCCACAACCATGGCCAGATAAGGGAACAGACCATAAGATGAACACGTGAAAGGGGACATGGAATGGAAAATGGAAAAGGTAAAAGCAATTTAAGACATTCTAACTGGGAAGGAGTATGAAGCTGTACCTGCTGCACGTGCTTCCTGCCTCTTTATGGCAGTATTTTGGAAATGTGAGAGACTGTTACTTTGCCAGAATGGACAAGAAAGCATAAATGTAACCACAATGTGAAATCCTTCAGGCATTTTAGCTCATTTACAAATGTGTTCACACCATTTTATCAGTCAGGCATTGCTAAACAGGTGTGACCGTTTCCTCCTGACATGTTTTCCCTGTTTCCTCCTCGTATGAGGAAACTCAGGCTTTTTACTTCTGGCTATGGTTATTTAAATATATAGAAGAGATACAAGCAGTTTGTGCAATACAACTGTGTGCTTGTTGAGTAATGGATTAGTAAAACCAGCATATTATATGTAGGCAGAAGCCAGTTTTTATATTACTTCGTGAAAGACTGTGTTTCCAAAATAGTTTATCACAGCACCAGATGATCAAATCAGCAATAACCTATCTGTGATACTGTGTCACTGCAGAGAGAGAACATTCTTTGGAAATAACATTTTCTGGATGTAAAGATCAAATCCTGAGCTTGCAGAGATGTCTGTACTCAGGCTGGAGAGATACATTATAGTTTGGCACCAATCTTCTTTTTATCCTCCATAATTTTCAATTAAGGGTTTTGTTATATGGAAGATAATGATAGTACATATATTCTGCTTTCAAATATATTCACCCTTCTGAACTGTTTCAGCTGTCATCCTCCTTCCAAGGTTGTATGTATATCATCCAGACAGCTGTCTCCCCTTCTACTTCTGTACGTAATGGTAATGCTCTCTGCTAAGATATGTACCTTTATACTGCCTAGGCCTCTGTCTTTTCCACTATTTTCTGTCTCTCCTACACCTTACCTTTACTCTTATTCCAGAACATGGACTGTGTTGTATTTGTATGGGATGTAAAGAGTGAATTCCTTATTTGAAAGACTTTATTTTTTGGTTACATCAATGAGGTCTACATCAGTTTTATATAATAAAAGATGCTACGCTTGCCTATGAACTGTGCCTTAGATTATCATGGCTTTAGTGATACTGTTATCACCCTAATCAGGTTCAACTGTAAATCTGTTCAGAGCCTTCAATAAATACCTTTTGGCTAATTTCTTCAACTAAATATCTCTCAAAAGCAGAGCAACTTTCTCAACATGACTGCATATCATCTGCCTCCCTTCTCTGCTCAGATGTTCTGATTACTTTCACTAATTACAAATTTGGCCTTCTGTTTGAACTCTGAATGAATTCCTCCTCTCAGCATCTATCATACCTCTACCACACCAAACGTGTATGCCAACATTCAGATTTGGTTTAGCCATAATCCTGTCTGTGGTTGGTTTTGTCTTCCCACCTTTCCTAATGCAGTTTCTTTCTATGTAGCTTCCATGCTTGCTCTCCTTCAAATTCCAGCTTGTGCAGAGCAGTGATTGTCTCACAGGCAAGAGAGCAAAACCCCATCACCCACATCCTCAAACAACTCAGATGGTTCCCCACTCAACTCACAAGCTGCTTCAGAAAAAAGCATTGCTTGATTTTAAAATTGTCTTGGGATCATTCCAGCCTTCTGCATGGACATCTTTTTCTCCCTTCTTTCCTCTGTTCTACTAGTAGAGGCCTGTTATCTACTCTTAACACTCTTCCATATTCATCTTTTCCTCATTTTGTTTCTCTGGATCATGGATTTCCACCCATTTTCAAAAAGCCTTTCAGCACTGATGCAAATAAAGTGATATTAATTTACACCATTTTCTTTCCATCTTTATCTCAGATTTTCTCTTGTGGTTTTACATTTCTGAAGCCTCAGTATTTTCACAGTAACACCTATTGTTGTGAAGCACCATCTGGGATATGACTCTAACGAAAATGGAGATACAAAATAACTTGGGTTTGGAGATATGCTGGTGAGAAACATTTGCTTAACCATATGGAAATTGCATTTCTCTAGAGTGCAGACCTAAAGCTGAAACAGTAGGGATGTCAAAGCAACTCCCGAGAAAATTCTTAAGAACTCACACAATATCTCTTAAAAAGTCTGTCACTGTTCCTTTTTTAATGGAGAAGTTCATTAGCAAGTTAATGAGAAATGGCACTTTAAACATGCTCTTCTGTAGCTTCACTGTGTTCCCCTTTAAGTCCTTAGCAAACTATGTACCTTTGAGAAGTGTTAGGCCAGTGTTTATGTTTTTGGTAAGTCCACCCAAGAAATCCAAGGCAATCATATTCTAAATCATTGCTATTCTTTGTGAATTGGATGGAGGATGTAAATGGTGTGCATACAAGTTGCTGTTTCAGATCAAGATTTGTGAAATCCTGATCAGAGAAAGTTTGAATGAATTAAAAAAAAAAGCAAGCTCTTTGTTGGGTAGGATGTAAGAACTGAGTCACAGTTTGCTTTGATAGATTTTTGGGGTAGGTAGGAAGGGATGTGGGTTTTGTTTGTAAATAGAATTTAATTTCACCCACTGGATGTAGAATTATGCAATTAAACCTTTAAAAAAGCTTCTGGCACAAGGATATTGCAGCACTGTAAAAAAGACAAAGGACATTTCACACCCAGAAGTTATCCATATGGCCACTGACCACATGTTTGGTAGAGATGTGAACAATATGTCATTGGTATTTACAATTCCAGGTAGTTTTCTTGTATGCCATAAAAAGTAAATACTTAAACAACAGTCTTTGCTCTGTAGATCTTTAATGGGTGTGGGAAATTCTCTTTATTTAGCCAGGAATGCCCATCATTTGCTGTCTTGGGAGATGTGTTGGCAACAGATGGGATCTCAAGAGCATTGTTTTGCTGTTATTCTGATTGTTAAAATGCAGTTCATTTCATTCCTTTTTTTTTTTCTTTCCTGCAGGGGTGAGAGGGACTGTGGAAAATAGGGGGGAAAGTAAAGAAAGCTAGAGAGAAAAAGAGAAAAGAAAATGAAATTTGAAAGAAACAATGGGATGAGAATCCCGAGAGAAGTGTTGAAAAATATGGGCGAATTGAGAGCAATAAATTTGGGTGGAGAATCCTGGCAAATATTCAGCACATACAGGGCACTGTAATGGCAAAAAGGGAAGAAATAAGAAAAACATACTGCTCTGAGTTCTGTGGTGTTTTTTCCCCCTTTTTCTTCTCCTTTACCTAATATACTAGGGATCAGTAGACATGGGGTAGGAGAAAACATACTGTGGGCCATGTTAATGGAACTAAATGCAATAGTGCAAGACATGGCATTGCCAGAAAGTGGCAGCTGACTTGGTCTTCCATGCAGCTGGACAGATATAGTGCCATGCACAGCTTAGCAAAACAAAATTTTGGTTAAAAACCTTTGATTTCATTCTTCCTTGGGAATTTTGTTTAAGGATGTCCTGGGAGGATGTTTGGAGATTCTATTGTTTTTCAGAATATGGCATGCTGCCCACATCTGTGTGGGGTTTTTCAGCAGAACCTTAACACTTCCAAACAGATGTTTCAAAAAAATTACTTTTCTGAAATGCAATATGCACAGGTCTGACTATATTTTTCTTACAAAAGTCAAACAGATTGACATGTTGAACAAGGAAGATAATGTTTTGAACCTAACATGAGAGGTAATCAAGAGCATTAGTTTAAAAATCCTGTCAACCTCTTTTTCTTGTTTTTGCCTATAAGCCTTGTGAGGAGAGTCCTTTCCCTCTCTTCACAGGAAAAGTCAGGAGTAATTTTGCATCAGATAACATGAAAAGAGACAATACCTGAGCTAACATGAAGGTGGCCTCACCATTTCAAAACCGTGTCAGTTGCACAGAAAATTATGGTTGTGATTTCTCAATATGGGAAGTGATTTGAGGACTCCCCAAATGCCATCTGTCCTTCACTGTTGAATTGATTTTCTGTTTTTTAGACTCCAGATTACCGTTCAAGACATGTTGATAACTTCCCTTTTTGCTCTTCCAAACATATTCTCTAATTTGAACATCTGGCAACTGGGGGATTTGAATATGAGCATTACCAGAAGTCTCGTGTTGTTTCCCTGTCCAGAGAAGGGAGTTCTATATAAGACATTCCAGGTGACTGACCAATTACAATGAAAAATGTGAAAATCATTATGCTAAACAAGCATGCAGTCTATCTCCTTGCACAAAGGAGTGATGTAGTCTACCTCAGTCATTCCCAACAGGTGTTTAACTATTCTTAAAGATGTCCAGTGATGAAGACACCACAGTTTTTCAGGTGATCTAGTCCAGTATAATATTTTAACATTAGAAGGATTTTTCCTACTACCTAATCTGAATTTCCACTGCTACAGTTTAAATTTGTGGAGGTCAGACTCTTCCAGTCCCTTTCATATAGCCTTTTACATGTTCAGAGGTTGTTACCATTCCTAACCTTCCCACCCCCCATCACTTTCTTGAGTGTTTTCACTGGGCTGTATACCTCTAGTTCATTGAGTCTTTCTGTGATCATGCTTTCAGAATCACTGGTCAGCCTCATTATTTTCTCTTCACTGTCTCCAGCCTGTAACTGTACTCTGTAAACATGTCTTCTTGCTTGTGCTTCTGTTTCTGCACTCTTGTGTTTACACTTTTTTGCAACAGCATAACATGGCTGACTCCTATTCAGTTTGTGATCCACAATAAACCACAGATACTTTTCTGTAAGTTTCCATTTGTCTGATGTGTCCACATCTGCTTTAGCTATGCCATATTTTGAACACCATCCGAAGTGGCAGTTCTGTTCTGATATTTTCAACAGAGCTGGTTTGTTTTTTCAAAAGCTTAGAAAGTAATGATCAAGTATTTTTGTGGTCAGGTATATTTTGACTCTTCCCTGACTCCTTTCCTCACTTTCCTTCTCTATTTTTTTGTGTCCTGAGGCCACCAGTGCTTAATGATTACAAATGAAGTTAAAATATTTGGAATGGGACCTCAGAAGAGGCTTATTAAGTACCTTGAATTTGATCATTCTCCTTAAGGGATTTTATGGTGACACGCCTGAGGGCTACTGAGAATAAAGGTCAATGTCCGTTTTCAAAGTGTTTTAAATAGGCCACAGTGATTAACCTACTCTGTCTTGTCCTAATTGTTTTCTCAGCTGACTGCTGCTGGATATTGTTGGGTTTTTATCTTTATAGGTTGGACCCAGATAGTTTTGAAATAGGTGCTCAGGAATGCATCATTCTGAGAGAGGCACACTCGATGGAAGTTACCTCCCCTTGCTTGTTTCTGTCATGGTTTCAGAAAACTCTCCTCATTCCCCATGTCAGGGTTTTATAACTCCTTGTTTCGTTTCCAGTTGGCCATCTTAACCCATTCAACAACTTTTGATAAAGATGCTACTTTGGTTTATGCTTTGAAGACAGGAGTCAATCAATGCTGCAGTAACTGTCAGTCATTACTAACCAGTTAATAGGATTTCAGGGGATATCATGAAGACAAAGACTAATGGGTTCTCTGCCATAGTTACAGGTCTTCTGCCTGAAGCTTGCATGGTGCTTGGAAGACTGTGTGACTGACAGCTGGTCAGCTCAGGGGTACTTCTCTGTGATCGTGACAATGAAAAGCCTTTTTACTAGGGAAAGGTAATCATTACAGACATTCTCTTGTTTTCTCTATTATTTAGGGGGAAAATGTTGTTTGTTAGTAGTGAATTGTGCTGAAAGTCTTTTCAATACTTGTCAGTTTAATGGATAGCTATCTCCCAAACATGGTACCACTGTGTCCTGTTGACCCAGTGTGAACAAACCTTATGGTTAATTATGAGTGTCTTGCAATGTTGCCATCCATAGTACATCCATCCTGAAGACTTGGGAGTACCTGCTGGTACTGGACTAGCACTGGGGTGATTCTGCAATTTTTTTAAGGTCTGAAGTTCTTGGAAGTTCTGAAAAATGTAGATGGTGGTGATAGGCAGTACTTCTTCCATTAGCCCCATCCTGGTATGTCTGTAGTCTGCAGTTAGCAATTAGGATCATCTCTGCGCTGTCTTACTTTAGCAGGTTGTAGCACTTCAGTAAAATGTTTCTGAAGATTTTAAAACACTGGTTATGAGCATTATGCTGTGCTGCTGCTGTTTGGTACAATGACTGCTGTTGCACTGTGTAGACAAGTGGCTTCCCTTTACTAGCTACTACCTTACTTTACTGTTTGAATTTCAGCTGCAGCTGAAATTCAAAGGGTAGCATTTTAGCAAACTGTTTGCAGTAATATTTGGAGAATGTGAAGTTGAAGCAGAGATGAACTCAGAGTCCAAGGAGCTCTTGAGTCCTACCTAGTGATTGAGGTCACCTTTTCTGTAACAGCATGATAGTTCTGGCAGTTCTTGAGACTGTGGGAGCTTAATTAAAGCCAGTGCAGAAATTGAATGGAAGAAGGTAGAGAACTAGACAAGACAAAGATACACTGTATTAGCTGAACATATCCTGATCTCATCACCATCTACACATGATCTGTAAATGGTAATGAATGTCATGTATGTTTATCATGGCAAGACATTATGGCGGGCATGTGAAGGACCAACCTAGTAAACATGAACTAACTTTTATCTGCATATACAGAGGAGGCTTCCATCACTGTGGATGGAAGAGGCTGTGGAATTCTTACATTTCTAAACAATAAACATAATAGTATACACAACATTCCCAGTTTCTTCCTATTCAACTCCTTGCAACTGTAAAACATACGATAGGAGCTCTCTGACTGACCTGCTGTGACTCAGTTTGAGTCATTTCACTTCTCTTTACCTCTGTTTTTCCTCAACTTCTTGCTCATCTTATCCATTAAGCTTTAAGTTTTTAAAACAGGAACTTTCTCTTCCTGTGCATATTTATCTTGTGCCTAACACAACAGCCTCGATCTTGGTTAAGGCCTCTTGGTGATACCAGAATACAAGTAAGAATAGTAGGAGCAGCAGAAGCAATAACAAAGTAGGTGGTTTAACCTTTGATGGTCTTTTCCTGAGTCATCTCTAGATACTGGAATAAAGTAACTTATCCATTCATTTACTTTTCTCTCTGTGGTGACTTTGAGTTGGCATATTGTCACGCTACAATGACAAGTCACCAGCGGTGCATGCATTGGCTGGCTCTTTCAGTCACTGATCATTTTTTATTCCATGTAATTGCCTTTTGTTTGCAGTTGTTATTTTAAAGGTGACCCCTAACCCTGCTCAGGGAAAGAAATAATGAATAGATTGAGGTCTGAGGCTTTCTTAGCATTACTACTCAGACCAAGTGAGTATTAGAAAGGGCTGGTACTGCTGCTCATCTGCACCTGCATGGAAGAAAAACTTGAAGGCTAGGGTGTGGTGGTGGTGAATGTATTTTTTTTCCTGCTCTCCCCCCCACCCTTCTCCAGCTGGTCCTTCATCCTGCTTCTCTCTTGTATTTCAGTTTCTCCTGTACTCATTTCTGTTGTGTGGAATTTGAGGTTTCTTAATACACATTCCCTGCCCCCAGCCCGAACACTCCCCATGGACCCAGCTTCCTCTCGCACATTCCACACTGGAGCGTACCACTCGGGAAGCAAAGTGGGCTCAGGGAAGAGTCCATCCAAAGCCCCTCTGTCCCAGGCTTGCTCCGTCATCGTCCTTACCGTGCGAGAGCACTTTCACTAGTGAAAATGCAAAGATAACTGTTCTCATGGCACTGTGAATTAGAAATTCCTGAAATATTTCCAACATCAGCCAGCAGAAAAGCAGGGTGATAGAAAACAAATGGTGACAGGAAGGCAACAGGGAAATAGGGAAGGGAAATTTAGGGCTTTATAGGCTAAGGCAAAAAAAGGGAGAGAAAGAGACAATAAAGCCAGGAGACAGGGAAAAAAAAGCAGAAAGAGATGAAAAGCTGAGAAAATGTG
This sequence comes from Astur gentilis, assembly GCF_929443795.1. Classification (NCBI taxonomy): domain Eukaryota; kingdom Metazoa; phylum Chordata; class Aves; order Accipitriformes; family Accipitridae; genus Astur; species Astur gentilis. The sequence goes on along the minus strand of NC_064889.1, from coordinate 9,946,356 downwards.
AGGGCAAATCAAAGAATGAACAAATGAACCATGCAGGCTATAAAATGAAAGAGAATAAAATTAAGTGCATAGAACAAATATTCGGATAGTGATCAAGGATAGAGAGCAGATGCTGAATATGAGTGAGAGCCAGAAACACAACAGGGATTAAAAAAATCTGTCAGAAGATTTGGGTAAATTCTCCTTCAGGTTGTATTTGGTTTGATTTGAGTAACCCATTCCTCATTTTCCTTTCAGCTTGTCCACTAGGAATCTGGTGTCAGCATATTATTTTATCGAGGGCTATTGCTGGTGTTTTGCTTCTTACTGCTTTTTTACTCAGTGCTAATTGGGCCTGTCATCCGGGTAGGTCCAGGATATAAGTGTTGTGACCTTTGTGGGAGAGGGTTTCTTCTATCACTTAATGTGTTTATGTTTGAAATCTATGCTCAAACACACGGTCATCCAAACCTGCCCGCATCTCAGAGTACACACTGTTTCTGGGAAGTCTCATGTTGCTGAGTATTGTACTGTCACTCCCTATACCCACCCTGCAAGGGGGGAAACCCACAGGAAGAAGAATCAGTGTGCTGATGTGTAACTTCTGCATTAGGAAGGGTTGTTATATAGCAGTTCAGAGTGGCACAATGAGCAGCAAAAAGTAACAGGCAGAAAGGAACCGAGCTAAATACAAAGGTTTCTCCCTCATAAAGTACTAAAGACAGATACCATATAAAACTTCATTTATGAGCTGCTCCCACTTACAAACCATCTCTAGCTTGGCAGCAGCACCTTTACCATACTGCTTTTAATAGAAGCTGTCTTCCTTTGGTACTGTACTTTTCCATACGAGCTTGAGGGGAAAGTAATTTAGTTTAATAGCAGCCACCCTCATTTTGAAGCAGGCCTTGATTTAAAGCCGGAAGTAATTAAATGTAATGAAGCCCTTAGCTTCTGCACTAGGATCAGAGCCATGTTATTCACAGCCGTACTTACACGTCCTTGTTGCTAATGTGTCACTAGTCTGTTTTTTTCCAGTCACTGTGGCCTGTGTTTTTAATTCCTGCTGGCCAGACTGTGGTACAGTATCTGTGAAGGTTAACAGCTTTACATCAGCTTTTTTTATCTCAGGACTGGGGTGTTTATGAGATTTCTGCTTATGATCTAAACATGGCTTTTTGTGCTCTGTTTGTTTTATTGGTTTATGTAGTAGTGGACTGTCAGTTCCCAACTCTAAGCAAAAGCCTTTAAGGCAATGTTTCCCAAATTTCCCTTCCAACAGCAAAATTAAAAATAAAGCTTGCCTTTTAAAGGAATTTGTATACTGCTGACTATTCCTTCTCCTTCTCCCCCTCAATAATTTAATTAGATTTCTCTGGGTGTTCCCTGGGTGTTCTCTGGGTGTCCCTTGCTCAGCTTTGCATCTACATGGCTCCTTCTTCTGTTTGGCTTGTTAGCTCTTTGGGGCAGGGAGTTTGGAAACTTCCTGAAGTCATTGGGAATTGTGCCATTGGCTTGAACAGGGACAGGCTTTTTAACCTTATGTTAACTCACTGGTAACAGTAACCGGACAAACCTCTCAGTGTCCCTTTCAACTTACCAAGATCCAAAAATCAGATGTAATGTGTGACAGAATCCCAAAAAGAGGGTCATCAAAACAATGGAATCATACAGGAATGCTGTGGGATCCACCCGCCAGTGTAAATAACTCTGTGACCTCAGTTTAATTATTCTTCCTTTCTGATGTCAATAACTTCCCACTGTAAAAGTGTAGCATGAAATGGAAGACATTTGAGAAGTCTGCCTACCAGCATGGCTCTCATATTCAGAGGTTAAGTAAAAATATATCTTTCAGTAATATGCATGTATACATGTGTGTGCATTTATATGCGGTGAGGCTTCATACTGACTTTTATAAACTGTTATTTCTAATTTTTTTAGAATGTTCTATTAAAAGCAGGATCATACAAAGGGCTTTTATTGCAGAGACTCAGGAGCGCAACCTCAGCTATCTCCCCCTTCCTTCACCCAGCGGTTCCTGAGTAGTCAGTCCTAGGAAGGGAATTTTTTCCATATTGTAATCATTAATAAGGCAGAAATATAACAGTGCCACAAACTTTAATCTCATTGCTCCTCTAAATTGCCTATGTTGATTAGTTTCCCCTTACCAGGCTATCCTCTAAACAACACTAAGAGTTTCCTCATTCAATTACTAGAAAAGTATGGTCCCAATATTTTTAACAAACAACTTTATAAAAATTACTCCATTAAGTTGAGGAACTAGCTTAACGTGTTGTACTGCTGGGGTCAGCAACATTTTATGAGTGGCCGGTACCCTATTTTGGTGTCCAGTGCCAAACTGGCTATTTCCTTCTGAAGTTAGAGGTGAAGTATGCAGGTAGGTCAGAGCTAATTGCAACACCTTTCTTCTGGCAAAGTAGCACTTCCAGCTCCTGTTGATTTCCAGACAGGCCAGCTGATGGGTGGTAGGGTGACTCCAGGCGGAGCTGAACTCAGTGGAAGCTGGAAGCTGCTACTTTCCATGGATACCTCCCTTCAGCTTTTGTAACTTTCAGCTCTCGGCCACACACTAGCCTTCCTACATGGTACTCTGAATTGATCCATGTGCTGACTTTGTTTGTCCGTGAGTGCCATGGGTTACTGATCCCTATTCTTAAGTAATTATTTTTGCATGCTAATGGGTGGGACAGTGTGCAAATTCTAGTGTCCTGTTTGAAAACAGTGACTTTTCGGAGCGGTGTTAGTGTGGGTTTACATTCACGTAGACTGCCTGTTATGCTGCAGGTTATTTTAGCAGTCTCCTTGCTACCATCCTGCATTCCTCTACCCTATCTACTCCTTTGCCAAAACAGGTCAGTCTCTTTACTTGCCATTCTAGAGCAAAGCTGATCTAATGGTACTTATTTGTTTAGATGCTGATGGATAGCCAATATCATGCCCTTCACAGTAGCACAGTACTAGGGTCAGTTTCAGGCGAAAAAAGCTGTAATTATTGCACTGTGGGCCACATTTAAATGAGCCTGTCTCATTTGCTTAGTGCCTGCTTGAGATTACAGCTCTTATAATGTAGGACTGAAAAGATGGCATAACTCTGCAAAGCATACATGTAGTTCCTAGATGCATATTCTACAGCATTGCTCATATTTAGATTTTTTGCCTTTTTTTTTTTTTTTCCGGCACAGGCCATACACTTTAAAAAGACTGTAAACTTTCTTTAGAAAATACATGAAAATATATAGAGTTAATAAGGCATCCATGAAGCAAGAGCATTCTTCCTTTCTAGGTTTGGAATGATCCTTGCAAAATCTCGTTTATTTCCCAGGAGACTTGTATATCTTTTGCATACATGCAGAATAATTACATTTCAAGGAAAGCGTTCTATTACGGCCTTGTTACTTGACAGATCTTCTTATTGTTTCTTCCACCATATGTAGAGATGCCTTTCCAATTCAGTAGATCTTGAAAGATCATTCGGAGGAATAACATCAAAGCATACCTTGCATAGCAGTGGAGACCCTTGTCTTTGAGACATACTTTGCATCTCTTAAGAAGTGACAGCTATGCTTTCCACAAGAACACGTGGAAATTGCTTATCTGACCTCCTGTAAACAACACGTCCCCCCCAACAGGCTCACTTTCTTTCCTCCTCCTCCTCTCCACAAAGAGAGCTGGATGTGTCTCAGGTATTGCGGGGGCAGTGTGCTCCACGTGCCACCCCACAGCCTCCTCTGCCCCCCTCCAACGCAGCAGAGGCTATTGGAAGCTGCAGGGTTTAGGAACCTGCCCGAGCTATCAGGGGAAGAGTCTGGTCTCTGGCACAACGTGACAGCCCTCAGAGGGGCAGCAGCCCAGCCCAAACCTGAAGTGAAGACTGCACAGCCAGAGGCATATGCATTCACAGTTTTTAAGTTTGTGGGTAGTGTTGAGCTTTCAACATAGTGTGCAAACTTTCACTGGTTTTATTAATTACTTGTTCTCAAGTTTGCACATTTTACTATGTTAAAATTTCTGTAAGAAGAAAGCATGTTTTTTAAACCCCTGTGGATTTTTACATTTTTAAACCCTATGGATTATATACAACGTAATGATACAGCATTTATCAAGGTATAGTTCCTGTAAGTTACTTCTAAAATCTGTCATGAAATCCATATGTTTTCATGAAGTATACTTATAAAATGGGTACACACATGTGGGAACGTAACAGCATATCCAGTCACATCGTGTCTCACCAGAATAATTTTAAGTGACAAATGATGTTTATTGAAAAGCAATGCAAATTTTCACAAAACTCCTTTATGCCATTCATGAAATTTGTTGCAATATGCACTAAATTTCACACCAATATTTGTGATATATACTATTTGTTATAGTCGTGACATTATTAGTTACAATCTATTAAACGAAACATTACAAATTGCAATCACAAGTTAAACTTCATCTGATTAAATTAAGCTTACTATATATAAAAACAGTTCTTAAAAATGACTATAATGTCGTATTTCACAGTTACCACGAACATCTATCTTTACTCCTTCAAAGTGGAAGGCAGAAATGCAATCCAAACCACATAAGGGAAAATAAACCCCAACCAGCTCCTGTTCTCAAAGTACCAACACAAAGCACCTAAAAATACTCCTCCATATGAGCATATTTTCTCAGTTTGGAAAAAAAATCCTCTCCCTCTCCCCTCATAGCACATGTAGAGGTCTCCGCACTTTTTGCTTACTGCACAGTTTTCCACCAGCTGCTATAAACTTAGGAAGGTAGTTTTGGCTGCTTTATCACAAGAAAGCACCGTATTTCACTGAAGTCTGTCCCGCACGGGCAGCCTTCAGCTGCTTGGGCTAGAGCTGCTGTGCAGCAGGTGCCTCTGGCCAGGCTGCTGGGAGAAGCGGCGCCAGGACGGCAGGGTCACGCCAGGGATATCCACCGCCACCGCGAGGGTGCGGGGTCACGCCAGGGATTTCCACCGCCACGGTGAGAGTGCGAGGACGGGTAACGGCTCTTGGTGCAGCTGACGATGAGGTGGCAGCTGGCGAGCTCGCAGTGCCGGACCACGGCCGCAGCTTCCTGCTGTGGCCCTGGCGGCACAGGGCAGTGCCCGGCAGCTCCCTGGCCCAGGCCGCCCCGGAGGTTCGAGAAGGTTCCTGCCCCGCCGTGAGGGGCCGCGGGGCCCGGCCGCCGGCCTGGCAGCGCTGTGAGGCTGGGCCCGCCCCGCTCCCCTCTCCTCCACAGGCTGCTCCCTGTGCGTGGCCGGCCTGGCTCAGGCAGGCTCTGGGGAGCGCTGTGGCGGCAAGGGCCGTACCAGCCAGCCTGCGGGCAGCGCTGCCCCAGCTGGCTGGCGTCACGGCTGGGGACGGCTCCCAGCCAGGGTGGCCTTGCAGCGCTTCGCTTCGTCCTGTGGCAGTGTCCAGAACGGGCCCAGGTAAACCTGCCTTTCCCCTGTCCTGTGTCCTTCCTGTGCTGGAAGTGTCATCCTCACCCGGTGCCACTGCCTTGGTGTATGTGGCTCACACTTGGGGCTTAGTGCAGTGCTCTGGAAAAGCGGGAAGTGCGGGTGGCTGAGGAACATGGCGAGAGTTAAGCCCATGCTTTGCAGTCTGGCTCAACTGAAAGCCGCTTTTCTGCTCTCTGGAGGCCCATTAGTGGGCCCAGAGCACATGTGGCCTTCAGGGATGGCTCTGCCATGGCAGAGGAGGGCCTCCGCCAGGCTAGGTGTGGGTGACCGAGCTTCACCCTTGGCTCACTGGCAGCGCATGGGCGTGGGCCGCCAAAACCTGGGAGGGGTGCATGGTTTGGGCACGGGAGCAGTTACAGAGAGGGGGGCTTAAACTGGAATCTGCCTTCTGGTCAGTTTTTCTTTTTCCAAAAGAAGCATGTGGGCTACAACCGGAGTGGTTTTATAGCAGAGGAGAAGAGCACGTGTTTGATACCATGTCAGCATTGGTAGGAGTACTAGAAAAGGGGTATGTATATAGAGTAACTGGAAAGCAGGGGACAGGAGGGTTGTGTTTTCTTCGGCTAGGGAACTCTTTTTTTTTTTTTTTTTTTGAAGTGCAAACGCCGAAGAAGCTTTCAGCGATAGGCCCCCAGGGGCTCCTGGCGGCGGTTCCTGGAACACTGTACCAGGGCGCGGGGCGGGGGCGCTCCGAGTCAGCAGTGCCGGCAGGCTGAGCAGGTGCGTGACACCTGATCAGTCACAGGGGCTGTATGAGGCAGAGGGTGATAGAAGTGGTGATCCGTTCCAGCGTCTTTAGAAAAACCCTGTAGATCATGTATTCTCTGAATGCATACAGTTTTCTGAAAGCAAGATAAATCATCTTATACCTGGGTCTGCTTTAGCTTTTTAAAAGATTGTACTGAGTGGTTGAATGCCTTACTAGCACCTACACACAACCTGACAACTGGTATTTTCCTGATGATACAAGGCTGTCAGACCTGTTAAAAAAAAATCCGATAATCTAATCCCATTAATAAATTATATTAAAATCATATAAGTACATGATGCAAACATTGTAGTTGTTTTCCCTGTTTATAGCAATCTTACAGCTGTTGCTTTGCTGGGATTAATTTGTCTCCAAGGGGTTTCAACACTATCCTCCCCAGTGCATTATGAGAGCCTGTAATGTCATGTAATTGGGGCCATATTATTTTTGTCAAAATCTCTGGGAGTGATGTAAGAGGAAAAAGGAAACTAGCTAACTCCCAACCATTTGACCAAAGGTTAAATTAGTCTTGGCCTTCTCCCAGCTGGACCTGAAGCTTTTCAGTCAAACATTTGTTCTGCCCTGCTCAAAAAAAATTTGATGTCTTTTCTTGTCTTTTCTCCCTCCCGTTTTTGTTTGTTTGTTTGTTTTTCTTTACCAATGTCACATGTTTTCTTTAGTGTTACACCCTTATTTATTGTGGAACACATCACTGGGGCAACAGATGTCACCTACTGGAAGGTCTGACCTTTGGTTCATGGTTCCTATAGATGCTATGGAATGCCATGGGTGTTAAGACTAAATTTTAAGTATGTCACATTACACTGTGCAAGAAAACCTGTTATTTTTATTGTGTATAGTAGCTGCATGATTTCAGTCCACTCCAGCCCAAGTTGCCCCAAGCATGGCCCCTTTATAACACTTGCAGAAGCTCTTTATCTGCTTGAAAGATGCTAGAAAATCTTGCAGCAGCAATGTTTTGTAGGTGGTATAAAAGCCTCCCTGCAGACTATTCCAGACCATGTAGAGTCTGAGAACCTTCCGGTAGTACAGCATAACTAGATCTGTTGTGTGTGTATTTTCATGTCTATTTCTATGTGCAGTGATGTATTCTGGTTTGGAATTTTTTTTTTTTTTTTTTTTTTTACATTTGTGTGTACACATTTAAGGCAAAAGGTGATAAGGCTCTTGAGGTTCTTTAGGCTGTTAGGTAAGAATTGTGATTTAATTGCAAAAGGCTAGTATTAAAGTGTTTTGTTCTGTGTTACGATCAAGAAATGTCTGAAAAGATCAGAAAGAACATTGGACTGGCCTTTCAGAAGTCTGGTTGCTTATCACCATTCTTTGGTGTGGAGAATGGGTTGAGCTGCCACAAGAAGAGATTTCCAACCAGAGTCAGCTGGACTGAGACAGTCATGACAAGAAAAAATTATCATCTGGTGCACTGAACTGTGAAACAGATTCAGAATGGGAATGAAGCAGGGGAATGAACAGGAAAAGAGGGGTACTTGGGTATTAAGCCTTAATAAGAGTTCAGAGATGTTAAACATTTTGCAAAAGTTCAAACTTTCTTAATTCATTTGACTTGTATGCCTTCTTTTAAATGCTTTTCTGCTCCTGTCTGGTTATATATTTGAAATACGGATTGACTTTTATTTGTGTAATCTATTATTAAAATCCTCACTATTTTGAAAAATTGCTAAAAGTCCAAACCCCATTAGGGGCCAACTCAAAGATATGTATGTAGCTGCTTAAAGAAGAGAATCATAATAAAAAAAATGCTATTTATGTACATCAGAATAACAAATGTAGTTATTGGGTGGCCAAACAATGATGGTCCTATAAAGAAGCTTGATTAATAACTAAAGAATTGTTATAGTACTAATCCGGTCAAATCCTTTGCCACACTAATATATTCTAGTGTTCTCTATTTCCACAATGCTTTAAAAAGCAAAAAATATAGAATTTATAATCTATTTAAATGGTGTTGTTTTTTCTTCTATTAAACCATTTTCTGAATGATAGATTTGGATGGGAATCACCAGCAACTCTTACAGAAACATAAAAAAAATAATTGAGGCTCGTGCATTTGAAAATTATACATGGCTTACACATTGATATGCTAGCATCTAATTTAAGCTTCCAAATAAAGTCACAAGAATTCAGTACTAGTCATGTACCTTTTCAGATTATCGAGGAGAATCTTTCAATCCTTGCAAGCAAAGCTGCAATTAATTAGTATTATGTTTTGCTCTTTGCTAGTTTATGTACTCTTTATATGAGCAAAGATAGTTCAGAGGTTAATTTTCTTTTCCCTTGGCTCTGCTGGGTGGACTGTGGCCCCCCCCATGGGAAGTAAGGGTTCAAAAGTGACCTTGCAAGTTGTTCTCCTTGGGAAGAAACAAGTTGAGAGTCTGGCTGGGGGATGCTCTCCACCCTTGGGAAGAACACAGCTTGCATTGCATCACTTGTTTGCACTGGCTCAAGCATATTATTGTAGTTGTGAAGGCAGCTGAATTGTCTGTAGTACCTGGTATCTTCTAGGACGGTATTACACTGTAATTGCACTGTAAAAAAAAAAAATACCGGGCGCTAAGAGCAAACAGCCAGTGTGACTATATGCAGTTTGTTCCATATTAAATAGGAAAAAATAGTACTGAGACTAGAAATAAAAAAATCAGAGAAAAATAACATGCAGGCTGGCATAAATCACACTATGTAAGTGCTTAGGTGAGTAAGGAGCCAAAAGAGTAAGTGGCAAGAGTTTAGGAAAAAATGTATCATCATTAATATTCTGATCAGTTTATAAAATCATTGGCATTTAGGATGGTGATTATCAAGAACTCAAAATGAACTTCTACTGTTTCTGCTTGTTTTCTCTCTCTATGTTTTTTAAAAATAATAGCTTTCTTTTTTGGGTTGCTTTTTTTTTTTTGGTTTTGGGTTTGTTTGGTTTTTTTTAGTTTTGACATTCTCAAGGCATTGTTGTGCCTGTGTTACAATGCAGTTGGATATTGGCACCTTGATGTTTTGAGTCTCCACGATTTAACAACAGAGTTAGTAAGAGGCTCTAATCAGGGTTCCCTGAGGGTAACCCAGCATATTGCATACATAGTTATGTAATTTTGCCATCAATTCATCAATAGGTTTGAGTTTAAAAAATGAAGCATTGAATATAATTTGAATTAATCTAGGTAAGGATTTAATTTTCAAGTAAGATTCCTAAATTAGGAACCTGGGCAAGATGAATCTCACCCTAAGTTGGTATTTCTATGCTGGAGGTGCTGACATCTGCTGTGTGGGTCTTATCTCCCATTGCTGTCTTAAGAGATCAAGTCAACAGAGTCAAGAGAACATTTCATCTCAACCTAGAGCTCTGACTTGTATGCCACTGCTTATGCTGGCTGGACCTCTGTCAGAAATCTCATGTAGAGGTCCATCTCTAGACTCAACGTTTCAAAGGTTTTTAGTCAGGCAACTTCAAACTGGTGTTGAAGCACAGCCAGCCACAAACTGATGCCTAATTGCTTCCTTGAGTTAAAGCCTTGCAGATACCTAAATACCTATATATCCTAGGTTCTCAGACATGCTGAACACTGTCAGTTCCCAGGGAACTCAGCAGGGATAAACAGTGCTTACGTCCTCTGCAAGCTCACCTCCTGTTGTGGGGAGCAAATGCAGAAACGGGGAGCGAAAGGGAGTGCAAGAGATTGAACTGTATGCATCCAAATAAAAAACCTGCAGGCTGAATGCACGTGCATGCATGCATGTGTGTGTGTGAGTGAAAATAAATAACTTACAGGCACATATAAGTATGGAGCTTGCCACTTGGCTGTGGAGAAACAGGAAACAACACACCAAAACTGCAATAAACTGATAAAAGTGCTGAAAATCTCATTTGTCTACGGTCAAGTCCTGGTGAAAGTTGATGGTATTATTTATTAGCTGAGAGATCCTGCACTGAGTCTAAATATGTAGAAATGAATGACTGATGTGCTCTTTGTAACAAGAAAAATCAGACCTCCCTATTTGAAGGTCTTAAAAAAATCATTAGTTCCAAAGAATTTCAAGGGCTTTCCCCAGCTCAGTTTGTCAGAAATGAAAAGCATTTAAATTCTACTCCTACAGATCTTTAGACAAACAGAATTCCTCTGTAAGAGTCTCATCAGTTCTCTGTGTATGTGTTTGCATGTATTAATTTTTCCTTTACAATAGTATAATTACAGTGTTTATATGCAAGAAACATGGCTCAGGAAAAAGCCAGTAGCAAGTAGGGCACTGTGCTGGGAGTCAGGAGATCTGTGCTTGGTCCTAGCCTTTGCAGCAGATTTTCCTCTGTAATCTTGGGATTAGTTGCTGCATTTGTTTCTCTCAATCAGCTCCTTGTCTGTAAAATGGTAATAACAATTATTTTCTTTTTTCCTGGCTTTTCATTTTACTTTTAAAACTTTTGAGGCCTAGACCAAATCTGTGATGTTTGTAGAGGACAGTGGGGCCATGGCTTTGATCGACTGCATACAAATGATCAGGTGATGAATTAACACCTTTTTCTTTTTTTGTGCCATGAAGGATTGACAAAGATGATGCAAAAGAAAGCAAATATTGTTGTCCCTGCAGGCCATTGCAGCTGAAATAATAACTTGATTTTATTAGAACAGTTTCAAAATGGATGCTTACCTTGTAACTGTAACTCCCTCTTGTAAGTTTGATTTGTAGACCATCCAAAGCCTATTTGTGTTGTAAATATATTCCATAGGAAGTGCCCATACCTGCAGTCGCATGAAGAGAGGACAAGTTTCTTTCCAGGTCTGAACTTCTTGAACATACCTGACATAAATAAGCAGCTGAAGCAAATTCATGGGTTTGGATTCTCTATGGATTCTGGAAATTCTGAATATAGTGTGAGATTTATGTAGTTTGATTCCTTATACGCAGAGGAACCTTTCAATTTAGATTTCTAAAATAATGCCACTTAAAGGACAGTTGCAGAAGGTTGTAGAAGAGGAGCTGTGCAGGAGATGTGATAAAGTGCACAACTAGGAGTGAGGCATGAGGCTGTAAGAGATGTGCTAAGGACTGTCAGGGAAAGAAATAGTGAAAGCCCATTTAAGCCACCCACTCCCACTACCCCTTCCCTTCTGTAAATTTCATCCTGGTTTATCAGGTTTTTTCTCTGCTCAGCAGCATCTGCAGTTGCTCAGATACTAACTTGCCTGTGATTACAATGGGAGATGGTTTATGACTCAAGCTAACGTAAGCAAGCATGTCTTCCAGAGCTTTAATAACATTCAAAGCAGGGAACGCTCAACTATGCATAGAAACCTAGCAAGTCTTTGTGATTGTTTATTTTTCCTTTTAAAGGTTATAAACCATGTTTGAACAATGAGTTCTGAACATATAGTACCTTTGCTGCTGCTTAACTTCCCAGTAAAAATAGATGAAAAAATTATTTGCTGTAAAGGTTGATATCTATAATTGGAAAAAAAGGCATGTTGGACTGGTTAAGACAGGCTGGTGCAGATGAGACTAATAATGACTTACCGAACGCTGGTTGCCATGACTGAGTCCAGAAAGTCAGTTATGTTTGCTGCCTTGGTTCTGCAGTGTAAATAATCCAGGAACATAGCCTAATGAGGAGCCACTGCCCGGCCTGTCCCGTGTTTAATGGCAAAGCTGGAAAATACTAGCAGAGATTATATGCACAGTGAAGTTAAACATTCAGTGCTTTGCCTCAGCCAGAACCTTTAGAGAGGCACGGTTTACTTCAAGAGGAGTAGGAATTAAGAAGGGAGAAAGAAGTCCATTAGGGAGAATAATGAGGAAGAAAAGTTGATTGTCCTGAAACTTTGTATAAAAATAAGACAAATTGGAAGAAGCCCATCAGTTTGTTTTCCTTTGTCAGGCAGAATCTGCTGCTGAATCAACACACTACAGTGCTGTGTGCAGTGTGGTTCTTGCTGCTGAACACAGCTTTCACAACGAATGCATGAAATCTACCTTTGTTCTTCTGAGCTTTGTGTACGAAACAGTTGAGAAGAGCATTTGCAGTGACTTAGGTTTGGTGACTATATTACTACCCCAAAGAGACAAATAGTAATACAGAGGAAAGCATGTTTTTTTCCCCACTTAATTTTCCAAAGTTCTAGAGGTATCATGAAATCTCTTGGCCAGCCCATAATCCTAAAGCTTTTAGAAAATTTCAGCAAAATGCCCCCACCCAGACAGATTCTGCAGTCCATAGTATGAATTTTGCTTCAAAAAGAATGGGGCCCCAAATGTTTGAAACTGCATGCTAGAAGGCTAGCTGGTAATTAGTCTTCCCAGAGAGGACATTGTAAAAACAAATCATTGAGCCATTTGTTGCAGTTCTACCTAAGAATACAGTTAGTGAAAAGAGCCTCTTTGCCAAAACCCTGACAAAGAGCTCAGGATGTTTTATGTGTTTTTAAAATAGAAATCAACTATCAACCCTGTCTTTTAGCACAGCTTTGCACCAGCCCTTCTATAATATATGCGCAGTTCACTACAGGGAAGAAAGCAGGTTTGGCATTTTCATAGGAAAGAGCTGCAAGGTGATTTGAAACAGTATCTGGGGTGATTTTGTCATCGTATTTTTTATGTCTGTTATAATGGAATATGAAATTAACTTAAAACATTTGTCCCAGAGCCTAGGCTATAAAGTTGCTACAGATGCAGGAGATGAGAGCATCTTTCTGGGTCTTTTTTAAAGGCATTGGGCAGTGGAGTCTACTGTCAATTTCCCACTAGAACTATCTGAAATGGTGGCATCAGAGTGGTTCACAAAGGGGATCTAATGGAATTTGGGGAAAGGGTCAAATGTTCTGCATTACCTAAGGAAACTCATGTGAAAGTCTGTTGTCCCAGTGGCATTTCCTGGGCATTTTTTCCCATAAATGTCTGGCAAATTGTGGTTGTCCTTGGGAGGCAAATGCTGCCAGGGGAATACCGCTGGAGGGGCAGGGCAGGAATTGCTCTGGGTTTTGCTGAAGTTTCAGTTATGGGAGTAGGTGGTTCTGTATATATTGATGTGATCAGAGGCCTGGCCAACTTAACAGTCCCCAGGAGCTCTCTAGCAGTGGCTTCTTGTGGCTTAAGGTGTCCAGTATGCACTGTGGAGAAACACAGGAGAGATTATCAGGAAAGAGTCCATTGCTCCAGTTTAGTTTCATGCCAGGACAGAAGCGGCATAGTGCTCTCAGCAACCTTACTAAACTTGCCTCCTCCACTACATCGGACATGGCAGCCCCTGTGATAAGGCAACCCTGGTGCAATGCAACATCATAGTGTAGAAGCTTTCCTTGTACTGCTCAGGGGCTCGAGGCCACTCAGGAGCACAGATTGGTAGCTCTACAAATGCCTGTTTCTTTGGAGGCAATGTGTTTTTCTCCTTTAATTTCACAGCCAGGTTGTATTTAAAAGAGAATATGCATGTGATGCTGAAGAGTATTTAGTGACTTTTCTGGACTTTTTGGAATGCTTGATTTGAATAAAGGCTCTCTGCTTACTCCCCATTGCTGTACAGCCTGGGGATAGGGCATCTCACTAGCCAGCTCTGAGTGAGAGCCATACTCTCATGGTGAATGAACAAGCTGGCAGTTCTGACTAGTGGCAGGACCATCAGATGCAAGGGGAGTGCTTTAGCCATCATCCTTAATCTGGAGTTTCTTGGTGGGAGCAAGGAGTACCTTTCCATTTAGCACCCTTCCCAGAAACTTGAGTGTTTGTGAAGTTTAGAATTAAAAACTGAAAGGAGGCCTCTCTTGCCAGGCACTGACTGTGCTTTGAGATTGGATGTCAAGTGCCAAAGACTGTGGGAGAGGTTTTGGACCAACAGAAACTAGGAAACAGCAGAAACTTCCCAAGAGATCCTGCTCTATGTCCCATCTTGTGTTCCCAGGAGAGTCTGAGAAAACCAGTGGATCATGAGCTGGAGCCCTTTTGCCAGGGGAAGCAGTGCAAACACATATTCTTTTTGTTTGACAGCAGGAGTGAGCTGCACACAAATGTCTTGCTAATTAAGCTGCTGTAGGAAATGGGAACTCAGCCAGGCATACAAAGAGCAGGGGAAAAAACCCAAAATGAAGTGAGTTAATATTAGCACAAGTTAAACCAGCCTCATCATGAAGAACCATAAGGGAGAAGGAGAGGGGCTAAACAAGGTCATGAAAAAAGATCAAATTGTGAGTGCATATACACAAATGCATGAATACTTTGACAAAAGCTAGTGGTGGATTCTTGAGAGGCCAATGCAGCTAAGTTCCTGCTTTGTTACATAGATAAATTGCCAAAGGAAACATTATCCAGACAGTTCTACTTCAAAGGCAAAACGACAAGCTTTGGGGAACTTGCGGTACTTTCAATCTGGCCAATAACCAAGTGTAAAGTGTAAAATATACATGTTTAGGAAGTAGGACACATGCCGTTCAAGACAGGCCTTTCCCATGCTCTCAGACCAGTGCAGCTTCATTTGATGTGCAAATGCATGATGTGTGATCTGTCCTGGCAATGTGCTGCCTGCCAGCAGCACAAACATTTCACAAGCACCCTTTTGGGTTACTTCAGCCTGCTGTGTGCACAGCCTCCTTGGCAACCTCTGCAGCCAGAGTTTTTCTTACAGTCTGTTGCTGTTGTGGTTGCACAATCCAGGTTTATTTAGCAGGTCTTGTCAAGAGACTCCAGGCAGATAAAACCACCTCAAAACCAGCCTGGAATTGCAGGATTTGATGTTAGATACTAGGATTAAATGACAATACAAGGAATGGTTACAGTAATGCACTGGGGAATATAGCAGTAATATAGACTTCATTGATCCTTAAGGGAAATTGTCCCCACAGATGTCCCAGTCTTCCTGGGCATTGGAGACTTAGGGGCATTACAACTGTTGGCAAGGGCCCTCCATAATGTGTTTATAAATGTCACCTGAAATCAGGTGAAATAATGTTCCCTGGAGTGCTTCCTGGTACTGCAGGCACAGCTAAATATGTATGTGCTGTGCACAGTACAGGACAGCCTCTGCTGCTTGATGAAACTCATCCTATAAACCCATGAAAAGTAATGGTGCAAATGCTCATCATAGAGAAGCAGTGGATCATGGGTGCAGTCCCTTTTTTCAGTAGTGCCTCGAGTGGATTTAAATTTGTTGATATCATTTAAAAATAGTTATGGTCTTTACAGTGCAACTGGTCTCTAGAGTACCTGCGCTAGGGGGATGAGATTCGCTTTTAGTGAGGGTTCAGGATTTAAACTCAGCTGGCTGAACTGGTTTGGAACTAACCATTCTGGTGAACTAGGGCACGTAGATGTGCTTTTTCTCCCCCTCTAACAGTAAGTAAGGGGATTAGGGACATTCTGCAACAGTTCTGGTGATTTATCCCAGTTGCACCAAGAGGCAAGTCACCCTTGTGCCTCTACTTAGTGTCTGTGGGACAGATTCTCAGTTATAATTGTGTGCACAGCCTCTAGGCCTCAATCTTAGATAGCCAAGCACTTGGCAATGAGCACTACCCCAGTGTAGCAGCTGTGGATACACAGACAGCTTAACCTGCTCTTCACTACTAAAATGACTCGATGCGCACTGCAGCCAGCTGTAATAATCTGTTGCTTGTGTTAACTTTGAATTCCAGTGTGTCAGTTCTGGTCCTCTGAGAAAAATTAGGCAAGTGCTTATTGAAACCAGCATCCCAGCACTCCACATTGTGCTGTGTGGAAGAGGAAAGTGGGACCCCAAGCCCTAGTAGTAGCATTTTCTAGCCACACTTCAGTCACATGAAATTATACCACTACTCTCACAGCAGCCTAATCTATACTTTTAAACAATGGCCCAAATTCATGCTGAAGTCCCTCACTTTGCTTCAGAAGTTCCAGAGCTTTCTGGCAGAGCCACACATATAGTTCCCTGCTATCTGTGCGCTGTCAGTGGACACAAGATACAGTGAAGATACAGAAAGAATTAATCAGTCAGCTATGTGTTTAACAAGGATGAGGAAGAAAGATGCGTTTTATGCAGCTGTAGTCTAATGTGCTGAGAGAAGTCTGTTTGAATGGGTTGGGAATGCTGATGGCACCTAATAGCCATAGAGGTTTTTCCCGCTTCCTGATAGATATAGTACTGAGAATATCAGTCATTGTGGTATGAGGTTGTTATGAGAAAAATAACTTCCTTTGTTGATGGACTTAGCATGCAGTAAATGGAGATGTATGGATGCAAATGTAGCGTTATGGTTGTAAATGTAGCTCACCAGAGCACTAGAAGTGACCATGCAGAGAGCCGTAACAAAACAGTAGAGTATATTGCTTGTCTTTGACTTCCTCTCAAGCTAAACTGGTGCTCTGAATTCAGTGTTATTATCGGTTCTCTTTTTTTTCTGGGGCAGAACTGAGAAATACAAGGGCACTGTATCACAGTGCCTCTGCATATGCAAGGTAAGCTTTTTTCATCTTGGCCTGTGTGGGGAGGAAGAGAAAGAGCATTCTTTGTAACAGGTCACCAATAAATGCATGAATGCTATTCAAGTAGTATCAATATCCATCACTTTGTCTGAAGGCCACAGAACTTAAATTCTTTTTGTCTTTCTTCACATCCTTTTCCCAGAAGAAATGCACAATTATTTCTGAACTCTCCCTTTACTACTACTGTATACACATTTATTGATACATTTACTTTCACTGGCTGGGGCTCCACAGAGTGCTTATTTACTATGGACTGAACTTTGCTCATTTCATTAGATGACAACACTCCTTGTTTTTCAGTGGGTTCCAGAACAGTCTTCATTTTGCTTTCAGAAAAGCACTCCATTACTTCTGCTTATGTGACTGCTTGGAGCGGTGAGACAGGTTGCAAACAGGTCATAGAGACAGGGAATATGGAAAGTGCTAATTGTCCATTCACAGTCCCATGACAGAGTGTTGTCCATGCCACTAGTTAAGTAGAAATGAAGCTCTGCTTAATATATTCCTGATATGCCAGACTTTCAGGAACAGGACTCCTTTTTGAGAGTGCAATTTCACTCCTATTTTTAAGTTTTATTCTCTTTTATGCCATCTGTTTTAGTCAAGTTACTTTATCTGTTGTGATTGCCTGTAGAGTGTTGATTAAACCAACAATATTATTCTGTGACACTGAGGTATAACCATTGCTTGCCATACAATGAAGTAGCTTCGCTTTATTAACTGAGTAATTACTTTATCTAAATAGGCACCATTTCAAAAGAGGAATGCTGTTCCTGGCAATGAAAGTAACCCTGGAATAAAGGGATTGCTTGAGGGAGAGTTGTATGGTACCTGGCCATGTGAATTTTTCTGGCTGTCTAATAACATTCAGTCAGTCCTTTTCCCCATTTTAACATTTTGAAGTTAAAGGCAAGTAAAATATCACTCTATATAAGATCTGGGTATTAATTTAATCATATCTGTGACTCATCTACTAGAGAAAGAAAAGGCATCATGATTTTTTTAAACATTATCCAAAACTCAAGCTGTGATGCAGCAGTTTGCAAGGGTGCCCCACTGGTTCTGCTGATTTCAGACCTTCCCCAATAGCTAAACTTTATGACCATGAGGGTGAGGATGAACTTCGGCTATGACCTAGATCTGCAATTCACAAGTGGTTTTCATACAGCTGCAATAATATTCCAGAAAATGTAACTGGCCTTTTACTTCATTCACTTTTGCAAATGAAAATGAAGCTACTGTGAGAGCAGATCTTTTGCTAAGAAAATATTTTAAAAAATATTTTTATAGCTCTGTCAACAATAAAGGAGTCTCACAGTCAAAGTCTTTCTCTAAACCTTTTTAATGGAAAAAACTTCATAGAAAATATCCTTTTGCTTTTTTAATAACATATAACTATATACATGATTAAAAACTGTAACAAAAAGCCGCAGGGACTGGAAAAATGTTTTGTTGGATCCATGCAGATGGTACATTTCACAAATCCATGTACATCAAATGAAGCTGCAGTGACAGGGTTGAAAAAAATGGCAACTCTGTATCATTTACCTGAATGTACTGGGAATAAAGCACAGACATACAAAATACACAAAAAGAATACAAAAGAGTACACGGTGTAAATGCTGTTAGCACAGGAAGTTTCTTTTTTAAGTAAATAGGAGAAAAGTAAAATCTCCTTTTTCACATTTTATATTGCAGTTTAAAAGATAACTAATCTCTTATTTGCTGTATTTTGTTTTTCTTCACTCTGACATACACTACAGTAGAAGTATATGGCATTTGCATTTAACAACTCAGGAATAAGTAAGTTGATTCATCTCCATGCCTGTGAATGTACTGTCATTTCTGAATAACATCGTGTATTCATATTGCTTTAAAAACCACATACACAGTTTAACATGAGTTAGAAATACAAAATATTGAGGGCCATCACACTACAAAGTGCTGGATACTCTTGTCCTGATCCAGCAGTATGTTTAAGGACACACACAACTTCAAATCTAAGAGGAATTCCTCAGAGAGTAAAGGAAGTTAAGAACGTGCAGAAATGATTTGCTGATCAGGTCTGGAGTTTTCAACAGTTCGTAGTAAAGACTCTGCAGCTAGGAAACTGTTACACCTGAGGCCATAATTCTGTCCTTACACCCCAGATAATGTAGCTATACAGTGTAGATGATTTACTGTACTTTTAAAATAAATTTTCTTAATTCTAAGTTAAAACATAAAATGAAGCCACTTTTTAAAAAGTCTGGGGAATTGATGAGCTCCGCAGCTGGAAAGAAGAAAGAGATGGTGTTTAGTTTGTTGGTTAGAAGAGATTCTGTAAGCAGCAGGTAATAACGTGACAAGTTTTATAAACACCTCATATTTTTGCTCATATTTTTGTCCTGGGCCAAAAAAAGAACAGACATAATTGAAAAGTCAGTACCAGCCAGTAAGCTCACCTGAGGCTCACAAGTATGGTGAGGATGGCAAGCCATCATTTAGTAAGAAAAAGTCAAGCTTACTTCTTGTCAGGTGGCCTTTTGCTGGGTTCTTCTTGCTGTAACAAATACTTAATAATTCTCAGTGTAATCACAGGCAGTTTAATAGCAGACAAATAAATGGAGTCTGCATGTGCATATACTTGTTTCAAAAAAAGAAAAAAGGTGAAAACAACAGTAAAACCACCACCAAAACTAGACAAGCAGTGAAAGCTGAAATACTTTGTGAAGCCTTGGGATCTGTTCCTGTTTGCTATAACACCCTCCCACCCTGTCTGGCCGTGCTCTTTTGGCAGGCAGGTAAAATCTTTTAAGTTCCTGTAAATGAGGGAGGATTTTTGCTTATAGCAAGACATAAAGTAATTATGAAAATAAGCTTTGAAAACCAAATCGCTGTGAGTCATGAAAGCCAAATCTCACTGATAAGTATTTGGATTTTGTTGTCCATATAATGGTTTGATTCCCTCCCCAGTTTGACCTCTTTATGTTAGCATGCTAATTGGAAAGTTGCCAATATACCAGTTTTTGCCTCGTTACCATTCAGAGTTTTTTATTTTTTAAGAGCATCAATGATACTTGTTTATGTTGTTCATTGCTAGCATTTTGGGTAAAAGCTGGCTTGTAAAGCCCTGATTGAAACTAGAATGTCAGTACAAGGCAGGTTTGAGAAGGCAACCTGAAAGCAGTAAGACTTTGTTTATTTAAACAAGAGATAAATGTGTGTATGCATGCATTTGCATTTAACAGTTTTATAGCTAGAACTGTTATTAAATTATGCCCAGTAGCAATTTTATCTCTTGTTATGATTTGTTTTATAAAGATGTAATGATTCTCAGGAGTGTTTTATGAAAACATGCAGAGTTGGTTTGCATTATGGATGCAGTTATGTGCCCAGTATATATGTTGCAACTTAATTTCTTAAATAGATATTGTGTATCACTTTTTATTCCTGAGTGCTGGTCTCCATAAGGAATAGAGAGGGTGGCATCATGTGCTCTTCTGCACAGCATGGTCCTTTGTCATTTTAAGAATTCTTCTGAGGGATCTTTATTGTCACAGTTTTAACTTCAGAATATTCTCTCAATCCACATTCACCCCTAAAAAACAAATTGCAGCATCAGCTTACACCAGACAATTCTTTATCAAGCAAAAACCTGCAAAGTGATTCCTTGATAAAGTTAAGATACACCTGAAATTCTCTGCTTAGGTTTTTGTTGTACTATGATTTTGTACAGGTTTTCCTTTCAGAGAACCTGAACATAAAGTTTCAGTGTAGGTCAGAAGAACAATGGATGGCTCCAGCATTTGATAAGGAGATACAGAAACACCGTCCGTTGATGGAACTGCTGGGAGCGAATTGATGCCCTCTGTCCTTTCCAGATCTTGAAAATATCCAAACACCAAGACCTACACTACTGGCTAGTGAAATTACTGCTTATATTTGCACTCAAGAGAAGGTCAAAACAGTACTATGGAAAATGCACTACTCACAACCCTGGATAAAGATGAACTTGACTCCTAACCCACTGATCTTTTTTTCCCTGACATAATATCCAGCAGCAGAAATCAGCATTTGCACAGTGTGACCAAGCGTTCTGCTTGATCAGATTTCCACTAGATTTACGTAGAAGACCTCTTTTTGTCCTGGCACAGCATCTTATGTAAGATCCTCTATACTGGTAGAAGCTAGCCACTTACTAGGTCCCAGTCATCTGACACATAGCTCTGAGGGGTACATGTTCTGTTTTAGATAAATTATGCTTAAGAAGCGGGTGTTTCTGAATGCCCTGTAGATTTTGTTGTAGTCAGCTCCAGCCTGGCTCATCTCTTAGGCAACTCTGCTGAGGTTTAGTGTGGATATTGCATGGCTTCTTGGGAGTTATGCTTGTCTTCTCTGAAGTATAGGTATTTGCATTTTGCTGTGCATATTTTAAGTAATGGAGAAGTGTGTTCTCCTCAAGTCATTATTTAAGTTCTGATATGTCTGCTGGATGCTGTGTATGAGGTAAAGCAAACAATGTTCCCACCTCAAAACAGGTATGATCCAAATCTGGAAGTAGAGTATCTCTTCCATACAAACTGACGAGGATTCTGTTGCACAACATCTTACAGACGTTTGTTTCTTGGTTAAATTCTTATCCCCACCCTTAAACCACACACAATACTGCTCCCTTACTTATATTAAAAAGTGCTGGCATGCATGTCATGTTAGCATGTTTACTATTTGACACTGCCTTCCCTCTGGATCTCCCTATGCAGAATTTAATGGCAGCTGCACCATAAAAAATATTTCAGGGGAATTCCTCAGAACCTCCTTATAGTAAGTGTTGCTTTCAGACGGGAGTGAGGGGCCACTGTTCAAAGCAATTAAACCCCTCTGTATGGTCCTGGTGTTGCATAGCCTACTTTGTATTTACCTCTACACTGTAAATTTTACAC
The DNA here is from genome assembly GCF_929443795.1 of Astur gentilis. Classification (NCBI taxonomy): domain Eukaryota; kingdom Metazoa; phylum Chordata; class Aves; order Accipitriformes; family Accipitridae; genus Astur; species Astur gentilis. The sequence goes on along the minus strand of NC_064889.1, from coordinate 9,924,758 downwards.
AAAATATAACATCAGGGGAGGAACTCCTGTAATCTTCCTTGGAAAGTTAATTCATTTGGGCAGAAATACTAGTATTTACCAGCCCATTTTACTCCATCTGCAGTCTTGAAAACTTTCTGATGTTCCTGTTGGCTTGGTAAGCCTTACATGTGATACAGTGGTTGATATTTAACTCAGCCTGATGATTCAGTAGGCATTTTAAGATTTACTAGAGTCTTAAGTACAAGGTTCCCATTGATTTGGACCACCCCACCCCCAGCTTTCAGTAGGAAGTGGTAGATTTGCTTCCAAAGAATGACCAGAAACTTTAGTTATTTATCAGACTCAGCTGAACCACAGAACCATTCCCTTTTGGCTCAGTGGAAGCTGTCACCGGGAGCTGCATGGAGCCCAAAAACTAATGCTAGTAAGTCTCTCTGTGTGAAAGTTTCTGCTTGATTCAGTAGGGCTGTGTCTTGGCTCCAGGCACCTGTTAGATACATGTTTGCAAGTCAATAGATAACCTAGCCAACGGAGTATCCAGTGCCTTTATGTATGTTCCAACTGCCAGTTGGTTTCTTATCTTGGGCTGGCAAACAAAATTATATTTATTGTCTGTTTCTTCAGCTCAAGGCTTCAGGGCATTACACATTTGTTTTCTGGCCAAAAGTTTGGAAGTGGACAACTGTGATGACTTCTAAGGCAACTATTTTTCAAAGGTTAGAAAGCTGCTCTAGCTGAATAGGAAGGTGGGTTATTCCAGATATTCAGAGCAGATAAGTCAGTGTGTGTTCAATTAATGGTCTCACTTGTCCCCACAGCCTAATACAGGGAAGTAGGGCAGGGTGAGAACAAGAGTCGTGTCTGTGAAAAGGAAGGAGCCCATGGGTCAAGTTTGCATGATGCTATCCCTTGGTTGTGTAGGTGTGAGGGAAGTGGAACATAAACTTCATAAAGAAGTATTACATACTCTCTTCCCTCCCTCAGTCCGAGAGAAAAAAGATAAGGACAATAATTATAACTCCAAGTCATTCTCCTGCCTGCACTTCTTTTTGGGAATGCAACTATGCACTGCTGTATCTCGGAGCTATCCAGACAATAATAATTCCTATGACATTAAAGGATAGCTCTGGAATAGAATGGCACCTCCTTCCCATGAAGACATTTGGACAGAGACCAGAATTTGGGGGGAACTCTAATATTAAACAGCCACATGTGGATATCTGGGATGAGTCATCTGATTTCTAGTGCCAGGAGTTAAATTTTACACTACTCAGGGAGTGATAAGAAGCTTTAAAGAAGTGTAAATGTAAAAAACCCCCACCTTTTAGACTCCTTTAAGAATACAAGAATATTGTAAGTAGCCTTAAAGTAAACAGAAATCAGTTGTATTGTGCACATGAGTTCTGGTTCTCTACTGGTATGCACATACCCTGCTACATTTTGTGGGATTGTAAAATGAGTATAGAAGATCTCAACTTTGTATTCATTTTTTTATCCATGTGTGATACAAATCTGTGAATTTAAATGCAGGAACAAAACAAGTTCCAGATAATACAGTGCTAGCACAGACAGCACAGTAGCACAATTATGATCTGGCTGTAACATAGTGTTAGCTTAGCAATGACACACATATGGACACTTTCTCTTTTTTTTTTTTTTCTTCTTGAATTGCCTGACTCAACATTATTTCTGCTGTAAAATGTATCCCTTAAAAACAGGGATCTAAGAAACCATGGCATTTTAATAAAAAATATGCAGATATTAATGCAGGGGGGAGGAGGTGATTTAGAAGGTGATATCTGATCAAAGAGGTTTCAAAAGGAGTAGAATAATTACTCATAGGTAGCTTTTCAGGCATCTTTGTGAGAGAGAGATTACTGGCATTCCAAATATTTATTATGATTAATATTTTCAAAGCTGTAGATGGGAATCAAGTGTACGACTACCATAGATTTTTCCATGGGAGCTGGGGTGCTGCCTGTTTCCCCCCCCTTTCAAAAACTACGATATCAATATGTGAATATTTTGCTTGCACAGTTAACCTCCCTGAAGTCAATGGGGTCACTCTTGGGTATCAAGTTACTCATGTGCTCTATCGAGCTTAGTAGTTTTAGAATATTTTCACAATGATAAGAGTTAGATGAGCTGACATATTTATGCCAGTGTGAGATCACCTCATAACTCATGAATGTGGAGAATAGTATGAATGTGTTATTCAAAGTACTCCCTAATGAGGGAAAATATTTCAGACTACATAGAGCTTATTTTATAGTTGTATACTTCAACATATTTAAAGTTTTAAAGACTTTGACCTTACTTCAGTTTTACTGCTCAGTTTGCCATTAGCCATAAGCTATTTTGAAAGCTTAGGTGAGACATATCTGGTATACATGCCTCCTGCACAGAAATTAATTGAATCCTTTGTATGCATAACCAATCTGGGGCTGATGCAATTGCTAAACTTCCTTGTGATTGTAATGAGAATTAAAAACTGGTAAGACTTTTAATTAGCTACATGGGACAGTATTTGAGCATGGAGCTCCATTTCAAAATATTTGCCACTTAGTTCTAAATGGAGTAAGACAGAAAGCTTTGTAATGGAAGGTGGTTTTTTGAAAGGGATGTAAACACATTTGTCTATCCTTCTCTAGGCCTGATTTTATTTAACATTGTTTATAAATCTGGAAGAGACAGATAACATTTTAATAAAATTCAGATGCACCTATATTAATAAATGTAGGAAAAAGTGAAGAAAGGAAAAAAATAACAAGAGAGACAAAATATAAGGCAAAAGAACTCTGAAACAAGTACACTAACCCAGTCAACAAGCACACAGCAGTACCAAAAAGAGAATCTTTCTGCAAAACTGCTGGTTAATATAGCTAAGAAAAACTCTCAGAAAACACAGGTTACAAGTTCAGAAAAATGCTCATAATTTTTCAGTTCCTTTCAAAACAAGAAGGGAATTCCAGTAACTTTATTCTGCTATGTCAAAAAAAAAAAAAAAAAAAAAAAGAAAAGAAAATGGTCTTACCATGTAAATCAATTGCATTTAGAACTGGCAGTGATTATCAGCATATTACATTATGTGCTGATCCTCAGATGGGAATATTTCCTGATCTTAATTTGCATGGAAGGATCCACTAATGTTTATTAAGTTGTAGAGCTGAAAACAGTTTAGAAGACAGCAGTATAATACTTACATCTCTCTCCCATTGCCAGACATTTTGAATCCTCCAAAAGGACTTTGGGCATTTAAGGCATTGTAGCAATTTATCCTGTAAGAGGAAGAGGCATTAAGTCCAACTGGGCTGTCAGAGAGACCTTTGGACAACTGAGGGAGAAGCTGAAACTTGTGGAGCTAAGGACACTGTATACCTCTTACTAATAACAAACTTGTCTTATGTTGAAAAGAAATGAGGGATTTATGCCACAAAACCAACATTCTGCTCCTTATTCAGGAGGAGAATGGGATTTGGCCTGTGAGGACTGGAGGAGGGCACCAAACACTTGGACTCAGCTTCCATAATGAACTGTTAATCTGCTGACAAACCTCAGTGCCAGAGGTTATAACACGGAGCTATTAGATTTGAATTTGTCCTTTTTCTTCCTGATATCTTGTGGATCTTTAGTTTACCCAGGCTTGACATCCCAAATTGCAAGCTATTAAACTCTAGAAGTGGCATTACCTACTCCTAAGGACTAGAGAGAAGAGGTGTCCCCTCAGCTCCTGAATGATGTAGGAAGTACATGATTCTTTCTGCCTTTAGCAGAAACCTCACAGGATTCCTCTGCTCTACAGAAAGGATCGTTTATACTCTGCTTTGTTTGTTTGCTTTGTTTGTTTTCAGTAATGCCATTCAGCAGTGTGGCTAATGGGAAGCAAGGCACATTTACAGTTTTCAATAGCATTCACCTGCAGTGAGTGGAGTCATAACACCTCCCTACAGCTGTTCCGTATCTTGGTTAGTGGTTCACCACTAGGATGGTCTATATAAACATTTTTCAGACAAAGTGTGCAAAACTGAGGTGCCATAATGATAGTGAGTCAAATTCTTTATCTCCAAGAACAGGAGTGTGATAACTTCTGCCTTACCAGACTGTCCCAGCCTGCATTGCTGAAGAGACTGTCAGGGCCTTGTTTATGTCATTTGTAAAGACAGCAGCTACCAGCCCAAAATCAGAATTGTTGGCTCTCTCTATAACTTCATCCATGGTTTTAAATCTCAGTATTTCTTGAACAGGCCCAAAAATCTGCAACAAAGATTAATCATTAATTAATAAACCAGCCCACTCAGAGACAATTTATTCCTGTTTTATTCTGCTTTTTTAATTGTCTTCTCTCTCCTGTTGTACTCTTTACAAATTCCCACAGCAACATTTAACAGTGGTAATAGCTGTCTGTAAAACTGCATGAATTTCCCAAAGCAGTTGCCTCAGTGGAACTCAATCATTCTTCCCTTATCTCTTTGTCCTGGTTTTGGCTGGAATAAAGTTAATTTTCTTCTTGGTAGCTGGTATAGTGCTGTGTTTTGGATTTAGTACGAGAATAATGTTGATAACACACTGAAGTTTTAGTTGTTGCTATGCCGTGTTTATAGTAAGTCAGGGACTTTTCAGCTTCTCATACTGACCTGCCAGTGGAGACTGGGAGGGGACACAGCCAGGACAGCTGACCCAAATGAGCCAAAGGGGTATTCCATACCATGTGATGTCATGCCCAGTATTTACACTGGAGGGAGTTGGCTGGGGGTGGGGGGGCATCATGGCTCAGAGATTGGCTGGGCATCAGTCAGTGGGTGGTGAGCAATTGTATTGTACATCACTTGTTTTGTATATTCTCGTAGTAGTAGTATTTTCCTTTCCTTTTCTGTCCCATTAAACTGTCTTTATCTCAACCCACAAGTTTTACTTTTTTTTCCTGATTGTCTCCCCCATCCCACTGGGGTGGGGGGGAATGAGTGAGCAGCTGCATGGTGCTTAGTTGCTGGTTGGGGTTAAACCACAGAACTCTTCTTTGAGGTCTGAGACTTACAGCCTATGACAAAAATTGATCTCCTTTACTCAACTGATGTCATCAGTTGCTGTGTGCATAAGGAGTTCTGAAAAGATTTTACTTTTTTTTTTTTTTTTTTAATATAGTGGTAACTCTCACTTTAAAGCTTTTGTCTCAGGAAGTAAACAAAAGAAAAAACCCCCCATCTTTAGGACATTCTAAAATGATCCTGTCTGTGTGTGTGAATACCTCCTCCTTGGCAATCCGCATGTCGTCTGTTACATTGGAAAACACCGTAGGTTCTATGAAGAAGCCTTTTCTTCCTAGTCCTTTACCCCCACATTCAAGTTTTGCTCCTTCAGTAATGCCACTTTCAATCAGTTCCAAGATCTTGTTGTATTGTTTTTTATCAATCTGAAAGAGAGAAGAAGCCATTTGGCTTGCAGACCGTGCACTTGACAATCAAGTCAAAATTGGTTTTTTAGGCAAGTCATGTCCCAGTGGGTAGACTTAAATGCTTATGTTCACTACTCTTTGAGCTGGAGATCCCACAGATCTACACATAACTGCTGACTGTAACCTAGGCTCAGTCTTCTTAAGGATGTGTCGTCTTATGTATGTGGCTCAACCCACATTCTTGCTAAGCAATCATCTGGTTTATAAGTACAAAGCAGATTATTTTTTGTCCCAGGTTAACTTCCTGAAAATGGTATAAGCCCAGCTGGTTATTAGTGGCAGGAACATTTTCTAAAGACTTATTTCTAATTCTGCCCATCTTTTGCTTAGAATTCTTGACTGTCTAGTGGTCTACAAGCACAGTTATGGTCATAGGCAATTCTTGAAATTAAGTGCCCACAGCGACTTTTGGGAGCTTCTCACAGTTTACAGCCGTATCTTTGGGGCTGAAGATCAGAATATTGCAGTTAAAGCTGGGAGACAAACTTATTGATATTTAAGATGAGAGTTTTTACTTAACAAGAAACACCTCTGAGCTGCACGGATTATCTACTCCTTTAGAATTTTAATCTGTAAAACGTTTATCATGTCAGCTACCCTGAACCGTGAGTGAGTATGCAGTGACTGACCTCTGTCTTGCTAGTTTAAACACTTCCAGGCACCTTCAGGGCTGTAGAGCGGAAGCACTGTTCCTTTACCTGTGGACCTTGTTCCGTAGTTGGGTCAAAAGGACTCCCCACAACTCTCCGCTTTGCACGTTCTACACTTCTTCTAACAAACTCTTCATAGATTGATTCTTCCACATAAATCCGTGAGCCTGCAGTGCAGCATTGACCTTGATTGAAGAAGACCCCTTGGTGAGCTTGTTCCACAGCATAGTCCACTGAAAAACCAAGACAGCATATGTTGCTCTGAAACATCATAGACACATCTGCTATGCTACCAGTGTCATGTGTATTACATAGTGCCATATTCCCAAAACTTCAAAGCAGAAGTAGGATTTGGTTAAAAAAAAACCAAAACAGTGACCAAATCAAATCATACTATTATTGTGCCACGTCATAAATGAAGATAATTTGTTTCATTTTGTGTCATAATTCCTGTGAATATACAGAGTTTTTAAACATGTCTAAGGTTTTTTTTTCCTATTTATTCCACACTGGACACAGCCATACTGGAGGGATATTAGGAGCATTACAACTGTTTCAGAAAGACTAGATTGCAAGGGACCACTTTGGACTTCAGGCATTGTCTAGCTAAAGAAGGGTCCATAGGTAATACATTCCACATGCCATCTTGTGACACAAGCCACAAAATATCGCAGATTGTGCCCCACATTACAGAAGTCTGTCTGACTGGGGTCAGTAGAGGAGGGGAAAATTTGTCTGTGATCCCAAGTTTGCACTTGGTTTAATACTGCGTGTGTGAGAATTACAGCCAACCAAGTACTTGAGAGAATTTGACTTTGAGAATGGCAAGACCTATCCTTCCCAAAAAGCCAGATTATTTTTCTGCAAGACAGAAACATCTTCCTGGCCTATACAGATGACTGGATAAGGCTTTAAAAATATAGGTCAATTATAGAACAAGATTTTTACTCTAACCTCCTCGGAGGTACAACTAACACATCCTCTACCCAAGCAGGAGAGAGGATCCAGCCATATTTAGACATTCAGAGCTAAATACTCCCATTGGGTGTAATAGCTAACTAGACAAGAATATTGAATTTATCCTTAAACAGTGATGCCCTACAGCACTGTAGTACCTCTGTTATTAGCTGTAGCACTTTAGAGCATTGCTTAAAGTATGATCTTTTATGGAATAAAAAAAAAGCAACAGTGCTTTACTTTCAGCACATCCTGGACAACTCCATCTAACAAATGTCTTACTCTGCCCTGAGCATGGTCTTGAAAAAAATATTATATAGGACGTTCCTTGGACCACATTCAAATTTTCCCAGGCAGTTCCATGAAGATGGAACTCATGGAAAACACTAGTGGAGAGAACTGATTAACTGATGTTTCTTCCTCTATTGTTAACACAGGTTTTCACCATAAGCGGGGCTCTAACCATTCTCCTTGGGTTTTTTGGTGCACTAAACTTTGACAGCTTTGTCATGCTTTCTGCTAACTTTTGGCACACAGTGTTCCTCAAACAGAACAAACAGCTCATTTGGAATGGTGAGCAAATTGTCTGCTGTTCTTAAATAATCAGAGCTTTGAAGTCTGAATCTCAGGTCAATTACTGGTGGTCGTAATTATGGGAAGACCAGAGAGCTTTAGTATGATATACTGTGGAACAGACAGTCCTGAAGAAGACTCTGCTCTCCTCTGTGCCCTGTTAACTCCCCTGTTGCCTGCACCTTCTCCCCAGGTCCTCAACCTTATTTGGCAAATATAGCAAGTCACAGATAAACTACAGCTCTGTGTGGCAGCTAGGAGCATTTGCCCTTCCCTGTGGAAGGCTCTAACACAGACCTGCCCCCAGCATATACTACTTCTACTAGAAGTGTTCAGGTGATCCAGTCTGAGTTAGAGTTAGTAGGTTAGGAACATCTGAGATGTGGTGATTTCTGGTGGGAGATGGAGATAAGTAACTGGGGTAGAAGGCTGTAACATCTGCACCTCGCTCCAGTTGACAGGAGCCTTTTTAGCTTGCCAGGATGACTGTGGCTGTAATTTAGACCCCCCCAACTTGGTAAAACATTTCTCTGTAGAAAAGCTGCTATAAGTTCTTAAGTTTTACCTAGTCTTTCAGACGTTGGTGAGTTTTGAAAATGCATATAGGATTGTAACCAGCTCTTGTAATTCATGCTATTCAGAATCATTCTTCTATTCACTTTCCCGTTTTAAATTCAAAGACCAACTTCTTATATGTCTATTTATTTGGGTTACAAAGTTCTCCGAAAATGCATTCAGTACAGTGTGCCTGCGCACAGCCTGAAACAATAGCTCAAAGCAAGGTGTGAACTGTCCCATTCATCTTAATGGGGTATTAAGTTCAAAATCTCCTGCTGACAATTGAGATATCAACATTTTCAACTATTTAATTGCTGATCATTTAAGCAGAAGCTTCCAGTTTGTGTTTTTATGCTATCCTAAATGGCTATCCTGTCCTGTACCTTCTCAGGTGCCAAAAATCTCAGCTGCATAACATCATCCAGCTGCCAAAATCTTCAGCTCCCTGCTGACAATGGCAATGAGGGTATTTCAATACACAATTCTTCAATTGTGAAAATTTAAAAAATGGAATAATCTCCATTTATAGCTACTATCAAAACAACCTAACAAAGGAATACTGCACTGACTAGAATAGCAACTCAAGTGTAAATTAAAGCCCTGCCTTTTTATAATTGCCATGAAGCAAAAAAATCACAGAATTTCCAGATTTAAAGCACTAAACTACCTTGCTGCAGAGTTTAGGATGACAAATGTGTATGGGACCATGACTGTGAGTAACACCATTTCTACATGCTTGGTTATAACTTTTTTCTGTTTTCTTGTTGTCTGTGAATCTGTGGGTTCAAATGTTCTTTTTATAAAAAATATCGCATCTTAGGCTGCTTCTGTAAGATTAAAAAGTGCAAGTAGATACAACTATATTGGTCCATTTCACTTTTTATGAAACATATGCCCTAAAATGAAAAAGAAAAAAAAAAGACACCACACAAACATGTTTTTAAGAAAAATGCGGAAGTGCTGACTTACAATCAGCATCTGCAAAAATAATGTTTGGGCTTTTCCCACCCAGCTCCAGTGTAACTCTCTTCAAATTACTCCTTCCAGCTGCTTCTTGGATCAGCTTCCCAACCTGAAAGGAAATGGAGACACATTTTACAGGGAATGTAGTCATACAGTTCACTTTAACAGCCAATGTTGGCTATCATTGGAACAGAGCTTTAAATAATCCAGCAGGTTGTTCAATCCAAACAGATTCTCATCAGCAGTGGACAGCTTTCCAGGTTTTTTCTAGAAATTGAGGTGCATAAGGCACAGCAGAAAGTGTTTGTACCCTTCATCCCTTTGTATCTATGCTAAAATGGCTTGGGGCTTTCTTTTAGGGTGCTTTAGGATGGCTGAATTAAAAATCTGAAAGTGGTGTAACTAGAATTACTTCCATCCCAAGTAGTGGGATGTTCACAAGGCTTTAGATACTATTATTAAGAGCTTTAGTTACATAATTTTAGTGGGAAAAAATAGATCTGATATCTGAGTATGTATTAAGCATGTATTAAACTTATTACTATTCATTAGTAATAACTGCTATCGTACTTCTTTATATAGTCTAGGTGTTAGTTACCCCAGATGATCACTGCTTTTAGAATTTATTTAATTCTTACTACTTAGTTACTAAACTGCTACCCAAGATGTTTGTAGGAGGGTGTTTATTCTCATCAAAATACAGTTTTCAGTGCCCAAAGGTTTAAGTAATTTGACCATGAAATCATGATCCAGAATATGTCAAATTCTGAGGAAATCATCAGCCTTTTCTGCAGCATTAAGAGCACATAGTAGAATACCAAGTAGGACAAGAAGTTACAAAAGCAGCATCTCAGAACTGACCCTCAGCTGCACCAGATAATCTTAATATGACGTTAAAAGCACCTCCAAAATGTCTTTGTAGACTGTGGGGTCAGCTGGAGCAGAATGCAGGCCTGTGGCTGGAGCAGCCACAAACTGCAGATCTCACCAAGGAACATGAGGGTAGATTAAATAAAGTAGCAATCTGACAGCTACATGTTTGATGTGTTTCCATGTCAGTACAGTTGGAGAAGCAGCTGTGCTCCTGGGAAATTCTCCCCTCCCTGGATCAATGAATCCAAAATAGATCAGATTCTATACTGTTGCAGTGTAACTACGCCCATTTTGCAGCTAAGGAAATAATCACAGGTAGGTTTAGGCCCCTACATGGTAAAACACAGGATTAAAAGTATCTATTGAATACTGAGAAGCTTGATAAGTGCTTTCTTTTAACTGAGACATGTTTTAAGGTCACACAAAAAATTAGATGTGAAGTGAGATGGGAGTGAGTCCAGAGCTGGACTTTTTTTCCCACATAGTACTCTGGTGTCTCTAGCTGTTTTCTATTTCTAAGGTCATGTGAGTGAGATTCCCTGCAGGAATGGGTTAATGGATGAGAAGCTGAACATCTTAGAGAACTGAAGGCAGTCTGCTGGAGAAAGTTAAGTAAGTCAGCACTGGAGTAATCAGAAAGCAAATGAAACAGAAACCAGGGCCCCCCACAGAAAAAACAAAGCAAAAACCCCACAGTATAATGAAGGAATTGTCAACCACTTCATGTACGTTTGTGATTAACTGTTTATCTGGTGATACCACAGTCGAGTGAGTATTTCTTTAAAAAAAAAAAAAAAAGGCTTATTTTCTTTACCCCTGTATTGATGGAACGGAGTGTTGACATTATCATGAAATTCCCTGCATATACCCTTAATTGGAGCTGATTTTATTGCTGTGTTTGACTGACAGCCAGACGTGAACATGAAAAAGAAGGACCCTTTCTGCCCTCCCCTCCATCCCCCCACACACTGAGCACGTCATCTGGAAATTCCAAATCTCTCAAACTGTGCTGAAAATATATACTGGAAACCAGTGAGAGTGCTGTGTTTATAGCCAGTGCCAGCCAATGCCATTCACACTCTCACTGCCTTGAACCTTTCCCTCTCAAAGAACAACCACCACCTATTTCCCCTCAGAAATTCACAAAGAGCAGAACAGACCAAGGAAGCCAGAGCAATGTGTCCAGCCCACCATCTCTCTGCCTTCCATTCTGCCACTTTAATGTCAAAACTCTTTTGTCCACTTAAATAAAGATTTTGAAAGGATTCTATGCAAACAAATGATTGGCAAATAATGCAAGTCCAAATATAATGTATATGGCAAATACTAAAACCCAAAGGGCATGGAGACAATGGTGTTAATTTGGAAAAGTATGGCCCAGACTATTGTTAATACAGGGAGGTTTTTGTCAAGTTTCCAAGTATAAACTTAGACAGCTTCACTGTGTCTTTCCCTTTAGAAGTCAGTGTAGACATCAGGATGGTAGGGCTCATGCTGCTCAGCATTTTTGTTCCCTGTGCTCCTATTGTGCCCTATGTGCTTAAAGGTTGAGAAGAGTCTTAGGGAAGGCACTAGCGCTGTGATTATTCAGTGACAAAGGCAGCCTTTTGTGACTGACGTTCTCTTTTTGGAGAAAGACAGCATGAAAGGGATAAGTGATAGTGTTGCAACCTGTATGGTCTTTCAGTACATGCTTCCTGTGGTGTCTCTCAGCTCTGTCTGTGAGCTCCCAACAGGCAGTACAGCCTTGCAGGGGAGCACTGGAAGAGAGGACTCCCCCACAGATAATGGAGCTGTATGATTATTCAGCAGGAATGTTGGCAGAGAAAGCCCTGACTCCCCATCATTGTTTTGAATAGGCTTCAAGATTGATACAAGGAGTATTCCTGGATACCTTGTGAAGTACCATAATGTTGTAAACTGCATGGAGGGTGAGGCAGATGTAATTTGGCCCATCTCAAAGAAAACAATTTGTTATTCAGAACAACAATAAAAAAGATTAAAGAAGCACTTTGCAGCACCTCTGTGCAAAATAGCTGTTTGAAGAATAGTCCTGGAAGGCTCTGTTTCTGGACTGTGAACTGTATGATGTTGGGCATTGAGAGCATATCATGATATAAAACATTCGATTGTTGCTTATTTATTTATGCCTTCTGTGTTTGGAACTTTAATGTCTCTTTCAAGAGGAGGCTTATGCAGTCACATTTTAAATACTTTGTACAGAAATTCAGTCTGTTGCCATTCATGTTCTCTTAAGTTTCTGTTTTCAGATAGAAATCAATGTTTCTAAATGGTACAGGTGGGTTTGCCTGTTACTGTTGAAGCACTGGAAGTCTCACAAGTCAAAAGCAAACCTCCAAGTTTTGTGATACTTGCTCTACAGCTCTGTCAGAATATCTGGCTTCTCCTCTGCTCTGAACCTTCCTCTGATCGCAGATACACATTTAGTCATTAGGGGAATATAGGGGAACAGCAGTCTAGCTGAACAGCAGGTAATTTTCTTGCACACTGCAGTAGACAAGACTGTGAAGGTAAGACAGACACCACAGGAAGCTATGCAGATTAAAAGATTCCATGAACTGTGCAAAAATTGACAGAGACGGACATGTTCAGTTACTTCAGCATTTTAAGTAACTGAGCTGCCCATCTTCGCTATCATACCTTTCTTGGGATATTGAGAGAATATTTGAAGAACAGTAAGTGTTTTAAGTTACAAGAGATTAAGTTTTGGAGAGATGATATGATCAGACAGAAACTTTATATGTTTTCTGGAACTGCAGTTTTCCCTCCAGCTATTGAGGCACTGGATGTTAGTTTTAGGGCAAAATCTTCAAACCCATGCTGCTGCTTACTTAGTCTGTCTCTTTTTTTTTCTTCCAGATTTTATGCAAAATCTTTCTGAGAAACATTTTAGGGCCACATGGCATGTTCAGGGTGTGTCTCCAGCAAAGACAAGTGAATTTTGAAATATTGACATGAAGAGCAGCTTTATTTGACTGTGCAATGCCCTGTGTGAGAAGCAGCCCTGAAAAGAGCATAGTGAATAGTGCAGCACAAGTAAAAAGGCAATTCAAAACAGAAATTCCTGGACAGAATCCTAAGCTATAAATGTCTCATTTGTTCCTTGGGTTAAATCCTGACCCCATGGAAGTCCGTGGCTAAACTCATTAACTTTAACAGGGCTGATACACCACCCTATTTGTTTCATTTTTAAGAAGGCGAATCCTTTTGACATATATGTTCTATAGGCAAAGAGGCACAATAGTTGTCCAAAGATGGCTCCCTAAATTCTACCAAAAGGACCAAGGAAGGAAAAGGGAAACAACTACTTTTCATTCAGGAGGCACAAGCTGTCCAAGATATGATCAAAAAGATTCAGCAGAAGCAGGAATGAAGGGTAATGTAGCCTCCCTAAATCCTCCTTATATTGAACAGGATATGTGTGTAGCATGGTGAGCTAACAGGCTTCTCAGAACAGGTTAAATCACCTTTAGGATTCTTGTTGCTAAAGCAGAAAATGCCAGGATGTAATTCTTCATGATACCCCAAACCAGCAAGAGATTGTGTGATCCAGGAGAGCTGACACAACTCATTGCTTGTGTAGTAGGTAGACATTCTGTCTACATCGTGCATTGTGACATTCAGCTCACTTCGGAAATAAAGGGAGAATCCTGCTGAGTAAATTAGAATCAGTGGTAATACAGCTGTTAGCTACAAACGTTTGTTTGGCATGAATCAATCTTGACTCTCCTGTAGTTTGCTTTGATGGTCTCTCTAGTATCTTGTTGACTAATGATGAGATCATGGTTTGTTAATCTAAGTGCATAAAGAAAACATTCTGCCAAGCAAAATGCAGACTCTTTTGCTGGGGTTTATTGCAGTTGTTTATAGACCTTTTGTTTACACAGGCATCCAAACCAATTTGTTGGATATTTATTTGGGTTACTCTACAGAACTGCATGGACACAAGCCTGAATCCTATCTCTAATCTGTCTGCATTTTAATGGGTCATAGTTTGAACGAAGTGGAAACCAGCCATTTAGGATACATTTCTTGTTGGCCAGGGCTTCAAATGTTTTGTGTGCCATCTATAATTCTCATCCTGAGAGCATTTAACAACTGGAGAGAGTTGTAAGCCACTCTGATTTGGAGGTAACCTATTTTTGAACAGAAGTGATTAGAACTCATTAAACTTTTGCAACAAGCAAAATATAATTTTTAATCCAGCCAGTGCTTTGAATGCACAGTTTTAAATGTATAACTTCTTGCTCTTCATAATCACCTCTAATCTTAAGCCCAGAGCATACTGTACTATTCCATGCGCACCAGGAACTTAGAGGTACACAGTTCCCATTCCAGTGGAGCACACACAGATGGCCAGACAGCTCACAGCAGTCAAAATGACTGTACTTGCAAAGCCTGTAACTGAATTCACAGATTTGAGTGGAAATAAAAGGCAAATGAACAGTAAAGCAGCTTCTGATGGCTGCTTTTCTCCACTATTTGAAGGCCTCTCACCTTTGCTACTTAGCAAAAATAAGAAGGTAATATGAAGAACCTCTCTGAATTTCTGATATGTATAAAAATTGTCCCCTCATTGGCACTAGTCTTGGAAATAATAAGGTCCACTGTTCATTTAACTGGGGAAGATAAAAGACTTGTATAACCTTTCCTGACTTCTGAGATCTGCAGCCCAACAGCAGACACATGGGTAAGCCACACATCCTGAGTTTGTATCTGTTCTTAAGCTCAGAAAATATAAATGACTGAGTTTTATTTTAATTAAAATGTTGCTTGTAATTTTTTAAAAGGAACCCAAACAGACAGGAATACATGGAACAGTGAAGGAGGTGAGGCAGAGAGGGGCAGAGCAAAAGGGAAAGGCATGTATAATGAACAACTGGGATAGTGTGGGAGATAGCTTAGCTTTACAGAACCACTCCCAAGATCCTAGTGAGTGAGAGTTTCACCCTACAGCTAGGGACCAGAAAGATCAAGGAGAAATACACTAAGACGTAATGAGATATTTAAATTGATTATGGGCATTCAAGGGAAGGTAAGAAAGGGATAGGAGCAAGTGTTGACATGGTCAGATTGGCTGGAAGAAAGATTGGTTTTGGCAGTTTAAATTTCATCTGATTGTGGAAGATGAGGAAAAAACATGTCAGTGAAGCCTGAGAGGAGATTGCCATAATTAAGGATGATCATGGATTAGCCCTGGTTCACTAAAAACAACACAGTAAAAATAAACACTTTTGTTAAAATGCCCATACCAAACAAGCTGCTGAAGAGTATGAACCAAAGCAACCAGAGAAGCCAAGAAAGCTGCTGGAATCTAAGGCAGCACAATATTTTTAGACTTGCTTTCATACTCAGTATGATTTTCTTTCTTTCAGTGTGACAGTTGTCAAAGTGAAATCCATAGCCTGCTGGGTGTCTGCAGAACCCTTCCTAGTGAGCTGCAGAGGGAAGAGTTCTGAGAACCATGCACTAGGGGACTGGGAGAGGAGGTGATCCATGGGAGGGTGTTTCATAAGAAGCAGGCAGGCTAAGGGATGAAAGAACTGTCAGACTGCTCTTTTAATGTGTGTGAGCTAACCCATAAAAAGAGGGGTCAGAAGGAAAGGGAGAGAGTTGGAATCGGTGATGGTACCACAGAAAAAGATCTCTTCATGATCTTCCACATATTACTTGGGGGGGGGCGGGGTGTAGTGTGTGAAAAGTAAATAGTAGTACTTAAAACAGTTTTCAAAGCACTAGAGATTCTAAGAAACAGAGAGTACAAACTGGACCAGCATCATAAATTAGAAGTCAGGATCATAAATTAGAAGTCATTTATGTGTTGTCATTGCAAAGGCGTGGGCTTGAGGCCTCACAATAGTCAGGAGTTTCAAAAGGTACTGGACTAATGCATGGATGACAAGGCCATTGGTTCCTGTTAAATACAATTGTCCACATGCACCTTTGGGCTCAGGAAGTCTTTAAATTGTCGATTACTAGAAGCTGTGAGGCTACAGCAAGGAAAGGATCACTCTACACATCCTCTCGTCTTCTATAAGCATTTGTTACTGGTCATGTTGCAAGATAAGGTGCTAGGCTGGATGGATCTTTGGTGTGGCTGTGTCAGGCTTTACTGAGTTAAGGTCATGAACTTGGCCTTTTGGCTCATATTTCTATGGATTGGGTTCTCCAAATTTTGGAAAACATTAGCATTAAATTTTTTCTAGGAAGAGCAGCCTGTTTTCTGCCTTCAAAAAAACGTTGCAGGGTTTTGTGATTTTTACAGGGAAATGGGGAGTTTTCATTAGCCAAAGTTTATACTTCAAAGGTAGAGAATTTGTATTTTTTTCCAAAAGAACCTTATGGTGAAAACTTCAGAAAAACATGTGCTTCAGACATCTAAACTTGAAGATCTTTGCTTTTGTACTGATAGGTTTTATCATTAACTTGCTCAAGTTAATACTTTTAACTGCCTTAACTAGCACCTGGATGAAATTGGGAAATGGAAGTTAATATCGTGGCATTTATGTATCCGATGGCTATTGGAAATCCACATCACTGGAGTATACAGTTGATATGCCTCAGACAAGACCAGAGAGACAAAATATTTCCATTATTGTTTCATTAGAAATTGAAATCTGTTTTGGAGAAGTCAAAAGACTCTGTGTGTTTAAAATGTTACAATGTTGACTTGCTGTTACAAAAATTCAGTGTTACAGGAAATCAGAAACAATATGGAATAGTTTACACTAACTCTGCATTAAAATGTTCCATCTGTTCTTGCTTTAGGTTCTTAGAGAATTGCTTTTTCATCTCTGTAATGCTTTTCACTTCCTATTAGTAAGGCTTTTAAAGGTAGGCACTGAGTTAGTATAAAACCCATAGCTTTTGAGTTTAAACGCCTATTAAAACTAAAGCTGTCTGGAACTACAATAAAAATTTATTTTGGCTACAAAAGACAACTTTGAAACCTAACCCATCTGTATTTTTCGTCCTCCAAACAGTGCAACATCCTGTATAATATAATATTTATCTTAAACAGAGACCACATATCTTTATGAAAACAATTGTTTCAACTTAATTTATGGGGGGTAATCAGTTCATATTAAAGTTTTCAGTATTCCAGGATGCTAATATAAATTGGTTACAGGAGATGTAATGACTAGAGTAATTCCATAGAATAATCTGAAATCTGATGTTGCCATTGATGTAGAATGTAACCTGTGTATATTATAATCTAAAGTTGCCATAAAAAATTCATCTACAGACATACAGTAATTGCAAAACAACTGTGTGTGTGCAAATTAGGCATACAACTGCAGCTACATTTTACTGGTAATTTAGGCTCATGTATGGTGACTTCCAAACTCAACTACAGGATAATTCCACCAGAATAATTAATCTGAAATAATTGAGCTGGTCTCTGCAATCCCTGGACCCACCAGGGAGATACCCACACATATCTAGTAGGGCTGCTTGGTCAGTGAATTTATCAACTCAAATCAAAACCAAATTGACTCACTGTGAAGAGCATAAAGCTTCCCACTGCCACGAGTGGGAGTCAAACATATCAAAGGGAGTCTGGATCCCTGGGGTTTAGCTCCCTCCATACAATAGTTTGTCACATTTTGAATTGAAAAGGGCTGGGTTTAGCACTCTCTAAATATAACCAGCCCTGAAACTCCCACTGAGATTCCTTTCTGTCTGCCTTCAGACGATAAGGCCCCTTCCCCTATGACTTCAGTCTGGAGTACCTCTATCATCCTCACTCCACCCCTGATAACAGCCCGCTTTGCACGTATTTGAGAGCAAGACACGATCTGAGTTTTGAGGAATTCGTTACTCTTTCTGTAGATTACAGCCTTCGTTTTCAGACTGAACCTCCTCTGTAACATCTGCATCATAGACTCATAGCGCGACATTTTGGCATCCAGAAGACAACTGACTCTCTTCATCTTCTGACCAGCTTCTTTCCATCATTTTGGGAACAGACACCTTGGACAATCTCCTTTTCTCCCTGCATTCCTTCCTTTTTAGACCTCCTCCTCCTCCTCCTCAGTATACTTGAATCAAAGTTGAAGTACATTTGCCCCTTCCTCTCCCCTTTTCCCCAAATATTTCAAGATACACAAATTATGGATACTAAAGCAGCATTTATGTGTGCTGTGATATACACGGCATGTTCTGCCTACTTGCATGTGATTCACATCCTCATAAGCCCACAGGAAATCCCAGCAATATTTTTCCAGGCATATCTCCTGTGCTGAGGTGCTGAGCACAGCAGGGGCTGGAGGAAAGGAGCCATTTCTGCTTTGGAAGTACTGCGGTATGTAAGTTTAGCTGGGAAGGACAGACCACTGTTATTTAGATGTAGCTCTTTTACTCAGTGACAGTGAGAAATGTAGCACAAGAACTTAATACTATCTCCTTAAGTCTTTACTCACATTTTACAATAATGTGTCTGTGAATCCTCTTACCTCAGTGGATCCAGTAAAAGCAATTTTATCAATGCCAACATGAGATGCTATGGCTGCACCAACAATTGGACCAAATCCTGGCAAAATATTGACAACTCCTGGTGGAAAGCCAGCCTGCCAAAATAGGAAGGAATGAAGGGAAGCATGATTTATGAAACTGACAGAGCACGTTAAACCAGGCATGTGCTGGTAGTTCCTTCCCCACAAGGAGAGACAGGGGCATTATTCCTGTCAATTATTCTTACCTCCTTGATGAGGGCTCCCATATAGAGAGCACTGAGTGGTGTTTGTTCTGCTGGTTTAATAACTACTGTATTGCCACAGCACAGAGCTGGAGCAATCTTCCATGCAAACATCAGCAGGGGGAAGTTCCACTGTAGGAAAAAATAAAAGTTGATAGATGGAAAAATATTGCAGTGGTGTTTTGTTTTCAAGATGTCAAGCTGCTACCTCACTTATTTCTCAGGCTGATCCTCAACATAAATCTTTCCCAGCACAAAGCAAGGATTTTTTTTTTAATTACTGCCATTAAGAAAGCGACAACAGTGACCTTTTAGTTCTTTCTCTCCTGTTCAAAGAATTGCAGCCTCCACCCGCAGTCTTCATAAAAGAATCTTCTGTTATCTGTTAATTTTTTTAGTCACAACTTATTTCATTTACTGTTTTGCAATTGGCACTTTCAATTCCCACCAATACTTCTTGCTTCTGATACATTTGGAAAGAACTGTTTGTTCATGCTGAAGTTTTTTTGGATTTAAATTTCCTATCCTTGAATACATCTTAAGATATAAAATTTATACTCAGAATTATATAATCTGTAATTGAGGGGATTACAATTAAAAAACCATAAATGTCAATGCTTGGTCACAGCATTTCATTTTCTTGAAAACTTCTTACTGAGCAATTTTATATGGAAGACATTAAAAGAACAGTAAAAAACAAGTTGAGAAACACTCTTTGCTGATACAAAATTTTGTATCATCATTAATTTCAACTTCATTTAACTGCAGCAGAAGATGTAGTGAATTATATTAGTTTGATGCATAAACAAGTTTTGGATAAAGGTAAGAATAACAAGCCTTTCTGCATCAAGGCCTGATCCTAACAGGTTAAGTGGATAGTCATGCTGATTTCAATGGAAATGCAAGAGCAATAAAATAACTGTGTTTGCACAGTCACTTTTATAAATGCATGTAATAATCTCCTCTGGAAAGAAAATAGAAAATATCAGTCACAGAGTCAGCTGCTGGCCAGAGTATGTTATTGCCTGATGTATATCAGCTGCCACTCTCAGGGACATCTCTCTAGCCCCTGGCTAGCTTGAAAAAATACACAACTGTCTTTCCTTCACCGAACACCCAATTTTTTACTCCCTCAGTTGTTTATAAACTCTGGAGACAAAGTGATGTTTTAATTCCATCTCCAGTATATAAACCTGGGAGGGGAGCTATAAGGCCAACAGTGTGCTGACAGCCTGTACTTCTAATGGTATCGCAAGGAGAGCTCTGACGAGTTTTATAGGTTAGTATATAGCCCTGTTTATGCTACAAAGCTGCCAAAGAGCATATGTTTTGATGGAAGCTAGGATGTGAAAGAGGATGAGGAGTTTAGTGTTAGGCTTGCTGTTTAATTTTATTTTTGTAATAACATATTTGCTAGTGTAATGGCTAAGTGCATGCAGTGGCCCAGGGGCTGTACTCTGTGACTGGTAGCTGTAGAGGAAATATGTATCAGATTAGCAGCAGTGTTAAAATAGATGCGTATGACAGCCATGTTTTGGAGGACAGACTTGGGGGAAGAATGAACAAGCATGGTCGATGACTGGGTACCCTGAACGAAGAGTTTTACAAATCTAAACTAAATAAATCCTGCTTTTGGCATGATCTTCAGTCCATGGCCAAGTTTCTTCAACAGTTAAGCAAAATGAGACAAGCCTAAGAGATGTCCAGCAACTTTGGCTTAGATGTTGGGGTTGTCATTTTGCAAATGCTTGTCCATGTGCTTGGCTGAAGAATGGGGACAGAGCTGTGGAATCATTCATTCATAAGGACCACTCGTGAGTCAAGTTAGGAGAGTGCATAGGTGTTTGCAGGCCAGATGTAGCCACAGACTCTCTGAGTTGTTTGCATGTTTCTCAGTTTCTACAGAGTGCCAAACACAATAGCCACCCCTTAACAAAGACATGAAATAACAACAAATATAAATAGGGAAAAAAAGGGCTTAACATTGTTAAAGTAATCTTTTCTGGCTGCTCCTCTTTTAATGGAATTGCTGCATGTTGCTGTTTAGTGGCTTTGTGGTTAACATGAACAAAACAAAAAAACCAACATCAACAAAAATTTCAGAGAATGTCCTGATTAGTTCCCCAGTGCTTTGTCAAGGAAAAAAGCTTCCACACAATATTTTAATAGCTATATGTGAGCCTCCCATTGAAATTTCTGCCAAAGCCAGTTAATTGGTTCTTCTGAAAAAGTTAGCCTTTCAGTGTAATTCCCATGCAGTGTTCAGCAAGAGTATATTAAGGATGTATACTGGGGTGTAGGGGGAGTATTAGATTTGATGAAATGCTCTGTTTCTCTCTCATAACAAATAAACATTTCATGTCTTTTATTAGCTACACAATGTTAATTGTTATGATATGTCTCCTGGAGTTTCCTTTTCTCCTCTAGCCTTGTAAAAGAAATAGTAGGAAAGAATGGAATTAAAATGCATCACATTCTCCCAGGAACTGAGGAGCCTGTTAAATCACAGTAAAAACTAACTAAATAAAAAGACTACCACAGCAAAGCATCAATTTTCCATAAGTTGTGTGAACATCCATAACCACTGACAGCATATTAACACTGTGTTTTGCTTTGCTTGTTTTAATCATGAGAATTCTATGACTTGAGAACTTAACTCCTAATAACAGAGCCTAAACCCTATTAGCATGTTCAAATAAGCATTTGCAGGGAGGCTGTTAAAGATATGTCAACAATATGAGCTCAGCTTTTTTCGTAATGGAAAACACACATAGCTGAGGACCATGTTTTATGTGTCTTTAAAGAGAGCTGGTTCAAATGAAAATAAATAGAAAGCACTAGTAGAGATACTCACAGGGATGATCTGTCCACACACTCCGATGGGTTCGTGTCTTGTAAACGTAAAATAATCTCCATCTGAAACAGATGAGCATGGTTACTCTCAAGTGCAGTTTGACTTGGCAGAACAAAAAAAAAAAAAAAAAATAGAGGAGGGGGGGAAAGCTCTAAGGATCAGCCTTTGATGACAGTAAAAGAAATAAAGAAGTCATGGAAATATTTTTTCATGAGCCAGCATGGGAAACCTAGGTTCAGGAGCAACCTAATTGTTCTTTCTGTAGAACAAAGGAAGCAGGCATCCCATCAGAAAGTAACCTGCTTTGTTCCTTGGGAAAGAGGACAAGCTGTACTGCACAAAAAAGGGCAGTAGCAAGGAAGCCACTTACTGGCCTCTGCTGATTTCAGGGTGAGAGAAGTGAAGGAAGAATCACAAAGGCAATTTCCTGAAAGGCATGACTGGAACACAGCAATGTAAAGGTATATATACAAGCAGCTGTGAGATAATAGAGTAACATACATCTCACTCATCTTCCATTGAAGACACAGGCAGTTTTAAGTAATGGAATGATATACCACAACCTGTAGATGTGGAATGAAGAGGGGAAGCCTGTGACTGATGTGTAATTGAGCATAATTTGCTGCAGAAGACAACAGTAAGAAGAATACAGGGATCATCATACAGCCATGCTCTTATAGCTGACTTGTAGAACAAGGCCTGTATCAGAAACAGCCTCAGGCTAAATTGGTAATTAATTTGACAGGGAAAAGTTGCATGCAGCTAGACAACAGAGAATAAGAAAAGTTTTCACAAACATTTTGAGCAAGGTAAAAGTGAATAAATAAATTGAAGGAACCAAGTAACCAGAAACTTGGAAATTATGGGCTTTTCTCACTGGAATTTTGACAGAAATAAAAACATGGGCTAAGAAAGATCCTAACAGCAAAGATGCAGGAAAAGCAGGCTGCATATTCATGAACAGTAGGTGAGGACGGTATGAGGCTAAAGGGAATTACTTAATTAACTCTCTGATCTGGTAATTATTTTTAAGGTCCTGATGAACAAAAATGGCAAAAAACTCCAGGGGTGAGAGGTATCATTAGTTAAAGTGAGTGCTACACTAGATCTGTACTCCTTAACTAAAGCACTGTTGAGCTCAGGGCAGCCTGAGTCAGGTCATGAAATAAACAGATCCGTGATTTGGGGTCATGCCCGTGGTCTGTGGGAACCTTTCACATGGCCCAGCCTGCTCAGAGCGGCAGGTTTCTGTGCTGGCTCATTTTGCACAGCTGGTATAAGTGACTGCCATGGGGGCTGATGGAGTTCATGCTCTTTCACAAAGCTGCACGGTTGTTGCTGCTTCAGCACTTGCCTGTGGTCTGGGAGTACATGCTGAGGTTATACATGCTGTGATACGATGTAGGTTTCTTTCCAGTTGATAAAGAGCACGAAAATGACCTGCTATGTGTGGGGACCAGTTAAGGTATTTTCTAACCATCAGCTTTGTTAGCATGCTTGGCCTACATCTGTGCAAAGTACATTTACAGCACTTTTGTACCTGAATTGAGTCTTGTAGCTCTATAAACTAGCCGAGGCTCAAACCACCTCTGAATTTAGGTCAAATGGTTTTCAGTGAGGCCACAGCTGAAGGAAGGGCTACACTAAAGGCATGAGCTGAATGTGCCCCTTGGCCTGTAGTGCTTGGTCATCTAGAAAAATTTGAATCTCTTTACTTAGAAAAATCATTTCAACTAAGTATGCGAGAATGATGAGGTTATCTAGGCTCAATGGAGATGATTTACCAGGATAGGAAATGGTCAGATGGAGGAAGGGAGTAAGAGGAGGGAATATTACAGTGCTTTTGCTCCCATTGTCACTGTCCAATGCCAGGGGTATGTGCTTTCCTTCACATGGTGTGAGAGCATGCAGGCAGCTGTGGCCTCTACCCCATTCTGTCCAGAGCTGCAGCCAGCCTTGTTTAGTATCGGGGAAAGGGCTAACTTTGCAACAGGGAGTACATTTCAGGAACCTGCTTCAATGTCCTGTACTATACATCTGGTAACAATAAATGGGTTAATCCATAAAGCTTCTTGGCTTTAAGTAAAGACTTCAACTTGAATTTGATTAGAAATAACTTATTTTCAGGTCTGTTTATTTCTGTACATCTACTTTACAGGATTTGCTCAGCAGAAACCTGAGCTAAAGTAGCTAATACATCAGCTGGGGGCCAGATACAGAGCAATTATGAGAAAGGTAACAGTAGTCTGCAACCAAGACAAGGGACAGAACAGAGGAAATAAAGGAGGGAGGGAGAGAGAGAAAAGAGATTCACATCAGGGAGAGGAGGAAAAGAATAGCTGATCAGTCAGTTTGCTTTGCATTGACAAAATGTCATTGCACCATTTTGATCTCTAGATGCTTAACAACTTCCCAGTGGAGATGAGAATATTTGTTTCACAAATTGAGATGATCAGTTTGATTTTTCTAGGTCATCTTTCACAGATGCTAGCAGCGGTTCACAGACCATAGGAATAATCATCAGACCAGACAGAAGTGAAGTCAAAATACAGAGAAGTATATACCAGCATAACTGTCTTAAGTGCTCAAGAGGCACATAGAGGAGTCAGCTAAAAATACCAGCTTGTAGTCAGTAGTACTGTGAGAGGTGGATTCTCAGCCAGAAGGATGGTGACAACATAACAGTAACAACACAGTTACGTTAGCACTGTCTGACTTTAGATTGTCACTGCATAATCATTGCCACATGGTCTCCGTGCTTCATAACATAAAGTTATAGATAACCTGAACCTGCTTGCCAAGTCAGACAAATGGTGGTTAATTCTACCAAACGTAGGCAGAACATTCTTTCTGCAGAGCAATACCTCCCATGCAGAGTTGCTTGCCCTGCTTTCTTCCACTAGGCTCTAAACAGCTGCCCTTTTGGACACCTACTTCGAAAGTTCATCACCCACAGACTTACTGTTAAGATGGGATATCTGAGGTTGCTTTCTAACAGTATCTTTGTGAATGTATGTGACTTGAAATTATTCAGAAGCTTCAGATGCCTCTGGACAGGCCAAAGAGGTATTTAAAAGCTACCTCGTCGCTGTAAAATAAGCTGTTACCATGGCAAAATAACTCAAGATTGTTGAAGTGAATCACTTTTTCTGAACATTGAGCATAGAAAGCTCCCCTATGCTCAGAAATTAAATAGGAGACTTTTAAAGACATTTTAGAGTTTTAAGATTAGTTTAAACAAGTCATGCTAATGACACTTATTCTAAGATGCTATTGCTGATGATTGTTACTCTTATCCTTCTACTAGATGGCAGCCAGAAGAACATTGCCTGAGAGGATCTGACAGTCTGATCCCACATCCAATCTAAAAATTTGTCTTTGAGAGTTTTTTTTAATATTCTCAGCTGATGTAAACTGGCATTCTTCAGTGCTCACTGATATTAATAGAGCCAGATCAATTTGCAGCTGCTTAGCACCTGGCCCAAGGATTTTTATTTTTTAATCAGAAAGAAAGCCCCATTTATCCAGGGATCTCACTTTGGGACAGCAATACCTTCCACAGATGGGTTTGCTCAGATTTCCATCAGGAGTCTCTGTCCCGGATATTTGATTTGCATAACAAGCATAATAGTCACATGCCTCATATAGCAGGACACAGCAGACAAGTGGGTGAGGAGAGCTGAGTTGGTTCTTTGCTGTATCATATCATATATTGATTTAAAGATACATTTTTGCTTGCATTCAGTTTATTAGTTTAACGTTTTCTAGTCTAGCCTCATTCTGTTTTAATTTAAATCATCAATGCTTTACGCATGGGAGCAAGCAAAGGGCAGCTCTGGGACCAAAAGGAATGTGACTGTAAAACGCACTGTTCTTCTTCTACTTGTCTATCACTTGCCTATTTTTATTGTAGAGGAAAAGAAAACCTCAACAGAAACAGATGAAAGATTGGGAGTTTTCAGATTCATTAGCACACTGAACAGAAAGAGAAGCAGATTTAATAGGGTTTTTATTTTGGTTTTGTTGTTTTGTTTGCTTTCCTTTGATGAGCTGATGGTAAGCGAATGTAAAAAGCGCCATTGTTTAACACTGGCCTTGCTCTAAAATAGCTTTATAAGAATGACAAATTTATGATGTGAAACTAGAGGAATACAGAGGAGTGTTAAACCAAGAGGAAGAACTAATTGATACCCTGAAAATCTGTGAATGGACCTACAATTCTACACTACTGTGTTAGCACTGAAGTTTGCATTTAGGAAGGCATGCTGAAAATGTGCCTTTCTCTCCCCCAGCATAGCCCACCTCACTGAAAAAAATCAGGGTTTTCACCTGATACACTACTTGAGGACAAGAGTAAGCAGAGAATATTTTTTCTCCCTAACCTGGCAATGCCTTTTGGTGACTAACCTGAATTCTACATACCTGCGGGGCTAACAAGTAAGAAGGAGGCATTCACTGACCAGAGAGAAAGAGATCAGGGAACAGGAAATTTGCTGAATATATGAATTTATGGTGTGCTCTGCACTTTTGCATGTTTAAATGTGAAGTGCAAGCAGCAAAACCAGGATTTATGGATCTCAGCCTAAATGACTGTAGAAATCTTCAAGAGTTCTTACAGAGGAGTCTACACCTGAAATACTAATATTGTCATTTCTTTGGTGAAAAGAAACCAGTGATGATAAACATCAGTCAGTATATACTGCGATTTTAACAAGCTGAAACACCGTGATGAGTAACTCTGCAATAAGAGTTGCATGATCTGTTTTCCTGCCGAAAATTTTGGGGCCACATTTTCAATTTATATGCTTGCCTAACTTTGATAGTTTTGTGCTTTGCTGTACAGAGGCAAGCTAGTTCACTGCAGATACTGTGTTACATAATGTAATTTTATGGAAATAGATGGGGCACAGCAAAATTCATTTACTTGTGAGTGTGCCTTCCTGGTCTCCAGTAAAGTGTAATAAACATGCATGCTCAATGAACAGTGTGCACCACAAAGCCAAAAAGTATCCATAGAATAAATGTTGGTTTTCTTTACTGTTTTTCCAAGGATTTATTTTATGCAAAAGGTAAAAGATGAGTACATTTATCTTAATGACTGCACCTGCATAAAATCATTCTTTGCTATCATGTGCCATTTTGCATTATTATAGCACTTGGTACATCTAGTCCAGACTGCAAATGTGTATGTTCGCAACAGAAAATGCAGCTTGTATTTGTTAAATAGCTGGGAGGGAGGGGCAGGAGGAAGAGACTTGTTAAATAAAAATAATGTTAAGGATTTTTTCTTACCTCTTTAGCAAAAAATAAGAGCAGAATAACTAATTTCCTAGCACTCATAAAGATCTATCTCATATGTACCATATAAAACTCATCCCACTGAATAATTTGAAGAAGCATATATAACAAAATATATCTGATACGTATGTACAGGTCTCCATAGTAACATTACAAACTCACCCAAAGTATAAATGAATTTAGATCTAGTGTTAGTCCCAAGTAAAATTATTTGCATAGGCAGTAAGAAGACATATATAAACAAGATATAAATATGTTAAGCATACTGTTTCTTAAAAAGGCAGCTAACACTGTTGTCATGTGTTCCAAGGTATTTGTCAGGCTTATACCACATCCATTTTTATAAGTGCAACAATATTTAAATGTAGGTATTGAACTATCTCCTTCTTAGATGGACACATACAAAAGAAACAAAACACTCTTTGGGATGTGCATGTAGGGCAGAACAATAGCAGGTCATCTAGTCCAGACCTTGCTCACTTTTAAACAGCTGCTTCAGCAACATACTACACACTAGAAGACCAGAACAAGGTTCTCTTCTACCTTTCACGAAGCTGTAATCTATTAAGCCATTTGGCCATGAGAAGGTTTAGGTGCATACCTGTGCTTTAATCCCCCTTACCTACAGGAATGGTCATTCCATGGATTTTGTCTGCCCAACCGGCATAATACCTCAGGGTTTTTATGACTCCCTGAAGATCTACATAGAAAGCTTGCAAGAAAGGTTTGCCACTGTTCAGTGATTCCATAGTCTAGAGGACAAGAAAGAGTTAAGAGATATAAGCACAGTAGCATTTTTAGACTATTGTACTTAAGTATTCACTGTCTTAACAGCTCTTCAATCATGACAAAGATTTTAATCAAGACCAACCAGTTACACCTTGGCATAGTCTTAACCCAGAAGGTTCAGAACAACTATCTGATCCCCTTTGTTACTTCTTTTTGCAAATGTGAACAAAAAACATTTTCCTTAAAAAAAAATCTGTTTTCTTCTGGAGTGTTCTGGAATGACTATGATTGTAAGAACATGTATGTATGTGTGTTTTTGTGTCTGTCTTGTGGGTTTGTGTGTGTGTCCACATGCATGTACATGTGCCTGTGTGTATTTTGGACCCAATAGCCACTGTATTTGGTCCAGATACATAAATGCTAAATTGCTTTAATCAGGAGCCAAGATAAAAATGCCTGTCAAGCTAGGTTCTGTTATGTTAATGATAACAGCTGAGAAGGGGCTCCTTGTAACCCCATATTAATGATGTGAATCCATAAAGAGAAGAATGGACATATCCCTCTTTATATAATTGATGTGAATATAAAAATTTCTCTATATGGCTGCCAAGACTCCTGCTGAGGTCTGAGATATCTATACTGTACAGCCAGTTTATTTATTGCCATCAAATAAACAAATTCTCCTCTAGGGAAGCTCATAAATTAACAAGTTAATGTCCTTATTTTTAAGTTAATATTCCTATTTTTAAAAGTATCTTATAAGCTATCCTCTTAGGGGTTCCTAAGATCACTTAGCAAAAAGAATCCTATACAATATCCCAAGATGTTGAGTAGCTTAACTCATTCTCAATAGCTGTCTAATAGAAATCGTTAAGAATGGGCAAAGTACACCCATGTGTAACACACCAACCATCAAATGAGTTTCTGTAGAGAAGAATGGAGGCCTAATTCTGCACTGACTTATATCCCCAAGAGCAATTAATGGCATTGCCTGCAGTTCAATTCAGTAAAGAACTTGGCTCTAGAAATAAAAATCAAATGACAGGCAGAGTAAACTTGATTTGCTGTGCACTTCCTTCTCCCTATGGCGATTTTACAGTATACACTGGTGGTAAGATGATTTAAGTGTCAACAAAGCTGGAATTAAGATGTTCACCAGCTTAGTTCAAAGCACTTGACATGCGGAAAACAACATTAACAATGCCACCGCTTAGATGGCTTCAAACGTGAGCGAAATAGTGCAGTACCCAGAATTCATGTTACCAGTTGAGTGTCACTAAGCATTTTACCTGCCATTTCATTAATATCTGCACAAATCACTTCACTCAGTCTTCCATTTTTTATTTTAGAAAAGTTACAAGGATGCAAAACAGGCATACATGTGTCTGCACACCCATTCATTTGTCTGATGTCCAATTTTAAAGCTCATTTTAATCAATTGGAAGAATCTTGTTGACTTTTGTGAGCTTTGGATCAGGTCTTAAGTAGACAGCCATCTTAGCCGTCAAGCTGAGTGTAGTTTTTAAATATAATTCATATTAATACATTTATGAACTGAGTTGCTCTCAGAATGTAAAACTGCAGGTGATTTGACAATTTTCATGTGCCACTTACAGCAAGTATTGCCCTGTCTCTTTCGACCAAGTCTGCAAGCTTATCCAAAAGATGGCCTCTTTCCGATGCATCCATTCTCCTCCAGACTGAACCTAGAGAAAAAGCAAGGCGAGCTGCCCTCACTGCTTTGTCCGTATCAATCTGTTAAGAAGGAAGAAAAAAACCAAAGGCACTGAGGTAAATAATATTACCAGGCTTATGAAATTTGCTACTGTACAACCTTAGTCACATGATAGGTCTTGGAACTATGATTAATAAAAGAACTGTCCAACAGTGCTATTCTGGACCTGTTGCTTTGATCTATTTATGCATTTCTACCCATTCATGGGATGCGTTACCTTGTCAGCTTCCTGGATCTCACAGATCTGCTCTCCTGTTGCTGGATTATATACTGGGAATATTCTCCCACTTTCAGAATTTTGCCACTCATTATTAATGAAAATCTAGAAAAGGAAAAACAGTCATCAGTCCTCCTGCATGAACAAACAGTAATGTATATAACAACAAACTCCTAGGAAAGACTGCAGATTCTAATACAAAAGAGTTGAAACTTATTTATGCCTGTGAAAATTATGGTTTTCAAGAGTTCAGGCGAAGGGTCAGCCCCTGACGTGTTTCTGTATTCTGTGGCAGTGTCACTATAGAAGCAACATCAAACTCTAAATAACTTGGTTGACATTCAGATTTGGTTCAAAAACTGTAACAAATAAACTAAAAAAAAGACATACCCATATCAGACAAAAAGCCTTGAAACTGCTGGAGACAAGACAAGGATTTGGAGTAATCATTCAAGTCAGTAAGTAAACATTTGGTCACTGATACAACCCAGTTAAGGCTGAATAATCTCAAACATCACAGTTCTTCAATACACAGTCAGTTGATTATGGCTACAGTGATGGCTTGCAGCACAGAATTAACTTGCTTATCTGCTTGGAACAATGGAAATTGTTAAATTCCCTCAGTGTTGACATAATTTTAATTGTTGTGGGCAAACCAAATTTGATTTTTAATGGTTCTGACAACAGCTGTCTTGAGAGAGGTAATGACAAATGAGTTTATTTAAAGTAGATTTTTAGTGGTAGCTGCATACATGCCAGCTATTTTCTACTGAATGACTTTCAAGAACAGGATGCAATTATTTATTAGCAAATACGAAAGAAAAATGACCGAGTGAAAGGTTTTCCAGGTATTCTGACTCTTCCTGTCCTTGAAATCTTTCTAAGAATGAAAGTGTTCAAAAATCCAGGCACCAATTCCTTGGCGTTCAGGTATCAATGTTCTTATATTGTATTCCATGAAATACAACTTCAAATGTATAAGGGGAGGTTCTGGCCTCATTGAAATCAATGGGAATTTTACCACTGACTTCACTGGAGGCAGGAGTTCACCCCTAGATAGAAGGAATGTTCACCACCCTTTTTTTGTATGAGGGGTTAAGCTGTGTTAATAGAGGCAGGGACCTTTCTCTGGTTAAAGCAAAGCAAAGCCTCGTGCCCCATACAGATCCTATGACTGTGAATGAGTAGAAAGCCAAGGGACCCTTTGAAAGATTCAGGAGTCTCAGTTCCAGAGATACTCAGGTGGTAGAAACTGGCCTATCTTTTTAGACTGTGGCTACAGACCAAGAACGAATTATACCGGTCCAGTTTCCTCACAGAATCACCACAGACGCCAGAACAAAAATCTATCCCACTGATTAGGCAGACTAAACATCACAAACAACATGTCCAAAGTAGTAGTTTGTCACCACTTTAATCTTGCACTTTCTGCTGTCTTGCTACCATGCAATAAAGAAGCTGTTACATTTGTACTGGTACGTGGCTCAGGTCAGCCAGATGAGTCCAGGGAGACAATGGAAGACAGTTCAAATGTAAGGATTTTGCTTAAATGGTGTCAGGTTTTTGGTTCCTTTTTTGTTTGCTTTCTTTATAGCAAAGTTTGATGTGGCAAAACCAGGACAAAAAATTTACATGGTTTTCACGTGGAAATGAATGAAATGTAATACTTGTCTTTTCTAGTCAAAGAATAGTATGATATGATTATAGATCAGCTGCTGATTTTTTAGGCTTGGAATAGTACAATGAGGATAGCTGCACCAGCCTGCCAACTAAATAGTTTAAAACTTACTCTAACTCAAGTGTTTACAAGTTGCTTGATGGCAAAAAAAAGCATAAGCATCAAAATGCTGGGTGTTTAAGGAAAGAGCATCACCAAAGTTTTAACATATCTGTAAGGAAGGAGGGAAGCAAGTAGAGAGCTAGTTATAAATTGATGAGAAGAAACTGAGCTGGGAAAAAAAACCCAACACTGTTCCAGCAAAACAAGCAGCCAAGAGAAAATACAGTCAGAAAGCTCAAGAGGAACAGTTGCAACACCAAAGGGTATGAAGTGTCCGTAAAAGAAAAGAACACGGTGAGCACACTGGTGTGCCTGTGCATTTTAAAGTAAAGAAATTGCACACTCATATTTGCACGTGAATGCGCATGTGAGTTTTCTGTTACCAGACGTGAGCTTGCTCAACCTATTCTCCAAGCCAAATGGAAGCCATTGTAGCTGTGTTCTTCTCAGCAGGGCTTATTAGCTCAGGCTCAGTGCCACGCTAACTGCAGTGACATAGCTTCTGGTTCAGAGCTGACTCATGTCCAGCTGACTGAGGACATGGGCAGAAGGAACCTGTGCCTGCCTGGAAAAGACCCTGGCAATGTAACAACTGTGCATAGAAACCAACAATTACATGTGCTTTTGCTTTTATGGGTGTGTTTCCATTGTGTTTCCTCATCTTCCCTGTGCCTCTAGCCTCAGCCACTTTGCTGTGTGCCCTTCCATCCATTTCAGAGTCCACCCTTTACTTTCCCCCTGTTTTTGTTTTCGTTTTCAGAGGCAGCGGAACCCAGGACCTACTGCACCATTACTCATCTATCGCTTTCTTCGCACACTGTATTTATCTTGAACCTGTTCATGTCCTTGGACTGTAAGCTCCTCAGACCATGGGTGGTGTCTTCCTGCTCAGTGATTACACTGCTTTGCAAACTGAAGTACTGGTCCCCGTTAGGTCATTTTGGAGCTAACTCAGCCAAAGTAAGATAATGACAGAGTCACCAGTATGATCTCTAGGGACTAACACCATAAGCCAAAATCCTCCTGTATATCATTGTCACTTTTTAGACTGTAAGTGAAACGAAGAATCTCTGAGATCTGTGACTTGTATGGAAGAAGGATTTTGCTGTCATCTTTTCCACTGAGTTCAGTGGAGTTAACTCCATGCTCAGCATGTGGTGGGGTGCACTGAGGAGGGAGAGGAAGGGAAAAAAGCTTGCAGCTTCAGGAGCAGAGAGCCAAAGGGGATATAAGGATGTTTGTTTAAGGTTGCAGTATATACATAAACGCATAGGTTCCTCGCGTGATCTGTCTTGAAAGAGTAAAACACGTTGAGTACAAGAATCTGAGAAGCAGTGGCAACCGCAATTCAGTACTCTTCCCTTATAGAAGTGGTCTGTTCTTTTTTAAAAAGTTTAAAAAATGTTAACTACATTCTGCTGGGATGAACACCTATCATCACAGGATACGTATTTGTTCTTAAAATACATTTCACCATAGGAATAAGAAATAGCACCTTGGAATTACAAAAGAGTGTTGCAATTCATGTTGACTGGAACTATAAGGTGTATTATTTTATTGAATGCTCCATTTATTCCACAGATTTAGAAGCAGCACAGTAATAGCAAATATTTCAGATAGGACATGGGAAGGATCTATTTGGCATAAAGTTAGAGTTGAAGGCAAGAGAAATTGCTACTGTTAATGGTTAATGTTAGTTTCTTCCTGTTCCACTTTCTATAAACAAGGTATTGCCTATACAAGCTCATTACTGTAAACTGAGCACATTTAAATTGGCAGTAAAATCAGAGCATTTACTCTAGTGCACAAATAAAGTACCTAGTCCCGTGTTTTGGAACAGTTTCAAGTCTTGAAATCCAGCAGCTGGCGGCTTTACAAGCAAAACCTTACACTTAAATAATTCACTTTTGAAAGTTTTAGGTGTTCTGTGTCAGGTAGTACCATTCAGCAGATATTCCTACCACCAAGACGCAGATTCTTTTGCAATAAATTTGCATTCACAGAGGCTTTTATAACTCTTCCAGCACTACTGACTCCAATGGCTGTTGATTAAACATATATATCCTGTACATTTAATCTGACTTTCATTATGGCCACTTCGTAAAAATGCCATGAAATGGACAAGCGATGACACATTGTAAGAACAAGGAATCCCTGCAAAGCCTCAAATTGGGTTTTTTTCTGCCTTATTTATAGTGACCATGGTAAAGGCTAACTCTAAATCAGGGAGAATATTTGACAGCAAATGTTCCTATCTATGGATTATATATAACCCATCCTAAACACCAGATGAAAAAGCGGTAACCCTAGAAAAAAGAAGGGCTTGCTTCCACGTAAATCATGCTACAAATTGGACAACACCCAGTGAGTTCATTGTTCAACCTCAATTGTGAAGGCTATTCACATTTACTATTCCCCTGGAATCAATGTTAATTAAGGCTGACTGGGGCTGTAAATCAGCCTTTGGTTTTTACAACTTAATTCAGCATTAAGCATATATATGTAAATAAAAGGTAACTGATTAACCACTTGAGTTTTCCAGGAGTTACTGAGGTAATTTGTTTTTGTTTGAGTCCTAGTGTTACCTTTTGTGATTTGCAGTAAGGAAAAGAAAAATTATATAGTATGTCATGTATTTGCTATGCGGTATTGTGAGTAGTTAAATAATCTGGCCTGTTGGGTGCTATCAACAAAACTGCCAAAATGGAAAGAGAAGAACGCTTGAAAAATTTTGGAACACATGAACATTCAGTTTGCCATCTACTCTCAGTAGAGCCAATAACTGCAGTAATGTTAGAGCAGGAAGAGAAAAGGCAAACCTTCCTGTTTTACTTAGGTGTCCCTGTCAGTACAGTGATTTGGCCAAGAACAAACCCAACTGGCAAAGCAGACAATGCCTCTTGTAAAAGTGAGGAATCTGGCTGTAGTTGGCATACAGTGGTCGAAGGAGGAAACTGAATACTGTTTGTTCACCAGCAATGCCACCTAAGGCAACACGCAGAACAGGGCAGCAGCTGAGGTAGCCGGTGGGTGAGGGGTATATGTATGTGGGATGGGGAAGTTTCAAACAGGATTTACAGTGTAATAGGTGCAGTTGGAGGCTCCCAGTTGCCCCTGTGAATGTGCCCTTGGAGTGTCGTCATTCTCGTGAGATCTCATTGTAAAGGTCTCTTGATAATTTCCATTCCTTTCCAAATGAAAGATGAAGAGGGCATGGCATTTTCCTAAAAGAACAGGCACATCTCTCCTGGTACTGACACTAACTTCTTCCTCACACACCCATGTTCTCATAGACCTTTAGATAGAAGTTTGCAAGATAATGGTCCCACCACATATTTGCTAGGTTCAAATTCTGCCCGTGGTTAATTACATACGGCCGCTGTTGACAGAGTTCCATAGGACTAATCAAGGAAGCAATCTGACACATCTTACAGGGCACGTGACTGTTCAGAGCCTTTGAGATACCGTATCATACAAAAAAGTATACAAAGGAAAAGTAGAATTCAAAGTTACCATGTAAAATTCAAGTTACTTTGAGACTCTGCTGACATGCAGTTGGAAGGAAATCATATATTGCATTTTGCATAACACCTGCATTTCAAAAGCATTATGCACCAAGTTCAAGAGCATTTTTGGATGCTCATCAGTTTTGAAATCAAGCCAAGAGGAAATGTTTTTAGCATAAAGCAAAGCAAATTAAGCTTTGCAAATAAACAACTACAATATCTTGTTTAAGTAGCCATCTGTCCCAGTTGGCTTACTAATAATTAGCAACTTAATGTTCATTTCAAACCATGCAGGTAATTGGAGTGGTAAGTATTCAAAGAGAAAGTGAGGTGTACAAAACCAGGCTGAACAATCTAATCTACAAAGCAGTAGTAGCAAAATTTAAAGCAGGGAGAAAATGGATAGGATTTTGTGTTTTCATCACTACTTACCAGTGAGGAAGTACAAAACAACTATCTGTGTGCAGGTGTGTATAAACAGAATTAATTAAAATGCAGCACAGAACTAATACCTTCTTTGCAGCTCTTAGTTGAATGAGATTTGGTTTCGTGGCACTACACATTCCCTCTGACATTCACCCAGGGGCTAGCCCTGGATTTGGAAAATGGAACTGTTTTTTAAATTCACTGGGGATTTCTGAATGCTCACTGCCTCTCTTTTTTTGTATTGTCTTCCATTAAAACGTACAGAAAAAAGTAATATGGGTGCCTTTAATTCATAAGAGTAATCAACACAGGTGGCAACAACGTAACTTTTCATTTCCTTTCTTGAAAATGTTCTTAAATGATGTGTGAGTGAAATGATGATCTACATTCTTAATTTGATATTGCTTAGTGGTGATGTCATCAGACATTTTCTTCAGGCTCCCCAGCTGTATAAGTAAGAACTTCAGCCAGTGGACAGACAGCGGCCTAGCATTCAGCTCTTTGGAGGTGGAATTATTTTCCCATGGATTTAATAAACAATGTTTTTGTGCTGTTGCAGCTCCAGAAATGTTTTTTGGTACAGGAAGGGGATTTTAACGTCCAAATAATAATGGCTTCCCACAGGAGATAAGGTTCTGGATGAATGGAGGAAGGAATGGGAATTTCCTAACTCAATTGATTTAGTAGCTGGTTATAGTTTCATTCCATCAAAGATCTTTTTTTCATATGTGACTTTCTCCTTAGAGATCCTTTGACATTAAATCTGAAAAGATGGGGGAGGGGGCATCAGATGCCAAACCACTTTATGGAAGAATCACAGCTGTTCAGCCCTCAGCATCTTCTTATTGCTGGAGACATTAAGAAATACATAATGGCACTTTTTTGGGGGGGGGGGGGCGGGGAGATGGGACGGGACGGGACAGGACATACAACAATTTGAGAGGCATGCAAAAAATCCAGCAGCAGCATTTCCCTTGGTAAATACTGCATAACATCACAGATACCGGGCACCTGTGCCTCAGTCTGGTCAGGAAATTTCATATCCTTTCCCATCTCAGCAACTTCATTTCCTCTCCTTTGGAAACATTTCAGGAGTCCTAATGATTAGTACAATTGTAAGGGAATGAAGTAGAAGGGATTGCCAATCAGAGGTGCAGCTTGTTTATTTTCTCAGGCTTTGTTTTCCCTCACTTTTATGGCTGTCTTGATACAATAAATCTCTCACGTTCTAGCCAGAGTGTGTTGTGGGGCACTCCTGGGAGTGACTGGAAACCAACAGCTGGCTATGGAATCAACGAAAACCTGGTTTATAAGTAGGCACTAGGAAAGCAAAAGCCAACCCCAGCAGACTGATTGCTGACTGGCCAGCAATTGATCCACAGTGCTGTTTTACTTTGAGAAGGGGATCGTTCACATGAACAGCAAGAGTCACCGCTCCTTCCTGGCAGTTCACAAATCATGAGTAACGGGCCACAGACTTTGAGGCCAACCTCCCCATTCTCCGTGCACAATCCTGCTTCTCAAGGCAATCCACGAATGAGCCTTGCACTGGGCAGTGCCAACGACTGCATCGCTTTCAAATGATACGCCTACATAAATCAAAGCAGGCTGGCTGGCTTGAGCATACAAAGAGAAATGGTTACCCTGTCGTTCATTATAGTTCAGTCACTAGAGGTCTGGTCCCACCCACAGTAAAATAAAAGGAAAAATCAAACTGGTTTCAGTGGGAGCTGAATCAGGACCCCATTGATGAAAAGGAAGCAATGGTAACAGCCTCCAGAGGGATGTTTGTACTGAGAGACAAAGCTGTTTCACTGGAAACTTGACACCTGCTCTAGAGCCTGTGAAGTCTGCGAGGGCCAAACAAAAGCAGAACATGTTAATTTTTATTTTTCTTCTTTGGCTGCTGGGTTGTCCTGGCTCCTTCCCTGACAGCCTCCCCACCTCCAAAAAAAAAAAGAAAAAGTAAAAGAAAGAAGAACTCTTTTCTAAAGCTGTGTGTGTTTGGGGGTGTTCAGTTTTTTTTAAAACTCATTTGGACCTCAGAGCCAGAAGGATAACGTCATGGCTTTTAGACATGGTCTACCATAAATGGGGGTTTCCTTCATAAACCCAAGCTTGCAATTTCATTCAAGATATCTAGACTCCAAACTTCAGAGTGTACTGAGAGGGTTGGAAAATCTTAAACATTTACAAACATACTACAGCAGGAGGATCAAAAAAGTGGAATCAGAAATAAAATGCATAAGTGAATGAGGCTGCTCTGGTTTCGCTGTCAGCACAGCAGTACGTTAAAATCTAGTAGACTTATGCTTACACAACCCGAGTCCTGTGCCAAGGGTACATGTCCAGATGAGAAGACTAGAGCGTTCAGCTTTTCTGGATGTAACTAGTAGCAAGGCCTGAGCCAATCCTACTGAAATAAAAACCAGTCCTTGACATCAGTGGACTTTGTATCAGAAGCGAAGCATTTAAAATAGGTGAATATATCAAGGTCTCAGTGACATTTCAGTGTGGAAATCGTACGATCTAGCACCTAATGGTGGCATCTAATGCAGAAGCTCAGTCTCTTTCCAGTCCCTGTGGGGTGGGAGGAGAGGGAGCAGCACTCCCTCAGGGCAGCACCTGCGCCTCAGGTGGGCTCAGCCACCCCCATCTCTGCCCACCCCCCATAAGGGCCTGTCTCACCAGTGGCTGCTGCACTGGCCCACTCAACTAGACATCTTGTTTAGGTGCCTAAAGGTGGATACAGCGAGTCCGCCACGGAGCCAGCTCACAATATAGGTTTGGGGAATGGTATGCTAGGAAATGGGCATGACTGGGAGGAGAAACGGAGGGAATCCAGGGTCTCTGAGCAGCAAATGGAATTGGAGAAAGGGCTTGAAGCCTCCTGTCAGTCTGCTGTGAAAGTGGAATGTAACATGACTTTTTCTCCGCTATGTCCCAAATCCCTCACACCAAATGCTTGACCTGCCTGTCTTCCTGTCTTAATTAGTCTTCTGTCTTTCTGGGAGTTGGGTCTGTTCTTTTGCAAATGGCAGCACATCAGACAGGGGAAACCTGTCATGTTTATTTTCTAAGCTGTAGGGGGCACCCATTTGAAAAAACTCCCAGCTTATCTAAACGTCTTTGTTTGTATGATTTTGAATTAGGAAGTGTGAGTAATTAGTTAAGAAGATTAAATAAGTCTTAACAACATGCGGTAGCATGCTTACTTTCCTCCTCCCCCCACCAAGTATTTCCTGCACAAAACCCAGGCTGCCAAACTGTGATGATACTCTTTTCTATTTTAGTTTCTCACTGTGCCACATGCTGATATCACATCAGTTATTTCAATTCAGTCTCATTAAAGGGATTATTTTGTGCCTGGTTGTTCAAGAAAATTAATCTAAAGAGAAGAAACTTCAGATTGTATTGTCTGTTGAACTATACCCACCACAAACATTTTACTCCTTTTAGCTGCCTTATTAAACCTGCGGGAAGAAACTTTACTTACAGCACATAAAGGCTTTCCTCATAGTAATTTCTACTTTTTTTCAGTTAATGAAGAATTTATCTGCTGTTAGTAGCACAATACAGGAGCAATAACACTTTCCCATAGCTCAGATAGTACTTCATGTATTCCTAAGAAACTAAGCTCCCAAGCTTTACTTATCCTTTCACTTGTGAGGCTCTCTAATTGCTGGCAAAGAACATTTACTGTCTTGCTCAACTGCATCAGAAAACATTGTTTCTGAAGCCTAGATGACTAAAAAATTAAGTATGCTGTACATTTCCACTAATAACAAAGAAAAGCCATGACTGAATGATTTGGGTAAGGATGGCAGTGTTTTTTATAGAGTATGATCCTTGATGTCACTTACTGCAAAATGAAATAATGAAGGATTTCTAAAAATCCATTAAGTCAAGAGTGGAGAGGAGGGAGTATTTGTTTACAGAATCTATTATTGGCCTGTCACTGGGCTTTAATGAAGTTGTGGCTATTAAGAACTTGATCCTGGAAACCCTTCCACAAGCACGCATTTGAAATGGTGGGAATAAGGAGGGGTTTGTACAAATAAGACAGGTATTAGTCTGTATAGTTTTCCTGTGTTTTGCATCATTTGCATATTGCAAGTCTTCTGTGCTCATTATGCATGACCTAAAACGGCGTGATCTATTTATTTGTACATGGGAAACAAGTTCTGTCATTTAAAAAGAATCTAGCAGATCATCACTTGTAGGTAACTGCCATTTTAAGTGTTTATCACCAGAGAGCAAGTTCTTATTTCAAAATTAGCTATGCTGCATAAATAAATACTCCTAACTGGCTTTCAGACACTATAAGCAACACAGAAAAATAAAATGGGCAAATTTATTTTGACTTAAAAGCTCTGAGAAAACTACCTTATAACTACACATGAGAAATTACTGGAATGTCAACTACATTTGCAGTGGCCCCTTATGGCCTGATCGCCCTCCCTGGCGCGATAAATCACTGGCAAGATCCTTACCTTAACACGTTTGATCTCAGCTCAGCAAGACTTGGGTTTGATGTGAAGAACTCCAGATCTGTTAGGTCAGAGACAAATAGCAGAGCCACTGACCTGCAAAGTGCTAACTCTGTATTAGACCCAAGTGAGCAGCCTTAAGCTCCTGGAAATTTTGCCTTCACTTCTACTTTGCATCCTGAGTATTTTCAGATATTACTGTTAGCATGTTTTGCTAAATGATGCCAGTGACATTTCCTTTCATGTCATTCTGCACATACAGAATCCACAAAGTGTCAAACAAACAAATAAGCATGCAGTATGAGAAGCATTATCTTGGATAAACTGTTAGAATTATCTTCATTTAGGGCAACATGAAGTAAGACTCAGTATTTATCAGTTTCTACTTCATTTACATAAATGACTTGCACTGGCCCTTTTCTACCTAGACCATACTTACTAATATCATAAATAATGATATTCACCAGTACACTCATTAAGATGATCAAAAGTGCTTGCATGTACATGTCTGTACATACAGAAATTCAGACTACTCCAAAAAAAACCCACCCAAAACAATCCAGCTTGTGACATTTGCATTCAAAGTCTGAACTTTCACAAAGACCAGTTTTGTGGCCACCCAGTTTTGTGGAATTGGTTTGAAACTTCCTTATTGTCCTGGTTAAACAGTCACTTATCTCTACGATAGTAAGCAGGAGTGTTAGTCTACCAGAAAATTGGATGTTCTTAATGGGCTTTGGGGGAGAATAGCTTTGCATCATCAGCATTAAGTTAAATCACATTTAAGTACCCACTTACAACATAGGGATTACCACTTATGACATCTCTGGTGGAAGCCTTTAAAACAAATTGTTGTTTGTTAGAAGAAGCTGTGAGATAACAATTCCCAGAAGTCTGATTTATAAACTCTCTTTGCTCTTCAAGAAGATGCAAAGGAGCCCAACACCTCTCCTCTCATTCAATGCTGCAATGAAATCTCTCTGGCTGGAAATAATTTTCAATAAAAACTCTTGGGAAATACTGATTTATTTATTTTAGAATACTCTTCTGGAGAGAAGAAACCTGTAGCTAGATCCCCTTTCCTCAGAATTCAGTTCTGATTTCTCCTCCAGTTCTTTCTGTTGATAAGCCATCGACTTTACCTATACCAAACTGGAACAGGTCTTTCTACTTTTTAGTATTCATAAGGCTGATTGGGGAGAACTGGGCTTAAGCTGTCAAAGTAGCCTGCTGTGCTTGGATACCTGACAAATTTACACCCCAAAGTACACTGTGGTGCTAAGACTAAAATTGGATGTGAAGCATTCTTGCAAGAGCTGATTACAGTCCCAAGCAAATAAAACACATCAGGGTATAGCAAAATAATGCCAATATTTGACAGAGTTTAATATTTTTATATATGACTGGCAAGCTATTCTGTATAGAGATGTAGGCCTGCATGAAAAATGAGCTCTTCTATTTACCTTTAAGTAGAAGCAGACTAATAATTTTGAGTGTGCAAATTAAAAACATGACCCTCAACTTTTACCAAACATACAGCATTAAAAACATGGACTATGGCAAAAACAAAACCTAGCTCTACTGCTATTTCCTTAAATAAGCAAAGTACATTATAAGCCTTGTTAATAAAAAGCCTTCCTTAAAAACAAATGTTCATATAGGCAGTCCTGAGATTTCCAACCCCCACCCCCCCACCCCCAGCTCCATTTCCTTTAAAATTCATGTTTCTTTTCTCCTTTCTAACCAAATTCCCTTTTTCTCTGCAGGAACCCCTTGTAATGATACCAGAATGTGGGCAAACCTCATTAGTCTCCCTGCTGTTTACAAGACAGGATTTATGCTCAGCATAGTGAACACAATGACACATGATCACTAAATGGCTAAAATCACCATCAAGACTTTAATCTGTGAAATTTTTCACCCAGACACTGCAAATACTATTGGCATGTAAAGGTATGAAAAACAATATTAATTACAATGAACATAAGTCACCCAATGCCCAGCTTTCTGCAAGGAGTATACCAATAACTAGCCATTTGTGAAGGTTAATTTCATGCAACCTTTGGCAGTTATCTGGTATAAGGTATGTCGCCAATTCAATCCATTAAGTAATAACTAAATTCTCCTGGGACCGAGTTGAAGTCAAATGTTGTTATTCCAGGTTCACTGCTTTTAGTCTCCCTGAAGACCATTTAGGCAAACAGCTGGAAGAGCTGACTACAAAGGTTCCCAGTCACAAGGAACCACTAGGAAAGCAGGTAAAGGCTTCTAACCAGGAAATAAGTTATCAAGGATTTGTCCTGTTGCTCCCTCAAAGAGAGAAATTAACTGAGACAGAGAGCAAGAGCATGAACACATTTGTGTTTCAGCTAGAATCCAAACATTAAAAACAATTGTCTTGGCTGATGGGAGGAAAAGCTGTGCTGCACCAGTTGCTGGGCATGTTCTGCACTGGGCTCCTGGTTGTCTTCTCAATAGCGGGGCCTGCCTTCTCTCTCCATGTTGGAGTACCTTACTAAAATAAAACCTTTGAAAAGCGAATAGAAACAATACCAGAGACAACAACCTGGACTTCCCAGTACTGTCACTGCACTGCACCAATGGAAATACTCCTCCTCCAAACAGAAAAATACAGAGGGGAGCAACATCTCAACCTCCAGCTTCATTTGAACTCATTATACAGCTGTTCCAGCAAGGAGGGCACTGCCTCCCAGACAATGCTTAAGGGAATAACAACAGAGACGACAACTGATAAAGTGACACAGAAAGCAAGCAAAGAGTACAAAGAAAGGGGTCTTTTCATCGATACTGTGTGCTTGTGTATAGGCGAGTGCACAGAGAAGTGTGCAATTAATACCAATCTAGAATTGTAGACATGCATCCACATGTAAACACTAGCTCTGAAATTCATCTGTATTTCCATCTCCCAGAATAGTACGTACAGAAAAAGAGGTTTTATCTTTTAGCAGTCTGGCTAGCTTAGCAAGAGATCCTGCCTCTGACACTGACCTACTGTCTGAGTTAGTCATGGTTACACTCCCACAAATTTAAACTCCCCCATGTGTGAAGGGGCCTTGTCACCAGTTTTATAGTGAGACTGAATCAATTAATGCTTTCTAAAAGCTTTGATGGAAGGAGCAGAATATTAACACTTGCAGTTGAGTGATGCTAGCTAAAAATGTCTTTAGTAATGTAACAAATGGATTTTAAAATCACTGTCAAAGGGTTGGACCACCAAGACTAGGTCATCATCAGCACAGCTACGCCATTCAGTGTTAGTCTGGTATCACAATTTCAGATGGGCAAGTGAGAAAGCAGAGCTTGATTCTCACCTCTCAGGAAAACAGCATCCCATAGACTTCACAAAAGACAGAAGAGGCTGTTAAGTAGCTGTGGTAAAGAAAGTGTGATAAGGACAAAAAGAGGAAGACCAACAAAACATCAAGCACTGATGGAAAAGGGGCTGAAGGCTTAGCCAGATGTCCTGAAAAACACATGTGCATGTTTCTCAAGGTCTGTGCAGGCCATTCTGGTACAGTGTTGCTGCAACCATACATCACAACTGAAGAAATTGGAGAGAATAAAAAAAACCACCCTTGATTGGGAAGGGCAGGTGGTAATTTCTTGGTAGTTTCTAACTACTCAAGAATAAACTTAAACTATTTCTATTACAGCTGAAAAAAACCCCACATAAGCAAATGTAAAATGCATATGTTATGGTATACTGGTAAGTTTTGAAAATACCCAGTGGAATCAGGACAGTGCTTTTATGCCTGGATGAGAACATTTAAAATAAATTCCAAATATGTTTCAAACAACAAAATGAAGTGGGTCTTTTAAAAAAAAAACCAACTATGTATCCAACTGGCAGTTATATAAGTGCCTTCTCAAATCAATTTGACAGTGTAAAGAAGTATTAAAGCCAGTTTAAAGCTAATGTCTATTTTAAGGACCTTTTACCCTAGCAGAGTGGTAAATAAGAGTGAGCTGCAATGCCATATGAAGTGCTTTAGTGGCTGAGCTGAAAAGACTTTACAGGGTTTTTCAACTAACTAGATCACAATTTTCATCTAGATCATCTTATAGTTAGGAAATAAAAGTTCAAGTGCCTATAAACCAGCATAAAAAAAAAATCTTAAGTGTGAAAATGGGTGATCCTGACTGTATCACGGAGAGGGAAAAAACTAGCATTTCTTTGAGCATAAGGGGATGAGAATTATCAGAGGCATACCATGATTTCTAGCTATAAGCCACGTAGGGAGGACAGGCCAAGCTGCAGAGAGGGGAGAGTAGCAATGTGTGCAAGGAATTGCATGGCTATTTCTTGGAAGAGAAACATAACACATTATGTAGACCCATGGATATACAGGTGGTGTAGGTTGTGAAGGATAATAG
The DNA here is from genome assembly GCF_929443795.1 of Astur gentilis. Lineage (NCBI taxonomy): Eukaryota > Metazoa > Chordata > Aves > Accipitriformes > Accipitridae > Astur > Astur gentilis. The sequence continues at coordinate 9,880,601 of NC_064889.1, read as the reverse complement.
CAGGAGTGAAGTACTGATTTCTGAGTAAGAGCAACTGAAGTGGCACTCAAGTGGAAAAAAGAATATCAAGTCAGTAAGACTGGTGCAAAACTGCACATTAGTTCAGTGAGAGCTGCATTGAGATAGCGTCTAGAGAATACAGAGTTGTCTGTATCCTAATCTAAACAACATTTGGCATAGTCCTGTCAAGGACTAAAAATTGTGTCTGAAGCCCTGAGAAATGGTTACCACATAAATAATTTCAGCTTCATTGCAGGAGAGAAACACATGAAGAAGCCCTACTCTCTGGGATACTAAACTTCAAGAAGCGGATTTTTTTTGAAAGAGGAAGTAACTTAGAAACTCCCTGCTTGAAGCTAGGAAATTAAAATCCATAGAATCAGCATGGAGGCTTAAGAATGTGAAAGAGTCAAAGAAGATTTGCATTCCGAAGGCTAGAAACGGGAAGCACAAGCAAGAAAATAAATGGGGTGGCTAAGAAGGAAGATACAAGAGGAAATGTAGGCCAAAAAAAAAGAAACAAAGTGCTAACTTTAAAAGGCTGCAAAACACAAAAATTAAAAATTGCTACTAAATATTCTGAAGAAAAATACCAAAAAGGTAACACAAATAAAACATCCAAGGGAAGCCTAAGTTAAATAAATAAGCAAATATAGGCTGTGGGAGAGGCAGTGGATTCTGAAAACAACCTGGCTATGAAAAGACATAAAAGGGAAAACTGAAGATATTTCTAGAAATGGCTGCTCATTTTGGGGGGGGATCTTAATTTGGCTGTACCAAAGTAGATTATATTTCTGGCCAAAATTTAGTATGTGTTGTAGGGCCAAGGGAAAAAATCCCAAATGCTAAGGAATCTCAATTCTTCCAGTTTTCAAAAGCCGAGGCATCAGGAATTGCACAAAAGCCACTAAGGATATAACAGGATGGTGGGGGCAGTGATGATGATGATGTATTAAGTGGTGTCTTTCCCACTGAAGCATGAGAGAACAATGGCACAGCACAGACCTGTAAGGACCTTCCAGTTGGAGAGATCTATTTCACGCTAAATGTAGACCTGAGGTTCTGACCAGCTCTAGTCTCTTGAGGCCAAATTTAAGGCATGCTGACCTATTCACAAGAGGATAAAATCAACTTTTATATGACAGTCAAATAATACCTGTATTTACCTGAAATAGTAAATAGCTCTGCTTTGTAAATAAATCAGTCTTACTTTAGAGTGAAGCCTTTACCTGTGTAAATATGTGTGTTTGGAATTTCTGTAGGGAAAGGCACCTTCTGATAGTTTCTGAGTCAAAACAGGGATTTTGTGTAATCATTGCTAGATGATAAGAGCATGGTAGGAGGACAGCGTCTCCCTGGCATCCCCTTTCCATCCAAGTTCAGCAAAGAGGATGCAGCCTGTTCTTCTGTGCAACACTTCCTACGTCTTTGTGACTTTCCAAATGGATTTTTTTGTAACTCACTTATTTTGAATAGGGGCATACTGGAAATCCACATAGAAATTAGCAAATCCTTTTTGTAACCACAACACCTGCTGTAGGCCTCTCCACAGCTGTCCCACCGGCATCCCTTTAGATTCTGAGTTCAATTCAAAGTCTTCATTACCTACGAATCCCTCACAGATTAAGGTCTATATACTCTAGTGGTCAGTGCCAGCCTCATATTTTAACCTCCAGCTGAGGTCAACTGAGATTGAGCTGAGTTTAAACATTTTCATTTGGGTCACAGAATTTGATGTGGATGGTTCTCTGCTCTGAAGTATTTTCCCACTTCAGTCCAGCAAAGCTGGAATGTATTATGTTTCAAGTCATAAGGTAAAAATCTAGTTCACTAGGCTCTCTGGGAAATGAACTGACTTCCAAGTGAACAAGAATGAAGTCCTTTTTTTCGTTTGTCAGTTGGAGACTATTTCAGCAATGCTATTGCAGCAAGGCTTTGATGTGGCTTCACGTATCATACTTTTAGTAATGAAGTGTTCCTAAAACTTAGTTACACTGCATAACTTAAAATTGATGCGTTGCATTCATGTCACAAAGGTAGATTGCTATTAAAGGTAACAGAAAATGCTGGTCAGTAGAAATACATTTTTAGACAAATTCTGAAATATGGAACTTGGTTTTTTTTGAGAAAAAACAGTTAGGTGTATGCAGTCTCAATAGGAATTTCTCTATTCATTTGAGCGAGCACAAAAGTAATGAATGATTGGGCCCTTAGATGGCAATCGTTTTTTTAGACTTCATCTTGCTCAATATAATACTTAGTAGTAAGTCTTCACATAGCTATTTATGCACATATTTGTACTTGAGTAGGAATGCCAGCACTTGTCTGAGGATTCCTCACTAGAGGACTGCACAGAACTGCAGCTTCCTGAGGATTTTTTTTTAAACCTTTACACATCTGTACTTATATTGAGATAGCTTCCTTATAATGTTGTCTCTGTATAAATGCATTTTTTGTCGCTCATTTCTTTCAGCTGAACTAAAGTTGATGTTTTGGTTACTTGTTTCAGAGAGCAAGTTCTACTCTTTAAAAAAAAACCCAAAGAGATAAAAAGTTGTGATTTTTTAGAAGTGGAGAGAATTAAACAATATCCAAAAAATAAACAGAGAAATGTTACAGTTCAGTCTTAGGAAAGATAGCTGCAAAACTGTAAAAGAAGAAATGTGACTTTATGCAGGATCTGACTAAGAATTTATGATATGGACCACTGAACTCATCTTTTGTCATTTATCTCTGTAAACCTGTGAGATTTCTTGGAAGATAGTTAGTCAAATGACGAGCCGAGATGAATCAGTGGATATAATTTATTTAGACTTTAAAAGGGCTTTTGATGATAAAGTCCTTAGCAAGAGGCTATTAAGGAAAGTTAGTAACCATATGGTGAAAGATAAAGTCCTGCCATGGATTAAAAAGTGGTTAAGAGATAAGATAAAAAGACTGGAAATAAATGGATAATTCTCCCTGGAAAGGGGTTAATAGCAAGATGCCCCTTCATTACTGTGACTAGCAATCGATATCTTGGTTCACCTGCTTTTGCAGATTATTAATAGTAAGGTACATAGTTTGCAGATAAAAATAATCAGAGTACTGAAGAAAATATCACTAGGGCTGAAGTTCAAAGGCATTTGGGCAACTCAAGGGTAGATGAAATTTGCCAAAGGTAGTAAATGCAAAGCCAAGCCTGTTGGAAGGAAAGGTTCAAATTACTTTTAGATGCCGGTATGTTCCCAGGGACTTGCAATGTCTATGGACAGCTTATTGAAGGCAACTGTTAATGTGCATTGTAAAGAAGGGAAGAGAAATAGATACAGTGGTTCCATTGTGCGGTGCTCCCAGGAACAAAGCAGTTTATGGCAGGGAATAACTTCAAACTGGCAGAGCCCATTAAGGTCTGCGAGGAACAATTTTCATGGACAGGGAGAGGGACAAGCTAGGCAGACATCATCAAGAACTTTCGGACTGGTGGGATTATAAAGAAAATGCGGATACATCAAGACAGAATTTAAAATGAAAATGTACCAGGATTGGTGAACTTCTGTGGGAAATGTTTCTGAAGAACAAAATGGAATGGAGAATTAAAGAGGGATTTTTTTTGTTAGAATGAAAGTGTGTGTTCAAGACACCTTATCCCAACTCAATACTCCAATATTTAGAGTCAATGCCTAGAGAGCCATAGATCTTGGATCAAATCCTTGCTCTGTCTGACATCATGAGTCTGAATCCTACTTTTCCTCCGTGAGTGTCCTGCCCATGGGGCTATCAAGTTGATATCTCTCAGGCCTCACAAATACTTACAAGTGAATTATCTAACAGGAGAGAATATGAGACTCTTTCCAAGGATAGCCAAAGGTAGAAAGCATCTACAGTTGGGACCTATCCACCATCAGAAAGTAGGGATCCATATTCAAGTTTCTGCTCTGTTTGCTTCAGAGCAGGGGTATCAATTTGGCTGCTCTTCAGCTCAGGCAAGTGCTCTGATTATTAGTGACCTTCTGGTTTTGGTGTGCAAATAAATACATGCATCTTTTGTATTGGAATACTTGAAATCATAACTTTTTTTGCAAAGATAAGAAAAACACTAATTGCATAGCTCTTGTCTTTCAGTATTATCTGACCTTACAGACTGCACAAAGAGAAGAAAATTTCCCGCTAGCCAGCAATATAGTATTGTACAGCTTGATGTGTTAAACCAGTCTGCATTTCCCCTTAAGATTCAATCTTTCCCTAAAAATTCAGCACAGTAAGAGGTCGCTGCTACAATAGTTACCTACTCAGTAATATAGTAGTTATCTGCAGTAGTTATCTAGTTGTTGCCAGTTTCAGTCTGGTAATTTCTGTATTTTTAATGCTCTTGAATTAACATTGTTATAGCAGCTGTATTGGAGTAAGCAAAGGCAGGGAACTGGACACTCATAAGACTACCGTTGTTTCTTGATCCCTCATGCAAAACCTGGGTAAATTGGATTTGTGCAGAAGACCTCAAAGGTTTGGGAGGAAAGAAAGAATCCTATATTCAGGCTGTTCATTGAAAAGAAGTGCATAAATAGTTTGCAATTGCTATATGGGTTGATGAATTATAATACTAACCACAAAGTATGAACACACTAGAAGAGAATTCAAACCATAGATATAAACAACTGTAAATCTAAATATAGTATATACGGTAAAACTTCATATATGATGATACAGAGGAACATATCTAGTGTCAGCATCAGATGCTGAAGTGTTCCACAAAGGGGAAAAGTAGCTGTTCTATTTGTCTATGCCTCATGCAAACTTCTCTAATTCTCTGTGCCTCATCTTTTGTAACTGGACAGCGCTCAACTGAGCTGACCCGAAAGGCTAGCTGATTTCTTGAAGTATCAGTCACTGAATCTGATTTCAAAAGGCATTGGTGAGCTCATTTAGGGAAAGACGGGTGGAAAATAGCATGTATTCATCACTTACCTGAGTTTTGCCAAAGCTTGTCTTCAGTTCAAAAAAAAAAAGACAAGTATTCTGCATATTATTCTAAATAAAATAGATTTCCTGCCTCCTATCTTAATGTCAGTCTAGAATTTTATCTGGAAAACACGTGCTGGAAATTGTGGTGAAAAGAATTTATAACAGTGTTCTGCAGCATTTATTTCTGGGCAGTGCCAAGAAAGCATAATGGGAATGAAAATACAGAAACTGAGTAACAAAACACTTCACAACCAAATGCTTATCATATGAGAATTTGAAATGTATTTATTAGTTCTTGTCTACCCAGAAACAGTTTGCCTAGACTTAACACAAACTGCCATATAGAGTTTTCTGTTGCAGTGCTGGGCAGTTTATCTGGTCTGTGTTTAGAAACTGACCTGATTTTAGCCTATGGTGTAAGAGTAGAGGCAAAACCCTTTTATACAGGACAAAAAAATACGGTTGTCAGCCAATTTACAGGCTATTACTACAGAAACATTTCTGTACCTCTTCACCTCCACTTCACCCCTTTAGAGCACCTCTTTATAAAAAGCTTTCAAAACCACAATTCTTCAACTTTTCCTTATGCTAAAGTTCTTCAACTCTTTCTCAGACTTAAATCAGTTGGCAAGCAAGAAACAAAACATCCAGCTGGATTAGTGTCCCCAACATGATGCAAACTTGAGAATGTTTGTTCACTCGGTTATATGATGTAGTGAGAGAGGTAGGACAGGACAGAACCCTAGGGTCCTCATTTTATACCAAGCTGTCTTTTAAAGTCAACATGAGTTACTAAAACCACTATGAAAATACTTTGTAAAGCAGATTTGATTATGGCATAATGAAGGATAGCCACGTCCTGTAGAAACACCTTTAGCCCCTCAAGTGGAGATAGCAGGAGGAAAAAACTGCAAAGGGCTCACTCTGTTGGACTGATTCCACGTCTACTGTCAGATAATTGGGAGACGCTCAAGTCTCAGGAGGGAGAACAGATTTTGTAAGAGCATGAAAGAGGGAGGCATCAATATAGTACTAAGCTGAGAACCCTCTGATCACCCTCAGAAGCTATCAGGTTCTCAGAGCCATCAAACACGGGGGCGGTGCTTCCTGTATAAAAAACATGCTAATAACATGCCCCTATTGGATGTCATACTATGGCTTATCTCGCACATCTGATATTTCTGGAGCAGCCCATTCTGGGAGAGTTTCTGGCATAAAGTTGACCTTTGTAGAAGTATGACTTGTTGCCAGGGAGAGAGCTGGATCTCCTTCCTACCTACGTGCTTACTTATGGAGGGAGCATAGCACCACCAACACGTTCCTGACAAGTCTGAGGAGGGCTTGCTGTGCCACAGGGCTGTAGAATAACTTAATTCCATGCAATACTGAAAAATCCCCTGTTCTGCAGATGCAATCCGTCCCCAAATGTTAATGTTAATATGTAGAGAATTAAAGAGTCATCACAATGAAAAGACAGAGAATCTTGCATGTAGCAGTTTTAGTACTTGCTAGCCACACAACAAAACTTAACCCTGTGTGCTTGAAAACTCATCGGCATGTCTGGTTCACGTCCTGTTCATCAATTCTTTATTACGCACATCTAAACCACTTTATTTTTCACAGAGACCATGTCAAGGTATTAAAAAGCTGGGAAAAATATTTCTAATGGCTGTTTTTTTTAAGGAAGCATAGGCTGACTCCCAACATTGAAGTCACAATAGATACTGCTGCACATCTTACATGAAAACATGGCATCGTGTAATTTTCATCACCAAATATTATCTTTTCTGACCAGTGAAAAACAACATTGCCTCAGTGTGCTACATCAGGTGTACAGATCGGAAGGACTTAACACACGGTTTTCTGCTCACTTCAGTAAACTTACCAGCGAAATATTTCACAAGTTTCAGTAATTCTGCTAAATAATCAAATACATGAAAATTACGTGGGTAGTATCTGTTTCATCTATGTTCTTGGAAGGAGCGTCATAGTAATTCCAAGGATAATCAAGTGTTTTAAAGATTAATGAATAATAACTTTATTTTTTTCCGGTAAATATTACAAATCTTTAACAAAAAGTGTTTAGGGATTCCTGGAATTTTAGCGTATTCTATCCTAACAAAACTGTCTATTTCCCAATTAACTCCTAAATGGTGAAGATTTTACATTCAGAGACAGCTGTAATAAAGAGTTCAAGAATTCTGTGTCCTGGTTGGGTATTTAAAATTCTCAGCTAACAAGCAGGAGAGAGGATGCTAGGAATGCTTACAGAGGTCTGATTTTACAAGGTTTGGGGTTGGGTTTGGGTTTGGTTTTTGTTTTATTTTGGTTTGGTTTTTTTTCCAAAGTGCTTTAGTCTGATGTTGTTTATGGAAGTTGTTTGTCATCTACGACATGAAGCGACCATTCCCCCAAAAGAAAGAATCAAGTTACAATCCATTATTTCATTTTTGATTGTTTTTCTTTGTAATAGGTGGGAAAGTAGATCCTGGATAAAAGTCCTGCCCAAGACAAGACTCCAAGCTGAAGACTCCAATTATGTATAAATAACTTGTATTTCCTGCAGAGAAAGAGAAAAAGGAGGGAAAAGCCAGACAGAGAGACAGAGACAGAGGATATGCCAAGTGAAACACTCAATACCTGTCCTAAACCAAATTTCTCTCAAAAGCAACCAGGAGTTATCCAATATCTGAAAACCAAGCTTAGAAGAAACATGCTGCTGTTGTTTTTGGCTTATTATTGAAATACAATAACTTTCTTTTACTTGTTCTATTAGTATAAAATATGTAACATCTTACATATTTCTGAGAAGATGGCACTATATATTCTGAACGATTAGAAGTTACTATCCAGCTTACAGTTCTCACAGATAGGAAGATATGACTGCTGATGACTGTTACCTTTTCCAAAGATTTTTAGAACCAATTCTCTAGTTTTAGAACAGAGTATTATCCACTCTCAAGTATTATCCACTGAATACCCATGAAGCATATTTTACACCGAAACAAGCAATAAACAAAATTCATGCCAAATACTATTTGCACAGTATGATTGCTCCCAAAGCGTAACACCGCACAACCCCAAATAACTATATTCCTTATTTATTTAAACTATTTTCAAATAAATTATATGCAAGAAACCACATGCATCTTTTAATTTGCATATTGCAGTTTGCATTAAACTGTAATGAAATCTAAAATAGTTGACTTCCCTCTGAAACATTCTTCAGGAACATGGAATTGCTGTAACAAATTAGAGGACAAATTAGTTTTGGCACCCACTTAAAAAAGAGAAAAGATGAAAAGCTTTTAAAGTGGTGATATGGAGGAAAAAATTACACTACATCGGCCAAAATGAGTTTCCTATCAGCTTTAAAGCTCCTGAAGTTATATTTCCAGTAGATAAAAATGTTATCACCTTTTTCCAGTGCTGATGTGCTTATTTTCCTATTAAGTTACTCGGTAATTAGAAACAAAGTCTGACACATTGTAATCTGTTTATATAATACATTTGAAACTTTTCCAACAAAAATGAAAACATTCTTTAACTAAAGATGCAAAGACTCAAGACATATAAACGAATTTAAAAATTCAAATTGAATTTACAAACAAATGAGTGATCTTAAAGCCCATTTTAATCAACAAAAACAATTTAGTCCCATAATCTACCCCAGAAAACCAGCAGATTTTTCTACATCAACCCAATGGGTTTGTTCTTAACCCTCTCCTTATGAAAATTAGTTTTTAAAGGTTAGTAGGAAAAAATACGCCCTCTTGCAATATTGTTCAAGGGTATATTCAAGTATCACGGAAGTTAGTAGAGAGACCTGTTTCAGTGCTGTAACAACCTGGTAGTATTAAGAGCCCTCCAGGAATTGCAAAAGAGTCCCTTGGGCACAGAAGGTAATTCAAGAAAGAAAACATTTTATTTTCTGATTGAGATATACACATATGTATAGTAACTTCCTCAGAAGTACATCAAAAGCAACTGAAACATATTCAAGAGGTACTGATTTTGCACTGAAGATAAAGCCCAACACCTCTGTAGAAAAATACTACGTTTAAAGAGAAGCGCAAAGCCAGTCCCAGAAGATCTAATTTGCTTTTCTATTATCCTGTGGTTTTTCAGATGATTACAGGGCTAAAAATCCGTTTCCTTTATTACAGACTCAAGGCAGTCTTTCAGTAGGTTTTTTTTCATCTCTACACTCAAGTTGGGTATGGCAGAATGAAACTGATTTTAAGCAAAATCCCTCCTTTGGGGGGACAGCCCTGATTTTCCCTGCCAGAACAAACGAACACAACTTACCTTGGTGTATTTGATTTCAAGGTTGAGAGTGGGAGAAGGCAGCAGATGCAGAGATGCCATCAGAGCTGCAGGATCTGCCTTCACCTCCCCTGGCATCTCGATTTTACTGGAAGTCATAGTCGTGGGGGCTTTTATAGTACCACCAAGCCCCCCGCTCTGACCTGATGTCGTGTTGTGTTTTGGGTTGGTGTCCCCCCCCCCCCCCCCACCACCTCCAAAGACCAGCGCTGAAGACGTTGCTCTCGTCCTCTGTATATAGGCAGGTGTCAAGCCGGGTCTCTTCTTATTGGACATGGGGGCAGAGGCAGGGGGGCAGGTCCATCCTACCTAGGGCGATAGCGGCACAGCCCCGCTCACTCGCGCGGCGCAGCCGCGGCGCCCCGCCGCCCCCCCCCGGCCCGGCCCGGCCCGGCCCGAGGGCCGGGGAATCCCCCGCCGCCCCGCGGGGGGACGGAGCTCCCCGGCGCGGGTCGCTGCCTCCCGCCCGAGGAGCGGATCTGGGGAACCCGGTCAGCACCGGCGGGGGAGCGAGGGGTCACTGAAACTGTCGCGTTCCCCCCTCGTCTCCCCCGGGCCGGGCGGGGGCCGGCGGGGAGGCGCCGCGTCCGGGAGAGGCCGGCCCCGGCCCCGCGCCGCCCCGGCCGGGGCATCCCGCGGGGAGCCGCGGCGGGGAGGGTGGCGGGGAGGGTGGGCCGCACTCGGGAAGCCCCGGCGAGGCAGGGAGGAGCGCGGGGGACGGCGACCGGGCAGCGGCATCGCCTCGGAGCGCGGCCCCGGGCGGCCGGCTCCCCCCCGGTCGCGGAGCCGCCGCGCGGCCCCTCAAGAGGTCCCAGGCCGAGGCGCGGTGAGGGCACGGGGCCGCCCCGCAGCGCGGCCGCTGGGCCGGCGGGGCGAAGCCTCCGCCTCCGGGGCGGTGTGTCCGTCCCCGCTCCCCGGCCATCCACCGCCGCCCACTACTTTCCCTGCGCGGCCCGCTCTCCCTGCCGGGGACTCCGCGCAGCACCTGGCGGCTGTCGCCGCCGCCCGCTCCCGCCACCGGGCGCTCTATGCGGGGCGCCCGCCGCTCCCCGGACCGCGCCTCGCTTTAATTTTTACGTCAACCGACATCCAAGTCGTTGCGCGACCCCGGCGACGGTGACGGCTGCGCGGAAGACCCAACACCCCCCCCCCCCCGCCGCCCCGGCGGCGCCATCCCCGTCCGCCTGCTGCCACCTGCCGGCCGCGCGCCCGCCGCCGCCCGCCGCTACGGCAGGGGGCCCCCGCCGCCCGCGCCTCCCCTCGCGCTCCGCTGGCCTCGCCCCCGCCGCGCGCCCCGCGGAGGGCGGCTGCCACCCGCGCCCCGCGCCCCGCGCCCCGCTCCGACGCCCCGCGGCGCCTCCCCCACGCCGCGGCGGCTCCTCCCGCCCAGGGCGGCGTTCCTCGGCTCGGTCCCCGTCGGGCGCCGAGGCCCCCGCTCTCCAGCAGGCCGGCGGTGCTGGGCGTGCTCCTCGCCCTGCGTGCCCCCGGCCTGCGCTGTCCTAGGGCCGGGAGCGCCCTTCCCCTGGGTCGGGGGGGGTGGGGTGGGGGGGGTGGGTGTCGGTCGTGCTTATCCAGGGTTTCTCCTTCTCCCTTTGCGCAGGAGCGCCGTACGCCTTTCCTCGCTGCCGCTTGCGAGGTCCCGTGCTTGGGTCCCTCGGGCTCCGGGCTGCGCAGCCCTACCTTTCCCCCGACCTGCGCGACGGCCCCCCCTCCCGCAGGGTTGGGGGCACTGCCCCTGCAGCCCCGCCCGCCGCTGAGGGTGCGCGGCCGCCTGGAGGCGCAGGGCCTTGGGGGTCGCGCAGCGAGGGCAGCCAGGCGCACCTCTGTTTCCAAGTGGCGCTCGGGAAAGAAGGCAATGAGGAGGAGCAGGCGCTCGCTCCAGGGCAAGTCCTGCAGGTCAGCTGCGGCTTTCTCTCATCCTGAAGGTTCTTTGCAAAAGGAAGGGGGCCTAAAAGGCAGAATAATTTGCTGGAGCAACAGCCACCTGTTCCCGGCTGTTATCTTGGGGTGCCTCTTAGTGGGAGGCCACGCCAGGCAGGAGGTTGGGCGTGCCATACATTGGGCTGCTGGGAAGTCAGCAGCCAAGTAGAGCCAGATCCAGTACCTACTGTCTCAAAGTCATCATGTGTACCGCAAGCAACACGGGTACAGTGGACATCCGTCCTAGCTTGCTGGTTGAAACAGCAGATGGCTTGAGCTTGTGCTCTGACTGGGCTGACGGACATCAGAAATTTACAGCCAAAGCCTTACACTCTCTCTGGTCAAAACTTCTAGGCAGAACACATCTGAAGCCCAGACCATTTTTGTTACTTTAGGCAAAAATCAATGAAGTTCTGCTTACTGATGCAAACACTCCCAACGTTTTGAAACCGATCAGATGTCATGTTTTGAAGTTATCACGTTGCAGACAGATAAACAGAGAAAGGACACCAAAGCTACAGCTGTCCAAAGCTGGCAAAACAAAGCAGCAGGAAATATACCACGTGACCTTTCTATTGACCTAGTCAAGAATAAACAATGGGATCTGGCCAGTCTTGATTTTGTTACAATATCCGTTTGTTGATTCCATAGATATTCCTTGCTCCATGTTTTACGAGTTTGCAGACAATTGAAAAGACTGTTCCAGCGTTCTCTTGGTGTCTGTACAAGAGCACGGGACAAAGGTTGCTTCTGCACAGACAGGCAGCACAAGATAGAGTGCCATTTAAGTCATTTCAGGGTTAACATACATATTTCTGTAAATTTCCAGCTCAATAATGACGAAGGAGACTGCAGATTTTGCTTTCTCTCCTTTTTCATCTTTTTTTTTTTTTTCCCCTGACAGAGGAAATGGATCCATAATACTGTGCTGTAATGTGACATGCAGAGCTGTCAAACTGTGACACTTGGGATGAGTGAGACTTTTCAACGTCAGAAATTCAATTTTTAATGGCACACTGGCAACACAGACCTAACACTTCATCACAAGAATGACATCTTCTAAAAGCTGTTTTAAAATAAATCAGAGTGGGGATGTGCTCCTTTAAAAAAGGGACTGCATTTAAACAAGCTTCAGGAATGAGAAAACTGTGTAACAGTTTCCTTATTAAATCAAGTCAATAAAGTTCAAAAGATTTTGGTGAGAAGGGATTCCAGTGCATGTGGAGATGCAGCTCTCCACATAATCTGGAGCTGCTTAAGCAACCTCCATTAACTACTTGTCATACAAACCACATTCCTCTTACATCTAAAAGCAATTCAGTTTGCGAAAGCACTCGGAGATGACCACACTTAGGCTAACTGCTGCCTATGCCTCGCTGGCATTCCCCAAGTGGAGAATGGCGCTGCACTTACCACGCTGCAGGCTCCTGGTCGACAGCTAGCCTCAGAGGGCTCCCCGGAAGAACACGTCGGATGTGTGCTGTGCTCTTCCCCACAGCGAGTGACCAACCACAGTTCCTCTTCCACCACCTGGGGAGACAATGATGTAGGCCTTAGTGCCAAGACCACAAGCGGGTTCTCGTCAAGTACAATGGTAGCTTTGCTGAACAGAATTACCAGCAAGGTCTATAACGCTATGCTGGACACGCTGATGAATCCGGCTTCATGAGCTGCTTCAAAGATTCAGCACTACACTGGCTAACTTTATGACAGCAAATTGAGCCACGGTTTCAAATCCTGCAAGTGAATATTTAACGCAATACCTTTGTGGAAGGGATTACTACCCTTATTGCCTTGGACGTTAGGATAATAACTCAGTAATAACAATGAATACAGAAGTAAACCAATTAATTTGTGAAAGAAAAAAGTGAGTCCACCAACTGCCAAGAAGAGAAAGAACAAAAACAATACCCCAGGCTCAGCCCGAGTTCTGTGGTCCCTAAACACCTATGTATGGCAGAGAAACCACTTTTTCTTACTGCAGTCCTGTAGTTTCTGGTTTTATTGTTGTAAATCGGCAATACTAAATCAACTGGCAATTAAGTCAGACTGGCTTATTTTCTCTCACATGAATGGGTTTTAATTAAACTCCTACTTAGACAGCAAATCAGGAAACAAATATGTTCTGGTTTAGATTGTAATGACAAAGATATTGCTGTCTTCACACTTTGTGAAGAAATGGCTGTCAAAGAAATAGCTGTCAAAGAAATGAACAACCACCAAGTGACTGTGTCTCTTACTTCAGTGTTAGAATTTAGGCTAGTATATAGCCACGATAAAAATCATTCCTGAAGGGTTTTATTTTTATATTTAGATCAATCTGAATGTATAAGTTGAAGAAGTACCTTTGTTTCATTTACAAGTCTCAATTTCTCCACCCACCCCCAGCAACTGGTATTATTTATAGACAAAGACATAGACATTGTTTATGCAAACACCATCTGATGGAAACAGGACCTGTGGTAGCTAGAGAGGGCGCAAAAGACAGAGCTGTGATGCTGAAGACAATACAGTTGTAATTAAGGCATTCCTGGGTTGCTCAGAGTACTGGCATTTTTCTGCTCTATACTACTGTGTCCCCACTGCCTAGAGGAAGTCATAAAACTAGAGGATTGGGTGAACTATTTGTATCTCAAATACCTCTTTTGGGCAGAGTAGCTGTACCAAAGCATATACTGATACACCACTGAAATGGACAGTGGCTACAGCAACTCCAACAACACAAAGCTCTTTGTTCTTACTACAAATTTGTGAATATTTCTTATGCTCCTTAGTGAGCTCCAGACTCTAAGCACTTTGTCACACACATGAAGGAACTGAATCACGTCATTCTGTCAGATGCTTCCAGTGATTCATTTCAAGATCAACTTCAAAACCTGCCCCAAAATTATTTCAGTCTGACCCATAAGTTCTTTTTTTATATATATTTCTCTCAGCTGTCCCACTACCATTTAGCAAGGATATCCCTAGTTCCTCATACAAATTCAGCATTGATTGAGAGACCCTATTCCTGTGTACCCTTTGCCTCCTGCCTCCGTAAAGGTCCCTTCCTATTTCTTATGTGCTTTATATAAATCACTTTTGGAAGAAAAATAGGGACTGAAAATAAATTTCCACTAAGTTATTTTTCAGCTCAGATTTCCACTTACGATATCTGAACTTCATTTTCTGGTATATACAGTAAAAGCTTCAGCCTCAGGTGTCCTATTTTAATTGCCTGCTATTTTCATTACTGACCATGATGGCAGCAAATGCTCTTCAGGAGATACTTGTATTTTAATTTATCTGCAAACATAAATCACACATTATAGCACTTTTTTCCTCTAGGTTAATTGAATCAATTCTCTAAATGTTTCTAAGCCTGATCATTTGAAAAAGGCTCACTGTTTGAAATATCTTAAGAATTATGGCCCTTGAATCGTGTGCAGGATGGTATCAGTCCTTGCTCCAAAGATATTTTATACATATAAGGTAAAAATATTGTTATACACATAAGCAATATTGCCTGTAAAGCAACACTCACAATACTGTGATGATCCTATAAAATATTGTTTCAGAATTTTTTCAAATATCCCAGTGAATTAATTGTCTTAATATTATAAATCTTATTAAAAATTGTTTAAGAATAAGTCTGGATATATTTGAAGTTCTAAAGAGAGAAAAGAAAATCTACTTTTATTTTTCTTATTTCTACATTACCTTTAACATAAAAAAATAAAATAAATGCTAATGTCAAGAACAACCGTTTTTATCGCTGAAATTCATGAATGGCTAATGAAGAAAACTTGATTTAACATAATTCTTACTAACAAGGAGTCAAATGGATCAGTTTTCTTACCTGTGATATTGGCCATTTTATGCCCAGTAGAACTTAATTGCTGCTACGGTAAATTCAGTCCTAAACTGAAACTCAAATTTAAGGATTTAAGCAAACCACAAATAATTCAGTGACAGTGATAAAGCAGAACATGCTTGGAAAGACTGTCAGTGTTTGGCTTACTTTATAACTGGGTCAGTTTCAAAATTAGTATTATAATTTAAGTCGACAGTTGAAATGTAACATGTCCCTCACTGGACTGTTGTGCAGAATGCTCGTTTTACCAGTAATGGAGTGAGCCTGAGGTGCCGCTCCTTTAGCCTGAAGACTTTCGAGATGATCCAGCTTACAGCTCTTCCTCAGCTGGTCACCACCCTGTGTAAGGCGATCCACAGCAACACAAAGCCATGGGGTGGTTTAGCCCAGTCTCTGCAAAATAGCACTTGTCTTCTCCTGCAGAGTATACATGGCAGTGAGTGACAGTGCCTCCGGAGAGTGCTGTAAAGAATGGGTGCCGTTAACTGTGAAGTTATAGACAATGTGCTCTTGGTTGTAGGAATTCTATTCTGAATTTAAATATATAAAAAAACCTTTCTATTTTTAATTTCTCTTCAGTTTACCTGTTTGAAATGTATTATTTGTATAACGCATCAAGCCTCAAATGGATTGACCTTCTGCTAATATAGATCACCTAATAAATGGATGCAATTAACTAATTCATATTGGAATATTGCACTTTCCAAATCACATTTATCATCACTAAATGTGTGATCTAGTTTGCAAGTTTAAATTTTTTATTATTACCCTTTAAACTAAAGAAATAAGTCTTATATTTAATTACCTGAACTTACATATTCAATTAATAGCTTCATTACCTTAATGAACATAGATACTGCACAGAAGTAACAAAAGATTGCTGCCTGAGTCTGCTCCTAAATACACCCTATAAAGGGTCTGCTGTGAACCTCAGAACAATTATTTCAATTAAAAAATCTTGACTGGGGAGTTCCAAAGGAACTGGGCCTAGCAAACCAATATTCTTATACAGGAGCCTGAGTTAAATTTATCATCTATATTGTTAATACGTAAAAGGAATCCCAGAAGCAAAGCTTATGTTTCTGGAAAGACAGAGGATTTAAACATTCAAATATGAATCATTCTGAATGAAAGGGAATTAAAAGAATGAGAAACAGGCAGACTGGTACCTCACGTACTGAAAGGCACGAACAAACACTCTTGTTGTGGGAGAGAGGGGACAAGCACCAGGAACAGCAGCTCTTACAGAAAATACTTCTCCAACAGAGAGTCAAAGCATGGCTGGATGGCATCCTTGGGGGTCCACATCAAGTGGGAGACAGCTGAAGGTAGGTGGGTTGGCAACTCACATAGAGGAAACATTGTCACTTTCCCGATGGTAATTAGGTTTTAGAAGCATGAATCACCTGTCCTATATAGTTATATCTATTTGCTTGCCAAACACGCTACTTGGCCTGTGTGTTAGTGGAGTCAAACCTGTCACTACCTTTGGCTTTCATGTTAAATCTCTTTTATTAATTAGATAAGCTCAGATCTCCTGCTCTTCACAACCCTACAAGGTAGCCCTAAGTCTCAGGGTGTCTATTGCTATAGGGAATCTGTGCCCTGGAGAAAGATGAAAGGTTTTGACAATGTACCCCATTCAGGTTAAGAAAATGTAGGGCTTCGATCACTGCAAAGCTCATTGGGTATACTTTGAGGTCGTCTTCATGCTACATAGATATATTTACCAAGATATCTTTTGGTTTTAATAGCAAAGGTGAATTTAAAATTTTGATCTCCATTTTGAGGTCTTTTTGTGAAGAATTCAGAAAGGGAAAGAGTTATTTTAAAAGAAACATGCTATGAATAATATTCCCTTACATTTACTTTTCATGTACATTAACTGTTTGAGAAAAGGGAATACGCATTAAAAAAGAGCAGGGAATCGGCTGCAGCAAAGTGTTTGTCTGTACAAAATTGATCTATTCCTTAAAAGCAAAATTCTTCTTGTACTGAAACAAGTCTTTTTCCAGATGCATTCAGAAAGTCAGACCTGCCCATACTGTAACCTACCAGCTAAGCTTATACCAGAAGCGTATCCCAGCACATTCAGAGGGAAGCACAGCCTAGCGCAGCAGGTAACACTGGTGCACGTAACCATCTGTACAGCATTTCCCCAACACTCTCACATTTTGCCAGCACTGACAGTCTTGTCACGGAGCCCTTCGGTGTGGAATGTTGTCTGTGCCCCACTATGCCAGTGTGGCTATTGCAGAGATTAAACCAGCTTGGAAACTCTCAGGGCCTACGTTATACACACGCGTATCTGTACAACAAATTTTAAAATTTACTATTGTAAATTATATAACTACATATAATATAGTTACGCATGCTGTAATATCAGTTATGCACTGAGGCCTAATGGTGTGCTCAGCCAATCAAGATCAAAGAAAAGTTTGGGGTCCTGCTTTAGAGGAAGTCCGATTTAATTCTCCCCCAAATCAGTGTCAGCAACAGCAGACTTCAACAAGCTTTGAATAGGGCCTTAAAGACTATTGGCAAAAAGCTTGAAACACACGTGTGGTGTATTTTTGATCTCATATTCATGATCTGGACTGAAATGTTTTATCTGGACACCAAGATCACAGAAATAGAGAAGAAAGAACAAAGAAATTCTCAAGGGGTCACCTCGTGTGCCTTGCTCCTCCTCCAAGGTAGGCTCAGCTAGATCTGAGCTGCACATTGCAGATGTTTGCCACCATAAGCACTTTTTCACCAGGGACTACAGCAGAGACATAGGCATGATCAGAAAACATGAGATCTAAAGAAACAGGTTTTTTACATACTCAAAAAGCTTAGAATGCTGAATTACTGTGTGTTCAGACCTTCCTCACCTGAATTTTTTTCTTCGAGTTGCCCAGCAGCAGGATCAATCCATAAAGCAGAGAATGTCCTTTAAGGACCACATAGCAGTTTCTGTATGAAAACATAAATATAAATTAGGCAAAGGCATTTGATTGGGGATGTGAATTATAGTAGATGTACACATTCACACTTTGTCTAATTCAACTAAAATCAGCAGATTTAGACTTAAAAATAATTGGTCTCATATTATTGCAATACAAAAAATATGTGGTGCATTTATAGCCTTGGTCTCTCCAGCTGTGTTGGTTTAGGTTTTATTACATCAGTAATAAGAATTTATGTGATACTCTGAATAATGTGCTATTAAAAATTCAGTACAGTATATACTGTTACCCATGGGATTTAAACTGTGGGAGCTATGTGTATTATTCTCTACTTTGCTACTTCTCTATAGGAGTGAAGATTACTATAAAAAGGGTTAGGTTATATGCACTGTGTGAATTCCTGTTCTGCTTGAATCCAGGTGAAGAGAAATAGTTCAGTCCAGACTGACTTGGTGTAAGGGTCCCAAGGGTCTTAGTCTTGCAATCTAAGGTTACACTGATCACACATTCAAGCACGAACAATAATATCAACGTGCTTTTTGATGTCTTTAAAGAATGCCAATAGATTTGTGAGGCATAACCTCCTTTAAGAGAATCCATTTGATGCTTCTACAGAGTATCAGCTTTATCTGTCTGACTATTGATTTTATTCTTTACAACAGTTCATCTAATTTTCCTGGCATAGAAGTCACATTGGCAATTTTGTAGTTCCCATGTTCACCCTTGGAGGACTCTTTTAAAACACCAGTGGATCACTGGTACATTTCCCATTTTCTATTTTGCTGTCATTAGGATTGGGTTCCACAAAAAAGAACCCACTGGGCAATAGCACTTCAGTAGCTGAACATATGAATCCCTTGGCAGAAACACTGCATAGCTCCAGCAATTAGTTACTGTTTAACTTACCAATTTCTCCTGAAGTCTTTCCTACTGACAATTCATTTTAGGACAACTCCTCACACTCAGTCCACCTAACGTTTGGTTCTTTAGCAAGGCAAATAATTCTTTTAGCTTTTTAGCTGTGCAGTTACCCACCTTGAATGCTGCTTCTACATATTCATCCTCTATAGCTTTACTTACTCTTGCAGGACTCCTCTGGTGATGGAATTTGAAAAAGTTTATATTATTACTTCCACATTGTTGGCAAAATCTTAAAATCTTTTTGGTCAGCTCTGTTGTGGTTCTACATTTGATATGACAAAGTTTATGCTTTTTCCATGCTCCTTGCTTATATACAACTTCCATTTTTTAAGGATGTCTGCATTTTCTTTCCTCAAATGACACAGCTGTTGATAGTTATGGTTGGCACTGCCAGTATCCTTACCCTTATGACTCTGGGAGCAGGGCCCATGTGAGGGAAATCAGTAGAAAACAGTAATCGCAATGTATTTTCTTTCCATTGTTCAACCAGGTGGTCCATTACATGTGACCAAAAGGCAGTAACATGGAGCATGGATCACACGGGTTAGTAATGAAGGTCAAAGCTTTCATGGTGTTTATCTTTACATTTTACTTCTCTTTCTTGTAATGCTATGTATATATTTGTTAGATTTAGGAAATGTTTTTAGAACCTCTTTCTGAATGCAATAAAAGGAGAAACTTAATTCAAGTTTTCTGTGCTGCCTCCTTTTCTATTTGAAGATGATTCCAAAGTGTAGCAGTGACTTTAAATTGCCAAACGTTGAAGGATTTAGCAAGTGAGCAATCATCCCCTATGTACTCTGTTCTTCTATACTTTCTTAGGGCATATGCTTGAATCTAGTTATGGAGCTGAGGACGACCTTTGGTCCAACTTAGCATCACAGTTCTTATTAATGGAGTTAAATCATATGATTTCTATAAAGTATTGAAGAAAATCTGAAGAAAGCAAATTTAAAATATATGTATTTGTGTCAGTTCTCCACCCTGTAAAGACAGAAAATTGTTATAAGGAAGGCAATTTGATCCGGAAAAATGAGTAGGGGTTTCTGTCTCTGACATGTTATTGCCCTATTTTTAGTTGAAAAATAGCACTAATGCCTTCACGCCTGTTATGAGACTAAACTAAGAGGTATCTGCATACTCCTTTGTGAGGGAAACCTGCATCTGCATAAAGGAAAGAACTGCTATGGACAAACAACCGAAAATTGCTTTCATAAACGTATTTATTTATTTCTCATTTTCCTGGAAGAGAGGAAGTGGTTTATCTCATTCCTGCTGTAATGAACGGCCTCTCCAGCATCCTCCCTCAGTTCTACTGTATACATAATTCTGAAAGACTTATTTCACAGACATAATAAACATATTCTTCAGCATGCTGTGATAATTAAGGTCATGAATAATATCTTTGTTTTGCAGTGGTGTAGGGTAAAGGTTTTCAAACTGCCATACACAGGCTATTTTCAGGGGCTTCCCAGAGGCAGTTTGCAGCTGTCTGTGCAAGTGCAGACCCGCACTACAGGCTGGTCCTGTAGCGCAGGACCTGTAGCACTCCTACAACAGAGCATGCCTGCTGCTGCGCAGGTGCTTACCCTGGCTCATGCAGCACCAGTACAGATGCAATCATCTCATAATTCATCAGCTCTGTGGCTTTCCACAGGCCAACATTTTCCAAATCAGCTAAAGGCAGAGTGGTATTTGAATGCAGTGGTAGAGAAAGATGAGTAAAAAGACACAGAAAAGCAATTAAATATTAAAATTGGGTGGTGGGGGTGAACAGGGTGGGTTAAGGACTGAAACTGATGGTGGTGAATACAGCTGCAGGGAGCATGCATCGGGTCCTAGCTTGGGGCAAGTAAGAGCACTGATGGGATAACAGAAATGGCCCATTTGCCCAATCCTGTAAAGCTCTGTCCTATTCACAGCAGACAACAGTACTGACAGGCCTAAACATATTTACCACCAAGGTGAAAAAGGTTTAAAGATACAAACCAAGGCACTGAGCATCTACAAACACATGCCAAAATAATCTACCAGAGCTGGGCTAAGGTTTTGGTATCAAGTCAAATAACAGAAAATACTTGTAAATCAACCAGACGGCATGTTAGTCAAGACAGTATGACATCTGATAAAACCATTCAAGATGCTTAAGAGATTAAGACAGTAATATTTTTCTCTAGGAGGCCCAATTCTTTGAGATATTCAGCAACTTCATGTCTTAAGACCATGAAAAATAATATTATAACATTTCATATTGTAGCACCTATGCACTTTTAAGCTAAACATATTGGAGACATATAGTCACGCAGTGCCTCACTTGCCTATACTGCATTATAGGGAGCCACTGGACTGAAGCAGATTTCATTAAAAGTTCCTAATTTATTCTGCCTCGTTGTTTTTTTGTAAACGGGGTGGGTCACTAGAGAGCAAGGCATTTAGTCCAAAAAGAGTATTGTGAGTGAATATACAAATTCAACAAGTTAAGATTCCTCATTAGACACTGAAATCCCTCAGAAGTGACAGGATAGGAACTTTTGTTTACAGGGTAGAGCACAGTATTCTCACAAGCATTCATTCTCTTTCACAACCTCCCCTTGAATATTTTTTGGACAGCCAATAGCAGCATAGTTTAAATCCCAATCTAGGTCAGAGAGAAATTTTCAACCATATTTTGGTTCCTTATTTTGTGGTTTCTCTTTTTGCCTTTCTTTTTGATCAGGGTGGCAGGAACAACTTTTTATTCATTTTTACAAAAAAAAAAAAAAAAAAGTAACATAGCAGAAAAGGTAATGATTAATCCATTCTGCAAGAAAAAAAAAGTTCTGATTGTGAACTTACTGGCATTATCTAACCAGTATAAATAGAAGTGTACTCAGAGAAGGCACAGGATGGAAAACTCATGATGAATTGTTAGGGCATGTTGAGTT
The DNA here is from genome assembly GCF_929443795.1 of Astur gentilis. Classification (NCBI taxonomy): domain Eukaryota; kingdom Metazoa; phylum Chordata; class Aves; order Accipitriformes; family Accipitridae; genus Astur; species Astur gentilis. The sequence goes on along the minus strand of NC_064889.1, from coordinate 9,858,762 downwards.
GGTTCTGTCAATGCCTGCAGTCAGATGATTTCACTGGCTGTACAAGATGAAATCTCATATTTCAATGTATAAGTGAAAGTGTGAAAGTTCAACTGAAGCAGGGACAAATACAGAACAATTTTTGTGTGTATTTGTAACTAGGGCACCAGAGCAATAGAGGAAGCCAAAATGAGCCGGAAAAGCAAAAGGAGTTTAAAGGAGAAATTAGCCTTGAAGAACAGCTTGGTTAAAGAAGCCCTCTCAGAATTCCTGGGAACTTTTATATTGATAGTAAGTGTCAGCTGCTTTCCTTTCTTCCTACTAATCTAATGTTGGACAGTGCTTGTAAGGGGACACGTATGCTTTTTCTTGTACTGTACCAGAAGCGTGGTTACTGCCTGACAAACATTGTACAGCCTTGAATTAATTGCTTCTATTTATGGTAAGTTTGTAATTCCTTTCTTCACCTGATGTAATTATCAATGGCTATTAAAAACAGGTAGCTTTAGATATTACAATTGTCTGATAAGCATTTGATTTCATATAGGAACAGAACTTCAGTGAACCACCATGTTCTGAAAAATCCAGATATGCACAATGAACATTAATAATACTCTTGCTTTTGTTTTTTAAAAACTCAGCACTTTATTCTACTTTCACTTCTATGCAGAACTTCCATTTGCTTTAACAAACATAGTGTTTTGCACATTAAGAGAATTTTAGCTGAGTTATTTTTCTGTGCAATATAGAAATTTAGCTGTATGATTTGTAGTGAATTTATTGGGAGTTGCATTGCCAAATCTTCAGAGATTTTGTAAGTTAACTATTTTTTTTTCTTTTTAACTGTTCTACATAAATTATACAGTTACTTGGTCCTGTAGAACGCTACAATTTAGGCAAATACCAAACCTCCCAATTTTCATACCCCCAGATTTTTTAAACTTAATTTCTTGCTCAATTTTTCTGTGCATTTCGCACTGGGACACAGAGCTCTACCCTGTGATTTACCAGGGTAGAGAGCAGGCTCAGTAGCAGAGCTGGAAGTCAAGCAGCTAGAGTATTTATGCCAAACTCTTTCTTCCTCCTTTTAGTCTGAACAAGACAGTCTTGCTTATTGATAAATATTTTATCATAGTGAAAGGACAGGAAAAAAAAAGAAGCAGGCATAGTACTGACATAGTCTATTCTATAACTGTAACTATATTAGCTAAATTTCAAGTAAGTCATCTAAAAAATTCCAGTAGCTCATAAAATACATGAAAATAATGGTCTTTACTACACTTCAGCCAACTGAAGTGCACAGGTACTAACGTAACATTATTCTCAAATTTAATACCATCCATAAGACATTACTACTGTAAGGAGCACATTCAGAAGCAAGGAGCACAAAGCACTTTACAAACATTAATGAATTAAGTGTCACAACACCCTGGTAAGGAGAGGAAATGTCATTATCTTCATTTTATGTATTAGCAAACCTGATTACAGCAGACTGCACAGGAAGCCTGTGGCAGAACTCTGAATATAACCCAGATCACCTGACTTCCAGTACTCTGTCCTCGCCACAAGATCATCCTCCTCTCTCCATTAATACAATTAAGCAAGTGAAGAAAATGTATTAAAGTGCAGATTAGACAGCAAATGCTATTATTTAATGTCCTGCTGCACAAGACTAGAAAGAAATGCAAACCCAGAGCCCATTTTCTAGTATATTCACCATATGAATATAGTAGAAAATGAAGCTATGAAATTGTTGTTGATAACCTGACTTTCTCAATTCTATCTTACACTTTCTAGTTTCAACCTTGGCTTAAAGCAGAGAAGAGCCTCAAAGGGATTGAACTGCAGCTTTCTCAGTGCTTGGATACCTCGGTTTATGTTTAGACTGCGGAAGTTAGCATCAGTACAAAGCCTTTATTGTGAAGAAACTGACTTTTCTGCTGTTGTATATTGCTATTGCTTTTAGGCTTTGTCAGCCAGTAAGTAGTTTCTCTTTAAGAACAGATTAATATTAAACCCTTAACTTAAATTGGAGCTAATGAAAGGGGCAGCCTGGTAAGTCAGAGGGCAGAAATCCTTGAAAAACAGACACCATGTATGCAAAAGAAGTGAAAGCTTTCTTCCATCATCCTATTACTATGTCTTAATCCTGTTACAAAGTGAAAGTGAGATGAGAGTTCACGGCCTACAGCACAGTTGATTCAGATCTTTGCTGAAAGCCATTTCATGTCACTCTGATGGGTTTTACAGCCTGTAGGAAGCACCTGCACCAGGGAGTAAGGCAGGGACAAACCCTTCTATTACCCACAGACTCTGGAAGTCAGTGCTAACTGTGCCTAAATCTGCAACCAACCTAGCACTTCTGAAAGTTAGCCAGGTGAAATTCTTTCCCTCCAAATAACCTATTTCTATTTTTTCTGGAGAACAACATCATGGGCCACATACTACTAAGAGCTTAAACTACCATCTTTGGTAACTCTCAAGCCTTGCAATGTTATTTTCCAAACTGGAAAATGTACAAACTGTAAGATTAATTTCAGGACATCTTGAAAGTCAAATCACTCATCAGGCAAAAACCAAGACTTCACCTGGGGGTGAGAAGGGCTCTGCCTGCAATGTAAAACAGATTTGAGACAACAAGCCTTGAGAAAGTCACTGGGTATATGGTTTGGATAACATCTCTTGGTCACCCCTACTGACTATGCTGTGGTTTGCCTTGCAGCATGGTCTCAGAGCACGTAAACTGAATTCTTTTCAGATGAAACTAAAGTGGAAGGTGAGCTCCAGAATCACAGGAAATGTGCTGACCATTAATGGATGAATGGATGCTCAGTCTAGTGGGTCAGACTGGAGATACTCCTAAGTAATCCCTCCTGAGATGTCCATATTCAGGCTCTCTGAACCAGCTGCTTGCAGTGCACAACTTGATAATACAGACATAGCCTGTGTGAGCCCTTCTCTCTGCTTATCAAAGCACCCAATTTCAACCTCTGAGGGTTCAGTGAGAAACACTAAACTCTAGGAACCTGCAAGTGCCCTGCTGTATAGGCAGATCCAATGGTATACAGAGCAGTTGCTGTTACCGCCTGTCTGGGTAATCCTGCTGGTGATTAGGCTATTTTACTCTTAGACCTATTCTGCTGGGGGAACAAGTATTTCTTTCAGTATCCAGCCTTGAATTATTCCCCAGGGCATAGCACAGCTGCTCTAATTACACTCTGGAACAAGAATTGGGGCAGAAAACCCAAAATGTACAGTCCGTAACCAAGTGCAAATTGCACGTGGTTTTGGTTACACTGAGCTTTTGGTTACTGTCTTGAACTATATCGTATTCACCTTATAAGGTTCCATCAAGCTGAGAAAATGTTGCACTTCACTTCTTATGATACTTCTATAAAACAAATGGATGCAATTTTAACATAACTAAGTTACATTTGTAGTACAGGCAATGAGGAGCACGCATTATCCTGAGTATTTATATTTGCAGATTATTTGTAAAGTCCTGCCCATTTCTTGCATTTACCTTGGTGCTGCCATGTGGTAAACCCCCAACCTGCAAAGTTTAATTGTGCCATTTGCAATTTAGAATAAGCATCCACAAAAAACACAATCTACCCATAAAGTTTTCAATGAACATTTGAAAAGGATACAAGAGTTTTCCAGGAAGTGGATACTGAGTAACGTGGGTTTTACACTGTGTGTTTCAAACCAGCTTTTGGGACAGGTCCCTCCAGCCTACACCTCTGCAACAGGTCCCTGAGGTGGGAGAACACCCACCCATTTGTACCATGGTGCCTGAGAGGCCCATGCACACACGTTTCCCAGCCTCTGACACAGCCTCAGCTTTCTGTAGCTGGGGCTGCCTGAGACCTCCCTTGAGACAGAGCTCTCTAGACACCTTTTTGTTCTCCAACATGTCTCCTGGTTCAGTATATTTCCTCTTGGGGCTCCTGTGGATTACTCTGGGGGACAACATCTAGGTGCCAGCACAGAAGAGTCAAGAAGCCATGCTGCATCAGGTAGATGGTTTATGTGACTTTTCAGTGAGTCTGTCTGGAACTCACCTATCCAACTGCCTCTCTGCTTTTAATCATGCTTCTTTCCATATTTCCCCTTTGGAACTTGGCTGCATTGCTCTCAAACAAAATGGGATTTACTCTGGCTTACGCCATTAAGTATATCTGAATTGGAACAGTTCCAAAAAGAGATGCCAAATGGGCCATGTTGCTTCCTTCAGCGGCTACTGCTCACCTAACATAGTTTTTATTTCATTTTCTCTCTCAAGAGCTTCTTACTAAACACAGTTTCCCAGAAAGGAGCTGCACAGGAGCCAGTATCTCATGAGTCCAGAGCAGTCTATGCTTCCTTGCTGAAACAGAACACAGGCTTCCATTTAGCATTATAAAGACAAGTCGGTAGTATATATATTCATACCCCAAAGCTTAGTCTCCAACTGGAGGTGGGGATCCTCTTACAAAATTCCCACTGAAGCAAATGTTTATGTATGCATAGAGGATGCAGTGCAAGAGCATGAATTGAATGCATGGCACCCCACACTGCACACAGTCCAACTAATGAGAAGGAAGGCCATTTATCTTTTGCACATCAAAATCTTCATTATGTAAGTTATCACCCCTGTTTTGTTGCAGAGTTTAGTCTTGCCTGAAAAAATCTTTAAGTGTGACATTCCATGGATTTACTCAGTCCAGAAGATTAAAATTCAAACAACTTTTCCATATCTTTCTTTTTGTGGCCCTACATTGCAGTACATGTTAATTACAATACTGTATGGTAATATATATCCCTTATTCTAAACATGTGTTAGAATCCTCATTACATGATGTTATTACATGAAAGCAGATGTAGCTTTTGATCACTTACTCCTTAAATAAGTGTTTAGTGTTTAATACAAAATTACTACTTAGAAATTTTAAACAAAGATAAATTCCATGTTCTAAATTTTTGTGAAAGGAAGACTCTTCGCATAGGATGAAATTGCTTACAGTGAGTTTAGTTTTAAGGTAGAAAATTAAATAGCAGTAGCTTCTAACAGCTACCTCGTTTCCCATCAGCAATGAATTTCCTGGAGTAGAGAATCTTGTATAATTAGGTCTTAGTGAACTTAAGTTTGTCAAAGCTAGATAAAAAAGGTTATTAACACTTATTTATCATTGGTATTTTGATATGTCACTCAACATTTTTTTAAATATTATACAATGCTACAAATACCATGGACCTTAGCAATATTTGCACTCTAGAAAGCAGCTCTTATGTCACAGAGATCCATACATTAGGGTGTGTAGCAGCAATACTATAGTACAACCAATAAATAATAAAAGTCACTCATCAACCTAATGTCATAGAATTTAATCCTGCACTTCCAGACCAAAACTGCTCATTTTATGGGAATAAGATGCTTCCTTTCCCTGTCATCACCAACTCGGAGTCCTTTCTGTTTCTGCAATTGTATCAGTTGCATATGTTTGGATGGCATGAAGTTTTGCTAATGATTCTGCTGAAGATGTACAAAGTCTTCCTCTTTCTTGCAACTGTATTAAATCAGCATTGCAAACAGAAGTCAAAGTAGTAATGAAGACACTTAGTTGTGCTGAGGTTAAGGAACTGTTCTTGCACACTGGTTTATTTCTATAATTTTACTATTATCAAAATATATTAACTTTTTTTTTCCTTTTCTCTAGAAAACACTTCTATTTCCCTGAAGTCATTCTTTAATTCAGCTGAATAGTTAGCAGTGTGAAAGAACTGAAAAGAAGGTTACCTAATTTTTCTTTTACCTTGAAATGTTTATTATGGCAAATAATTCTGAAAAGTCACAGGAAATCTTTTGTTTTCAATACAAACTTAAGTTTTCCAGTATATGACATTTTAAACTTTCTGGTGACTCAGATGTTCTGTGTTGCATGAAAGTTTTAAAAGAGAATTATCTTCATCTCTGCAACATCAACCCCAACATATAACTCAGCTCTTCATTGTTTAACCAAGAGGTTCCATTAAGTTGAACTTAATTTTCCAAGACCTTTTTCTGTAGATACACTTTTTTCCAGAAAGTTTGCATCTATAGGGCTGAAGTGTAGGCACTCTCCCTGAGAGTCTCAGAGCAGACTTGCATCCTTCCAACATTCAACTGCGAGTGCAAAACTTGCATTTACGTTTTACAGACACAAATTTACAGGCTGTTTTCTCAAAAGTTTTGCCAAATAAAAAAAAGGTAATAAAAGTAATAACTTTTTAAAACTGTCATAAACAGTTGGAGAACAGAATAAAAGATAATAAATGCAGTTCATGCCATACAGTGAGTTTATATCTTTGTGATCTCAACATTTCAATAAACCATTTTGGCTAAAAGTGAATTCTAGTGAGCCCTCCAGTCCATGGTCTGGTTTAAAGGCAAACTTGACTCAGTTCCTCTAACCCATTCCTCAACGGTTTCTTTACTTTTAAAAGCATTCAGCTTTTTTTTTTCAACAGAAAACAGCTTAGGAAGAGAACATTCTGAGGCTTTAATTACTCATAACCATGCACCTCCAACCATGAGGGCACAGAAAAGATCCAGCCACCCTGTTTCTGCACAAAGAGTAAATGAAAAGATACATGTACCCTTATACTCTGAAGGGAGGACAGTAAACCTCCTTTCTCAGAAACTGCAATGCTCGCTCCTGCACTCTCCAAATTTTAAGGGTTTAGAAAGATTTTTAATCTTTTCAGTTGGTGTAGGAAGCAAAGCAGAGAAGCACATCTCAGCTCAAGAATGAGTAACCGGGGAGGGAAGCAACACCTGAATAGGCTCTTTTTCTCCTCAAGAAGCTACTAGGTAAGATTTTCTTCCCTTGCCTAGCCTTTTCTTCCAAGCCCCTTTGCAAGGGGCCATGTTTCACTCCTGAAAGTTTGTATCTAAATATGAAATGTTTCATTTCCTTTCTCTCCTGAATTTCTAAAACTTAGTAAGAACATAAAAATAATCTTCACTGAAGAAACTGACTCAAGCCAGTTGCCCTATATAATTCAGGAAAGAAAAGCATTTTAGCATTTCGTGATGAAGAGTACAATATTAATCACAATAAAATATGAGAGAATGCAGACCTTTGCATTCTCTCCAGGTGATTTCAAGCTTTTATTTGTCTCTTATTGCATGTGCAAAAGCAATAATAAAAATTTAAAAGCATCAGTTTATATAACACAGCATAGTCTGTCCCTCAATATTTTCACTGTATTTTTTCCCCACAGAGCAATTTGAACCAGATCCTTATATGTTTTAAAAGCTTTATATACACAATTCATCCAAAGCCTTATTAAAATCTACATTCATGTCTCCAAGTAGTAATGCTTTCTGTCGTTAAAAAAAATGGTTTCAAAATGGCAATCATTTTAAGGCTTATGTCTACACTATTTAATTAACTGAATGATAAGGGTTTTTTTCAAACCCTTATTTTATTAGATAGTAAGTCTGAAAAAAATAAAGAGTAAATCCATTTGAACCCAAGAGGATATTGGTTGTGTCCTGGGAGATTATCAGGAGAACGGATATAGGGATTTTTTATTACTCCAAGTTTGATTAAATTGTAATGTACAGAAATCCCTCCCACCCCCCCCCCCAATATTTAATTAATGATAAAATAAGAGCAACATGCTTTTAAAATATTTTAAAATTACTTGACTGGTAAGCTGTATTTTTATCTCACCTTATTTGAAGTACTATCTGATTTAACAAAAGATAGGAAGTATTAAACATGAAATTAGATGAAGATTGCTCTTTCCTGGAAGAACAGGAGTTTCCTGCAACTTGAATTCTTGCAGAGCTAATGCCCTGAATTTTAGTAGATCTAACATGTCTCTATTTTTATTGCTGTTAGCATTACTGTTCCTAATGAAAGAATGCTTAGGAGCCCAGTCTGAATTCAGGCCCTTACATAATACACAAACATAGCAAAAATATGTCTCTGTATAGAAAGAGTTCCTAATCCATTATAAAACACCTTGTTATGAAACGCAGTAGGCAAATTCTTAAGCAGACTTGCTGTGTAAATAAAGGGATTGGAAATGAAAGCGAGTTCTAAAATACACTCCAAATTAAAGACCTTTAGAAGGACACCATCATTTCAGTAATCAGCCCCTCTGAAAAGTTTATTTACTACTTTTAAGCGCAACACCCAAACTAACCATATATGGAAATATTAACGGAGGGCAGGGGGAACTGTACAAGACTACAGTAAACTACAAACAACCCTCTAACATTTTCATGGGCAATTTTTGTCAGAGATCCCTACCTGCAGTGAAGGGCAAACGCAACCACTTCTCCCATCCCCCAAAGGAGTCTCTGCCTCTTCCCACCTGTATCCCTGCTTTTAAGGGCCTAAATATGTGGTGCTAACTCTGACTGCTTGGAGAAGTCACAGAGGTTTCCCTAAGTGAAATACCTCCTCAAGTGTCCCAGCAATATCGCTCTGCTTCCACAGATTCAGAACGAGTCACTTTAGGACAGCGCAAGGACACTCACCGCAAGCACAGAGCTTGAGCCTAACGCACTGCACAGCCCCTGAGAGCCCGTCCCCTCCACAGCACTGCGCAGGAACACACGCAGATGCGGCAGAATCCAGAGCAGTACTGCAGGTCCGTCCAGGCTGAGAAAGGGGAGCAGACAAGTCGCAGGCTAGCAGGAACAGTAGGAGAACATAGGCGGGACCGTGGCCTGGGAAAGGGGCAGGGTTGCCCCCTCACCTGAACAAAGGCATCCTTACAGAAAACCGAATTGGTGGAGGGATCTGTGGAGATTCTTCATAATTAGCTGTGGTTGTTTAAGTAGGGTTCTGTCCTGAAAACTGACTAAAATAGAAATTCTGAACTATTTTTCTAGCGTTTCCTGATTGGAAGTGTACACCTTGTAATTAAAATATGATTATTTTTTTTTTGTAACTGCTGACTCTGTATTCCTTATAGCACAGTGAATTGTTATATTCATGTAGAGCATCGTCAGTTGTGTGGCCATCAAGGCCATATTCTGCCCGAAGGGCCATAATGGTACCCCACCATAGGTATGTAACTCACCACACCTTGGCAGCTGGTGATGTACAAGATATGCCAAAACGCACATCATTGTCTCCATGCTGCTAAAAAGCGGGAGACTTGGCTGCTGCTTTAATGTTACAGTAAGAGTGTATGGGTATGAATGCACACTACCCCTAGATCTGTTCGATAAGAAGGGGCCTTTTTATATAAGCATTCTGCTTTAAGATATCTAAAGCTCTACAGGCCATGTAGAAAAATAGATTCCCTAAAATTCTGGATTCAGATCTTGCAGGAAATCGAAATCCTATTTACACTGAAAAATGCTATTACAAGCATTTGTAAAAATCCTGAAAATAGCACAGACTGAGGCAAAATGATCTTTAGTCTCTCTGATGAGTGGGATAGAGACAAAGTTCTGCAAGCTTCCAGGTGCTAACAGGACATTATGCTCATTGGAGGCCTGTTGTTTTCCTTTCCTAACATAAGCCTTGTTACCCAAGACAAAGAGAAGGATCTAAAGTCTATGAAGCAAGTTTTTGGCAGAGAATGTGCAGACAGCTATTCCACACCCGAACAGGTTATTTATGACAGCAATCTAATTACTTTGTGAACAAAAAGTCAGTACTGAAGCTACTCCAGTAAATTTAAGCAGATCAGACTACAGACAACTGCTAAGATGAAAACCTGCTAACATAAGGTAAGACAAGATAAGATAAAGAGATCTGGCTATATTATACTGTAAATTAAACTCCCATTGACTGCATGGGCTTCAGTCAATGAGTTTGTGTGGGTGCAGCTGATAGCTGAGCTTGGCCTAGAAACTCAGAATATTTAGTTACAACTTGATGATCTAGTTGGTCCTAACTCAGCCGAACAAAGATTCACAGGGTATTAAATTGCTGCTCCTGTAATTACATGATTAGGTGATAGTTTCCAGTTATGTCAACCTAGCTACAGTAGGTATGAGAAATTTTTTTTCTCTGCTTCTTAAAATGACGACAGATGGAGGCAATATTACCGTAACATGTTTCAGATTTGCAGGTTCAGTTCCCAGCTGCCCCATCCCAGAATGGGCACACAGTGACTGTGCCTGCAGTAGCAGCCATTCGTCGTACACGAGCAGGCAGCCATTTACCAACATCCACCGAGCAAGAAGCCAGTGCAACTGTGTTCAAGCTTGCTTGTACACCTTCTTGTTTGTAGACTGAGTTTTCTGAGACTGGTTAGCACAAAAAGGGAGTGTCTGGAGTTGCATATTTCCCGATGACGTACAGAGTGGAAGTCTCTATGCAAGAGGACTACACAGCTGTTTCTGTATGATTCTCCACAGTTCTGGTAAATAGGGAAGGGATGTCACAGCCTACATCCTATTTCCTTCCCTCTTCTTGTGAATTTGGAGTTGATATACACAGATGTGGTTACTGTCCCTTATCCTTTTCTATACCCATCTTCTCCACTCCTTTTCTCTTTTTTTTATCGTTCTTACAGAAAGGGGTAATGTTTTCAAAAGAATGGCCTTTTCTTGAATCTGCAAAAAACTTTGTCTATGCCATTTCAGATCACAAGTGCATACTTGTAGATCTAACAGCTTGCCTGAACGCAAACTGCACCCCAGTGTACACAGGGCCCCAGAAGAGCCTACTGAACTTGCTCCATGTCTGAGCCATATCTTTCACAAAATCTTGCTTGGTGCAATTTCTGGAATACTCCCTTTGAGAAGTCTGGAAAATGAAGCTAGAGCATGCTAATTCCACCTCCTCGAGGCTTGTGCCCTAGTCTTAAACTTTATAAATTCCAGCATACCCATTCTTTCCATATTAATTAAACATATAAATACATGAGTAGAATTGTCTTACATGACATTTTAAAGATACATGTAATTTCAGCTGCGAACAACTAAAATATATTTTGGTTTGGTTTTATATCTGTATGTGCATTTGTACTTACCATTTGAATTGCTAGGTATACGATACTAATGACAATGAGAGAATGCCTAACATAAGCTTATGTCATTCATTGCATAGCAGTTGACAGCAGCTCGGAATACGTCTTGTAACCTTCAATTATACAGTCCAATAAACTACTGCTATCTAACACCACCCTACCCTTACGTAACCTGACAGCTGTAAGACTTTGGCACCAGACAGTGTTTTGTTTGCTTGCATGATTATAACCTCAAGGCAAGAACTGCACCTGGGTGTATGACAGAGTCTTGGGGCACTTTAACAGAAACTCCGTCTGCATTGCAAAGCTGGTTAAGAGTATAATTTTATTGAGAGCTTTTCTGTCACATTTTGGCTTTAGTTAAACCCCTGGGGGAAATAATGGAAACAAAATTATGATTTTTGCCTGTTTAAATTGTATCTATTCTAGCAGGACTTGCTTGTTAAACCTCAATCAACATATCTTTTTGGTACAGTCTATTTCTAAGGCAGGAGAGGTTTTTCCATTACTTTGCAGTTTCTGAATGCAACTGCCTTGCAAGTGAAAATAAGCATGTCTAAAAGAACTAAATTTTATGTATTCAAATAGGCATAGTTAGGAAGAATATTTACAATACAGTCATTGGTGACACACGCTAATGGCAGAACACTAAAGCGAAGCAAGGAGATTAGCCAAAGCAACTGCATTGGCTAAGATGGAATGATTTTATACATGGAAAAAAAAATCTGATTCACCTGTACCATCAAAAGAGGAATATATATCTCTCTATATAAAAATATGTATCTCCAATTTAACATCAAAGTAATTAAGGTTGCTCAAGATAAATCTAGTCACATCCCAGAAAAGATAAGATTCAGATCACTTGCAGTTGCAGAGAAGCAAAAGTTTTCAGACTATAGATATTATTTGATATCTTCTGTAGAGTGTTGGGTCCTTATTCAGCAAAGCACTTAGGCATATATTTAAAAAGAAGATTTCCAAAGCCAGAAATTGATTTCTGGCAGAAATGGGTCAGCTAGGCTGTCTTAAACTGAAAGCCTTTTGTACCTTTGAAAATCTTTCCTACCAACTTTAATAGGACTTAAATATATGCTTGAAGCTAAGCAGAAACTTTAGAATTGAATATACACGATCTTAAGCATACATTTAAATGTGTTGCTGAACTTCATTCTGAGGGGAACCAACATAAAACGGAAGCCAGTTTAAATCCACTGAGAATACTCCCATGTGAATTATTCAGTAATCCCCACTCCAGTTAATTGTTCAAGCTGCAGAGCCAGTGAAATATTCTGATAGAGCAATATATGATATCAAGGCAGCACAACAGTAACACACACTCTAATCTCCAGAAAGCTGTCTCATTCCAGAGTTTCAGCATTAAACATTAAAAGCTTTTTGAACTATATTTCATAACTTTTCTAGTAATTTTTTCACTGCTTATAACAACAATCTGGAACTGACAACTTACCACACAGAATTAATTCCCTCTTCACTTTCAGATGCAGAGATTTGTTGTAGAGGCTGTGAGATCTTGTTTAGGCTCCATGTTCTGATCTGTTTCCCATCATTGTACTTGAAAACTGTTTTCTGGGGAGAGAGAGGTCCTTATTAGCAGAGATTCTTCCTGGTCACAGAGCAGGGGAGAATAAAGAGTAAATGCTCATTACAGCAAAGGCAACAACGGCACACATGCCACTAGTCTCAAACTCTAGCATTTTTTCAATAATTAATGACATTTTCAGCTATACCTGGACAGCAGCAGGAGTTGCAAACTGGCCAATAACATTTGACAGACACACTCATGTTTTTACATTTCTCTTTCAAAATACAGGCACTTGGATGTGGGTGTGTAGGACAGGCTGTCCTTAGCCGAGGAGCCCATGGTGGGCCCATGACAGTATCAGTTGGATTTGCAATGGCAGTCACCATAGCAGTGTATGTGTCTGGGGGGGTTTCTGGTAAGTGACTTTTTTGTTCTATAGCATTTATTGCCACAGTTTTAAGGCTACCTTATTAAATTACTTCCACTTCATGGTATAAACAATTATGTATCTAGCAATAGCAAGAACCATTACAGCAGAATCTGCATCAGAGTTTCATTAGTACATCTTTTGTGTTCTTGTTTCCCTCTATTCTTTGCATTTGGCAAAATCTTCCACCAAATTCTGATCTGAACTAGTGCGCAAACCTTGGCAGACCTCTGGCTTTTATGGAAAGTGGCCTGTGCAAACCAGAAATCTGCTTGGTCTTGCTTTGAAAATTCTGTCAATAGAGATGATCCTGGACATCACAGGCACTGCATTTAAGGAAATAACCATGAAAAGCTTACAGAATCCTGCAGTCACCAGCTAAAATGGTTGCCAGCTAGGTAGAAGTTAGAATGACCCACTAATGGGTATAATGAGCAGGGTTCACCTTAGAGAATGCAATTTATCTCTTCATGTCCTATGACAGGCAACAGCAAGTCTGCTCCTGTCTGCTTATTCGCAGAAGCAGCAAACCACAGAAAGCAGAAAAAGCAAAAAGATTCAGTACTAGAGATACATTCCATGATATACTGCCAATGTACTGTCATTGCCCCTTTGTTTCTGCTATAACATTTCCTCAATATATATTGGTCAGGAATCTCTCTTATCTGTAGCTGGGCTAACTAATCAGTGTCTATGTGTGCCATATTGGATGGTGCTTTGTCTCCTATTTCCACCATTCAGTTTGGCCAAATTAATATCAGAAACATTAGCATAAGTGCATTTAACATTTAAATTCTCTCTTTAAAATAGAAAATGATGGGTTGTAATAATACACAGTGTTGTGTATTATAATATATAATACTCCATTGTTGTATGCGGAGTTTATATTGCCCTCTTGTACTCCAGTTCTCATAGAGGAATTTCTTACCCTTCGTAAAGAGGGTAAAGCCAATGTGGGCTGGTATCTCTAGGTATGACTAGGCCATTATGAATAGCTGCTATAGCAGAAATTACTGTGGCCATTTGTCTTCTCTTTTACAAATTCTTTTACAGAGACACCACGCATGAGGTTCCTAAGTTCACATTAGAAAGTGCTCAAGGTACAGCAAAACAGGCAGTCCTGTTACTCTCATTGAAACAGAGCAGAATGGTTCCTTAATATCACACAAAGTTAATTCAGCAGTACATTCCTATTATCTGAACAACTTTAAAGTACAGCCTTTGGTTTACGTGTAGGCAGGTAAACTCTTCTAATGCAGTATCATGAAAAAAATCCTGTAAAGACACAAACCTGTCCTACAGTTGCATCTTTAAGGGATATTCATCCCCATTCTATAGAAGATTAGAGTTCAATCCCAGAAGGGCAGAGCAGTTGCAGATGTCGCAGTATTGCGTTTCCTGTGTTTTTCCCATGACAAAGGATTCTGCATGCAGTACATTTTCTTCCTGAAAGAATAGGAAAAGATATTTCAATAGGCTGTGACTATCCAACATAGGATTACTAGTGGACACCTAAGAATATCACTTCCTATATAGAATTTGTTAGCAAATTCTGTGGCTCTTTGACCATGAAGTCTCATGTTTAAGTACTGCTAAAATATTTCGCATCAGTTCTTCATGAAATTCTAAATTCATGGTAACACAAAATATATAATCTGCATATTTGCTGAATTTGAGGTCTTTTATCTAGGAAAAATATCCCTTCTTGCTTTTTCTCCACCTAATTTTCCTCCATGTCTAGATAATTTCCCCACCACTTTTTCCAACTTAACACTTCAGACAAACTCATAACTATGATCACTGCAACTACAAAAGAATGGGGAACACACTGCCCAAAGTGAACTTTTTTTTAACAGGAAACCACCAGTGGCACAGGAGCCAAGAATCTTTTAACTCCCCTATCTCAGCATGAGAGCCTTCAACTAGACTTTTCCTTTCCAGATTTAATGTTAATCAGACATCTCTACTATTATTATGACTTGTCCTGGCCATCATAACCACCCTGTATTATATACAGGTGGGGAACAATATCAGGTGTTGAAAGAAAGGAAAATTATTCATTCCAGCTAGAGTAAAGAACAAAAGACAAGAAAACAATTTAACAAAATTCAGATGAAGGGCTGTTAAATAAGGTGTCATCTATCTATTTGCTCTGTGCTGAAAAATTTGAAACACAGTGAGGAATTCAAAATTAATTCAAGACTGGTGCTACTAGGTCAGAGTTTTGGAAATGATACAAAGAGGGTTTTATCCAGCTTGTTATCTGTGTTTGTCAGTTCATTATGTATCAAAGGTGCCTGGATTTCATAAGATAATGACTCACTGACCTGAAGTGCAAACAAACACAGAAACTGTACATAGAGGCCCTTTCTCCATCACTAGCCTTTGATAGACAAAGGTCACGCTCTTTTAGTTATTTTATGAAAGACAAAGGCCATTTTTTTTTCTGATAACCATACCAGCTGAAATGAGACTTCACCTGGAAAGTAACCAATGGATCTGCTATGTCCTTGCAAAACTTGGGGTTTACTGTATTTTTACTGTGGAGTACTGTTTCATCTGTTTATTTATTTGGCAATTTATAGTCCTTAAGTATTAACTACATATGTGTAAAAAATGAAGTTTTCCAAAAGCATTCAACACTTTTTTCCATGTTGATAAAAGATGTTGAGGGAAGTGACTAGCATGTGACATAAAATATAAATATATTTTAGAAACTAAAATTGTCACAAAGAATTCCAATGCTGCTGCAATCTTTTCCATGCGTGAGTTTAGGTGTAGCTACTCCTAAATACAAAGGAAGGAAATTCCACAGGAAATAGAACTCTCTGTTTCAGCACAGCTACTTTTGTCAGTTTGCTTAGCATGGACCTTTCTGGAGGGTGTAAGAGCTTGATGAAAATGTGTGATGAAGAACTAAGCACTGCTGTCCCCAGATCCCATCTAGCTCACCAACGGTCAGCATAAAGCTGGACAGACCTAATATTATTTTATTTTATGTTCATGAAAACTGAGTTCTTAAGTAACCCCAGGTTGAAGACTGGGACATAAACATGACTTAAATCCAGGGTACTCCAGATCTGCCTCAAGATACACGATCAAGCCAGTAATAGTCCTTAATCTTAATACACGTTTGCTAAACTGCATGAATGTTCTGCTGCCCCAGTCCTCCCTTAAAAATAAAAAGCCGAAGCCCTTGATGAGAGAGAATATGTGCAGAATGACGGACTCTCCTATTACGACCAATAGTGCAGGTTTAGGCTTTTTCTAGAAAAGTTGTCTATAGATCTATAGATTATATACTGCAGGACAGCAGTCTGATAAATAGCACAGTCTGCAAACATCATGAGGGAAGTTGGATCTTGGTGGCTTTCCCCCTCCCTCCTCTAATTTAATCCAACTTGTTTCAGTTTCATTGCAGTCAGCATTTAATTGCAAAATAACATCTAGAAAAGCACGTACTAGTCTCGTGCTCAAAAGTGCCTACATTTTTACAAATCCTTCACCTATTGTCATGTATCTGAGTCATCCATATGACTGATTTTGTGATTTATTTTTCAGGTGGTCACATAAACCCAGCCGTTTCATTAGCCATGTGCGTGACTGGAAGATTAAAATGGACCAAATTACCAATTTACATATTAGCACAGCTCCTGGGAGCATTTGTTGGAGCAGCAGCTGTCTTTGGGATTTATTATGGTGAGTACACCTTAGACATGCTCACAGGACAAAGTAGAGGTCAGGCAGTCTCTAAGGCCCCAATTTTTCAATGAACGCCAAGCAGGCAGAGGACTCCGTTCACACAGGGCTAATGGCAGGACTGAAGCTAAAGCCATAAAGAAGAAAGGAAGAAGCATAAATAGCTTGAAGGAAAAAAGAAAGGCTCAAACCTTCCAGGTTATCCTACAACTTTTTGGAAACACTAATACTCCAGGAAACGTTCTGAAATTTAGAAAAATTGTTTGTGGGAAATCAGATACTCTGAGATCATGTATTTCTCAGTAAGGATTTTAAGTTACTTAATAGCCAGGATATAGGGCTATTCATCTTCCAAGCAAATTAGAAACATTAAAGACCTGACCCAAGTGCCTGTAGGCAAGTATCACCAACATCGTTCATTAAGGTTACAGGATATTAGATCAAGTCCCTCCTGACTGAACTTCAGACCACCCTATAGAGCTAGCTCTCCAAGGCAATGAACTCCAGGTAGAGTGATAAAGGGGTCACATACTAGAAGAGAAAAAAAAAAGAAAAAAAAAATTACCCCTATCCTTGAGGCATGTTTCTTTTACACGGTGTGCCACAAAAGGAAAAAACTTAGTAACAGACTCCCTGACTTGATGAATCCACTCAGTCAGATCAGTTGCTTCAATCACCTACTCCAAAACTGCATCTACTGACCCAGCCCATCTCCTCCAAAGCCTCTCTCTGTGTCTGTAGACAGTGCTGGGTCTAGGTGCAACAGAGAAAAAAAACTAAAATAGAAATGCCTATTGTATATCAGCTAGGTGCTCAGTACCAGTAGTAATCACAAACAGGAAAATCTTTAGGAACTGTGGTAACTGATTTGGGTTTGGTGGGGTTTGTTTGTTTGGGGTGGGGGTGGGGGGGTAGGGAACTTGTTTGTTTGTTTTAAGGTTAGTGTTAGAATTAGGAAACTATGGTATTCCAGAACAGGATTCCCATCTGAATCTAGGTCCTCCTCAAACCAGACTACCAGAATTAGGGCTGTGGCCAGGATGCAGCAGCACGTCAACATGCACATGGGGTTGGGGCGATTCATGGCATTCTGCCAAAGGGTAGCAGTAGGATAGGGAGCCAAGATAGAGAACTTAGGGCTAGGGTTAGAGACTTCTTCCTGTTATTAACGACCGCAGGATTTTCTCATATCCCTGTATCTGTTCAAGTACTTTACCCTCCACTTAATCTTATTAATTCCCAATCCTCTTCTGTACTTCTTCCTTCCTGCAACTTGCAGGAGCGTCGTGTACTCATTGAGGTCCACTGAAAACTCACTGCTAGAAAAACAGACATAGGAGCTCAACACCTCCACCTTCCTCATACACATGTATTTAAGCTAGGTACTTTCATTTTCAGCAATGCCCCTGAAAGAGCGAGGGAATATATATGCTAGGCTACTGAACATGAGGCCTTTCTAAAGGTGTACAAAGTAATTCACAGCTGAGAAATTTTCTTTTCCTTATGCTTTTTTTTTTCCTAATAGTTAAATGCAACAAAATAATCTGGCATTGCAAATGAGAGAGCCTGACCAAATTAAACAACTAAATATTCTTGGCACCCATGCTGTGGCCTTAAGCAAAGCTAGAAAAAACAGGGGCAAGGAGAAATAGATTTGTCTGCTAGCTTCAGGAGAAGCTAACCATCCTCACCATGACTTCCATGGGAGATAAGGGAGCTGTTTCTTTACTAACAAGTATCACCAAATTACTGGATCCAGTAGTGAAATAAAGTCATAGCGTTTGTTATTCATGTCTGTCTGTGCAGATTTTTGAGTGCTTCATCTTAGTGTCTTCCTATTTGTAACATTTCAGGGCTTGCCAAGGCAGCAAATTATTCCAACACAGAAGTCATATTATACTATTTAAAATATGCTTTAAATACAGTAACATAAATATACATGTATTTTCAATACACATAGATCTTTACAATACATATAAAAATACACTAACTTAAATACACAAAGAACTGAAGTTCTGAGGCTAGCCTCTCCCCTCATATCTTGGATGACTAGCATAGCAGTTGGGTGTAAAGCCCGTGTAGAGTGAAAAATTCTAACTCCTTTAGAAGAGGAGGTCTCTCAGGAGAGATTCTTCCCAGGAGAAGTCATTGCACAACTGTCAAATGGAATAGTGGTGGCTGGGAATCCACAACAGTACAATCAGGATGTATGCATTTTTGGGGGCATCATGCCAAATATAGCACCTCTTTCTTACAGAATAACGCAACTGTGTTCAGAATCAGAAAATGCTCCTTGGCACTGAGTTAGGAGCAATGACCAGGGAAAAAACAGCCCCATTTTGAAAGCTGTGATATATAAAACAAGTACTTCAAGGCACAGGAGGAGAGATGAGACAGGAAGGTATGATTAGCATATCACCTCAAATCCATTAACTATGCTCCCAGAAAAAATGATAAGTTTCAGTCAAGAATGTGAAGTGCACAGATCTATCACATATTCTAGTCCTAGAAAACCTAGTGTTTTTGGAGAAGTGCAACCAGGTAATGGCTGTTTTCTATAGATGCCTTTATGGATTATAGCAATGGAAACCTTGAAGTCACAGGACCTAATGCAACAGCACATATCTTCGCAACATATCCAGCTCCGTATCTGTCCCTCATAAATGGATTTGCAGATCAGGTAAGTGCACTTGCTGTCTTGATTCTACAAATTGAACATACTGAAAACTGTAAAACCAAGCAGTAAAAAACCCAAAACATAGATCTCTAATGAGTATGATGAATCTCACCATTTTGGTCATACATCACTGTGTACAATAGCAATGAGAATGCGATGCTGTTTATAGGGGTTACACTTTAGTTGTATTTTACAAGCAAGATAATTTCAAGTCGTTCTTTTCACATACACCATACTAATTGTTGCACTCTACGTCTTTAATGCAATATATGTAAGAGGTTTTCCCCATCATAAATCAATGTTTCTCCATAAAGTTCAGCAAAGCTATGTCCATTTACATAAAAATCCAGCCCATTTTGTGGACCTACTATTTCTTAAGTAATGCTTAAGCAGCCAGTTTAACACATCTTGAACAACTGAGTTTTCTGCTACCATAAACCTCCTCTCCAACCTTCTCTTTGCAAATAGATTCGTATTATCTGTTATTTTTCAAATGACTGACTCTGAAAAAGTCTCCACTTTATTTCCAATCTGTATCCCCTAATCCCACTCATCCAACAGTGAAAAATGAGGTTTCATATCTTCTATCTACTTCTAATCAATTTACCCATCTTCAGGCATACATGAAATAAACACTGTGTAAGCAAGCTATGAAAAGTAGGGATTGCTGAAGCACAGGAATTCCTTACGTAAAGGACTTGAAGATTGTGCAATCTGGCTTCAAAAAACACAAACATGGTTTTGAAATTTTATAAGAAAGACAATTCTGATCTTTGGATCAGTCAGACTTTTCCATAAGATCTTTTTACCCATGGATGTTTTAAAACAAAAATTAAAAACAGATGAAATTTAAAAATTATTTTTAACCCCCCCAAACTTAAACTTCTTTAAATCAGTATAGAAACTGAACGTTTTGACATTGCTGAAACTTTTGTCTGTTTTTCCCCTAAGTTAACTATTAGCAAAATCAACATTTACAAAGCATTTAAGCAGAGCAGCACTTCCATCAAAGTAATTCCAAGAAAATTTCCTTCATCAGCTCAATTAGCACATGCAATAGAGTTCACGTTACAGTTACACATGCAACCTTAATTTAGGTAATTCCTAGTTTTTAACTGCTCAATTTTGACTTTGTAGACTTCACTTTTTTTTCTTACATTATGCAATACCTGGTTAAAGAGGTGCATATTTAGTCTGATTTATCAGTGTAAGCTACAGTCACATAAAATACTCTTATATCAATGTAACCGATTGCACTGCCATAGCAGAACTACCAAAAATCAAGTAAATGCAACTGTTAAATTGATAGGGGAAAAAAAAAATGTGGAAACAAAGCACCAGACCTCACATAGCAGATGCCTTTTAAATCCTCTATTCTTTCCACACCAGGTTGTTGCAGATTATTTTTTTTTCAGATGTCCATAACACATGTCTTGTCTTTTTCTTTCAGCACAGATACAAAAACTTCTCATTACTGTAAAGTAGAGAGGCACTGGGTTCCAAATTTTGCTACTCTGTATAGTGGGATAAATCTAAATACCATCTCTAAGCCACCACAAGCCACAGAGCTGCCATAGTCCCTCTTTTCATTATTGGAAGGAATCTGCACATATTTACTCAATATTCTTTTCTTTGCATTGGCCAGGTGATGTCAACAGCTGTTCTTCTTCTGGCTATATTTGCTATTTTTGACACCAGAAATAACAAGGTACCAAAGGGCCTGGAGCCAATTGCCATAGGACTTCTTATAATTGCTCTTACTTGCTCCTTGGGAATGAACAGTGGCTGTGCCATGAACCCGGCCAGGGATCTAGGCCCAAGGCTCTTCACAGCCATTGCAGGATGGGGGATGGAAGTATTCACGTAAGTATGCCTGGATATGAAGTAAAACGCTCTTGGCTAAAATTGCTTCCTAGGAAAGTAAGATCCTGATTCAACATGGTACCAAGTCAAACTTTATGTACATATAGGTAATTCTTTGCATACCAGAAGAAGCTATTCATGCACTTTAAGCCAGACATCCTCTAGGAACTGGGCTTTAAAAAGGATTTCCTGCTCCTAAGGCAAATCAAACATGCATTATCTCTAATATCAATCATTGTTTCAAGCAGACCCTTCCCAAAATATTAGAGTTCCTTAGAGGTCACTGGAAATATGAGTGCTTTCTTCTCTTGTCCTGCAGCTTTCAGAAAAAAAAATGAAATCGTGAGAGAGTTAGGTGGGAATATTTATTGGGTGCTGTAAAAAACACAGACATATCAGATTGATTTAGCCTATTATTACTACTGAGTTATTGCAGAAATATACAACAATCTAAAAGCCTGACTTCCTGCCTGGGAGCGAAGGAGTGAATGAAAGCAAACTCCCTTCGTTTTCCCACATTTCAGAGCACACTCTCAAATCCCTGTGCATGCATGTGTGCACGCACGCACACACACACTCTTGGCTGGCCAAATGCACAGCTAATTAGTTGCACATCAAATCCACAGCTTACACATATCCACTGTAAGAGGCACTCTGGGATATCTAAGTAAGAGTAATCTGTCATCAGGAGGTAGATCTTTTGGTTTATTTTTGTATAGTTTGTTTTTCCAGTTATTTACAAGTAGGAATCCCCAGAAGTACTGCAGACCACTAGAGAGCTCTGTTTAATAGAGATTTCATTTTAGCTACTTCACCAAGTACAAGTAATCTGTATTTATTTAGTATGACTTCCATCTACACAAATCATGTGCCTTAGTAAAGACAAAACCCCAAAAAAGCTAGGCACAGCATAGAAGAAATGGGCACATAGTCACGCTGTAGGCCAGATCCAAAGCTTGGATGTAATGCAGCTCTGGGGAGCTGCTGGCAGGAGGTTGGCAATCTAGCCCATTTACCTCCAAATATTTCCTCGCCAGCAGCTTTTACCACTGTACCATTAGACTGCACTTTCCCCCTCCCCCACCAAAAAAACAGCAGCACACAGAGTGACATCCCACACCTAGGTTTCTCCTCTCATGCCTATTTAATTATAAGTAGTTGTTGACTATAATGTTAATTATAGTGTCATGTGCTATAATCTGTAATATATTATGAAGTTGGCTATTATGTTGCTGAAAACGTTTGGAAGCCTGATGGTACTGTAGTCTAGTCACAGAATACCCGTGAACTCCCCTCTTCTCCAACAGTAAGGTCTTATTTACATTTAAGAAATTAAAAGAAGACTCTACATCTGTACCGATAGGGGCTCTTCCCTAATTTAGTTTTAGGATTTATATACAGAGAGGAAATGCATCCCCACTGTAAAGACCATACTAAGAAATTTAAAAATGGGAACATAAAAAATGAGATACGAAATCTCTGGTCGTTGCCAGAATAAAGTTACAGCCGTCTGAGGGACATATAAATTGAGGAAGAAGTCTTCCTCCCTGCCTTCAGTTTTAAGGCTACAGCTATAACCAAGTTTTCAAGGGAATGATACAACAGGAATATATTCTCATCTAGTTACAGCATAGATCTAGGTTGGACTTAGGAAGAACTTGAGCTTTGTTAGGTAGCTGGAAACTTTGAATCAATTACAGGCCACAGGAGGAATCTGAACGATTGTAGCTGGGATCCTGAACCACCTAATGCTCTGCTGGCATTACACGTGTGTGAGAGACTTAAGTAATGCAGCAACAGTTGACAGCTAAACCTTGGATATGTCAGCTTCACAGGAATTCACAACCTTGAGGCAGGTGCTTAAGCTCTCTAGTGAAAGGCATGCCCAGGAACTGGGACCTAAGCATTAAACCTCCACAGTAACACGAGAGGAGTGCTGCACAAACCAAACAACAGGAAATACTGAAGACGCATTGAACATTCATTGGAGCGAGGGTGGAAGCATTGCACAAGGTAACCCAGTCATTCTCTGTCCAGGCCAGTGAGTGTTCAAGTGCTGCCTACAGAGCAGCCAGGGACCACCAGGAAAGCCTCACTTTAGAATAGATCAGATACAGAAGGATGAGACTCTCTACCCCCCAATCCCAAGCAAATGCTCTAAACATTGAGATAATTGGTTCACAGGGGGGAAAAACCCTCTACCCTTCTTTGTGCTTGCAGGTTCAGTAAATTCTGGTTTTATCATGTTCTCAGGCAGGGAACTGCAAGTAGACCGGAGGGGAGCTTTTCTGCTGGACTATGGAGTTGTCCAGAGGATAGGGAGGCAGTTGAGCAGGGATTTTCTAAATGTTGCTGTTATTACATTTTGCACAAAGGCACCTGGAGCAGCAGTTTCCCTGAGAATCTAGCTAGGGGACGCGGGCTATGGTGTGGTTTCCCTAGCCAGTGCAACTGGCTTTGTTTTGGTTAAAGGCTCCAATTAGAAGCTGTTCTGACCTGCTGCAGCTGAAAAGGGGATATCTGTCCAGCACCCTGTCGAGAGCACCATTTTGCACACAACAGATGTAGTCAGCACTGTGGCCTGCTCCTGCAAACTGCTCCTCAACCTGCTGGGAGTAGGTGTCACAGATGGCGACCATCCCCGTCACTGGGAGACAACTGCTGACTTTAGAGACCTAAATGCTTCTACCGATTTGTCCTAAAACCACGGAGATAACCAGGAGGCTTGCTTAAGCATGCGCTTAATATTCTAACAAGCTTATGAAAAGTTTTGGGTCGTGAAGTTTCTTTCGTCCGTAGCGAGAAAGCAGCCAGAGCTTTGAGTACAAATACCGGGCTCCAGGTCCTGAGGAGCGGAGCGGAGCACGAAATGGCAGCGAGAGCGCGAGAAGCGGCCGCGCAGAGCAGTACTTCCCACCCGCATTTGAAGCTAGCCGTGGAACGTTTCGCCCCCGCTCTACTACGCGCTCCTCCGCACCTCTGCCCAGGCGGGGTCTGACCGGCCACGGCCGCAGCGCCGAGGCGCGGTTCGCCTTGCTCCCTGACGGCGGTGCGGGCCGGGAGCCGCGGCGGGCAGGGCCCGGCCGCCGCCGCCGCCGCCAGCGCGGTAACGCTGACACCTCGTGGCCACCGGCCCCGCCGACGGCGCCGGGGACCAGTCGCCGGAGTGAACTGAACTGCGTTTTGGGGAGAGCCGGGAGACGCCCCTCTTCTCTGCACGGGGGTTTGGATGGCGACGCGGCCTCCGAAACATTCTGCGTTCCTCCCCGAGCGTAGAACGGTAGCCAGGCGCCTTCCACGCTGCCCAATGCCTGAATATAGGTACGTATCCCGGAATGTGTTATAGCAAACAGCGTTAGCTCACCCTCCCACAGCAGCTGGCTAGGCACGAAACGTATTTGCAAGTCTAAAATGGGCCAAAGTTCCCAGTCCCTATAGCTTATACGCTTCAGTTTCCTGGAAATTTTTTGCAGTTAACCAAAGCGCTGCTTGCCAGGCCCGTGTGCTGCCTCCTCCCCTTCACGACTGGCTCCCCCCGCTCTGCCTGACAGCAAAAACACCTGATGAGGACAAAGGCATAGCTGGATGTTTTCCTGCTAACTTGGCAGCAAAGCTGTAAACTAGGGTATGAGGGAACTAAGGTTACTTCGGTGTAGCTATCTGTACTTGGCACAAAGTTCTTGCTCCTGTGTCAATGAAGGAGGATTGAGTGCCATGGAAACTCATGTCAGCTGTGTCCTGATCGCATTTCAGCTTTGGCATCGCTCTCTATAAAGATTTTACGCCCATCACCCTAGCAGAAGGGTGTCTAAAGCACAGCTGACAGCAGCTGCTGCAAATACAGGCCATGATTTGGAGAAGGTCATGCAGAAGCCAATGAGGCACATGTCAGTTCATGGAGCAAGCAGAGAGAGAAACCTGCCAAGAAACACCTTCATTATACGCCAACGTACGCACGCGGGCACACAGAAGACTACATGCAAGTACTTGATACAGATTTTGTTGTGCTGATTAATTCAATAAAACCTTAGTCCATGCTTGTTCCAGA
The DNA here is from genome assembly GCF_929443795.1 of Astur gentilis. Classification (NCBI taxonomy): domain Eukaryota; kingdom Metazoa; phylum Chordata; class Aves; order Accipitriformes; family Accipitridae; genus Astur; species Astur gentilis. The sequence continues at coordinate 9,833,558 of NC_064889.1, read as the reverse complement.
AATTCAGGGGCTCAACAGACATTCATGACTCAAGAACACACAGATCTATAAACTCAGTAGAACAGTATCAGGAGTTATTTTATATCCTCAGGGCAAAATATAAATAATTCCAAAGGCAAAACATGCACATCTAAGGCATTTCTGAACAAGGAATAATATTACCATCAATAGGGCACTGTGAGATTAGCCCTGTTCCATTCTCGTGTTGTAACTTAACCACAAGTTCACTTCTGCAAAAATCTATACAACTGAGTGCTGAATAATTATCCTTACAGTTTAAAAATTCCCCTGGCAGCTTCCTGTGAAGTTCCTCTCACAGATGAATTTGTCCCTTTGTATTTCTGGAAGAAAAAAATTGTTACTTCCCCATTTTCAATATGCATTAAATTGAGGTAGCTTGGTTTTCACTGCAGACCCGCATATTCAATTAATACAGCACATTATCAAATCAAAACACCTTCATGCACCAGTACCGTTAAGAAAGTCTGTGCTCTGAAAGCAATACTCAGTAGTTTACTGTCTGAATGTGGACCTCTAGGAAAGGGAGAGCAATTCTACAAGCTCAAGTCTCCTGCATAAAGATGTTGTTACTTGTTGTTTTATACCATTTAATGGTGGATGGTGGACTTGCTTCTTTAAAAGTGTTCATAAATCTACACATTTAAAATTAAATCCTAGTAACTGTGCAAAGACAATGCAAACATTTCAGCAGAGCCAAAAAAAAGCCAGACTTTCTCACTGAACACAGCAATTCTAAAAAAGATTAAGTTTTAGGTGTATAAAACTTCTAAACTCTTATTTACCTCTTACTGAAAGACACCACATTTTAAACACAGAGATAAGACTCTACATCATGAAATTTGAGTCTTGACCACTCTAGTCAAGTATAAGCCACTTTACAGTTGCTGTGTTTTATTACATTCCTTAAGGCACATATACTCAAAATCAAGTATAATTGTTATACTTGTCAAGAGGAACACCATATATACTATTGCAGGCCTGAACCTGCAAATCTCCATGCAGATGAGATAACCCATCTTTGCAACGTATATTTGCATTAATCACTCCTGAAAACCTATTCATGAGCATCTGACAACAGCATCAGTCAAAACTGCTGTGCAATAAATATGTCTCTGTTTATTTCATTGTAAGTCAATGAAGCCCGTTTTCCACAAGGGAGAAATTATCCCTTGCCCCCAAAGCACACATGCAGTAAAGAGGCCTTATCTTCTGAGGTGCAAGTACAGCATGTAGACCAACATGTCTGGTGGTTGTTACTTAGCATTTCAATCACAACATGGGCAGGACAGACAGGGGTTTCATCCATTTACAGAAATGTGAGACAAAATAGAAATGTCTACAGTATAGTGTGTGACACACCACTGCATTTGCTTAGTGTCAAATATAAGGTAGGGTATTCACTACAGTAATAAATAATGATAATTCTTGGGGTTTTTGTTGTTTGGGTTGGTGTTTTTTTGTTTGTTTGGTTTTTTTTTTTGTCTTACAGGGCTGGAAATAATTGGTGGTGGGTCCCTATAGTTGCACCTATGCTGGGAGGTGTACTTGGAGCAACGATCTATATTGTTCTTATTGAAATTCATCACTCGGATACTCAGCCAGAAGAAGAAAACGATGTGTACGATAAATATGAACTGACCAATATGGAGTAAGAAGTGAAGAATTTTCTCTCTCATTCTGTTGTGCAGTTTTTACAGAAATGATTGTTTGGACCATTTTATTAAACCTGTATGCCTCAACTGAAAATTCACATTTCAAAGCAGAAAAAAAATCTATATAGAAAACAAGTTCAAAACTGACCTCTTTCCATGAAACATTGGGCTGATTGCATTCAAAACTGGGAACTTGGGGGTGGATAAATTGTTGTTCTTTTCATATGGCTTTCCAATAAAGTTGTCTCCTAGATGAAATTGTAGTGAGATGATGCACTGACCTGTTAATTCAACACATATGATCTTAATCATGTTGCCTAATTAACTGAAAATAGATGAGATATTGTTACAAAACTGCATACATAGGTAGTTAATTGGTTCAGTGCTGAATTAACATCTAAAAGCATCACTCACTTCTTATAGCCATTATTTAAGAATGGCTTGTCTGAAAATTGAAAACAATATGCGAATTACCAAATGTCAATCGAAGTAGTTTTAAATAACTTACTAAATTTTTATGGAACCACTAGTTGAACAGCAAGGAATCAACTCATCAGCGATGAGCTTTAGTAACTCAGAATACGATCACAAAAGGTAAAACCCATGCGTTACAAGATCAACACCAAAAAGACAAAGCTGTACTTCCACACAGGTTCTTCATAGTAATAAAGTTCAGTTATTTTTAAACTATTTACTTGACCTTTATGCTACCCAATATTAAAAGCCCAACCTAGAATATTATTCTGAACCTTTTCCACTGTGCTTTCTGGATACAATTCATTCCTGTGGAGATGGGCCAGCAACAGAGGCTTATGCTGTGCAGACATCAGCACAAGGCCTATGTCTATACTGTAAAGCTTTAAAGAGGCCTTCTGCTGCTGATCTACGTGGGGGGATTTCATCCACTTTGTGGGAGTAATTTTTATTTTGGTAACAGTAATTAAATTAGAAACTGTCTCAGACCTAGTCCTAGATCTGAATTCCCCAAGGAAGGCCGGCTCCGCATCAGAGTTCTGAAGCATGGGTTCTCTATTACTAAAAGAAGCAGTTGGACATGTACCACTTTCTAAATAACCAGCCTTGAAAAATGAAATTTTTTCTGCTTAATCATTGTGAATTGAAGGTATCAAAGTTCATTTCTAATACGTATACATATATATATGGTTGTTGGTGGTGATCATGAATAAATAGACATCCTATTCAGTGATGCTCGCTCCTGAGCTATTTTCATGGCAAAACTTCAGGGTACTAGTTCAATGTACTCATTTTGGGGTGCTCTTCCCTTTGCATTCCTACAACTCTGCTCACTAGAATTCCACACTGTTTTCCAATTTCACTCTTGAAGGGAGGAACCCATTGTGTTGCCAGTAGTAGCCTGTGCACTTTGGTGACATATCCACACAAGTGGTTTGGGAAATACTGTGGTCAGAATCTGCCTCGGCATTTGGGCAGATCAGGCCTGTGTCACTGTATGTCTTTATCACGCTCCCTGGTATGCCACGCCAAATTCATGGCAGCAAAGGGGTAGCATTAGCAGGTAAAGCAAAGCTTCGCTTGCTGCAGCCCTAAGTCAGATGATGCTGTATACTCGAGGGAGCATAATTCCATTTTTAGTTATGTTTTTGAAGAAAACTTACAGAACTGTAATGAACTCAGGTTGCCCAGAGACCATATCAACCCTGTGCAAAATGCTCATTTGATTCAGCATTTCTCTGCATTAAAAACTGAGTTACTCATCCACATTTGACTACACTGTGCCATTATCTGGAGTGCCACAATAACAAGAAGCGAGGGTTTACAGAATCAGTCCTCAATCTGAACAGAGGCAGATACAGGAAAGTCAGGAGTACAATGTGATAATTATTCCTAACTGTAGACCTTATACTGGCAGCACAGACAAGATAGTTCATCTGTCCTGTATATCGATAAATTGTGCTATATAAAACAAGATGGTATATAAAAGCGGTTGCAGACTGAGCCTCCTTTTGCTCCCCCTTGCAATGAGCACTGTCTCTTGCCCCTTGGTGATACCTTGCAGGAGCCCTCCTAGGTGGCTGCCGACCATCTGTGTCTGGAGAGGGATTACTTAGGTAGGAACAGTCAGAGGGCTGCCCTCAGGTCTGAAAGGCACTTACTCTTCCACTGTACATGAAGTCGTACATTTTTTCAAAATCCTCCTGATCACAACAAGTTCTGCCTGTAAATCAACATGAAATCTTGTTTTGCCTACTTATGCCATTCCTATGCACTGAATTTCTGTATAAGTGTTATTTACTTGTCTGAAGTTATCAACATGCAAATCATAAGCAGTGACACACTAGCAAGATAGCATAGCAATATCTAAAATACGCTCTCGAGTTGTCGTCAGTTCTGTGCTTGCTTAAAGAACTTATTTTTAAACTTTAATTAATCATTGAATGTATTTGTAAATTCTTTGAAAACACCTGGTTCTAATACCACAATTCATACCAACTTCACAAAAGCCATAATTTCATTCAGGAGCAAGGTGTTATAGACCTGTCTCAGATTTTACATAATTTACATTTATAAGAATGAATTCCTATTTTAGGGACAAAACTCAGTTGGGTCTTAACTACAGAACCATGACCAGTATCTCCATAATATAATGGGAACAATAATAACCATCTCATGTTGTGAGCTTACACAGACATCATGATCTGTTTTGTGCAAAGCAAAAAAGTATTTTTAAATTGCATAAACTATGCAATTTTCTAATATCAACTGATATTCAGTGGTTGCACTTGTGTTGAATTAATGTGATACAGCTTGTGACAAGAAACAGTTTTTTCAGCTGTAAGACATTCTGGTTAATGAATAGTAATCAGGCTTGATCATTTTAATATTGAAAAAAATTCATTTTCAGAGCATTGCTCAACTTTCAGTCTGTGTTTGTTCTTTTTCTTTTTTTGGGCAATGTGTTTGTTCTTTAGAGCTAAACTTAGTACTGAAGTAATTTAGAGAGTCACCCTGCAAATAGTACTGGGTTAAAGGTTGGCTACTGCGTGTTCTTTCATAGAAGCCAGTGGAATTATTCATAACAGGAGGCAATACAGGCAAGGATAAGTGCTCAGAGAATCGAGCTCAGACTAGTGGAAACTGTACTTTCTTGTAGTTTTGACTTTGGATCTGCATGAATGTGTTGTGGTTCAAAATAAATACAATCAATCCCTAATAAATGCATTCCAGCACTATTTTTATTTTTATAAAAAAATCTCCCCTCTGGCACCTAAGGATATATTAAGAAATAAATAGCTGCCTATTATGACCTACAATGTTTTATAGCCTTGTGCTGGAAGAACACATTGACTAACAAGCTGTATTCCCAGAGCGCAGACCCTGTGGCAGATTTTGTGGGTCAGAAGCAGTGCCAAAACAGAGAAATGCTCATATATGAATAATGACTACTGCTGGGCCAGGAGGCACCCGTGCAACAAGAGGGCCAGACCCGTCGCCTCTGGACCTTCTCCTGTTCCTGTCTGCAGCCTGCCTAGGGATGCTTTCTGCCACAGTTTTCCCACTGGTCTAACAATAGCCAGAACCTAGGTGGGATATTTTGCTTAAGTCCTTCTTCAGAGAGAGATTGCTTTTGAGGCATGCATATATCACATCAGATTCAGCCTACAGTTCTTACAAAATGCCCCAAGCTAATTTGTCTATCTTCTACTCTATAGACTTTTAACAGAGACACACTTTGCTCGTTTCATTTAAAAAACACATGAAAACCTGTTCTGTGGGGGCAAGGGGAAAGGGAAAGATTAGGAGCTTAAAATATACTGAGGAAGCCACAAAAAAAAGGAAAAATTTGAAGTGGCAGCAGGTACTTTATCCTCCATCCATCCTGATGACCCTTACCTTCCCACCAGTCTTTCTGATTTTCTGTTCTCCTTTCTTTATCCTGCCAACATTGTGTGCTGTGCTCTGTCTCTATACAGTACAATACACCTCCAGAGATTTAAATACAGCATGCTTTTCTCAGTTACTTATGAACCTTAAAGTTCTCATGAGAGCAAATTCAAGTTTCACCTCACATGCTTGTTTTTTGGCAGTTGCTTGCATTTTTTTCCCCCACTGTTCCCACCAAACAACCTTGTGCTGGAAAATACAGCAATTAACTGTAACTTCCAGTAACAGCTGCTCTTTTTCTGTTTAGTACAATTGTTATTGCATAACAGATTACTTCTTTCAAACATGTACAATTTTTAAAGCCTTCCTTTTTCAAACCACTATTAAAAATAGCACAAGATCATCCAGAAAAAAATATTCTGTGCACATCAGTTAGTAGTTTTGATTTTCATATTCTAGTTTGCACTTACAACTTGTTAAAAAAAATTATAATTATTGTACTGTGAGTGTGTCTTCCTTCTTATTTGCACACTCTAAGGGCATAGTCTCAGAGGAGAAAGTAGTAGGCAAATATTTTTAGCCATTGGTGTTTCTTTGTATATTTGAATCACAGATTAAAGAAATCCATATAGTATAAAGCTAGATATGACACATTTATGTCGTTTTTCTCTCTGCTGACCACAACTTCCTTCAAAAGGTGTTACTAAGATAAGGAATATGAATATTACAGCACCTTAAATCAGCAATAATCAAGCTTTCTGGCTGGATGACCCTGTTACCTCCTTCCTTTTCTTTGACAGAGGAGGACAGACTAATACAGTCCATCTCTGACCTGCCCAGAGACTGAGCAGTCTGCTTTAAATTATTAGAAATCAAGCTTTCCTTTCACACTCCAAACACTGCTCCAACTATCCAGAAATCAAGGATCTTGGGTACACTGACAAATAAAGAAATAATAAAGAAGAGATGAAACTCGAAAAGCTGGTAAAACAGAACAAGCCCTTTTGGCCAGGTCAGCCAAAAGGCTGATTGATAAATGCTTGGTTACTTCAGAAAATGGTGTACATTTTACTGGGGAACACAGAAATAGACAACAGTATGAAGTAACATTGTCAAAGATTGTCTTTCTGTTCACCTATCAGAAAACTCATGTCTGTTTTGGATGCAAATTCTAATATTCTCTGTATCACCAAGACAACCAGTTTGGGCACATTAATACTATTATTTCCTCAGCATTAGGCACATAATAGTCTAATAGGTCAAGAATACTTTCCACACCCTCAGAACTAACAGTACTTTGTTTCACTGCACAACTCTTCTCAGGAAACCTTGCCTGCCTTCCAGTTATTAACAGGTCTGTGAATGAAAAAGCAACAAAGCAAACAATATGTTAAGACTTGAAAAGTCAGCATCTGAATAGAAGGAAATGAACAATCTCAACCAGAACTGAACAGATGCAACACTTTCTGTAGCGTGACCGAGGCATCGAATAACAAACATGAAGCCTAAGCAGCAGCACGTGCTTGACAACAAACATTGCTAAATTAAAGAGTCGTGTGTTTTGTGAATGCCTTTTAAATAGACTTACAAAATAAGTTATATTTGACAATAAAAGGACTAAACTGCAGCGGTGGTGTTTTCCAGAGAAAAGGAGCAAAATTTGATGATTAGAACATTTTCAGATTATTGAAACAAAGTAAAAAAAAAAAAAAAAAAGGAAAAAAGGAATGTAAATCTCAGTGGGAAAACAGTAGTAACTTTCTCGAATTAATTTCCAGCCCTGCAGCCCATCACAAGAGGCAGTAAGGACCTTTCCATTAAAACTGCACAATACCAAGACCAGAGTTGTTTTATCCTCATTTCCATCTCAGATGTTCAAGACATTGGCAACTGATGGCTATGCACTGCAGAAAACTTCTGCTATGTAACCGTTCTACCACCTAAGGAAAAAAGCCTGTTTGGCTTCAGTGCAGAATTTCATCTCATACACATGTAATCCGCAATGGGTTCATGTTTTTCAGGCTATAGAAAAAAACCACGTGTTTTTGAAGATGCTAGCACTGAAGAACAGCTATCAGAAACACGAATAAAACCAGACATGAATCCAGCTGCCAGATTACCATGGAACCCCGGGGGACAAAGCAAATGCAAAGACTACTCCAGCAAGTCTTAGGGGAAGAAAGCAACAACAGGCAAACCTTGACCCAGAAATACACTGTCTTCACACCTATGAATAGTCTTTACAGAAGAATGCTTCAAAGACACAGGCCATTTGTAAACATAATGTATATGCAAACACCACTAGCACTTCAGAGGCTTCTGATCCAAGAAAATATGATGGCTGAACAAAATATGGATATGAACACACACATATTTCAATCTGCTCTGTCACAAAAAAGACCTACTACTGAAAGCTACAGAATACTGGAAGGCATTATAAGCCCCATTTGCTATCACAAGTGGTTTTCTGAAATTAGAGAAACACAAGGAACCAAACCATACATCTTTAAAACAAATGACAAAAATCTACCTAAAATATTTACCCTGCCTGCAGGTGGATCTGTAGCCTTTTCTTCTTCCAACTCTTTACCTGGTTTTCTAGTACAACTGGCAGCAGGCCTCTGGTTCTTTGTCTTGGGCTCCTTGACTGTGGCCTTTCATATCCATTGAGCACCAGGCCCCATCCAAAATATTCCATTAAGCCAAAAAAAGCAAGTTCAAGACATATTTCAAAACGCATACAGTTCCACACAATTTCAAAATGTATACTGCTAGTAAACTGGTCTTCCAACAATTCATCTGGCAATTACACTCCTTTTCCTTGATTTTGATCAGATGTGCTGCTTACAGCAACCTGGCAGGACAATAATTATCTCACTAAGGGGGATCTACAGTACATGGGATTTGGACTTACCCCCGGGGAAATCCTAGAAAAAGAGACATAGCTCAGGCAGTGGTGGATTTTATTTGTTATACACTATTGACTCTGAGAAACTGGGTAGTTAGCTACACCACGTTACAGGATATGATGCATAAATCAGTAACAATCAGCTTGTCTTCCAGATTCTGGATGGAAAATGTTTAAGGTTAACAGAGTTCTTATTTGTACATCTGATTTCAGGTAATTTTGTTAGAAATTAGAAAACCAGAAACAAACATATTTCCCTAAAAAATACTAAGTGTACTTTAGAGCACAGCTATCTGGGAGGGAGGAAAAAAAAAAAAAAAAAAAGGCCATTCTCTCCAGATGTAGAAACTTCACTCCATTCCCAAATAGCAAATGTGTACAGTTTATAAAAATGAAAACTTGTAAAAGAACTTCTATGATCTGAGCCTTTTTGATGGTGTTTTAACATTATCATGACTGAGATAACCATGCTCAAAAATAATTAGTTTGCTTTACTTTCAAACTCACTTTTCCTTAATAGATTTGTAACACCATACCATCTGGCTATGAACTTTGCTTCATTTTTTCTGATGCTCCTGAAGGTGTTCTACTCTGTTCCAACTCTTCTGGACTTTTTTTTTTTTCAATAAACACAAATGTAGTCCTTTGTGTTCTTATATTTGGTCTGATAAACACATCCTCCTCCATGATCACCTCACTCCTCAGCTTTGGTATACACAGTGAAGCTCCCTGACTCCATGCACGTGGTATATCTGACTGCAGAAAAGCAATGTGTTAGACAGCAGGCTTCCAAAATTTACAGCTGCTCAGTAAGCCCTAGAGGTGGTCTTCCCACAAACATTCCTCCTAGAGCAGCTTTGGGAAGATTTTCATTGTTAGAACCGTCCTTTATTCTGTAGGACAGCTTTATCAAAAGCAATGTCTAGCATGAAGGCTGTACTGGTACCTCAGCTTCACTGTTACAAATGGAAGAGGACAGCCAGGCTATCCAGGAGGGATGCAGCAGTGCTGACTAAAGGTGTCTAGCTGTTCTGCAATAAGGGTCAGACAAAAGCTTAGACAGAAAAAAAAAATAAATCTAATGTAGCAAATGTAGCACTGAAGCATAAGGAGGTACTTCAGGCATGTGATTCTTCTGCTTTGACCAAGGGGTGTTACAAATACATACAGAAGATGTGAATAGAAGTTGCTGAGTCTGCGCTGCCATAAGCATTTACCTGGCAAAGAACAGTTCCAGGTAGAAGGCAGCGCTTTAAAGAATCCATGGTTTTTTGTGTGGTGGGTTTTGGTTTTTTTGTTGTTGTGGTTTTTAAAAAACATCAACACTGCCACACCTCCTAGAATAATTTCAGTCAGTTATGTATCAAAAGCCACAGCACTTTTAAGTTTTAATAATCAGCCCCATAGTCACCAGTAGATTTTATTTTTTTTTAAGCAAAGATTGTTTTTAAGAGTTTGATTTGGACAGGATGCTGTTTATCACCATTACTCACTATATTATGTTTTGAAGACTGTGACACGGTGCTATAAATGCTACAGAAACATATTATTTTGATGCAAAATATACATAGTAAATGTGATGAGTATGACAAGATCACATTAATTTAAAAAAAATTATTTATCTGTCTCAGCCTTTAAATACATGGACTATGTCTATATTAAGCTAATTGCTTATTTGAATGTCTTAATTAGAACATTTTTCAAATGTTAACAGCTTGTTAAAAATTAATTTGTAAGAGCAAGGTTTATTGATCCTACTGTTTTTTACATAGGTGGCTTTTGTAGTCAGCAGCAGTGTAAGTATGAAATGGAGTGAGCAAATTTAATGCAAATAGAAGATGCCACACTTAAGTCACTCGGGTCCTCTGTGCCCAGATGGGGAGGACAATGATTAGACTTCAAGGTCTGAGGGCAGACTTTTTTTGTTGTATGTTTGTATGATGCTAAGCACGATGATGAAGCCTCATAATACTGGGGATAATAATATGATACACAGCTTCTCTGTGCTGCCCCACAATAATCCTTAACCCTGAACTTAGCCCTTTATTGTAGCGAAGATACATTAGCCTACACCATTTGTGCAGTCCTTGACGTCTCTGCTGAGACTGCTAATAATATAGTTTCTAACAAAGGCTGAGAGTGATGGCTGTTTTTTATGACTGGATAGACTTCCAGTCCGAGATCACCATACTCCATGCACAGAATTTCAGAGGCAGATTCTGGTTCCATATTACAGAGAGAAGCATTCAGCATAAGCTCACTAAGAGAAGAAACCGATTCTTTGTATTTAAGAATGAAACCACAAAACTTACTTGTATCTAGAGATACAAAACCCTTGCACTAATTGCCCCAATAACTGCAATATTTGACAACTGTGGTATACTTGGAAAGGCTATTTGAGCAGGACTACTATGTTCGTATCCCATTACCAGGCTCAAAGTGGCCTCAATTATATTGTTTGTATGAGACTGAACTCCTTTATGCTGCTTTTGGACAGTATGACTAGTATCTCTGGGGAGTATCATGAAAAGGTCATGTGTATCTCACAAGACTATCCAAAATCCCTAGATTTTTAATAAACATATTAATCCATGCTAAGTAGCTCACATTCCAGCTGCAGTTCTATTTTTATGTTATTTGTTGTACTTCTGTAAAGAAAAGTGTCACCAATTTTGAAGTATTTTTAAAGACAGAAAAGAGCAGCTACCTTTGTATGCAAGAGGCTGTTGGGAGAATGGGCTGCTTCCATTACACCATTAGCTACCAGCTAATGGACCTGCAGGGAAGGAGCCAGAATGTGGTAAAGTGACCCATACAGTAACATGAGCTAAACGTTCCAGAGCTGGAGAGCTCATTGTTAAGCCGAGTGGCTGTTTTGGCCTCCTGGGAACCTTAGTAAAAATCTTTAAAGCAAAGCAAGTGCTCATTATTGAAATAGCACATTGGAATATCTCATGTCAGCAGAGATCTGATCTAATGGTTTACTCCTTAGTCAATATCTGAGATTTTCCTAAGTGGTAAATACTTTTTCCTATTGCAGTGTTGAAAGGCCAAAAAAATTAGACACAGATTTGCCCATGAAAAACAGAACAGCCCCTTAAAATGACTTCCACATCCTGAATACCGCAAAAGTAACCTCTCTACAAAAGGGTGGAGAAAGCTATCAGCCACAGCTGTGACAAGGAAGGCTATACAATCTGTAATAGTTGCAGACAAATTGCAAAGACATTCTGAATTTAGCATCCAGGTTATGGAAGCCTACACACAACTCTCTTCCTCACAATTTGTACTGGAAAAAAACCATTTTCCTATGAACCCTGAGTGATGGTCTTCGTGTACCCACAGTCAGAACAGACTATATATAAAACAGTAATAAAGCTTTGCAGGTATAAAGCAGGCTGCTGGCATGAATGAAGTATATGGAAGAATGACTGTTTACATGCCAGCTAGACCAAAATTTTGATATCTACTGAATGTGCATTAAAACTGTGTCTTCATCCAGAATTACATTTTTTTATTTATTAGTAAGATTCAAAATAAAATATTTTCTTGTTCAATTTTTCTAAAAGAGAATGTTTTAAACTGTAATAAATTTGAATTTTCCTCTTTTCAGCCTCTGAAAATAACAGAATTAAAGGCACGCATCATGATATTTTAGACTTTTCCCCTATTAATTTTATTTCCTCCCCTTTGCAAACTCTATATCTTCTCAGTATCAAAGAAGTTTTAAAACAGTAGAGGAAACGTGAACACTACACTGAAGACAAAAAGTTTAAAAGATGTCAACGTATTGAAATTTTCTAGTTTTCAGGCATCTTATATATAGGTGTTACAATAGGTAAATTCAGGAGCCCTGGAATTGAAAATCTTGTCCAAAAGTCACTGGATTAAACAATAACACATGGCCAAAAAATATCTTGCAGAGACCAAATAGAAGAAAAATTATGTAAACCAGGCAATAAAAAGAGACCATTTGGACTGTATGTTCTCTACCCTTATCTTATTAGGAGCACTATGAAAATGAAATGTTATCAGGAGATTTGATTACACTACAAGAAAAGATAGGCTGTGGAGACTAATATTGAAAGCTTTATATAATGTATAGTCTTAGTACATTGCCCAATGTTGCTACAAAATGGCGTTTATCTTGTGGGACCACAAATTTCTTGTCACTCTAATTTCTTTCTTAACAACAAATTATTTTTAATCAGAGCTATGTTTCCACAGTACCATGTACCAATAGAGAATTATATATACTTACACATATTATTATGAGAAACAGGACAGCAAGTTCAATGCTTAATTACTTAATAGAAAATTATGTTTAGACCAAAGATATGCGAAACTAATGAGTTCCCAGGATAGCTGCAAGTAGCATTACAATACAACCTGCATATTTGTATTCCAGAAGTTCGTTTTGTTTTGCATAATGTCCAGAGAAAGTCTTAAAACTCAAATCAAATCATGTTCTCACAATTTTTTCTCAGCTTTAATAAGCAAACTTATTCATGGTTTGAAGTACACAGAGTATGAAAACAACTCCAAAATTCTCTAAATTCTGTGAATTATTAAAAATAAACTTATCCATGGTTTAAAGTTCACATAAGAAAATGAAAACATACTTCAAAATGCTCTAAAACTTGAGTCATACCAAATGGATTGATCATATTTTCAAATCCAAGGCATGCATTAGAATTTTTACGTTCCTGAAAAATCCCCCCAACCATTTGGAGGGTCACAGTTTTGAACCACAGTCATGATTAATTGACTAGGTCCATATTTGCTATAGGAATTAATGCAGTGCATTAATTTAGGACTTTATTCCCACTGAAAGTAAGCCCACTGATTTTAGCAAGTTTTGAATCAGGTTTTCCATGGGCACACATAAATTATCTACCTACTTTATCTACCTCCTAGGACAAAACTGCATTTTCTGAGGGATTCACACATTTCATAGATAATTAATCATTCCTTTCATACTAGATCGTTTTGATCTAGACTTACAAGATATACTTGCATACTTTGGCAGTTGCTCACTTACAATCATAACAAGTAAAATGACATAGTCAATATTTAACCTGCTTATCTCACACACTTATCAGCACTATCAGCAGTAAATGATCCATTAGAATAGCGTGCTTCAGTGAAGCTCTTCAGAAATGTGTAATATTTAAAGGAGTTGCCTGCACTTCTGTTAAAAACCCAGATTTAGAAAACTATAAACAAAGAGGTAAACATTTTTAACAGCTAACCCTCAGCAGATAGCAGTCATTTGAAAGTAATTTATACTTTCTATAAATGTTAGCCCATAAAGACCTGATGACACACTGTATTTAGTCTCAGCGAAAAATATTACAGAAAATCTTGACACAGTTTACTTAACCCCTCTTATATATGTAAACCGTATTTGACCTCCTCCAAGACATTTTCAAATATCATATCCATCTACCCCATCTGGAAAAAAACCCCACCAGTACTCTCAGGATTATAATTTCATTATAATTTTCAGATGCTAATGTTATCAATTAATAGGTATAATATGATTGAAATAACCAGGGAGCTGCTAAAGTCCTGTGTACAGCCCCCATTAGTCAATATTTAAAATAAAGAAACAATAACTAGACATGATTTAGGGTTTAGGAACTAACTACTAGACAATAGGGCTTTATGTTTATGTCAGAAAAGGTAATGAATTTTGGTCTGGTCAATAAACCTTGAAGAACTGCTTGGAACCACCAAGATTAGGGAAGAAGTAGGTAAAAGGTAATTCGTACAAGGGGAGATCATGACCACCAACTCATTGACCATCTACTCAAATGATACCACCTACTCAAAAAAATGGCAATGAAGGAAGACAGAGTCTGCACACTAATTTACATCAGGGGCAAAGAAGAAAGAACCAATCATTAAGGAAAACAACAATGAATATGTATTAGTTAGGTGTATAAATGTGAGAATTTTTGAGACAAGGGTGTGCTGTCCTGAAACAGGCACCCATTCATGTGCATCAATGAAATTAATTTGAAAATACCTCAACTTAGTGTGTTATTGGCTTGCATACCAGGTAAACAAACCCCATTTGTGGGACAACACTTACGAGTGCAAACCCAAAAGATACACTTATATTAGAAAATCTAGTTGACTCAGTTTTGAAATAAGTGATATAAATTTTTATTTCCTTTCACAATTTGAATTTAATTTTTTCAAAATAGCCTGTAGTTTACTCCCAAATTCCTCTAAAGTCCAGGCCACCAAACAACCACTGTCAGTGCTACAAGAAACGAAAAACTTCACAAAAGCTAGGACTAAGTCTTTAAATAACAATGAAGTACTCCAGGCACCAGGTACTTTTAAAAAGGCATACCTTTTATCTGAAGGCACATCCGAGAAGAAAACACAGATATCTCCTGGACTGCCCATACTGCAGAAGGCAAGTTACAAAAAGGAGTCAGATACCTGATAAAATCCACAGAATCTGTAGAGAAAGACAATGATCCCTAAAATTATGATTACTTATGGTGAAATAAAGCTCAAAAGCCATTAAGTATTCTGGAAGAGCTGTTACAGCATACAAACCCAGGGAAAAACAAGGCAGATACCCTCACCAAACTCCACAGTTGTTCTGTGAATACAAGAAACCTTCCCTCTACTTTCTTTAAGCTGACCAGCCATACTTGCCAAAAGGCAAAGAAAACAAGATGCGGCTGTGGCCAAAAGGGAGGGAGGGAGGTAGACAACTATATGACTTGGAACAAAAATTCTCAAAAGTGGAAGTACTAAAGGCTTTGACTGAATGCACATACCTTTGTCCTTGGGTAGCTGAGCAGGATTTGTTATCTAAAAACTGCAATTCTCCAAAGGCAGTACCACACTTTTTGCATGCCTAGCTAAAGATACTAGCTTGGGTCCCGGGAGTTATATAAACATATTAATAAGGCTTCAGCTGAGGCTAATTAGCCTCACCTGTTCCTCAAGTTAATTGGCCAAGGTGGAACACCCTGCTGATACCATCATTTTGCCCCAGTTTGGGGGCTGGGCTGTCCTACAGTAACTTTTGTGTTCACTTCACAAAGTAAAAACATGTTCTTACTTGTTGCTACTATTTATAATTCTAGATTAAGCAACTGGGGACTGAATCCTAATTACCTTACTCTATCATGTGACATTTCTCAGCCCTGCACAGGTTTCAAAACCAGTATCACAGAGTAAAAACCCCTCTCTGCAAATACATCTCATTTCCATGAAAGCTTCTTTTCCTGAAAACTAACATCTGCAAACTGCCATGGCGATGCCTGCAATCAAAGAACAAACTTCCTCCCTTGCTGTCATCACTGTGGCCTACTTAAGGGAGACTTTATGATACAAACATCAACTTTAGATCTCAGTTTTGGTTGTCTCAGAGAACCTTGTGATTCTCAAGCAATTCTGCTAGCTGAGTGGCACGTTACACGTGGGGCAGTTCAGTCTCAAAAAGCCACTTGCAGTGGCCTGTTCTTCTGCCTGATTTTCACTTTATCAAAATATCATGCTAACTATCACAGTATCAGCACACAGACAGTTGGTTAACTTTGTGGTTAAGGTGTACATACATTAGAGCTTTTGCTAATCTGACTATGCTGGCAGGTAAAGTGTGATTTGTTAAATTTAATATAACTAGGCTGGCAAGAGCATTTCAGTGTAGAATAAGCTACTTTACCCAAACAGACTCATCACAGGAGGAAAAAACATAGCCAAGTGATAGTTCCTAAATTCTCTGTATCCTTAGCCATGGTTACTTAATGCTGATGCTGCTGTGCTTTTTTCTGGGCAAACGTGTTGGGCTGCATTATGCTGAAAGTAAGTGTTTCAGCCAAGCAGAGAAATGTTTTGTCAAAGCTATGCAAATCTGCAGTGGGGAAAATGATCTCATGCCACAGAGAGCTGCCCTATGATAAAACTTGGGAGCAGTCTACAAAGTCTTATGTCGGTATAAAATGTCACTGAAACAACACAGAGAGGCAGCAGATCTGCAGAGTGGGTTGTCATTTATTCAGAGAACCACATTCCACTGGCCATAGATGAATGAATCAGCATAGCACCTGTGGCCTTAGACGTAGACTCTGACCTCTGAATCTACCTAAACCTTGCAAACACAGGCCAAAGCCCCAAGTCAACAGAGCACAGATTTCGCTTTATGTCAGCCTGACTTACAATGTTTTCCTAAAATTTGCTGAAGAGGAATTGTCTTCAGAAAAAGACAAGATTCAGTATAAAAGATTGTGCCTTCATCTGGCATCTGAAGATTTCACAGGATGGAAATCTGGAGAATGTCTTAGAAGAATAATAAAGATTAACAGTTCGACATCAGACAGAAAACGGTCTGCTGGGACTGTGTTCACGCCTGTTGCTCTATGTTTCCAATTAACTTGATTTTAGAGCAATGGATGCTGTCCAAAGATTTACATAAATAACAAATACACTGAAAAATACAGATTTCCTGGGGTGTTTGAATTTAACATTAACCAGATGCATTTGCAATAAAGACTGAATTAAAAGTGTGCCTTAAAGCAGGGAAACTATTTACAATGGGGAACTTCCTATCTAGAAGGAATACGCCCCAAGAGGTTCATATGTCGGCTTGTAACTATTCAACAAGGCCAATATTTTAAATGCTTTTAGCCAGGTCAAGCCCTATGGTGCATTCATCAGTCATTGGTATGAAAAGCTGGTTATTAGGTTCCCCAAGGAATATGTATTTATTAAATGTTCACATCAGCATAACCTGCAGGGCCTGCTCAGGCACAAAGTCTATTGAAATAAATAGAACTCTTCCTGAAGAAGGTAACCTTCCATTTAGTTAGCCACCAAGTACCCAGATAGTGCTTTTTGCTCACAAATTTCACAGGGCTCCACAGTGGTTGGGGAGCTCTGGTTAAATGGGAAAGCAGATGCACAAGTAAACTGACCTGGTGAAATTCATGCTTGGAAGAGCACAAGCAAGAGCAGTGCCTGGCAGAGATGCTGTGGGAGACCCAATCTGCTGGGTCATGCTATCACACAAGAATGAAGGTAAAACTTTTCAGTCAACAAGACTTCGGAGGGCAAAGGTAGGGATGAATTTTCATACAAATAGGTACAAATAGTCAGGTCTAGGCAGGCACTACTTTGGAGAGTCGTCTTTCCCTTCACATGTCTCTATATGTGATTACTATTTTGGCACCCTCCTAAATCATTTCAAATCAGACTTAGTCATGTATTTTGCACAGAAAGTTGGAATATTATACACTGAAAATGGGACAGTGTATTTTAATGGATTCATGTAATTCATTAAGAACCAGTAACTTCTCATGGAAAACAATCTCACTGAGTCTGCTGAGTAAGAGACTTCTTTTTTTTGTGCTCCCCTGTTCTTTACTTGTTAAGAAGATTTGCATGACAGCAAGTTTTTTTTCCTTGAAATTCATTAATTTCAATTACTTGTCCTTCATCTGAAATCACAAGCTGCTGACTGTGAAATCACAATTCCTCATGAGGAAAGAGAGAACATTCAAAATAAAACAATTAAAAGGAAGAATGTCTAAGGCAGAATGAAGCATCAAGTTCTCAAACCAAACAAGATACTGTGCTTAGAGGTATGAAAGTTATATTTTCTGGGGATTTATAAAGATAACTGGACCATTAATCAATGTTGGTATTGTCTGACACTTCCAAGGACTTTTTCTGCAACTTGCTGGGAAATCCTTACCCTGGAAATTTTCAAGAGCTCTCTTAGATTTTTCCTAGTGCTTTCTAGAAATTACACCATGCCATTTTAGCACTAGTCCTGAAGCTTTCTAGTAATTCATTCACTGCTTTCTAGGAATTTCCCCACTACTTTCTAGGGCATCCTCATCTACAGTCTAGAAATCCTGATATTTTCTAGGAATTCACCTGATGCTTTCTAGGAATGTCCTGTCTGTTTTCTAGGAATTTTTCCTACACTTTCTTTGAACTTCCACAGAGTGTTCTAGGAATTTCACATTCTGCTTTCTGGGGATGTTCCTGATGCTTTCTAGTACTTCTCCCCTTACTTTCTATGATTTTTATTTTTTTTTTTTCAGCTTTCTAGAAATTCCCCTGTTCCTTTATAGGAATCTTTCCACCCTTTCTTGAACTTACCATCAGGGAGCAGTAAGAGAAGGGCTGCTTGGTGAGGGAAGATGTGAGCAACCATAGCACAGACAGGACCACAACCCATGACAGCTGGCTGGGGCAAGCAGAGTATAGCTGGGACAGTGGCTGGTTCCATCAACACCCCAGCCATCATCAGACAAATGCAAGGTAGTAAGCCATGCCCAAAGACAGTCCAGGAAACCCAAATGAATGTTCAGGAACAGCAGGAAACAGGGTTTGAAACAGTCACTACTTGGTGTAGCTCATGCAGGTGCATTTCAAGGATTAGAGAGCACCCTCACTGAATAATTTCTATATTCAATGTCTTGTAAAATAACCTAATTAAAATCTCTGTATTCCCTATCAAATGATGAATTGCTATAGATTTTTAACATGAGAAATTCTGAAATGTTAATTTCACAATTTTCCATTTATAATCCATCACAGAATTTATTTACTAATGGGATGTAGCCAAACTGTTTCTTCTTCCCTCTGGAAATGCATGAGAAGTTATTCAGATACAAAATTATTTCATCATAAACTTAATTTAAAGGTATGGTTTCTCAGATTGTACTTTCTTCTGTTTAGTATATTACCTACATATCTTACTGGTCCTACAACACTTAAACCATGCAGTACAACATATTTTCATCATGCCTGTTTAGTCCATGTGATAGAAAATAATTGTTAAAGATTCCACTACAGGATTCTTATACTTGCTGAGCTTTAAAGTTGGTTAGTACAAATATTTGGTAGGGTTTTCATTACTATTGACATATTATTCAGTTCCTTTGCTAATTATAGACAGCTGGCCAGCCAATGTTTTTCAAAATATGTTTGAATACCCTTGGATTCACACAAAGTCCAAGTTAATGTCTGGTGTGGGAGTGAAGATTAAATTTTAAGTCCTGTCTTGACATTTTAGGTGTATCCTCATTGCATAATAAAATATGAGACACTTATTACACAAAAGCACATTTTTCCTAAGAGCTTCTACTACTTTAAATCTCATTATTTAGTATTTCATATTTAAAAGGTGAGGAGCAGTAAATATTTAGCACATACACAAACAAGAGAACAAACCTTCCTACACATCAATTGCCAGCTGCTACACAAGCTGTTGAAATACTTGCGCATATCATTTTCATTCCTCTGTGTTGGATACTAAAGGTTGGGCATTCTTCACTAAAAAAATCACTACAAAAGTAGGGTAGAGACAGAATTCTACTGCAGAGGACAGAATTATTCACTGGCCCTCGGTATGACATGTACTGCAATTGCTCTTGCAACTCAAATGGTGAAGCAGAAACTGGGACTCCATAAACTTACTGTTCCCCTCAGTCAGGTTAGTTGAGACACCTTATACACTAAATCCATTTTACAAGGATACTTGTCAGCTTCTTTAGATCTTAGACTCTGTGAACTATCTAATCTAATCTAATCTAAGGTCCCCCAAGCAATGTTAAGATGTGAAACAAACATTCTAGTGAAGGATTTTTTTCTAAAGTTTTGCACTGATTGCAAAGGAACTGTAAGTTATTTCTTTCAATCTCCAATATAATATGAATTTGGAGTTTCTCTTCAGGATATGTCATACACATAAGAACATAAAAATGAAAATGTAATACATGTAAAGTACTGATACTTTAAAAATACCTGTTCTAATAATTTTAATGCTACGTTCTTGGAGACAGTTGTTCATACAGTGTATGGGAATGTGTTTCAAACTGTTTATGTAGATATGGCTTATGAGTCATTCACACTAGTCTTTGCTACAGGTGCTCTAGGCAAGAAAAAAATCTGAGAGACAAAATCCCTTTGATTCAGCATATGCTTATGGCCATCTAGAAAACTATGGCATGGCTCAGTTTTACTATCACCAGGCTCTTGATGTATTTGCAAAGGTAGTTAAGAAAACTGCCTTTAGTAAATACAATTTCAAATTTCTAATAAAAGCTCATATCCAGCTCTTTATAGATCATTTGTATTAGTCTGCAGCAGCCTGAAACCCAGAGCACAAATCAGCCAATGTGCCAAATAAGTTATGAAAAATGTCTTCAAGAAATTGAGATGGTTTTGTTAATGATAATTTGATTAGTATTCTTCTGAGATTATGGCACTCTAACTAAATCATCAACCTACTAAAAATCAGTGAAAGTCTGCAAAAGCATATAGACCTGATTCTATTTTCATTTACAATGTGGTAAATCAGGAGTAAGCCCAATGAAAGCATTGAGGTTGCACTAGTGTAAAACTTGTATAAGTGAATGGAAACTCAATGCAATATTTCTACTGAATTGGGTTTTTTTCTATTCAGAAGGCATACTGAGAAAACTTTAGGTTTCCAACATGTACGTGTGAAATAGCTGTGATCCCTAATTTTTTAATCCTTTGATTTCACATTCATATGATTAATCTACATTCTCACAATAGAATAAATGTCCACAAACACATATATGGGTATTTTCTGATGTCTACAGAATTCAGAAATGTGAAAAGTAGACAAAAGAGCATTTTTGGCATATGAACATGCTTGACAGGATTTAGAACAAAACATTTCCTTGCCAAGCTCTCCTCCTTTCCCAAGTCAGAAACAAAGATCATAAAATAGTCTTACATAACTGCCAACCAGATTGTCTTTTTAAATATAATACTGTCTTTGTGTTATAGCCAAAACGATTCTGTTTAACATGTATTTTCTCACCCTCTCTCCATGTTTGATTACACAACAAGTTCCTGATTTAAAGACCATTGAAATCAATGGAAACATTCATATTCATTACAAATGAAATGTTTTCCATTTGAATTACAGAGACTGAGTAAGAAAATCTGATATAGTGTGGCCTTCTGTCGATTATCAGTGCAGCTAGTGGCAGATATGTGAAGAACTGTATGCTACTTACTTCTCCCTAGGTGACATGGAGCTGGCCATCTCCTATTGCAAAAAAGTACTGCCTGTATTTGAAGAGTCAAAGGTACTTTTTGTTTGCTCTCCCTGTTTATTCTGTAATGCACATAGAGGACGGAAGATGGAGGGGTTTCTATAGGCATTGGGAAATAGCATGAGCTACAGTGGTCTAAGAGCTTGCTCCCTGCACAGGACTCCATTCACTTCAATAAAACTGCATACACCTAACAGCATGCAAACTAAGTCTTCAGCTGCACGTTTCTAAATAAAACCCTTCCTCCCACACAGTATCCATCAGCTGAATGGTGATGCAGAGAACTTTTGAGCAGAGGTTAGTTTACAGGAATGACTATACCCTCCAGCTTGCCTTTTTTTCTTTTACAGAATTAATTATTTTAAATTCTGCCTACTGAAATGCATTCTGCTGTCCCTAAATTTTAAGACAATTGTGTAACCATTTCACTTCAATAAACAGATTACTTAACAGCCAGCTAGGAAATCCCACAGTCCATTATTAATTAGCAAAATAGTATCTTATGTAGAACCTAGATTATCTGGAGCATCAGGTACTGATTTAAAAAAGAAAACCACCATAATACTTATTTTTTTCAAATTTTGCAAGGCAAAGTTATAGCTCCAAAACTCACAGAGACACTCTTCAGAGGTAGTGTCAAAGAGACAACACTGCTCACTAGAATGGGAAATACATGCTCTGTATTTCAGAGAAAGGGTGTACCATGTGTGCTGAAAAGATGTGATAAAAAAATTGTTCAAAGAGCAGTTTGTAAAAAGGGGTTGAAACAAAACCATAGCTGGCAGTGTGGCTTTGGCCTATTCCACTTTACAGAGCAGGCTCTGATCTGTGCTTCACCGAATAAAAGTATGAGTGAATAAATTACCTCTCTGAAATGCATTTGAGCCTCTGCTGGTTAAGCCCTGAAAAGTCAAACAAGATGGACTTTTTAAAAAAAAATGAAATCTAAAATTACTTCTCCACAATAGCAATTACACCACTGTGATCAGTAATGAGGCATTTTATGTATGAATTTGCTTCACAAGAAATATTAAGCAATTAAGAAAATCTCGTTTCTTTCTTTTTGGAACAGGAAACAAGATGGCTTTTCACATATAAAGCTGCTCTAACCCTAGGGCAAGGGAAAGAATTATGAGACAGACATTATATAGAAAGGACAGCACACTTTAAAATCATGGTTAATTTGCTGGTCCTCCTGTACCTGTCTACCAGCAGTTGCTAAAAAGCAGGCTGTGATCCAGCACTGGTGCTTAGGAAGGGTAGGTAAGCAGCAGCTGCTCCATCTGGGTTCCTCCACAGTGCCAACAAGAGGAGTGACTGTAGCAGATGCAATCTAGGTTTTACATCAGCTGTTTCGGATACTAATTGTAGCAGTGGCACAGACCATGTAAGCCTTCTGGGAAGTCAAGTGACTCGAGCAGCTAAACTGTGCAAAAGCCTCTTGATTCCCAAGTTTGCTGTACAGAAAGTTTGTGTGTGCTGCCATCAAAGCTCCTATCTGCGATGTCACCAATCATTTGTGCTGCACGCTACCTTCATCATGGTGCAGAGTGAGAGTCTGGGATGACCCCTGAGAGCACCTAAATTGATCTCTTCCACTGGCTCAACTTTCATGTAAGTGAGCTGATGCCACCAAAAATTAAGAAAACAACTTGAACA
This sequence comes from Astur gentilis, assembly GCF_929443795.1. Lineage (NCBI taxonomy): Eukaryota > Metazoa > Chordata > Aves > Accipitriformes > Accipitridae > Astur > Astur gentilis. The sequence continues at coordinate 9,810,381 of NC_064889.1, read as the reverse complement.
TTGACTCTCAGTATCAGTTAACATAAATTGAAATGTGTGTAGCTCATCTGCATATCTAAAATTTAATCTCTTTCAGTGGACCTATGACTGATGTGACAACCTGAATAATACATGGGGCGATTTCTGCCTGAAGAGTAGTTGCTGCTGGGCCAACTAGTGTCCTGAACCTTTTATTACAGACAGCTTTTCCCTCCATAAAACTCACTGGATGATACTTATCCCTTTGTGAAGCATGTTCTAGCATACCATGTGGCCAGTGGATGGGTAAGTGTTTTGTCCTGTCTTACTCATCCTGAAAAAAAACCCAAACAAAAAACAGGAGCACATTCTTCTGATTACAGCAACTTTCCAACAGTTGCATTAATTATACAGACAGGGGAGGTTATGCTTTCTATTGATCCATGATTAGTATCAATAATTAGCGTTCCATGCAAAATATAGACTGCCTAGGATATTCACTCTCCCAGAAGACAGCAGAAGTGAACAGGCCTTTTAAAGGGTTGGATTTAGAAGTTCTATATGGCTGAAAAACATTCTTCTTGCCCTAATGAATGAGATGCAATTAAAAAAACCCAAACCAACAGAAACAACAGAAAAGTAAAGAGATAGTGAAAGAATCATCTGCCTCAGAGAAAGCTTTATAAACAGAGTCATTTATGGAAAAGAGGGTTTGGAAGCATAAACAAGGAATCTGCCTAGTGTGTTGAGGGGAACAGTGTTTTGCCTACATTTTTTGGTAAATAAAAAGGATTTAACCAATTAACTACCTGGCTTCAGCATTGATCTCTTTTCATAATGGAAACAGATTGTAAAACCCTGAACATACAGAGAGTGCAGGCTGGTGTCTGCAAGTTCCAATAAAATACTCAGTACTGTTCTATCTGAGAACTGAATTATTTGTTTAATGACAGAATGCAATAAATTGCTTCTCCCTCTTGTTTAAAAAGGATTGTGAAGACTGGATTGTGAGATGTCCTTATTTGCCCTATCAGGGAATTTGCCAGTATGCTTCAAGTCCTTAACACAGTAGTCATTGGCTTTCTGTTTTATAGAAACATTTAAAAGACTTGTGGTAAGCTAGGAAGTAATTTCTCAGTGTTTTCCAGCATTAGGTTATTCTCTGGCCACCACTACAACATATTCTGTAGGTAGTCCTTACAAACTGATCCCTCTGCCCTGTTTTCATAAAGCTAGTCAAAAGTGAATGATTCAGTAGCATCCCAACGTATCAAGTACTAGGCCAGAACCAAGAAGTGAAATCCTGACCCAGACTTCTTGAAAAATTGGAATGGGGGTATTTGCTTAGACCCAGCATGAAGCCTTTGTTTCTATTTACAATCTGATACTGGATGAAGGGAGAGAAGGAGGAGGAGCTGGGGAGGGGTGGGGGAGATGAAAACCAATGTCTCTCTTGGACTCACACTTGAAGACAAAACTCCACACAGTTTGGATTCTCATTTCTGTGAAGTGGGAGTTTTCAGCCCTTCTAAATTTCCTGATTCCTACAGTCTTACCTCTAAACACCTATGGATTCACAGTTGCACAAAACGCTTCAACCTGAGTTAAAGTCTGAATTTAATTATGTGGTTCAACATAGATTAATTCTGTACAAACACAACACCATCAGTCAGTTCTGAAGTATCATCAGATATCTTTTGCCTATCAGGAAATCAATTGTCTGTCCATATAAAGGCGCAGTTCTATTTTCTGTCATTAAAACTTACTTACTGTCAAACCTTACTGATTATCATTGAAACTTACTGTGGAAATAATTTTTTAAAATAAGATATGTACCATGTAAACCATCAGAAATTTTGATCCAATCCTTAGTGTGCAAAGTTGTTTAACAACATTTTGCTTTCTAGGAAGAAATACATGTGCTTTCTTATAGAAACTATCTCCAAGACAAACATAGTTATGTTACATATGAACAGAAAATTTAGTAAATTATAGTAATATTTTTAGATGTTAATATTTAAGAGTCCTGGTATATCCACCTTCTGTGTAAAACTACTCTTGGCAACATAGAAACTTCGGTGCTCCTGGCAAATATGACTTATTAACATTCAGCTGCCATTGTTGAAGAGACTTAAAGCTGATGAATACATATGAAATGAAATAAAACCTAATAAAGACCTAATATTCAAACTAAGGAGAAACAGACATTTCAGATATTGCTGAAATTTGTACTATTTCAGCACTTCATGCCACCAAATTCTACTCTCCTTATGTTCCCTCGAGCTGGAATTGTATTAAAAAAACTATTAACTTTCAAGAAAATATAAAACACAAAATTAAAAGGGAAGGGAAACTTTGATAACACACAGAAAATGCCAAGAGCAGCAAGATTTGTGCTAACAATTAAAGATGAAAAAATAAGTAAAAATTTTTAATAAACCTAGGAGAGAAAGTTTTCAGCAGAATACAAAGATGGGAAGCGTTCCCATTCCTGGCAGCATCATACTGCTCTGTGAGAGAAAAAGCACTATCATTCCGGGTATCTATCAGAATAGCCATGTCAGTCGACGTGATCTGGACTGATCAGATCTGCTGGCTGATGCCTCTCCAGTGTAAACTGGACTTTGGCCATAGTCATCATCTGAAACGCAGGACAGCTCTATTGTACTGGCACACAGTGCATTAAATGCTTTCACTCCTGCATGTTGGTGTTCTTAGTGAAGCTATGGAGAAAGATGTCCAGTTATGCTGATTTAGAAAAAAGGCTACACAGCATGACCATGTCAGCTTTTAAAAGGTGAAACATGTTGCATGACAAATACCATTTGTGCACATGGGACAGTGGTGAAATCAGAATTGTCGTCTCCAAAGTCTTTCAGATGCACCACTTCTGAGAGAGAAAGACTAAATATAACTGTTTTAATAATACTTGCCTTCACTTTCTTTCCCTTTAGGCTGAGCAGCATACTAGCTTCTCCATCTCCTGTGCATGATCAATTCAATTACCTGCCATTAGAAGACTGTTTTTAGAATGTCTGACAATATCAAGCTCTTTAGTACCATTTTCCATCTGAAAATGGCAAACAATTTGTAAGAACTGACCTAATAAAGTGAGGCTGGAAAGCCAAGCTAAACCAAAAATTTTCCCTGTATTGTCCCTAGTTTGCAGATAGAAAAACTTAAGCCAAGAGGAATTATGTTCACAGAGTTTGTCAGTATTAAATCTGGAATTAAAATTTAGGGTCAGAAATTCTTGCCTATTGATGTAAAATTTAATATTGCACAGACTGCAGTGGGACCCACTTCTCATGCTAGAACATGACTTGCCTTGTGTTCCAGGGATACACTGTTCTCTCACAGACAAGTGCCAGCTACCAGCAGAGTTTTTAAAAAGCCACGTTCAGGTATTTTCCCTTCAAAATTACATAGCATTTGCTTTTATTGCCGCACCTGTATTGGCTTGAACTTCACAGGCTGTACAGAATCTTGCTCTGGGGCCAACCTCACTTGGAGTTTCAGTCATGTCGCTGTGTAGCCACTAGATGTCACTTTATTAAGATTTTTTTCCTAGTCTGTGAGTTTTATTAGTGTTAGTAGAAAACTTCTTAATTTCGTTCCCATTTTAAATACTTTTAAATAAGAACTGGTGATGCTGATGAATTTTTTAACTAATTTAATTATTATGGTTGTTCCATATTCCAAAATCTGAGGTCTTAAAACACTGTGGCAAAGATTAAATCACCCCCTTTATTCAGAAAGTGTAAATGTCATCTAAATTTGTCTATCACACTTGTCATTTGTGATCAGAATTTTAGCTTCACAGAATCACACTTTTGCTTGTTTTGTAATTCTGTTGCAACTCACAGAACTACAAAACTGGGAAATGCTTGGCCCTCAGCGTGCAGGGGCAGCATGGCTGATGAGAGTGTGTGGTGACTTTGGAGGAAAAACATGAAGCCTCAGCAACCAGTTCCCATTCTTCTTTTGCTCAGTTCATACAATGAATCAGAAATGAGGCACTGGAGAATGAAAAGCAGAAAAATGAACACACTGCGAAAAAAAGGAGTGCCACTTGCAGAGCAGACAATGTCATTTTGGCCTGCTGTAAGTAACAGAGATGCTGTCAAGCACAGTGTTTATGGTTTAAAAACTCCATATATTTTATCCTCAGGATGATAACTCTCAGGTTTCTGATGCTTTTGACTATGAACTTGGACTAAAAGTTCACCCTTGCAGAGGGTGACCCAGTTTGAAAAGCATTCTCCCTTACAGCCAGACAGAAAGCTTTGCACAATTTTGGTACCAATATGCAAGAAAGATGAAATCAAACTAGAAGTAATAATCAGGGGAAATGTGAGTCCATCTTACAAGAGGAGGCTCTAACAACTTTGCTTATCCTGGTAATACAAAGAATATGCTTATTTTCTTTAAATACATTAGGTGAGGGGTAAAAACCTGGGCAGAGAAGCAGCTATAAAATATGTCCACAACCTAAAGTAGAGGACAGTCGGGAAATCAGAAGTAGGTTTCTACCTGGCAAGCCAGTGAAGTTCCCCCCAGGAGAGTGCAAGATGCAAGAAACTTTACTCATTATTAAGCAGACCTTGAATAGTTATAGATAGGAGAGGGATAACATGACACAAATGTCTGCAATGATCCAGGGGTATCATCTAGCCTGTACTTTCACCTGATGACAGCTTAGCCACCACTATGAAGGAGAGCTGGTGTGGAGACTTATTACTAACAGACAATGGAAACATAAAATGTTGGGAGAAATTATAAGGGCTGTAGAATATTCAAAAGACATGCAGAATGAAGAGATCTTATGTTGCTTTTACGGTTTATTCCAAAACATTGTGCACTTCAAAGTGATAACTATGCTAGCTCTCTTAGGATGTTAGTTCCACCCTAGCAGCTGTAAACTCCTTTCTAAAGAGTTAATTGTCTCGTCTGCCTCAGTTCAGCTGATTATTCTAGTTTCTAGTAATTAAGATTGCATTTCATGATTCTCAGCCTTATTAAATTAATGTTACAGTTTTGTATGCTACAAAAATAATACTTGTCATTATTTTAATTAAATTATTCATAAATGGCATTGATTCCACTTCAGATGTATGTGTAATGAGAACAGGACCAAGCAGACATATAATTCATCATAAATTTTGGTGTATTTTTTCTGTTAATTTGAGATACATTGAACTGTTCACATTAGATGCAAATCTTTCCAATTTATCTTCCTGCTTTTTGAAAAAAATACTTTCCTCTTGAAGCTAAAACAAGGAAATCATTCTTTATTCATCTTTACACCTCATTTCAGGCAATTTTTTCCAGACCTGCCATGGTTCTGAGACTCTCCTTGCCCAGATGCCTTGGTGTGCTGCAAAATGCACTGAGAATAATGAGGAGGTTGCTTTTTTCTCCAGTGCTGCCACACTTATGTTGTCAGCACTGTAGTACAAAACAAGATTAAGTCTGATATTCTATCCTGTTACAATGCTATCCAAAGCACATCCCAACATATGTAAGTTTTAATTTTTTTTATATTATTCCTTGAAGTCAGAAGATTGACTGTTTTAATAACACAGTTGTAAAGCAACGGGCCAAATTCAGCCATCCCACTGAGGCCAGTAGGGCTTATCCAATTTACACAATTGTAACTGAGCCATTTCTGACTCACATCAGGGAGATCAAGCAAAATTTGGCCCACAGTCCAAAAGGTAAAGTGTTTTGGGACATTTTCTGTCCTGCAAATTCATCATCTCACTGGTGGAGAACAGGTTAGTAGGATCCCATGCTTGGGTACACTAACCTTCACCCCACAACAGAGTCTGCTTTGAGAGATAGGAAAAGAGACTATAACAAGTCTGCAGCTAAAAGTGAGTTTGTGCCCTGGCTTCTTTATTTGTTGTAGGACTGGGACAGAGCATCCGAAAATCTTCCCCCCTGCGTAATCAGAATGTGATGTGGCAATTTACTGTTCTTTTAAAAGTGTGGGATGGACTGCAATAGAAATACACTGAAGTATGATCCAAATTTCAAATAACTTGAAAAGCTGCACCTTGAAAGGCTGGATTTTAAATTGTTCCTTTTCCTTTCTGAGCACACACTAAAATGCCTTCTGTTATAAATAAAAGTAGCAATCCTTCTTTGCCCCTTCTTCCTTCTCAAATTCTCTTTTCCACTCTGATCTCTAGTTTAGGTCCAAATAGTTACAATAAATCTTCCAGGCACAACTCAAAGGAACCGTCCAAGAAGATAATGGAGATCAGATTGCTGAGTGTTAAACAGAGCTTTGCTGTGGATTTAGCCAAAAGCTTTGCTGTCAGAGTTCTTATAGCACAGAACAGTGTCCAGATATAATAAAGATGGGCTTTAGCACAATGTTAATATGCACACTGGATTTACAGGAATCTAACTTGCCAGTATATCTGAGGTGCCATCTAACATTAATATGTGGTAGTTGAGTTCTTTCATTAGAATTGATCATTTTCATTGATGGTGGCTTGTGGGAGGGAGGAGAGGAGCAAGAATAATGGCCATCTCTAGGGAATAAAGGTACATACACATTTACACACTTCACCTAAGAAACTACAACATAAAGCAAAACCAATCCACAAATACCTATAAATTCTAGGTAATCCCCAAAACATATGGCAGATTCTTCATCTTCCTGCCACCAGATTATTGCCACAAGTGATGAACAAAATGTATCTTCTACAATGATAACTACTTATTCATTGCATAGTTTAGCTGCAAAATCTCATGTTCCCTGAGCAGGGCAGTCATCCTGCTACCTGCTCTCTCCATATGTTTCTGTGTCCAGTTAATTGCTAACCTTTGCTAATCCACTTTTGTATTTGTTGATCACTGTGATCAAGGATGCTAGAATTACCTGTGGCAATCTGCATATAATTTAGCATAGAAGGAGACAATAAGGAACATCTGAGAGTGCTAGTGGGAAAAGGGACTGGGGCCAACAATGGGAAGCACTGGTTCCAACATGGGAAATTTGCAGAAAATTAGGGAGAACAAATAGAAGAAGAGCTGTAAATTCTCTGTTTTCACAGCCATGTATTTCAGATGCCTTCTTTTCTGATACAATTGGAAATTAGAGATCACTGCTATTTGCAAATCATATTCTGTCCAGGTTGGAATTCTCTTTGGAGAGAGTTGCCAAAATCCAACCTTCTTTCCACAAACCAGTCATTATCAGATCATCTTCAAATAATGGTACCTTATTTTTTATGACTATTAAAATGTTTCCTCAGTGATTAATTAGGCCCTGCATACTGACAATCAGGGTATGTTGGATAGTATTTTATTCTATAATGTATGCACAGTTGAGAAATCATGACTCATAACTGAAAAGGAATTTTATTCATATTCTCTTACTAATTTCTATTATTATTATTGCTCTCACATATTCTACCAGCACCCTTTACCTTTTCTTAAATAGGGAAGTCAGAGCACAAGGTGTGTTGGCACAAAATCACCATGCCTTTTCTGTCTTGTAAAGCTCTAAGAACTCTGCCTGTTAGCAGAGGCCATTTTGTTCTCAGAGTTGCTACAGCCTGTTAAAGATCAGACTGTGGTTTCTCATGGAAAAGTTACTTCTGTTCTTTCTGCTTTCTTTGTTGTCTCCCTTAGACCAAAAATACATAGCTGTTATTCGTGTTTGCCTAAACAGAGGAGTGCCTGAACTGAAGGAAAGGGGCATTCACTAACAAGAAGAAAAGCATTCAAGGAGACAGCCAAGGTCACATGGCCCAACAGGCCTCATCATATTCAGTTCCACAACACTTGTTTCTTTTATCCATTGCTTCTCTTGAGATTTTTCTTCAAATCACACAGAAATGAACTTCCATCAGTTCACTTCTAGGAGGGCTTGGTGTGAAACAGTTGCTAAGACCTGCTGTTGCCTAGATCTGTTCTCTCCTGTTTTGTTTTGATGGTGGGACATCAGATAATTTCTTCAGACAGGCTTATGGAAATTCGATTATATATGAGTGCATGGAAAGGACAAAATTTGGCTTCCAAAGTCTACGGTAATAACAGTTAATTCTTACATAGTGCATTGTAGCTATATAAGCACTTTACAAAAGAATTTCAGCATTACTATTCCCATGTGACAGACAGCAGAACACATGGAGCATGACCATGGCCGAGCCAGGAAGAGAACCCAGAGCTCTGGCTAAGTGCCCTCTCCATCCTGCATTTTAGTGTTAGTTAAGGCAGCAGTTAAAGTAAAACACTGCCCAGCAAATCACTGGTGTAGAAATATTTATAGGCCACATTCATCTTAAGCCAGTGCATTGCTGCTGGCTGTATTAGAGTTACATTCGCCTATACCACAGACAATATGAGCCCTGGAACCTTGGAAAGTGTGGTCCTTACTTCGGCAGCAGTTGGGTGCAATACAGTAAAGAGTACATGGCAGGAAGACGATGTGACTGAGAGTGAGGTAATCCTATCTTTTTAAGAGAGGAAAATAGCCTGCAACACTACACACAGCCACAACTGGTTGGCTCCAAGTGGCTCTAGTCAGATCTTGTTCAGACATCACTCGGGCTGAGGGGGAGCACAAAAATCACCCTATAGTGACTGATGGGCAATGGTAAAATAAACATTTGCCTCCTGCCAGTCTCATGGAATTTCCTTTTCACTTCTAGACAGTTTAGAGCTGTGAAAGGACATGAGTGTTAAGAAACCAAAACTCTTCTGTAGATCAGTGAAACATATTCAGCATATTCTATAGTTAGGGGGATTTTGAACTTCATTAACTAATGACTCAGATGTAGGAGTCTCAGTCTGAGTGAAAGTGGTGCAGTCCCTATCCTCAAAGCCTTCACCTCTCTGTTTCAGAGATCTGATTGTGCTAATCATGCCGTTTGCTTGGAGATTGATTTTCATGACATAACCACCCACCTCCTATGCATAGAACTGGAACCACCAACTCATTTCACACAAGCCACACAACACACCAGGAGATATCAACCCAGAGGCTAAAATAGGGTAAGAAACTGGCATTTAGATCATAGTAAAGCCTGCTCTCAGAGCACAGGGGCTGACAATCAGATTAAGAATCACTGTTCTGATGAGATGAAACAGATTCTAATCTTAGGTGTGAGTTTTTAGCCCAGAACAGTAGGATGGGTTAAAATATCCTGAATTAACCACCTAATCAGGTCCAAAATCTGATGTGACTGGCTTCACACTACTCCAAAACCCCAAGTGTCATTTTTTGTGCTTCTAGCTCATTTTTTGTCCTGGAACTAAGACCACACGGGGCAGGGGCGGGGGGGGGGGGGGGGGGGGGGGGGGGGGCAGTAAAATCCAGGGATATTAATTAAACGATAAACCTGAGTTTCCTGCCTCTTCATGAAATCTGGAGAGGTAGAGCTGTGTCCACTGAGTGGCCTGCATTTATCCCACAAGCTAGAGATGAAAGTTTAACACTTCTGTTCACCCTCCTCTTTTTTTCTCTGTCTTTTCTCCCTCCTCACATTTTATTTCCTTCTCACCTGCTGTGAATATTCTCTTTGCTAGAGAGCTGTGGCTTCAAAGTGCCTCAGAGATTGAGACTTCAGTGTACTTTGTTCTGCAAACATACAGTGATTTGGCTCCTAACAGGAGGGAAACTGTAAGAGATATGGAAAGTGGTATGCCAGGCCTGCAATTTGGAGAGGTGAACATTTTTTGTGCTGGCGCAAAGTCTCCAGAACTGTGGTTAAATGTCCATGTCCTCATCTAAACCAAAAGGCAAATTCCCCTGGGAAAGCAAACAAGAGCAATGTCCTTGTCTCAGTCAAGCATCATTTTCATATCATTTCCCTAGGCTAGGAAATATATTCTTCAGAAACTCTCAGCTAAGCACCTTTTCCCCTCAAACCCTCTACAGGGTTCATTTCTCTAACTCACTGGGACAGCTGTTCAAGTGTTTCTTTCAAGAAGAAAGCAGCCAGAATTCTTAAAATCCTCTAGCTAAGTTTTACTGTGAACATGCTCTTAAGACATACATTACGTACTTATGTAAAGTTGAGAGTATTAATTTAAGTTTGTATGCATTGTACTTGACTGATCATTTAGCTCCGCTATAATCTTAAAAGATAAGTCTCCTAGGACATAGTTGCACTATTCTGCAATTTCTTTACCTTCAGTTTTGGCTTCATAAGCAATTGATTATTTTAAAATTGGTATTGCCATCCTATGTAGTTAGATGCAGTGATAAACAAGAGGTTTTTCTCAGATCCTTAAGGAAAAGTACCATTTCCTAATAATCACCCTCAGTATCCTGTTCAAAGATAGATTTTTATCCATTACATGCTTTTTCTCCTGCTGTGCAATTCTTGTTAAAGCACAGAAACATCTTCTTCTGTTTCAACATGTGCTGCATTACATCCCTTGTATCATCCATGCCAGCCACAGCTGTGACACTGTATCCTTGATGAAAGCAAGAAAATTAATGAGGTAGAACCTTTCTATCCAAAACCCAGGTTTGCTTCCACAAAATTATGCTTTTCAGGGTATTCCTTCATGAAATACTGCAAAACAGACTTACAATATTCTCAATCACAACTGATGGTAAGAAAAGAAGCCCACTAACTGCTTCTGTTTATCATATAAACTTTTCCTTGAACAGTTGTTTTGTATTTGTCCCTGTATCTGATCAATTAAACCCCATGTTAGGGCTTCATTTTTATTTCTATTTCCTTCAAAATTCATATATTATTACAGGGACCTGTTTTCCTGTACGAGATCCAGCATGTAGAAGACCACTGTGCACATTTTTATCTGCACATGAGCTTAGGCATCCTTTGTCATAACAGGAAATCTGATCTCGCTCATACACAATTCCTTATTCTTTCATTTGGCCATAACGCTGGCTTCATAGTAACTGCTCATTATAGGCAAAATACTGGTCTCTTTTAGGGAATGACAGACCAGCCTTTGACTTAAAAATGGCCAAGATCTGGGCCTAAATCTTTTCTGTCTTCTCTTCTGCCTCTGATAGTTTGCTATAATTTGAGAGAAGCAGTTCTGCTGAGTTTGGGTAAACAAATGTTATGGTTGTCTCACAGACAGAATAGCATTTAGCTCATAGCAGAGGCTTGTTATTTTACAGTTAAAAACAGCCAATTCTGAGATCCTGTCCTGGATGCCCAAATGCATATGACTTACTTATCTAGTGTATTTTGTGTATTTTGGCACAAGGATGTTGTACACAATCTTATTTAGCAATATTTTGAAGAACATGCCAATTTTGAAAAAGCAGTCATTCAAATATGTGACGGAGTTGTGCCTTCTGTTGAAGAGGATAGAAAATTGAGAAATGTTTGCTTGTGATATCTATCCACTGTTTTTAAGGAGGGAATCTTCATTAACATCTTCTTTCAATTTTCATTTTACAAAATAGTTTATGCCAAACTGCAACATATCATCAAGTAAGGCGAAGTTGGGTAAGCACATGGTTTTTTTATATAATAAGTACGTTGTGGTCCGAATTCTGTTCAGACTGAAGTTGTTTTACTAAGTTGCTTTTTTACAGAGACGTTAGAATGAAGGCTTAAAATCAGCATAAGATCTGTTGTTACTTACGAATGAGAACATTAGTGAAAAGACTAATTGGTTCATATGAGAGGTTTAAGAATCAGCTGTTATTCTTAATATCCAGGGCTGGTCCTTCAAGACAAAAAGAATTGACTCATCCTGGGACCCAAATATTGCAGTGTTGAGGCTCCATTATCTACATCAGAATGAGAATTGCTGACATGTAAATTTTACTTAGTTTTTAAGAGGTTCTCCAATATAATTTAACATCAGTGAATGGACTATTATTGAAAGGAAGGAAAAGGCTGTGTATTGTTTCTGTTTGGATAAAAAAATGCTGATTTTCCTAAGTGATCTAGATGTCTATACACTACTGAAATCCAAATGAGAATCTGTAATTCTGCTGAAATTGTCAACGGTGTAGTCACTGTGTTTCCCTTTTTCTTTTAATAATAGATTTCTCTGTTTTCTTTTAAAGTTCTGTACATGATATACAAAGGAAAAAAATCCAAAATGAGAGCGTGCTAAATGCTGTTCAGGCACCATCCTAAAGCTGTTTTGTAATTTGAAATATTCAACATCATGTTATAATATCAATGAATGAATACTTGTCAAGATTGACTAAAATAGATTTGAAAGAGGAAAACTAGCAACCATTTAACAGTGCAAAAGGGCTCTAACATTCATGATTCAGAGCCTGTGAGAAATGTGATATGATTGGTTATTGTTGTGTCTGCCAATTAAATAAAGCTCATCAAATTATTCATAGTAAATAAAGTCCTTTGCAAAATGAACCCATTTTACTCATAACAGACTGTTCAAAGATGCTTCAATTTCTCCAAATGCTTTTTTTTTTTTTTTTTTTTTTTGGTCTGGTAGGGATTAGGAGACCATCCACAATGGTCAACAGGCCCTTTGACTGGTAATATGCACAATATGATTTTTTTTGTTCTTTCCCTCAATGACAAACTTTGACCTTCTGGAGGGAATTGATACTTTCCTATTTGTAAAGAACATTGTACTTTCAGTACAGTTTCATAAGAGAGAAAATAAAAAAGAAAGAGCACCAATACATCCTAACAGCACTAAGAATAAATCCTACCAATGTATAGAAGCATGATAATAATTTCAGATAACAATTAATGAACTGAACACTTCTGGTATAAATGCTTCAATGTTAGGAAAGAAAAACTGTAGGGATTTAGAGTTCTGGTACCAGTCACACAACAACTGATAGATACTGAATAGTCATATCCAAGTTCACTGTGAACACCTGAACATAGCACACCAAATATAGCACCTTTATTCCAAACCATATAATACTTTAAAATCCATATATATTTTTGTTGTTCTCTGAATACTGCACTTCCCCATAGGTTTATGCTACACTTCACAAATCCATGGCCAAAAGGCTTAATGCTCAAACCACTAGCTGCAGTTTGGAGATGGCAGCCTCATTCACTGAAGTAGAAAGAAACTGTGGAGCTCAAACTACGACAGTATTACTGCTGATAAACATTTGCACCCAGACAGTCTCCCAGTTGGGTCCTGACCAAGTCAGTGGTACTCCTCAGCACAGATGTGATACAGCCACTCACTCAGAGATGGTGGGGAGCTGCACAAGAGCCTGGACTGTCTGTGCCGCTGCACTTCATTACCAGGTCAAGACCTCGCCAGTTCTCTGTAGAAGGTTGTATCTTCTCAGTTTTGCTACGTACTGATTTGACTTCTAGGCATGTAAAAATATATTTAGTAATAGCTTTGGTGCTGGAAATAAATTTCTGATTTTTTCTGACTATAAATCTGCTAACCAGCGAGGGAGAAAGAAGCTGCTTAAACTTAGGAGAATGGGAGTGCAGCTTGGCTTTGTACTTGCTAAACTCAAGTTATCTACAGAAAGAAAATTCTCCAGCTCTACAGCATAGTCTGCTTTCAGGCTATGTGAAAAGATCAGATAGTGCTTCTACTTGCAACACAGAGACAAAGGTTAATGAAAGCGAAGGCCCTTAGGTTAAAATTTGTTCCTTGCTGCCACTGTAACCATTCTGTGGATTAGATAAGAGTGCTTTCTTGCCATGCGGCTCTACCACAATGAGAACAAGTTCACATAAATAACTTTTTCATTTCACTGTTTGTGTTTAGACTATTCCTTGTTTTTTTAGAGACAGCTGTGCAGATGAGCATCTAAGCTTAAAAATATTCCAGGCAAGTAGTTCAGGTGCTGTACAATGACCAGAGCACTGGAAACCAAGGATGACGCTGTAGCTAAACAGCACAGTAGGAAGATAAAGCCTGTAAAAGCCTCTTGCTCATATATTATGCTGTTTCAGGATTTCTCTCACCTTTCAGGCAGAGTATGGACCTTTTTAAAAGAAGCTATAACATAATTAGAACAAAATATAGAACCTTAAGAAACCATGCATAGAATTTCTGGAATAGTTTATCAGACTTCTCAACAATTTTATCTCCTTCGCTTCTGGAAAAAAACCCAAAGTGCATCCCAGTAGCTAGACTCATTATACAGAAACAGGTATCCACAAAGTACTGAGCCTCCTGTTTCTAGTAAACCTCCACTCTCCCTTTGCTTCCCATTTTGCTCTGTAATTTTGCAATTTGCTTCTCAGTGAAAGTACCTTTTTCATGATAATCAGCAGCCACCAGCTTCCCAGGCCATGAGCATACACCCTCTGTTCCCAAATAGTCTCTGTCCTTCATCCAGCTACCTCACCAAATACCAACAGTTTCCCCTGTTCAGAGAATGCACTTCAATGCCTGCATGTTCTGGGTGTAAAATTTTTTCTGTGATAACATTTATACATACAGCACCTTTTGTCCCCAAACCTTTTAATCAAGCTAAAGATATACATGCTTTGTCCAGAGGTCATTTAATCCACCATGGAAATGCAACCAGCCATGGTTTGAAAAGCAGCAACAGTTAATAGTGCATAGCAATGTAAGAGCAGTTTAGGTCAGCAAACTATGAATGTATTTGTTCCCAGTGAAGCTGTTGCTGTAATTTAGGAAAGGAGTAAGTAGAATAATTACTTGGTTTGGAGTTTGGCCAGGAGACCAAAATTAACAGCATTCAGACTTCAGTTAAAATTTTAAGTGTTTAAAATGGCCACAAATGATGTGGACCTAAGTTTTACATTTCATTTGAAAGATGGATGAGCAAGTCATTTTGCTGTCAATGAGTCTCTAATTGGTTTGCCTCAGAGCATTTTTTTTGATCAATACTTTCTACTTCTTTGTGTAACAAAGATTCTGCATTCGTCATCTCTCAATTCTTCTACATTCAATGCCTTGCAATCCCTTAGTTACAAACCCCATGCTCTAGTATGGCAAAAATGAAGCAACTGGAGTAACTATATCATAGTGTGTACCCTGAAAAGCCCTAATTTTGGTTAAACTAATAATTTTTCTTATACCCATGAGGAAGACCAAGAACTTTCCATCCAATGGTTTTAGGGTAAATTAGGTTTCTGCTAGGAGCTGCTTTTTCTACTTCCTTACCAAAACAAAGATCAGAAAAAGTGTCCTTTGCAATCTTAATTTGATGACTGACTGGGGGATTTGGATGCCCTAGGATTATTCAGGGTTGTCCCAGGTGAGTAATTGTTTTTATCCCTGCCTCATGTGGCATAGAGAATCTTATGGATGCTCAATCCCTTCACCAGGGCTTAGGACAAGGGCTCAGCTTAGCCTTGTTAGTCCATTTACTGAAGGCCAGTCTTCTGTGATCACGAATCAGAGCTGGTAAATAGTCTTGACATGAACATGGACAAAAGACACATGACTATTTGCATAAACAAAAGCCATAGTGCAGAGACAATTACATGGACAACATTTTTTTCAAGGGAGCATCTTTCACTCACAGCAACCTGGAATATGCTGCATCCACATTAGTAACATGCTGTTTGCTACAGTAGCACACCAAGATTGCTGCACCAGCCAAGCTGCATGAGTGCAGACTTACCCAGGCCTATAATCTACTTTTGATCTTGGCAGTAACTTCCCACTGACATAAATGATAGGTCTGGTTTTAGTCATGGAGTTCACAGAGCCTAACATTTACACTCTGACCCATTATTATATTTAGAATATACACACACCCCTTCCTGCACAGAGAATAAAAAGCTGCACAGTACATCTTTCAGAAAGACCATAAAGATGCCACTCATCCATCCCTAAAGACAAAATTCCTTTTCAAAGCTTTCCATCATGCTGCGCAGTTGTTGTTAATATGTTGCCAACCTCCTATATGTATCATACAAAGAAGACCAGGGAAATAACTAGGATGCAATTTCATTATCCAGGTTAAAAATGTCCTTCCTTACAGCAGTTATTGAGAAAGTACTGCATGTTATGAGCTATGACCAAGGTATTTCTTTCATCAAACATAATGAAGCTGGAGCAAGCAATGTGAGACTTAACATCTCTGTGACTTTTTACCTCAGGAGGCCAATACAAAGCAGAAGGCTTTTTCAAGTTATTTTATTATAAAAGTGAGTGATATGCATGCTTAAAACACACAGTGAGGGAATGAGAGGCTGCAAAATATTAAAGTAACCCTAGACCACATTAGCATAGCTTTGATCTGCAAGAACAGTACTGGCAATAAACTTTAGCTTTGTACTGGTTTTTTTAAACTTCACCATGGTTACTTGTAATATCCTTTGTTATGTCAAATCTTAACTTCAAATTCAGCATGCAAATTGCCCCATGTGTTTAAGTCTGGTCCTGATTTATATGAAAATCACATTCTGTTTCTTCAAAGGTTGACTGAATGAAGTCCAAGAACTGTAGTCAAAGGATGCTTTTTTTGGTTTCAGGTTAGCAGTTGAAGTTAAAAGATGTGATGCTTATGTTGCCTATACTTAAAATTGTTATACCATAGTAATCTAGAAAGCTTACCATAAAAATTCCCTAATACCTGTGCACTAAAAATGTTATTTGGGTGTATTTTTAAAAGGCCATCTGATTTGTCATCTCTAAAGGAGGAGCATCAGTATTCCTTCAGGTGACCAAAGTGCCTGCACAGGGAAAAGAACCTACTCACTTTTGAAATGTTCCATTTTCTATAGAACTAAGTTTCTGTCACTCAAAACAGCACAACAATTCTTGAAAGAAATGGAAAAATGAAACCTATTTCCCAGAAGGCATCATACTAACCACTGCAACTCATGCACTTTTAATATATTTATGGCTTATATATATTGTAGTAATTCCTCCTTAGGTAGGCCAAACTTTTAAGGAATTTTATTCATTTTCTTCTGGGACTAAAAGTCATTCTCCTCCTGAATCAGTCTGTTCTAGAAAAGGATCATAATGGCATTTTGCTGTTGCTTGGAAAGGAGGTGACCGGAGCTCTACAGTCGTGACTAACTTGGAAAGTCAGAGATCAGCTGTGGTGTGAGCTGCATCCCCAGGGCCTGCCCTGGAGGTTCCACCAGCCCAGAAGCAGTAAGCAAGCACAGAAGCATTGCTGCACGTGGCCGTACAGCATTTTAGCACAATTCTCTGGCTGCATATTGGGTTCATTCCTTGTGATACAGAGCCAATTCTTTAAAAGTCAGATTTTAAAGGGGGTTCCTCCTCTGCACCCACTAGTCCCAATGCACCCAACTTGCCTGGGCAAAATCCAAACCCAATTTCCTTAATAGAAAAGCACCACTCCTCATAAGCACCAGTGAAAGTAAGCAGACTTGTAGGGAAGCACTTTGTTTCAGAAATTATAGTATACATATACATTTTATACTTGAATTTTCCTTATTTTTGTGCATTAGGAAACTGCCAACATTATACAGTGTCAGCTATCATCATGTCCATAATAACTGGGCCATGTAATTAATTACTTGTAGTTATCGCTACAAAGCCAAGTGTTTAACATAAAATTGCTTACATGGCTTTGACTTAGCCAATCACATGGACTGAATGAATGAGGAAATATTGTCTAAATCCTTATTTTCAAGTTATTATCTAAATTCTTTGTTGTCATATTCTGTTGTATTCATTTTGATAAGCACTTAATTTAACATCAGGTAATTTTTTCTTCTAAGTAATGGGATCATCTCCTAAAAGCAATTCCTTTTGCTTTCTTTTTTTTGTTTTCTTTTATAAAATGAAATTATCACCATGTAACCCAGACTAATAGCTCCCCTGACAATATATCAGCAAAATACAGGGATACATGGCTCAAAATGTAAGCAAATACAAGCAAAATACTGTATGTCCAAACCTGCCTACCTTAGGCTGTCAAAATTCCCAGTGAAGACTGGCTATATGTTATATGCGCCATATCAGTACTAATGGCTCTCTAAGGACTACAGTTGTAGTCATCTGCCAGTGATCACCTGCCAGTGATACAGCCTCAATATCCTTTGCTATGAAATCTAAAATGTGATACACATATTCTGTAATTCCAAGTAAGAATTTAATTTCATTATGTATTTTGCTCCTCTCAAAGGGAACAAGTATTACAATGCATAAAACAAAGCCTTGAAAAAGGGAAAAAGGGTATCAAGAACCTATAGCTAAATCAAAAAGAATCTAGAAACTACACCAGTTCTTCAAGTTAGACCAACTCTGTCTAAGTCTAAATGGAAAAATAAAACTGGAGGGAAGGGATGCCATCCAGAGGGACCTTGACAGACTTGAAAGGTGGGCCCATGCAAACCTCATGAAGCTCAACAAGGCTGAGTGCAAGGTTCTGCACATGGGTTGGGGCAATCCCAAGCACAAATACAGGCTGGGTGACAAGTCGGTTGAGAGCAGCCCTAAGGAGAAGGACTTCGGGGTGCTGGTTGACAAGAAGCTCAACACAACCCAGCAATGTACGCTTGCAGCCCAGAAAACCAATCGCATCCTGGGCTGCATCAAAAGAATTGTGACCAGCAGGTCAAGGGAGGTGATTCTCCCCTTCTACTCCACTCTCATGAGACCCTGCATGGAGTACTGCATTCAGCTCTCGGGCCCCCAACATATGAAAGACATGGACCTGCTCAAGGAGGTCCAGAGGAGGGCCAGGAAATTGATCAGGGGGCTGGAGCACCTCTCCTATGAGGAGGACAGGCTGAGAGAGTTGGGGTTGTTTATCCTGGAGAAGAGAAGCCTCCAGGGAGACCATATAGCAGCCTTCCAGTACCTAAAGGGGGCCTAGAGGAAGACTGGAGAGGGACTTTTTACAAGGGCATGTAGTGATAGGACAAGGGGTAATGGCTTTAAACTGAAAGAGGGTAGATTTAGATTAGACATAAGGAAGAAATTCTTCACTGTGAGGGTGGTGGGGCACTGCAACAGGTTGCCCAGAGATGTGGATGCCCCATCCCTGGAAGTGTTCAAGGCCAGGTTGGATGGGGCTTTGAGCAGCCTGGTCTAGTGGAAGGTGCCCCTGCCCAGGGCAGGGGGGTTGCAACTGGGTGATCTTTAAAGGTCCCATCCAACCCAAACCATTCTATGATTCTGTGATACATGTTTATACATTACTTTAAACCCCTTCTTAAAGAGTCATTCTTCTGGAAATTACCCTATTACCAATCCCCCAATTATTTTGGAATTGATTATTTGCAGAGGAAAGTTATTGGAAGTCAATTAAAATCAGTTCCTTTGAAACTGAATATTCTGTTCCTTTGAAAGTCAGACTTGGGGTCATGCTAGTCCAAATATTTAAGAACTGTTCTTAAAGTTGCCCTATTTCTTTAAATATTCAGGATTTTTGCTACTGTGAAATTTTCTAAGATGAATTCATAACAAAAATTGTCATCACCTCACTGGGATCCCTAGGGACACTTCTAAAAGCTTTTAAGCAGACTTTTCTTTTTTTCACTAAAAATAATTATGGAAAAATTCTGCACCCATCTCAAAATTTACATTGATATATGATATATAAAAACACGTTGGCATCCTGATTTCTTGATATGAATTCTTATTTCTGCAGCAAAAAGGAGTGGGGAAATGTGACATTAAATGTTTTGCTCAATACTGAGCCTTAAATTTTGAGTAAATGACTCATTTGAATTTTTGTGTTAACTTATCTCTTGACAAATACCATACAGAATGGACAGGCAAAAACAGAGGCAGCATTTTGAGGAATTTATTTGCTGCCATTTGGAGACTATCATTTCAGAGCAAATGGAATTCAAATTTTATCTCTTTTGCATTAACAAAACCTGAGTATTTGAAGTATAATAACTTTTGTAGAATTTCACATGGTAATTTCACTAATCTGGAACAAACAGACTGGAAGACACATTTTTTTAAGAATTAATATGGCAGAAACATAATAACCTCTTTTTATAAAAAAATTGAGGGTATTAAAATGGTCCTGTAATTCTATAAAGAAAAAAACCCAACAAATATTTACTTACCAATTGCATTTTAAATATATTTCAGATAAATATTCGTAGTACTGAGCAAAGGTGCATCTTTATTAGGCCTTCTGTATCAAAGTGAAATTACTGTAATTACAATGAATTATGCATTTGTGTAATGCACCAGTAACACAAAAACCCCACAGCATATTTTGCATTCTTATTCTATTTTTCACAATGAGACTTCCCAGAGTTCATTACAAGAAACATATATATGTAATTTGGTAATATTTTAGAAATAGTACGTTGTAGTAAGATGGTTTAACCAGATAGCAGAATGTGACCTACAAATATACAGCCTAAAGCATTTATCCAATGCTTTGCCAGTTTTGAAAATGTTTTGTTTAGTGCAATGTCTTTCAATCTTTGGAATTCCACTTCCCTTTCTTGTTTTCTAGAGGAGGTGAAAGTCCATGAATAGCAAATTCAGACCTACCATGAACAGGCACGTTTTTCTCAGTCACCTTTTATAACATTTTAGGAAATTGCCCTAAGCCACTGGTGTAAGTTTGAAAGCATTGTGTTAGTGTACTGCAACAAACCAAACATTTCCAGTTACATCTAGATTTTAGAGAGTTATCTTCTACAATATACCTTATAGCTGCAAAACACTACTCATCACATTTTTAAGGACAGGGGCTTTAAGGACAGGACAGGGACTGAATTCTTCAATGTGTCCAAGAAGTAAAATTATAAATTACAAAAAAGAGAAAGAGGAAACCAAGAACAGTTTGACAGCACTGATAAAATAGGAAATTCTCATGGTTTATCCAACCTGTTTCATGCAAAACAATAGGGGAATTGGTACTGTCGGTTAATTATTGCTCATGTATAGGTGATTCCTAGAGGGTCTGATCCATGGTGCTAGACACTCCACAAACATGTTGAGAAAATGCTCCTTTTGTCCAAATATGTGTTTAGTTAATAGTAAGCTATAAGGCAAGCTTCTAAACTATATCTTTAAAGGGGCACCATGACAAACCAGCTCAGGTTGTGTAAGAATTTTAGTCACATTTTCACCTGATTTGGATACAGTTTCTGACACAAAACTGCCAACCCTGCAGGCCTGAGTCCAAGCTGGTTTCCTGGATTATACAATGAGCAACAACATTGCCAAAAATTTCACAGCACTAAATAAATGTGACCGAACTCTGCATATTTCCCTCCAATCCTCAAAGCCTCTTACCTGAGCTAGCATTTGTGGAACATGCCATGAATGTACAGGAGTACTCTGTGAATGCTTGGTACTGCAGCCCTCTTATGCTGCTCATTGCTTTTATCGTGAGACAGAAGAAGGTGAGGTGTAGTCAGTGTCCCACACACTCAGTGGGCAAGGTTGTCTCTCTTCAGACATCTGACCTGTTTGGAGAACATCTCCCTGGAGCCAGGTGGTGTGGTTAGACTGCAAATGCACACCTGAACCAGTGCAGCTAATTCTGTAGGGCTCTCTGGTGCCACAGCCACAGCCATAGCCCTGATGAGGGCTACACAGCCCAGGCTATGGCAGATAAACAGCTAATTGTGGCAAATTACCTTAATACTAGATGAGGAGCATCTACGTACCTCTCTATTTCTGTGTAGACCATCACTCATTAAAGTGTTCCCCTCCAATGAGCAAAGGAAATAAAATCTTTTCTGTTGATTTGAAATAATAAAATGAACCAAAACACTGACTGATATATTTTCCATATCCCCTGTAGCTAGAAGAGAATGCTCTATGTCTATCTTAATTAATTTGTACTACCATGGCCAAACTTGCCAGATACCTTAGTCTGAAAAGGCAGACACTTCTCATGTGTCTTTTAATACGTACCAAATATGGATCTCTCTCCAAAAGTACATGTAAGTTATAGCAGCAGGATCATTCTCTTTACATGTGGTTTGTGTGCCATTGCATACCTACAATTTCAGAGTTCAGAATGTAACTGGGGTGCTTACCTGAGGCTGATCCAGAACTTGCATTTTTAAATGCGTGTTCCTGCATGGCCAGATCAACTAGCTGTCAGGCATGAACTGCAGAGCAGATTGGACCATCTGTGAGGGAATGTGACAAGAAATTTCTATCCAATAGTCTGAATTCTTTCTCTGCAGGAAATTTTGGTACAAGATACCAAATGGAATTTAGAAATGAAAAAAAAATTGATTTTGAAGTTATAATTAGAACACAGAAAAGAAAGGAATACATGGCAGGACACTGAGCCCTGCTTGAAATAAGCTAATAACATCTCCAGGGAAAAGCTGCCTGCTTCTGTCCTCTTCCTACGGGTGTGGGGAGGGCACTGCAGGCCAGCGGTGGCTGCCCTGGGTTTCATGCTACAACATAGAGTGAAGAAACACACAGACATGGAGGTACAGGTCCATGGTGCCACAGCAAGTTTGGGGTTAGAAGGTTTGCATCCTATGGATGAAGCCTTTGCAATGGGGCTCTTCTCCATAGTAAATGCATTTTAGCCTGCTTACCTATTCTCCAATCATCATAAACCTATTAGTCAGCTTGAAAATTTGCAAGATCAACACCTGTGCTTTGCCCCCCCAAGTTATTCAACAAATAACGTCACCTTTTAAGGTTTTGGGAAAGACAACTATGACGCTCCCCAGTCAGAAGCCCTAGAAAATGAAGTACAGATTGAAACTGTAATCAAGGCCAGGGCAGAAGCATGAGCTCAAGCAAATGCAGGAACCAGAGCAGAAGCAGGGAGCCTGTGTGCAAAGAAATCAGAGTTTGTTGTTGGCTGTAACAGCAAAAAGCCTGAAGTTATCTACTGCAGCAGGTGATGGGGACACAACAATCCTCGGTGGGTGTCATTGTTTGGCTGTGAATGGAGCCATGGCACACCTCACCATTCACTGACAACAACCAATATTTACTCAAAACCCACAGAAAGTTGATCAGCCCACGAGACTGTAAAAGAAAGACAGCCAACAACTTTTTAGAGCTATTATTTTCATTAGAAAAAACATTTGCCCCGCTGAATGTGTGGGATCCCAATAGATGTGGGTAGGTGATGGGAGGAAGCAGTGCCCCACTGCAAACGAGCAAAGCTGAGCTACAGCCAAAGAGCACATGGAATGGCTGTTTGCCTCCTGGCATTTACAGTCTGCCCTGGTAATGTGTGTGGTCTAAAAACAATAAATTTGAAGTTAAAGTTTTTGATGTAGGAACATATAACCGTGTGTGGGAAAACGTATTCTGTTAACATTTATGTTCGTTTAACAGGCATTCACTTCAAAGTGAGTTCTGAGATATAAAAATAGCAGAAATATGCAAGGGAAAAAAATGTTCAACATTTTTCTTAAGCTTTGCTCCCATCTGTTAGATTGAAGTATTCAATTAGATACAAAACTATTGCTTTGACTTATATAGCACCTTTCCTCCAGAAAATACAATGTCATTTACAGGAGATTCATTCAGCCTCACCACACTCCAAAAAAATAAGTACTATTGAACTCCCTTTAGCAAATGGGACATCTGAGCCAGCGGAAAGTTGAGTGAATTACAAACGAGCTAACAGGAAATTAGGGACACAGAAAGAAATCAGATCCAAACACCTGGTTCCTAATGTCATATTTTAAATACTAGATACAATGTTGCTGCTTATGTTTTTAGGGTGAATGTTGTGGAATTGTTTAAAGGTATTTCTTAATAGACAACAAAACAGCTTGAGAAAGCAAAAGGCTACTTTTCCTTGCTTTTTTGCTTTCCAATCTGTAAACAATATTAATGGTGGCATTAAATACACCTGCTTTGGGGGTATTTTTTAACCAGCTTTGCCTGATACTGCACAGGACGCGGTACATTATTTTTCTAAGTGAACTCCTTTTAACAGTAAACAATACTACAGTCAGTGGGAGACATGTAGATTGCTTGAAAACCTCATAGTCAGGTGAGTTTGAACAAACCATGGCTCACCGGTGTTAGGAAGGAAGTAAAGAATAAGGGAGAGAATTGCCAATAAAGATGCAGAAAGAAAGACAGAATTAATTCTCAGCAGCACAGGGTATTGGGGTGGAACGAAAGCAAAGACAAAACAGCTGGAAACTACAATACTTACTGTCATGCTATTAGATTTGGTCATTAATTTTTTTTTTTTTTTTTTTAAATGCATGGCAACAGTCCTTGATGATCTGCTGTAGCTGGGCTGAATCCTTAAACCACATTTCTGGAGAAGAGGTCAGATTCCTCTTTCTCTTTGCTATTGCCCTCGCAAGATGGGCTGAGGCGGCGGGGCCGTTACCAGGGGCAACCGCGGGAGATTTGAATGGCCCCGAGGCGCGCGGCGCGGCAGTTGGCGCAGGCAGTTAGCTCGCGCAGGCAGGGCGCAGCCCCCTCCCTTCCCAGCCCGAGAAGGCTACTCAGGCGGTGGGCATCGGCCTCAGAAGGACACCCAGCTATGGTTGCCGCCCGGGTGAAAGCCTTAGCTAGGAAAAACGTGGTGATGCAGACAGAGCTCCCAAGCAAACATGTAGCTGTCCAGGTCTCCAGCTGCAGGCAGTGCCTGAGTCTATCACGGGGGCCGGAGGGCAGCCACATCTCCTGTGTGAGGTGTGACCAGGTGGATGATCTGCTCGGCCTGGTGGCAGAGCTGAAGGAGGAACTGGAAAGGTTGAGGAGTATCAGGGAGTGTGAGAGGGAGATAGATTGGTGGACCCACATCCTGCCACCCCTGAGGCAGAGGCAGCAGATGGAGGCTCCACAAGAAGCAGAGGTTCCCCTGCCCTCTTGCCACCAGGCAGGAGGGGACCTAAGAGATGAAGAGGAACGGATACAGGTCCCTGCTCAGGGAGGCAGGCGAATCCCCTCCCGGTCTCCCTCACCTTCCCAGTTGCCCCTACACAACAGGTATGGGACTCTGGAACTTGAGGACCAGGCCAGTGAAGATTAGGGTGTAGATGAAGCCCTATATATGGAGGTGTCTAGGCTCAGTCAGGCAGCCCCAAGCATTCTCACATCCTCTGAAAAAAGAAAAAGGAGGGTAATTGTTGTAGGCGACTCCCTTCTGAGGGGGACAGAGGGCCCAATATGCAGACCTGACCCATCCCACAGGCAAGTCTGCTGCCTCCCTGGGGCCCGAGTAAAAGACATTGCTAGGAAACTCCCTGGTCTGGTTTGACCCTCTGACTATTACCTGCTATTAGTTGTGCAGGTTGGCAGTGATAAGACTGCAGAGAGAAATCCAAAGGCAATCAAAAGGGACTTCAGGGCACTGGGGTGATTAGTGGAAGGATCACGAGCACAGGTAATGTTTTCCTCAATCCCTTCAGTGACAAGGAAATATACTGAAAGGAACAGGAAAATACACTTGATTACATGGCTCAGAGGCTGGTGCCTTCACTGGAATTTTGTTTTTTTTGGTCATGGGGAGGTTTACACGGCACCAGGCTTGCTGGCAACAGATGGAGTCCAGCTATCTCAAAGGGGCAAAAGGATCCTCGCTCGTGAGATGGCGGGGCTCATAGAGAGATGGCTTTAAACTAGGTTTGAAGGGGGAAGTGGATAAACCTAGGTGCACCAGAGATGAGCCTGGGGCAGCACACCAATGGTGGGGGTGGATTTGATAGCCCAGCTCAAGTGCATCTATGCCAATGCATGCAGCATGGGCAATAAAGAGGAGGAGCTGGAAGCCATTGTGCAGCAGGATAGATATGACTTAGTTGCCATCACAGAAACTTGGTGGGATGACTCCCATGACTGGAGTGCTCCAATGGATGGCTATAAGCTCCTCAGAAGTGATAGACAAGGTAGGAGAGGTGGTGGGGTGGCTCTCTATGTTAGGGAGTGTTTTGTTTGTGCAGAGCTACACAATTGTGATGACAAGGTTGAGTGCTTATGGGTAAGGATGAGAGGGAAGGCCAAAAAGGCAGTTATTGTGCTGGGAGTCTGTTATAGACCACCCAACCAGGTTGAAGAGACAGACGAATCATTCTACAAGTGGCTGGCAGTAGTCTCAGAATCGTGTGCCCTTGTTCTCATGGGGGACTTCAACTTGCCAGACATCTGCTGGAAACACAACACAGCAGAGAGTAAGCAGTCTAGGAGGTTCCTGGAGTGTGTGGAAGATAACTCCCTGACACAGCTGGTAGGTGAGCCAAACAGGGGATGAGCCTTGCTAGACCTACTGTTTACAAACAGGGAAGGACTGGTGGGAGGTGTGATGGTTGGAGGCCGTCTCGGGCTTAGTGACTGTGAAATGATAGAATTCTCAATTTTTGGTGAGGCAAGGAAGGTGGTCAGCAAAACCACCACTATGGAATTCCGGAGGGCAAACTTTGGCCTTTTCAGGACACTGGTTGAGAGAGTCCCTTGGGAGACAGTCCTGAAGGGCAAAGGGGTCCAGGAAGGATGGACATTCTTTAAGTAGGAAATCTTAATGGCTCAGGACCAGGCTATTCCCATGCGTCACAAGACGAACCGCCGAGGATAAACAACCGGCCTGGCTGAACAGGGAGCTTTTGCTAGGACTCAAGAAAAAAAAGGGAGAGTTTATCATCTCTGGAAGAAAGGGCAGGCAACTCAAGAGGAGTACAGGGATCTTGTTAGGTCATGCAGAGAGGAAATTAGAAAGGCAAAAGCTCAGCTAGAACTCAATCTGGCCACTGTCATGAGAGACAACAAAAATGTTTTTACAAATATGTTAACAATAAAAAGAGAGCCAAGGAGAATATCTATCCTTTAATGGATACAGAAGGGAACATTGCCACCAGAGAGAGGAAAAGGTTGAGGTACTTAATACCTTCTTTGCCTCAGTCTTTAATAGGGATACCAGTTATCCTAAGGGTACTCTGCCCCCTGAGCTGAAAGGCAAGGATGAAGAGCAGAATATACCCCCCATAATCCAGGAGGAAGTAGTGACCTACTACGCTGTCTGGACACTCACAAGTCTATGGGACCAGATGGGATCCATCCAAGAGTACTGAGGGAGCTGGTGGAGGTGCTTGCCAAGCTACTCTCCGCCATTTATCAGCAGTACTAGTCAATGGGGGAAGTCCCAGATGACTGGAGGCTTGCCAATGTGACAGCCGTTTACAAGGAGGGTTGGAGGGAGGATACAAGGAACTACAAGCCTGTCAGCTTGACCTCGGTACCGGGGAAGATTATGGAACAGTTCGTCTTGAGTGCACTCACATGGCATGTGCAGGACAACCAGGGGATCAGGCCCAGCCAGCACAGGTTCATGAAAGGCAGGTCCTGCTTGACCAACCTGATCTCCTTCTATGACCAGGTGACCTGCCTAGTGGATGAGGGAAAGGCTGTGGATTTTGTCTACCTGGACTTCAGGAAGGCCTTTGACACTGTCTCTCATGGCATACTCCTTGAGAAGCTGGTGACTCATGGCTTAGACAAGTGTACTCTTCGCTGGGTAAAAAAATGGCTGGATGGACGAGCCCAGAGGGTTGTGGTGAATGGATTTAAATCCAGTTGGTGGAAGGTCACAAGTGATGTTCCCCAGGGCTCAGTACTGGGGCCAGTTCTGTTTAATATCTTTATCAATGATCTGGATGAGGGGTTTGAGTGCACCCTCAGCAAGTTTGCAGATGACACCAAGTTGGGAGGGAGGGTTGATCTCCTCGAGGGTAGGAAGGCTCTACTGAGGGATCTGGACAGGCTGGATTGATGGGCTGAGACCAATTGTATGAGGTTCAACAAGGCCAAGTGCCGGGTCCTGCACTTGGGTCACAACAACCCCGTGCAGTGCTACAGGCTTGGGGAAGAGTGGCTGGAAAGCTGCCTGGCAGAAAAAGACCTGGGGGTGCTGGTTGACAGCCGGCTGAATACGAGCCAGCAGTGTGCCCAGGTGGCCAAGAAGGCCAATGGCATCCTGGCCTGCATCAGAAATAGTGTGGCCAGCAGGAGCAGAGAAGTTATTGTCCCCCTGTACTTGGCAGCGGTGAGGCTGCACCATGATTACCATGTTCAGTTTTGGGCCCCTCGCTACAGGAAAGACATTGAAGTGCTGGAGCGTGCCCAGAGAAGGGCAACCAAGTTGGTGAGGGGCCTGGAGCACAAGTCTTATGAGGAGCAGCTGAGGGAACTGGGGTTATTTAGTCTGGAGAAAAGGAGGCTGAGGGGAGACCTTATTGCTCTCTACAACTACCTGAAAGGAGGCTGTAGTGAGGTGGGTGCTGGTCTCTGCTATCAAGTAACTAGGGATAGGACGAGAGGAAATGACCTCAAGTTGTGGCAGGGGAGGTTTAGGTTGGATATTAGGAAAAATTTCTTTACTAAAAGTGTTGTCAAGCATTGGAACAGGCTGCCCAGGGAAGTGGTTGAGTCACCATCCCTGGAGGTATTCAAAAAGTGCATAGACAAGGCACTTCAGAACATGGTTTAGTGGGCATGGTTGATGGTTGGACTCGATGATCTTGAAGGTCTTTTCCAACCTAAATGATTCTTTGATTTACAAGAAAGGTAATGATAGCAGAAACTTACTGCACCTTGCACCAATGGCTTTGCACTGGTGCAGAATCATCCCACACCAGGAAAGTATATCTGTTGCTGGCTACAACAGCTTTATGACAACATTGTGCAAAGTGACTAGACAAAGGGAGATGAAGTGAATCCTCTCAGTATTAGATCAAAATCTGGGACAACCTCTGCTGTCAGCATCATGAATACAAATCCATCTGCCATGGTGAAACAACTCTGAATTACATTAGTGTACCTGACAGCAGAATCTGTATCTCAAAAATGGACCTTTACTTAGAAATCCAAAGCCAGCAGTTTTTAAGCATGTACCTAGTCTTAAGGAAGAAATGTAATTGGACTTTTTAGAAATCACTTTACAATTAAAGTATTTGGATAAATCAAATCCCTGAAGACCAAAAAAGGACTGAAAACTAACTGTCTCTAACCTTATCCTTTTTTCAGCGTCAGCCACAGTGATAGGGCCATGGTCATACCGAGGGACACTTTCTTAGTGTTCAGAAAAGAAACACCTAACTGACACTCGGGTAAAAAACCAAAAACTCCAATATCAAAATGAAATGATAATTTTTCAATTAAATCACATCCTAGAGATTTTAAGTAACTCTCAGCCTTCAAGAATTGAAAATAAATTGTATTTATGCACTTTAACACTTGGAAGAATGGGAGGATCAAAGAACCGCAGCTTACACTAGAAACACATTTTGTGACTACATCCTGATCTGTCTCTGAAAGATGGTTGAATTGCTCAGGATGAGAGGAACCATTATGACAGCCTAGTCTGACTCCTGTATAGAGTCTTAGCACTTAAGCCAAAGCGGAGGTACTCGGGGGTAGCAAGGTTGTTCCCCCAGCAGATGACAGAATCCTGGTATTCCCCTCGCTGTAAAAATGTGCAATTGTAGCATCAAAACATCTACTTCTTAGCTTGGTACTTGTAATTCTTGATCAGGGCTTTAAAATTCTTTTCAATAATCATGTAGGCCAAACTTTTAAAGTCTCTCTCTAAATAAAGTTTCTCAACTCTTAAGTCACTTTTACAGGATACCATACCCCTGTCTTTTAACATTATACTGGATATCGTCGTTCTGTCTCAGAAGGCATTATGGACTTCTGCAAACAGAATTTCCTTTTCTGGTGCAAACTCACACTGAAGTATAGAAGAAAAGAGAATGAAAATAAAAATTTAAGTAATCAGCAAATCCCAGGTTTTTAATGTCATATATCCAACACCTGTATGTATGTGAGTGAAAAATGAAGGCTGACATTCAGCCCTAAATAAATATGCTTGAAAGAAACTCGAGAAGTTGGTTTACACAGTAAATTGTGTATGTGTT
This sequence comes from Astur gentilis, assembly GCF_929443795.1. Lineage (NCBI taxonomy): Eukaryota > Metazoa > Chordata > Aves > Accipitriformes > Accipitridae > Astur > Astur gentilis. The sequence continues at coordinate 9,780,748 of NC_064889.1, read as the reverse complement.
CGCAATGCATGTTATGGGCAGAGCCAATGTTATGCTTGCTTCCTTCTCTTTCATCTCCCAACCAAGTTACTGAAAGATGAGCTTTACCACCATTTTATTTGAGTGGATCTGTGGCAACTCTCTTGGATATTGACCTTGTTACTCCCACAGTGCTCATCCAGTCACTCAGCACAGCTTGCCTTCAGCCCCTTGCTCAGTTTCCTCTTCAAAGCAAAGGCAGTTCTCAAGCACTTTGTTGAACCAGAGCTATTTAAAAGCCACAAGCATAAACTGGTCATTTGGCAAAGAATATAATTGTTACGCAACTGACATCATCAGACTTTCTCAATTAGCACTTATGTATGTAGCATACACTCAAGGGCTTGTTTGCATTGCACTTCGCTGCGATAAGTGGGACTCCCAGAAGGACAACTAGCTTTGTCTTACCCATGTTGTCCCCCATAAAATGTTTCCACATACAAATGAAGGAACACAGTTATAAAAAAAGAAAGCAGAGCTAGAGAAAACACCCTGGTGGGGCTTCTTTTTAATTACACGCCTGGTCTTTTGGCCTATTCCACAATGCTAAAAATGAATACCACAGATGGAAGGTGGGTGTTAAAGGCCCATTGAATAATGAAATTTTACTGATCTGTTATAACAGGAAACATCTGTGCTAAATTCAGTGTTTAACAGCTCTTCCCATTTCTCATTTCAGTTGCGGAACATCAGTATATACAGGACACTACCAAGAAATTGTTTGAAGTCACAGTCACTTCAAGTCTAATACTGATTTGTTACTGTGGATCATTTCAATAACTATGGACTTTGGAATGCCAATGTACTTAATCAGTTTTCCTATGGTTAATCCAGATGTCAAAAATTTGCAGTTCCAGAACTAACAGAGAAATAAGTATTTAAATTCTTTCTAGTAGGCTACATTCATTTCTATTTATGTGAACAAATTCAATGATTCTTTTACCATTCTGTAGCACCACAGCTGAACTTCCCCATTGCTTGCATCATTTCCTGAACAAGCTAATTTCCAACATACAATTGTCACTGTAATAAATAAGAGATCACTTAGCACTGAATTTTATATAGTACAACATAACAGGGGGAAAACTTCAAAGAGGAATAGCTGTCTCTAGGAAACTTGTTTCTCAAATGAACTCAGTAAAATATCTACCACACCTCTCCAAATAACCCCTTCCTACCTTCTTCTGCCCTGCCAAGGAGAATGAGGCACGCATTTTCTGTACGTAGTCCTTTCTTTTGTTAGAAGAAATCTGGTTCCAATAATAAAGAATTGTTGTGGTACTGTAGGGAACAACAGCATCCCCCCACCCAGCAGCCAGGAAGGGAAGGAATGGAAATGCATAAGACAACCTGACTGCACAGACTAGCTAGAAACTAGTTAGAAGCATCTTCCATTGTCTGAAGGGTTCTGCCAAAGTCTTTGTCTAAGGACTTCTCTGCCTTTTTAGCTGTTTTCTTGTGAATTAAACTGGGATTATCCTGACAGGGCATACGTGGGGAGATACTGCCAAGCCATGCTCCTCCAGCTTAATTTATGACATTTTACTTACTATTGTATATTAAGCATATGTGTTAATCAGCCAGCCAAACAAAAATGCAGTTAAACATTGCTACCTAGATGCACATTTGGTCTTTTAATTTTAAGATATCAACTTGTATTTTAAGTGGCTAAGGTGTATATAGTTTTCAATTTCAAATAAGTTTGATGATCCTGAAGGAGTCTGAGATTCTTCAGTACCAGAGAATGACAAATGATCCATTGCTTACACCTGGCAAAAGCTTTTCCTACACATTCCCTCAGGGTCCTAAAACATAATCTGCAGATAATACACTTTATTACAAGCTACAATCTGACAGTCATATTCTTTAATGGTGTCGATTTGCAGAACACTTCCGGTCACTTGGGATAAAAAGTAATTCCATGCTAGTCTTACAGCCCTACCTTTAGAAATAAAGCAGAAAATTTTAGATATGTTCATTCTAGCATAGGAAATAAGCATAAGCTTGTGCGTTTTCCAGAAAAGCTTGCAACCAGCAGAACCCTGAAGAAATCCAATCCCAAGAACCACATCTCTCATCACTGCAGCAGTAAGCAGACTGAGAAGCCACAATGAACTTTCAAATGCCCTTGTAACACCTACAGAATTGCCAAGGAATAAAAGCAGGTGACTGATTACAAAATCTGCTGATATAAATCCCATTAAAAAGATCACATTGCTTGTCTCAAATCAATTAAGATTGATCAAACTGTTTCAAATCTATATGCCAAACAGAACATGAACCTAAGTTGAAATGTTAAGGTTCAAAAAGGTTAAATACTTGCAATATTGTTTTACTGCTGCTTTCTTCTGCCTAGCTCCAGACATTTTCGGAAGGCAAAGCTCTTGAAAATATTTTCAGGCAGTTTTTCAGACTGGATTTTCAGAAAGTTTGGAGAAGATTTTAAGTGTATGTTTATCCTAACTGATGCTCAAAGTATTTAAGGCTTCTTCATCCCTCAAGTAATCCAATTTTCTATCCTATAATCTTCTCTAATCTTGTAGAAATGTAGGAACTGCCACAACACATCAGCTCCAAGGGTCTACCCAATCCAGTATCTAAGTTCTGCTAAGACTAGCAAGAGCTGTTAGAGGCCCTGGAACAAACAAAACATTTGGGGTTGATAATTAACCACCTCAGTCTGCTTCCCTCACCATACTTCCTCATCCTTCTATTCTTTACACTCGCTAATAATGACTACAATATTTCAGTGCAGAAAGCTAAAACATGCTAGCTCCTGAGTCAGAGCAAGGAGACACTAGGGTGAGGGGAGATGAGAAAGGAACAAAGAATGTTGCAAGGAAAGGTCCCCCCTTTCCTTATTTTTCCATCTTTTTTTTTTCTTTTTTTTTTTTTTTTAATTCACCTAGAATTTCAGAATTGCCCCTGAAAGTGCCTCCTGGCTCTGGTGGCCAGACAGTTGTTTCAGACACAGGTGTCGAAAATCATGCAGTCAGCAGGTACAGAAGAAATGATTGCATGGAAATATTTTTTACTACTGATTAGTCTGGCTATGCTGTTAAGACTTTTATCTATTCAGATAACAGGTTTGTGTTGCTCATTGTTTTCCTTATTGTCAAAGAGATTTTAGTTTCATTGTTCAGATCTATTTGTTTGCATCTACTCCGTGTATTTTAATCCTATTCTTTTTCTTACAGCTTTCTTGTCTGTTTGTTCTTCCCTTTTCATAAAGAGTTAGTTTCAGTGACATCAGCTCCACAGAGATCCAGGTTTTGCTCTCAAGAGTGTGTTAACTCCTAAGAGTCATCATCAATCAGCACTTGAATGTTTAATGTCTTTCAAGTTCCTTTGCTTTGGCATGGTTCTCTGCCTTTTGTTTTAAGTGCTTTCAAGTGTATCCTCTTCAAATATGTTGCCTACAATAAGCCCTAGTTGTCTTGTTCTTGCTGTCTTCTTTATTCATAAGAACCATCAATCAATTTCTGAAACAAGTCTGCTTTCTATTTGTTGTTAAAATGTCTCCCTCCAAAGTACAGCAGCTAGAAAGAGAAGGGAGAGAGCATTGTTGTTTTTACCATGCATTCATCTCTTTCAGATGTGCTTCTGTTTGATGTGAGGGAGGTGAACAAGCAAGGCAGCTTCAAAAGGCATTGCACTTGTGTTGTTTTTGCTTAAAACCATAAAGCTCAATCCGCAGGTTGGGGGGGGGGGGGGGGGAGGGGGGAGGGAAGGAGGTTGGTCTGGGTCTCAGTCTTCCAATGAGGTTTGTTGCACATGTTTAGCTGTTTCTTACCCAGCCCAGTGAAGTAAAATGTCCTCAGCAGGCATGTTGGCATTTCCAAAACCACATCTATTCTTTACATTATTGACACTGCAGTCCTGATTGTGGAAGCTTTCCTACATGTCAGATCACAGCACTATGAAAAAATCTGCTTTAACAATGACAAATTCAATGCAAAATTTTACAGGCCATACAATCATCCCTGAAATAGGGCACTGACAACAGTGAAAATCCAAAATAAGACAGAATGCAGGTGGAAAAAAAAGTCTTCAGCTGTAATCCCCTCTCCAGTAGTGTATAACCATGCAGTAATTTAGCCCAGGCTACTGAGGAATAGAACTAATTGTAATGAAAGTCAGGGAGTAGGCCAGTTCCTTACCTATTTTAAGGCAGGAGTAATACACAAGCATACAATGTTCTACACATAATGCAAGAGCATGGACAGCCCAGATTTATTGGGATTTCTTCTCCCCTTTTATTTGGTTCATCTAATCTGTGCTTTTCTGATTTGTTAAGCTTTCAGACATACCCCAAGTGAACACAGCGTACCCATGAGGAAGACAGACAGACACATAAGCCAAGAAATAGCATTCTTCTAAGGCAACTAAACAAGTAATGCATTGTTACAAAAAACACTAGGCTAACATTGAAGGAAACAAGCTAAAAAATGTCTTTTTTTTTTTTTAAGTTGGAAGTAGGAGCAGATGACCCACTTATTGTACAATTATATTTATGCCTGGGAGTTGTATTTGGGTTCTCTTCTTTGTTTATAGCTGTTTATAACGCAAACTATTCAGTGGAATGTATTTAAAAAAATATTAAAAGGCATACATATACAGAATGCGTTAAACCTGCAAGAAAACTGAAAATTGCAAGAATGAAATTCCTAGTCCCAGCTGTGCATCCAAGGAGTCAGACAATATTTTGGGTGATGAATCCTGGAAGAAGACTACCTTATCAGGGGCTACGGAGTATGAAATGCATCTTGCAGAAGAAACTCGTGTTTCACAAGACTATGCTTATCCAGATGAGTGGTTTTCTTTCATATCAGAAAACAAAGTTTGCTGATCAATTATTTAATTGTGAATTTAATACTGAAAAGTCTGATGGCTCAATAGCTACTGCTGTAAAGGAAGTTTCAGGCTCATGTGTAGCTGCTGTATGTTTGACATAGGCCATGAATCCACACACAGACATACATCTAAAAAAGTCTATTCAGAGTTAGTCGATATTAAAAAATCCTAGGAAAGATGAAACAGACAGAATAAATTCTGGATTAAAAAAGTGCATTAAAAATTCAACCACATAAAAAGCTTCTTGCTCTATAACCTCAGATGTATTAGCATAACCATCACATGAATCTTTTTTCAGATGCCAGTGGGTAATTATAGGAACACAGGGTAGATCCTCAGCTGGTGAAAATCGTTATAGCTGCACAGAAGCCAATTTATGCCAGCTGAAGTTCTGGCCCATAAAATCTCTTCTAAACCTGAAAGAACATCTTGTGCTACAGTGTTATTGGTCTTCAGGTGATTGAAAACCATCTTGATGAACATTGTGGTCTCAGGAAAAATAACAGGACTGTATGGCTGACAAATTTCTGCTCTGTGTTCCTTTATTTAACTGGATTAGAACAATATATTTAAGCAAAAGCTCGCATGGTACAACGCACCATTAGTCACATGCTGCTTCTCAATAGTGAAACCATCAATTTTATTATAGATGTGAATATGTGCAAGAAATCTAACTATAATTGGAACATTAGCCAAGAAGCAGATGGGGATTCTGATTAAGAGTATACCTCCTGGGTATATGTTGTACAAGCAGCATCTCTAGCAGAAGAAAGAAGGTTATCAAGCCCTCTTACAGTATATGCAAACTAGCTATAAACACAGCAACATAAGCTAGAAATTTGTTTTTGGATGCTTCGTGTTTAAGAAAAGGTTCTATTTTATATAAAGTAGGCAAAGCACTAGCCTCCATGCAATACAAAATATGTGTTCTATCTGTTTCACAGAAGAGCAGTTTGGATTATCTATTTTTAAATTTAGTATTAAAAAAAAAAATCCAGATCACTACAGTAGGTATGAGTGATTTCAATGTGGCAAATGAAGTAATGTGCAAATACTGGGTGTTATGGAAAAGAGAGATCAGATCTACTCACTTGGTAGAAGAATAACTATTTTTTTTTAATGGATTCTTTAAATTCTATGGTTAACATATTTAAATCTTAAATTTAAGAACTTAATTTCAGACTTTTTTTAAGAATCAAGGTTTTTGCAAATACCAGACTATCCAGTTGCCTTACCCAGAGCATGAGTAACAAACATACCCAAATCTAAATAATAAACCTTCCACTCACTCTTGAAAGTCACATCAGGACACAGTGTAGCTTCCACATTCCAGGTGTCATTTTCCTACATCAATCTCTTAGCTTTCTTTATAGTCTCTGAAATTTCTCTTCCCTGATTTTCTAGTACCTGTGTTGCATTCCGCTGTTGGAAATTTTGTTATTGCCAGTGGTACAGAACTGTAGCAGAGCAGTCTTACAGTTCATATTGCCCTGGCAGGCCAGCAAACAACTATTAGTGTCTCAAAAGTATCCAGTTTAATTCAGACAGCATTCTCTATGATTGACCAGTGGACTAACATGAAGACCCAGAGCATCCTCTTTTTTTCCAAAGAAACCTCTTTTTTCCACAATGACTTTCAGAATATTGCAGCTCCCACTCACTGCACCTCATACAGATTCAAATGTGGCTGAAAAGAGCTATTTCAGTATGTGATGCAATATGCAGCAAGTAACTCTGAGTAGCTATTGCACAGTCCTTTCTGACAAATTCCTGTCACCATTTTTTCTATTCTCATAATGTACCAAAGACTCTTTCTTGTTATACTTTTTATATAAGGAACTAATTCCTAAACCAATTTAGGGTATATATCCATAGAATATATATGTATTATGCTATACATATACATCTGTATATGTATATATGCTATACAAACATAACAATTAACCAAGCTGAGAGAGGGCTCAAGCAAAGCAGGTAACTTCGCCAAGTGGCCCGATAAACATGTTGAAGATGGCAAAGGTTATGATTTCAATATTTGGATTCACAGGAAAATTATTTATCAGGAGTCTTCTACCTCTAACATTCATTACATTGCAGGAGAGCCATTCTTTTCTTTATGAGTAGATAATAAAGGTAATTGGAATTACTCATGTAAATCAAATGGAGAAGAGACCTAGGGAAAAAAACCCTGACAAATCTACACTCTGAAAATGCATTGTGTGACAACGCTATAGAGGCCATTGGGAGCAGCTCCTTCCTCCAGAACACCATTGCGTCTGCTCTCTGTGGACTAATGTGCCATAGCATGCAATTTTGTGCTACATAAACTTGTCTTGAATACACACTGTGGAATCTCGTTCAAATGCTGTACAATTATTCCCACAACACTGCTTAGCCCTCTCACTGTTATTGCTGATAGCCTGTCAACACTGAAAAGGCAAATTAATACTAGCAATGACTGATGCAGGATTGCCAAATAAAGTGATGCAGATAGCAGGGAGGAAGGCAGGTTCCTCCTCCTTTTGCAGCTCATTCTTTTCCCATTTTCCTCTTACCACTTTAAGCAATCCTTCATAAGACGCTCATAATGCCATTATGGTTTCCTACATGGGCTCTCTAGTGAGAAGTAAATCCAAAGGCTGATCCCTATAGTCTTTTTTTCCAGGCAATCTCCTCACAAAGATCCAACAGCCTGTTCTGTACCTGACAGATCTACTGTCCTATTCCATAACAATTCCTGTCTGCAGAAAATAGAGCTTATAAACTTTCTCCCCTAAACGCTCTCTAGTTTCTTGATTACTGTGGCTTGTATCACCATTCAACCTGTCAGTCAGTTCTGTAATCTTCACATCATCTTCAGCTTACATTTTTCTAAGTTCACTGCAAGGCTGTGCTAAGTCACACCAGTAATTTCCACTAGTGTTAACTTTGCTAAAATACAGCATTTCCTGGCTACCATCACAGCCTAAATTCTTGTCCAAGTTCTGTCTCCTGTCTCCTCTTCTTGCTCACATCCATTGAAAATACTGCTGCGAAGAGTATTTATCAGCCAGTCATTTGATCATATTGTTTCAGTTTCTGTATTCCTTCTTTATTAATACACATTCACACACACACTCCGATCAATCAGTCTTGACAACTCTTTAGATGTTGGTGTGCCAAGATCAGTACCAACTGTGGTGACTGCTATGACCTTAGAGATTGCTAGTAGAGTCTTTTAGCTGTCTGCTGTATCCTAGACTCAAAGCTCTTTGGAGTGAGCAGGGAAAGGAAGTGATCTGTGTTTTTCTCCTTTATTCATGCAACATCCAGCACCATGGGCCACTCTCCATGAAGCATGTTCTTGTGTGCCAAAACGATGCATCAAACATGACAGCAGAGTTTCCCTGCTGAGAATACATTTTTTTTTGTAGCCTAACATACCAGTTCTGCTATGGCATATGGGTCCTATGAGACTCTGTCTTCTGAAAGAAAGAAAATCTTTTAGCTGGGACACTTCAAAATAGTTCTTAATTATAAAAACGATAGAACAATGACAAATTCCTCAGGATGGGATGGTATGGCTATCATCTCACACATTCTAGATTTAGTAATTACGATAAGAGGCTTCATAAAAAACCCAAGAGTCACTGAATACTCAAAATACACTTTTTCAAGTTTACAAGTGCTGTTTCAGTCATAGTCTGACACAGATAGTTCTAGAGTTCTTAAAATATTGTCTCTATTTGCTATTACTAAGAGCAAATCCTTAACAAACTAAGTTTAGCAAAGAATTTACACTATCACCCCCTCTTGAGCACATGAGGGCTTCTTAATCATTCAGAGCCTGGGAGAAAGTTTACTGTGCCAGAGACCTATTTCTAAGGAAAATTCTGCAATGCTGTCAAAGCATACAAGTGAGGGATAGTATAGACCTATCTGACTAACTATATACTAGGTCAAGTATGCAGATAGTGGTGGAGGTTGGCAACATTAACCCACATAAGCTAGCAATCCAATGAAAATGTAGGTCAATTTGCAGCCCGTGCTAAGGCCTGTGCTGCCATGGCTACATCATAATTGGCACTTAGTTCCTTTCAAATGAGCTAGGGTATTTCTCAAGAACATTGACGTGTGTGGGAAAAGTATGATGCTCCAGACTGATGCTAACAAGGCCTGGAGGACAGCATTTTGTCCTGCTCATGTGTGAGATCCCACTTAGCGGTAATACTGCCTATCCTAGAGTTATATTTTGCCCTACCACACTTTGCAGTATGCACCTGTTCATTGTGGCATTTACACACACTGCTATAACTAAGATTCTGCTTTGATTTCCAATATAAAACATACCATATTAGTAATAACTTTTCCTCTGAAATTACTCCTACATTTACTACATATACTTGCTTATGATTGTTTTACCAGAAGTGGAAAGAGATGTTGGTTAATTGTGCTTCATTAGTAAATTTCTTATGTGGTAAAAATTGTTCACTTAATTTGAAAGAAAACATTTTGTGATTATCCAAAATCTGGTATCAATTTTATTACTGAAATAAGAGAAGTGTTTCTTATATGTGGAATTTTGATGTTTCCCTTACTAGGATTTGTCTATGTTAATGAAATATTTAGATTAACCTTCAGCAGTTATTTTGCAATGTGTTCAAACTGAGCTGTTGACCAATCAAATTTGAGCTGGCTACCCATGGCCTTTAGCAGTATTTCAGAGAACAAACACCCTAAAGTCTGCTGTGTTCAGAGTCAAGCATTGTTGAGCAAGGTAGGAGGATCCAGTTCCAAATTATTTCTGCCACAAGTGGCATAAAATAAAAAAGAAGAGGTTGGAAACAGGCAAATTCCATTTTCACTTCCATAAAAGGAAAGATTGGAGCGGTGGGCAGAAGAATTCAAGGTTAATGATTAATGGGCAAAGAATTTCTTGCAAAGGATTGATAATTCTATCCTTTTCCCATCTTTGGCAGAATTTAGCAGTGCATTCCCCAACTCTCATTCAGAGAAAGAAGAAATGAAAAGTTTGCAACTTCTCCCATTTTTGTTGCTTTCTTGTATCATCAGCCCAGCAAATACATACGGAGGAAAGAAAAAAGGTAATACCCTATCAAACATAAATAGTGAACGTGAACTTTTTTTGAAATGTTTATGCTGTAAAAATTCAGTAGTATTGGCTGTCTGGTGATCAGCATGTTGGGATTTGGGTGGTTTTTGAGTGTTATGTTCCCTTAAAGTGTGGCATTTACAACTGTCTATGTTTATTGGAAAATATAGTTGTTTGTAATTACAACAAACATTTCTCAGTGGAAATCTATACATTCTGAGACTATAGACTTAAGGTAATCTGACCTTTAACAAAACTTCTGCTGAAGCTAATTTAAAAATGTATTAGTTTGAAAATATACACTCAACTGATATCAGTTACAATCTTCTTGGGCTGGAAGTATAAATAAGTATAAAATAGATTCAGTCTCCTACTATGAATAAAAATTCCTAGCTATTTGACAGTGTTTAAGCTTTCATTTTCTGAGTTGTCTAATGTAGGCTGCCTTTTACCTCAAGTATGATGAATAACTTTGAGTGAAAGAGATACACCTGCAGTATGTTTTGTAGAGAAGTACTGTGGATGATCTTTATCATTTACATGGTTGTACAACCATTTTCTATGCATTTGTGACACTGCACATTATGTCAATATCTGTGTGACTGTTGAGTATGTCAGTGCATCACACAACTGCATTTCTTAAATCCTCTCTAATGTGATTGACAAAGACAATTCCACGTTTTCACTCATTGTTGAGCCATACATAGTAAGCATTAGTTTTCCTTCTTATCTAACTGCATTTCTAATACTCTAAATCTGGAGGGGATAAATGTAGCTTTCTCCTTAGCTGGAAATAAAGCAAGATATGCACATTCACAGAAGTACGGCCTCTTTCAGTAGCTGTTTTGCATTTATGTTGATTTGTATTAACAGTTTTAGAAACCATTTGCTATAAAAACACTTTATATGTAATAGGCACAGTGATTTCAATCTATAGGAGGCAGGACCACCTTTCTTTGATTCTGCACATTAAACTTCCCCTTGGGTTTGATTTTGAACAATATAAAATCCTTGAATGAAAACACAATTATAATTGTAAATTTCAATTAATGCCATAAGTTGGCATGGCTTACCAGTCAGCAAGGCCTGCACATCCGTAACAGTCGCTGAACCTTAGTAAGCTATTTAGAAACCTTGATCAAATTCTGTATTTTTGACAGAACCAAAAATCAGAGCACTAACTTTAGTTTGAGGCTTCTCACATCATCTTTGCCCAGATATATTCGGACTCCACTGTGTGCTTAAAGTTTAGTTCACCTGAAGATGCAAACACAAGGCAGAAAGAGGAACTCACTGCACCCCCATGCTTTTACGGTCACAGGTCTTGCTGATGTCAGCTCACATTCTCCTACCCCCACTATGTGTGGCACCATTTATAGCAAGGTCAGTCACTTCACTGTCTCCATCCCCCTTTCCCCTCATGACCTCGTACTCCTATATCAACAGACTTCACTTGTTTGCTCATTGCTTCTACAGCTTAAAACCCTGTTTGTGGGCCACAAAGATAGGTCACGTGTCATATTAGCACTAGCAGCATTAGCACTGTTGAAGCGAGAGGCTGATTTAAGAAGCAGAGCAGGTACATTTCTAAAAACACAAAAAAGTCTACTGTGTTTTCTTCTAGAAGCTATCCACAACCTAACTAGATCTGCTACAGAGAGCAGTTACAAGGGTAAGGGCCCTGATATTCTATTATGTTATATTCAGACCCTCATCTCCTGTCAGTTTTAAATCGGTGCAACTCTAATTCCAACCATCCATTTACATTAATGCCTATTTCTGCACCTTTTACTCCCTTGTTCTCCTTCCCCAATCCAAGCTCAGCCACACCAGCTTTGTCCAGAAGATAATGTAATTCCCTGTTCTCAAAACTTTGCCTTATTTCTCTTACCATTTAATTCATCAGTATAGCTCAGCTAGTTCTGTCTTTCCCCAAATTAGCTCCAGTGTGTTTGCCACACCTAGTAACCTCAGGGAGTCGTTTTCCTCATTTCACTTCTCAATGAGGCAAATCTGTTTGCCACAATGGCGCATGCAAATGCCAATAAAGCATTTGTCCTCACCAAGGAAGGCCAGTGAAGTTTTTAGGCCTACATGAGAGGCCTGTTAACACTGTAAAGTGGAGACAGCTTTCAGTGAGCATAATATATATTTTACCTGAATATCCTTCTACCTTGGAGCTTGCTTGTTCTTGCTTTAGCAGGAACTGCAGCCATGAACTGTACAACTATAAGGATCTAGAAAACCTTCTCAAAGCTGAGCGTCTGGCATGTAATTTTAGCACAAGCAATTGCCTACAAGGGAACCATCCTCTAAAAGAACAATCACTGTGTGAAAGTCCTTCACATTTATTTGTACCCAGCAAATAAACAACTCTCTGCTTCAATTTTCTCTGTATCTTTCTATCCACCTACACAGTAAAAGAAATCACATTACTAAAGAAAAGAATTTGTAGGAATTAGACTGCAGCACGTAAATCACTGTAGATAGGTGTATGTAAATCCTTTTGTTCAAGTTGTGTACATAAATACATATTATAGGTTCTTATTTTATACTTAATTATGTAGAATAAGATGGACTGCATTACCAAGCAAACACAACGTCACATTTAAAACACAGAGAGGTTATTCTTAAAAAGCCACGGAGTGTTTCTGAAATGCCATGGTTTTCTTGTATATTTATATAGCAGGAAATAATTTTGGCATTTTTTGGCAAGAGTTCATTATCTAAAAGCAGCATCCCAGAAAAAGACCAGAAATAAACACCTAAAAATAACATCCCTGAAGTTGAGCCAAGACGATTCTTTCTAAAAGCATGTGAAAAATACTTCAACATAAGCTCTTATTTATTTTTATTCTTCTGCTGGAAACATAAAATTAGGTGGGAATATATTCTATTTTTCTACTTCATTGTGCAGAGCAGAATTATACAGTAGTCGACATGAAAATGTGTGTTGTTGAGCTAGCACTTTTTACTTGACAGTCTCACAGCTGGCAGTTGAGCCAGACATTTTTTGCCCAAAAGAGAAGGTAGCATCTTAGTTGTCATCCAGTTCTGCTATGTTTTAAGTATTACAGTGCTAACACCTTAAAATTGTAACATAGACCATGGGAATGGATTATACAGAAATTTGAATAGCTGTTATGTTTTTTTTATTCCTCAATTGTATTATGGAGACATAAAAGATGCATTGGGTATATCAAATCCTCCAAAGCCTCGATAAAATTCTTCAGTAAAATGCAGTGTGCATGGAATATAACATATCACATCTGAAAAACTACTAAAATAATTTCTACCTGAAGCTGAAAAACTATTAGAAATGCAAAACCCATAGAAGATTCAAAGGCCATTTAAACTGCAGAGGTAGAGGAAATAAAGTCAGCTAAGATGATGAGGTGGTTACCTTTGACATTGAAGGTGAATATCACTTTCACTATGTAACATTTCTTTAAAGTCTACAATAAATACTAAAAATTTAGAGAAGACCTTCCTTTTAATTCCTTGAAGCATATTCAGTGTAATAACAATCTGTGCCTTAACTTTCCATTAATTCTGTGTGATTTGGGTTTATAATAAATGGCAGAACACAGACTAAGGCCAACAAGCTCACAGGATACTAGTAATCCAGTCTTACTTCTAGTTTGAGAGAAAATTACAATTTTCCAGCATAGACAGAAAGCTAAGATATCAAACTCAATTCCTTTCATGGAACAAAATGGCACAGTAATCTGTTCCTGTGATTGAAACTCCTTGGCTAAAACATCTAACTCAATGTTCAAAGTAACTAACATTCAAACTCAACTGGAACACACTCAGCCTTTCACTCTCCTCAGGTAGACAAATTAAGTATCTCATAAGTTGTGCGCTATTTACAAACCATGGTTTGATGGGTAGCTGAATTTAAGATGAGCACTTCCATGAGCAGCAGAACTAATTTCAGTTTCCAGTCACTTAGATCCTACATATCCTAAACTCCTCATGTCCCAAACTCCAGCTGTGCTTCCATGACATTCCTGTCCTAAGGTTCTCAGTTCCTTCACCCCATCTCTACAGCATGTATATATTCCTGAATTACCCCATGACTTAGTGTCCCCCATGGTACCCATGGATGATCCAGCACACTCTAGCTTCCTCAAATACCTTATACAACCCTTGCTAGGACCCTCCTCAGTCTGAGATCCACTCCATGGTCTCTCTCCCCAGCCCTGCACTACTGTCACCTCCTCATGTTTGTAGCCTTTTTTGCCTTGCTCTGCGTACACGCTGTGACTGTTTCAGGGGTATGCTTGTGTCCATTGACTACCTAGTGCAGACAGGCTCATAGATCAGGTAGTAGCTGGCCCAGGGCTGCTCACTGCACCAAGTGGGAAACTACTACTCTCCTGTGTTTGGTATCAGTGCTCAAACAAGATCAAATTCCAGGACAAAATGCTTTGAGCCAATTGCATCCACAATGCCTGCAGGAGTTGAACTCAAGCACAAGCCAGCCTCTATGAGTTTCCCTGTCTGATGAGCAGTTGGTTGTCTCCAAATGACAGCCAGAATGCAAGGTAACAGCTAAGCTTTATAGATAAGCAAGGTGCTAGAATTAAATGTTTACCTGAACCCTATCTTAATGCAATAGCAAATGTGTTACTACAAGGGTCTTTCTTCTCTATCCAGCTGCTGATTTTCAGAAGACATGTAGGAATTTATTATTTGATACCTCTTTCTCTCTATAAAGTTGTATTTAAATTGGATCAAAAAATTACTGAAGGGAATTATTCTCTTTCTCTCTCTCTTCATCATATGCGCAAATATACCATGATTGCAGCCTATAGAAACAAAACTAAAAAACATTAGAGTATTTCTAATTTACTCCAGTGGAGTTTGTGCATCACCACTGACCTTGAAACTCAGGTCACTCCTAGTTAGACCATTTAAACAGGGATTGAGGACCTAAATTTTACGACATGCTGAAATACTGGTCCAAGAAGTCCTGGAATTTGAAAGTTCAGATGTTAGGGTACTAACCAGTTACACTAATGATCTATATTATGCTATTGTTAGGAAAAGTTCTACAAATGTATTTGCTGCCATATTCTGAGTGGCTGTGTTTCAGAAATACTGTGTGTGTACACAGCATTTGCAATGCTCTCAAGAGTCTTAGAATTCTATCAAAATTTCTAAAATCTAAACCAGTTATTCTTCCTTTCGGCACCTGCAAAAATTTACAAATATTATTTCAGACATAAATTTTCACCACAGAGTCCAAAATATAACTGTAGTCTAATTGAAGACCATTTGGGTTTTCCCATGAAGAGACAATAATGGGAACTCAATTGACAAAGGAACTATCCATGCATGAAACAAGTTTCAATATTTCTACTAATGCAAGTGACTGAACATCTTAATGAGGAGATTAAATTCACTAGAGAATTGTAATTCACTTGACTTAGGCATTACAGTCTACTGACCGCTACTGTATGAATAGTGGTTGAACTCATATGACACTTGAGAAACTTGAACATACAAAACATTTCTTGATAATGTGGCAGTGCAATCTAATTGCTTAACTGATTTTCTTCCTTTTTCTCTCAAACTCGGGAAGGTTATAGTTTTTTATTAATATACATGTATAATTTTAATGGAAAATAACTATCAATAAAAACATTCATTATTAAAAAGAACATTTTTCTTTTCTGCTTATTTTGTGGTTCACTCTAGGTTTATATTGCACATTTCATTTTGGAAAACATAGTTATGCCCAATCCATGTGGAGCTTCAGGGTTAGTAATAGGGTTGCATCAACAGTAGTGCAATATTTATGAGGTAGCTCATAACACCATATGGTCCCCTAGGGTGGCCTTAGCACAGTGACCTTTTTCCTATATGTTAGCTAGAGCTAAGAGACTGTTTGCTGAAGTTAACTTGGACTCCTTATACAGTGGAATAGCTTGGCAGCAGGTGGATGGGCCAGCAGCCACTTCCAAGCAGCATGATTAAGATTTCCTGGCAACATAAGCAATAACTAGCAAAAGAGACAGAAGGGGCCATCTATCTGCACATGCCAAGACTGGGTGATAAAGTTCACTTCTTTGGCAATAGGCCAAATGTGAATTACAATTCTTGCAAAAAAAAATTTAATGTCTATCGTCAAAGTAAAAAAAATTATCACCTTCATACTTTGTAGCCTTTCTTCTAGAAAAATGTACTGGTTTTTAAGTTATATTACTATGACATCTTTCTTGCCTTTTCCTTTTAATTAAAAAAAATAAATTAAAAATTGTTAAAATTGTTAATATTCCCAGGAAGCATCAACTGCACATTAGTGCAGGAAGGATTGCACACCCTTACACATACCCATTATGACTAGCCAATGAAAACTTTTGCTGGTGCTGAAATGCTTCTAATAAAACATGGTTACTTCATGGTTGTGGAAACGGGAGCTGTTGCCTAAAAATACTCACAGACATTCTCTTGCCCTCTCCCATTTGCTTGCCCAGTCCAGTAAAATCCATTTGAATCTTTTACCAACAATACTGTTTATATCTGGGCTCCTGCTTGGCCTTCAGACTTCATGGTGTTGCTCCAAGTGCAACAAATAACTATCAGGTAAATAACAGAAAGGAAATGATGAAAAAGAAATCTAGAAATTTGAATGAGTGGAGAAGGTGTTTAAAGACATATTGCTCTCTGGCATAAAACCAGCATGTCCCATCTGAAAGATCAATTTTCATTAGAGAAACCCTAAAAAATTTCTGCTATTTTGAAATGTTTGATCCAAATACCATTTTCTAATTTTGCATATTGCTTTACTCAGTAAGTGAAACTGATGGAGACTACATACAGAGGAAAGTACTGAAACATGGGGGAGATGATGACAGAGCAGGTCCAAAGACAAGAAGAAAAACATACACGTTTGATATTGCTTTGCCTCTGGAGTTGACAAACTCCCATAAAAATCTTCTACACTGGCATGTTTTCCCATATCTTAATGCTAAATTTGTAAACAAATATATAGAAACACTGCTGAGATCAAAGTTTTCATTTTAAAATCTTGTGTGTATTAAATCACTTGTGGCTCTACTTAATGCATCTCAGTCTGAAAATAATCTGTAGTATCTGACTGAAGGATTTTATTCAGCCTTTAAAGCACCACTCTTCTCCCTTTCAGCAACAATGGGTCATAAGAGATGTTGGAGGACATCAATTAAGATTTAACTCCATGTTTGCCAATCTGCATTTCCAAAAGCCACTCAAATTAGGGATTCTGCTAAACTAGGGTGGAAGGGGTGTGTGTGTTCCTTAGTTATACTACTAATAAAACTATAGTGAAAAACTACCAAAATACATTCTGATTTATTTACCAGGCAATTCATTGTCTAATTAATTTATTGTCCAAGCAATTGTCATGACTTCAGCCTAAAACCTGTCCAGAACTGACCTTTGATTGGAATTCTAGGAGTTGTTATAAAAATACTAATAATAAAATTATATGGGCTTTCAGACAAAAAGCATGTTAAGAAATTATATTTATGATTTAAGAAAGTAGTATTTTGATTAGTTGTATTTCCAGTTAATTATTTTCTGTGTTGTGGTGAAGTAGAATTGCTAGTTTTCATATTTATGTCACTTGTACTTTTAACTTAAGACAACTGTGCCAATGCCTTCAAGGTTTCATTTTTAGGGGCTGGCAATAGGAAGGGAGGGGACATGGGAGAAACTTTCATCTTATTTTTAAGGGGGTATTGTTTGGGCAATTTTTATTCACTACAAACAAAATATTTGGAATGATATTATTCAGGCAATACTTTCACCCCAGAGCTTACAACTTTCCAAGGAATTTTTTTAAAAAGTTTAATCACTTCTAAGAATGATGGATGCTATTTAAAACTGTTATTATTATTTTCAGAAAGACATGAAAGCTACTGCATTTCTGAAATTGATTACTCTTACTGAAGCAATATATTGCTTTCAGTGCCCAAACCGTGAGGAAGAAATAACAGTATGCATTAACAATGTTTTTAGGACATGTGGAAAAGGTTTAGCCACAAGTTTATTGTGTCAGATACATCATTTGTAAGCTATGCATCTTTCTTACTGAATTACGTTATGTAAGAATCCCAAAAGCCTTCTACAGATATTGAATCAAGCCCTTAGTAGCTACTTAAATTCTTTTTTAATGTCTAATCCTAGACTCCAGTCCCTATTAATGCTGCAATATCACTCTTCTGCAATTCACTAGTCAGCAGTTTTCAGACCTTTCAAACATCTGTACGATTTCATAACTGATCTTGACTAAAATAGCTTATGTCTATGACAAATATAGATTGCCACCTACACAACAGTGCCTGGCTAAACTACAAGGAAACTTGACAGCCCTAATTGCATTTCATGTGTTTATGCAAATGGGAGTAAGCTGGATGCAGCATGACCTAGAGCAGAGATTCACCATCAAGAACAAGACTTTCACAGACTATATCTGTGCAGGATTCCCCAAGTCTGCTGTTCAGGTTAAGGACCAACTGCAACTAGGAGAAAAATGAAGCCTTTTCTGACACTTGAAAGTAAACCCAAAGTAGTTTTTGTATATTTTTCAAGAAGCAGTAGAGAGTTTAATGGACAGGATGCATTCCTCCCTCCAGAGTACAGAGCAAATGGAGGGAACTGTGACTAGATTTACAGTTAATTCTCTGGCCTGCTCTTCTGTTAGTGCAGAAATGAGCAAGGCAGGTTGTAAAATTAGAGTCCAGACCCAAAAGAAAGAAGGGAACTTAGAATGGTAACATAAAAAGCTCAGCTACCAGCATAAAGCATTAGTGATTGGACCTCTGCAGTGCTAGAAACTACACAGAAAGCCAGTTGGCACATCATCTAAAAATCTACTGTGCTCTTTATCTCCATCATGCTTACCTTCTGCTTACCTGGGAATAGAAATTAAAGCTTGTTCTTTTAATTGGGAACAGTTTTTTGAACAGAACATAATAAATCATTGCTTTCTTAGTAGATGACATCAAAGAGTCGTGAAAGCCGAGATACTGAAGTGAGGTGTTTGTATCAGAAATCTTTGCCTATAGCTTGCCCAATAAGGCCCTAAAGAGGTTCCTAAACAAAATATGTCAGCATGCAGTGCTGAAATTGCTCATCTGTGTTTTGTTGAGTACTACGATTGCAATTCTGCCATCTTTACTCATACTGGGTAGTAAGTACTTCATTATCCTCAAGCTTGCTTGCACACTACAGTACTCTGCAATGTAACAGTGAGAGTATCTGGGCATTGCCTTCACTAAAAAGACAGTATTCCAGCTGGTTCCAGTTGACCTGTACATATTGCTCTCTAGAGCACAGCAAGGTCATTCTTCTGGCTAATAAATAACATTCCAAATACCATCAAATATACATAGAATGCTTACTAAACGTGAGGTTTTTCTTACTACACATGAATTAGTGATCTTCAGCCTCCATTCTACATCAGTAGAATAGTTTGTGCCATAGAGAGCATTGGGAGGTTTCCACATCTTTCCTAGGGCACATATACCTTTAGGATTCACCCTTTCCAAAAACTTAATATGCTTTTCTTCTCTGCCAGAACTCTACCTCCATCCCAATAGCAATCTCTGCACTCTTTCCTGGAAAGAGGAGCTCTGCATGATCCTCATGCAAGTCATTTAATAGCCTTGGTCTCTTCTCTCATGTTATGTAACCATAATGTGATCGTTTACTTTAATATGTTAATTTAAAGGAACAGTAACTTTTCTAAGAAACTTCAGCAAGGAAAGTGTCTCTCAGCACCTTCTGGCTTGGTATTGTCAACAGGACAGAATGCAATGGAGATTCTTAACTGAAGCAAATAGACAAAACTTACAGTCTTTGATCCAGCTCCCAAAATAGACAGTTGTGCTGCTTACTATTTTAATCTCCCTAAGTCATAGCTCAGATTAAGTGGCAATGGGGAGGGCTGCTGACTACACTGTATTCTTCTATATGGAATTTTAGGTAGCAGAAATGAACACAATTACCACAAAGGTTCTCAGCGAATAAAAATAAAAGCAGGATTGTGACATATTATTCTATCCAAGAAGAATCTTTGCTCCTCCCTTCTCCCAAACACATCTCTGGAATTTTAGTAAATTCATAGGATTTGCACATTAGATTTGTTTGTTTTTTTCTCTTATGATTCTGTTCATTTTTCTGTCTTTCTGGTCCAGTTTATGAAGATTGTGTGTATCTGTAAAAAATCTTCACCTTTACAAAACATTAAGTGCTAGTAAATGAATTCCATTGAGGATACCTGCATGGCCTTAAGATGTATCTAGCCATTCATTTAAGTGAAATGTTCCTCCCCTGAATACCATCATACTTATACTCATACTTATGGGCCTACCAGAAATATTTAAATTATTAGTGACTTTCCATCTATGAAGTATCAATGTTAGTTCTTAAGCTGTCTTTAAAAAAAAAAAAAAAAAATCACTTCTGGCTTTGGATACTTCGAATATGATAATCCTGATGTGCAGAAGGGAACCAAATTCTGAGACATCTGAGAGTTACACTGCATCTGTTCAGGGACTGGCTACTCTGAGCTCAGAAGGACTTCTCACAACGTATGCATCCGATCAGCATTTAGCACTCTGCAACCCCAGCACATCATTACTTCTGATCTCCTCTTTAGACATTCTTTAGACATACCAAGTCCAGAGTAATCTGAACAAGTGAGTCTTGGGTCTTTAACAAGTGATCGGAGACTTCTTTTACAGTTAGTCAGTAATCTACTTTAAGTAACAATTCAGCTACTGACTACCTGTATTTTTGTTTTTCAAAGTAAACACAGCCGCACAACTTAACTGCTGCACTACAGAAATCTTTGGATCCCTAATATTTCCAGATATAAGATTGTGTGTTTCAGATATTCCTTTATTTCATTAAAATATTCTTTGATTTTAGCTTAAGTAAAATTAATTATGATTGCAATTATTTTAAGTAAAATCAATTTTTATTAAAGCTGGTAGCAAATTTCCCCATGGATTTTCTGTGAGCTGACACTGTCCGGAAATTTCTACCTTGATTGTATATTGTACACTCTTCAATGGTGTGGGTAGTTGGAAAACGCTGTAAACCAACATTTTCCTTCTTGCTGTGCAGCAAGTTAGTCCCTCAGCCCATAACTCTGTTCTTGAGCAAGCTTAATTGACCAGAATAAGGCAATCAAATGTGAATATTCTTTGCTCTTTGATTTTTAGAATGCCCTTTAACAGTATAACCAAAATGAGACTAAGGACATGAGTTATGCCAAATTAAGAATCTAACAGAAACCCAAATATTTATATTAATAGAAGGGGTGACCTTCCACATCTGTCCAGCTCTCAGGAAAATCAAGGCCTCAAATACCTGATTTTTGTGTTTTGTACTTAACCAGTGTTCAATGATGGCAGATGTTTTAAAGTCAAAGGGAAAGGCTGTAGTTCATTACACACTTAGTGCCATTAACAACTTAAGCAGCCCTTGCCTCAGGCCACCACTGCAGGTACTTCATAAGCCCCTCCATTGTGCCAGTATAGCTGCTTGTAGCAAAAGAGCTTGGAAACTGATCCAGTCGAAAAATAATCCCATTTTTTGCTGGTGATCCTACTTTTTAGGTGGATCAGCTCCCTGATCTTGTTCACTGTTCAGCTAAGCAACCAGCTGTGCTAGGACAATGATGGGGACTACAGGAGGTCAGGAATGAGATGGGGCAGAATTCTGCTTAGAGTTGCTCAGGCAGCACTGAAACCAAATGTCTAGTTAGGAACTAAAGACGCTAACCATTGAGTCTGTCCTTTTTTTCTTTTCCTTTTTTTTTGGTAACTTTAAGTTTTTATCCTCAATTTAAAAAACAAAAAATAAAATGCAGTCTACCTTATCAGGCTTCCCATCATATAATTTAGGAATAATAGCATTTGAAAAAAACCTAAAATATTACACAGTTTACAAAGGAGTAAGCATTAGTAATAGCATTATTGGAGCTGACAAAACAGTGGAAGACACTTCTCACATTCAGTCCAGGCATATTAATTTGTTGATTTTTTTCTAAAAATTCCTCTCAAATCCTAAAGATTACAGTGACCAGATTCTGATGTCATTTACATCATTAAAACTTTGGTTTAATTCCAGCAGTTTCTGTGAAGCATTCTGTACTGATTGTTGTGTAGGAGTAAATAGAATTTAATCTTTGCTTTTCTGTGTATGACTACAGTGACATTATTTGTAATTCCCGGCTCTGTTAGAATTTTAAAGACACCCCCCCCCCCCCCAATTTAATTGATTGATTTCCAAAAATCACTTTAGTAAAAGAAAGAGAAGTCAGAAAAAAAACCTATTTTATCATTCCAATAACAGCTCATAAAAGATTGTATTTCTTTTTTTCTGGCTAGTGTTAATAATATTTACATTGGAAAGGTCTAGGGCAATCTTCTTTAAAATACAATTGTGTTCTGCACCATCAGCAACCTATTAGCCAGATAAAATAAAAGTCTTGTACCTCAGAGCTTTTTGGGTACCTGCTCGAATTAAAGCTTTCATTTTCCTCAGACCCTCTGTACATATTTCAGCAAACTAACCATGGAAAAAGTACCAAAATTAGACAGAAAAGGTTTAATTATGAATAATCCAATTTGTATTCTAATTGCTTTCTTATTATTATTTCTGGTTTTAACAGGGCTATTTAGCCTACAAGAGAAATCCCTCTAATAATGGAATTCTGGTGTAGTAGTTTTGAAAGATCTTTTTGCCTTTTTTCTTCTTGATTCCCCAACACCACCCACTTCTCTTTCATTCACACACAAACACCCACTTAGTTAACTGTGTGTGATCACTAAACACAGAAACATGAAGGCACGAGCGTCCCTAATCAGACATGTGCAAAGAAACAAAATCTCTATCCTTCAAGGGCAGGATAATTCCTGTCAGGCATTTTAAAGCCAAGGCAGGTCATTGAAGTTATTATTAGCTCTAATTAGCACTCCCACAAGCTGTTGAATTCTTTACCTGCACACAAAGAGCACTCAATATGGTGCAGAATTTGCTAACATCTTTGAAAACATCAAAGAAATTTCAGCTCTTCTTTAGAAGCACAAGTCTATTGCATATGAATAGGCTTTTGGTAATATTCTGTCTGATCCTTGTACCAAATGATCTATAGAAGGAGAGATATGATGAAACTGTTCCAAAACAAAGGAATTCTACAAATGTCTAAACAGAATCTTAATGAGAAAAGGAAGACATCTGGGCTTACTTATTATAGTGGTGCTATATTTTAAACTTCTAGCAGGTTACAGACAAATAATTCATATCCCATCTCAGTTACAACACTGTTCTTTTAAGTTAGTGTTTTATGTAGGAATTTGAAGACAAGTCTGTATGGAAACTGATTTTTTTCCCCTTGTGAACAGCCCCCCTTGAGAATTAGAGATCTCTGAACTGAATTACAGAGCTCCAAATAAAATACTGATCCTAATTGTGAAATTGGCTAAGAAGTGATGAAAGCCCAGTAAGGCATCACTTTTGTACGTTAGGCACATTTCTAACAAAGTGCTGTAAGAAAGAAGCCTGGCAATAGCTCTCATTAGTAAAAAGCACTGCTACAGAGCTGTAGAAGGTTTTATTTGAAACAGGGGAGAAAGAAAATGTGATAAAATCAGCTATTTTGGGTCTACAATATAATCTACAGTATGACCTTTAGTCTAGAAATAAATTTTCTATAAAAAGTAAGCAAAATTGTAACAGGAATCGAAAAGTAACATATTATAAAAAGTAAAACTAGTAAAATATTTATTTCAGAACCTAATATGTAGGAACCTGGCACCTAAATGCTTCACCTCCAAAACCAAGCCACTATCCTCTATGGCAAGAAGTTAGAAATAATGGAAAGTCTTAAAAGATACAGGCAAGTGTCCTGGTTTCCAACTAGCATTCCTTGCAAAAGTGAAAAGTAGAGAGTGGGGAACACAGAATAAACACTGCTATGTTTGCAAAACTTCAAGGCCCAGCTCAATGCAGCTAGAGAAATGGCAGCTCTTCATTAGCTGGACATGCAACCCACCAGCTGAAAGCTAACAATGGCTAGCATCTAGATTGGGGGTTGCCTGTGTCACTCTGAGCTACATTCAACTTTGTGTCTGTCACTGAGAGGCTGGAACTTCATCACATGCTCCACTTGGCAATGCACTCTTGTATTGTATGCATTTTCATACAGCCAAATGTCAAATCACAGGGCTGGAAATAAGGACCCTGGGATATACACCAGTCCGTTCCATGCAATGCAACACATCACGCTTTGTGGCTGCAAGGATCAGCCTCCCTCTTTAGACTTTATGCCATCCTTAAAGTACCACTCAAAATTTTCAAGAACAACTCCACAACTCTGAAGCACCAGTAATATTAATGGTCACGATTTTAGCATGATCAGTATTATTAACTCTGCTTTAAATTAGACACTAACCCCCCCCAAGCTTCTAGATAGTATTAGACAGTATTTAGCGCCAGGACTTTAGCCTCCTGGTCCCATTCTTGAAGCCATTTTCTTCGTTACACTGCAGACAGCAATGTATTTCCTCTAAAACTAATATAGAAATGGCATAAAAATCCTGGCCTTCAGTCCCTCAGTAATAGTCCCATCAGAAAGATGAATCAAGGTCACTGCTTTTTTATTTGTGATATCCACTTTTTGAAAAGGAAGTGCCTGCCACAAAACTGAGAAGTGACACTAGCTGCCAAAGAAGTCTCTGTCATTTTCCATAATTTGCAACGATGCACATCTGTAGTGTTTTCATTATTTAGACACTTGATTTTCTGACACTAGGGCACAGCTACAAGGTATATTTCTGGGAATACAAAAATCACATGACCTATTTCCTTTAGTATCATGCTGCAAGCTGAAGGGTAAAATAATTGCCTGAAAGTGCATTGAGTTGTGTTATTCTGCTAAACTAATTAGGATAATGTGAATTCTGGAACTAATTCTGTAGACATCTAACTAAAATCAAGCCTTTTAAACAATAGGATCGAAATCAATGTCAAATATATCAGGAACACTTTCCTTCATGGTTGCCATAAGACAAACCTCTCTACAGGAACAAGCATTGCTGGGTCATAATAAACTCTCAGAAAGGAAAAGAACACAATTTTCTAACTGATTGTGATCATTCTAACAGCTGGCTCATCAACAAGTCATTTATAAGGTTACAAAGTTAAGTAAAGATTGCCAAGCACTGATAGTATAATAAGACCCTGGGATGCCTTGGATGTGTGTTTAGAGGCTCCATTTACCAAATAGGAGCTGGACAGACTCAAAGAATGAGGACGGTGCTTATTTTAGGAGACTTTATATATGGCTCCCAGCTTATGTTTCAACAAAAAAATTGAGCAAAATTAGAGAACTGAAAACAAAAATACATACAAAATCTCTCTTCTTGTTAATGTGACATGAGAGATCATGATTCTGGTATCTCGAGACTAGGAGGCATGTGTACTACCCTGTTCACTGAACAACTTTAAAATGAAAATAACTAAATGTATAATATTTATAAGCAAACAAAACTCAGCAAATTGAGTATGAGATTGATAAGTGTTTCACTCACAATTTCACTTATTAAGGATTATTCACATTATCTCTAAATCACTTTCACTAAATTAAGAGCGCCATATGTTGAATTTGAGCTTTTTCCATACTTTTTAGCATGTATCAGTTCAAATGTTTAAGGCATTAAAAATACTTTAGAACAACAGCTATTAGTTCAGAGGAGGAATCTGACCCTACAAGAAACCACTTTGGCATACTCTGATATTTGTCTGACATTTCCAGTCAGCCAGTACGTCTCTTGGTGAACCTGGAGGGTCAGCAAAGGCAGCAAGGAATTTCAGGGGCTTATTAAGTACATAGAGAACAAACAAGTACAGAATTTCAGACTTTGCTTTTCACACTAAATCTCTGATGTCGAGCTATATAACGATCTTGTTTTCTTTATCATCTATGAAAAATGAGGAAAACAATGCTGAGGTAGCTATGTTTTAAAACAATGCTTTAAAATGTCTGTCTGTAGCAAAACTATTCTGTATCTGAAGAACATAATCTTTACTACTCTTAGCAAAGTTTTCTATCAGAAAAATCACTTTTCCCTTTTTCATCAGCTTTGACACATATTGTAATCTCCTATGCATCACTTACATATGGACCACCATACAAAGTGATTACACTGATTATCATCTACTCATCATGGAATAAGATGGTAAGCAGGGTCGTAAAGGGCAAGAATTGTTTGTAGTTTCCACTGTTACTAAACCAAATCATTCAAATCAAACCAAATCCAAATCATTAACTTTTTAAAACAAAAAAAGATGGTTCTCTCTGTTCACTTTCAGTTTACTTATTAGTAGTCATACAAACACAAAATGCTTGATAAAATAAGGCAATCTTTTTTAACAGGGTATTTTTTTATAGTCAGGAGAAGAGTGGGCAAGAGCAGCAGATGATATGTTACATAAAAGCCTAAACGCATCATTCTTACGTGATCATTCTGGTTCCCTTGATCTGCTCAAGCCCAATGATCCTTGGCAGTTTGCTCCACTCCATAAAAATCACATGTAATCCAAACTTCAGTGACCTCCCAATTTCTATCAGGTTTGCTCCTGGAAAAGAAATAATCCAGTCAGAGGAAGAAGGCAAAAAGAGACTTGTTCAACAGGTTTAAATTTACTTTTTGTAAAAATATAGGCATTTCCCGCAGTCTCCAGTCCTGACCAGTAAGTAAAAAAACAGAAAGGCAATTCCTGAACATATTAGTATGTGGGGATTAAGCTCCTGGAATTAGGCTACGCTCTTGACATCCCAACCAAGTTCTTAAATAATAGAAGCAATGCAATTCTCTGAAAAGCATTGTGAAGTAGTCAGATCAAATGTGCATGGTCTTAAATAGAACTTCTAATAAAAATACTTCTCCTTTATTACAATAAAGGCTGGCTGTCAGTGCTGCTTGCAATATGGTAGCAAAATGTGAATGAAAGTAATAGAAAGTGGCATGCCAACAAAGGAATTTGAAAGCAATGGAAGAGATGTATATCCTTTTTGGATTTTACTGCATTTTACTCTTTGCTGGTTTTAAAAATAATTTCTATTAAATATATCACTTAAGACTGAAAATAAGTACCCCAAATTTAATAAGCATGAAAAAGGCCCCAACATTCGATTAATAAAAAGACATCTTTTCTTTCTGCTTTGGTTTTAGTTTCAGGTACACACTCCAATGCAGTATTGTGACAGATAATGAAAACAGAACAAGGAATTTCATATTTAATCCACGGTCTCACTCAGCTGCCATGAGATTATGAATTTATATTAAAAGGACATGGTGGGTGAGAAAGACAGCAGAAGCTCATTCTATTTAATCTATTATTTCTTCTTCTAAAAATATTTTTATTTGTTCTAACTACTACTTCTTCTCCACTAGCAGCTATTCATCTTGTTAGAGTCTCATAACTACATCATTTATCAGATGTAGATTACATCTACTATAAGAAGTACTACAGTGCAGTAAGAGCAGATCTGCACAGCGAGACATTTGGTGTTAAACACCAGAGTGACACAACTACAGGCCTCTGTAGGAGGGGAGTGGTGGGAACACTACTTTGGACTGGTTCTAGTTAGTTCTGCAGATGAACACCCATCAGAAGCTGGAGCACATTAGGTACACTCCTGGAGTGCAGGTTTTGGTGTGGATTAATCTGTAAGGAATCCTCTTTGTGTGCTCCCAGATCACTCCATAATATGAACCAAAGCATGGTAAGATCAGGAGATTTGCTTTAAAAGTGCACTCCTGGTGAGTTCACTCATCCTGGTGCTGAACAAAAATATTTATGTAGCTGCATCTTACTTATACTTCCATTTAAGCAAAATGTTTCAGTTCTTTCATGATACAGAAAAACTGTTTGCACAGGCCTTCACTCTTAGGATCTAATTAGCTTGAGAACAATGCATTTTAGAGGGATCCTTATTTGCCAGATATTTTCCTTGAATACAGTCCCTCCAGTCTACAAGAACACAGATATGATCTAAAGCAATCCTACATTTTTCCTTAGTCAACTACAGTGCCATCACTATTGAATTGTTTAAACAGCGTCCTAACAGTCAACCTAGGCAATTACTTTAACAAGATTCTCAAGCTAAAAATACATTTTATTTTGTGAAAAACAGTCTCTGAAGTTGGAAACAGGTCAGCTTTTTGTAGCTTCATTCACTGCAAAACTACCATTAATTTATCTCTAAAAAATCATCAATCTCTTTCTAAACAGAATTCCCATTTATCATTTCCATGAAGTGATTTTCAAAGAAATTGATCTCATGGCATTAAACAGGTTAACTACACCAAGCAAATAATCATCAGGCCAACACTTCTACATTCAGCAAAAAAGTTATTTACCTGAAGGGTTTATTTTTGTGAATTCAACACAACAGCATATTTCCACTACAATATATAGAGGCTTAAAAGAGGAAATACTAGAATGTCAGAAGGGAATAAATACTATGTAGGTCAAAATTGGTCTTTATCTTTTTCCCGTATGTAGTCTGTATCAAGATTAGTGCTAGGAATGAAGCCTAATTAATTTGATAATATGGCTCTAAACTTTCATTTTAGAGAAGTAAATTAATTCCTCATTAAAAGCCAAAGGCCATAACTTGTAGGAACTTCACGTAGGTTTGGATTTCTGAAAGGAATGGTCAATTTCTAGGCTTGCTTTCTGTGCAGTTTCCACTATGTTCACACTTCCAGTATCTGGGAAAATTCTGGGGCAGATTCCAATCTTTTCCCAGTTGGCCTTTATGCAAAATGACTGTACGTACATACACATGCGCATGGTAACTGACTCTTGGAAATAGCTGGTGCCAAGCAGTAGCCAATTTCAACATGTCACAGTAAATGACTTCATTAACACATCACTGAAGCATCAGGAGATACCCTTTTGGTTACCAAACTTTTGCAAGACTTTTAAAATTAAATAAAAAGACATATCAAACAGGTACTGTGACACAGCATATAAAATTTTATGTTGCAGCTGGATCCTGTTTAACAAAAAGATTAGTATTTTATAGATTGTTAGAGAATATGGCTTATCTTGCTAATTATGAGGAATTAGTAAAAAATGGGTCTTCAAGTGTAAATTGAAATGGTACAGTTAAAACTCAGATAATAATTGTATTTCCAGATATATTGTCATTCAAAAGCAGCTTTAAAAGGTCTTGTTACTAAGATGAATTGTGTCTTGGTTTCAGCTGGGATAGAGTTAACTGTCTTCCTCATAGCTGGTACAGTGCTATGTTTTGAGTTCAGTATGAGAAGAATGTTGGTAACACTGATGTTTTTGGTTGTCGCTAAGTAATGTTTAGTCTAAAGTCAAGGATTTTTCAGCTTCTCATGCCCAGCCAGCGAGAAAGCTGGAGGGGCACAAGAAGGTGGCACAGGACACAGCCAGGGCAGCTGACCCAAAGTGGCCACGGGGGTATTCCATACTGTGTGATCCATCTAGTATAGGAACTGGGGGGAGTGGGGGCAGGAGAATCACTGCTCGGGGACTAACTGGGTGTCAATCGGCGGGTGGTGAGCAATTGCACTGTGTATTATTTGTACCTTCCAATCCTTTTATTATTACTGTTGTCATTTTATTAGTGTTATCATTATCATTATTAGTTTCTTCTTTTCTGTGCTATTAAACCATTCTTATCTCAACCCACAAGTTTTACTTCTTTTCCCGATTTTCTCCCCCATCACACTGGGTGTGGGGGGAAGTGAGTGAGCGGCTGCGTGGTGCTTAGTTGCTGGCTGGGGTTAAACCACTACAATCGTTAACAGCCAGGCTGAGCAGGACTTCCATTTTTTAAAACTATGCTACATCAAATCTATATAATTTTGTTCCTTTTCTGAACGTTGTTTACAATGTCTAAACAAATTTTACACTCTGGTGACTGAAATTTAAAACAAGTGACAAGAAATTAGACACAACACTTTACAATTTTTTAGCACTATAAGATTTTGTTGAGAATTTTCATTATCAGAAAAGCATTTTTTTCTAGTAACAACATGTACATTTTCTCTCTCCTTTTTCTTTCCCTTGATGGTATGTCTAGAAAAATGTTTATACAGAATCATCTCCACCTCCTTGAAGGTAAATTTTTGTTTGAGGAAATTTCCCATTACCTTAGAAACACAGCTGTCTCAAATCTGAATGGTTTTACACTGAATCCATTTTTTGCCAGCTACTCCTTGTTCTTGCAACGTCCCTCCACCAGGCATGGCCCCCATTGCAGCTTGCATTGCAAAACCTTCCTGCCCTGAACCACACACCCAGCCAACTGATTCCTGTGACTCACCCCCACTGAAGTATGCACTTTTCTTTCTAGGGAGGCTATGTTTGATACTTCTGATTAAAAAAAAAAAAAAAGAAAAAAAAAAGAAGGGAAGACAAAAGCTACATATTAATGTTGGTGGAATGAGAGCACTTGATTCCTGCTGGCAGACAGCTCTATGCCTGCTTTCTACCACACATGCTTTCTCGTATCATTCTCTTTCATTGTGCGGCTCTGGAGAATACCTGGTACCATAGAAAGAATGAGACAAAGTCTCTGCAGTCAGGATTTAGGCTCATTTAAAATAACTTCGAAATGCAGACATATCTCAAAAAAACCATCTTTGATTTATTTTATAATGAGCTCGATTCTTTCTAAGCCTATTTATAAACTCCATCTTATGCCTGCCGAGTATCTCGCTAGCAACATTTTATTCTTAGAAGATTCCTTTGCTTGACAATTTTGCAGACTCTACTCAACCAGTCTCCTGATAAATTCAAATTAAAAACATGATAATTAAATAGAGAAGTATTTCATCCTGTCATAATCTTCAGCTGTCTGAAACATCAGAAGCTGTTAAAAAGAAACTGATTTGTCTGCATAGCAAAAAGACAAAAGATACCTAGAAGCTTGTCTGCATTAATTATCTGTTGCAAAATAGCTTTTAGAGGAAGGCCCAACCACCTAGACAAATTTTAGGCATCCTCCATAAGGTTTGGTGTTTGAAGAAATGTTTATTCTCTCATTTCGGCTCCACTGCTGGCTCAGATTCCATTTCTCTTGTTTCTTTGGCCAAGGTGTTGTTTTCTCCAACCACTGCAGAAATGATTGGCCTCAGCTAACGGTTCCTGTGATGCATGCCAAATTGTCCCATGTACTAATACATTTTACTCACAATTTGTAGAATTTACAATTAGATTAAATGACAAACAGAAAAATACAAATAGAGTCCTCCAAACTCCTTATTTTCCTGAGCAATAGTTTTATCACAGATCCCATAAGTAACTTGAAGCTTGTCTGTCTCCAGACTTCAAAGCTCCATATTTCTTTCTCCACAAGATAATCTGCCTTCCTTTTCAGTAAATACATTCAGTCTGCACAGTCCTACTGAAAGTTAACTTTGTATTCAAGTTGGCAAACAGGTCAGCTGTTGTGTCCTCTCTGAATACTGCTTTTATCTGACAGGTCTCTGAGTCAGCAACATCTTCCTTAAATGCTCACTTCCAGTGTCACATGTGTAACCACTACAGCATTTTGTTCAAATGAATGATGTTCAGTGAACACGCCCTAGGCACGTCTAGTCCAAAACTAATACAGCAGCAACAGGATTTAAACTCATAAAAGATTTTACGCATATCTCAAGGCTACACTGACTTTTAATTTATGCCTCCAGATAGAGTTATCTTTCAGAGTGGCACAGAGCAAAGCACAACAAAAGTCAAAAGCATTGTAGTCATGGGAAGAAAACAGGTGGCCCAGGACTGCTGCTGTAATGGATGTGAATACTGTGTTTTCACATCTACACCACTTATATCACATATGTAACTGTGTCGGATTGTCCGGGCATGTTCCCTGCATGCTGACCAAACTCTTTATTTGTTGACACATTCACATCTTGCAGAGCCAAGGACAAGATTAGGAAAACTGACTGAACTGTAATCTGTTGCCTGGGAAGTTTAGGACACTTCAGTGCCCGCAAACAGCTCTACCCTAGGCTGAAATGCTACAGTAAACTTGTTTATATGTTTTACTGCCAAACTGCATTTAACAGAATATAACAGCTATTTGATTGAAGGAATAAAGGAATTTAATTAGTAGAAGTTCTTCTGGGCTGTGGCTGCTGTTGTCCCACACCCAGTCCCAAGCAGCCTCTGCCCTTTGGGATGATTTTGTGCTGCAGACACACTATGTGACCTGGTTCCTGTCCAAAGGAATATATGGTCCAAACAGAACTGACTATAGCAAGATTATGACTTAAACAGTTTTTATGTTTTATTAATAACCTATTGGACAAAGAGAATGGGGATTCTATGAATGTTTCCCCCATTTCACATTCTTTCCAGACCCAACACAGAGTGGCCTGGGAAGTCTCCTTCATTACAGCAGATAGCAACATCCCTTTAAAGGATTATGAACCAACCATGGACTACTCTGTTTTCACCTGAACTTCAGGATAGCAGAAATACAAATAGGTTGTCAGACCTCAGCTGAGAACTTCTGGCCTCATACAAAGCTAGCTTCTTTCACTTTTGTGTCAGGGACAAAAGAGATAGGTCAATGTGGACAAGAATTTCATTTTCTAACAGCATGTTTATAGTCCTTCTATTCTCTACTTCTCATACAATAAGAAAGAATATTTTAATTCTATTTAGAATTTGGAGGAAAATATTTAAATGATATTTTTTCTCTTCCACAAATATTTCAGGCATATATTTCAGATAAATAACATTTCATTATTTAAAATATGCCAGTAAAAGCTGAGCTGGGAGAACTATATTAGGGACATAAGAATTATTCTGCAAACCTGAAGGAAACAAAGGCATCAGTTCCACCAAGGACCATCCTGCAGATGACAGAAAAGAATCTAACATATAAAAAAAGCAATTAAAATTAAATTGGAAGGTTAAGAATTTTGGTCAAATATGTTATTTCATTTCCACTTGATTCTAGTTGGAACTGCAAACATACTGAAGCACCATGAGAAATGCTGGCCTGCCCTTGTGATGTCTCGTTATTTCTGGGAAGCCTCCAGTGTCTTCTGAAGTTCACAGTCTGATATACCAGGAAATACACACACAAATATGTTGATGTGAAAATTCCAGGTCAGTTCAGTGTGACAGACTAGGAAAGTTCAGCTGGCAAGGGTGGGTGAGCATCTCCCAGGATGGTTTTGTAAAATGAACCATTATGACAGAGGTTGTATAACCCATTGCTAAGCTCTTGTGCTAACCAATTATTTTAATTGTCCTGAAAAGGTCTGTCCAGCTAGGGTAGCAGCTACAAAATGCATGTGGGGCAGAGCCTGCCCCCATAAATAAGCCTATACCTGTGTAAGAGTAACAGCATTAGGTTTGTTAATAACCAAAATAATCCCTACCTCCAATCCCCAAAAGCCCTTGTCCAGGACTAAGTAAATTGCAAAGCTGCTAATAAAAGAAGCAATAAAGCTGAAAAATTGTGAAGGAAGTATGTTTAGGATAAAATGAACATTCATTTTAAGGAATAATTCTCCCTACATTTCAACAAACGTGCCCCAAAATTGGCTACAACACAGAGCACTACCTCAGGACTGCACAGCATGACGGAAGAGTCATCTACTGAAAAGCTGGAATAACTGCTGCATGAAGTTAGAATTCAGAATACTTAGAATATAAACACTATAATTACATTGCAGCATAATAATAGTTAATTACCTGAAAGGTTAGGAAAGAACTTGTGGAAAATAAAGGAAGCTCTTCCTTCAGTTAATGGAAAGTTTTGCTAATAGATTTTTCAGGTCCAGGTAGAAGAAAATGTATTTATCTTAAAAAATAACATGCCCTTTATGTGAATCTGTAGTGGAAAATTATGGGAGTTATTAAACTCGCTGTAGAGAGGTAATAGATGGTTCTAATTCAAAATGAACTGAGTAGAGACTGACTTCTGCTGCTTGCAATGACAGTTTCTTAGTCTAGGCAGTCTCCCATAAATCTGAACAAAATCCATGACGCTGCTACAAAACGAAATGAAAAAGAAAGAGGACAAATAGCTTCACTTTCATTTCTAACAGCTGACCCAGCCCCCTTGGAAAACGTGTGATATGTCTCCAGCTGATAGCCACAGGAGCCTGAGAAGCAAGCAATATCCACCAGCAGTCAACACGGTTGCATATGGACTTTCTATTATCAGATATACACTTTTCCCCAAAAAAGAACACCACAGAACAAAAACCCCTGCCAAGCAGCCAAGCCTGAAATGACAATTTAATCATTAAATGCAATCACAACAATGTACCATCTGCAATATCACATGCAGTGCAAAAAATGGATCAATAGAAAATACCTGTAAAGTATAGAACAGAGGTAGTTGCCCATTGCTGTCCATGACAGCAGCAAATGTGATCTCCACATTCGATATGATTATAAATTCTCATTTTGCCTGTGTTGTCCAGATTGCACTAGGAACACTCAAAATATGCAGGACAAGAACCATGGCACTAAACTAAAATTGGGGTGGGAGGTGGTGGGGGGTGGTTTTGTTTTTTTCTCTTTAAAGTTTTCTTTGGCTTTCTTTTCTTCAATTAGCTCAGTGTAAGTTGTTGGGGTTTTCCTTATAATTAGATTACCCTAAACCATCTTCTGTTACTTTCCACTGGCTTGTCACACTCTCAGTTGTTGATGGAAGTGACTTTTTTTTTTTCTTTCTTTCTTTCTTTAGATTAAAGTCAGTCAAATTACTAAGACTTTACAGAACAAATAATTGTAGGAATAGCTGGTTTACTACCTCCCCAGCATTTTGGATCAGAAATACAGTCAGCATTTTCATACACAGGAAAATAAACATAACTTCTCAAATCCTATTGAGAAATACTTATGTAATATTCATAGAAAATTAATAATTCTAAAAGCAGAAGAAAATAATAAAACCTATTGTATAATGACTTCACTCCATATTTTCTTGTAAATTTTACATTTCTTAAATATGTCAAGTCAAATCATTTCATAGCTTTTTATTAACCTGAACTTCTTGCTGGGAAGTAACAGCTCTCATTACCAAATGTCACCATCAACAGAGTTACTATCTAGGTGCCCATCTAAATAATTATGTGTCCCTACTGTTTAAGTCAGGCTTACTTTCCTTGTTTTCTTCATGTACTTACGCTATCAAAATCAATATGGTTATGAGTATACACAACACTGAGCTTCTGCTAAAGTTTACTACAGCTACAGCTATCAGAATACTCAATTACCACAAAGCTGGGGGGCGAGAGGGGGGTGGTGGTGGTGGTGAGGGTGGGTTTTTTGGTTTGGTTTTTTAGTTTCCAAAACCAGGAGGCATGACATGCTACTAAAGAATTCTTCCTTGTAAACACCATCACTGAGAACTTTCGTAAGAATGTGCTTAGCTAAAACTGAACAGGCAAGTTAGTATTTGGAAAAAGGAGAACACAGCAGTAACCTTCAAAAGCTAGATCTCATGACTGCTGTGAACCACGGCCAAACTCACCTGCTCATTTAATACAAAATGACTCACTAACCAAGATTTCCCCCTAGAATCATCCAAACCTATTGCTCAATAATTTCAGTCTAGTAAGAACTATTTCTGTGATGAATTAGGTTCAAATATATCCTTTCTTTTCCCCCTAGATTCTGTACAGAGAAAAATAAATTTTTCAAGCATCTGCTCACACAGTACAAAAATTATTACTAGAGACATTTTTTTCCTTTTTTTTTTAAATAGCATTTTACCAATCTTGAACAACAGTTTCTCTATTAATTCTAGAACTTTTAAAATCAAACTTGTTTTGTTAGCTTTTGAAGAAAACAAACCAGCACCAATAATTCCCTGGCTAAAAAACATCCTCTGTTAATTCCTTCTCTCATTAGAGAATAGAACAAAAATGGTTATTACAGCTGAGATGCATGATGTGTACTGTAGAGAGAAGAAAAAAAATCCAGCAGCACAGAGAAGAGTCTGACATGCTGAGCTAGGGCACATGGATGCTTAGACCTTTGCTTTTCTGTTACTACACCATTAACTCCCACACTGTCCCAGATACCAGTATGAATGCACTTTCTATCTATTCCTCTCCTCACGGCAATATGAAGATCACTAGAACAGTGAATGACTGTTGCAGAATGTTTCTGCTACCACTATTCCCTGTCAGTAAAGGGCAGAATACAGTCTTTGCAGATTTTCTTCGCTAAAAATTATGTGTCCAAGTGTCCATGCTGATTTCATTAAATTTCTGAGCCTTTGATAAACGCAAGACAACCGTCACACTATTAAAACAGACTGGGTTTTTTCTATAGATTTTTTGTTTGTTTTTTTCAATGGAGATCTCCAAGGAGAACCTGAGAACTGGATGGTGAATAGGTCTCAGTAGGTGCCTCCTTGTCACAGTGCTGTGTGGTTCATTCAGCAGCATTCACTGGTCTACCACCAGCTGTGAGGAAATTTGGGTTCCATTAGTATGCTGGTGATGCTCAGCTTATTTTCTATTTTTTACCAGATCAGAAATGCCATTCTTCAGCCAAGATGCACACATGAATGAGAACAAACTTGGCTGAAGTTGACTCTGCAGTGGACAAAGGCAGTGCTGGCATCTAGCATTGAAACATTCACATTATTCCAGCCTAAAAAGCACTCTCCAGTCTGAGATCACTTCTATTATCATGCATAATTATAATAACCAAGCTAGCAGAGGTGATGTTGATATTATCTTTTTTTTTCTTTTTCTTTTTCTTTTTTTGACTGTCAATATATGGAGACGTTCAGGGAGACTGAAGAGTCTCCAGCTCTAGAACTTGCTCCAATGACAGGATGAATTTCCTACATGCAGTGGTACGCACAGCATCTTTTTTGATAAAACAAATGTCACTGTGCTATGTTTAGTTGCTTTGGTATATGAAAGGGAAGATTTTCATATTTGGGCATGTGGATTTGCTTAGTCCATATAAACAGCACAATACAATAGGAGGCTACAGCATTTCCTAAAGCAAATATTAAAAGCAATGTGTTTGTTTTTTTTAAATGAGGAAACTGATATGAACATTTACTGGATATTATCATAGTTCTGAAGAGATGGACTAGAGGGAAAATGAAATCATGCACGGAATTGGAGAGAGGAGACATGAAAACAAAATGTTCTGGCAGTGTATATTATATCATCAACTTCTGTGTGTGACTTCGCCACATAAAGTATGATATATTATAACTTTCTTTTTTTATGTAAAAAGTTAGCTCTGAGGATTCTAGGCTGAACTCAAATGTAGTGCTAAATAACAAAGCAGATAAATTCACCCACTTGGTGTTCCAGGCATGACACTCAGAGACAAGTAAATCTGTTTATCTGTGTAACCTTTTGACTACGCTACCACGTTGGTCACTAAAGATGAACTAAATGGTTGTTTACAGGCACAAAAGAGGGCGTTGGGATCATTATAGAGCTTTCTGTAGTTTAATAAAGGGAACAATTTGATATTATTTCTGGCTACAGAAATGTCATAAATTGATATTACTGCTTGCTGAGAATATGACAATAAAGTGATAGGTTCTGCCTATTTTTATATATATATAATTTCTGTATCTTTATACTACAGTAAAAAGATTATAATGTCCACAGCAGGACTGAGCAAGCACTACACACAAGCCAATATACCTGACCTCCATTTTGAAATCCTAAGGAATCAAGAAAAACTCAGTAAGGTAGTCTTCAGGAAGTTATTGAATCATTGCATGTGTGTGTCTCAGGCCGTGAACAAACATTAGTCAAGGGTAACTGCCTGTAGCACTCCCCCAGCTTTCATAGTTTCCAGAAATCTGATATTTTTATCCAACTCATGCAGTAGGTCAGTTCATGTAAGCATGCCCCGATTTGTTCAAGTAATATAAATTAGGCTAGTTTAACAAGTTAAAATAGGTGATTTGAGGTAGCCTAGCTGATTTTCCTTGCAGCAAATAGGCAATGGTCCAACCTTGGAGCACTGGCAACAGGACAGTAAGGGTGGTAATCTCTGGCTGGTGGGAGGTGATAAAAAGCTGAAGGTGGTAACCTTTTTGCTGGTACAGATGGATGCAGACAAGGATGCTTGTCCACTGCTGTAATACGCTCCTTTGTAATGAGTGTTAAAGTACTGGTTTTCTGCAGCACAGTTATACACTCAAAAGCACGTTCAGGTTCTTATATACAAAGGAAATCCTGCCTCCAAATAGCTTTGTTTCTATTGTTACAAAAGTTAGAAAAAAAAAAAAAAGATGTTTTTAAACTGCAAAGTGAATTTATATATAGTGAAAAGAAAGAAGCCTTCTGGAAGGACTTTTAACTACTGCTTTATACAAAACTTCCTCCCATTTTGGGTCTTTAATTCTTTACACATGAATAGCAGTCCAACTTTCTTTGCTCTATGAAATATGACAGATTCTGGATAAAACATACCAACCAAAGTCAGAAGCCTAAGTTTCAGTGTTATATGCACCACCTATGCATAATATGGGAAAGCAGTTTTTGACAAACTAGAGTAGTTAAGAGGATAGTGCGGAATTGAACTCCTAGGCAGAAATTAAATTCTGCACAGAAAGGTAATCTCCATATTTGCACACTCAGGTTTCCTTCTCTCCAGATACTGGTGTCTTCTCACAATCACAGAGAACCATAATTGCAAGATTCTGATCTGCAGCAGCACCCAGCTGTTGCTATACCCTCTGGAGTGCCCCTACGCAGAGTATTACAGGATCAAGCCCATGGTTCAGCCTTCTCCCTTTCTGCTGCATGCCCTAATGCAGCTACTTGGTCAAGAGTATCAAAAGGATGACCATTAGGATTTTACTCACACAACTGTTCTCATAAATGATTGCATGATAATTCTGATTATGCATCTTCTGATGCCTTTGTCACATCTATACTTTGCACAGAAGGGCTGGAAAAATCTGTCATTCTGACATCGTTCTAGTTCTTTTTGTGGGCTTGCCATGTTCAGCAATGGCAGCTGTTCACCAAGCAGTGAAAATGTCTATCTGGCTGTTCAGCAGAGCCACAGGTCTCTCTTTTGGGCTTGTGAATGTAAGAGATGGCAATTTCTGCATCAATAACAAACTGTTCCTTTCCCCCACATTGCATTCAGGAGACTTTTGGCTCTGCTGTGTCTCCTCTCAAGCGTTAAAGAGGAATGTGCTTCCAGCAGTCCTCTGAGAGTCTCATTAGGTTTTCCCAGCCACTCCTATGAAGTTTCACATTGTTGCCCAAATACAATTGTCTTTAACTATTTGGAGAATTTTTAACTTCTGAGCCTACATACTTTGTGCTAGTCAAATGAACACAGAGATTATAAAATCAGCTTTCCAGGCACTTTCAAAGATACTTTTTCTTATGCTAATGGAAAAATAAGGGAAGATTTGAGCGGGCTATGTTGATATCTTTCACAGAATAATCTTAAGCATATTAAAATGTAAATTTTTCTACAATCACTGCTTTTGGGGGACAAACTTTTTGCTTAAGTCTTTAGATGTGTTCTGCCTCCATTTTGATTTTCACATTAGGAGTTTTTG
This sequence comes from Astur gentilis, assembly GCF_929443795.1. Classification (NCBI taxonomy): domain Eukaryota; kingdom Metazoa; phylum Chordata; class Aves; order Accipitriformes; family Accipitridae; genus Astur; species Astur gentilis. Next base: position 9,741,185 of record NC_064889.1, on the reverse strand, counting down.
CCTGATCAGTTCTGTGATCCCATTTCTTTCTTACTCCTTATGCTGACAACTGATTTCTGCAAGAGTCTTTTTAGCTTGCTAAGCCAACAGCAAACTTACCCAGTAGAAAGAAAAGTGAATTTTCACATGGTGGCTGAGTGAACTGAATCAGATGAATGCAAGAGTCACAGCTGCACTGCTCAGGAATGGAGGAGTGAGACCCCTGAGGTCTCCATTATTGCCTCCGTGGATGTACAACTGCTAGAACCAGGCCTGGGCCCTGCCTTGGGAGCAGGGGGTTCCACCCTCACTGATACTGTATATGTCTCAGTAAAATTTTCATAAGTCCTATTTCCCTACGGAGCAAAGTTTGACAGTGCACATCCTGGCACCAAGCTTGGCATCACAACACACTACAACAGGCAGCACACCATCCCTGCCCAGCAAACCTCAGGCAGGGATTCTGACCAGCTGAAAAGCGTTAGTGCCAACACCACCTACTGCCTCTAGGAGCAATAGTTTCTAATTCTGAATGCCTCCACTCTCAGTGACGTATGCCTTCTCCCACTGTTTTTAGGTACATCCACTCCTGCATCTTTTTTAAAATTAGCTCCAACGTGCCAGCTGAATACACAAGATTATCTTAAGGCCATATAACATTGATTTACAGGGACACATACCTAAAGACTCCAGAAGTGAGGCTTAAGGACATGAAAAGGACATGAGCCAAGCTCATGAAAAATTCTTCTAAATCAATATGGTTCTCAGGGGAACAAAAACCTGTTCCCCTAATCTTCTTGGGTGGTTGGTAACATTTGCCACAATGGGGCTCCTATCCTGAGTAGACCTCTGAGTACCACTAGAATGCAAATAATAATTCTCAGAATTATTATATTCAGGAAAATTACTCTGCTGTACTAATATGTATATTATATGTATTATTTATATGAGAGTCCAAAAAGATTTGTTAAATGAACATCTTAAAATGCAAGTAGAATGTAGACAGACTCAATCTAATTATTTATGCTTAGAAAGAACAATACAGCATAAACACATCAGTTTGTTTTACATTGATCACAATATTTTAAATTAAAATAACCTCTTTCTTTCCATATTCCTTTCTTCCTAAACGACCGTGAAACAGTTGTACAAGGCTATCAGTTATTTCATCAGTGATACTCCTCCCAGCTTCTTACCAGTTAGCTAACGTGTTCTACCCACTGGTGTGTAGATGACTATTTCTGTATAAGAAAAACAAATTGATGGACTCAGAAGCACTGAAGACTGCAGAATCTGGACATTAGACACAAGCTTTCTTTCTCGTGTAATAAAGTCTCAAAAACAATGTGTTTTTTCAAAGCCAAAAATCTTCTACAAGCCTATGTCTTTTGCCAGCAGATTTATTCTTTGCCACCAGATTAATTAAACTGAGTAAGTAGCTGTCACCACTATAAGAATTTTTCTAATATACATTAGAATTAATTTTACCTACATGTTATCTGAGCTGTTCCCAAAGGTAACCAGTAACACTGAAGTGGCAGAAGGCAATGGAGGGGCTACAGAGGTTAACCTTGACTTTGTAAAGGCTACTGTGCATCTCTGTGACAGGGATACGAAATTAATAACTTCACTGATCAACTAGTACCTTACCCACAAAGCATATACCACTGCTTACTTCCCAAGAAGTATTAACTACTTATGTGCAAAGTATCCAGGTTCAGAGATGGTCAGCATACAGTACTTTTAGTGATGGCATCTCATGAGATGTCTTTTCTCAAGGCTCTGTGTGCTAACTCTACTCAGGTGCTGGTTTACTGAGACTTGAAGGCTATTAACATTTGTCTACCTGTCCTTTTTCTTCTAAGCTACAACAGGACTACTTGGAAACTTCACAAATCAGCCTACTTATTAGGGAGCCAAATTCAACATGATCAAACTCAACCTTTATCATAGAAGGGACAAACCTTCTATGAACTTCCCCTTGTGAATCTTGCAGTAAAGCATCCAAGCACTGAGGTCCACTTACTAGCCAGTTGATTGTCATCTCCTTTTCATCAAAGCAGTTGTAACTCAGTAATATCATATATACATATATTGTGCAGGTCGCACTCACTTCCTGAGCATGAATGAAACTAGGTAATCTAAAATCTGCAGCAGTATACTAGTCAGAAGTTATGTCACTGATCAGCAAACAAAGCTGTTAAGTGGAGTAATGTTTCTAGGGCACAACAGCAGCAGAGAAAACTCTTGAGGTGAAAGACCACAAACTGGTCAGCTCCCATGAAGGGTACTAAGTACTCCCAGCTCCCACTGATTTTGAAAGAAAATTTGCAGGCCTTTTATTACCCTTGCTATTGCATGATAAACTCTGAACAACTTCCTTTTAGCTATGTGGCAACTGAACCCTTGATTCTTTCTTTCTGCTTTCCAGGCTGTCAGATTTAATATATCCATTGTTTAATGATTCCATCCTCACCTTTAAATTTATGGAGGATTTTTGTTCTAACCTAAGCAAATATCACAATCAAAATCCCTACATTTCTACTTCTGGAAGATGAGACCTCATTTAGCAAAATGGACTCTCCTTTCAGAAAGATTTCATATTTCCAACTTTTAAACCCCACAAATGTATAGCAATGTTTAATATTTTCCATGTTTGTTCAATTTTCTCCACTAAAGCAGATCCAGTTTGCTTTGCAAAGCAAACTTGGCTTCAGCACGCTTTCACTGTGCTGCCCTGTTGGATTCTGTTGAACAGCTCCTGGTGACAGAACACAAGGCTGTGTCATTAACCATCCACCAGCAAATCTAATAACATGAAGAATTTCAACAACTCATTCATGGTTCAGTTAATTTATGATAAATTTCTCCCCAACAAGATATCACAAGCAGAGATCAGAGAAACTCCAGAGAATGATTTCTCTTCTCATATTCATACATTTGTGAAGCTGGAAGGAGTCTAGAGAGAATGAGCAAGAGCAGCTGATGAATTAAGACAGTTTACACTGCCAACATGGAAAATAGTAATAAAATAAAACCCCAGCCAGTGTAGGAAAACAATGTCATGGGGAAAAAAGTATTTTTGCTCAAAGTATAGTTTTTATCATCAGGAACATGTTGTTCACAAAAAGGCTTTGACTGCTGGGAGACTGAAACTCTCTGTTCACAGACCAAAATCATCATGGCCAACATAAGCAACCCTTGGTTGTTCTACCCCTGCAGCACCCTTCCTCTGTCTGTCCCTGGCTTTCAGTTTGTTCTGCTGACACCTCCTACTTAGTGAAAATTACTGGGAGACACTTTTTATATCTGGAATTCCAAACTTTCAAATAATACTTGTAGTTCATACATTTATTCATTTTCCCAGTTGTTTCAAAATAGATTTTAGCAATCTATAACTAATATACTAACTGGAAAAAAATTGTGTGTGCTTTCAGGTGTCCTAGAAAACAAATACATACAAATACATACAAATACATTCACTTTGGAACATAGTGATTTTGTCCATCAATTTCTATGTATTCAAAATATGGAAAGCAACTTTGTTCCTCACAGTTTGGTTCATGTCATTCGGCAACTGATAAACAACAAACAGGCAAATAAAAAAATAATCCAGTGATTAGTGAAAGTTAAAATTTCTGTCAATCTGACATACTGTTGTCAAAGCCCAAACACTAGGACTACAGGAACAAACATAACAGATCAAACCAGAGACACTCGAAAAATCTGGTCAGAGACAAATCAAGACTGAATAATCCGGAAAAAAAAAATAATTAGTACTTATCCAGGAAATTAGTGGTTGACTTATGCCCTGAAGAATGAGGCTTTATACTCCTCATATACTTTTATCCCCTAGTTTAAATCTGGATTTTCTCCTTCCTCCCAGCTGCCTTCAGTGAGAAGTTTTCGGATGACCTGTAAAACAGGGCAAAAAAGTATGCAGCATAAAGTCTGATCACAAATTTTCATGAAGAGTCATCTTACTCATTCTTGCTTTACCTTATCCAAGGTTTCAAGTGAGCAGACAGCACTTAAAACTTCTGGCCTAGAAGGAAGGAGGAAAGGAGGAGAACAGATTTCTGAAGAGCTAGAAGAAAGTGTTAAAGAATAGGCTAGCGAGAAACACAGAAATCCAAAGAAAACAAATAGCCCAATCCTGTAAGGTGCTGAGTACTTGCAACACCCATTAAAATGAAAGGTAGTTGACAAACATAAATAATTTCCTGAAATCATGCCCAAAGGAACAGTCTCTGCCTTTCTGTGATGGATATACAGAGGAAAGGGTCCTTCATTTTAGTCAATGCCTGGTCAACAAACTTTTTATCTGTCTAGACATCGTTTTTTAAAACAAACAACAAAAAGCCAAGCAAACAAAACAACAAAACCCCCACATGTTTCTCTTTTGCTTTTTGTGCTTGCCCTTCTATGGGTCTCTGAATTTTTATATTTCTCTTTTCATACACTAATGTATACAAATTGACTAAAGAAAGATGATGAACAAATTGTCTGTGGACCAACCACATCCTCCAGCTTTATCCAGATTAGTCTCACTGAGATGAACTGGGGAAGATTCCAGCAGACCAAGAGGATTCTTCCAGTCCTAGCACCTCCTATACCTTTCTCCTCCTCTGCCCCTGTGAAGCCAGCATGTCCCTTTCCTCCAGAGATCCAAATCATTACGGTGCTAAGGGGCATAAGCTAGCAAGGGCTATTCAAAGCACACCTCTCACCACTCCTTTTTTACTGGATGCTAAAGATATCATAGTGTTAAAAGACATCTTTTTTCCTCCTTGTGTTTCAGCACTGGGTATCAATTATTAGGCTTTAAATGGGGCATGCATTCACTTGTGTCTCCAAAATGATGTTTACATTAAAAAACACACTTTTCAAGTAGGCAATGTCTCTTAAACAGTAAAATACTTCATACAGATACGGACACTAGGTCATAGCAAAAAGAAAGCTATACTCAGGAAAGAGCAAGAGGGAGCTTCTCAAATGAGAGATCCTGACTCATGGGAAGATTACATTATTCCAAATAATTACAGATTCCTTTGCTACATATGCTGAATAGACATCCTTTTACAGTGCAAATCAGCAGTCATCATTGCTTATACTGTGAGAAAGATTCAGAAAGAAACTAGCTTAATCACCCTGTAGGGTACAAGCATTTTCAAGGTTATCCAAGCTACTGCAGCTGTTCTGTTAGCATGTCCTTCACCTGCATTAAGAACCATGCTCTGGGCCTGTAAAAAGTGTTCAGCAATGCATGAATGCACAGTGAAAATTTAGAAATATTCATGGACATTTTATGTAAATGGTCTCTGAATATCAAACACTTGAACCTTCTAATACAAATGCCCAAAGTAATATTTCATTCATACTAAATACTGTAATAATGAGGGGAATGTCGTATACTTCATCAAATACACAGGTAGTATTTATACATAGCATTTAACAATTGTGTATAGATTTTTATAAATATATATGTTTCTGTGTCTGTAGGCACTTTACACAACACTACCTGAGATAATTATACAAATTACATAGCTATAATGGATAATTACGAACCAAATTATACTCTAACATATCATTAGGTACTACTTTACTGCCCTCTAATACATATTTACTGCTACTGGTTTCCAGATTTTTGGACTCACATCAGCTTCAAATTCTACAATTTTTTTAAGTCACCAGGAAACAAAACAAATGTTTCTTTCTCTGCCCATTTGAAATTTGGAATTTTACATCCAAAACCCAAATACTGGCAGAGGCCCAGAAATAGAATTCTCACTGTCACTGTAGTAGCAGGTTAAAATTCCAGCACTGTGTGCCCTTGCAGTGCTGCCAAGGCAGATTTATCTCGCTTGAAATAGAGATTTAAGGCTTTGAATGGGACACAAATTGGCTGCGTAGCCATCTAATTTACTGGATCTTAGCTTCATGACTTTTAAAATGCATTTTTGATCATTTTATACATCTTGGCTCTATGATTGGAATCACAGTGTGCAAAGGTGTCTGGCCTTACAGGTGAAATGGATAAAACTAATAAAAGTTTTATAAGCTGTTCATCTTTTTAATGACTTTTTGCATTGTACGATGCATATAGTATTAAGTATTCCACAAAAAATATTTTGCATAATAGTTTTCACAGGTCTCCTGGAAAGTCCTGCAGAGCTCAGCAACAGCTTTGCCAATTTTGATAATCGCTCACCCCAAGCTTATGCTAACAAATCTTTGTAGGACACCATTGCATGACCACTTTTACTAAAAGAGAGTTGTACTAGAGTACTAGACAAAAGTACTTGAGAAATTTTTGCGAACTATGGCTCAAGCAATAGCAATTGTTATAATGTGGACTCAGTTCACCTATACAAGGAAAATAGTAACAAAAATTGTATGACAGCAATAATAAAAACTCTAACACTGGTTCAGTATGCAGAATCTACTTTAAAATATGTCCACAGTAAATTTTCCTTCCTCTTAAAAACTCTAATTTAAAAAATAATAATAATAATAAAAATCAATGTTGGACAAGAAGTCTCATTTCTGGACATAATTGCATGGAGATAACCTTTGTAAACACTGTGCACTGCAGAGTTTTTAGAAGAAATAAGTACAGGCATCTGCTGTCAAAGATGAGTTTGGAGAAATTCAGGGTACACTTGAAATGATCGAAGCCTTTTGATACCATATCAGTGAAACCATCAATCTCTTCCTCAGATGAACACACCTAGTGATTGTCAAAGCAAACACTTCCTATGTGCTGCAAAAACAGGATTTCCCCTCAGCTATTTTGGCTTAACTAAGGCTTTCAGACAAAACCAGTAAAAATAAAACAACACTATTAAAAAAAAAAAAATAATAATCAAAGGACACAGTGGAAAAAACCAGGACCATATCTGAGAGGCAAGATAAAAGGAAACAAGAAGAAAGGGAGGAGAGGGTGATTAAAGCAAATATAGCTCCCAAGAACATATCTTTAAAAATTTTCCCAATATTTCCTCTAAAATACAGATTTCTTGGAAGCATGAAAATTTTAAGGGATCAGATGTCAAGTCACCACTCAGACTGAGACGTTTGGATGCTTAGTCCTATTCCTTGAATTGAACAAAGGCCACTTCGGTAGACTGGGATTTAATTATACTCAAGCTAGGCAGATTCCCCCACTTAAGCAACGGGCTGCCTAGTGCTGGAGAGTTGTTTGGGTCTCTGTCATTGTTACTACAGTCCTAAGGCTAAAACTCACCCAAATCCAACCCCCCCCCTTTTTTTTTTTTCTTCCTTTCCACTGCAACACTCCATCATCTTCCAGGCATCATTGACCTCTTCATTTCCCACTGCCTTTCTGCAAACTCTGAGACAAGCATTTGTCTTTTTCTGAGTATCAGAATAGTGCCAAGCATAAATATTCACAAGCTGAGTTTTTGAGAATAGCTTGTACAAAAAATTCATAACTAAACCTACAATTCACTAACTTTCTTGTGCAGACAAGGCTGGCTGTCCATATGAATACTATGCAAGCACCTACAGCCACCACCTACCAGCTTGCCTCTGCCTTCCAGGGAATATAGCTATTATGCAGCAGTCTGGCCTGGAGGGTTGTGCCATGGCCCAGCGAGTGAGTTTCACTCAGTAATGCCTTCCTGTGCTAATATTCTAAAGATTCTAATGTTTCTACTTTCTCATTCTTCTAAGTTTCCTGTTATTTTTTACCCCTGAGCTTCAAACACACGTTCTTGCTGCATATATTTAATTTCTACTTGTCCTACAGAACGCTGTGATGCAGAAGTTCTGCTGAATTTCTGACTCAGCAACTTGGCACCAGACAAATAATTTCACTGCAGGATCACACAGCAAAAAAAGTAAGGCCATAGGAAGAAAACAAACTCCCACTTCCAGCACAGCTATCCTAAAATACAACTCCAAAAATGTCTTATATTTTGCAGGACTGTCTTTTTTTAATAAAAATTTCCTCCTGTCATGATAGTGTCAGTGTATGTGAAATGGTTCTAAGGGACATGCACAAAAGTAACAGAAGACTTCTTGTGGTCCCTTACAAATAAAATTGAAGAAAACAATGCTCTGAATTATGATGTTATAAGCAAGTATATATACAGGTTTGAATCCTTTGACCTGTATTTCCTGTTCAGCCCTTGTCCACCTCTTCCAGGGTAAGAGCTGACTTGACTTTTTACTAGAGTTGAAGAGGAAAATATTTTCATATCCCAAGAACATTTTCCAGCCCAAACTAGATAAAAAGCCAAACAGCAACAAAATTGTAAATAAAAGCTCCAGACATTTCAACATAAATTAGCCTAACTATGCTGTTGATCAATTCTGATTGTGGCATTATTTTTTTAATTAATACCAATTAACAAATATTGTCCGACAATTAATGATTTTGAACAGCAAATATTAACACTGATAACTTGGATGTAAAGAGGGAATGAAAGAAGTTTTCAAATGAAATATTTTCTAAAACCTGTTATTTCTCACAGGTTGTTTCTGTTTCAAAAACCAGCAAAATCTAAGTCAAAAGTAATGCCAGGTAGCTCTACATCAAACATGAGTGATTGTAGTGGCTGAAACCCAAGGTCCATCTAGTTCAATGACCTGCAGTAGTGGCCCAAAGCAGGTGCATACTCAGAAGGGGAAGTTTACATATACATACAGCACTTCCCCCGTGTACTCTCCCAGTCATCAACCATTTTCAGTTCACAGATCTCCTGAGTTAGTGGTGGTGTCTGTGTGTTTAGTAATCCTCACTGGATTTCTCTTACATACACTTCCAGTTTCCAACTAACCTTATATAAATGCTTAATATCCATATCACACCCAGCAAGGAATTCCACAGGTTAACTACACGTCTTGAGAACCATTTCATCATCTTTTGCTATTCACTATAAAAATATTTTGTTATCAAAATAATCTTTACATCTTGCACTGGGAGAGACATACAAGTGATCCCCTCTCTATTTTCCCCATGCCATTCATGATTTTATAGACCTCTGTACCATATCACTCTTAGTTGTCTCCTGGCTGAAAAGTCCTCATTTACTTAGCTTCACATTTGTCATTATTCATTTGCCCCTTCCTCTATCTAGTAACATCATATGAACATATGTATTTCACCCAGGCAGTTTGTGACTCTTTCTTCTTTTTGCTTTTAATATCAAAAAAAAAAAAAAAAAAAAAAAAAAAAAAAGAAGAAAATTTAAGCTCCAAATCAGGCATCTGAATAACTTGGCAGAAACCCTGGCCAAAAAAATTTAGTCATGCATATATATGAAAGGAAGCATCTTCATGAAGGGCATTAAGTATTTTTTCCAACATTTACCTGCTTTTAAATCTTACTTGAAACTATGAAAGTTTTGGTTAGGTAACAGATGGAGAGATGATTATTTTTTAACATTAATTTATAGTAACAATTTGAGATCTAGATTATGTGCTAGTCCAAAGCATTCCTAGAAAGACATACTGTAATGCTTTTCCAGTATTTTTGTTCATAAAATTCAGATTAGGTCAGATTAAACCATTGGGGTACTAATTTTAATTTAGCAATTATGCATTGCACAAGTAGCACTTTAACGTTCATATTTGGAAGTATTTTGCTTTAGATGAGGAAACTCAGAGTACAGCATTTTTGTTACCCTGTAAATAATGCAAGCTGTTCAACAGTTGTGTGGTTGGTGCCTCCTTCTGCACCCTTTTCAAGAGAGGAGACAGAGATTTGGATGTATTGTTCTGCACAGTTCATCAGCCCAGAACCCAGGAGCAGAATTCTAAACAAAGAGGCACTGCTGGTTTCTTTGTGCACTGGTTTCCCTGTTCTTTGCAACAACAGTCTCACAAGCTTATTGATTATTGTACTTAAACTCACATTTTTTAATGGAGAACTAACTAATGTTTTTAAATTATGTCACAATGAAGGATAGAAAAAAAGGAAAAAGTTATTTACCTAACTTAATCAGACAATAAAAGAAATATCAAGCATTTGAGAATCAGCATTCTTCCATGAAGTTTTCACCTGATATAAAAAGACAAAAGGAACAGTTAACAGTTGGGAGGGTGGGTGTTATTTCTTTGCCTTCTGTTCTAACCATCATTTCAATACTTGGTTCTAAATAAAGAAGACCAAAACTTATTTTTCACAAGTTTCACATACTAAAGAAGGGTTTTAACAGGGAAGAGAAAGAGTAAGAGTAAGGGACAAGAATCAGTGGTAATTCTTTGGAGAATTTTGAGGCAACCCAGTGTTCAAAACCAATGACAGAAACACAAATTTAGCAAGAGAAATAAAAATACATGCTCTAATACATGTAAATAATAAACAGATAATTTAGAGGAAAGCAAAAGGATAACCTACTAGTTTTTGTCTCTTAGAAGTTTTGTCTCTTAAAGGACAGGTTACACTCCCTCTCTTGAAACCATTAAATATAAATGCATTATTTGATTCATAGGTGACTTAAGAGATATGTCTCTGAATAGTAGAGACACACAACAGCAAGTGGAAACCAAAGCATATTTAATGTGTTTCATCATCTTTTCCAAGGTTTTTTAGCAAGACTTTTGTTTTGATGTTCTCATTTTATTCTCCAGATCCCCACATACTCCCATTTAAGGCACTCTAAGAAACCGAAGCTCTTTGTATCTGTCTCTACCACCTGTCCAAATGCTTTCAAGAGAGGCAATTTCAAATAAACAGCAGCAGGAGATACATAAGTAGAGAATTTAAAATGAACTGACAATGGTCTTTTATCAATTATTTTGACATAAGTAACTTCTGAGAGTAGGTTGCATTGTTTCATGTCTTAAGACCACCAAGCAAGCAAATTGTACTAAACAATGATCTGTACTGAATACTCGGAATATATTTTACAGTTCTTGTATATGCCATGAATTCAATGCTGGGTGTTTTTTCAAATTACTTTTCCTTTAGAAAACATTTTATTTTTAAAAGAGAGAGAGAGAGAAATATCATCTAGGTCTAAACTCCTTACTAACATGTTAATAACTTTTTAAAAATCATGATTCTGCTATTACTGAACAGGACATTACATTCCCTGCTTTCTCCAATTTCCTGCACCCAGAAATTAATTCTGAATAGAAATAAATGATAGGGATATGGATCTCTGCTGACAGTTGTAACATTGTAGTTGCTCATCACATCTGCAAACAAATTTCCAGGTTCCTCACCCCTTCCACAAAAAGCCCAGGTAAATAAAGAACACAGACCTGGGAGGTTCAGGGAGAGTGGAACAGAGCAATCTTCCCTTTGTTAAACTGTGGGATGAGTTTTTATGGATTATCTCAGACCACTGTGTCTTCCGCAGTGCTTCAAATCATGATAGCAGTGTCTGATAATAATGAGTTCAGGAGAGTTGAACTGTATTTAGAAACCAGGAAAAAAAAAAAAAAGATATTTCCAAATGTAAATCATGTTTTAGTAAAGAATTCGAAATTTGACTTTTGCTAGACATTGGATGGGTCTGATTTTCAAAAAAAAAAGTATCCTCTGCACTTTAATGGTAAAGAATCACAGACATAATCATCCCCGATAACTCAGGAGGTAATTTTTGAACAGGCACTCATATGCATACCTTCCATTGATAGTATCATTACCTCACTAATGAAAACAGGGTACCAGCTCCAATGAATTCTTATATTAGTCTCTTTCTAAACACATCTTTCTTCCAGTACCAAGAGTCACTAATGCCATCCGTTAGTAGCATTATCTGAATGATTTTAAAGCAATGAAACACATGGGGAAGAAAGTCAGTATGAATGGCATGGATTTTTCAACAGAGGGTTTAAAGTATGTTAACAGAGGTTTAACAATGGTTAGTTAACAGCCTCTTCTCTCCCTTCAGGGCTGTTTGGGTATGAACTACACTCATGGTGAGACTGTTGACTTATCTTTGGCATGTGTGCATGCATATAAGACAGGAAAAACAAGAAATGACAGCTCAGAAAACTATGATACTTTTCAGCCAGAGCATCTGATGCTGAGAAATGAATAACACTACTTGTTATTCATTTAAACTTGAACAAAAAGGGAAGCTTTTTCCAAAAAGTCTCTTTCTAAACAGACCTCATCATTTTTAATACAATTGATATAGATTTTTGTTGCTTGCTTGCTATTTTTTCATTCATTCTTTTGTGAGTGATACCTACTTTTCCTTTGGCAAGGTGAGCAAGTTAAAGATAGTGAAAAATAAAAAGGAACTGCATGAGGATATAAAAAAAATTTAAGCACAATAATAATATGCCAAGAAATCAACAGACATTAGTTTTGACTGCCTTATCTTGCCTGGGACTCTAGAGCAACCAGTAAGACCTGGATTTCCCCCAAACACTCCATGTTTTAGAGTTCTCACCTAGGAACTACATGAGATGGAACTTTCAACCATTAGTCAACAGCATCCAAAAGCCTTGAACTGACAGAAACAATTAAAATCTTCTCATATACAAGTACCTTAACTACTAATCTCAACAAAATAGAGAATGGACCACATCCGTCTTCAAGATACTGCTGTAAATCAGTAATATAAAAGCAAACAAAAGCTAGTCTAATGTTTACAATCTATTCCCATCATCTTTTTGATTGAATAAATTATTAAATAGCAGAAGTCCAGTCCTGATTTTGTGTCAGCTATTGTACAAGAAACTTTGCCCACAGAGATATATAATGCTTAGGTAAACATAGAGCAACTGAAATGTACCATTTACTTACATTTTACACACTATTGCCTAAATTTTTCAGGATTTTCAGATTTAACAGTCCTTTACCATACATGTTCTAATAGTTTACTATTAATTTTTGTCATTTTGTGTCAGTTGCAGCAAATGGCTTTCCCTAGAAAGCACACAGTCTGGAGGTTATGACAGGCACTGCTAAACAAAGTAAAAGGGGTTAGCAAAGAGGATTTTCCATATCCAACAGGAACACTGACAACCATGCTTCTAGCAGGAAGAGAATAGCTCTAAGGGAAGTATTTGCCAAATTGAGAGACCTGAATGCTTCCATGTCATTAGCTCTTAAGTGACAAAAAAAATCTGGCCATTGGAAATGAGAGGATCTGTGATATATTCCACTTTCCATGGCCCAAACAAAAATAACATGTCACTGCCTGTGCTCACTTTCACAACAGAATTCTGGGGACAACAAAGGTTATCACTTGTTTCTTAAATAACTAAAATAATATCACAACACATAAGCAGTCTTTTGGAAACATTTCCATGTATGAAAAGCAGTAAAAACCATCCAAAAGATAAAGGAGATTTATTAAGGCTCAGACAAATCCACTCATGAACATGAAGGGAGGCTGCAGTAAGGGTCAGAAGGCAACCAGAAAAAATGTTATGTCTAGGTAGTGGGGTGTGTATGCAGGCTTACTTGTATGTTTTTTAAGTGTCCTTAACATACCAGCAGCTGAAATTTTAGCTTCCATTCAGGTTTGTTTACTTAATTTTTCAATTGTCTATGGATTAGGTGAATTCCATTGAAACATCCTCTTCAACCCTCTTCAGTGAGACCTTATTGAGAAACTCTTCCTGTACAGTTCCATGACAAGAAGGATGCTGAACATTATTTTTCCTAGCCAGAAAAGCTACTTTCCTTAATTGGGAATGCCAATTTTAATCAATTTTTTTATGCTGTACCATAAGATGAATTTAAAATATATGACTTAGCAAATATTAAAATTTTGCTCTTGACATTACATAGTCCTACCATACTTTGTCCTCATTCCTGACACATCTTTAGGAAAATTTTGTGATGTGAAGCAGGTATTTTATAGTCCTGTTTTTATGCCCAATCAGACATGATATAGAAAGAAATACTTTTAGATTCTGGATCTCTCCCCAAAAAAGCATATGTTATTTCATGGTTTCAAACCCTGGCCAGTGTCCAGACCTTTGTCTAGTTCCCAGTAAAGTTTTCATTTACAAGCCTTAAAGCATTACTATCACATCTGTAAATTTCAAAGGAGACTCCAAAAATGCCATCGTTAAGAAAACCATATGCCTTATCATTTGGGGTGATTCAATCCAAATCAGTGTCCTGGGTTAACCTGCTTCTACAGGTAAATAAAAGATTTAGTTCAAATAATCTGAATTTGGTCCATATGGAATTATTATTACTATTTGCAAGACCTCTTTTTACAGAAAAAAATATTTCTTCATATTTACTAGCTTTTTCATTATTCTTCATATGCTCCTTTCATCTTAGTTTGGAGCTCACATTATCAGAAGCAGGATGGACATCACCTAAAGCAATAAACACTAATAATGTGAATAATAATTAAATGCTAATTGTAAGAAACAATAACTGAACTCTTATCTTGCACATCCCAACGTGCATTGAATTCAGATGGTTACTATACCATCTACCAGGTATGTAGGCATCTCTCTTTTTTTTTTTAATCCCAATTAAAAAAGTTTCATTTTGTTCAGCTGGGATCACTCTTCTGGTTTTACTTTTCAGCAAGAAAGCATGATTAACTCAGGTGAAATGTAAAAGTGTTTTGGTTTGTCTGCCAAAACTAACCACAAAACATTTTACAAGAAACTTTGCTATATTGCAGTTGAGTAGTATTTACAAACCCAGTCTTCAGTTACAGTCTTTACTGCACCTCACAGAAACATCATTAACACAAAGTAAGGAAAGGTAAAGGGCTGAATCTCCTCTGGGGTATCAAGAAGTCACAACAATTCTTGCTTGTGATTACCATGCTGCTCTGTGTGAAGGTAATTTGTGAGATAGCACATGGATCAGTGTGGCCATATTGCATTGCCTTTCCTGTCAGAATTCATGTTAGAGTAGGATCTTCAGAGAAAAAGGAAATCAAGTCATCAACTCAGTCACCTGGGTAAGGGCTAATTTTCCAAAGAGAAACTCTTTGGAGTTTCAGGAAGATCTCAACACTCTTAGCTGCAACTAGCATGGGAAAATTTTTAGCAGTTTTATTTTGTTGTTTTTGTAAACTCACCTATGAAACTTTGCAGTTCCCTTCGATCATGTCACCAAGTCACTGGTATGATATTTTTAGCAAAAGTCTGTTGTAGAAGCCAAGCTCTTCAGACTCTATTTCCTTCTCCAAGTCATTACATGTATTGACAGATCATAGCAGTTCTTTGTCTAATAACACAACAGATGTTGTGTTCTACTGGAACTTCTGACAGCCATGAAGAAGTTCAAATTGTATTTTTAATTCCCTTTCCCAGACTTACTGGCAAGACAAAAGCTCACCCACTAAAGCAACACAGCACTTTCACAGTCAACGTATAAAGAAAACAACTATTTATTAGACTTGTTTTCTGCAGTATGCACAAAGAATACGGAGAGCAACAAAGCGCCTTTGCATTGCACAAACACTGAAAGCGCAAAAAGAAAATGAAAACAAGGCATAAAACAAAGAAAGGACGTGTACAATGGAACAGGCACAAGTTACTTGTACTTGTTTGTTTTTCTTTTTGTGCTAAAAATAGAACACAATACTTATCTTTGTATAGAGACTACTCACCAAAGCCTGGATAAACTTGAGGTTAAGAATATCAACATCATTAAAACTCTTTCCAATTTTCAATTCTTTATCTAGATTCACTTTCTCCTAATACTACTTTTTTCAGAAACTGAGTCCTCTCCCAGCAAAAAAAATCCAAAAGAAATGCTCTTAAGTAGACATTGTAGCAGAGAAATGATCAGACTTAGTCCTAGCTACATATCACAATTAAAAGTGCTAGTAAAGAAAAATGTGAGACTGAAGCTAAGAATTTTGAGAACCAAACCTTCGCTAACTTTGAAGCTTTTTAAATTCCAGCTGTTGTAAAAGGCTGAACAGCTTTCTACAAAGATGTTTCCTAGCTATGAAACATTGCCTGGAGTTACTTGGAACGTACAATAATTAGTGACAAATAGAAAACAGAGCACATCCAGTGCAGTTCAGTTTGGGAGTTTTCTTGCCAGAATTTCCATTTACTTAACCAAATTAAATATGCTGTTTATGTCATGTCTTATTATTATACTAAAATAAAACCTTGAATAAAGTTTGTAACAAGACTGACGTGGCAAAAATACAGTCTGATCCAAAACCAGCATGCTTTCACATTAGGGTTCTTTGTACTGTGCATTGTAAGATGTTACTACCACAAATATATAAATATGGGAGTTTCCCATCACTAAATAGTCTTACAGGATAAAAGCTCATCTATAAATGTACCAGTACCACCTTGTAAATTATCAAAATCTTATCAAGACAACAATGTCATAGAACCTCAGGATACATTTGCAGATATAATGCAGAAATGAATATGCTATTATTTTAGATGTTTTCTGAAAACATCTGCAGACATAAGAGTTGTGATGTAAAAAAAAAATTTAAATGTGCTGACTTAGAAGATAAAATACAATACAATATTTCTAATATTAGTGTTTTGTTAAGGAATTTTTATGCAAGAAAAATATAAGAACTAAAATTGATGTGTGTTCTGTTCCAACACAGATAATTTTAACTTCTTTGTCAGGGAATAAAATACTTCACTTTCATCTTCAAGAATATTTCACAATTTAAGTCTAATAAAAACAAAAGCCTCCTCCCTGACCATTTTAGCAGTGCTGCTGAGCAGCTGTTGTAGCTTGAATTGGTATCACCTGAACTTGGTAACGAGAGCTATGCACACTGTTCTGTATGTGGTTAGTAAGTGCCTTAACTTACTGGCACTAATATTCTCTCTTCCTACTGAAAACATCTTCCTGATGCACCTTGGAATTATATTTTCCTTTCTCATAGTCAAATCACAGAAATGACTCATAGTCAGTTTTGTTACCGATTACTACAGTCAAGTCTCTGCTCTTGTGTCACTTCCAATTTATGACCCCATTTATAGAGAAATTCCTATCAACTGTATGACCTTGCACTTCACAGTGTGACATTTCTACCTGTTTCTGTTGCTGTAATTTCAAGGTCATCAAGCTCTTAGTGTTTAACATTTTGGTCTCCTCAGTGTTAGCAAATACCTCCCAAATTTTATCAGTCTTGTACCTTTCCTGCCTACTTCTTTAACAAAAACATTAAACGAAATTAGCCAAAAAACAGTCCCCAAGGAACTCCATCAGTAAACTCTCTCCACTCTAAAAGTTTCCTTTCCAACACAAAGAACTGTAACCTTTCCTTTGTCTAGTTCGTCACACCCTAACTTTTCTTCTACTAATACCCATTTTTTCTATCTTAAGTAATAATTTATTATATGGATTATTTTCGGATAAACAGTCTGAAGGCTTATTCGAAAGAAACACCAGGCTTGCATGTTACAAAGTGCTTTTTGTAAGCTTTTGCTTTATTTTACTCCATTTTTCAGCAATTTCTCTATATTCATGTGTTTTTTTCTTCTAAGCTTGTAACGTTGATAAGACCACAGTTCATCCTGCCCCCACTTTCTTAAATACAGATACCATCCCAGATACTTAATAGACATTTCTGAAAATGCTGTTCTATATATACCAAGCTATTTTATCTAAAAATGAAATCACCAAAAATATTACAACTAGAACAAGAGCATTTCATCTTGCCTTTTTAGAGAAAAAGAATCATTTACGATGTGGTCTAATAGTTTTAAGCAGTCACTTAAGTCTCTAAGCAGAGTTATAACCCTGAATAAAATGGTTATTTTAGTGTAATGATGCTTGCTCAGCAATTACTAGCAAATGCACATTGGTTAAATATGTCCTGCAGAGTTAATAGCCTATGAATGTGCTTGCCCTGTGCATGCACTAACATTGTAGTCACAACACCTGTACCATGTTTTTTAAATACTTATGCATTCTATAAGGGCCCATAGCAATAAGATCAATATTTCCTGTATAATTGTTATTGTTCAAATAGACAGACTCAGAGGCACATCTAGACAATCTCAAACTTTGAAAGAGATCACTTTTTTGACGCAAAATGTACAGCTTAGGTCCACCTGGAGTAGGCAGCAATTATATAGCTAGAGTTTCAACCTTACTAGTTTAGTCTGTCTTATAAACTGTGCTTAACTAGTAACTTCTTCAGGTTTTAGATTACATGCTATTATGACTGTTGTTTTGAATTTCATTTCAGAGGCGCTAGGATCACAGAGTCAGCACACTAGAACAAAGAAGGATCAGCAAAACTTAGAAACCAAATTTCGACTTTATACAGATACAACTGAAGAAGGCTGTCAGATTTTTTTAAATCAGTTGGAGACTCTTGACAAATGCAGTTTCAATGCCTCTCTTCCTCTGGTGATAATAGTCCATGGCTGGTCGGTATGAACTCACATTTTATTTTTAATTCAATCTACATCTGATTTGATATACTTTCCTTCTTATTATGCTAGTGCCAAAAGTAACTTCAGGAGAAAGGTTGTGATTAGAAGGATGGTGGATTTCCCTGGTAGCAATCATGGCTAGAAATAATACAAAGCGAATACTCCCTGCTGAGATTCTGAAGGAAGAGTCTACAAGCAATTTTTCATATGGGAGTCCCATGCCAAGGATTAGATTCAGCCCTGGTTTAAAGCCAGTAGATTTCGAACAAGTAGCTGAATTAATGTGCTATGCCTCTGGAGGACTGAATACCAGTTTCATGTCTCTCATATGTTCACTACCAGATATTTACAGACTTCTTGAAAAGAAGTGCACACAATCTCCCCACATCTGTCTCACAGGTACACCTTTAAAGAGAACTTCTCTATAAGCCCCTTTGGCTGAAAATGAAGCCTTCAATGTCAATGAATTACCACTGAACTTCTTCTAGTTAAACTGTAAAAGAAACCAAAAACAAAACCAAAAAAATCTACCACAAAAACCTCTCTCAAAAGCATAGCAGTACTGAGTGATTTTAATCAGCTTCTCAGTTGAAAAAGAAACAAAAGAAAAGGCAGGATAAGAAATAACATAATTTTAACAGATCCTCAATTCTCATAGAACCAATGTCATCACATAAGATGGCAAAATAAATCTTTCTTGCACATCTGTAAATATGCAGAGAAACTTTGAACCCTTGGTGCTTATAACTCTCCTAACAAATAACAGCAGAGCTGATATGGAAGAAATAATGCCCTAGATTACTTTAGCCAAGCCTCCCGAACAAGAATTTGTTCAAAACCTGTAACCTCCTCAAAGACAAACCATGGACCTGAAGCTGCTGCCATTGAAATTTATCATTCATACTAACTTAGTTTGCAGATTAACAAATAAAAAATTTTCTGGGCATTTCTGTTTTTCTTTTTAATCAGTAATATCAATTATCTCAGGATGAGTGAAAATACTTAGGGACATCCCTCATAATAGTTCTTATTACAAGACAAATTATTATACCGTTCATATATTCATTCCTAATTTTTTTGCCCACCAAACCCCAAAGATTCTCAGTACTGAAGCATGCTAAAATCTAGTTATCAGCATTAAGCCCTCCTTGTTGATATCATGTTTTTTGTCTCCTTGAGGTTTTCACAAGAAATATTTGGCAGAGACTGCTCTCCCTTAAGAGTGTTTTTTGTTTTGTTTTTTGTGGTGGTTTTTTTTTTCTTAATAAAACAGGTGGATGGGATGTTAGAAGGTTGGATTTGGAAAATGGCAGCAGCTCTGAAGTCTCAGCATAAAAAAATAAATGTGATCATTGCAGACTGGCTTACATTTGCTCACCAGCACTATCCCATTGCTGTACAGAATACACGCTACATAGGACAGGAGATAGCAGACTTCCTGGAATGGCTGGAGGTAAGAGCCCCCAGATCAACACATGTTTCACTGGAAAAGGCCTATTTACCTGTTCTTATGCTTCTACGACCTTTCTGAAATACTATTCTGGTTAACGCTGTTCATTTTAATCACTTATGTTTCTTTAATACATTGCAAATTTTTCTTCCATGAACTTTCATATGACTTCATAAAACTTTCATCATGCAAGAGATAAAACCAAGTGGTCTTGTTTATTAAAATATTTTCATATGTCTTTAGAGGTGAGATGATTTCATGCTACTTTAGCTTTTAAAGTAGCACGTGTGCAGACAACTGACAGATTCCCACACTTTGAAAGCAGGCACACATTATTATTTGCAAGTGGTTAGTTCAGTAAAATGTGTTTATGTTATCTGTGCTTAATTTCTGCTTTTAATGCAGAATTCAAGCGTGACATTGTGTCTGATTTTTGCCTCCGTTCCCCAGAGATTATTCTAAAATAATGGCTTAGAGATCCAGAATGTAAAGGGAGACCTTTCAAGAGGACAGACATGCCTCACAAAGCAGATGACAGAGTCAGTAGTGAGTACAGAGCCACGCTAATGTAGTGACTATTATCAAAACCCCTGCTACGTAGGAAGCAGTGGCCATGGCTGGATTGAAAAGGCTGCAGACAAGTCTGCAATGGATCACTGGTCTCCAGCACTATTTATTAAAAGGCAGAAAGCAAACACTAGAATGAGAATCACTCATACAAACCAGGCACCTTAAGCAACTCTTATTTCATCTATCTCTAGTACTAATTTAAGCCACCTAATCTGAAATGAAATTATACTTCTGTACCTCACAATGAATTTTTTAATACATTAATTTAAATACGGTGACACCTAAGGTGGAAGGGAGATACACTGCAAAGCTGAAATATCTGTAGCAAATACCACTGAAGAGCTAAGCTGTTTGCAACAAGAATGGCAAGGCTAGAAGAAGTTGTCAGATACCATGCCCAGTTAAGGACAACAGGCACAAAAGAGAAGGCAAAAGAGCCAGAGTCACTATTTTTCTTTGTGACATTACAAGAAACCTTAGCTCTTGGTCAAATGTAGTTTAAGTTGCTGGAGCCTAAAGTCATATTTTCAAGCTGTTTAATTATTGAATGAATCAAACGATGGACTTTGATCAGTTCCCAAGAGGACACACCACACTGTCAACAATAAAGAGAACCTGTGATTCTTCCACTGTCAGCAAACAAATCGAGGCTTGAATAAATGACCCCTTGCTCCAGCATTGTAGGTAGCTTCTTTTGTACCATGATATATTCCAGGATTTAAATATGCCATAAATTTTCACTGCATTCAACTGAGCATGTTCAAGCAGTAAACCTTCCTTCTGTTGAGAGGCACCCCTCCTGAGTTTAACAGTTAAAAACTCCTTCATTCCAACTCCCATAACTATCTTTCCGTTATGCTTCTGTCCGCTTACAGGCAGGCAAGCATTTGAAATATCCTCAATGGATGTAACAAAAACTGCAGTGCTGTACAAATTTTTAATAAAGAATAAAAATAAAGTAAATCTTGGTGCTCTTAGTCCAAGAATTAATAGGGCATGATCAGTAACAATCTCAATAGCATCCATCTCAATAACACCTACCAAGAAAATTGGTCAGATCTTGTGATTTCTAACAGCTGCCTCTCTCAAAAGGCGGCTGCCAAGTTTCACCTCATCTTCACAAGAGACAGGTATTGAGACTGCAAAGCCACCCCACTAGGGCAGGCAATGAAATGAAAACACAGGTTTGCTTTTCCTGCGAGAAAAATATGCCACATATTTCTTTACAAGTCAGAAAAACTTCAAGCCTTGCAGCTCAGGTGAAATGCTTAAGATCTAGATAGTATTGATTAGGTAGAAAGAAGGGCCTGAGGCCAATTCTGCTTCAACAAGTTTGTTTCAGATCAGATACCCAGTTTTGTACAAATCAATCCAAGAAATGTCATTGCTGTATCATTTAGCATGTCTGATCAATATTTTGATACTTTGGCTTCTAACTTGGCTTGTGCTAGTACGTCAGGCAAAAAAAAGCAAGGCACTTTTAATAAAGAATTGTTTTACACTGAAGTTAAAGAACAGATATCCATTTTATAGTCACAGGAAACTCAAATGCTGCAAACAAAAGGCAAGGTACATTGCATCACTTGCAAGAAACAGCAACAAAAATTCTGTGTTGATGGTTCTCCTGAGCATAGCACATAAGTAGCAGTGTCCAAATGTGTGGCATTTTCCTGCTGCATGAAAAGGAGGCAAGGAATAACATTCAGCCAATGAAGAAATCTATTGCATGATCCATGCACCTCATTTGACCTCTGTCATCCACATACAAATTTCTTCTGTTATTCATGGCATACCTAGCTTGTAGTAAGTATTTCACTGTTTACTTTTCACATTTTCTGCATCTAAATCAAGCTGCCACTATCTTCCAGGAATCTATTCAATTTTCCAGAAGCAATGTTCATCTAATTGGGTACAGCCTAGGAGCTCATGTTTCAGGATTTGCTGGAAGTTATATCAGTGGTACAAACAAGATTGGGAGAATTACAGGTAAGAGACTTATAACTTTAAGAAATGCAACAGTCAACTGATTTAAGTTACATAGATATTTGACATATCAATGTCATATCAATATTTAGCTGTTGAATAGTAATATCTGCCACAGTTTAGAAGTTTCATCCCATTGGTTTAGAAATTAGATTTGGAAAATTTAATGAAAACACTTTTCAAAATGAAGTATCGTAGTATTTCTAGCTTTGATCTTTCCTACCTCAGTCCAAATTATGACATACAGAATATACAAGTGTGGGGACTACAAATCATAAACCAAAGATTCAAGTTGCATGTTGCTTGAATTTATCTCATATCCATTCCCAGTAGCACCTTAAACTAAATGTTAGCCACTAACCTTGGATCTTTGGTCACTATCTTGACCCAAAGCCATGCAAATACACGGTTCATTGTTAGCAACTCATTTTAAAAAGAAAATTACATTAAGGAAATTGTCTAACTGTGCTTGAGCTTTCAATTGTGGTACATTGCTCATGCAGTGAATTGAAGTCAGTTCTGTGGCAAAAAGTATAGCCCTGGATTACATTTTACAAGAAGCATATCATTAGAGCATCCCTAATAGATGCTTAAAGTAAACAAAGTTAACCGTACCACTTGATTATTTTGACTAGTGGCATTTTGAGCCTTCTGTAATGTTTTGTAACTGTACTAATTATGAGTATAATGAAAATACATTTCTAAGGTTATTGATACACTGTATACAGTACCACATCTAATGCACAGTGACAGCTTAAAAAAAAAAACAAGCCAAAAACAGAAGAGCATTTTACACGAGGTCCGCATCAGCTACATTTAAGTTATCAGAGAAAACATTTTACTTTAATCTGATTTGGGAGTGAGGCAAATATCCACAACTGTAGTCTGAAGTCCCAATTCTGACCTTGGATTCATTGCCACATACCATAGTCTCTTATACAATCAGCTCTTGTGACAGTGCCTGCATGACAAGAAGCTGATTTTACACAATGTGTCATGATATTACACCTGTGTATACGCTGAAGGACTTTAGTTCATCAGCACTGCTTGTTCAAACCATAGTACTACATCAAACTTCGATAATGGATAAGTAAAAATCATTAACACACATTATTTATTGTAACAGCTACATGCATTCCTCAGCAACAATTATTCAGACTTGTAACAATAAGCTCCAAAAATCATAGTGATAAAAGCTATTGAAAATAGTTGCCTTCAGGGTGACTCCCTACCTGTAGCCTGTGTTATTAGTCTTATCCAGTTACATCTATGCAACTACGTTAGTCCATAGTACCAATGGAAGAATCTCAAATGTAGAGACTTGTCCTCAAAACTGAAGGCAGCTTTAAACTATGCAGGCAGTCCTTTTCCATTAATCAGTTCCCAGCCAAAAAGGGCTCCATACAAAAATATCTAGAAAACTAAAAATCAGCAAGAATCCATAAGTGGAATATTATTTTTCTGAATACCATAATAATTTGCCTTGAAGAATTTTGAAGGTGAAGAATTATTATAAACAACATCTAGCAGACACACAGCTCTTTTAAGCAGTAAGTGAAGCTGCATAAAGTTTCAAGTCCCAAATGTGGGCTAAAAGTCAAACTTGCTGTGGGACTGGTGTCTTCAAAAGGGCCTCTGAAATGCATGACCTCTGGAGTATGAAAGAACAAATTTAAATAAACATCCCTCAAGTGACAAAGCAGTAGCAAGCATGGTTTGTCTATAACAAACACATCTATCTCTAGGCCTGTGTCCTTGTGCATGTAGCAGTTTATTACAGCATCTGTGTTTACTCTACCTTTTGGTGTAACCATGTACTCTCTTCAGGACAAGTGTTCCTAGCACTGTTTCTATCAGTGAAAGACCTTGTAAAGTACCAGCGCTGTCTGTTTTTAAACATTTATCACAGGCTTTTCTCATAACAGTAAAAGAACAGCCCATCTGTACTATATCACGACTGGATTATTTGCATTTATTGCAGGCCTTGACCCTGCTGGTCCCTTGTTTGAAGGAATGTCACCAACAGACCGTTTATCTCCAGATGATGCAAACTTCGTAGACGCAATTCATACATTCACTAAACAGCACATGGGTCTCAGTGTTGGCATCAAGCAGCCTGTGGCTCATTTCGACTTTTATCCCAATGGAGGCACCTTTCAGCCTGGCTGTCACATCATGCATGTGTATAACCACATTGCACAATATGGAATCACTGGTAAGAACCAACGGCACAAACAGGAAGTGGCATTGGAGCTGCACTGACACTCTGGGAAACTTTACATATCTCTATGATCTTAAACAGTATCTAATGGGAGATAATACTCCCATTATATGCAAGGAAATTTCTTTTCTATAAATTAGTTATCTGGTTTTTACATGTATTGAGTTCAAACTGTTCTTACTGACTCCAGTAAGGAATTTGGCTGCCAAGCACTTCTGAAAATGAGACCATGAGCATCCTTCTGTCAAGCACTTCAGAATAATTGCAAAGGTATTCGTTTTAGCAGTAGAGGAAATGAGAAAACTTACTCTAATTAAGCCAGATTCATCTAGTGTGCAATTATTTCAAGTCAAATAAAACACAGGGCTGTACTACTCACCTCCTTAGCTCACCTTTTCCTAACTCCCTGTCCTTCAGCTGCACAGATGATGCTCTCTCTAGGACCTGACTGCCACTGTTCCAGGCTAGGTTTTATATATAGAAGTTTATTTCCAATGTACCTAAACATAAACATATAGAGAAACTGATGCAACATACTGAAAAAAGACAAGGTACTGATGCACAGTGACAACCAGAACTGTTCACTGAAAAAAACCAAGAGTACTGTACACCCAGCATACCTCATTGAAAAAATAGTCCATCATGATATATCCTGATTACACATTAAAAAATAACTTTTGTAATTTGATGACACTTCAGGAAGAAAAAGATACTTCTCATAAAAGCAGACGTATGTATTTAATTTTTAAAATGTATTTAGTACTTTCTTTTGCTCCTTTTTCCCCAGTAGTAGGTGCAAGCAAAATTCAATTCAACATGGGAGTTTGTCACTCTGATAAGGACAAAATATGATACTACTGCGTAAGCGTCCGAAAGACAAGTGTTCAACCACTCAGAATGAGACTGCTGTCTTTAGTGTGGCATGATTTGAAAGACTGCATATAGCTTTATATTGTATTTCATATTGACTAAAACAGCCAGGACAATGAAATCAAGGTTCATATTTACAGTCTTAAACAGTCAGGCTAGAGAAGTTTAAGCAGCAAATTATTCAATTTTATTATCACAGGGGTTCAGCCAAACTATTTTTGGATGATCCTAAAAGTAAAGTCGCTACAATGTATGATTTCTGAGGCAAAATCAGGATGTTTGATTAATAAAGGGGGTGGGGGGGAAACAATAACATATGTTTATAGTTGGTTACTGTACTGCTCTGCGGTTGAAATGCACACAAAATTTTGTTGTTTGCATTTTTTCAGGCATCACTCAAACTGTGAAATGTGCCCATGAGAGGTCAGTTCATTTGTTCATCGACTCTCTGCTTCACAATGATAAGCAAAGCACAGCATACTGGTGCAATGACATCAACACTTTCAACAAAGGAATGTGCCTCAGCTGTAGAAAGAGCCGGTGCAACACACTGGGCTACAACATCAGGGAGGAAAGGCTCCCCAAAAGTAGACAACTCTTTTTGAGAACAAGAGCACATATGCCTTTCAAAGGTTTGTGGGAATACTTGTTACAGTCTCCAGATTGACCACGAAGTGTGAGAATGAGCCTAAGCTTTGTGATCCTGTTTACTCATTTATTAAAGCTTATAAATTCTGTGGGAATAATCAATTTGCTGAGACAACCAAGAATCCCAGTCGGCTGTCTTGATACCCTTTTACCAAGATTCTGACTCTCAGTATTTCTGTGGGAAAAAGCATGCTGCATGCTTGCCACAGGCTAACTGTGGATCTGTGGCCTCAGAGATGCTTGGTGTCCTGATCTACAGGATTTTCCTACAACTGGCTTGTGCAAGTTTGTTGTAACATATGCGGGCACACAGCCAAGCCAGAAAAGCAGCATAGTTGCTCTAGGGGGCCTGTAAAACCTCCTGTTCCAAGTTTGCCCAATTTTATCTGCAAGTAGTCTACAAGATGATATATAAATTATTGCTCTTCAAAAAATGGACAGACAACAGAATAGCATGGACTTTTACAGGGCAGAACTGTAGCACTGAAATAAAGTGACTGGTACTCTTGCCTTATCTCAATTACATTACTTTATCGAGAGCACCAAGTGACAATTTTCTAAGCTCCGAGAGACAGTCAATGTGGTTTCTTACACGTATTACCAGAGGGGAAGTAGTCTGACAGGGAAACGGGGCCTATCTGCCAGTCTCCCTTACAAAATGGCGTGGGCCTGGCTGTAGGCTAGTCACAACTTGTCTGTCTGAGGGCCCATGTGGCGACTGCTGCAGGTAAGCAGACGTTCACCTGCCAGCGGAAAGGTTTACGTACTTTTTAAAGCGAGAACACGCAGGACTGTGTGGGACGAATAGCAGGGACACGTGTCTGCCAAGGGACTTTCAGCGTGGGGACTTTGGACGCATGGCGTCCCTCCTCGCTACCTGCTTGCTGCCTATTGATGAAGCACGTGGCACGCAACAGCACAGCACAGCCTGGGCAGCTTGGCCTCCTCGCCAAGCGGTTGGTGCCTTCTTCCCACAGCCCCCGCAGCACCACAGCCCCAGCCCACACCTCTCCTCAATACTGAGGCCTTGCCAGGCCCCCCCCCACCTGCCCCTGGGCTCCCTCCGCACAGCCCCACAGCAGCGGGGGTCCCTTGCCACCTCACCCACTGCTGGGGCTGGCCTGTTCTGCCTGGCGCGGGTGGAAAGGGGGTGCCTCCCTCCTGTTGGAGGCCCGCTTGTCCCCTTGCCCAAGGGGTTGGGGTTGGGGAAGCACTTTGAATATCGACAGTGCGCCCCTGGCATGGACGTGCAAGGGCTTTCCAGTCCTGAGGAGAAATGCTTAAAAAAGCTGCTTGCGTTACACATCTTGTTTCCCCACAGTGCCCGGCACTCAACGGCAACATCGCAGATTTTAAAAAAATACAAAAATTCAGGTACTTTTAAAATAATTTTTGAAGTCTTCCACTAGTGCAGCTGTGAAGTATTCAGTGATGATTCCTGAGGGATCTGCTCAGCCCTGACTGATACTCAGAGCAGCCGAATCTGCTGGATCTCTTCTTATACTTCTTACAATGCCTCAGGAAGCTACCTGAAGTAGATTTAAAAATTCTAGAGGCTGTGTCTAGTTCCTGATGTTATTTAGCTGCAGTATGGTTAGGTCACCATCAGTCAGGAAACTGAATTGCTCTGAGAACACTGTGTTCGCTACCACCACACTTGGGCATAGAAACACCATCCCTGTGTTGCGTTCTTGTCTGGACACCGAGACTGTTTTTCAGCTTGTGCTAAAATATCTGTGTCCTATTGGCTTTGATTTCAATTTTAAACATGCTGCATTTTTATGCTTGGAACTGGTTTTGCTTCAAAAAAACATCCTTGGCGCATATGCAGATATCGTGCCCCAGACAATGGCTTCCTTTCACAAAAGTTCCCAAACAAGGCAGCAACTGTGGGAGGGCATGTACAAAGTCATCTTTGTAATGTTCTTAAAAAAATGTTTGAAGATCACGTGAGAAGCACAAACAGAAGAAATTTGAGAAAGTCAGCATTACACTTCACAATCCTCTGCGTCTTCACGAAATCTGATGTTTCATTTTTCAAGTTAATAGCAGCATTATATTTTGGAGCATACTTTAATCCAGTTCAAACAAAAAAATAGTTGTTACGAAGAAGTCAACAGTTATAATAAAGCTGTGATAGGACCCTGAGTCAGAGTTTTTATATGAATACGCTCACCTTCTTCCTTAAAGTGAGCATTATAACCACAGCAAAAGCCCAGGCTTTATCAGAACATACACCAGAACAAATTTTTACAGAGAGAAAACTCAGAGGAAGACAGCTTAGTAATAAAAGTGTTCTGTAAACAAGCCTCTCTGCATACTTTGTCCTCATGAGGTTTGCAGCAAAGAATCAGCCATTTTGTTTTCTACTGAGTGACACCTTTTCAAAAGAAAATTCATTATTCATTAACATACAATAACCATGAAACAACAACAACAAAAAGATACAGCTTTTCTAGCAAATACCTTCCATTGTGAACACTCAGAGCTGCACAACAACAACAACAATCTATCTGTGCATATACATAAAAAGATGACTCCCTTAGCAGTATGGTGGAGCCATTCTCAGATGTAGGGAAGCCTGAAGTGGGTGAGTAGAGGAAATGAGGAAAGAGCATCTTTCTACTCAAAAACTAGTGCATAATAATGTTTACCAGAACAGTTTCCCATCCATAATTTGACCAGATTGCAAGGATAAATACAACACCCCTAATTCTTCCAAATACTCTGTGGTCTTTGTTAATAGAAATTGCTTAGGGTTTTCTTCTTTAACACCTAAATCTATCAGTTTTGTCAAGAAGGTGGCTGGTAGAATCACCAGACAGAAGAGTTTTGAGCATTCAAATCTAGTTGACAATATCTCCGTGCACATGGTCTCTATGTTTGGTGGTTTGGGGTTTGGTTTTGGGTTGGGTTTTTTTCCCCATAATTTACTAAATGTCAAACTGCTTGTAATCAGTACGCTTATGATTTCTCAGGCATTATTCATTCTGACAATACTCAGGTCAAAGACTTTCCTAAACACTGTTCCCCTAGAAACCCACCAAATCTCAAAGTATTAATGACATCTTTCTTGTAGCAATGTGCTTGGACAAAGTCATATTGTTAATGGATATACGTTAAGCACAATGTATCATTATGCAGTGAAGGAAAGTTTGTGAGTCATCTGTTTCGCAGGGCAATTTTCTAGCCGATCAGAGAAAAAGCCTGACTACATTGCGTAAGGTCTTCAATCTGTATCATGCATCTCTAGCCATGTCCAGTCATAAGGATTTGTCTGGTGATTAGATAGAGGACTTGCCAGAAATTGTAACAATTAAACTTCAGAAAAGCAGAAACATTTCCCATGGAATAATTTTTTATCCTATAAAGGGAACTCAACCCAGATTACCTTTTTTCTCCATCCTTTTAAATAGAGCAACAGGGCCCCAAACCCTAAGGGATTACACAGCACAGCAATCAGAAGAAATTATGATGTTTCAATTGCAATGAATCTGTTAAAAAATAAAACGGAATATCAATCAAATTTCTGCTCTGAAAGACAAAATTATTTTGCCTGAGAAATCTATTGCTTCTTTGACCATTAATTTCGTCGCTTTGCAAATTCTTCCCTTCTACAGTCTATCATTATCAGTTCAAGATCCACTTCATCAATGAAATCCAAGGCAAGCAGATAGACCCTACTTTTACCATCTCTCTGACAGGCACTAAGGAGGATGCTAAAAACCTGCCCATCACACTGTGAGTATTCATATTACATGTCATTGTACAAGTGAAAAACAAGGTGCCAATTTATAATACCATATCATGTACATAATCATGCTATGAGTGAAATGGTTTAGTATAGCTAAGTAAAAATGAACTGGAAATTGTCCTCTCTTCACCCATACTCCCTAAATATCACAAACTTTTACAAAGTTCATAGAGTTTTTACATGTAAAACCTCTATAAAACAAACTTAGTGATCTTGGAAGTTTCCCTGAACATTAAGTATCCTGTCCACTTATGTTCGGTCCATCCTATGGCTAACACAGGGAGGTCTAATCAATTAAAGCACAAATAAACAAACAGCTGTAATTAAGGTAAAGAATTTTGGATATTTCTCACGATGGACACTATCTGTATTAACAAAAGCAAAGGCAACAGTGTGGGTCAGCATTTGCTCTAGTAGACAAAAGACATAACTTAGATGCTTAGAAACTAGTTTTTTTTTCACTTTAATGCATAATAAGACAGCATTATTGTGGTTTTGTGTTCTGCAGAGTTGAAGGTATTAATGGGAATAAAACCTACTCTTTTCTCATCACCCTGGACACTGATATTGGTGAGCTAATAATGATCAAGTTCAAATGGGAAGGAACTGCAGTTTGGGAAAATATCTGGGACACAGTTCAAACCATAATACCATGGACAAAAGGCACCCGTCGACCAGGACTTATAGTGAAGACAATAAGAGTGAAAGCAGGGGAAACACAGCAAAAGTAAGTGTAATGAAAACACTGTTTTTCTATAATAACACCACAGATACTTGGCACGCAGGGTATCCTAGTTCAAATACAAGCAACTGAGTCCCAGTACTCACACCAATGGTGAATTCAACCATGTACAACGTCTGGATTTCACCCCTCCCCCTCAGATCAGACTGCGTGATTTTTAAGTGACTTAAAGAATTTCTTTGTTTTCAAGTCAGAAATGAATACTGGGAGGTGTTCTGGCTCACCACTGTCACTAATCTGACTTTGAGGCATGATAACCTTGGGTGACAATTTTGTTGATACTTGGGAATAGAGGATAGAGGAGTTCGCACACAGATCCAAGGAAGAATTTTAACAAGTTCTGTAATGCAATTTTTCTACACAATTATTGACGATGAATTCTGACTTATTTTTAGAATGTGATTATCTCACTCCATAAGGACCCTATGAATTTTCAAAGAAACAAGGTACTACCTAAGATAAATATTGACTCCAACATTAAGGCCATGAAAAATTCAAATTCTTACTTAAAAAATATGCCAAATCTTAATTATTTGACTTTCAATACCTACTTCATAGAGAATCTCAACATCACCATTCCTGAAAGTACTCATTAGAAGCACCACATGCAGAACTAGTCATCTGATTATTCATTGAAGTTAAGGGCTTTATCATAAAAATCCCTTATTTCTGTCTCATCTGTTTAAGAGCCAGTCCAGCATCTGACAGTTTATAATGAATTACTACACTGTGCAGGCTGTATAAGAAGTTCCTGAAGTGATAAACTGTGGAAGGATAAAGTTTCAACTACAGATATTGTGAAATTTCTGTAGTGGGCAAACAAAATGTCAGCAGTCCTAGAAAACAAAAAGACTATCTATACTTCTACATACCAGACTTTCACTGGTATTTGACAGTAATTTTTGCACTCTGGTTTTGCTTTTTTTATTCAGGGATGTGAATTTTGTCAGCTGAACTCTGAAGTAGCATCAGAGTGCAGTTTTCCAGAAAAAAAAAAAAAGCAAACTGAACTCTGTATTTGGGGTTTTTTTGGTGTTTTGTTTTGGTTTTTTGTGTGTGTGTTTTTTTTCTTCCCCGCCCCCCGCTGATTGCTTTGAAACTGGATCAACAAGTCTGAGTAGCCTTGTTCTCTACATACAGTAATGCTAATAACACATTTGAAACTGCTTATTCACAGAGAAATTTCAGCCAGAAGACAGAATAACAAAACTTGTAATGATTCCCACTGCTTTAATCCTTTGAGAAATTTTAACTGAGCAATTTAATTAAGGTTAATGAGAAAAGCATGTCTTACCTTGTAACTGTGGCTCAGTTAGAAGGTGGTTATTCCTTGCTGCAGTCTCTTTCTTACCAGCAGCAGTTATAACTACTGCAGACTTTCTGTGGAACAATACTTATTGGGAGACCTGCATCTCTTTGATACTGACACAAATTAGACAATTTAGAGATATTTTCATAAGACAATCTGTGTGTGCTGGGGGGCCAGAGGAGGGATCATATTTTCTTGGGTTTTGTCCCCCTGAAAATGTATTTTCTAAGTATTTTCCTATCCTAACCCAGCACTTGGCACATACTCCTGCATTACTACTCTCCCCAATACTACTCATGTAGTACTAAAGAAATCCTAGGAAATGGGTAACTGATGTGGGTAATTATTATACTAACAAAAAATGATGCTAGTGTCTTCAGCTACCTAAGGCTCCTCAGAAGTTGGGGTTTTTTTCTGCAAACAGAAGTGGGAGTTTGTGTCAAGATTTTAGTGGATACCAATTACGTGCTGGGTTTTGTTGTGTGCAATCTGGGCTTGTCATGGGAAAGGAAATGACATGTTACTGTTGAAATACTGTATTAATGCTTGAGGGGGTGTCGTGGTTTAAGCCCAGCCAGCAACTAAGCACCAGGCAGCTGCTCACTCACTTCCCCCTCCCACCCAGTGGGATGGGGGAGAAAATCAGGAAAAGAAGTAAAAAGTTCTTATCTCATGGGTTGAGATAAGAATGGTTTAATAGCACAGAAAAGAAGACACTAATAATGATAGTGATAATACTAATAAAATGACAACAGTAATAATAAAAGGATTGGAATATACAAATGATGCACAATGCAATTGCTCACCACCCACCAATCAACATCCAGTTAGTCCCCTAGCGGCGATCCTCCCACCCCCACTCCCCCCAGTTTATATACTAGATGTGACCCAGCTGAAACCAGGACAGGGGGGAATGAAAGATTATTAGGTGGTTCTAAAAGGAGGAACAAAGGACACTCAAAGAAAAGTATTTTCTTCAAAGAAAAGACTGTGTAGTTTTCAGTCATCTTGGAAAGACCAAACATCACGGATCAAAGAAGTAGCAATCCTGGAAATTCAATATTAAAAAAAGGTAGTAAACACAAGACATGTTTTTGAGTTGTCTTGTGCTTTTTCAAGAATTTGAATAAACTGTTGATAATATTTTATCTCCATGTACCTTTACCTCATAATATTGTGATATTTATAGACATGATAAATTTTCCTGTTAGATTATCTAATGACAAACACTTAGACACAACGTAACTGCATAAACTTAAAAAGTACTTAATAAACAGACTATTATGAGCAATAAAATACCAGATTCCAACATATTTGCATTCCAAATATGGAAAATATTTCTGTAGCATATGTAGCTACTGATGTTGTTAGCATCCTACAAAACTGATTTTTTGCAGCCTCACAACTAAATACTAGTAGTCCAGCTAAGTACTAGTAGGCTAAATAGTGCAATCCTGGTAGTAATAGTAAGAGTTGAAACAATGACAATGGCCACTGAGAATACAAAGACCAAATCACTGTGAGGGTATGCTCTGGAGGACAGCATGCTGTGTATGGTAACAGAAAGATGGAGGCATAATGCAGTCAGTACATGGGAGTTGTCTACTCCTTTTACTCTGTACCTACTGTGTGGCAGCCAGATGCATCTCTTTCCTCACAAGCCCATAAAAACAATCAGATACCTTCCTGTAAAAGACAGGATAAAGAAAGTCAGATTTGGTGTATCCAGAGAGCACACTTTTAATACAGATAGTAGCCCTAAAAAGTAACATCATGCTTACATGCTGTGTTTTCTTTCTAGAATGATGTTTTGTTCTCAAAGCATTGACAACGTTCACCTTCATCCAGCCCAGGAGAAAACATTTGTGAGGTGTGAAGATCGCTTTCCGAGACAAAACAGAAAATGAGCAAGAACACAAAAAACTACTCACCAAATATATTCAAAATACTACACATACAGTAAAATGTTTTAAAAATACACAGCTATGTTAAATTTAAATATCCTGATAGTTTCAGAGATGGTAAAGACAATATAGTAAAAAAAAAATTTAGATTTTGTGATACAACAGTAAGCTGAAATATGCGCTTTGTTCATCTACGAGCCTACTCTCAACGTGATCAATCAGCGATTTAATGAAGGGCAACCATCAGTTTTAAATTGTTTAAAGTTTTAAAAAACACAAGCTCACTAGAAATAAAAAGATTACTATTTGAAAGAGCCTCATTTCCCATTAAATACTTTGAAACCCTAATAGTCACTACTATCAGATAAGACTTTCCTAAATTATTCCATAAGGAAGGGAAAGTTAAATAATTAATAGAACAGAATATGCCCAAATAGGTAACACTGTTAACAAAGAGTTTGAACTTTTTACTTTGTAACATTCAAAACCTAAAACGCATCTCAGCATACAGAATGCTTGAGCTATCTGTCATAACCATATGACAAGCCAAATAACTATTATCTAAAAATGCTATACTAAACTTTGTTCTATTGGAAAATGTTTTGCTGTTTAACTTTTAATTGAAGTACTGATTTAAATTACTAGTAATTTAATTATTTTAATGATGCTTAGTATACTACATGCAATCCTAGCACAACTAAGTTCAGTTAACTTTTACTTTAAAATCATATTTACCTATTCAGGTAAGGCTCAAGGTGTTTAGATGTTGAATCACTGTATAGCAGATTTTAGCATGATTCAAAACTGCATGAATAAATGAAAATGGTAAAACCCTCAAACATCTTTAGTGTATATAAACAAACTTTATAAATTCAAACATAACCATTCCCTTTTTCCTATGTCAGAATATAAACTACATAAAGAAACATTGTCTCAGATTATTTTTATTTTATGGCTAGTGCATGCTGAAATAAAAATCAATATGTATGTAAGAGCATTTCATTTGTCACTTTGTAATGCTAAGCACAAGATTCATTAAAAATTATGTTTCTACAACTCTGTATTCTGAATTTAATTTGTTTTAAATGTTCTCTAAATGGTAAAAAAAGTGCAAGATAGTCCTAAGACCTGGAGCAAAGCACATTTTCCATACCGAGATATTGCATGGAATTTTGAATCAAAATATACAGATGTTAGCAGGATTAAAAGGAGATTTATTTAAAAAGCACAACAAATGAACAAGTTGAGCAGAGCAAGCAATCCCACAAGCAATGAACAGCGATCAAATGTTGAATGCAGACATCTTTGCCGAACATTCAGAACATTAACTGCAAACTTTTAAAAGCAGCTTTCAATAACTACCAGTACTTTAAACAATCAGGAATATTCAATACAGAAACAGAAAGGCTGACTAAATATGATGGGAACTGAAGCATACTTACTTTTCAAATGAGAATGGTTGTCCTTCCTGAAGTGTGAATTTCAGAAGCTGATCTGATATTTAAAATGGCCACTTGAAGTAGCATCTTGATTAGGAGAAATATTTATAGATTTAGATACAAATTCCATGTAAAAGAATCTTTAGATCTTTACTGAAAATGAAGGTTTGTGCTTTAAAAGATTTTGCTCAGTGACACAAATTGGTTTTTTTACCATGAAAAGTATTTCCTCCTCCTATGTCAAAAAACACAATTTAAATGATTAATTTCATGCTTCAGGTTACTATCCCCAATACTTAAATTTCTTAACATAATTATTTTATTAAAGCTCTGTAATATGTTCTGTGTTTATCTAAAAATCGATCACTTTAATAATAGCCAGAAGTCAAATCAGGAGCACACACAGAAGAGGGAAATTTCAGCAATAAGTATCCCTGAAATAGTTAGGTAAGCACCAGACCTTTTTTAGATGATGGTTGGTTTATTTTTTTACATTTGTAGTAGCTATAATCCACTGGAGACAATCAAGTGCTAGAGACCCAGTGACAGCATTTTTAGGGGCATGAAGTTAAAATGGACAGTGTTCTGAAGAATAACAGACAACAAACAAAAATGACAGTGTGGCCGTTTCAGTTTTCCAAAGCACAATGAAAAATGAGAGAGAACAGAGAGAGAAGTATGTGTGTGTGGCTAACTCAAATTATGTATCTCCCTAGATTGTTTCCAGAATTCAATTTTTGCTCCTGGGGAAAGCTAAAGATCTCCCACTTTTACTTCTTATGTTTAGAGTTGTTTTGTTTATACAATACATGTCTACTTATAGAAGAATTGAAATACTTTCATTGGAATTGCATCTACAACATTGGTTATCACCAACTTTCTATGAACTCTGTAAGCTTCCTGAACCAAATCCTACTCTTACTCCTCCAGAAAGGCTTTCTTCAGAATATAGTGAATGATGACAGAGCAAGAGACAAAGGTTAGAAAGAACTGGACTGTGCTTCTTCAGTGCAGAAACTATGATGTTAGTGTTTTGCTATACCTGAAAAAAAACCAACACTGGAGTTGGAGAGACAGCTTTTAATGAGGTTTCTATGATGTAAAACATGCATATTCACAGAGCCTTTCAAGTAATAATTTTCCTGTAGTTACACATCCTAACACACTTAAAACATTTTAGACATCAAAATTGGCATTTCTTTCACGTTACTATCACTTACTTGGTAAGAAGGCCGATAAAGGAATCTAAACTTTAGGAGAAACAGGCTTGAAAGCGTAAGTTCAGGAAAAGCAGGTGGAAAAAAGGTCAGAGATGACTACAGTGTGCTGAAACTCAAGTAATGGGGATACTGCAGTTTGAGGACTTCTAAAGTTTCTGCGGAAAACCCCCCATTCTCCAGTTCAACTGAAACAAGCTAGTACATCCTCAGACAAACTGAAAACCTTTAAAAAGTCAAACAGGAAAATTAAAAGAACATTCAGTATTTGAACTCTTGCAGATATGAAGATCCTTATTCTGATGTCATTTTTCACAAGTCGTATGTCTAAATAAATCCTGTCCCTGTGTTTTGATAGCCATTACACTAATTTCTAACATGAAAATGAAATAAAGCCGAAGTTGCAGCATACTCAAAGTCGTACACTGCCTGAATATAATACTGAAATCATACCTACAATTGCAAGTGCCTGTAGCAGCGCCTTACTTTCTGCTCATTGGAATTATTCTTGTCTCACTCCAAACAACTGAATCAAGACCTTGAAAGCCATGAGGAGCCTAATCCTGTCAGCGCAAGCACAGCTTATGACGACACAATGACTGCTGTCCTTTCAATCACCTCTCTGTAATAATGAACCTCCAATATTCAGAAGTAAAAAAATCTCTTTCCTTTTTGTGTTTTGTTTTTTGTTGGTTTTTTTTTTTTTTTTCCTGAGAGAAATATTGGAATGTTAAATAAAAGGCAAACTATATGAATGACTTCTAGTCTGTATGGTATAAATAGAGTTTCATAGCTTAAGGGGAGTTTGTTGCTCCTCTCACATTCACACCATTCTGACTATATATGCTTCTATCCCAGAGGTGAATGTATACATTTAATGACTAAAACATTAAGAAATTCAATGAATAAATGAATAGCTACAACTAGGGACTATCAGGTTGAATATTAATTAGAGAAATTACAGCTATTTTTGTACCCATTTATCTCCCCCCAAAACATTTTAAAATATACAGAAAATTGTATTTTAGATGTTTAGGCATTATTTCTACCCACCTGGTTTGTGTTCCTAGGCAGAAATTTTAATGCAACCACCACCAAATCTATTAGGCACCTATGATGCTGGTTTGCAGAAGGGCTCTGCTCCAGCTGATTTTCTTTTAATACCTTTTGCCCTGACAGTGCAATGCAGCTGCAAGGGGAAGCACTTCTATTAAAAAAAAAAAAAGAAAAAAAATCCAGGGGAAAAAGAAAATAAAAATTACTGCAAGGCAGGAACTCTGAATATGCTTTGATATAATCAAAGCATATGCTGCTCAGTTAGGGAAACAGATGTCTAAGCAGGCCACTCTCAACAAACAGCCCTAAGAAAGAAAGGCTAGCTGGCTGGACTTGGCTTTTAAAAGCACTCTTATTACTTAAATCAACTATACAACACACAGGGAAACACAGCGCCAGCTTAGCAGTTTTAAAACACCTTGCAAAAAGCAAACTTGCTCCTTCTAAGTCTTATCCATCAGTTAACATGCAACACTCTGAATGCACAATTACAGTATTCCTCTTCAAATACATATTTATTTCAGAAGGTATTACCATTCAGTAGCTACGGTGCCAGGCTTGAATACCCCACCAGTAAGTAGTTTCCATTTTGAAGATAAGAACAGAGAAAGCTTTATTCCTGTGATCATACAAGGAATTTAAAGGTAATTTTAGGGCTTTTCCATAAAAAGGTTACACAGAAACACTGTCTTACATTTTACTGTATGATGTTAAAACTGGGAGGTACGCTTCGATAGTGTGAAGCACAATTACTTTTTGGCATGACAGCCTCTTTCCAGAGAAAGCCAAAAATTAAGCAGAATCTGTGTATTCCTTTTTGCTTTCAGGGTTCAAAAAGTAAATGGATCTTCAGAGGATGATTTCATCAAGTCTATTTATTAATGCATTTCAAGTTTCAAAAAACCTTACATATCTTTGCACAATACTTTATTTTTTGCATTTTTAGTAAAAATTTCCAAAGTGAACAAAAAAGATACTGTATAAAACACAGTGGACATGAAATCGACAGTAGTATTCCATTTCATTGTCTTGAACTTTCTTTCAGTTTTACCACATCTTGACTTGCAGTGGAGAGTTCAGTGCACATTTCTGTTTTCAGAAAACATTTAACTTAGACTCAAAATAAAATAGGGCAGCATCTCTCTGCCAAAATCCTACCACAGGATAACATTACAGGCAAAAAATTTACATGTTCCAAAGTCTACCACACTCAAGAAGTTACTAAGAACTCTTGCTGAATAAAAGTCACCATTTTAGAAATGCAAACCCACTTCCAACCTTTGCACAGTCTTAAAACAAATGTATTTAAAATGACTTAAAAGCAACTACATACACTTCTAACTAGTTAAGATCATTTAGAATTATTTATATAGTCTATTGGACTTGGGGTTTCATGTACAAAATTTGTCTCTAAACCATGTACAAAAAGCTGTATTTTGAAAAAGTTACCACATACTGTACAAGTTTACAAGGAAGAGATCCCATTATATTCTGTAACATTTTTGGCCTTGCTGGCTTGCGTCACATTATGAGAATGATTGTGTAAACCTTATACTCTTAAAAAACAAAACAAAAAGAAAAAAAAACCACAAAGGAAGCTTGTCCAACCCTTAGTAAATCTTCTCCTAAGCAAAGCCAGGAAAATCATAGCCATTTGCGTCTCTAATCAGCATGGTGCTTTTGGAAAACAAGCAATAAATATATCACAAGCTTAAACATTTTGTAATGCCCCCTTTCATCTCCTGCATAACATTAAGCACCTTAAGACATCTTTTGTTTCCTCTTTCAAAAATGCCAATTATTTACATTCGTAATAAAAACTTTGGAATGGGACATTGTGCTGTTGAACTTCGCTACTGGTATAAAATGTGGGAAAACTGGTAGTCCTAACTACAATTTTAATTCTGCCACAGTAGCTGGGCAAATCACTCTACTTTAGTGGTTATCAGTCAACAGCATCATGCTGAGAAGTTATCCAAATATCTGATAAATTAAAAAAGAAAATAAAAAAACCTACAGCTTTTCTTTCTTTCCACATCCCTCAGAACACGAACTTAATTATCATACTGTATGAATATCTGAACAGCCCAAATAAAATGGTTGCAATTTTTAAAACAAGTTGAATAACAGGCAGATTTTTCTAATAAAGCATGGAAATATTTCATCTAACTATTCATTATTTAACTGAATAATCAGACAAAGTAAAGATATTTATGCTGAACTACAAGAAATTAGACACATAAAACATTTTTAAACATTCTGGCATTTGCAAAGTTTGCAGAACACCTGTTATATCTCTAAAAGACCAGTCAATCTTGTATGCTATGTCTTAGCAGCTGTTTGATAAAGATGAAATGAGTGCTTGAAACAACTTTGATCGTGACAAAAGAAGTTTGATTTGATTCAAAATTGCTGTGTAAAGCATCACAGGATCCTTGACCATTACACACCATCATCCTCTGTTATCCTGAGTATGTCAATTAAACAGTAATTTCTTCATTAATAGCAGAAAAGTTTTATAATACAAAGAAACATCCATATTGCAATTCTCTTGTTTACAATTGCACACAAGTACGGGTGTACGTTAGAAATACATGTCTGCATATAACAATGTATATACATAGACAAGTAATGTCTCCAATGCTGAGGCGGTCTAGCTTCCTAGCCTTGTCTGGCAGTTGAAAAATATATTTTTTTTTCAATTCTTGAGTAGAAGTTTTACTACAGCCATATTTGCCTGCAAGTGAAGAAAATGCAGCAATGAAGAGCACAGAAGGGGGAAAGAATCATGATACTCTAGGACTTCGTGTCACTAGATCAAGAATATGCAAGAAAAACACTTTTCTTCTTTTTGAGCTGGAAGATTCACTTATTAAAAATTAACCATTTCCACTTGATTTGAGGGCATATCATGCTTTTTTTTTTTCCTCTTCAATTTTTGAGTTAGACCGGGGACAATGACTTATTAGGTTTTCTTTGGAGTGAGTTTTCCCATTGTAGGCACTAGGAAGAACCAAGGCAAAAAGCTGCAGTCAACGTCTCATATGTCCCATCTGATAACTCTCACGGGGCCTTTGCCGCTGTGGTGGCTGAGTGGTTTGTGGTGGTCTCCTCCTTTTTAAAGTGCCTGTTTCAAAGAAAGGTACACATTATTACAATGAATTTTAAAAAAAAATGACTTCCAGAAAAGTTGCCCTGGCCATGCAAATTAAATATAACTATTTTTCTGAAAGGCTTCAGATTTAGACCTGCAAGGTTTTAAATAGATGATTAACTGCATAGAGTATTTACAGAATACATTTTATCATCTCAACAGCAGTTCCTTGAACAGGCTGATTCTTACAAAACATAGCATGGAATAGGAAATAAAAGGAACTCTGACTTAGAAATAAGTCTTCAAAGCTTTCTTTTGATATGCATATTATGTTATAGGAAAATAAGGCAGGAGTTACATTTTTATGAATTGTTTCACTGGCATGAATTCCATTTGTAGTTTCACAGTGCCAGACTAAGAACTGTAGGTTGGGACACCTGAAATTTCCCTTTAGGATAAAACAGTTGAGGATAAAACATTTCTCTACAAATTTAACTATCTGGTGTACTCACCAGGAAGTGGTTTATGAGGAGGCAACTTTGGATTACTGCTTGGAGTA
Source organism: Astur gentilis (assembly GCF_929443795.1). NCBI lineage: Eukaryota > Metazoa > Chordata > Aves > Accipitriformes > Accipitridae > Astur > Astur gentilis. The sequence continues at coordinate 9,700,099 of NC_064889.1, read as the reverse complement.
TGAACACTGCATATCTTAATGAAACCAGCCATTAACATGATCAAGGCAATTCCCATAAGCAACACTGCCCACCAATAAGCCTAAAAATACAAAAAGAATGATTTCTGGAGGGCTGGCAGACATGTGCAAGAGACAGGGGTCATTGAATATGGCTTTCCTTTGCCTTTTAAAAGTCATCAAAAACCTGTTCTGAAACATCACGTAAAAGACCATAAAATTTTAAAGAAAAACGTCCCTGAAGTTCTTATAAAAAAACCCAAACAACCCAAAACCAAATACTTCATATTCATTCTATTATCAGAAAACTATTTCACAGAAAATACACAACAACAGAGCTATATAAGCCTAAAACAATCAACAGCTTACACAAAGTTGACTATGTAGCTCTATAATGGTGTTTCATTGCAGATCTCCTTCCCAGCAGTAAAAATAAGGAATGCTAGAGATCAATATATTTAGTTCCTTAAAAGAAATCAGAGCATTCAAATATGAAGAGTATAAACCAGGAAAACCCAATAAATTAAAAATGTGAACATTTACACCAAAACAGACAGTAGAGTGAATAGAGATATTAAACACAAAATATTTACTTATTTATTTGTTATCTATTTGTTTCCATTCCCTTCAATCTGTCAAACTTGTTTGCTGCCCTCAAGGTGCTTATAGAAAAACTAATAAAACAAGGACTGATTATAATTTGAAGAATGCTGAAGTACTTTATATATACAGCAACACATACCAACTGTGAATACTGATTAACAAGAAAGTTTTGTATTACACTGGCAAGATAAAAAAAACAATACTTACCACAATCCATTCTGCAATATTTTCATATAGCTCCGGATTAAAAATTGCTTTCTTTAATCTAGCTAGAGGGCCATCAGCATCTACTAGCCGACACCTCATAAACACATCACAGTAGCCTTTGAAATCATTACAAGGAGATCCAGGTTGCAAAGTAATAGTTTTACGACCAAAGTGTTTCTCCCACTGGTTAGAGCCTGTACTTGCACAAGTAGCTGGGTCCACTGAAAAGTGCATACAAATACCATTATTGTATTAAAACATGCATGCATGAAAGAAACCTTGGTGTTCAATTGTTCAAAATGCTTTTGGAAAAATTTCAAGTTTCTATTAATCTGTAAAAGAACAGAATATATTGTTTATTTCCTACAAAATACAATGCAAGGTCTACCTGAAACTAAGCACAAACAAAAATCACAGTATGCTCTCAAGTTAACAAAAACTAAAATATAAACACCATGAGAAGATTCCTCAGATACCTACTGCTATATTTATGCTTACAATTCAGACAAATCTTACTTTTTCTCATGCAGCAGACATGACACAATTCTCTATCATCCTTGCCATCTGAACTAGCACATGTACATTCCTCCAAGCCATACTTCTCACAGATAGAGCCAGCACATTGCTGTTGATGAGACAAAAGCATGAGAACACAAAAATCAATTTCACTTTTAAGCACACTGACATTAGGAAGGATATTAATTTTTAATAGCTGAAAGCATAATCATAGGTCTAAAGATGCTTATCAATAAAAATAATAGCTAGAATTTCCTCTAAAGTTTATAAACCAGAAAATTATCACAGTTATTCAGTTGCAGTGTTTAGGTTTATTTGATAATTTTTTTAAAGGTGGTTTACCCTATTTCATTTTTTAACACTATCTTCTTTTAGGGCCTCAGAGTACCCTGCAAAACACTCATAGCACTGCAATTCACACTGAAACATGATTACTCAAAATCGTGGTTAAGAAAATAAATCAAAAGCATTTCTTCAAAAATATTTTTTCTCAGAAAATAATAACAAAAATAAATGGCAGGAAAGATTCTGTATTTAACTCCACTGTGGGAGGACCCTTCAAATTCCAATAAAAAATTTTTCAGTGTTATTTATAATCTTGTTTCAAAATCAAGTAACTATATAAAGACAATATCTCTATCTTTAAGATTACTCTATATTAGCTGAAAAATTATTACAAGCAGTATTATTTGATTAAAAACCTGGACTGCAGAAAACAGACTTACAGCAACATAAGTTACAGCTCTTTAAGAGGATGACTTTTGCTTGTTTCTGCTTCCAAGTAAACATAGATTGATTTATAAGAGACTTCCCATCGATATTTCATAGCAACTGCCATGGACTCTTTAACCCAGGAAACTAATGGCAGTTCAGAGTAACTCCACATGCTTGCACATCTGTTACATGCACATGGAAACTGTGTATTTTCATTAAACCAAATTCAACATGTATTGACAGCATATCTAATTTTCTAAGGCAACAAAATTACTTGACCAAGACTGACATAAAATGAAAAGATGGAACTAGGAAATAAACCACTTTAATATCCCTGATTTTTACAAAAAAACTTCAAATGGAACTTTCTCGAACAGTAAAGCTACCTTGATATTTGTTACCTGCTTCTTAATATTTGGTGTACCTTCAGAGTTATTTTGATTGAGAGCAATAAACCAAACATTTTTATTGAAAAAGAGATTCTTACACTCTTCTCCATTAAGTATTGAAACCATATCACTTCATAATACAATGCCTCACAATAAACAACTGCAGTTGCATATGACTGTAAAAAAAGAAATCATACCCCATTTATGCAAACTTGTGTGTGCCTGTTGCAAGCTGTGAAGTTTAGTTTAGGCTCAGATGCTGGACAGAGAGCACTGACACCATTACACATTCCTTCCCTTGCACAGTCAGAATCATTTCGGCACTTATCAGTCTTCAGTTTGAAATTACATTGTGCAGTACAGCAGGGGCCTTGACTAGGGCTAGAAATAAGCAGAAAACATGGATGTAAAGAAAAAGCATGAATGATTCCAGAAGAACTCTTTGCGCTGAAACCTACTCAAACAATAAACATATTTCTGATTTGTGCCAAGTAAACCGTGGATTGAAAATAATTTTTTCTGTCCCTTAAGGTAACAAAAGGTTACTGCACTGAATACAGATATTTTAGTCATTGTAGTAAAAAGTTGAACTATTTGCATAATATTAGAAAACCAGTACAAGCACATTTTAAGTGATAATATATAGAAAATAACAGCATTTCAAAGTTTGTATATATAAAACATTCAATTAGCAAGTTGGCAAAATTAATTCAGGGACATAATGATTAGTTTGAGAGTATCAGTTTCAATATAGTAAATAAGACAAGATTTATCTGTCACTGATTTAACATCTGTAAAATTTTTTTTCTTCTTTCTGCAGCCATGTCACTTAGATTGCTTAAATAAACAGGTCAGATCTTGTATTAGAAATCACAGTCAGCACATGAACAAATTTTGGGGGAAGGAAAGATTTGTCAAAGAAGCCATATAGCTTCACTGGTTCCCCCAAAACACTTGGACTCTTTTCTGTCACAGACATCAAAGCATCTGAGCCCCTTATGTTATAAAACATACGTAACTACTTGATTAAAGCTAAGCCTCCTGAGTTCTCATCTCAAATTGTTCTGTATCTCAACACTATTCAGTGTGCTCATTGGCATTCAGTGGACATCAGAAGATAGCACAGACCTTCTGCAGGTCAGGGTGTCTCTATTTTAAAACTGTTGCATGCTAAGAAAAATGACTCTTACATCACCCATGAAAGACATGTAAAGTAGCTGAATAGAAACCATAGTTTTCCTAAAATGTATTTTAACATGTTATTTATGTGATCCATTCTTACACTTGGATTTGCTTTACATGTCTTTGAAAACCTCTTTGTATGGTAAAATTTTCAATCTTAATAGAACTGGAAAAAAAAGGAAACCTAAACCAAAAATGATGCAGTAGTTCATATTTAAGACTGTTCCAGCAGGGCATAAAGCTGGACTGCAGTCAGCTGAACACAAGGGAGCAAAGAAAGGAGGTGGCAGTGGCACCTGTTGTACTCAGAAGGAAACAGCTGCTCACCATAGGTGCAACATAAAACATAAAACCTCAGAAAACAATTATAAAGCAAGACAATGTAAGGCCCTTGTTTTAGCAGAAATAATAATTTGCAAGGTGGGGAGGCAGGGGGAAGACGACATACAAAATTATTGCAACTCGGAATTCACAGGAGATGGTCCTTCTACGACATCTACACTGTCAAATACATTTTAACAGTAGATGGTACTTTTACGCCCGCTGCCAGGATGACAAAGATCATTTGTAGGGCAGAAAAGTTTAATTAGAAAAAAATTGTGTATGCTGTATTAAAAATTGAGGTGGTTTAGACTTAAAAATAATAGTAATCTTCTCTTCATCTTTGGCTGAGTCTAACCAGACGTTAGATTTATGTCTGTCTTTAGAGAGGAACAAAAGCTCATGCCTTTCATGTGAAAAAAATCCACTTAGGTTTTCAGATAAGGTAAAAATTTAACATGTATCTTAAGTCACAGAACTAAAAGGTAGAAGTTAAGTTACCCCGCTGTAAGTCTTATGATCTTTAAAAGTTCCTCTAATAACCACTGTGTACACAACACTGCCAAGATACAAGGTGACTTAAAAACATAGTTAATTTAATTTACAAAACAAGCATTAAATGAAAAAAAAAAATAAAAAAATCAACTCTATCCTTCAGTCATCTTCCAGTTATACAATGCTGTAGAAATGGCACTAGGATAGGATCCAATTTTGTAATATCCTCCACTGTCCTTTGGGTAATTAATACTTTCCTGTACCTATCATAAAAAGAACATCCTGGTTGTGTTTTTCTGAATTGTATGGTTTTTGCAAGACTTCTGCACAACATATTTCCAAGAAAGATAACAGAATTCCAACACATATTTGTCTGCACTGAGTATTATATGTTAGCATTGATGCACTCCAGTGCCATATTATGTTTTTTTCAAAAGCTAGAGAACAGTCATCTAAGGGAAAGCAAGCTACAATTAGCACCAAGACTTGCATAGCATAATTGTGCTTATGAACTTCTCACTCACTGTATAAGGCATTTTAAACAAACTTCAAGAACGCAAGTAAACAGACTCAGATTCTAAAATATCAATTATAGCTACCAATTAATATGAAAAATTAAAGTGCACTGAAACAGACATGCACCATACCTGCAGTATTTGCCTGGTTTTAACTTGCATTTTTTATCTTCTGATTGGTTTGCATCGTAACAGCATTCATCTTTGCACTGGTCACTGTATCCACAGTCACACTGTTCTCCTTGTTCAACCAGTCCATTACCACAGATGGGCTGACCAGACTCTGAAAAATGCCAGTATATTTATGTACAAAGAATACCAAAATAGACTTATAAATGTTAACATTGACTTGCAACAGCATCCAGCTAATCGTGACTGAAAATGACTGGTCAAGATGGACTTCAGACTAGGGCTCAAGTCAACTTGCATTATTTGCTTGCCATCCAGCTTAGTCATTCCTACAATCCAGACTTTTAAGCCTCCGAGTAAAAGGCTTCTGCTGATAAGAGCGGGATTTTCTTGTGTGGGTAGGAAATCAACAGTGATAAGAGGAAGCTTTCTGCTAAGCCTCCACCAGAGCAGCATCCTTTCTTGCACTCCTCGTTTAAGAGTCTGAGGACCTTAAGGCTAAAGCTGATGGTACTGGGGTGAACTACTACTTCTCCAAAACCCAAAACCTACTTGCTGCACTATCTCACAAAATTTGTGAGAGCTCACACATCAAACTCCAGAAAGAAAATTCCTGCAAAATCCTTATATTTTTAATGTTTAAATAGATTTTCCTGTATTTTAATTTGTGCTCCTTACCTCCTGTCCTTTTGTTGGGCATGACTGAAACTCTGGCCCTGTTTTCTTTACTCCCTTCCCACCAGGCTTTTATAAGGACAGACCCCACTCCCCAGCCTTCTCTTCTCCAGACTAAACAGTCTCAGCTTTCACAGCCTCTCCTCAGATGCTCCAATCCCTTAATAATCTTTGTGGCCCTTTGCTGGACTCACACCAGTATGTCCATGTCTTTCCTGTACTGGGGAGCCCAAAACTTGACACAGTACTCCAGATCTCAAATTCAATTCTTTACTTACAGAATTTTTCAATAAACTAAAAAAAAAAATAGATAATTAGTAAGATAAATAAAAAAGTAAAATAAAAATTTCTAATCAAGCATAATAGTAATAGCTTAGACATTCTGCTTTCAGGATAACTAAATACATACCAACAAAACAATTATTTCTCTTTTTCTCAAGAACTTGGCTGATATTTCGAATGCTACAGATAGAGAACTTGTTGTTGTTAAGTTTGTCCCCAGATGTAGCTCTTGCATACATGATATAATTGCCATTTTCCTTCTGTCCCAAGTTCTTGGACTCTCCTGGAGTGCACTCCATTCCAGAATCATGCTGCAAAACAAGTATTTTAAAACTATTGCTACCAAAACAGCTTCTCTAATTTCTTGCTATCTTTTTATACATCTGCAAAAGTAACCTGATTTGGTAACCTTAACACAGCAAGAATAAAAGGTTCATAAAAACAAAACACCATCTTATACTCTAAGGTTTCTTGGAATACAAAAAGCATACAGAAAAGTAAGATTTGGTTTGGGGTTTTTTGTTGTTTTTCCCAGACAACAGTAGCAAGTATGTGATTTCTTAAGTTTCAGCTTATTTGCGCATTTTTGGTAATTTGTACCCCAAGTGCATGTCCTGGAATGAATTCTGACTCAAAGAAGTTGCCATATCCTAAGAAGAGTGGCTTTATGATCACAAAAGGGTAATAAGTATTCTGTGGAATAAAAGCAGGAGTTAACGAAACAGCAGTCCATTCTTTTTGCTCATTTTGAGGGAGGTGCAAAGAGATCTTCAGAATAGAGCAGAAGTCTGTTTCTGTCAGCCAGTGACTAGATCTATACAATATCCAGCACGATGAATGAAATGCATTAGAGTTTGGCATACTAGTGATTAGCAGACTGACAACATACTGTTACTAAGTGTATGAGGAACTCTAATGCTGTTCTGATGCATCCAACTTTCCAGAAATACAACCTATGTCTCCAATGGAAGTTGGTAAATTTTAAAATTTTCAACATAGTTGTGAGAAATATATCATTTATTACAGTTTGGTAGAACGAAACATGTATTTTCACTTATTTCCCTGGATTAAATGCAGCTTAGAGTAAAATGAAAAGAACCATCTTCCAGGCAGATCCAAAAGTTGTTTCACTCAGTGGGACTGGTTTTTCAGTTTCATGTGCTCATATTTTCAGTTATACTTGGAAGGCTTGTTTGTTCCCACTCAGAGCAGTGGTACTAGGCATTTTCAAGGCACATGAGGAATGCATTCACGTGTGAACAGCTGTTTTGGAAGAACTCATGATTCCTGTCATATCTTGATTTCATTTTACTTCCAAGAGTAGAAAGCCTATATACTTCAGTTTAAAAATAAAAATAAAAACCCCAAACTAGAAAACTTCGTTCTGATCTCCAGCAAAACCAAAAGGCTTATGCTTTCAGCTTGCCACAAACAAATCATGTCCCTAAATGACCAGGAGACAATTTTGCTCTAAAATACTGTTCTTGGTACCTTAATCCTCTCCATGATTTTCTAAGGTAAACTTGTAATTATAAATAATTGAACACAAAAAAGAACCAGTTCTATCTTCATTTGTTGAATAAAGTACCGTCTTAATCATTTTTGCATTGATTCTTCTTCCTCCTCTCTAGGATAAACTAAAATATATTTAAAAGATGTGTGACCCACATCTTCAATAAAAACAGGGAAGTTTTTAGGGAATAATAATAAAGTCCCTTTATAAGAGATTGAACTAGTGGAAATAAACAATTCACAAAATCCACTGTTGCGCCAGTGTTGTCAAATACTCATAAAAGGGTCTTAGTTCCGCAGTCTGTTTTTTGTTCACATACAATGTACCTGCACATACGCACATGCAGTCACTATCATGTTTTCCTCGTTTATAAGAAGTAAAAACTTCTTTGCAAATCATGCGCTTCAAAATGGCTGAAAATGAGTTAAAAGATCAATAATAATACTCACAGGTGAACCAAAGTTATGCCCAACCTCATGAGCAAAAGTAATGTGAGAAACCTTGGGAGGAACATGAGAGCCATAGTTCTGAACGGTGATGATTCCAGTGTTCAGAGACTTCTTCTTACCATCAGAATACAGTTTGCTCTTTTCACATATTCCACCAGAGCTCCCTGCATTTAGACAAAAGTACAACAGTTAGTCATTTAAGAAAAGAAGTCCTGTTACTTTTCTAGTGACATTCAGAACACGAAACAGCTTCCCTCCTCAGTGGATGCCTACAGACTAAGAGTTCTTCTATGTAATTAATATTAACCCAACTTTGAAAGTAGATTAGATTTATCCACAGTAATGCTCTCACAGAACTGAATGGATACATTCATACAGAAGTTAGCTGTTTTAGAACAGCTATTAAGTAAGAGCTATTTTGGGCTTTCACTGCATGGACAAGCCCTGATTTCATCATACCTGTAGTACGAGACTAGCAGGGTGCAATGTCCAACACAGGCAGCCTCAATCTACATCCCATTTAGACTTCACTAAGTAAAAAAACCACCCACAGTAAAATCACAGGAGATCCTCTCTCATAGCATAAGCATTTATATAAAATGCCTAAGATTAGCTATATATCCTTGTCAGCAAAAATGACTCATTTTTCCACTGTACAAACTAAAGCTGAAAATACTTTTGATGTGTGGGTTAATCAGACCCCTATTTAGAAGGTCAGCTATAAAGTGCATCACATTTACTGTTTGGAAAAGTCTTGAAATTGAGACTTTAATTTCACCTAATTTTTCTATAACTTGAGTTTGTACTGAGGCATTATCAATGTTCTAGAATTCAGCTATTCTATTATTAACATAAGTGGTGTCTAAAAAATACTCTAAAGAAGCTTTCTGAAGTAAAATTCCATTTTAATGAAATATCCCGTTTAACCTATGTCAGTATGCGTTAAGAATGAAAATCTCAAAGCAACTTAATTTTTCTAAATTAAATTTGGTTTTGGAAGCAGTGTTTATGGAAAGCATATTCCAATTCATCCTGTGGCTGCTCAGTCTACACACTCACTGGACTAGTCATCGCAGACCCAGTTTCTTATTTACATACACCACCTGTGTATTATTTTTCCTATGATTCTTCCATGGTCACTACGGTTAAGTCCACACAGGTCCCTCCAACATACTTACTATACTCATGGATCCACTGATCTGTTACCCCTCTGAATACGCTACTAATACTTATTTCAGTATTCTAATCTCCTAAAATCAAAGTCTGAGAGACTGTCATGCCACAACAGTTTTCTACATAGCTCCAGTACTCTACAACCAACATGCTCTTTAGAGGAAAGTACAGCAGTAAACAGAGTGAGATTATAATGTACAGCTATATCATGAACGGTTTAATGTTTCTTCCACAATTACTTGAATGCTGCTAAAGCTCTTGATAACGTTCTCATAAAAGTGTATCCAGTCTCTTGCAAAGTCTCATAGAACCTGTTGCTCTTCAGCCTAATTCCTTATTGTATAGAAATCACTCGAGGGAAGAAACAATGGAAAACCGTTCCTTCTGAATTTCTGATTTTTACTTCTGTGAATGTTTCCACAATTTAGAATTTGTGCGGAGCTATTATTAAAGAATTTGTATTTATTCAAATTTAAAGACTAACATCTTTCAAATACATCATTTTATGAAACTAATACATCCAATACACTCTACAAAACTAATACATTCAGGACAAACATCTCAAGATGCTGCACACGTGAAGACTATTGTTTGTTTTTTTACATCGAGACATACTTCAGACCCTAAATACACAACTAGATTGAAACTAATGAGAGGCAGTGCAAGGAGAGTCACACAATAATTATTCTGGTATCTCCCAGAACAAGATCTCACTAATTTTACTTTACTAAAAATAAAATAAAATAATAATTTTGATTCCAGCACTGCCTAGAAAACCTAAGTTTTCTATCAGTGTGATTCTACTACAAAATTCAAACTGCATAGTTGTAACCTCTGTTTATATATAGCAAAAATACTTGTTTCTTCTGTCACTTTACTGGTCGCTCATACCTGTCATAAATAAAAGCCATCCAAATAATACCACCTTTGTCTAACAAAAGAAATACATTTTTCTTTATTGTTCACATCTTGCTCATCAAAAAGACAGCAAGACTAACTGAAGCGACACATGATACGCTGTTTATATTTTAAAAAATAAAATTCAAACCATACATAACCAAAAATGTGAAAAGCTGGTTAAGACATTTTTGTCTGTTTGCTGTCAATTTAAATGACATGGTTTCTCCCTTTCTTCTTTGTACCTACCTACAATACTTTATCTCATAGTGCTGAAGGTTTGGATATAATTACCTGAAGGGGCTCCAACCCAAGCCAGACCAAGAACTCCATCATCAAAATCACGGTCCGTAAACACATAGGCCAAGCAATAATCATCATGATTCTGTTCTGAGTTCAGTTCCAGAAACTTTTCCACGCCAATATTAGGAAATCTGAAGGGATTGGAAGAGTCCTTCTCATCTACAGTTGTGTTAATCTAAAAGTAAATTGAAACAAATTATAAGACATGATTCATTTTCACTTAACTTGTAAATACCAGTCAAGAGGTTTACTGTTGTCAATACCTTGTTATGTTAAATAGTTAAAGATGTTGCTAAAGATCTATAGGCCTTGACAAATTACCACCCCAATATTTGGGAAACTAAGTTCTACATTAAAGAAAGAATTGTATTTGTGTAGTAAAACCCCACTCTCTTCTTTCTTTCTTCTTCCTTTCCATCAGCACCCAAAAGCTTATATTTATCCTCTTAAATCATCACTTTTAGAAGGAACTTTCAACCTGGATAGTCATAATCTATTTAATATCTATTTATTTATATAGTATTAAAGTTCTTGGAGACCAATACAGTCTATTCACCGCACAGTCAACACTGCTGAAATATAAGTTGATTCCTATAAAAGTTGACTACAGCTTAATAACAGAAGGGGCAGGCTTTTGACAATAAACACTAAAACCAAACCAAATAAATGGGTTAAGGAACTGTTTTACAGAGACACTTGTGTTACAAAATTACTAACAATAAATGGTTACAAGTGAACAGCAACAGGACTTTTGAAAAATACAGCTTCCAAGCAGTATCAGCGAAGCTAAAACTATTTCCAATACAACTTACTCTTATTCGTTTCACCATGAAGCTGATGTTACGAATTCCTGAGAAATCTGTTGACTGGTAAATTGTGTCAATCGCTTTAACATGGCTGGATATCTGTCAAAAACAAAAGTATCTACAGTTCAAAGATCTATGCATTACGCAATAGCTGATCTTAAATAGCTACAACTGCAAGGCCTATACTTTTACATATAAGATATAATGCCGTATGAACTCTAATGGGCCTTTTTAATAAAAAGCTGATGGCAAATAATGGAAATAAATCACTACATAACCTAGCATCTGCATTGCCACCATGCCAGATAACAGCAAAGTATTTTGCCATTTGCTTTTTTTTATACATAATGCTATCAACTATTCAGATACTTGTTTGTGATATGCATTCAATTCATTGCTACAATAAGATAGCCCTATAGTTAAAATTGTATTCAAAGCACTATTTCTTTTTTTGAGAAAAATTTTACTTGTTACAGCATTATTCTTTCATTTCTGGTAGAACACAAATATGAAAAAATTGATCATTTACTTTTTCCAAGAGCACATAGAAAAGCTAATGCATTGAAAACCTGATTTTGAAGGTGACTTCAGAGCTTAGGAAAATGTTACTCAAGTTGAACTGCATATGTACAGTGTGACGATGTATTGGGTTTGTGTGGCGAGGTTTTGGTAGTGGGGGTGGGGTGGGGGTTACAGGGGTGGCTTCTGTGAGAAGCTGCTGGAAGCTTCCCCTGTGTCCCATGGAGCCAAGGCCAGCAGGCTCCAAGACGGACCTGCCGCTGGCCAAGGCTGAGCCCATCAGCGACAGTGGTAGTGCCTCTGGGAGAACAGATTTAAGAAGGTAAAAAGTTGGGACAGGCAGAAAGGGCAGCCGGAGAGAGAGAACATGTAAGAGAAACAACCCTGCAGACCCCCAGGTCAGTGAAGAAGGAGGGGGAGGAGATGCTCCAGGCACCGGAGCGAAGGTTCCCCTGCAGCCTGTGATGAAGACCCTGGTGAGGCAGGCTGTCCCCCTGCAGTCCAGGGAGGTCCACGGTGGAGCAGATCTCCACCTGCAGCCCAGGGAGGACCCCACACCGGAGCAGGTGGGTTCCCGAAGGAGGCTGGGACCCCGTGGGAAGCCCGTGCTGGAGCAGGCTCCTGGAAGCACCTGCGGATCTGGGGAGAGAGGAGTCCATGGAGCAGGTTTTCTGGCAGGACTTGTGACCCTGTGGGGGACCCACGCTGGAGCACTGTGCTCCTGAAGGACTGCACCCTGTGGAAAGGACCCACGCTGGAGCAGTTCGTGAAGAACTGCAGCCCGTGGGAAGGACCCACGTTGGAGGAGTTCGTGGAGGACTGTCTCCCGTGGGAGGGACCCCACGCTGGAGCAGGGGAAGAGTGTGATGAGTCCTGTCCCTGAGGAAGATGAAGTGCCAGAGATGACGTGTGATGAACTGACTGTAAACCCCATTCCCCATCCCCCTGTGCTGCTGGGATGGTTTGGTAGGGAGTTTGGGAGTGAAGCTGTGCCCAGGAAGAAGCGGGGGGGGGGGGGGAAGGTGTTTTAAGATTTGGTTTTATTTCTCATTACCCTACTCTAACTTATTTTATTGCCAATCAAGCCAATTTTCCTCAGGTCAAGTCTGTTTTGCCCATGATGGTAATTGGTTGAGTGACCTCTCCCTGTCCTTATCTTAACCCATAAGCCTTTTGTTATATTTTCTCTCCCCTGTCCAGTTGAAGCAGGGGAGTGATAGAGCAGCTGTGTGGTGCTTAGTTGCTGGCTGGGCTTAAACCATGACAGATGAATAAATAGTAAAAGTCAGATTTGCAAGCAGCAGTGAAACTTGTGACTTCAAGACAAGTATGTTAACATGCTAGTTATATTTTTAGCAAATGATCAGCAAAAAACCTCCAAACCTTTTCCCAGTTAATAGTACATTGACAAATGAAAAGCATCTACCTTTAGTTGCCACTGCTTTTTTAATCTTCTACTACATCGGACACTTACCGGAACAGATCTCAGTGTCATTAGCACACAGTGTTTTGAACTAAAATTTCAAATGAAAGGCTATGTAAGCATTAACGCAGAGGCTTGGCAGGCTGTCAAACAGAACAGAACTCTTCATAGAATCACAGAATGGTTTGGGTTGGAAGGGACTGTGAAGATCACCCAGTTGCAACCCCCCTGCCATGGGCAGGGACACCTTCCGCTAGACCAGGTTGCTCAAAGCCCCATCCAGCCTGGCCTTGAACACTTCCAGGGATGGGGCATCCACAGCCTCTCTGGGCAACCTGTTCCAGTGCCTCACTGCCCTCGGAGTGAAGAACTTCCTCCTCTTCAGGAAGTAGTATTTTTCTGAGTAAGAACTGAATAATTCAGACTGCAAGTCTTGCTCAGAGGTGCGAAACAAACCACAGCAACCATTATTAACTAAAGGGAAGCACAAGTGCTCAGGACTTTTGCCACAGACAGATAGCATCTTTTTAGTGAAATAAGAAAAGGTGTTTCAATAATATCAAGATCACTGTTACAAATGAAATAAGACATTCTACAGTAAATAAGCAATAACATACACAATTAAAATTACATGAAATTTATCAGAAATACACAAATAAAAGCACATTATTTAAAACAAAGGGATTGGAAATACCTGTGCAATTACAGCCTCCCTTGTTCCATAATGCTTGTAGAACAGATGATCAGTCTGAATATACAGCTGACATGTATTTTTTTCAGCCTGAGTGGCACGCTTTTTTCTTAGAAGCTGTGGACCCTTGTTCTTAGGCTCTTCAAAAGGCTTCTACATATACATAGGAAATAAATGTACTAACTCTGTAGAACGACATGCTGCACTAGATTACCTAAAAAGAGTGATGTATTTTTCTAAACATACTCCACTAATATAAACAGATTTTAATTCTTTTTCTTTAACCCACAAAGTTTCATGAATCTTGAATTAAACTAAGTATGTTATAGCCAGTTTTCAAGTATCTCATCTATTTTTAGTATCTCAGTCAAAACTTTCTGTGCATTTCACTTTACATTATAAAAGGCAGTCAAGGTGAAATAGATTTTTTTCATTCATGTGATCTTTAGAAGTTTTCTTTTTCATAATCCTTTTCTAAGATGAACAGTTTGTAGATCAGAAAAAACCAGCCCTGTGGGACTTAAATGCACCCTCCTTGACACAGGTTATTTCACATTGTAATTACGTTACTCAGTTACCTCAGCAAACAGAAATACTCAGGCACTTCAGCATGGAACAAATGGTACACTAAACATGAAGTCAAAGTAACGGTTGTTAGAGCAGTATCTGCTAACACATTTGCCTTATATGTATTCACTGGTTGATGGCCCATTGTCTCCATGAAGTTTTGCTAGTAAATATTTCGGAAAGCATGTTATTGTTACCAAGGCTGAATTGTGTAATACTGTTGATAATTTCTGGAGTCACAATGTAAATAAAACTTTAAGTTGCTGATGCTATTTAACAAGCCATATTGCATAGTTTTGTTGGCATATACTTAACTGACACCACAAAATGATGCAAAAACTTCAAACAGCTCAGAACATAGCTAACACCAAGAGAAACTCAATAATTTACTAATGGAAAGTGTTGAAAAAAAATCCAGTTTCATGAGAAGTGGTGCAAACCTGAAGGCAAAACCACCTACAGGACTCTAAACAGATACCCAAGTCCCTTCCAATAGACCACTTACCTCCTATTACAGGTAATCTGTAGCATGCTGTAACCCCTTCAATATTTCAATATTGCTAGTAAGACCCTCCCACTCATATCACTTCATTTACTACTGAAGGCACTCAGATACTACAAGTGTGTTACATTAACATAACTTGAAAATCTAAACATTATTACTCTTTAAGGACCAATATATTACTTAGAGATCAAGGGATCTTGAAACTCTTCCTTCTCAACTGCAATTAAGTATATTCCACATCTCAAGCTTGATTTCTGTATCCATCTAAAATTCCAATTGTTAAAAAATTTGAGATCATGTGGGATTCATTAAGACTGAGCTAGCACATCTATGCTGTAGAAGCAATGAGAAAAAGAATTTAGAAAAATTGTGTTAATAAGAAACCTCTAGCAATAATTTAAGTACCTCACAATGTTGAGGGATGATGACTGACCAAAAGTAAAAGAGACAACACACAAGGAATAGTAAGTTATTACACTAATTTCTAATCAAAATAATCCATGAGCCTGTGTGGTACCTCTGTTGTTGGTTCTTCTATACCAGTCATCTGGTACTTCTGCATTCTTTCAAATACTGAGTGATCTGCACAACCTCCTTGTGGTCCATATTTATGTGGATATTCTAAAAAGAGGAAGGCCGGGTTGAGTTTTCAAGTTCCAAGTACAAGTGCAAAATATGGCTGTATCACTGCAACCTACTCAGTTTGTGTCTAGTATTGCTCATGGGGTTTGAGGGAAGCATTCTAAGATTCAAGATTTAGGCAGATGTCTTTTTCATTAAATATTTGTAAGATACATTCTTAGTTTTACAAACAGAACAAAACTGACAACTGCTTCTTAACATTGTTTGCTAATAGACAGCAAAAGAAAATATGATGAGCAACATCTAAAATAAGAACAAGAGCTATTACTTACACATCTGTACTGATTAGCTTCAACTAACACAGCCTTAAAAAAAAGAATGAACTCACAACGTAAAATTATTAGAGACCAAGTATACTAAAGACTGCTTGGATAAGAGACAGGGGTTTTTTATTCTACTTGATAAACTAAAACCAAGAAACCTTCCTAACATTCTTAGAGGACTGTATTACTTTATTCATCTTCCATGGAATTTTTGAAAGATTTTATATTATGCAACTTAACTACCAATACATAAAGAACCAAAACTCTAATGAACCTTGGTTTCAAACTCAACTCTACAATTCTAGAATTATGAGTTTGTTAACAATTTTATTGACAAGATGAAATGCATTATTTTCATTCTGGAAAGTAAACAATACAATTAAGGATAAGATATCAGTGTGTGTATATGTCTATGCGAGTGTGTAGGCTTAAAACTTACAGAATTACAGATTAAAAAATGTACAGATATATTTAAAACTTACAAAGTAAAACAAGACGGAAAAGAAACATTTTCATCACCTCCTCACTACAGCTGACTGAATTTTAAAAACAAAACTGTAGTACTATCCAGGTACACATCAGTTAAACATGCTGGAGATCCAAATTAGCTCAGTGAGAATATCATACAATTGGCTGCTTACCAAAGGTAATTCTTTCAATACTTGTCAATGCAGATCTCATTACACATGTGAATGTACTTCAGACACATATGGTTAGGTTTGGACTGTTAGTACCAATTGGAGATTTGTAAGCAACCTGTACTTGCAGAAGCTTCCTCTGGAGATGAGAAGTACTGAAGGGAAGAGGTCTTGCCCCTTCAGTTTCTCTGCAGATAAGATCCCATTATAAACTGCTGCCCCAGTAAGAGATAATGGAGTACCACGTATGGGAACCACGTATGTAAATACTCAAGGAACCAGTTTCTGTAGGGCAAACCACAGTTTTACTATGAACTCAACAAGGTACAGGTTTTGTCAGAAATGTGTAAACTTTACCAAGGTTTGTTGTTTTTAGGGAGTTGTTGGTAGGTTGGTTTTTTATTTTTGTTTGTTTGGTGTTTTTTTTTGTTGCTGTTGTTTTCAAGACAGCATGAAGATCCAGAATCACAAAGTAAATGGAACAGAGACATAGAAGTAGATTTATACAAGCTAAGACCTGGCACAAGGACCTGATGTCCACATTATAAGCATTTCAGGGGATTTTACCCCAGGACTAGCTCTAGTCTGATTCTGTGGAGTCAAAGACTCTTAGCAGTTGGAGCACAGTGGATGCACTCTGGTACAGTTTCACATGACAGTGAGATTCTCATACCTGTTTCCTGCAGTCATACTGTAGGATACTTCTAAACTATTTCAATATACAAGCCCAACTTGCTTCAGATTTTCTTCCTATATCATTAAGTTCTAAACTTTGTATTTCAATTATTAAAAGCTGGAGGCAAATTAAGTAGGGAACAGGAATATTAAAAAAAAACAACAACAAAAATTTCCTTGGCATACAGCTAAAGTTGAGTTCTGAAAAAAACCCCAAACATTTAATATGAGTTTGTGCTCCAAAATACCCAAAGACCAGATTCAGTGGACCCACCAATAAGCTTAAAAGGACTATCAAGAAATAAAAGCAGTCTTTATGACACATATTTACAAGTATTTAAAGAGGCCATGTTTAACACTGTCTTTTTAAAAACTAGTTAATGGCAAATGCTGCTAATTTAAACATAGTTAACATCACTTTTTTCAAATTGGGTCCTTTTCCCAGTACAAAGTATTTTACTGCAGTTGTAAACCTTGCCTAGTGGGAAAGAACCAGATTTAATAAACATGCTTCTTGGCAAAGAAAGTTTCAGCCTAAGAGTAATTGAAAGACTACAGTTGGGGTGTAAACAGTTATTCATTACCTCACTAGCAAATTAACTTTATCTACTGTAAAGGTATCCAGGTACAGTATTGTATTTCAATACTCATTTCCAGTCTGAATGTTAGAAACACTGCTCCAACATACAACAAAATCACTTTTTCTTTGGTCAACTTTATGCCTACTGTTTTGACTACTGTTTGCCAGTATGATTATTCGCAAAATCCTGATATTTTGTGGGAGGTAATTTGCTTGAATTCCGATAAGGTTGGTTGTTTAAATTAAAAAGAAGAAAAACCACCAAACTTTTGAGAAGTAACTACAATGAATGTGCAGTACTTAGGTTTTTGAAAACATCCTAGACTTCCAAAGGAACTGGTATTTTCACTATTTTACAGAAATGTTCATGAATTTATTAGAACCTTGTAAGTTTATTTAATGATATTCTGCACATTAGTTTCCCATATTTAAATTTCAAACACCACACAAATACCATTTTTGAACTGCTGTCCCATTACTTCCCTCCCAGTAGTCCCAGCACAGTGCCAGAAGAACGGAGAGAAAAAAAGGAAAAAAAAAAAAAAATGCTCTTACTGTAAGCCACCTCACCCAATTTGATCAGCAATGTAGTGGAACACTGGCTTTGCTACAACCAGTACGAAACAAAAAGCATTGCTCACTCACTGCTGAGGTCATCCGTACTTTTTGCGATCCTGTTTACTATCACTGTGATCCTTCCCTTCTCCATCTCTACCACCTTTTTTTTCCTCCCACCATAGTATTAAAAAAAAATTCTACTGTATTTAAGCTAACTAAAGTTCTCATTACCCACTACCTGATTTCACACCACTGACCACTTATCTCTGCAACAAAAGCACATTACACAAGGGGGACAGTAATGGACAATACTGCCTCATCATCAGCACGCTTCATCTACATAAAACCGTTGTAACTTTAAAGCAACTTCTGCACGTGGTAACTGCAGGAATCCACAGAAATTAACTGGAAACATGACTGCACAGCATATTTTGCAGCAAAAAAAAAAAAAGTCATTTTCTGCTATTATCACACTTGTATTCATACTCTGCGGCATTACAACAATTGAGACTTCCCATTTCCACATCCCCTGGTGCAGTTCCATTTCTGAAGCTAAGCAGGAACTACGTGGTTTCAGGTGACTTGGACAGTTTTGACCCACATCACAGAAGTCTGGTCCATGCTCTTGTGATGCCTTTAAATGTTTTGAGAGGTACGGCCTTCTGCCACCTCTTTGGGATCAAGAGCTTCTTAGCCTATTGCTACCACAACCCTGTGATTTCATCAAGGGAAAACACATGCCTTTACTACAAATGATTGCTTACAGTGAATGCAGAGTTGAGGAAAAACTAGAAGCCTACTTCCCATCAGATCTATAAAAGAAGAGTTTAATTACAGGATTAATTCTCTATCTAGAGAAAATCCTCAGGCAAAACAAATACTTTATTTTTCTTTTCCCATATTGTCCAGTTTCCTATTTTCCACTTTCAATTTTTGTACATCCTGAGAGAATGTTAAAAATAGTAAACAATAATACTGTGATATAATAATAAACCTACCCCCCCAATCTTGTCATTTCATACTTTCTGACAACAATATCTTTTTCTAACTAGATGGCAGATCATTATTAATGATATATGCAACTACAGATACTCAAAATAAGAATTTTTATCCTTTTAAAAAATGCACTACCTACCACAAAGATTCCTGATCACATGAGGTTTTTTCCTTCCACTTGTCAGTAAATAGTATGACCTTTTAAGCATTTAGGTTAACTATTTAATGGATAGTGGATTTAGTCATCTGGTGCTAGGATGTGACATCAAACTTCCATTAAAAATTATGAAAATGCAGTTCTTCAACAGCCATAGAGATTTGCCCAATACCAGCAAAAGCAATAGTGTCAGAACAAATGTCAAATGTAAGCAGATAAAAAAAATCCTTACTAGATTTCATTCTAAGCAGTCTGTCACACTGTGCTCCCATGACAACTGCCAAGTAGACCTTCATTATTAAATCGACAACCACAATATGAAAAAAAAAAAGAATCAGAGTTCTCGCTAATAATACATAGTTTGCAATATCAGTTCTTTCAGCAGATAGGGCTTTGCAAAATTTCAAAATACTTTACTTTCTCAGTTGTATAGTTCTTCCAAGACCATAAAGACAATTAAACGACCACATTTTTTCTCCTGAAGGTCTGAACAAGATTTTCCTGTCTGCTGTTGATCTGAGCAAATACCAATTTTGTATTTTACAGTGTGAACTCAGGGATACATTTGAGGCATATATGATTTAAATAAAGTAAATATAGTTTGTTCCTTAAAGTTTCCAAAATATTTTAATGAAAATAGCAATTTGCATCTTTCTAGCACTAAGTTATAAAACAGTTTGATCAAGAATGGTTTAGAAACTAAAATAATTCAACTTGTGTTTCGAGTCATGAATAGAAGGCTGCTTTCCACTGGTCACCACATCCACTGTAACAGACAAAAGCTGCCTTATAAATTTGACAATATAATCCCCATTTACAAAAAAACCTTTTGTTCAACTACTGAATAAGAACTCATTGAGATGCTAATCATATGTTGCATTGTGATTTCTGAAAGGCACCAAAAAGCATATTGTTTCAAAAGGCTGAAACATGGGTGACCAAAAACCATCCCAAATTAAGGCAAAGTTGACTTCTCCCAGTCTCTCCCAAGTTAGAAATGTGAGTATTTTATGTTGCTTTTGTCCTGTGTAAGATACTAGTGGTTTCACTCTATTTCACAGGAGTTAGCTTTAGATTAGAACAATAACAACAGATTTGCATGCTTGTTTTTATTTTTAAAGTTACTGTAAAGCTTAGCTTTTTTTAGTTGTTGTTCGGGTTTTTTGGGAGCTGCAGTTCAATGCAGAAACAGCTCTCATGAAAGGCAAAAAAATTTTAGCCTCAAAGGCATATTCAAAAAGTGACAGAAGCAGTTGTGTACTTCAGATATTTCAGACCACAGAAATCCTAAAGGCATCTAGAATACCAATGAAAAAAGTTAAACTATACAATTAGAATGCGTGCACATCAGACTCTGCATTGACAGCAACCAACAGGAGTGGCACATTTTCAAATAGCGCTGCTTAGACTTAGCTCCAGGGTGAGCTATTTTCCACCATGCTGAGCAAGCAGCAACGTTCACTCACTTGGTGATTTGGAAGCCATATTGTACTGTTGCTTTAATGTGGCACTCTCGAATAGATTTAGACAATCCCCTCTGATAATCTGATTTTGTTCCTAACTGATGGTTTTGATGCACTAGATTGAAGAGGAAAAACAGTGTAAACCAACATACCATCACCCGAATAATTAAAAAAAATACATATCCTGCTCCCATTCACTTTAATAAGACATTAATATGAATCAATTTCATCATTAGCTTTTTCCAGCTCTCAAGTGATCCATTTACTCCTCCAACAGAGATAATTTCTACAAAACAGCAATACTAACTTTCATAAAATTGTTTTAGCTGCTTCTTTAAGGTGCAGCTTTATTTCTGTCATTAGTTGATAACAGCAAAGAGAGTATTTTTAGTCACCCACTATTTACAGCATAAGGAACTGGGACACAAAACAATCTTCTTGCTTGTCTCGCCCCGTGGAAACTGGGCAAATCACTTTATTGCGTTATGTCCTTTTACTACCCCCCCCCCCCCCCCCCTTTCTACAACAGGGTTCATAAAACCTTTTGTAAAGCAGACAGACCTATTTACAGAAAGTGCTATGGGAGTGGTAGTCCAGTATTCCCACTATCAAGCAGTGTATTGAACTGTTTGGTGAGACCCATAAAACATACCAAAGAATTTAGAAGTATGTGCAAATTATTCACAGAAATGTTATAAAAGACATACTTTATGGTTTCACAGCACGCTTTTGTAATTTTTTTTATTACTTTTCTCCACTGCTTTTCTGTTACAGCAGCAAACTCTGTAATACTCCAAGAGGAGCTAGCAAGGCAAACTGCCTTCTCAGACTTTCACCTGCAATGCTCTGTAGAGCTGAAAATTAAATGCATGCTGCAACTTCTCTTTGAGAAGCAAAAGCAGTATATGGAATGTTATCCTATAAAGTTACTTTATTCTCAAATATGTGTCTTATAAGCACCAGGAAGATACTTATTTAGTCAGTCTGAAAGCAAGTGTAGCTCACAATGTACATAAAATTCAATAACTGCATTCATTGAGAAGCTCTTTAAAATTATGCAACTTCTATTTGATTTTGGGTTAGTAATCATATTTACAAAATGGGGTAACAGGAAGGACAAACATATCTGCTAGCTCACAGCCATTTTAACATACGCAGACAGCACACATACTGCCACTGAATGGAAAAACATAGCTGTATTCCAGAAGTTTTATTCAATTAGAAAAAAAAACCACAAAATTTGCTGAGTTTTTAGCAGAGAAAGATCATTCCTCTTCACTGCATGCATGCAAAAGAAGTAACCAGAGAGAGTATTATACAATAACCCTGTTTTTCACTGGCTTACAGCACAGAGAAAATAATAAAGACAAATCACAACCAGAGATTTTTTCTCATCTATCTTCCTATTTTTGACATTTCTTTTCACAATATAGTCTCATTATGACACACTTCGAAAATGATTTATACACACATCATCATGAGAGTGGTTCAAGTAATTTCTAGTGATCCAACCCAAGACTTGTCATTCAATTCCAAATGAGATTTTGAACTCAAGTCTTCTAGGATTTGCACAATGTCCTGATTGGACAAGTTTTTAAATGAAGTTATAGTTTAAATTGATTTTTAAGCAAGACTGAAGTCCTACATAAAGTTAGCCTGCAACACAAAACTTGCTAGCTTCAATAACCAAAAGATAGTCTTAAAGTGACTCTCTGCGAACATCTACTTGGAAGGATTGAAACTTGGAATCACAACTTTATTGCAGCATTTTTTGGTTCAGCATAAAGTTACCTAAGCATCAAATAAAACTGATTTTTATTACAGCTGAAGACTGATTGTACATAAAAAGGCAGGTAGAGTGCAAGAGAACTCCGATGCTTCTGTTCTGAAGATGTAAAAGTATTCCATGGTACTTTCTCATCCTTCTAGGCATTTACAACTAAAGCTAGACTTCTGGGCCTATACTCTTCAAATTCACGTAGTATTCTCTGTACAATTCTATCAGTTACTGCGTAAAATGGGACACACTGGGTGCCACCACATCTTCTAAAGAGCTCTCTGAAGGCATCTGTGACCCATGCATGCACAAGCAGCTTTCATTTCCCACAAGTACCACCTTCACTAGATGTAGGCTAATGCTTAGTGACTTGAACTTTAATTATCCTTTATTTTCCAGATCACAAGAGCATTTTAAGAAAGCATTTTTCAAAAGAAACATGTATCCATTGAATAGAAAATAGACAGCTTATACACTTAAACCTGACTGCTAAGGATTTCTTAAAATGGCAGAGTAAGGAAGACTCACTTTGCTTTGCCATAAATCTCTTTCACACCATAACTGTATATGAATCATTTCAGGACAGCATGATTCACAGTGTCATACACAAGCAGAAGTCTCATTTGATGCTTACAAATGGCTTACTGTTTTTGACATTTAATAAAAAAAAATTTATTTCATCTGTAGCACAAAATGGAAGTACTCACTGATATCATCTTCATGATAAATGACAGAGTGGAACGGTAGAGTTTTGTCCTTAATATATCTCTCTGCTGGCTCAATATAAAAGGTCCCACTGTGAGTTTGGATGAATCCTTCAAATTTTCCATCAATAACAGACCCATGGGTAAGACTTCCTTGCTCACCTGTTAAGGCAAAAAGTACATTAGCTTTCTAAAAGCTTTGAATTCTGTGCAAGCTTCAAGCATACACACTACCCAAGGCATTAAGCACACAATGCTAAAGTATGATAGTTGCATAATTATCCTGATTGTGCACCAGTTCCCAAACTGCTAAAAACCTATACGAATTATACAGTAGTAAGATCCTGGATAACAGCAGTAAGAAATTCTTGCAGAAAGTTTGTGTCTGAATTTTTAAGACTAAGATTATTCAACAGTATGACATACAGTTATCCCAAAATCATAGTTGTTAAGTTCAATAGCTTCCTAATCAGGTGCATGACATGTTTAAAAAGCATATAATGAAGAATTAAACTCCATATTTTAAAGCTGTCACAAATACAGCATGTAATCCTATATCCAAGTCCTGTACTTAAACATCTGTTCATACAATTATAAAAAAATAATTAAAAAAAATTCAGAGTGTATACTGAGCTTTGAAAGCTTTCAAAGAAAGATCTCCCTATAGCCAAGACATCAATTTTTCTCTTCAAGCATAAGCCTCTTAAAACTGTAGCTAGGTTTAAATGCAGGATGGAGTGAATTTGTATTTGAAGCAGTCACAATCTGGAAAAGTACAACTATCAAAGTTTAATCATTGACAGCTACAACATGCAGCATCCCCAACAAACCTTTTCTATAAAAAGGATGAAGGATTATTAAAAGAACATTTATATACTCCTCCATTGCGGAGGGTTGAGAATCACACTACTGAATCATCAGAACTGTACTCATTCTTATAAATAACCACCACTAATTTCTAATTAACAGTTATCAAGAATTTTACAAAGCTCATCCACAGTACTGAAATTTGGAAAAAAGTATCTTGAAGATATGCGATACAACTCTTGACTGTACACTAAAAAGTAGAAATAGGCTTTGTATAACACATTTCAAGACATTCATAAGTAATCCCAGATTTACTTCAGACTATATTCTATTAGAATGTGCATTAATAACCTGAACTTATAGGCCATGTACCTTTGGAAATTTCAGAATACTTGGAAGGAAGACTCTTGATCTGAATGGAAATCAAGAACCACAGCAAAACAGTTTATTTACTCAACTCTCACTTTGTTCATGATCTTCATGACAAGTACAAAGTTGGATTGAATGAGAAAGATAATGAAGAGGATTAAAAGAAGATGTAGAGTAAGCCTAGTGTGTAGGTTCATGTCGGTCCTCTCATCTCATCCCTCAGCAACAAGGAAAGAACCAAAAGCTTTTCTGAAATTATTTCACAAAATAAGGAAAAAACCCAACCAAAGACACCACACACCTTAAAAGCCCTCTGTCTTAAGTCAACTGGTAAATTGGTCTACCTAGATGCATATAATGTGCTAAGCATGTATACTTTTTGCAGTTTAAAACAGTCACTTCAAGACTGTAGGACATTACTAACAGATCTTCAGGAAGCAGTTATGATTCCTTTCAGAACCGAACAGACTGTATAGAGAGGGACAGAGTGAGTCTTAATCCATCTCTCCTTTTCATTAATTCCTTAATTCTCCTTCCTTTTTAATCAAATTTAACTTTTATATTTACTGAAATCCAGTATATTACCCTTAAGGATGGTAGCTTTATAGTCCTTAAAGTCCTTTAAACTAAGAACAGTACCTGATTTTTTTTAACGCAGACAGCTTTTTCCATTTCTTTTTTTAAAAAATGCATCAGACTTCTATGAAGATTATGTTCATAAACAGAGTTGAACTTCAAGTTCTATGGATATGAAAATTATTAGGTAAAATAGTCATTTGTTAAGTGTGACTGTTATATGAGAATAAAAGCAGATGGAGTTTAAATGCATTTAGATGCATTATTAAAGTTTGATAATGAAGATAACCTAATCATACAGACATGCATTTTCTGCATGTACTATTAAAATAAATCCTGTTTAAAATGACTGCTCCACTTTAAAGTGTTGTACTTACCATAAATCTGTCCAGTGTAAATATGGGAGGTATCATAATCAATTACTTGGTTTGATATTTCTACTTTAAAGTCATCACTAAAGAGAGATGTGTCTCTCTTCATTCGAAGGTTGAAGTGTCTAAAGTGAATAAAACAAGATGGTAAATTGGCTTTGAGCTTCAGTTAAAAGAGCACTAAGCAAAGTACTTCTAACCAACATTTTTATGCAGTTTCCAAACCCTGCAAAATTTATCTATAGAAGACGTTTATACTGTACAAGAATTAGACCATAGCTTAGAAGGATTTTCTTAAGCAATATTATTTAGATGCTTTTGATACAAGTGGCTAAGTTTACAGTATTTAAGCTAGAAAACAGAGTTAGAGTTAAATGCATAAATCTAAAATGCTTTGACTATGCACTTGTTCCCATTCCTCCAGAAGACACAGATGTAGATTAATGGAAAAAGCAACTATTTTACTTCACAGCACTGTGAAGCAGAAGAGATAAGAACAACTATCAGCTTATTTTAATTTCATTGCCAACATTTAAGTTATGTAAATGAAATGTAGGTGAGCTAATTATTTTTTCAGTTTCAGTTGAAACAATAAGATGGACAACAACATTTAATAAATAATAAACTGGTACAACTATGTAAACAACTCCACTCATTGAATGATCTTGTTCAAATTACAACACTACATTCTTTGATGCAAATCCTCCTGCTAACTTTTACATGAAACATAGTACATTTTCTTTGTATGAAAACAGAAGTTTGGTTCAGTGAAGTAACTGAAGTGTTTTAAAATGCCTGACATTATATGAGTTTATACCTGTGACAACCATTAGCTTGCTTCAGAGTTTCATTTGGTATTCTCTTAAATTTTGTCTAAACACAGTTGAAACTTCAGTCATTCCAATTTTACTCTTGATTTTCTTCCTATATTTTTCTTTCTGTACCATCACGAAATTGAAGGAATATTATACTTATGCCACCAATTTGTTACAAAAAAGTAACAGGTAAGTTGGCTACATCTGTGTCAGAGTCTTCATCTAAAAAAACATGACCAGTCTCCCAGTATACACAGTATACTAATGATAGAGCTGACTTTCCATAATGAAAGCTGTATCCATTAGTGCAAACAGCAAAATAACCAAAACATTTAAGTGCCACAGTGTAAAGTCAATTAAATCTAATTAATTTTTAGTACAGCTGAAGCATATACAAAAGCTATCTTCAGTCTTCACTTGCACATCAAATAATATGACACTACAGTTATAAGTATTTTGAAACTGTACATTAAGATGCAAAATTATCAAAGAAAAAAAGCCATGCCTACACTTAAAACATGGTAAGGGCTCTAGTGACTTATGTTGACTACTCTGTAATGCAAACAGTATTTCACAAGCAAACTATCTTTATTATTGTTGCCACAGTGTTAATAAAGCTTCAAAGTGAGTATTCTCCTCTGGTGATGCACTAAAGGTATCTACTACAAGGTGATGAAAATTCTGAGATGTGGCTGGTAGATGGGGAATGTCAAACTTCAGCAATTCCCTGTGACTTCTGGGCTTTGAGCCAATGTGGTAGATTGACCGTGGACAGACACCAGGTGCCCACCAAAGCCACTCTATCACTCCCCCACCCTCAATTGGACAGGGGAGAGGAAATATAACAAAGAGCTTGTGGGTTGAGATAAGGACAGGAGAGATCACTCAACCAATTACCATCATGGGCAAAACAGACTCAACTTGGGGAAAATTAACTGGATTTATTGCCCATCAAACCAGAGTAGGGTAATGAGGAATAACCCCAAATCTCAGAACACCCTCCCTCCACCCCTCCCTTCTTCCCGGGCACAACTTCACTCCCAGATTCTCTACCAATCACCCCAGCGGCACAGGGGGATGGGGAATGGGGTTTACAGTCAGTTCATCACACGTTATTTTCTGCCACTTCATCTTCCTCAGGGGCAGGACTCATCACACTCTTCATCTGCTCCAGCATGGGGTCCCTCCCACGGGAGACAGTCCTCCATGAACTCCTCCAACGTGGGCCATTCCCACGGGCTGCAGTTCTTCACGAACTGCTCCAGTGTGGGTCCTTTCCACAGGGTGCAGTCCTTCAGGAGCACAGTGCTCCAGCATGGGTCCCCCACAGGGTCACAAGTCCTGCCAGAAAACCTGCTCCATGGACTCCTCTCTCCCCAGATCCGCAGGTGCTTCCAGGAGCCTGCTCCAGCACGGGCTTCCCACGGGGTCCCAGCCTCCTTCGGGAACCCACCTGCTCCGGTGTGGGGTCCTCCCTGGGCTGCAGGTGGATATCTGCTCCACCGTGGACCTCCCTGGACTGCAGGGGGACAGCCTGCCTCACCAGGGTCTTCATCACAGGCTGCAGGGGAACCTTCGCTCCGGTGCCTGGAGCATCTCCTCCCCCTCCTTCTTCACTGACCTGGGGGTCTGCAGGGTTGTTTCTCTTACATGTTCTCTCTCTCCGGCTGCCCTTTCTGCCTGTCCCAACTTTTAACCTTCTTAAATCTGTTCTCCCAGAGGCACTACCACTGTCGCTGATGGGCTCAGCCTTGGCCAGCGGCAGGTCCGTCTTGGAGCCGGCTGGCCTTGGCTCCATGAGACACGGGAAGCTTCCAGCAGCTTCTCACAGAAGCCACCCCTGTAACCACCACCACCCCCCGCCCCGCTACAAAAACCTTGCCACACAAACCCAATACAGCCAAGCCAAACAGTGCTCGTATTATAGTTTCAGTATGGATCTATTTTATGAGGGCAGATTCTTCTGTTAAAAAGGATGAAACAGTTCACTACAGATGTGCTTGAGTATTTGAGTTACCGAAGAACACATACCAGCTAGCAGTTAGTAGCTATCCACACCCAGAGAGCAAGGCATGTTTTACAATAGATAGCTAGTATTTATAACATGGAGAGACAAAAAATAGGATTTCTTCTTCTTTAAGTTAGTCTCCTTATTAGCCCTGTAAAACTGCCTTTTGGCAATATAGAGGTTCATGAGGATGAGGAGATGACATGAACAAGCAACTTAGAAAAACATCATAGAACAGAATGCTACAAGATGACACAATACATTTCTCTAGGGAAAAAAAAAAACAAACTACTTTAAGCCATCTTGTGTGGCTCTTCTGGACAGAAGTTAGAAATGAACAGGCAGAAGAAAATTAAGACACTGATAAGAATTTGAAGAACTTCTTTCAAGTACTTCAAGAAGTTCTACTCACTTTGATTGTAATACACCCATCAAGGTGTTACGAGATTTGAACTCCATTTTAGTTTGAGTTTTCTCTGTGACTGAGTTCTCTAGAGTTACTGAGGATGGATCAGACTCTTTTCAGGTGCATCTGAACTCAAGTTAAATGACAAGAGATCCTGGATACTTTAGAATAGCTCTCCTCCCTTCTCTAATATTTGATAGAAGACTTCTTACCATAACAAGTCTGTAATTCTGTCTCTGTGATGAACTGAAGTATCTACTAATCCCACCAAGGGCACCTATTGTAGCTAAAATTACTTTTTCCTGGTGGAAAAAAATAGGTTTTCTGAAAAAGCAACTCAATCTATATAGCACTTTTCTCTCAGAAGTGCAAGAAAGTTACTCTGAAATTAGATTTTTCTGGTTGTAAGTTTCAAATAAAATTGAGGAGCAATTATCTGTAACACTCAACTGCATCAGAAATTTCTTTATCGTTTTGAAGTACACTATGTTAGATGATGCAGGGCTTGTCATATACTCATATTATGTCGGGGTGGGGGGAAAGGACTTTACCTCAGAATGAAAGTAATTTATCAAGTTTAGCCTAAAATAACACCAAACAGATAGATGAACTAGCCCTAAGCCTCAATTGTGAAGCCATCCAAGGTAACCCTTCCTCACTTGCCAAGTCATCTACGTTCTCTTCCTTAAAAATTAGCATGACATTCAGCATCACACTTCTGGTCTACCATTGTTGACTATCACCTAATCATGCTTTAGGGTCAGTTTTGAGTTTTGCCTAGATGGCCTGCACTCCAGTAATATGCTTTTGGAGGGGCAAGGGGAAGCTCAGTATAGTCTATCAAAGCTGGGAATGGTTTTTCCTTTAGGGCGGGATGCCTTTTCATCAGTATTAGCCTATCTGTCACTTCAAAGTGGACTGTTAGAAGTTGTATGTACCAAACAAAAAACTTTCACTAGTTTTAAAATTAAGAAGCCTCTATTCTCCTTTCATTTTCCCCCTCTTCCTACTTTCTGCATTGGTGCATAACTAACACTACAAATTCTAATGCATGCTGTTATTATCTATTTATTAATAAAATTAGCTCTATTTGCAGGATTAGAGAACTATTCCAAACAGAAAATAATGCAGCTGTATTTGACAGTAACAATTCTCTGACCATTTGATCTCTTAATTTAGTTAAACTATTAGATAACATGATAGTCTCACAGCTATTTTTAAACAGGTCTTTTTTTGGTCATTCAAACATGCTTGATGGGAACAGGATTATCTGTCTGGACTGTTCACCCTTTTAATAATGAAAAATGAAGTGACAAATCTTCCTTTAGTTCTTCCCCAGCAAAAAAGAGAGGGG
This sequence comes from Astur gentilis, assembly GCF_929443795.1. Classification (NCBI taxonomy): domain Eukaryota; kingdom Metazoa; phylum Chordata; class Aves; order Accipitriformes; family Accipitridae; genus Astur; species Astur gentilis. The sequence continues at coordinate 9,670,069 of NC_064889.1, read as the reverse complement.
GAAAGAGAGGCAACTTGCGGGGTAGGGTGGGGGCAAACAAGCATCTATTTGTCTCTAATTCCAATTAGATTCCAATTCCAAGAATTAACAACTTTAAATCACCAAATTTTAAACAATGGTAATCATAAACCCCTATGTATTACATGAAACCTGCAGTAGAGAACGTAAATTCCATTTTTGTGGCTATGCAGAGACATCTTAATGCACTACTTAAAAGTGTCGATGAAATTAACTGCACTGAAAAGATGCCAGTTTGTTGGTAGCATTTGTAATGACAGATTCAAACAAATGGATAGTTGGCGGGGACCTCCCCCAAAAATCCAGTTCAACACCCTAATTTCTCAGTAAGAAACTTTCAAAGACCCTACAAAATCCATTTCAGTATCTCACCCAATATAGAAGTTCTCCTAACGTTTACTCTAAATTTCTTCAAAGCTAGTATTTCTTCCCCTTTCTTGAAAGGAATATAAGCTAGTCACTTCTATGATGTGGAAGAGAATGCATCTCAGTCTTCCTTCTTGGCTTAAATCCAGTAACTTCATTAATTCTTCCGAGGACAGGAGAGTTCAGCAAATTTGTCTGTATCAGTCCTGAATATGGTTTCTAAAACTAGCCACAATGGAAGAAATAAGAAGCTTCAAATAAGCCTTTTAGTAATCACCATTTCTACAGCATGCATCGAGTTCTCTGTGCCAGCACCTATGTCAATGTAAAGTAAGCTATTCCCTAGCCTAGCTACATACCAGGCAGAAGACTATTTCCAGAAAAATAATACTACTTTGATTTATACACTTAATACCTTGCGTAAGACATTTCCCAGCAGTAGTGGTCTCTAGAACAGAATTAAATCAATTAAGACCAAGTTTTGACCTTGCTTATTTGTTACTGCTTCTGTCTTACACGTATCTGAAAACTGATACGGTAACAGGCCACTACTTGGTTACTATATGGTTGCTCATTTAGTTGAAGACAAAGTTTTTGGTAAAAGTGTTTATATTGTTATATAATCTCCTTTAATAATAAACTACATCTTATTCATTAATGGCAGTACCCTAAAGACTATCAAGAGGTAGGTTTTTACTTCACTTTAGCTTACCTCAGGGAGACTATGTCAGATTTGCAAGTACGTAACATAGCAACTCAGTGATAATTAAAGAAAAAAAACAGTTGAGAGCACCACGATTAGCTAAAACCCTGTAGTTTCCCATGGGCTTGAGTTATGTCAATCCTACGCTCTAATCACAGAGCAAGTACTTAAAAAAAAAAAAAAAGTTGTGTATATACTAACAGCACTTGGTAAAATGAACATAAAGGTGTACATGTAAGAGTTAATGCCTAATCTATTATTCCATTTCTTTCTAGTATGTGTTACCTTCTAAGATCAGTGATTTTGCCATGATTGATTGTCTAATATATTGGGACACTGATAGGAAGCCTGCAGACTTTTCCAAAACTGGCAGAAAGAGCTATTATCAGTGGCATGCAAAAGGGCACTTGGTGCTTTCCCTTTCCTAGCTTTCCTCAGCCAAACTGCTGTAACCAATGGCAGGCTGAGCAGGCAGAATCACTCAGTGACCAGAGAAGATTGTAAAAAAAAAAAAAAAAATTAAAAAAGGGAAAAAGGAGATGGAAGAGTTACTCCACAGCTGGAGGAAGTGGCTGGGAAAAGGAAACAAAAGGTGATGGGTTGGCAGCAGTATGGAACATGACTCCAGTACAGGGAGAGTCCATTTAGGTTCATACTCCTTTTCTTAGTAGGAACCAGAAAAGTCTTTGCAGCTGTGCCTCCATGAGCCTCCTCACAAGTCAGGATCTAGAAGATACCACTCTGCTTGAGGTGCAAGTCTTTTATCCTTACTTTTTCCCTTTAAGAAGGCAAAGACTCTCTTTTCTGAAAAATGGAAGGGGAGAATAATTTGAGCCCTTCTTTCTAACTGCTTCCACATGAGGCATCCCAAAATCTAAACTCAGTTCCCACAGTCAGATTCACTCCAACCCTGAACTATATTAAATAGAAGACAGCTTAACAACTTAATGATGTGTTTAAACTACTCACAAGCTAAGTCTACAGAACCATCACACTTATGGACATTATTATTTTTTACACTGTTTTCACTTTGTATTAAATCCACCATAATGTATTTCTTCAATTCCCATGGTCCTGCTATTGACACTAAAGAAAACTTCTTTGAAACAGCTCATGATAGGTTCTCCAGGTTTATCATTCTATTACCCACCTAAATGCAGATAGAGGGTACCATCCTCTATTAAGTATTTATCTAAAAAACAACCTCTACAGCATTGCAATGCTCAGCAATCCCAGCTAGAATATTTGCAGCTTATGTTTGTTTTCCATCGACACCTCTAGGGTGGCACTTGTGAATGTTCAGAGATTTCTTTCCTGACATTCAGAAGTCAGACTTGCTAAACTTGTTATTCTAGAAGAATACAACTGAGGACACAGCCTTCATCCTAAACAATTTGCCATTGATTACTATTGATATACATAGCTGCAAACACATAAACTAGCTCAAATAACAGAAATCATCCAAGTAGGATTACAAGTAGCTACATGTTGGCTAATTTACACTCTAAGAAGGTCAGTCAAGTATCTCTCTGTCCTGAAGAGTATGGTGTACAGATTTTAAAAGCAGAATAGTCTTTACCCAGGGTTGATTTTTTTTTTCCTTTCAGTAAAGCTTCTATGGGAAGTTAAGTACCAATTCTGTCACTTGGTTTCCTGTTTATGCAAAATAACCATCCATTTGCATTTACATAAAGTTAAATATTTATATGCAGTGCCACATTCTAACATAATTCAAAAACATGAGATCAAAACAAGAAAACAGGTAAAGATGTACTAGAATAAAATCACAAGGCATCAACGTTACTACATGAATTCAAACTAACCAGTTTAGAAAGAAACTTTCTTAGTGAAACAAAGACATACAAAGAAAAGAAATCTGCTAGCTGATAATATAAGCACATACAAAGCACATAGCTTAAGTACTTTCATTTAAGTCTACTGCTTTTCATTTTAAGAACATGGATTTCTGAGAACATGGCTATGTCTACTAAAGTTTGTTGGCCAAGGAGTAAAGTTCTAAAGCATTAATACTAATTTTAGCAGTACAGCTGGGAAACCCTGTGCCTCAGCTGGGCAGTCTCACCAGTCTGATGCTACTGTACTAGGCATTTCCTAGACAAACCCAAGTGAAACACTAAATGCCTTTTTCCTGAGGGCTATGCATATTCCAGTTCACTGCATTTAAACCCATAAAATGCAGGACATTTAACCCACAGATTCAGCCTCTAAAATATTTTTTAGATTAATTTAATTTAAAAAACGAGTAAGAACTCAGGTACCTGCTTCCCAATGCTCTGCAAGATAAAATTGCTTTACCTACAAGCACCAACATAGGGTTGGTTTGGGTTTTTTCTGACAAAGCAGGTGTAGAAAGCAAGACCCGATTCATGGGTCTCTTGCCTGGCAAGTTATTTGTTAAGGTATATAACTTAAAAGGTACAATAGACAGAGGATAATTGAAGAATGGTCACAAAGCACTGAATAAAGCTGAAAAGAATACACTAAGAACTAAAGAGTTTTTAATATTTTTTCCTCTTTAAATTCAGGACAGCCTAAAATGAACTGTAGTAAGTGAACCTTGCAAAAAATTCACTTAGTAAAATTCATGGAAATAATTCACTTAAGTCTCACAGAAGCCAACCAGTTAGTCCTATTTTATGACCACTAAAACAAGCTATTTAAGTTAGTGTAGGAGGGTGCACATGGAACTGAAAAACAGACACAACAAATTTTCAGATTAGTCCAGTAATAGCAAATCTGCTTTAGGTTCTGACAGAATCACAGAATGTAGAAGACAAAGCCATTTCATTAATTGAGTACTATGTTGTATGCACAATTATGAAGTACTTAAATATAAATTAAATGCCATAAAAAGAGTATCTAGTGTTTAATAAAAAACAGAAGGTGACAATATAAAGTCCTCTTTAATCCAAGAGTAACTAGCTCAGTTACTTCAGTCCATCTCAGCATGGCAGCATGCTCAGAATGTCACCTTTGAAACTCAACATATCAAATATGATTTCTGTGCAGGTAGCCTCCTTCATTTGCATTACCTATTCAAATACAGTCAACAACTATCTATTTAAACACAAACATTTAACAGCTCTGAATAATGAAGGCAATACAAAGAATTACAGGTTACTATAGAACCCAAAATCAAAAAACCTTATACTTAAGAACTCTGAAATGTTATGGTCCACTCTTGCCATTCATGACTGTACCAGAAAGCTCAATTTATGACTGATAGCTGTTGAAAATAATTCTGAAAAAGATACCCGCATAGCAAAGCAGTATTAAAGCCAATCAGCAAATAAGGCTTCACAAATATGCCTTGCCAAATGGTGCAGTGAGCACAGATTAAGACCCAAAGCCACACGATTTCACAATATGCAAGCTCTCATTGTTATAAAAGTTCCTTTGCTCAATGCAAAACACTGTAAAAGGTAGTAGAATATTTAAGAACCCATCATTTATTGAACTTTATTCCAAACTGGGTGACAGTTAAAGCATTTTTACCTAGCAGCTGAATTGCATGGTCACTCTGCAACATATTATAGCTTTACACAGTGTTTTCTTAATAAAGACATTGTAGAAAATTTGCTCATTAACTACAGGGGAAAAAAAAGGTTACATGCAGTAACATGCAGGAGTACCCCACTAGCAGCAATAGTGAGACTGATGCAGTTTTTTTCCAGCTACTTATTGATCAAATGCTACTCTCAGCACTTTGACATAATCAGGCAAAACAATCTCAAGTGGAAGCTTGCCTTACAGCATCTTCCTGACTGCTGGCACCCAGTGTAACTTTTGAAAGCACTGATAGACACTTTAGCTGTCAAGTTATTTGAAGTAATAATGACCAAATCTTGGTGTCCACTGGACTTGCCATATTAGACACATGCATACTATTAACCTTTTTATATAGAACCACGAATTCTTTTCCCTCCTTCCCCCCCTATACAAACCCAAGAAGGACAGGATAATAACATTTTTCTAAACTCCCTCCAAAACCCACCTATTGTTGCAGTTCTGAAGTTACAGAGCAGAGCTGGACACATGCTCTTTTGGATACATAGGGGTATGTCCTTGTAGTGACGCAGAACAGTAGGCAAGAACATTCCGGTGAGTAACAAGAGATGGAAAAATGTCTAATGGTCATGAAGGATCACTACAAATGACCAGTATCACTGATTTTTAATGCAGTGGAAGCAAAGCTTGTGTTTCATCATTAGTTAGAAGGTATTCAGGTTTCTGTCATAATCCAAACCTCGACAAGCATTTATACAGACTGATCTGAAAATACAATATAATAGTATTGGAGCATTTTGGAGCACAGTAGAAGTACTTTTGAGTCCAGATGAACTGTATAAGGTGGTGGAAACTGAAGAATTGGTTATTCCAATTGCACCAACTGAAATAATATTCTAATATATACACAATTTTAACCCTATATTGAGCTAGTTTTTAAGATTTGAATATACTGGGCTAAAAGAATCTGGATTTAGCAGCCATGACTTGTAAGCCCAAATTAAAACATGCAGAAACATTTTTATTGGTGAAGCCCATATTTTTAAACTATCGCAGATTTTATAGAACAACCTACCAATATTCAACAAGTGAATGCTTTAATATTCACAAGTATAACCATATGAACGGTCTTTTTATTTGTATGGCTTACAAAGAAGTGATGTTACAAGCATTTCTGTAACAGTCTTTCTATTATAAGGATCATGCAAAGATCATATATTCCAACAAACATGTCTGAACTTAACTCATAGTATTATTTTTTTTTAAATAAAATTTTAGGTAAAAATCTAAGGAACATTATAGCTAAATTGCAAAACATCTGAAAGAAGTTCTCAATGTATCTGTAACTTAGTAATAAGCAGGTGTTACCATGTGTTCCAAGTACCACTTGAAGATTCAACTGTTCACTCAAGCTGTGTAGGCAACTTTCCCAAGCAAGAGTCATCAACTAATCCAAGAGAAAGAGTGGAAGTGGGTGTGGACAGGTGATTAACAGGACAAATTAAGGAAAAATTAGAAAGCATAAGTTATTAGGAATGCACTAAGTAAAAAGTTGACTGGCAGTACAGTTAAACACTACACAGATGTAGATCCTCTACTCCTGAATGCATAAGGGTCTCAGGAATTAGGTAAAAAGGTATAGTTCAGAGAGCATCAGACAAGTTTTTCAAGCCCTATCCTCAAAATGAAATCACTATGAATGAAGTATCTAGGATACTTCTGACATTCTACAGTTGATAGGAATTCAGTTCAGGATGTTCTATGATTAATATATTGCAAATGTTTATACTGAAAAAGTAAAGAAAACTTTCCAGCTTCTCTGCATGGGAAGGGTTGTGTTCAGTAAGTGAACAAGTGCAAGTACACATTTTGTGACTAAGTCAAAACTGGGTATAAAATACAATGTCAGTTTTGGTGATGTCCCAACTTCATTTTCAAAACTACTGACATTACCTTAACACACAAAATAAAGTTATGCTATATTAAACTCCTTCACTGTATCTTAAGCTGGTGCCAAAGGCATTGCTCTTCTATGCATCATTCCATGTATTTTGTTTTGTGGGTTTTTTTTGGTTGTTTTATTGGTTGGTTGGTTGTTTTTTTTTTGGGGGGGGGGGGGAGGGGGGGAGGGGGGGAATTGGGGGTTGGGTGCTGAGGGTTCTGGAGTGGGTTCAAAAGCTACTTTATACCAGGAACTTAGTTGGTTAATACTAACACTGTGCATTCACTATCTTTGTATGGACTCTAAAACACTCAATATAAACTGGCAGGTGGAACAGCTATGACACGTAACCAGGATTGTTTTAAAACTTCATATTCCTTCCCATCTGAAGCATTTTAGAAATGGGCACATTATGCACCACTGGTGAAACAATAATGTCAACTCATCTAAACCACACAGTTTATGATTCAAAAGAATTAATAGGTATCCATAGCTTAATTTCAGCAATTTTAACTGCCCTATTAAGCTAGTGTTTCAGCATCAAATAGTGGCTGGTTTGGTTTAATTCACTACATCTGCCATAATGAGTTGTATTTTAGATTACCCAACAAAAAAGTTTTGAAAAATTTCTCTTCTTAATGCTACTGTGTAGCATTTAACTTTCAGAGCAAGGTTAAAGAAGGCAGAGTTTTTCAATGATGGCACATTATACACCCATTTGTAGAACTACTGAGCCTGGTGTGAAAAAAAGGTAGCTTTGGGTTTAATTCGGTCATTACAGCATCTATTTCATTATTAAACTGTTATTAGCCCATGGTTAAATGGTCACTTTAGCTTGGTATAAATATATAATATTTAATTTTTATTTTATCCTTTTTCAACATGAGGCTACTATGAAATACAGTTCTTAAATCCAAACAGTCTACTGAAAAGAACAGATGCTACTTACACAATCATAAAATACTTGTAGCTGCCAGACATTTTCTGGACAATGAAACTAAATTTGATGAATGCTAATCTGGCGTATGTCAGCACTGCCACTGAAAAGGGTAGTATTGCATCTTCCCTCTCACCACTTCTGCTTATTTCTGTACCCTTTCTTCTTACAGCTTATATACTGAATTGAATGACGAATTAATCTGGCTGAAAAATAACCAGCCAAATCACTTCCCATCTTGACTGGCCATGTGACCAACAGGTGCTTCCTCTGGCACAAAAGAAAAGATTAAGTTTATAAAGTTCAAACTGGTACCAGAGATACAGCATAAGAACTGTTGTGGTCCAGCTAGCTTCATTTGCAGTTTCCAGCAGGGAACAGCAGTAAATATTAGGACAGCTCTTCCATTGCTTCCTGGCTACAGAAGATAGCCATTTCATCAGAGGCCAACTCAAAACAGAAGGTTATCATTTCAGTACTCCTAAGTAGCAGCTGTTTAGTATCTTTATTAAGTTAAGGAGATGCAAGTCAGACAGCTGTATGCCAATAAACCACTACACCTGGACAAAGTCTTAACTAACCATTTGGTATAACGGCATTCAAAAAAACAGGTTTAAATTTTCAGAATCTCAAACCTCATGTTTACCGAAAGCCTTTAAGTTTCATCACCATATTTAAGTAAAACAGCACTTTAAGAGTCCATGGGCTAAATCCCCCTCCTCAGCTGGACAGGGAAGAGAAAATATAACAAAGAGCTTGTGGGTCAAGATAAGCACAGGAGAGATCACTCACCAATTACCATCACAGGCAAAACAGACTCAACTTGGGGAAAATTAACTGGATTTATTACAAATCAACAGGAGTAGGGTAATGAGAAATAAAACCAAATCTTAAAACACCTTCCCCCCCCCCCCGCCCCTCGCTTCTTCCTGGGCACAGCTTCACTCCCAAACTCCCTACCAAACCACCCCAGCAGCACAGGGGGATGGGGAATGGGGTTTACAGTCAGTTCATCACACGTCATCTCTGGCACTTCATCTTCCTCAGGGACAGGACTCATCACACTCTTCCCCTGCTCCAGCGTGGGGTCCCTCCCACGGGAGACAGTCCTCCACGAACTCCTCCAACGTGGGTCCTTCCCACGGGCTGCAGTTCTTCACGAACTGCTCCAGCGTGGGTCCTTTCCACAGGGTGCAGTCCTTCAGGAGCACAGTGCTCCAGCGTGGGTCCCCCACAGGGTCACAAGTCCTGCCAGAAAACCTGCTCCATGGACTCCTCTCTCCCCAGATCCGCAGGTGCTTCCAGGAGCCTGCTCCAGCACGGGCTTCCCATGGGGTCCCAGCCTCCTTCGGGAACCCACCTGCTCCGGTGTGGGGTCCTCCCTGGGCTGCAGGTGGATATCTGCTCCACCACGGACCTCCCTGGACTGCAGGGGGACAGCCTGCCTCACCAGGGTCTTCACCACGGGCTGCAGGGGAATCTCTGCTCCAGCACCTGGAGCATCTCCTCCCCCTCCTTCTTCACTGACCTTGGTGTCTGCAGGGTTGTTTCTCTTACATGTTCTCTCTCTCCGGCTGCCCTTTCTGCCTGTCCCAACTTTTTACCTTCTTAAATCTGTTCTCCCAGAGGCACTACCACTGTCACTGATGGGCCCGGCCTTGGCCGGCGGCGGATCCGTCTTAGAGCCGGCTGGTATGGGCTCTCTCTCAAACACAGGGGAAGCTTCCAGCAGCTTCTTACAGAAGCCACCCCTGTAACCCCCGCCCCGCTACAAAAACCTTGCCACACAAAGCCAATACAACAGTTTTCCAAACTGCTACACACCTTCAAAGCTACTAAATACACTGTATGAAGTAAAACACAATTCACTTGATCCTTCCTAATTCGTATTTAAAGAAAAATGAAAATATGTTGTAAGAACACACTCAGACGGATTAATGGGAATTTGTGGACTAAATTTACAGCCTGTCAGCTACCCTCCCTTTGGCAGGAAGTGTTAGATGTGTCACAGGAAACCACCAAAATCCTAAATTATGGACTGGTTTGACCTTATAGGAAGTCTCCATTCAGCCTCCTCAGTTAACAATGGATTTGTGCCTCAGAGCATAGGTATTTAGAATCAATTCCACGTATAAACACCAACACTTTCCTTTGTGAGTAATAGTAGCTCTTATCAAAACCTTTATAAAACTGTTTGTCTAAGGTTTGGTGTGACTGAGATCCATGAAGTAAGAGCGGAAATCTTTTTTATACCTCACTGTCAGTATGGTTAACATTTTTATACAGTAATGCTTTTCAGCCCACCTTATTAACACAGATAGAATGCACAGGCTAAGCTAAGAGCTCTATTTTACAGAGGAGTATTATGGGATCTTTATCAATGACAAGATGAACCTGCTCAAGTGGACTGAAATGTGGACTTCTCCCAGAAAGAATGGTTTCATCCTCCCTCCATCAACCCTTCAAGTCATGCTGATTACTTTTTTTGCCAAGTAATTTTCAGCTGGATCAGTTCCCAGATCCTATTCCTTGCATGGTCTTAAGACTACTACTGCTAGCATAAAGATAATACTGGGAATGTGGTCAGGCCTGTTCCTCTCTGCAGCACCACACACTTTGGTAAAGCCTTAATTAACCATCAGCCTGCAGCTTAAGAGTGGCAGCATTAGACTGAAACTAAACTTCACTGTCTTGCAACTTCGTTGGAGATTTAATTTAAAAGTGGAGAGGTTTACAGTATGAGGAGCTTCTGAAACATTCTTCTCTGCAGTCTTGTTTATTAGAACAATTTAACAGCAAGAACTAGAGATTGCCTATGAAGCTACAGCAGAGACAGCAGCAATATGACTCCTTTAAATAATAAAATTCCCTGGACTAAAAATTACACCCAAAAATGTAGTTTTAAGGACAGGACTTCAAATTCAGGATTTGGGTTGCAGTTTTACAGCAGTGACAAATACAACCCTAATGCTAACCTTTTGGGAGCATGCACTGAAATTCAGTCATTACACCATACACCTCCAGTAGCAACACTCAACTCCCTAAAGAAATTACAAGCTGGCACAGAAGTAGAAAGCTTACTTATAAACCAGTATTCCAAACACAGATTCAGAAGACCTGGTTTTACCTTCGCTCTGTCAAACTTCCTATGTTTCTACATATGGCTAGCAATTATTTATCAAGTTCTAATTACTTAAAATTGTAACTGAAATAATTAGAAAACAAGGGCATTACATATTCCTAAAGTATATTAAGGCAGTGGTGCTGCAAAGGAGGGAGTCAAAGAAACAAAGACACAGACACAAATTTTAACTTTCTTCCTGCTTCTCCTTGGTTATACAAAAAGCAGGCAATTTTAAAAGTACAAAGAATTCTTCCCAGGTGAAACCTACAAATTATATTTCAGTTGCTCACACTGAATATCTAACTTTTGTACCGGATCTTACAACTACATGTTAAATGCAAGGCAAAGCAAGTCTTGTAACAGCAATTATGTTTTCCCCATGTCAAATAATTGCTAAATTCCACAACAGCACAGAAAACAGATGACACCATTACCCATGAAACAGAAGACTTTTTTGGCCTATTTTGTAGTTTCAAACACAGTTTGAAATTTACTTTTTTCTCAAATCTTTTCAGGCAGTTTGGCATAATTTATTGTAAAAAAAAGGTGCCAAAGCTGCATTATAAACTCAGAATCAACTACCATTCTGTTCCCAGTGTGATTCCATTGTTTAAGCTTCAAAGCACATTAATAGTTATCACCAGAAGTACATATGAGTGATTACAAGCAACAGTTTCACACTCGTACTGGACATCAGGGCAAATACTTCATAGAAACCATAAGCACTGCATTTTAGCGTATTCTAGCTAACATTAGTTTGATGACTATTTTACCATGTACATTTCACTACAATTAAAACACATATATGAATAAAATACTTAAAGCAAATACCTTTTAAAATATCACTAACCTTCCATGAGCATGAAAATCTAGGTGCAAGAACTGATCTTCGTGTGATACTGCTCTTTTGGCACGCTGGTGTTTTTGGTGTAACAAATCCACATCATAAGACAATCCTTCATAATGTCTAATGTACTTATTTAGAGGATCTCCATACTGGCCTGAAAACAGAAGAAAGTAAGGTTTAGCATGTCTGAGAAATTACTATGGTTACAACCACACTACCAGGTATGACAGATCTGTGGTGCAAAACAGTTGGTGATGAGAAGCCAACTTCCACATTATATGCATTTTATCTTTCTTTCTTCTCCATTGTATGCTTCAGTTTCATTCTACTCTAGTGCCACAGACTGAACGTACACTTGCTGTTAAGAGTGCATTAGATGGACCTTAGAAGGTTCAGTTTGAGTATAGTTCATTTAGTCCAAAACTACTCCACAACACAAACCACATCATTGTAGACAGGAATGCTTCAGAGATGTTTCAGAAACACACTTCTGATCCAAACACAAAAAGCCCAACTGCTGCAACTCTTTCTTTTAGTCCTCTAGAAAAATTGTACTTCCAGCTTCACTCTGCACTCATGACACTGAAGTATCTGCTCAGAATGTTTATAAATCACATGCCAAACATCCAGAAAAATTAAGAGCAAATCATGCCACCTAGCAACACAACATTCTGTATCACATGGAAAGTTCTATCATATAAAAAAATTTTATTAAAGATGTATCTCCAAAGACATAGATTCAGTACAGTCTATTTTGGACACTTCCTTCTAAGGCAATATTTCTGACCCACATTAAGAGTGCATGACAGAAAACAGAGAAAGATTATGGTCCTCCCATCCTGATGGAGGAAGGGACATGCAGAACTGACCAGAGGCACTAGCATTTGAGAGCTTCTGATAGATCTAATATGCATACAGAGGACAACCATATCAGCTCTGTATTTACACTAGACATTAGACATTTTACTATAACACAGTATTTTTCACTCCAAGGTTAGCATTAGTAGGTCATTAACAGGATAGAAAACTCCTTGTGCTGCCCAGACACCTGTCAGATATACTGCTGAGATGTACTTTCACCTACCAAACAGCCAACAGGCCAGCAATTGTGAGAACTGAAATAGTAAAGAAGTTACCATAGCATTATTTTTCCCCAGACAAGGAACCACTATATGCACTACAGACATTTGGTTAATTCAGATTTTAGTCACTTCTTCCGAATAAGTACACAGTTTCCAGTCAGGATTCACCTTCTTATTATTTAACATATCCCAAGCAATCATAGAAATGTATGCACAATAAATTGACAGTACAGCATGTATTTCACGAGAAGCATATTTTCATATCCTGACCACCATCAAGGTCTCCATCCCCTGCCTCTGCACATTCAACACTGATACTCTTCCTAAGTCTCACCACACTTCTATATCAAACGCCAGCACTAGAATACCATGCATGAAAAATATTTCATCTACCTGCCAAAAGTAAACACAGATGCTGTGGGAAGAATTATTAAGATGAAGTAATTCGGTAACTGTAATCAGAGACCAAAAAACACTGAAGTTCCAACAGTAGAAAATAATGTGGAGAAATAGAAAAAAACCAAAACAAAACAAATGCAACTTGTGGAACAAACCACTGTGTGTTTGCAATGGAGGTAGTACACACAGTATGTTTTACATACACAGCGAAAAAAGGTTTTTAAACAGTTTCTATTTAAAATACCCAATCATAAGGAATTAATTTAGGTATCTATATCTAGAATCTACAGTCAAGAAGAGTGAGATCATTTCAGTGGTTCTGGTTTCAAAGCCAGATTATATATGACCCAAACTATGTCATGTTTCTCGATGTACTGAACATTAAAGCCAGCAAAGGATTAAAGATTAAGTGATGCATAATATTTCAAAACTCCAAGGAGTAATTGTGTTTTGATATATAACTTTTATCAGTAGCTAGCACAAAAACATTCACCCTGCTTGAAACAAAGCCCTGCAGTATTCTATACACTTTATGCAACAAACATACAATCGTTTTCTCTTAACTTCATAGAAACAACTATTTCTGAAGATCAACTATTCATTACAGAAACTACTTTGTGTATCAAATCACTCAAAGGTAAGCACCATCTCTCACAGTATTATTATGCAAAACGTCAGGCTGCTTAAAAGAAAACTTGACAGCAATATATTGCCAAATTTATCTGTAGAAGGAATGTTTTAGCACTGTCCATGTTTAGTAAAAATTTCCATACAAGTTCTTCCCTACATGAGCCCTTTGACAAAGCATATTCCAAAACTTTAGAAGGTGTTTCAGTGAACTATATGTTTTTTATTGAAACAAGTTGGCCCCATCCTTTTAGTTCACTGAGACGCAATATGATACAAACACAAACTGAGTGCAGTAAACATATCATCATCATTTTTACTAGCTGTAACACCTCATCTTTCATAAAAAGGACACAGAAATTCAACTGTCAACCACTTCATTTATGAAAAGATAGACCTGATGTAAAGCCTGAATTGTCTATTGAAAGCTGTGGTATACAAACACAATCTTATCTACACTAAGAATAAGAAATTAGAATACAGAACATTCAAGTTGCTGGTTTTCCAGTTCGAGGTTGAATCAGTAATGTTCAAACATATCCTCACGAAGAGCGTAAGATTTGTTTCCATATCATAGGAACTGCATTTCATAGTACTTACTACTACATTCTGAAGGTTAGGCAACCACAATCAATGATATAACACTATGCGCCAGTTTCTGCTTCAAGAACGTATAAACCTTTTTCTTCCCCCCACCCTGTTCTGTTTCATTACTTTTTTCACTGTATGTTGTTCTTAACTGTGTGTATGCAAGTGTTTGCCCAATTGCTCCTAGCTCCTCACTTAGCTTCTAAGCCCTCCTTCCTCAACCTCCTCCTTAAGGAAGGGAACAAATTATTCAGTTTATGCTTGATTTTTCAAGAAGCCGACTTGGGCTATCTTCTTATTTTTCCTGAAGAAATATCAAAGTGCAGCATTTGCAAGATCAAATAGAAAGTCGAACCTCCAATTTTCTCCAGAATTCTTAATTCTACAAGGAAAAAGCAGGACATCTCATAATCAGTTTAACCTCAGACCAAACTAAATGTGAGAAATCTCAGACATTTCATGTAATGTTTTTCTTCAGATATCTATACTGACAAGGTCCAGGGAGGTCCAATGAGACAAGTGTATCCCAAAGCTTTGCCTCAGTAGTGTTAAATTTTCACAAAGAAAAAACCTGTTATTGTATTAAGAATATAATTTTGTAAGCAAAATTACAAATTTACCTTTCCCTGTATTTATTGCTATGAGGTCTTCTTTAAATTAATACCACAGATTTCTCAGGCATTAGAATGTCTGATCACCAATAAGCTCAATTAGCAACACAAAAGATGACTAAGTAAATTAATACTTCCAAATGCATCACTTGCATCTAGCAGCAATGTGCACAAGATGATACCACTATATCTTTTTAAATAATCCTACAGATAAGACCACATTCAAATTTCCTTGCAGTACTGTAGGCTTCTGCAAGTGTTGACTCTTCATCACTGACTGCAAATACAGTCCAATAACAAAATTTCATTATAATTTCCTCTCACTCTTAAGTCTCAAAATATAAGTCCACTCTCATCCAGCTTTCCAGAAGCCTCTTGGGTGTCTTAAACATTTATAAAATGTGTGATTTAAGCAAGTCTACATGAATTCTAATCCCAATAAGACACGACACAGGACAAATCCAAAGTTTCAGCAACCAGCATGATGAATTTTAAGGATGAAGGATATTGTCCCTGTCTAATGTTTCTCTAATCACTTCCAACATAATCCCACAAAGTGAAGCAGAAACACCTCCTATGGCCCAAGAACTTCTATAAACCAAACAAGATTAGCCTGAGTCTACCCATTATGTCAAAATGATGCTCAATATACATTAGCCTTGACTACAGGTACATGCTTTCCAATTCCAGGTACACAAGCCCAAGTGTCAACATTAAACAAAACCAGCTTCAAAATTAACCGATATAAGCTAAAACTTAGCTAAAGTTTTATTTTTCAAGTGAACCTAAATCTAGAATATGATACTAATAACTGACTTCAAAAACTTTTATCAAAACTAAGGAGTTAGTACACTGCAGAATGTGTAAACTTCTGTGCTCCATAATCCCAAGCCTATTTAACAACTCTTCAACTTTTCTGTGGTAGGAGGCTTCTAATAATGCATGCCTTTAAATTGTTATAGGCCATTTTCTTCTCAGTATTGTAAGGTACTCCTTGAACAGCTTCAGGTAGCTAGAAAAAGAGTTTTAAAGCATGACAACTTACTGAAGACCCCGTAATACTTCACACCTGATCCAGGTCTCGGGACCACATGGAAAGCTGAAAGACCGCACTCAACTGAGTCACAAAGAATAGTTTTTAAGTGCTAACTACCGTGACAAGACAGCAAAGGACTACTGACATTAAAAAGCTTTATAACTGTTCTCTCTGGGAGCAAAAGCAAAGAGGGTTTTAAGCAAAAATCCTTTTTCTTAACCAAAATGTATACACTTTCTGTGATCACACAGGGAAACACCACTATTTCTTTTCACTTTCTCCAAAACTTAAAAAACTCCTTATGTTTTAAGCACTCTCATAGTAAGCACTTAACACAAACACTCTTGCTGCTCTCCTCTTGCTAAACCAAAGCAGCTGCGTTATCACCTAGAGTATATGATATTTCATAGCTTTTCTAAAAAGGGACTTCAGACAGGGTTGAAATCAAGGCTTCAAAATGAACGGTTACTTTCACTTCCAGAAGCACTTATAAAGTTCACATTCCTATAGTGTTCAAAGTCTGCAACTGATATGCAATCTCCTTCTAATAAAACCAGCTACGTATCAAAAGTGGTTATCTTCTTCACAAAGGTAGCTTAATAAGTAACTCAACCTTGGTAACACAAGAATTTACAGGATCCCGGGGAAAAAGTTTGTTAAACTGGAAAGAAGCCTTCACTGAAGTGCTAGCTCGTTTTTGTAATCAGAAGATTCCGCATGAAAAAGGAAGACGTCTATCACAGAATCTGAGTAGTACACACACACAGACCTCAACCTCTGTGACAAACTACTGTTGTTATTTTGTTGTCATTGAAAAACTGTTTTTTTTTTTTAATAGAGACTGCAAGACAAAGATCTTTTCAAATAAGGAAATGATCAGGAGCCTGCAGTAAGGAACACTGAACCATGAGGATCTAGATACAGTTTAAGGGAGCTGCTTTACAAAGTTCATGTATCATGTTGCCATCAACCAAAGGACTTGCTAAACTAGATGTGGCATTTCCTATGACAAAAACTCTCCAGCAACGAAGCTTTATTCTCATGGGCTTAGAACTAAATACAAGGAAGGACTTTAAACAGAATTAGGCAGCGCATGTAGGCAAATGTCTCAAGGTGACAGTCCCTATAAAAGATTTTTGTGTATGAGGGTCTACGGCTCTTCAGCATCCCTAGAGAGCTGTAAAGAAAGTATCTACAGTTGTCATTTCGAACAGACACAAATCCAACTGGACAGGTAGGGAGTCTGAGGCATAGATTCTCACCTTCTAACTAAGTTTATGCAAAGGATAAAACGTATCACCCATGGGATTTTATCTGTAAGCCTCCTGGTTCACCTTGAGCACCTATATATAACAATTGTTTGGTGGTCTATGCTAAATGATTTGCTGTTCAGTTCATTTATCATGGTTATTTTCCCAGAGAAGACTGAAAACTCTCCCCCCACCCCCACCCCGATAAAATCTTCCCAGTCTGTGGGAGTGAAGCAGTACCCACAGCAGAGGAGCTAGGGAACAAACACTTAAACCAATTGGATATACAGAAGTCCATGGGATGAGATGGGATGCATCCAAGACTGCCGAGGGAGCTGGCTGATGCCATTTCGAGGCTTTCTATCACCTTTTTGAAAGGCTATGGTGATGGAGGGGGGTTCCTGACAACTGGAAGACAAACATCATCCCCATCTTCAAGGAGGGGGGGGGGGGGTTTGGAGATCTACAGGCTGGTCAGACTAACCTCAGTATATGGGAACTTTATGGAGGAAATCCTTATAGAAGCTAGCTTCATGCAGATAAAGACGACTGGTAATAAACAGTACTGAAAGTTTACCACTGTAAACATAAACATCTATTAAGTTTATATATAATTGTGGTAAAAGATGACAATACTTAACTTCCCATAAGAGGATAAATCAAGCATGCACTGTTCTAAAAGGTGAAGTTTGTATTAAACCACTCAGATTAAGACTTGCATGACACAGGCAAATAGTTCAAATACAACTGAAGCTTGACAATAGGGGAAAAAAGCACAGAATATGACTTGATAGACTATCAGAAACTGTTCAGCAGCCAGGCTAACTTACCAGACAACTCTTTTTACTGCAAGTGTCACCACTGATTTGCAGACTTGAAATGCCAGCATATGATAAACATCTTTAAGAGAATTATTATTATAATTTTAATTAAGATAATCAAAGCAAGATGTACTTCAAGCTGTTTTCAATGTAAACTTTATTTCTCAAAAAATGTTCCCTATACATAGGACATTAAAGAGTGTACATAGCATTCAGTTTTAGCACTTCTGTGTTTAAGTGTATTGAAAGCCAGTAATCCTACCATAACCTCCTGACTTGAATTTCACTGAAGAATTTATTCGGGCTGTAGTTTCGTAACTGCCAGCAGAAGGGCAGGTCCTGCCGCCCTCTTTCATCCACTCCATTTCTATTCTTCCCTTGTGCTGGCATTAAAACTGATTCAGCTGAAAAATATACTTTCTCTTCTGGTCAAGTTACTTTTTGATGAAAGAAAAGCATGTAATCAAAAAGTCAGGATCATTTCCCTTCACTGAAAACTCACATTTAGAGCAGAGTTAAACAGTACAGCACCACCAGTGTAAGCAATACAGAGATGTCCACTCATTTTTATATTTTTTTTACCCTCTTCCTCCCTACCGCACGTGAGTCCCAGCTCTTCCTCTCCACTGGGCTTGGGTCAGCACAATAAACCAATGGAAGTTACATGTCTG
Source organism: Astur gentilis (assembly GCF_929443795.1). Taxonomy (NCBI): domain Eukaryota; kingdom Metazoa; phylum Chordata; class Aves; order Accipitriformes; family Accipitridae; genus Astur; species Astur gentilis. The sequence continues at coordinate 9,651,519 of NC_064889.1, read as the reverse complement.
GCAGGAAATGATTAATTTCTTTTGTTTAAATAAGCAGGTGGAATTGGCTCCCCATGGCATGAAACACAAGAGGCAGTGAAGGAAGAGAGGGTGGGAATGCATGGTATCATGGTTTAAGCCCAGCCAGGCAATAAGGCACCAGGAGGCTGCTCGCTCACTCCTCCCCCTGCCCCCTGGTGGGATGGGGAGGAGAAAATATAAAGAAAAGCTCTTGGGTCAATACAAGGACAGGGAGGGATCACTCACCAATTATGGTCACAGCGAAAAACCAGACTCGACTTGGGGAAAAAACAAAATCAACTGAATTTACTACCAATCAAATCAAAACAAGGATAATAGGAAGTAAACCCAAATCTTAACACATCTTCCCCGCCCCCCTTCCCAGGCTCAACTCCACTCCCAATGCCCTCCACCAGCAGCGCAGGGGGACAGGGAATGGGGTTTGCGGTCAGTTCATCACACGCTGTCTCTGCTGCTCCTTCCTCTTCAGAGGCAGGACTCCTCACGCTCTTCCCCTGCTCCAGAGTGGGGTCCCTCACACATCCACGAACTTCTCCAATGCGGGTCCTTCCCACGGGCTGCAGTTCTTCACGAACTGCTCCATGTGGGTTCTTCCTGCAGACTGCAGTCCTTCAGGCGCAGACTGCTCCAGCGTGGGCTTTCCCATGGAGTCACGGCCATCTTCCAGGGCATCCACCTGCTCCAGCGTGGGCTCTTCCATGGGCTGCAGGAGGACAGCCTGCCACCTCACCACGGGCTGCAGGGGCATCGCACACCTCCTCCCTCTCCTTCTTCACTGACCTTGCTGTCTGCGTAGGGGTTTCTCTCGCATTCCCCTCCCCTCTCCGCTGCAGATTTTCCCTTCTTAAATATGTTATCGCAGAGGTGCTGCCACCGTCGCTGATGGGCTCGGCCTTGGCCAGAGGTGGTTCCAACCTGGACCCAGGGAACCCTCCAGCAGCTTCTCACGGGAGCCACCCTGGAGCCCCTCCCCTGCTACCGAAACTCCACCACACAAACCCAAAACACATGGCCAGGGCAGGACCGCCAGAGAGCAGTAACTCATTACGGTGTCTCTGCCATGCTGCGTTAACTGAACCTTTAGATCCTTTTAGAAGCAAAAATAAACTGCAGTCTTAGGCTTTTGGGCAATGGTATTTCAAAGTTACTGTCTAAGCACCTGATTTTATTTACTTCTAATTACCACAGGCATTTCTGAAACAATCATCTGACAGCTGCCTTTACCAGACACTGTCTCATCCAGCCATATAAAATTTATAATGTTTTTATTTTAAACCCCAGATAAATGCTGGAGGCTGAGTGTCATGTTAATGAAGGCTAGTACTCTTCTCAATTTATAGCAAGGATGAAAACTACATCACTCAGATGCTGATAGCTCATAAATGCCTTCCCACAACTCCCCCATGTGTCCAGAAAAAAACCAGAATTTCTCCCCTGCTCACTGGGAAATAGGTAGTTCAATACCCAGCAGCACAAGTCACTAAGATACAACCTGGAAGTCCTAGCAACATAAGTGTGTTGTACCAGTGAAAACAAAATTTATTGTAGATTTGCACTGATGTTCAGCATCTGATCAGCCTAGCCAAAGCATGATCACTCTTGTTAAATCCAAATTTTTGGGGAGTCCCATTAGTTCTTTTCCATATTTTCTATTCTCCTTCCCCCCTGCCTTTTTCATTTTTTCAAATGACCCTCAGGTAGAAGAACTTCTACCAGTTATTTCCATTCCTCAAAGAACTTCATTATGTATGGATAATAAAGTTTACTGGATAAGTAAAGTGATGTTTCTTCATCACATGCAACAAAGCATGCTACTAAAAGCTGCAAATCGTACTGCCCAAACTAAGTACCACTTTATAGATGTCAAAATTATTAACAGCAACAGCCAGTAAGTAGATCCCTTAAGCCAAGCAATTCCAAGGGTATTGGGGAAAATGCTGATTCACTTTTTTTTTTCTTAAAAGAATTCATAAAATTCAAGGCACGTGTATCTTACCTGCTAGTATATAGTATCTACTTAATTCTACCTTTCCAAAATTACTAAAAAAAATTAAAAAATAAAAATTGGCAAGGCTTTTCCTTCTCACATTATTGAAACTGTATTCAAACTGACCTACTGGACCACTTGTTTTATAAAGGTTATATTTATTCAGTGGTAACAAAGAAAGAAAAACTTCTCAGAGAGCCCTAAAAGTGATCTAAAACCAAAACCTGACCAAGAATGTGTTTCAGGGCCTATTAGACGAAATTGCTGATAACTTGTCTGTTTTAACCATAAACCATACAGACAGTTATAAAGCGGCATAATACAGACAACACAGACACTTCAATAGTGCGGCAACAGTAGTGATTGCTTTTGGTTGCACTCCTTTTACATAATTTTAAGAACAGTAGAAACTACAAAAGAAAATACATTTTTCAAATGAAACAAAGAGATTTCACTAATCTTTCTCCTCAAATAAACCATCCAAGTTATGTTATACCTTAATATTTTAAAATGTTGTCTTGTGATTCATACTTAACTGTGAACTAAAGTTACAATTGCTTCTGTTAATCTACAATATACCTTTATATTTAAAATATCTAAAGACTATTACAATAGAGTATAAATATGGTATACAGGCACAAAGCCTGTATAATTCTTTCAGAAGAGTTCAAACTCAGGTATCCTGTAAAAATATTCTAATCTTAGTCTCAACATACAGACGAACTTTTTTTTTTTTTAAGTGCAGAATAATGGACTTTTCAAATTCATTACTATTTAATACCTATGTGGCTTAAAACTAAACAACTTTACAGGTAAGTATAACTTGGCTTCAAGATTTGTGTAAAATTAATGAGTACAAGATGCACTGTACACAAATGAAATGCAGGTAAATCGTTGGGGTTTTTTTAGTTGTTTCCAGTTTGCACTGCTCTCTCAGTAATATCTTTAAGAATCATGAACTTGCCCTTTTTCACACAGATATTAATGCCTGCGTAGAAGCAAAGCATGCAAATGCAGAACTCTAGTTTTCAGTAAATAAAAACACTTACGGTACTTAAGAAACTCTAGAAATGTGAACACAGTTAAAACAAAATTCTAATATTAAAAAGTAATTTTAATTTAACAGAGAGTTACAATAAATCTTTCATAATTATGTTGAGACTTTTACCAAAAAAGTTTCATAAGATATTTTGGAGATGTGTATTGGCCATCATTTCTAGATTTCTATTCAGCATTATTAAGCTTTCTTTAAAGATTCACCTGTACTACTAAAGACCAAAAGACATGGGGCTTCTGTCACCTGCTAGTGAGGTGTGCTTCCTAGTGCCAGACATGTTGAAGGTGCCCATTCTTCTCTCAAAGAAAAAAAATTAACAAGAACATCTAAACTAAAATACACTTCATGAACTTGCTTCTCTATATCCAGAGGACTGTACTTTACACGCTTACTATGATTTTAACTTTAAGGCATATTTGCCTTCCTAAAATTAAACAGTGGAAACAACCCTCACAACTGGTTAATGAATCACTTTGAATTAATTCTGTGCCAACACTGTTTAGTTCAGAAAACAAAGAGGCCTCAAAAAGTATGCCAATAATTAAGTTTGAAATACCTTGATGGCTTACAAGAATTTATGAAGGAAAAGTCACCAGGGAAGTCTTTTGTGTACACTGCTCCTAATCATATAATTAACAGGATGACTTCTGACCATGCAAATCAGCTTGCTTTTTATCTCACAGCTTAGCCCCAAGTACAACCTACCGAAGTTTTCATATACTGCGATGTTACTTTTTGAGAACGTGTGAAAGATTTAGGGTTAGGTTCTTTGTCAATAAACCTACGTATTGATGTACGCAGCTGCAGAGCCCAGATAAATAGGAGAGGTGCCAAAGGACACAGAGGAAGCAAGTCCTTATCAGCTGCTCCACCCATCCTTCTCCAGAAACACCCGCAAAGTCCACCTTTTCCAACACCCATGCTTGTAAATACATGAAACTATTTCCCTGACACGACTTGACCGATTAAGCGTTCGTTACCAGACGCGGTCACGAAACTACCCCAACAGTTTCCCAGCGCTGGAAAACAACCCGCCAGGGGAGCCGTCACAAAGTTACGCATCCCCCCACCAACACGGGCATGTTTTGTCTCTGGCCTGGGAGAGAGGGGAGGGAGACCCTCCTCGATGCTACCGTCACGCTTCAGGGAAGAAACCAAACCCGGGCCCGGCTCTTATTTCCTTAAGCCGAACTTTCCGTCTACCCGCGCTTCCTGGTTTCGGGGACAGGGAAGCGGCCGCAGGGGAGGCGAGGTGGGGAGGCGAGGTGTGGGGGCGCGGCCCGCTCCGCGGGCGGCGGGACACCCACGCAGCGGGACACGCACTCCGCGGGCAGCGGGACACCCACTCCGCGCACCCGGCGCGGCAGCCTCCCGGCGGGGCCCGTCGCCGCCTCCCCCCCAGACACCGGCCCCCCGGAGGCGCCGCGCGGCCCTCGTCCGAGGACGAGGGACGGTAACTGGGAAGCGGCTACCGGCAGCGTGAGGAAAGTCCCGAAGGACCCAAGCCGGAGCCGAGAGCGGGGAGCCGGGCAGGGGAAGGCAACGCCGAACGCGGCGCGGGGGGAGAGAGGGGCCCAGGAAGAGAGGAGGGGGAGAACAGCCGACTCTGTCCGGTGCGGTCCTCGGCGGGGCAAAGTCCCGGGCAATGCGTGGGGGCGCTGGGCCGGACCCGGGCGGCGGCGGGGCGAGGGCCCGGGCAGGATGGTGCGGACCGTGCCCGGGAGCGGGCGGCGAAAAGGAGAGCCCCGGCCGGCGGCCCAGCCGCGGCCTGCCGCCGGGGCGCTGAGGCGCGGCGCCCCGGGGAGCGGGGCCCGCCGCCTCCAGCCCCGAGCCGCGCCAGAGAGGGAGGAGGAACGAAGGGAGGGAAGGAGGGAGAAAGGGAGAGAGGCCGGCAGCCCCGAGCCAGGGCCGCAGGCCAGGACCCCGCGGGGCCGGGCGGGCCCGGCCGCTCCTCACCTCCGGCGCCCGCCGCACAGGAGCACAGCAGGATTATCGTCCCCGCCAGATCCATCTTCACCGGGCCCAGGCCCCACCACCGCCTAACCCACAGCACATCCGCCCCGGTCGGCGCCGGGATGGGGAGGGGCGAGCTCCGCGCCTCCCTCCGCTTTGTCCCCCGTCGTCCTCTGGAGGACCGTTTCCGCCCACGGATCAGCCCGGGATCGGCGGCTCAGCCCCGGCGGCGGCGGCGCCCCCCCCGGCCGGCAGCGCTCCGCTCCGGTTCCCCGCTCCGCCGCTTCCTCCGGCCGGCCGCCCGCCCCCGCCCGCGCGACGCCACCGGCGGGGCGGGGCCGCAGGGCACGCCCAGAACGCACGAGCCGCCCCGCCCCACCCCACCTCCCCACGCTACGCGCAAGGGGCGGGGCCCAGGCGGAAAAGCGTTCCTCGCCGCCGGCGGGGCGGGGCGCCGCGGACGACGCCCCTTAGGCTGCCGCCCCAGGGCCCGGCGGAAGCAGCCGGGAAGGCCCCGCCCCGCCGGGCCCGGCCGGGCGGCGGGAAGTTGCGTTTTCTCAGCGGCAACTCAGGGCGGGGCCCGGCCGCGGGAGGAACCGCCCCGGGCCACCTCCGGGAGCGGGGTTTTTCCCGGGGCTGGCGGCTTCCCGGCTGAGGCAGGCCGGAGCCACCGCCTACCGCCGCCCTAGGGCTGCCGGCGGGCCGGGGCGCCGGTACCTGTGTGGGCGAGAAGGTTCTACGTCCTCAGAGGTAAAGAACGAGCTGGCGCGTAAACTCCACGCGCGCTTGTTGAGCGGGCTTCCCTGCGGGTCCGTTGGACCTTTGTGTAAACGGCCCTGGGGCCGCTTGCCACCCCTTACGTCAGCTGGTTTCCTTCATCCCTTTATCAGGAACGCATTTTTCCTTGCAGAATCTAACTTACTTACTCGCTTTTCGAGTTTTATTTTAGGTCATCTATTTCTCTTGACGCTCTGCGCGTTGCGAAGCATGGCGGTTGTCCCCACTGAACAAGGATTTCTTAATTTTGAGATCGTCTTGAACAACCTTCGTGCTTCAAGTGTAAAGGAAAATCCTCCGATGAAGATAAAAATGTGAGCCGCTCAGACAAAACGTTTCGTTTCTTGTTTGCCAATATGCTAATTGTTACATTCAACTGTACTAACTCAAAGATTTGGGTTTTGTATTAGTGTTTGTGACAAGTTTCTCAGTTTACTGTCACCCCCCCTTCTATTTGCCCTCTTCCACTCCTATTGCCCTTTCAGAATTACAAATCTTCCCCCCGCTAACACTGTTACAGCCGGGAAAAGTTGTTACACAAACACATACGTAGAAAGTACAGTTACAACGAGCCTGCTTCAGATGAGGCTGCTGAAGTTGATGCAGCTGTTTACGGAGAGCTCAGATGAGAGAACTGCTGAGAAGGGAAAAGAGGAGGTAGACTCCTGTCTTCCCAAAAGCCTATTTAAAACTCGGGATTAAAAGCTGAAGGTTTCCGTAAGGGGAAACAGGTTCACCAAGGTGAAGCCCGAGTCCTACAACTGCGTTGGTCCTTCCACCACCTACTACGCTCGCCACAGTCGTATTTTTATAGTACAGACCTCTAACGAACCGCAGCAAAAGGCACCGACAACCTTTAAGAGAAGCGGAACTCGCTGGCGAGGAGGGGAACCCCTCGTAACAGGGCGCGTCCCTCCTCCTCCTCCTCCTCCTCCTCCCGCGCTGTACCCCAGCGGGGTCGGTCCCGCGCAGGCGCGGCCCTGCCCCCCCTCCGGCTTCCTGCAAAACAGGCGGGGCGGGGCGGCGCCGGGCCCCCTGCTCTGCCGCCCCTTCGCGGCAGGGCAGCCTCGAGCACTGGGGCGGGGCGGGGCGGCGGCTGCCCCCCGCCCGAGAGAGGGGCGCGAGCGGGCGCTCCCAGCTCCCCGCGCGGCTTCAGAAGGGGCGGCCGCCCAGTGGGCCCCGTGGCGGGGGCGCGGCCGCGGCCCCGCCCCGTGGCCGCCCTGCCGCGTGCCGCCCCGCCGCGTGCCGCCCCTTCCGGGCACGCGCGCTCCCCCGCGCGCTCCCTGCCCTTCCTCCTTCGCTAGCCGCCGGCGACCCCGCCGCCGCCGCCGTCGCCGGGGCTACCCGCCCCGCCGGCGGGTTCCCCCGCCCCGCCCCGCCAGCCCCGCCCTCGCGGCGCTCCCCCGCCCCGGGCCCCGCTGTGACCCGCGGCCGCTTCTCCCTCCCGCCTACGCGTCCCCGGCGGGGCGGAGCCGAGCCGTCGCCGCTGTTATGGCGTCTCGGGCGCTGTCGGCGAAGGATCGGCCGCCGCAGCGCCAATAGAGAGCGAAGGAGCCGGGCGGCCGGCGAGGGCCGGGCATGGAGAGCCTGGCGCAGCCCCCGCCGCCTCCGGGCTCGCTGAAGAGGGGCGGCGGGGGCGCCGCCGCCAGCCAGCTCCTCCTGGAAGAGGCGGCGGCGGCGGCAGGCGAGGGCGGCTGCAGGGACGGGCCCGCGGCGGCCGAGGAGGGCGGCGGGCGGCGCAGCCCTTCCCCTCAGCCGGCCCCCGCTCCCGCCGCGGCCCTTCGGACAGCGTCTCCCTCGCGGGCCGCGGAGGGCGGCCCGCCGCCGGCGGCGGCCGGCGCGGGGCTGGCGGTGCCGGAGAGCCCCGGAGCGGCGCCCGTCTCGGAGAGCGGTGCCGCGGGGGCCGGCTCCGGGAGCAGCGGGGCTCCCAGCCCCCCGGGGGAGGAGTCCCGCAGCCTGGACTCGCTGGAGTCCTTCTCCAACCTGCACTCCTGCTGCCCGAGCAGCTCCGAGCTCAACAGCGACGCCGAGGAGGCGGTGGCGGCGGGGGCCTCCTCGGGGGGCCCGGCCCCGGAGCCTGAAGGGGATAGGCCGGCGGCGGGGTCCCAGCTCCTGTCGGCCTCCAAGGAGCGCTTCCCGGGCCAGTCGGTCTATCACATCAAGTGGGTCCGCTGGAAGGCGGAGAACACGCCCGTCATCACTCAGAACGAGAACGGGCCCTGCCCGTTGCTGGCCATCATGAACGTGCTGCTCCTGGCGTGGAAGGTACCTACCGTGTGTGCGGGCGCGCCGGGGCGCCGGCCGCCGCCATGGCGGGCGCGGGCGGGCGGGCGGTGCCGTTCGGGCAGCGCGGTGACCTGGGAGCGCCGGCCTCGTCGGGGCTAACGAGGCGTTCCGCGCAGCGCCGGCAGCGTTCGGGGGCACCTGTGCCGAAACCACGCTAACGCGCCGCCGGGAGTTCGTGCTGATGGGGTCGGCGACGTTCTCGAGAAAGCTGGAGAGGGCCTTCTTACGGGGGCGTGTAGTGGTAGGGCAAGGGGTGACGCCTTTAAACTGAAGGAGGGGTAGGTTGAGGTTCGATACAAGGAAGAAACTCTTCGCTGTGAGGGTGGTGGGGCGCTGGAACAGGTTGCCCAGAGAGGCTGTGGGTGCCCCGTCCCTGGAAGTGTTCGAGGCCAGGTTGGATGGCGCTTTGAGCAGCCTGGTCTAGTGGAAGGTGCCCCTGCCCATGGCAGGGGGGTTGGAACTGGGTGATCTTTAAAAGCCCCTTCCAACCCAAACCGTGTTGTGATTCTATCAAGACAGACACAGACTTGTTCCTGCTGTTAAGCACATATCTCACATAGAGAACTTGGAAAATAAATAATGGCTTGCAGTCTATTGCCAATGCACTACTTAGGTGCTGCTGTCATATATAGATTTACTTTGTTGTTGCCTTAAAATAGAAATCAAAATCTAGATGATGCCTTATTAAACTGAGCAGTATATGGTTTGCAGATGTGTGCAGGTCTCTAGTAAATAAACATTACTATTTATAGCACTGAAAACATAGGCGGTATTTTGGGAAAATAGGTTAGTTTTGTATAACGAAGTGTATGCAGAATGCTTCAAAATACACATTTGTACAAGTAACGGCCTGAACAATAGGGATATGTTTGTACCCTTACGCAGGTTAGATTGTATTTAAATGAACAAGTAAATCGGATCGTGATCAAGTACAGCTTTGAGGCCTGGAAGTTCTTGTGTTCTAATAGCCATCACGGATATGGACTTCCTGTAGTCTTGAAGTAATTACTTTTAACTTTTAAGCAGTAAAATGTAAGGCATAAGGTAATTATTAACACTTATATGTGAAAGGAATATCTGTTGGAGAAGAGCTAAGAGGTTGTGTGCATTGCAAAATGAGGAGGAGGGAGTACTTCTCAAGAAACGCTGGGAATTCAGCCCAAAAAGACTGGTGAGCTGATAGAATGGAGTCATAGAATAGGAAAGCTTTATGGGAATAGTTTTTATGTTGCAGTATCAAGCGGAAGAAATTTGGTATTGGATGAGTAGAAGGTTGTTCACAGGTGTAACAGGTGACATAGAAAAAGGTCAAAATGGAAATAATATTATAAGAAGAAATTTGTTTAGAGGAGGGTAACTTTCTAGAAGATTAATGGTTTTGTTTGAGTTGTAGTTTCTGTACATTTTCCTGAGCAGAACAGCTCATACATCAGGAGGAAAGCTGTGGGTACAGTGATGTAGATCTTTAGCCATACGTGAAAGCAGTACTGGCAAGTTGTGTGTGACTTTAAGGTGTTGCCTTACATAGGTTCTGCCATCCTCAAGAGGGTGTGAGGGTTGTCTTAGACTTCAGTATTTAACAAATGCTTTCTGTGCTCCCTCTTTAACATCTAGGGGTGAGTGGAGGGTCTTGCAGAACTTATTCCTTATTGTTCTGTGTGGCTGTGTTTTAAAAGAAATGGCTGGTTGCAGGATTTTCCTTTTTAACCTTCATTTAATGAAAGCATATAAAGGGGACAGCACTGCTTCCGTTGTTTGCATTTAAGTTTTTGGAGGTTTTGTTCCTTAGCATTCTTCCTCTGCCTCCTTAAATGTGATTGCTTTCTTCTGCTGTTCTCCATCCAGAATTTTAACTGACATTCAGCTTTGATCAAATACTACATTAGTGAGACTTAAGGTGATACCTACTTTTATAAATAGGTGAAAATCAAAACACCTCTTGGGAGCGCCCTACCATTTCTTATTGCTGGAATTACAGGAAGGGTTTTTTATAATTTTGTCTGTTTATGTGAAGCCTCAGCAGAATTTACATGAGTTGCAGACAGGCAACTAAAATGGTGAAACTGCCATCACATGACTTAATATTTATATGCTTGAGGGTTTTCCTGTTAGTTGGTTGAATATTGCCCCTGCTTATATTTAATTTTCCTAATTAGTGCCTCTCCAAATTAGCCTTTCTTTTCCCCAGTTTATAGTCAAGAACCATGTTGGCATTGTTTGGAGTGGCAAGCTTACTGACAGCTCATCTGTACGTCACTGACAGTAGCTAGCTACATACGAAGGCTGAGGATGGACATCCACATTCTTCTCACTTCTCCTGAACCAAGATGAATGCTAGATTGGGTCAGGTAATTATAATTTTGGAACAAGGAAGCACAGCAAGAGGTGAAAATACATGAAAGCCAAAGCAAGAACACCATAATATATGTTAGGTGAAAAGAAGCTATGTGGGGGTGGGGGGAAAAGGAGTGAGAAGGAGATGAGGGGGGGAAATAAAATTACAACAGAGAATAAGAAGGTAAACAGTTAAGCTTTGGGCTCTCTTCCCTGTATAAGCCACTGGCTTTTCCTTCTTGGAACTCTGTCCTGACCAGGTTGAGAGTTTCAGTCATCCTGTAGGTAGATATGGTCTCAAATAATTTCAGATAATACATGCAAGTCCTCAAAGTTGAGAAACAACAGTTACGATACTAGTTTCCATGAACGCTTCCCTTTGCATGGCCAGTTACATTCTTCCATTATTCCAGAATGGGAGTGATAACCTTGAGATCCAGTACTATGTATCAGCTGTGCTTGTGCAGCAGTGAAAGTTGAATTCACATAATTGTTTGTGACAAGTGGCACATAATCAATTTGCTTAAAACCAGAATCTTTATTTACTGCTTAGTAATATGTGGGAGGCCTTCAGAAGGTATGTAGGCCATAATCACAGAAACGTTTATGCCTGAAAACTCAGATTATCATTTGGATATATTAAGGAGAAGTCACTTTTTCAGTTATTTCAGCTCCTCAAAATGCAAGCTTCTTACCCCCCCACTAGAGTATTGTTTTAAATATACCAACAGTTTTGTGACCTTCTGTTTGTATGTCCCAGTTGCCCTCATTCAAAACATGTTTTTTTGAGATGCCCCTCACTGAGTAAAGAGAGACTATAGGTAGTTTGTTAACTTGCTTAAAGGATTGCAATAACAAGACTTAAGATGTACTGTACCTTAGGTAAGCGTGCCGTATACTCAAAAGGTTTCTTCCTAGTTATGAAGATCTTGTTCCTTAATGGAGCAAGATTCTTCTCTGTTCCTAGTCATCATTCAGTTTTTATTATGCCTTTTGGAGGTATTTTTGATACTAGAGTTAAGATCTTTATTAAGGAATGCAGGTACAAAGAAAAATAATTGATTGTTTTAGTGTTGCACCTATATGTTCTCATATGTGAGATACTGGTTTGGCAGTGCTTGGATTTTTGGAAATTCTGAAGTAGTAGCACCCACTGGGACTGTTCAAATTCCTTTTTGACAGTACCAAATTTTGGAGCTAAACTTGCGATAGAACTGCTACCTCTCTTTATCCACTACTTTCAAAGGAGTCTGGACATACAACTTTGAGGTGGCAGATCACAGAAGCTGTACTTTTAAATGTTACAATTATGAAATTGCTTTTCTTTTGAAGTGTTTTTGCAGACTGCCTATTATAAGCTTAACTTGCAGTTTAGCCTTTAGGAGATAGTGCTGAGGAGTTCTGCTTACAGAAGTGTTACAGAAATGTTTTTCTAAGTAAAAAGAAAACAAAAGCGGTATGATACCAACTTGAAAAAGTAACTGTTATGCAAAACTGTGGTAACTGTTTAGGCTTCCATGATGGAAATGAAAGCAGAAGTAGAGTATTGAAACAAACATTTTAAAATGTATGTACAAGCATGGGTTGTCTCTTCTGATGCAGAGTAGCGTAGGACACTGTCTTTCAGCTTGTTTAAATCTGAAGACTGCTCAGTTTTTCCTTAGGCCCGTGGCTCATTATGTAGTTAAGCTTAGCAATGCAAAGCTTGCTTTTACAAGTACTTCTTGTGACTTTTGTTAGGTGTAGTTCATGCACCGCTTTCTGATAACTTCTGGCATTGCATTAAACTAATTTTGTGTGTGGGTAGCCCTTCTCAGGATGTACTCCATGGCAATCATCAGATGCTAAAAGCTTAGTAAGGGTGCCATGCAATTCTGCTCTGTGTTTCTTAGGTAGGATGTGATGTCACGTAGCCGAAGAACTCTGTGAACCTTAATGCATTGCACAGAAATTACGTCTCTGAAATGTCAAGGGAACAGAAAAACAAATTGTTTTGGAACGTAAGTGTAAGGGAAAACATAATGTAATACAGATATAAATAATATTGTCTTGAGAAGTGAGTGCATATGGAATATCTTGTCCTTACAGCTTTTTGTGTAGGAAAATAATCCCAATAGCGTATTTGACAGTGTCTTTAAAAGTTTTGTCTATCACAGTCCTCTCACAGAATGGAAGGTTTTGGGAGCTGTGTTCCCCACATGCCTAGTTCTTCCAAAATGTCAGTAACTTTTAGAACTGTTATGAGTTACCTATTTAGGTGATTGTAACAATTATGTAAGTAAATGTTATATAACTGTTTATGCTTAGATGTATCCAAATTGAGGTGCAGAGAAGAGGTAGAGTAAAAAATTTCTAGTCAGAAATCTTTAGTTTTAATTTCTCAAAAAAATGGCCTTTTCTCCGAGGAGCTGAGTACGGTATGCTCCCGCTGATATCCGTTTGATTTGTTGGAGTCTGCAGTGGTAGTGCCTGGTCTGAGGTCTGGCATTGGCCCTTTACACGTGATCTGCTTGTTCTTGTTCCGGAGCTAAAACCTCCGGATGGCCAGCATTTGCACAGATTGCTCAGATGAACTTGCTCAGCCTCCAAAGGTGAGTTTCTGATGAATGCTCAGCGGAGGCCTTGGCAGCCTTCCTCCCTGCATCTGTGGGATGAGTTGAGCTTACAAATCAGTAGGCCGGTAGCTGTGCCTGTTCCAAGACAGGAGGCCTGCTTGGAGGGACTGGAGGAAACCTGCTTGAAGGGGGAGATGTTCAGGTTATTGGGTGGCAGCACGCATTACCAGTCTGTCGTGTGGTGAGCCTATGAAGCTGTTCCTGCAAGGCAAGAGGTACGTATTTGCAAGGAGTGTTAATTTTTTGACAAGGCAGCTTAAAGCTACCCTTACCTCCTCCGGAACGCTGAATTCAGGGCAGTTGCATATTTTAGCTAAACATGTTCTGAGACTGTAAATCATAAGCCATTAGAAATTTGCGTGGTCCCTTTCTGTATGCATAGTATTTTTGGAAGTGTTAGCTTCTATGCTGGACTATATCACTTAAATTTTTTTTTAAGCCCTTCTGAAGAGTGGGAGAATACAATGGAAAATATTTAAAATTAGCTTTATGTAGTTTTCCATTTTGTAGTCAAATGCACAGAAACTGTATAAGTTGTAGTAGACAAACTGTTCAATATGAGAATTTGTTTACCAGTCTTGTCTTTTAATTACAAAGGTGGCTCACCTGTACCTCACATCACAGTTGGGTGAGAAAGATTTAGTTTCCCTCTGCTGAATGGGGGAAATTAATAGTAGCTAGGGTTAAGAAGAGAGATCAGGGTAGAAGACCAGGAGACTGCAATAGAGGGGTACAGAAAATGGGTGGGAGTCGAGGCAACATGTTGTTCCTAAAATGTAAAATTAATGTAAAATCTAGCAACTAAGTGTTGAGCCCTGTTGAGAAAACTTGTCCCTCAAAATAATAGATTGTTCTTGACAAAGCAACAGGTTTCACTGCTATTGCTTACATTGTTTTTTTCTGTTGATTTATATGGAGAATGGCTGTGGTTCTGTACATTTTTTTTTTCTCTTCCTTAAGTTTTCAGGTGTTTTTCTTTCCTGTAGCTTAAGTGCCTGCAATGAAGCTCTGCACAGTTAGGAAATGTCACGTTTTCTCTATACCCTTAAGTCAGCTCTGTTCAGAAGTACTTATGACTGTGTTGGAACCCCATTAGCCCACTTTAAAGGTGTCATCAAGGTCCCACAAAACATGCTAGCCCTAAAATTATGCCGTGAAGTAATCCCTTAACTTTGTTTAGCATTTAATTAAGCAGTTAATTTTAAGATTTAGCTTGTTAAAATATCTAACTAAGAGAGGTTCTGCAGATACAAGTAAAACTGCTTTGGTTCTGCAGTAAAAAAAAAAAAAAAAAAAAGATTGCTTAGCATTACAGTTGTGAGGGCGAATTCAGATTGTTAACCAATGATACAAATAATACCTCCTTCAATCCATAAATCTGAATTATACGTTTATGCCCCGAGTACGTAGAGCTCCAATATAGGTAACCCATGTAATTGTGCTTTATAGCTGCCGTTTATAGCGTAGGCATACTTCTAGGTTCCCAAATGTGGTGCAGAGCAGAAACCCCCAAGCAATGCTGGCTGAGCTGATATGAATGGTTTTAAATAAATAATAAAAAGAGCTAGCTTTAGTAATGAAAGAATCATTGCAGTAGTCCTGCTAATAGTTGAGGGAGCAATGCTGATTTTCCTTCATGCTGTACTGTACACATCTGTAGTCCCTGAACCTTCAGGCATAGCTAGTGTAAGTAATTCTGTTCTATGCTGTTATGTCGATATGCCTTAGGAGCTGTAATGAACCAGACCCAACTCAGGGTGTACACAGCTAATGTTTGCTAAGGCTTGAATGCTGCCAATTCAGAACTGGAAGTTTAAGAATCAGCTTTTTGAACCTGTAGTCCTGTTATTTACTTGGCATAATATATTAGATCTATGTGAATACTCAGTATGAATATTATGAACAGGATCAAAGATTATGAACACCTTTAGCCTGTTGAGTACTAGAGAAACTTAGAGGAGTTTTAGGAAGAGGTTAAGAAATTTTGTAAGTTACAGTCAGTTGTCACTCATTTAAAAGATGTTTTCAGAAATTCATGTGCTTCTTGTTTAATTCGTATAACTTTTTTTTATAAGCAGAACTAATTAAGCCTTCTTTCTTATGAAATTATGCTTCACTAATTTCATGCTTTACTAACAGTTTATACTTTGATTCCCTTCCTTCCCCAGATCCCAGTACTCTCACCTTCTTTCTATGTCTACCATCTGTGGGTTGATCAATGTGTGGCATATGTCACATGGCCAATTCTGACCTAATTATGGGCATATGTCTTAGCCAGTGTATAACTAACAAGGTCCTATTAACTTGGGTCTCTTTCTTCTTCCAAATTTAATGAAACTTGTTGTAAATCTATATCTTTAACACATTTGCCTTTTGTCAAATATTATTAAAATTGGCAGTGAGATAGATTTAGTCCAATCACACCTTGTTTTCTCTAGAAAGTTATTAAAATAGCTTAGTTTTCAGATTGGGAAGGAAACCCTCTCCATCACCATGTGAACAGTGTAGTGTGTTGCTATACTGTATTTTTGAGTTTGGGATGCTATATCAAAGGCTTTATATGTATTGTTCTTGGCTTTCTACTTCCTCTTTCCTCTCCACAACCAGCAAAGTAGTTGGAGCCTATTAAATCTTGAGTTAACAATCTCACATCATGTCTGTCTTTCTGTGTCAAGGAGAATGGTGATCAGTGTTGAGGAACACGATTGAAAAATTCCTAATAAAATAAATACCAGCCTTTCTAGACTTTCAGTGGTAAGATGTTGAAGAGAGATAGGATAAGAAGATTAAAAACTGAAGAGAAAACTTAAACAACAAAAAAAAACCCCAAACCCTAGAAAAATAAAATTCATATTTATGCAGAGGAAAATTGAGCACAATACGGTTAAAGACAATATCCTCCTATGGTGTTCCTTCAGAGTGCCAGAAGCATGCCTTTGTATGTGTTTGTGCTTTGGCTGTTATTGCAGGGGGATATGTAAATTAAAGTGTGCAACCGAAACATTTACCCAGGATGCTGGATGGAGGAGATGAATATGTAAGAAGCTTTTGGCTCTGGCTGCGGCCGAGGTGGTTGGTTTTAGCAGCTGACAATGACAGGAATAGGTCAGGGGAGAGGGGAACAGAAGCTTCTGTGTGTCCAGCCTCTTCTGTATGGAGTTAAACCAAACCCTTGCAATGCGAGGCTGGGAGGTAATTTCCTTGTACCTGCATGAGTCTTGGCTTCCCTGTCGCAGCAGCTGCTGCCACCAGATTGTCTACAGCCTGTCTGTGTGCAGGAACCTTTTGACTTAAGACTTAGGATGAAGGCAGGGAGTCAAAGACTTTCCTGAATAAGGTGAAGTTTTCTTAACCAAGGGTGGCTACAGTTCCCAGTCCGTTATCCTGGATGCTTGCAGGTGAGCTACTGCAGTGTGAAGTCAAGAGGGATGCTGGTGAAATTTTTTAGTGGGAATAGGGAGCACTACGCAGAGAGCTGCGAGTGAGAGGAAGTACTGTGTGTGTGTGGTTTGTCTAAAAACCAAAATGCCTTTTTTCATTTCTTCTTGTAGCTGTTATTTAGTAGCGGTCCTGGGAAAGTTCTTGGTCCCAGTATGCTAATGCTCTTATAAATTGGTGGGGCAAATGTGATCAGAAGACTTCAGTCCAGAAATACCTTACTAAGACTTTCTACATTGTAGCATTTTCACATTTTGAAGATAATATACTTTTTACTTTCACAGATTAAGCTGCCACCCATGATGGAAATCATAACGGCTGAACAGCTGATGGAATACTTAGGTTAGTAATTACAATAAATGGTTTTCAATTATATATTATACTTATTAGTGAATAGTAATATAGGAGGACTGTTTCATTTATTTACTCTTTTATTCAGCTTTACTTGAATGCACGCTTCAAGAAGACTACTTATGGTTTTCAGTTACTCATGCTTTTCCCTAATTGCTTTTAGAAGTTTTTCTGTACTGCTTTCCTTAGTGGTTAGTCAAATGATGCAGTTGGTATGGCTTAGTACACCAACACATTGGTAGATTTAAACTTATTCATCGTCTCTTACAGTGTTCTTCTATTATAGTTGACAGAATGCAGTAAGTCGACTGTGCCTTTAATTGTCTGTAGTAACTCTAATCCTTGGTAGTATGACCCAATTAAAATAACAGGAAGAATTAAGTCATCACAGTGATTGAGGTCTCATGTGCAGGCACTCCTCTGTTATCAGATTCAGTGTTCAGCAAAACTGCAGCTGTTTCTATCTGACAAGTCTGTAACTTCAATAGCCCGGAATGATCCAGGTGTTAAATGTGCAGTTGCAATAGTACTTAAGCTATGTGCACCACAGTTATTTCCCTTTGTAGCCTAACAAATATAAAATGTTTGAGCTTACAGACTAGTTTTGATTTTTCTTAAGCATGAGAGAAAAACAACTTACTATATTTTTTCTTTTTGCTTTTAAAGAATGTAGCTTGTTCTTTTCAAAAGCATATGGCTGAATCTTTCAGTTGAAGAAAAAAATTAATTACTTAATTTAAAAAAAAAATAAATCTTAAGAAATCTCACTGCCTGTGTCTAAACATTTCTTCTGATTGTATTGATAGAATAATACTGTCTGAAGTCACTGCACAATCCCAGTTGGCTAAATGTGTGTATTCTTTCTTGAAGGCATATTAGCTTCTGGAATTATGTTATTAAATTGAATAACAAAATTACCTGCTCAAATTATTTAGGATCCTATTCAGTCAACAGGATTAGCAATTGCCAAATGGTTCTTCTACAGCTTAATAAAAAAAGAAATGCCTTTGAACTACTTTGAACAATCTTAGCTCAAAAGGTTTATAAATTAGGAAACATGTAATGATATTTTGCTTTGAGTAGAAACATATTTTTTTGGAATGGAGCAAGGGAAAAAATATGAAAACTGTTGAAATAAAATCTGAAAAATTTGAGAGGGGCAATTTATGGATACTAGTCACTAAAAGTGTTACAAATCTTGAACTGCAGTGTGTTGATTAACTGATTAATTATTACCTTTGTGTTGTGGACACAGATGCGAGTACAAGCCTTTCAGAACTATTGGTGTATGGGAACATATGCCAAAATAGTCATAGTATCAGTCAGGATAAGTGGTTGCCTTTTTAAATTGTTACGCAGTTACATATCTTACTGTGAACAGTTTGACCTTTTTATATTTTTAAGTTGAGGCAGGGAGGGAGGTAAAGTTCTGAATAATTAAGAGATTGGTATGATACCCCAAGAGATTATGAAATGCTGCTTAGGTAACAATGTTGGCGATTTGAATATTATTTCTTAATATGATCTTACTATGTTTCTTATATTTTACTCCATAATTATAATTCAGGTTATAAAACAATGCAAACTCATTAATTTGATAGTAAACTTCAATGGTGGTATTTATGATCAGACAGCTTCAGTCAGAAGTGTTTATATGGAATAAACTTAATTTTATTTTTGCTTTTTTTAGGAGACTATATTCTTGATGCAAAACCTAAAGAGATATCTGAAATTCAGCGTCTAAATTATGAGCAGGTAAGGAGCTGCTCCTAAAATACAATTGCTTACATCTGAAGGAACTAAAACTTTTTTCTCACCTAAGGTTTATCATATTGCTAAAAACCAGAAGCATACAAAACATTGTTTGTAGTTAGTTTTTCCTTTTTTACTAGGCTTGATATAGAGTATTATTTATAAATACTTCAGGTATCTATTAACACAAGAAATTATTTTTTTTTGTGCCTGCAATGAGTGTAATGAAAGAATTTTGGTTTTATTGAATTATAACATGGAAGTAGAGACGGAAGTACATACATGGGTGGTTGCTCTTTGAAGTCTTCTATTATGCATCCTTCAGTGCGCTCTGTTCTGTGATGCCTGCTAGACTTTCTTGGAGGATGTAAGCTGAGCAAGAGAGAGATTTCTGTTCTTAAGTCACGATGGACTAAAAGAGGTTGATTCCCTATTATGAAAGGCAATATTATTTGCACTGACCACTACTTTTATGTTACCAAAGAAGTCTTTCTGTGTTAAAAATACTGCTATTAATTTTAA
The DNA here is from genome assembly GCF_929443795.1 of Astur gentilis. NCBI lineage: Eukaryota > Metazoa > Chordata > Aves > Accipitriformes > Accipitridae > Astur > Astur gentilis. Next base: position 9,632,426 of record NC_064889.1, on the reverse strand, counting down.
AAAAATATTGAGGTAGTATATATTGTCTCTGAGCAAATTTTTTAAGCTCTGTCTGTGGTCACAGCTGTTTTTTTGATTACTCATGGAAAAGTGATTTGAATTCATTATAGGTTTTAGGTTTCAAGCTAGTTCTATTTATTAGATCTTCTTTTCTTGTTCTTATTCAGTGTTGAAAACCAAATCAAGTATCTTGAGATAGTTGAAATTAGAATGAACAGATTGAATGTGGATTCTTTTAGTAACAATAATAATCCAAAATATGACTTGTACCAAATTAATATAATAATTTTTGTAATAACAAAATTAGCTATATTTTTTCCACACAATTCTGTGCTGTGGAAGATTATAGCTATAATCAACTTACAGGAGGGTGATGAAAACTATATACCTGGTGAAAGTGTAACCTCCATGGCTTTCTTGTGCTCAAATACATGGGTTTACTATGTAAATGTCACAAACATTTTCCTTAAATATTTAACTGTACAATTTTAAAGAAACATTCTGTTCTAGGAATGTTCTAAACGTAGTTGTAGATGTATGAATGATATCACGCAAGAGGGAAAAACCTAGAACTAGTTAGGCAACTGAGTCTTACAAAATTATGACATTTTCAGAAGCTTTGGAACTAAGTCTTGGTGTTAATCATAATTTTGTGTTTATCTTGTCACACAGTTAATATTCTTTGCCTAAAACCATATGTTTTCTTCTTATGTAAGAAATTCAAGTAAGTTTTTTGGACAACTGCATTTCTAATGCTTGATTTTAGTATAAAGTCAACATCATGACAAGATATTCATTTCAGCTATGACTTTCTTTTTCACCCTACTTGAGGGATTTAATTAAGTATTTGAATGAAAGTTGGATTAAAAAAACAAAACAAAAAAAGGCACAAGTTCTAATGTACAAACTTAAGAACAGGTTGCCCAGGGAGGTTGTGGAGTGTCCATCCTTGTTGATATTCAAACGCTGTCTAGACATGGTCCTGGGCAACTGGCTCTAGGTGGCCCTGCTTGAGAAGCGGGGATGGACCAGATGACTTCCAGAGGTCCCTTCCAAGCACTGATGTTCTGTATATCCTTGCTTATTTGCATTCATTTTTTCAGAGTCTTGTCACTTTGAAGGTGTAGAAATAGCTAAAATAGAAATGATACTGTTCAAATGGTAGTGAGAAACTTCTGCAGTTTTCTGGACAGTTTGATGTATTCCTGTTTTTTTTACAAAGTAAACATTACAAAAGAAATAAAACTAGTATCTGTGGATGTATGATCTGAATTTGTGGATGGCTGGTGCTGAATTGCTATAGGCTTTCTTCCTATTCTTTTAGCAGAGTATGAGTATAGCATTATTTCTTCCAAAACACCTATGATAGGTTTTTATACTTGATATCTGGTCCATACCGATGAAGTGCATTTCTTAAGTAAGGTGGTTTGGTGTGCTATTGTAATGATAAAAACTTTAATAGAAAAAAAAAAATATCTGAGTCAGATCTTGAGAATTACTTACAAATTTTGCTAAATTCCCAATCTTGTGACAGCAAAATTTTCAAAAGGATGAAGCAACCTGTACTAAAGTAGTGAGAGCTGTTACCTTCCTGGTAATAGAAACTTTACGCAACAGTGCAGTTAAAGGGCTACAAGCAGTAAAACTCTCATTCATAGCAACCACTCTCAAGGGCAGATACTGGATAATGATCATGAGAGTGTTTTATAGCTATGCTTTATCAAGTAGTTGATAAGCTTGTCTGTGTAAGCTTTAACCCTTCTGAGAGCTTTCCAGGTTTCAATCTGCTTAGTAACAAGGAAGTATGTCTGTTTATAAACTTACTTCAGGAGTTTTCAGAAGTTGCATCTAAGCTGAAATTACTCAAAGTAGGAACAAGCTTATTGTTCTACTGTTATTTTATTAAGAAAAAAACAAAAGGACATTTAAACTTGCATACCAGTAAGAGTAGCAGCTTAATTCCATTGGCTAAAATGCTGACATTGGTGAACATGAAATTTTTGCGATGTGCCTTAATGAAACCATGCTGTTGCATGTGTGAAGTGTTGTGCAAAGATCTGTAGTTGAGACTATTTTACATATATATGGCTGCTTACGCAATTTTTATATACGAGGTTTGTTTTAGATTTCTGTTGCCTGCTGAGAGATGTCTAAAACTTCTTCCAAGATCTAGGTAACATTCATCTTTCCAACAGATGCAAAATTGTGCTTAGAATTGGGTCATGAAGCATTGAGTGATGTAGCTACTTCACTTAGCATGCTTACTTAGTGAGTGTTTGTATGTTTTAATTGGTATATTCTTTACAATACCAAATTACAAGATGGATAGACTGATTTTTTTTAAACTGACTTAAAAATACTAAGGTCTGCTTTATGTTCTAATATACAGGCTTTTGTTGGCATTCTGCTCTATCTATTAATGCGTGCACTAATGTGCTGCAGAAGTGAATGTTGAAGTTAGTGTATTGGTTATGTTATTGGTTAAGGGATCCAGTTATTTGTGGTTTTCCTGCATTTCAGCAAGTTGCTTTTAATTTGATAAAATAACACTATGTACCCCACTTATGCTTTGCTGGCCTGCCTAGGTCTTTAATAGTTTTCTCATTATTCATCCTTTATAGTCAGTCATCCTTATTATCTTTTTTTTGTCTTCTCTTATTGATTCTATTAATTGTGATTCTTGCTATTAACTGTCTGTCTTATCATTAAAAGAAGACAACACAGAGGCAACTGTCACTAATGACCAGTGGTTTTAATCTGTGAATCTTTTCTGTCTCCATCTTCTTTCCAATCTGTATTTCTGGGTTTTGTCATGTTCTTTCCCCATTGTTGCAATCCTGAATTCCTCTTAAGCAACAGAATATTGCAAAACTAAGCAAAAAAAAAAAAAAAAAAGACCAAAAAAAAAAAAAAAAAAGCACCTCAGTTTCCCTGAATCTTTTGCAAATACTTTCTGATTATACTCTTTGTGGACTCTTCTTACTTGGTGGAAAATTCTTTTTCCTGCATGTCAGGAAACTTACTTGTCGGTTCAAAGGAACTGTCTCACAAAGCACTTTTTCTTTGGCTCATCTTTGCTTTGTGTGACTGGATCTTCATAACTTGATAATTCCCCTTATGATTCCACAGTTGGGATCACAACTGTAATAAGTGCTACTTTCATGACTTGTTTCCACAGTAGAATCTACAGGCTGTTTAAAGGTATGCCCAAAATAAGACAGCAAAACTTTTTTTATGGAACAACAAAAATATCAGATTCTTCATTGTTGTTCACCACTTAAGTACTGAACTGCCAAATTAGAGTTAACAAGTAGATCTGTTTGGTTTGTTCCTTCATTGTGTGGTGGCAAGTACTTCAGCCTGACTCATAAGGCAGGACTTAAAAGGGGAGAAGAAACCTCGAGAGAGTCCCTTAGAGATTCCCTCACAATCCAGTTCTTGCAAATGTCTGGCTTGTGGCTATGGGAAATAGAGCTAAAAGAAATAGGAGCTGCCTAAAAGCAGCTTATGAATGTAGAAGAAACAGTCAGATACAGCTGATTGGAGGGGGAGTTCTTATTCTGCAGGTGTCTTCTGGCACAATGAGAATGAATAATGTGAATATGCATTGAAACAGTTGTTTAGCTAATTTCTCCTTTTGCGTTTTTTTTTTTTAAATGTTGACCTGATGAGTACTAAATGATGAAGGCTTACAAGAATAACCACCAAGTGTACAAAGCTTTATTTAGTCATCTGTTGGTTGTTTTTGTGTTTTTTTTTCCTTTCTGCTGTCAGAATATGAGTGATGCAATGGCGATTCTACATAAGTTACAGACGGGTCTGGATGTCAACGTGAAGTTTACAGGTGTACGAGTATTTGAATACACACCTGAATGCATAGTGTTTGATCTTCTTGATATCCCCTTGTACCACGGATGGTTAGTGGACCCTCAGGTAACTTTTTTTTGGTTTTTTTTTCAATAATTCAAACAGAATACAAGTTATTCTGAATTTTATTGGGGGGAGGGGAGATGTTGCAGAATTTTAACTGGAGTCAATAATAATAATTATGGCAATGGGTTTTTTAGTCAGAAAAAATGGATTTCCTTCAGAGAGGAGTGAATACAGACTATACGTGTTTTTTAGTGTAGTAACTTTGCAGAGACTAGGTCTATAGTCAAACTAACTTTCAAAACCTTCTATGCTGAATTAATGACTATGTAAATGAGAATTGTTGTTCCGACGGAGGTAGGAAGCTGCTAGATACGGTGTCCCAGTCGTCGTTTTTGAAAGCTACTTAGGGAACACTTGGAAGGAATGCAAGGTTGCTTTCCTCCTTTGTTCTGATTTACTAGTTGCTGCTTTTGAGAACTGAGGATGTTAGAACCAATTAGAGAGAACTGCATCTTTAACAATCATATAATTTATTTTTAATGATATTATTTAATAAACAGTAAACTGGTACTGTTTACTTGGGGGGAAACTGGTGAGTTTGGCTGCAATAATTTGCCTCAGATTTTTTTTTCTTTTTATGCCTTGTTCATGAAAGTTGCTGTTCTCTTATCTCGCTGGACTTCCCTGCTGCCCAACTGAGACAACTGATGCCCCATTCTCTCCTCCATCCGCTTTAGCAACAGCTTTTGAAGTTAAGCATTAACTTAAGGATTTTAAAAGGGATCTGAGACAGCAAAATGTGTAACAATCTGGGCTAAAACTTTTTGGCCTAGCATTTTTAGGGGATAATACCCTCTCTTTGTTGAAACTCTTCTTATTTTCTTATGAATAATTGCCTTAGGCTTACAGTTGTGTTCTGTTCTTCACAAAGGCTAAGTTCTCTGTTCCGTATGCTGTTCCTTCCTGCTACAGGTTGCTGACATAGTAAAAGCAGTTGGTAACTGCAGTTACAATCAGCTAGTGGAGAAGATAATTTCTTGTAAACAGTCAGACAACAGTGAACTGGTTAGTGAAGGTGGGTAACTTTTTTCTATGTTTTACCAGAGTATCTACCCTCTCTAATCTTAGTTACATACTTGTATGTGGGTCTGGGCATGTAGAGATAGAAGTGTGGAGAGCTGCATTCTGTCTGCTGAACTTCTTTCCCTGGGCAGGCAGACAGCACTGTGCTTGTCTTCTAAACTTCCCTGATGCAATTTCCAAACCAAGGATCAGCTTCATTCTCTTGATCTATTAAATATACTTTTTAAAAAGCTGGAGAGAACTTCCTTTTATGAAAAGGTATTATGGGAAGCATTCAGATTTCAACTTGGCTCTTGGTATTATCTCCTATAGTTAGAATATAAATTATATATCACCTGATCACAAGGAAAAAAATCAGTAACGTTGGAAGCAGATATAGCATTTCTGAACATGAGTTATCTACAGTGCTGAGGTTTTAGAACTTTCAACTTGTTTTCCCCTCTCTGAATGTGTTCCCTTAGATTTGTGGCAATACGGGGGCGTCTTAGTAGGGAGGAGATGGGAAAAATATTACCATAGTAAACAGGTTTTATATATTAGGGAGTATGTAATAGACACACATAACAGTATATATTGCTTTTGTAGGATTTGTAGCTGAGCAATTTCTAAATAATACAGCTACACAGTTGACATACCATGGACTCTGTGAGTTGACTTCAGCTGTCCAGGAGGGAGAGCTTTGTGTGTTCTTCAGGAACAACCATTTTAGCACCATGACCAAATACAAGGTATATTCAACATTTTTGGCTTTACTGTTGTGGTTTGCGTTCTCATTTCAAAGCAAATCTTGTTTTTCCCTGTCTTGAAATAGAAATAAATTCCAGTTTCTTGTTATATGTAAGTACGGCTTATGGTGAATGTAAGCAAATGTTACTTGTGAATTACTGATTACAGTGTTTCAGATATCAGGATCCATTATCACTTTAAATCTTATTGTAGCTTTTGCCTTTTTCCTCAGTTTGCTCCCTGCGTTAACTGCCTTTCTTACATAGCTTAAATTTACTTGCAGTTTGTGATTGGCAATGATAAGGTCAATGAATTTATTTAATTTCTTGTTTTTGAGGATATAGAACTTTGCTTCACATTTGGGCCAGTAGATGAATAGCTCCATCGTGGTGTTCAAAACACCAAATATTTGAAGAAGTTGCGATGAGCTACAATATTGGTTTCCTTTGTTAGGGAAGAGATTTTATTTTTTTTAATTTTTTTTTTTAACCTGAAACTGGGGAAGTGAAATGGTGAGAATTGTGAAAGGAGTATTCCAGGATACAAAAAGCAAGTGACAACTTGGTTAATGCTTCTGGGCCTCCTTCCTCTGTGGAATGGAGAATCTGGCTTGGCAAGTTTGCAGTCTTTGTTCTAATATAACTTTGCCTATACTAAGATGATAGTGTATTTTTATATATATGACTTGGGTAGCAATGGGCACAGTCAAATTGTCTCCTAAGATTTAATCTTTCCCATCTCTTCAGTGATTAATATGAATATTTTGAAGTAAACTTTTCATTGGCTTGCAGTGTCGAATCGTCCTTAGGTTTAGACATTATCTCAAACATACATATGAGTTTTTACCTTTGTGCAGAACTCTTGTAATTACATTTTGGTTATCTGTTACTTAATAAGACTTTAATTTCATGTACACTTGCATTTATGAATAATGGTAATAAATGCAAAAAAGGGGGTGTGTAACATACAAAAACATTAAGGAACCACTGTTTTTGCCATCTATTATACGGTAATGTCATATACCTCATGTGAAAGACACTTAACTTCCTTTTGGCAGTACTAATGCTTTTTTTTTCTCTCTCTGCTAATCTTAACTGTCAATGCTTATCTTTGGCATTTTGAATAAATACTCGTAAGCTGAGCTTAAGGCCCCCCAACCTCAAAAAGAAGGTTGGTGTTAAAAAGAAAATACTAAGTAGAAGTACAGGTGTACTTTCTGGGTACAGATGGTACCTAGAAGCACAGGAAACTTTTTTTACTTTGTTTACAGGATATTCCAGATAAAATACTTAAATCCTCCTGGAAATAATTTGGGTTTGTGCTATTATTAAAACTTTTAAAATATAAAATATTCTTTGCATTAAATACAGTCGAGTATCACTTTGACCTTGTGAATTATAAATACAGAATTTTGTTTGTAGAATGTGTACTGTTTGTTGTCTTCTGCAGCCCAGTATTTAGATTAAAGGCCAAAACCTGGTGGGTTTTTGTCAGTGCTTTTATCAGCTTCATACTTGTAAACATACACTTCTCAGTTGAGATCCTTTTTCCTTAGAGAAATACAATGCAATACTTCAATGAGTTAAATATCCTTAACCAATATTAATAATACAGAACAGGTCAAGGCAGTGAGTAGAAATCTGTGTCTGAATTTTAACTGTAAGAACTAAGTCCAAGTCCTAAGAAATACTGAGTTAAAATATTTGAAGAATAGTATTATTTGTTTGTTGTGTATTTAAGCTTTACTGCTTCTAAGTCACTATGGCTTTAATCTTGTCCTTTTTGACAAGTCTTAGACTTCTGAAATGCTAAGTTTTGTACTATGGGCCATCATTCTGGTGTTTCATCATTATGGTGACCTCACTTGCAGCTAGTGTTCAATTTCTGTGTTATCTACAGGCTTTTAGTTCTTGGGGTTGTCACTTCTAAACAGGGTTCTTCATTTTGCCTTGGTTTTCTGGTGAGTGGTACATTACAGAATTTGAGATATCAAGAAACTGTTGTAATAAAACCAGAAATTCTTTATTTTGTATTTTTAAAAGTCAGCAGTAATCCTTCTGTCTGTTTCTAACCTACCTAGCTATTTGCAATAGCTATATGACTAGGTATTCTTTCATATCAAGGAAGTCTAAAATAGGCTTGACTTGGGCTTTTAGCCAAGATTAGCTGTCCAAAAATTTTTGGACCTCCAGTATACTCATATGAATGCCACATGCATTGTTGTCACAAGATTTGAGATTTTTCAACTGTTTTACTTTTTCCTTTTACTAGGTTTAATGCTGACTCTGCAGATTTTTAATGGAGTTTCTTTTACTTCATGGTTTGACCTGTAGTCAGCAGTAGCTGGACTATGGAGAAAAGTCCCTCACTTAGGAAAACTGAAGACAATATATGCCAAAGAAAATTAAGGTGTAGAACTTTTGGGGCAAAAACTATGCAATTTGTTTGTCTTTCTCAAATACTGCCCTTCCCTCTTCCCCCTCCAAACCAATATATGGAAACACACAAACAAAACAGTTATGAAGTTAAACAAAAGGGGATTATAAGAAAAGTTATGTACATGTAATAAAACTTGTCTATTTTTTAAAATATTTATACTTTGAATGATTAGCAAGAATTTATAATGAAAAGTCCCTAAGTACATTAGGCTGTTTAAGTATTATTCTAATGAAGCTAATACTTATTTGGAAGCTTTCATATACAGCAGACACAGCAACTTATATGCTGGAGATGTTTCTTAAGTTAAGTAGGGTTTTTGGGGGCCAATACTTCAGTGGAAGGACTTGGATTTCAGTATATTTCAAAGAAAGTAGAATGTAGGTTGATCTTAACTACACTTACTGGAGGAAAGAAAAAAACCCCAACAGATAGCTAAGCTTTTTCAAAGGAAATGCAGAAACCTGTTCCAAGTTTTTATATGCTTATCTTTTCTAGAATTGGCTTTAGAATTGAGGAGCATGTGTGAGTAATATAAGAAAAAGAAGTACTTGGTGATATTGAAATCAAAGCAAAATTCATAAATTGGAGACATCTTAAAGTTCAATATATCAGTTTTTCTAATAAAACAGATGAACCCAAATAGCCTTCGTTCTGCTCTATATTGGTGCCATGTAACAGTCATATGATTATGATTGAGCCATTTTTAATATTTGTGGTGCTTGGTTGGATAGATTTATTTTTTTAAGTTCTTTCCACATCCCATCTGGTAAGTTTGTTTTAGAGATAATAGATATTTTTATCTTTTAAAATATATTATATATGCATTTATCTGTCATTCCTTAATAAGGGATAATCGTGTGGGTATTTTAGAGCAGAAATGGGAAACGTGGAGACTGGTAATATCCTTTGTGCTTATAATTTGAACTTCCTGTTTAAGTCTTTAGTAGAAAGCATTTGCAGGGAAGATTTACTAACACTGACAACACTTTACCCAATTACGCTGAATTTAGAGTGGCTTTCCACTGTCAGATCCAAGGATCTTTACCTTGCTTTTGGATTGCTTATTTTAGAGGGCTGTTTTATTGAAATGAGAATTACATGAAAGTGTGAATAAACAGTGCAGTATTCTGAATTCCTGCATCTTAGCTTTGAAAATTTTTTTTCACAGGCTGCTGTTACAAGGTGTTGCATAGTGGCAAGAACTCTTTGGAAACATGGGGTATACTAGTGCCTAACTAGTATGATTGTTAGGCTGGTTAATCTACTCATGCTTCCTTTTGTGTCCAGTGTCTCTATTGATTCCAAGATATTATTTATTTTTTTGCATGGATAGTAAAGGAATTTGTAAGGAAGGGAACTGGAGTGACTCCTCACAAATGTGGCTTTCCTTTTAATATTATTTTTTTATTGTTACTAAATTAACAATAATGTAGGTGGGTTGTTTGTTTTGGGTTTTTTTACTCTTTTAAGTGCTTCTTGCAAGATCAGAAATAGACTGGTTATGAACATACAGCAACATTATGAATACCTGGTGTAGATTAGGGAGGTATCAGTGCCATTATATACTGTAGGCAAAAGCTTATTAACAGTGTCTGCTAGCACATATTTAAAAGGCATTTCTACACCAGTTATGGGGATGCAGATAATACTTTGGGCCTTGAGCTGGATAGGTGAGAAGTTGTATTAGAACACTTTTTAAAATGCTTATTATTTTAAAAAGAGTATTTGACTCGTGAACAAGGGAAAAAAAGCAAAATGGGGAAAAGTGTTTTTAGTTCACTATCACTGTATGTGAAAATATTTGTTACTGTTTTGAAATGTTCCAGTTCAATTTAGTATATGGACACTTCTAAAAAGTTAATCTTCAGGCAGGTAACTATTATGCCATTTTTACGTATCTTCCAGATTCCAGGCTCAGGGAGTAAGAGTTAAATGGAAAGGGCTCATTCAATAATAATTTTTTCCGTTTTAGGTACAGCATTCACCTTAAAATCGTGGAAGTTGACGAGTAAAGTAACAATAATAGATGAATGGTGACAGTGCATTTTTTTAGAAATTACTATGACAAGTTTTGAAGTAATCTTCTTCTGAAGACTTCAGTGTTTTTAAAGCTGCTGAGTTGATATCATAATGTAATTGTAAAGATTCACAGATTGCATTTCAGAATAGAAATAGTCTAGCAGTTCAATTATAATTTGTTTACTCAGTTATATTATTTAGTGTAGCCTTGAATAATTAATAGTTTACTATTCCTCTTCTGAAATTTGAAATTTGCATAATATATTGTAATTTCTGATCTGAAAAAACTTTTGAGTATTACGATCATGTTTATGTTTATAGAAGAATTATGTAACATTTTTAAAAATTTTATTATCGCATATAAAAGAAAAGCAAGTATGGCAATTCTGTCATATTAGACATCTGTTGAAATATGGTGAGTGTTAGTTAATAATTGCAGGTCGGTTATCAGATTTTTAATCTCTTTCACTGTTACTTGTCCATTTGCTGGAGTACTCATGTATTCTACTTCCTGTCCCTTTAATTGCCTGTTAATGTCTTGGCTCATGTGATTATACAGTAGTAATTTTCAGCAGTTAAAGATGTGATTTTTTTTTTTTGCCTTTGCTTTGCATTACACAGATAATAATACATCACATGATAATTCCCTAGATCAAGGAAAAACAGGACTGTAAAGAGGGGATCAGTTTGGTAAGAATATCTTAGTTCAGTTGGAACATTTTTCCCACTGATGTGACTGTAATACAATCTTATTTTCTTTACTGAAAAGACACCTGTTTGGATTTTTAAGTATGTGTGTTTCAGTTATGTTTTCTACTTGATAAATGTTGGGTTTCTGTTTCAGAACTCAACACAGACTTTTCTTCAAATACAAAGTATATTTCATAGCAATAATTGCGCTTTTTCCTTGGGCATTTCAGATGATGTCTGAGTTTGGCATAGTAGAGGCAGTGTATGTAGCTCCTTAAACATGTTTAAATATTTTTCCATTTCTTAATAAGTGTACAGTTTTTATTCTGAGGGTTATTCTGTTGAACCAAACATTCAGATAGATTAGACTAATCTCAAAATAATAGCACTCATTCACGTCAACATTAAACACCTTTATAGAAACCAAGGGGTCTGATCCAGAAGTCCAAGAGAACATTTACGTAGACTTCAAAGGATAAGGCTTGAAATGTTTGTCTTTACTGTATGAAGCTATTGGACAGGTGTTTGGTTTTCCTTTTCAGTTTTCTAAACTGCTGGAAACTTGGTAATTGGCATCAGAACAAATAGTTTAAAAGCATTAATTTTAATTACTTAATCTGGTCATGAAATTAACCCAGGAAAGGAGGTCTTGTAACCAGGAACACCAGCTGCAGCCTACATCTGTTTGCATTTCAGAAAGTTTTTGGATTTTTTTTGTGCAAACAAGAAGAGCTTATTCTTCTAGGAGAATAATCTTGTTTTTATCCTTGGCTTTATTTAAGCTTTTTATATGTGAAACTATAAAATCTGGGCATTGGTCTACAATATCTAGATATTGATTCTTTGGATAAATAATTATTCCTAACTTTATTGTAGGCACAGTTTACCTGAACAGTTACACACTTGAGACTTTCTTTTATTGTTTTACTCCTTATTGACAACAGCTCTTGGTTATTATTGCTGTATATTATGTGCTAGGATTTTGGGGGGCAGTATTAACCCATGAGACTGTATTTATTAAAAACCCACCACACTTAAAAATAACCCTAAAAGATAAGCTGGTAATACTTTAGAAAGGGCCAATTAAGATTTTATGAAGGTAGAAACACATTTATTTTGTAAAGTATGATATTGTTCTTGCAAGGTGTACTTGAAAAGCATGTTCATGTACATTTGTTAGCTTAATTGCATGACCTTAGTGTGCTGATCATCCTGTTTTAGCTGTAGCCCTGACTAGAAAGCAAATGGAGAATCAGGACCATGACCTATTAAGTAGAAAACACATTCTCTTTTTTGCCTTTTTTAAAGCTGCCTTTATAATTGTTTAGTTCAGTGTAAATAAATGTTTGTACACTTAATCCTTACTGATTCTGTCACTGTGCACCTTCTTTCTCTTTTCCTCCTTGAGTGTTGCGCTGAGTGGAGCTGAAGTGCAAAACTTTGTTTGGTAGGCTACAAATGTGGTCTAAAACTACTGGACACATCAAGTCAGAAATCCCCGTGTTATATTGGTTGTATATCACTATCTCTTAGCAGCTAGACCGATCTCATGGTCTCTTAAGTGCTGGAGAATGGTGGCTGGATCCTGGCACCAGGCATGTTGTTACTGAGTGCAGCTCAAATTTAGAGGCAGCATGAAGGTCATATGACAAAAAGATTTTCTCATATGACAAAATCCCTTCAGTGGAATTTGGGTGTGCCAGTGAAGTTGGCTTGTGAGCCTTTAAGATTGGGAAAAGAACATGCATGGCATTAAAACAGTGCCTATAGAACCAGTCTGTAAATATGGCCTTTATTTGCTTGTTGCAAAGAACTTTAAAACATTGAAGTATTGAAGTTCTAGGAAGATTGGTATCTGTGGAGATGAATAGCTACATTATACCTAATACAAAAAGAGCCGACTTCTTGTTTGGTATATGAAACTGAAAGTTGTCCAATTATTACCAAAAGTTACATGACTATTAGCAATATTATGAGGGTCCTTGAGAATCTGTTTGGTTTTTTTTGAGAAATTCCATTAAATTATACTAATACGAAATAGAGATCAGAGCACTTGATAAAAAAACTAAAAGGGAAAGATTTCTTTGGATCTGTGATCTGTGCTTTCCTGTTGTTATTTCATTCCAATAAAGTGAAAAGGAACTCTGTCTCTTCACAAGTAGTAGGGAGCCTGTGTTTGTTGGTTTGCTAGATTTTGTTAAAGTGAAGCAGCATGTTTTTAAACTATGCAATTGGTATTGGAATGGTATTGTTTAGGTAATGTGATACATAATGCAGTTTATTGCTTTACATCAGGGAGCTGTATTAGAATGTTGTTTTTATTTACTCTAATGATGTTTTTAAAACCAGTGTTCAGGTATAGTTCAGCTGAGGAAGTGTTAAAAATGGAAAGTAAGAATATGAATTTTATTTAAGATTGAAACAGTTCTCCACTTCAAACAAGTGTTAGCTTTAAAATATCTTTGAATGACAGATACTAGATTCTAATCCCATAAAGGTAATGATATACTTTAATATTAGCGTGTAAAAAGTTCAGCGTATGATAGGTGGGAGATTATGAAAGCATTAACATTTTACTATTTCAGTATTATGAAGCTACACTGTTTGAGCTGTTTAAAAAGTAATTTTAAAAGTATGGCATAATAGAAGAAAACTTGATGTACCACCCTCCCTTTTTTTTTTTTTCTTTTTAGGTGTTGTTTGAATCAACGTACTGGTCAGAATAAAATTTAAAAGGTTCAAATACCTTAAAGATTCTGTGATTTTTTTTTTTTTTTTTTAATTTTTTTTACATTTTTTAAAAAAGACTTCTTATATAGAAGATGCTGTGAAATATGTATTCTGTGCAAATTGGAAGTGTTGTGGAATTATTTCCTTTTATTTTCTTTGGGTGATTTTTAAGCATCAGAAGTAGCATTCAGTTTTTAGGCAGGTTTCCGAGGGAAAGATGATTCCTTAGATCATGTTATGTGATCAAACTTGTTGCTGACAATTGTATTTATGTCTATAAGCCCACCTGTGCTGGGGTAACTGCCATTCCAAAGCTTGAACATAGAGTGGTGTCCTTTGTGGTTTTTTAACCTGTTCTGTTTGGCCTTTTGTATAAGTGCATCTTGTGGTATTGGGTAATATTAGAACAATCGCTGCATATGAATCTTCAAATAATATTTTTGTTGTGTTGTATGACCTACTAGCCACGGTGTGGCTGTAAACTTAGTAGGATTCATTGAAGAGATCTGATTTTGATTTCAGCATCTCCAACAGTCTCAATGACTTGAGAGAAATCAGTGAGCTAGTTCCGTACTTGTTGAATAGGGGCAATGTTTTCATTTTTTGCCTTTTCAGACTATGAAATCATTACAACATTTGCCTCTTGTGTTTTGGTACGTTTAGCACAATGATCTTTGAGAAGCTGTTGTGTGCTGCTGTAATACAAATAGCAAATTTTTGTGGATGTCACAATAAACTGCTTTGATTTTTACAGCTAAAACACTGCAACAAGTTTTGCATTGAATATCTTAATCCAGTACATTCAGTAATACTAATGGAAGCTTCATTCTTAATGTGCTGTATGGTCAGTAATAACATTCTTGCTTTGGAGTATAATTCTAAAAACATTATAAAAGGGGTAGGATAAGATTAAAAACTAATTTTAAATTTAAACTTAAACATAGATATTTTTAAAAATTTTTTTTGTGTTGCTTTTCTGTCCCTCAAACATGCAGCACCATTTCCTTTTACTTGAGGCCAGTTTTTGTAATTTCCCTTTGCTTTCAGCTCCTCTCCCATTCCTTCAACCTAAGCTTGCATTTCATCCTTCCTGTACCTTGGCTTCTGGCCTTGTTAGTATTGTCTCTTTCACTCCCAGACCAGCCCATTTTATAATTTCAGGGTTTGAAATTGAGAAATTTAGCCTTATGGAACTGTAAAAAGTCTAAAATCCAACAAAAGCAGTTACTGGTGACAAGTGATAGCAAGAATCTTAAATTTAGTTTTTTCAATTGAAATAAACCTCAAATTCTGTCAAAACCCATTATAAAACATGAAGTTTGAGATCTGGTTGTTTTGAGGTAATACCTCTTGGATTATTTGGAAAGATCACCTTTGTCTCCAGATCTTGCCTTTGGAATTTAATGTGATTTGTCCTGAAATTTAAAATTTACATTGCCAGTCTTGAGTTGTACTTCTTGGGTATGTTTCCAAGGAGATATCAAGGTATGTTTTCACATTTTATATTAATTTTTAGTCAATATGAACTTTCATTAATAATGAAAAATTACAAGATGGAACACAGAAATTAAGTGTGGCTGTTAATTTAGCAATAAATACCAGTATCTGGTGTTATAATGCTGTATAGTGATTTATTTAAATTTTAAACTTGCTAAAAAATCTAAATGAATATTTTACTGGAATGCAACAGTTGTATTAGCTGATCATGTCTGCCAATTAGATTGTAAAAAAATTATTTTTTTTTTTTTTTTTTTAGTTTTACATGTTTTCTTTATTCTTCTGCATAGGGTCAGCTTTACCTGCTGGTGACAGACCAGGGCTTTCTTACAGAAGAGAAAGTTGTCTGGGAAAGCTTACACAATGTGGATGGTGATGGAAATTTCTGTGATTCTGAATTCCACCTACGGCCTCCATCAGACCCTGAAACTGTCTACAGAGGGCAGCAGGATCAAATAGATCAAGTACTGGATTTATGCCTTTCTACTGTATTTTTCTGTTTGCTTGTCACTATATATAACAATTGGTACTTACTTGTAGTCATATGTATGTCTACTTACACAGATGTTTATGTATGTGTACTCATGCATATATAGGAGTATGAAAATATTCTTTAGATACTTAGGTTGGGGTTCTCAAAAGTCCTACTTTCAAGTATTGGCATGACTTCAAGGGAGGAAGAATAAGACCAGCTGTGAATAGTTTGGAAAATCTCATTTTAATCTCTCAGCATCCACTTCTGCAAAAAGCTTTTTCAGGTGAAATGTCACATCTTCCTTGTATATGGAAACAAAACCAGCACTGTGAAACTTTGTGCCTGTAACAAATTCATTTCAGCTCATGAATATTCTCATAACTGATCTTTGCCTTCTGATGCCAACTTTGCTGAATGTAGGACAAAAACTATAGCAGAATGTATGTATTTGTTATTCTTAACTATATATAATAGTTTCTAGAAGCTGTGTCTGAGACAGGACTTACTTGTACCAGTTCATGCAAAAGCACATAGCAAGACCAAGCTCCTTGGAAATCTTACATTCTGAACAAGCAAAATAAGTTTATAATAATCGCCATTAATGTTTATTAAATACTGGGAAAAAAATGAATAAGCAGATGCTTTTTAATAAATTCAAGCACTGTATAATCTCTCTTGCAGAATAAAGAATCTGGCAGAGATAACAGGGGTAGTAATATCTTGAGTTGCTGTCTGGATATATCCAAAACCTACTTTTTGGTTATTTTCTCATCTGTTTAGGAGTTAGTGTTCCTTATTGATGTACTCTCAACCCTATTCAGGAGAGTGGCGACAGATACTCTATCAAGCATAATCAGAGTGTTAATTAGAAATAGCAAATTACAGAAAGACAGCTTCAAAATCTTTACTGCTACCTAGAACTGGTATGAGCTGACACTGTCTGTCTTTTGCTGCTATCCAGGTAATGAAATTTAACCCGAAAGCAGATTTTTTAAAATTAGCTTTTGTGTTTTGTTATGCTTTGACATAGGCACTGTGAAAGGAGAAATGTGAAGTAGCTGGTTTAGCCTTTCTGCAGTTCAGGTTATAAACAGGTTCTGAAACAAATTCCTGTTTTCCATGAGGTAAATGTATTTGAAGGTTAGGCTGGGAGAAAAGTGATGGTACTGTGTAGCTGTACGTGCTGAAAAATTCATTTGATATGACTTGACTATTTTCTATGCGAAAGAGCATTAATAAACAAATTTACCGTTTAGGATTATCTGATGGCATTGTCTCTACAACAAGAGCAGCAAAATCAAGAGATTAACTGGGAACAGATCCCAGAAGGAATCAGTGATCTAGAGCTAGCAAAGAAGCTCCAGGAAGAAGAGGACAGGAGAGCTTCTCAGTACTATCAGGAACAAGAGCAAGCAGCTGCTCAGGTCCAGGTAAGAAAGCATTATTACAGAATATGATCATGAGTTTTAAAGAGTATCAACTTAATAGTTACATAGACACATCTACATTTGTAAATGTTTCAGACTGGTAAGACTGCTATTTACATTCTATACAGTAAGTGACAAGATGAATATAGGAATCTTAAGACATATGCTATAATTGTTGGAATATGCATGCAGATACGGCAGTTGCTGCCACTTAAATACTTTCAAAGCAGACCTAACCTTCTAAATTAGGGTTTCATTCATACTATTTAAATTGGAGCGATGGGATGAGTTAATTCGTAAGGTTACAAAGATTGTATTAGCTAATATTTTATATTACTTGCAAAATAGCATTCAAGAGTTTTTTGATAGTAGTTGAAGTTTTGTCTTTGTCTTACAGAAGTTTGTTTCTTTACATTTTTAGGTCTTTGTCTATGATATGTGACAGTCCTCTTTAAAATTAGGAAATTAACAGTTTCTCCCAGTACACCTTTTTGTCCCATCCCCATAAGGAGTTGCATTCAAAATGTTTGGAAAATGTGACTCATGCACATGTATATAAAAAATTGCCATATAACTGAATCCAGTGTGCAAGAGGCAATATTTAAGTTGGTGTTCTGGATTCTGGGAGTTTTAACTGCTAAAGACTTAAAACTGCTTTTATTTACAAATATGTAAAAAATAATCTGTATGAAGGCTGAATCTTTGGCCTGAAGCAATTCAGAACCATTGACTGATGTGCTTGTTAGGCATGAAATAAGAATTCTGACAAGTAAAAGTTGTGTTATTTCCACTGCTTGTTGCTTTAATAGAATCATCAGTAGCTACTTCCATGATAAAGATTCACTACTGCTGGCTGCACAAAGGTAGAAAGAACTGAAGAACCTGCTTAACAGGACTTAACAGCATACTGATTTGCAACTGTCAGTGGATAACAACTGGAATAAATGATGAAATAACAAAATTTAAGTTGCCTTTGTATACCGACCCCCTTGTCAAGTTCTTAACTAGTTTCTAGTCACAAAAAGCTGCTGCTTTGCCATATCTAGCTGTCAAAACCAACACTTTCACTCTGCAACTTCTGAAATGTGAAATATGTTCCTGTAGAAGAAACTAGGAAAAAATTCCAGTACAATAATACAGAAGTGCCAGAAAATGCTTGAAGCCAAATTTTATTACTGAAACAACTGATCTGAATATGTGGACACAATAGAAGGGACACACAGGACTTGAAACATATTTTCAGCTGACTTCATTTTTTTAGAAATAAGTAGTTCTGTGGCAGTTCTGGAATATTTATACAAAAAGACCCTCCCTGAATTCTGCAGTTTGCATAATAGCTAAACTTTTGTTTGTGAACTTGAACACAGAATAATACTTCAGACCGCATCTACAATAATGTTTGTTTCATTCAAGATTTTATTTTTTCTGCACAGCAGGTGCAAGCTGCTGCTTCTCCAGCAAGCGGAAGACAATCTGCAAGTAATGAACGCAAACGTAAAGAGCCTCGAGAGAAAGAGAGAGAAAAAGAGAAGAATAGCTGTGTTCTCTTGTAATAGAAAATGGATTTAGTCTGGAGCCCAAGTGCATGTCCTCAGAAGCAAAAACAAGGAGTAAAAAGGAAGACAAACCCGTTACATGCCGCCTGTGCCTGATTACCCCATGGATTTTGTTCATGTTTCAAGAGAGGATGGGTGACTTTGTTACAATCACACAGACTTTCTTCAAAGTCATAGTGCGTGCTGCTCAAGATGGAATTCCAAATCACAGTTGGATACGGCTGTGCTTTGAGTTATTCATAAGAAATACTGCACCTTGTAGCTGAACACACAAATCATGGCAAGTTTTGTGTCATAGTGACATCCATTACTCATTACATCAGTTAGTAAGCTATTTTATCTTCTACTCTACAACAACAGAGGTAATTCATTTTGTGTAAGACTTTTTCCTGAAGTCTGTACACTAGCACAACAGAGTTCTGTGTTACTTATATGGTATGAAACTATATCTTAGGCTGGGTATAGTCTTCACGACACAAGAGCCCAAATAACAGCTGGGCACTGCCTCCTCAATGTGTCCAGATTTCTTTGCTTCTGGATCTGGTATGTTCGGTTTTTTGAACCCAGATTTATACTGTGTTACTGCTATCATTGCACCTCCTAGCCAGCTTTCTTGCCCCAAGAATATGTGACTTGATAGGCATCATACAGAAAATTGTCATAGAAAATGGGGCATTTATTAATAAGCAAGACGAATATTGTTTGCTTTTCTTGCAATTACAAACTGGGTATGGCAACTCAGATGTTATCAGGGTTAAACAAGTAATTTTATAGGTAACTTCTTTTTCTTTTAGTATTTTTTCTCTTGTAGGTAAACTGGACCAGATAAGTTCTTATTTATTGGCCTCTCCATATGATAGGTGAATGATGAGAGGAAACTAAGGTCTATAATAATCATTATTCTATGTAAGAATGCAGAGTTAAAATAACTAACTATCTGCCTTTTTTCCAGAAGTACCTTGAACTTTAACATGACGTTAACATGTCCACTTGTGTATTTAAGCAAGTGTACTGTAGTTAAAACCACACTTTTTTGTTTGTTTTGTAAATCATGTATCCTTAAAAAGCACACTTCTGAAGGGTGAGAGAGAAGCGAGACTGCTCTCTGAGATTGTTTAGAAGGGTGGTTAGGTGTAATGTTTTTTTAAATCACTAATTTAGAATTTTTGGAAAACAGATTTTTCTAATTTATGGGAACCAAATAAACATGTTGCGTCTTGTAGTATTTATAGAATACAGAAACAGAATACTTACTGAATTTTGAGGGAACCACAGATCTTCCTCCACTCCCATTAAGTCAATAACAATTACTTTCTTGCTGAACCTTTTTGCTAAAAATTTCTATTTAGCAATTTGTAGATACTTTTGAAAAAGGCTGCTTCTCCTGGACAAGTTATGTAATCATGCTCTAAGCCTGGGTAAATGCATTAGTATACAATAATCTGGGAAAGCTAAGGCAGTCAGGTGGAATATGACATTCCTTGGGTTCAGGTGTTTGGAGAATGTCTGCAAAAGAAAGGGTGTCTAAACAAAAGTCCACTGGTAAAAAGCTGCTTTAAAATTATTTCAAGCAGAATTGCTGCAGTGATGGGAACCAGTCATCACATAAATCTGTTATGAACCTAGAGTGAAAATTACACAGATAAAGGAAGAATGTCTTATTAACTAAAGGGCCAGTTTGTATCACTTTTTTCTTCCATGCCTTTTTCTCTTTTGCTTTTTTCCACTTTTGTTACAATTTCCCTTTTATAATAATGATGTAATGAATGGTAGGTGGTCTCTACTACGCGAACTGTAAATTTTAAAATTTCTCTATTCTCTAGAAAAGTCATGCCCAGAAAAGTAACTAATACTTAATGTATGCAGTTCAGATAATTTTCTATGTCAGAGCAAAGGTTGATGTCTTTTTTTCCTTTGCAGCAGCCTAACTTCTTCAAACAAATTAATGTGATGGAGGATCACCAACATAATGACTTATCTACTTTAAGCAGATCAGAAAATATTCCAGTAGTGTCAATAACAAAGACTTTTAAGCCAGAATGTTGTTTAAAAACATTCTGTTACTAAGATTTTTCCAAATTTGTGTATTTACCTTTATTTATTGACCTTGAAAAATAAATATGTCAAGCTAAGTGTTTGTTATCTTATTATTTTCAGTGACAGTATTGCCACTTTAAATTCCTTTTTGAACAAATCTAGCTGGAGCAGGCATTGTGGCTACAGAGTATATCTTTTTGCCTAAGATACTTGTATTAGAAGAATTCATGTAACATTTCCAGTTTCAGACAGATGTGCCTGAAACCTAATATATTGTAGTTATGGTAATATGGTCATTTAGTCACAAAGGAAGAAGAGTTAAATGTCAATGCTCATTATGAGGTTTAAACTCCCAGATAATTCAGTTTCTCTTTCACTAAAGGAGTAAAAGGTTTCAGGTTTTTTTGAGATGGCAGGCATGCTATTCAAACAGTTTTCTGTTAATATCCTTTTTTCTTTACAGGTCTTGAAGCTTTGGAAAAAAGGTAAAGAATTCCTGAAATCTAGGGCATTGTTCTGCATGAGTTGAGCTTGTTAGTAGCAAAAGTTATAAGCAGATGAGCTTGTTAATATCCAAAATGAAATATATCTGGAAACTTAATTGATGACCTGCTGTGACTAACATTGCAAAAGCAACTATCACAGCTGATATCTATGACAGTATCTGATGATCAAAAAAAAAAAGGAACAGAATTGCTTTTATCTCTAATAGTGAGCTTGGAAAACAATACTACAAGATATTCATGGAGTATCAAAAAGACGATGTCTACTTCTGACTATTTACTTCATTTGCCTCTTTTTTGAAGCTCATGTTCTGGTATAAGGGTACAGATTTAGACTTTAAATCTGTTTATACAATTTAGCATGCACATGCTCCAAATACCTACATAATATATATGAAAGTGTCCAGAAAAGTAGAGTAGAACTTGTTTTCCACTAGATAAAAGCTAGCACAGAAAACAGAATCATAGAATTTTTGTTGTTGCATAGTAGTTGTGAAATTAAAAAAGCTAAATACAAGTATTCTTAAAATTAGCAAAAAAATGAGCACTGCCATAGTGATAAATGTTTTTCTAAGAGGCACTTTGTAAATGCTCAAATATACCACTTGTGACACTCAAATGGAATCTGCGACCCAACAAAGCAGATCCAATGGAAGACTGTAACACCAGAGGATGAAATTAGCATTCCTGAAATTCACTTAAATACAATGCAAAAAATATATTTTGTATCTAGCCATCTAGTTAATATAATAAAGTATGTGTTCAGATTGTCTTTACAGAGCTCTTATTGTGGATCACAGGCACACAAGTTAAAAGTGAAGCATATGCTCTTCTGTGTACACTTGCGTTGGATTGCCAGTCAATCTCTACACTCATTTGGTATTTCATGTTATTGTCAAATGTTTCCTCAAACTTGTATATACAAGTTCTTGAAAAAATTTTCCAGTATGTAATAAAAGGCAATTTGAGTTCTTGAAATTGAATCTTTTGGTGTATTCAGCAGGAAATACTTGAGTAAAGGGTGAAGCTGATGTACTTTGAACCTTTGTTCTTTCCTGCTACCATACATCTATAACCCAAAGCTAGCTCATTGCTTCGATGAGCTTTCTTACCATTAGGATGCTTATCATAGTCAATTGCTGAAGTTTATAGAAAGCACATCTAAATACAACATACTGAATTAAGAGCTGTATTTATTTTATATAAAAGTAGACTTTTTTTAAGGTTGTAACCTTAAACAGCAGGTGACTCAGGAAATGCAAGTTAATTGATGCAGTATCCTCATTAGAAAGCATATTAGAGAAAAGCAAAAATAACAAGCCTTAGTTCGGTTGCAATATGATGCTTACGTTTTTTCCACCAGTGTTATGATAACAAGACCTTGGTAACAAGAAAAATGTGACACTGAAAAATGTTCAGATAGTCCAATGATAGCAGATGTCACATGCAAGAACTTAAGACATACACATTTTATCTTGTGATTCAGTGCAGTTACTTTTTTTTTTAAGCATAACTAGCAACAGACTGCTAGCAGTGTTGCTTTTGAGTGGGAATATTTGGTGAGATGAATGACACTTTCTCATACAAAATCATTCATACAGAAGTCTACCGGATGTTAATTTCCATAGTGTTTCCACATAGGTCCTTCTTGTTCACAGCTTGTTAGAGTTGTCGAGTAGAAAAGCAATGTATTTAAGCTCAACTGTCATCTCCTCTGCTGGGGAAGAAGTGCCATAGGGAAATGCTGAGGAGGAAGGACAGGCTGGAACATAAAAGTCGACCTCTTGAGGTTGTTTAGGGATTTTTTCTTTAATTTTGCTGTTATTTTAGACATAAATAGCTGTAGCACAGCATGCAGTGGCCAAATCTTCTCATCTAGGCAATGACCAGCATGCTTATTTCATAGTGGGTGGGCAGTGTCTGTCCCTGTATGCACTGTTCGTCACTCTCGTAATGCTTCTAGGTCGAGACTAGCTGTTCTGACCCTCTAGTATCTCTGGTTTTATTAACTGTCAGTTGTCTACTGTTCAGTTTTGGTCATTATGCCAGCTCTATCACTATGAGCTCTCTTTACCTGGAGAGTTAGCTCTAGAGAAATTGCTGACACCTGGAAGTTCTTTACTGCCTTTACAGTTCCTTTTCTGGTTTGTAGGATTACTTGTGCTCATGGAAAAGCTTCATGTGCTGAAATGAGCAATTCCTTGGTTTTTGAGGTTAAGAACTTTTAACTATCTATCTAGTTAATTATCTTTAGAAGATCCCATGTTTACCGCTACTTGACAGTATAGAAAAAATTTCAACAAAATGTTGTTAGGTTTGGAAAATCCATAGGGGACAATTCAGATAAGTTTCAGTGCTCAACCGAACAGCTTGCTAGCTTAGTATAAACAGTATGCTTATAAAATAACTTATTGTAACAATATGATGAAAGTAAAGGCATCTGTTTCTCTAAATGTAATCTGTTGATGAAACATGAAATAAGGCACTGCAAGTGCTTTCATCACTAGTTTGAGTCACACATTTAAGGAAGCAGGTGGTGGTGGTGTGGCTAACAGTCCTGCTGGGGCCAAAAGTGAGTGAAATATGATTGTTTGATATAGTCAAACACTAAGCCAAATATATATAGATCTTGGGGGTGGACAGGAACACAAACTCATGTAAGTTTTACATTACTTTAATTATAATCTCTTGAGAACTGTCCTTTAGTACTGACCCAATTTCAGTTTACGTCCCATCTGGCTTAAGTGATACTGATTGTGAAATTCATAAATATGGGAAGTGATCTACCACTGTCTCATGAGACTTTAGCTCAGACAAACTTAGATTCTCCATCACAGAGCTGAAGTAATGTGATACTTGGCCTGTCTCAACTTGAAGTTCATGTTCTCTTTTCTTGTTGAAGCTGTTAGTAAAACTTGCACAGGCTTTTTGAGCTAAGACTTCAGCTGTAGCTTTTCAAAGTTAAGATTATGCTAAGTGGTCTTGAAAATTTCACCTGACATAGTTTAGCCTTTTTAGATTTTTTTCTAAATGTGTTTCAGAAAAAGCTGGGATAAGGGGTATTATGCCTGAAACCTTCTGTTGACTTTTGAGTTCACTGGCACATACCAAGGAAAGGGTCAAAATTGCTATTAGAAGAAACACCAGTGTGTTAATAAACTTAAATCAGCTGAGTAATGGGTAGATCCTTGGGTTTTGTCATGTCTTGTTTGGGGGAACTCCAAAGTAATAATATGAAAATTGACAATTTTTTTTCCCCTTCATATGAACTGGCCCTGTCTAGTCATTAATATTTGCATTGAGTATTTTTATTTAAGGCTTGTTTATGTGGTCCAGACTGTGAAGCTGATGAGTTAATGTTTATACTTATAATCTAGTAAACACTGCTGAGCATTCAGATACTGACACTTCCGCCTTGAGACACAGAAATAACACTGACAAAATCAGTATTTACACTTAGCAACTCTGATGCTTTTAAATAAAAGAGCTGTAGAACAGTTAAAGGAAAACTCTTTTTACCATCGCCAAAAAATGTTTTGGCGATGGTAAATTATAAAATTTAATGGAAACTATAAAATCAGATGCAAGAAAACATTACTGCTGTTATACATTGCATCTCAATGAATACAGAATAGGCAGAAGTTTTACGAGATGAGCTGTGTTAGCCAGCTACTGCTGAAAGGGAGTCTGACTTGGCATCCCAATTCCTTTACTGTAAATTCATGCAGCTCACAAAAACATAATATAGTTTAACTAGACATAACCATGCAATCTTTATCTAGCTAATGCTAACAATTTTAATACTGAGGACATGATGATATGGACTTCTCTATGTAATGTATGAATTCCAAGTACATGTTGTCATTAAGTCCATATTATAATTCATTATATGTGCCAGCTATAATAAAGGTAGCATGATTATTTCTGTCTGTGCTATAAATGCATTTACTTTCTTTGAAAGAAATACAACAAATTAGATGACTGCTTTCTTAATAGACTTTGAAACTACCTTGAAATGTTCTTTGTAATACTGTCTTTTTCAGTCTTGGGAAATTAAAGAATGCATAAAAATTTCTGTAGAAATGTACTGATTTGACACAATGTTTTTCTTGTCTTGCAATACGTCTCTATGGAACATAATATAACACTCCCCCCTTACCATTTGATTCTGTAAGAGAATGTTTCATTTAGCTATATATATGCTGCAGTCACCTTGTAGAACTAACAAACTGCTTCATCAGTAGCAAGCCTATGCTGTAGAAATTTCACTGGAAGGATTTAATAAATATTAGGAAAAGAATTATTTCTAAACAAAATAATGCAACATTTTGGGTTTTTAGTGGTCTCTTGTGAACTGCAATAGCTAACAGTTCAGGGCTATCTTATAGTCGCAGTAATTAGTGGTGGTCAAATGCATTTTAGGATCCTTTTAAACTTCCAGAGCAGAATTGCCATACTTAACGCTTGTCCTAAATCTTTCTTTATTAAATGTGTATCCAGTCTAACTTCATACTACCAGATACAGCCATGAGGAGGAACGTGACATTTCAGTGTAGCCTTATGCAAGCCAGTTCGATAGTTTCATTAAAATTTTTCATAGTTAATTACCAACGTGTATCAGCTCTGCAAGCAGAGCACTGGGAGAAACAACTGAAATAAAAGCCCGTACTTCCACCTTTAGCCAGAACTTCCACAAGGTGTAGAAGACGCTGGTGACTAATACTATTCTTTTGAAAAATCTCAGCCCAAATAAGAAAGTTTAATCTATGCTCTTTCTATCCCCCTCCCCCCTTTTTTTTAAAAAAGAGGAAAGCTAGTGTTAGATTATCCTGTGTATTTGTAGAGAAAAAACAAGGTCAGTTTTGAATTTAACTGTGTCTACAGATTTGTTAGCTTTTCAGCATGTTACCTGTTCAGCATTTTATGCCTGCTTTCAGTGGAACTTTATTTTCTCTTCAGTACTTTGGTGTCGGGGCATCAACGGGCCTCTTAATTTTAGGGCTTTTGTTATTGCAGATTAACCAGAGCCATAAAGGAGCTGTTTTATATTAATTACTGGTTTTGTTTTCAGTTGAGTTTTAGTGAAGTACTTCAGATTGAAAGTTTGAAAACAGGTTCTATGTGAGGTGATTAAGTAATGTGGGGGTTTTTAGCCAGTTGCAGCCCTGGTAGACTGTACAATTGAGTTCTGTTTACTATAGGAAAAAATTACTGCTGTGGAAATAAAATCCTTCTTTTGCTTGGAAAAGTATAGTAGCTGGTTATCTTCAAGACCACTGCAGATAGATACAGTGAACCAATGAACCTGCTTGTGAATTTTTAAACTACTTATAATTCAGCATTTGCATTTTTTATCATGAATGGTTGCAAATAATTACATGTCTGCATTTCACATACTCAGTTTACAGCAGTAAGCTTGCATTTCTGGATTTCTCACATGCTTTATTTTTTATGCTGGCAAGGTAAAATGACTTTCAAGAACCCACAGGTGACCCATTGACCATAGGTAGGTACAACTGATTTCAAGAGACAAATCTGTTGTACCAAGTGTTTCTTCACCTACATTTTGATAACTCTTGAAATTACTAGTGCTGTTACATTATGTTGAAGAGTGTGACTGGTCAGACAATTACAGTACAGACATTCATTAAATAAGCAGGACTCTGGTTTTGATAGAGTTTGTACTTGCAGAAATAAAAGAGTTAATACTTCCCCCCAGATTGCTATCAGATTGTATTGGACAAATTCTGTCACTTGCGAATGGTGTTTCCCCCTGTATTTTTTCAGTGTATAATCACTGTTTACAGGTTAAGCCTCAAAAAATTTGATAGTGGTACTTAAAACTATAGAAAGTATTAAGTATCTTGTCCTGTCCCACAGAAATAAATTCTAAATCTGTTGCTACTTGCTCAGTACTAGTTCTTACATAAGAAGTCACAGAATGTTAATACCTTACAGCTATTTTCTTTATAAGAGAGTAAAAAAAATACTGTCATCAGTTCTTCCACAATAACCTGACAGACATTTAATGTTAAATGACAGCATTTTGATTTTTTATCTTTCATATTACACCTTCTGGTGAAAGAAATTCTTATCCAAGTTTTACAAATTTTTGATTATCCTTTTATCTGTTCAATAGATGCATAACTATTATTTGTACAACTTTGGATAATCACCTTATACATATAAGCTTATTAATGAAACTACAGATGAAACAAAAAAATGAATCCTACAGAAGTTGCCCCTAGTTCTCCAGTGTTAAGTCAAATACTTGTTACCACATTAACTGCCTTGTCTGAGTCTTTTTACAATGAAATTATTAAAAAGAAAAAAATAATCTATGTAGTTTAGGAAAGTTCCAAAAGACTTCTAGGTTAGTAATGTCTTCAAGATGCCATGCTTAGACCCACCAGAATCATGGAACTGCTGTGTTAAATCAGCAGTTTAGTTGTGAGCCTGTTAGTCACCTAATGTTTACCTTGATCTCTAAATCTAATTTTAAAAGGAAATGCAAAAATAAAAGCTAATGCAAGCTATTGTAGATTTACCAAGAGCTGGGAGAAGTTAAATTTTTTAAAATCGTATTTTAGAAGTGCATGACATGATTACATCTAGTCATGCAGTATTATTTGTACCAATGTATGTGACAAGTCCTTTTCATCATGATGTTACACCATTATCCAACATTGTAATGGCGTCTACAAGTTCAACTACTGAATGTTTTGCATTTTAAAAGCCTTAATTGTTTATATTGTATTAATGTGTTTTTAAGACTATAAGGAAAAACAACCTTTTCCTTGTAAATTGTTAAAATCATTTTGGACACTTACAGAACTGAACGTCTCTGAAAATTATTTATCTTAATACCCCTTTTTATTGTCTGTGTACCACAAAAGAAAAACTGTTAAATTCTGTTATCTTTTAAAAAGTGTCTCCAGTTATCAGCCTCTCTACAGTTTAAGATCTTTACCCTAATGAGATTTATTTTGGTTAACAGTCTTCTGAAATTCATTGTATGTATATAAATTTAAGTAAGCAAACTTAAATAAACATTTCATTTAGCTATTTAAGTTCTTTCCTAATAATAAAGGTTGGATGAAAGACTAAAGAAAAAAATCTTACTCTGGAAAAGGATAGACTTCTGTTGATCTGAATTTATAAATTATTTAAAGTTTTTTGGCAATTTGTTTTCAACTGAGATTTTTCTTCCTCGTCATCCTAGTTTATTTCGAAATTTTAATTAAAAGTGAAATCTATATATGTACAATCACATTTTCATTTAATTAAGCAAAAAAGTCAGGAAATATTATTTATACCTTTAACAGTTGGAATGCACATCTAGACCTGTTTACTGTAGGTATGGTATCAAGTCACAACTCCAGTTTTATTTTTGTACCTCTCTGTAGCTTTGTCTTCTAAGGTTATAAACTTTCATATTTCCCATTTGATCTATTAGCCACTACACATTCATGTTATAGCAAATAGTTATTTTGTATGTGTTGTCACACCTAGTTAAGCATAGACTGCAGCCAGATGGATATGTACTTTTTAAATGCACTCTGAACTTGTACTTTCTCTTGCAAACACCCGCAAAAAACCTCAGTAAATTGAACTTCTTACAAGTGAACAACAGAGATGTATTAAATGCATCAAGATGAGTTACTTACTAGATAAATGTGTCCTGACACAGTGTATTTCTTTTGTTTAAACCTAAATATTTGTCAGTTGTGAATATTCATAAAGGATTAATTATAGCAAATGCTGTTATACCAGGTTTCTGTCTCCTCCCATCTTTCCTGAAAGGCTACTTACTCAGAAACAATTTAGTTTAACTTGCTTTCTGCTACTTAATTCCTTTGGAGCACTGCAGGTACTTAGCAGTTCTTCCACACAGCAAGCAGACTATAACGGAGGCTGGCAAAGATCCATGTGCAACATCAGCATGTTCTTACTGGCTCTTGCTTTAAAATTTGTAACTTAAATCATTCTTTAAAAGACAATCTGGACCAGTGAAAGCTTCCAGCTGTTAGTCAAATACTACTTTACAAGCTCTTCTTATGGTCTGTTAGTGAGGTCCTCTGTTGATTTCTGTAACTATCCAATTTGGTAAAGCTGTGTAGTGGATTAGATTTGCTTCCCCCACCCTTTTTATTTTTTTTACTTGCTGAACAGCAGTGTTGTAACTATATACTTATGCTGGCTGGGTAATAAATGAATCTTGGGGTGATTACCTAACATTACTGATTGGGCCTGGTCAAGAAAGATTTAACATAAGCCATGCAATGTTAAACAAAACCACAAGGTTTAAAAAGATGCATCTCTCTTGCTTGAGACCACATCAATGAATACTTGCAGGTATACCTGAACAAGACTGCATATATAGAATTCCCCAACCACTCTATGCAAAGTTCATTTGTGGTAGTCTGGTTTAAAAAAACAGCTCTATCAAAGTTCTGCCAGAGCTTTGCTAAGCAAAGAGCAAACTGTAAGATTATTTCTTTACTACCAAAAAAATACAGGAACACTCATGGGAGGCCTAAGCTTTCTTGTGCTATCAAATTTGCTTCTATACTTTATATTCAGTAACAGTGAAGGAGACAAAAGTTTTAATTAGAAGCTAATGGCACCCATGTTTCGATTTGCTATACCAACATGTCTGTTTGATTCTCTCTTCTCCAAAGACTTGTTTCAAAGATTTACTAGAAGCTATACAGAATATGAAGGTTTATTTCAAAAGAATACATTTGCAAGAATACACATAAATGCACTCAATGTAACAGTACCTTCTGCAAAAATAGGTTACATAATACCCAGTAATGAAAGAAAAATCTTATTTCTCTACAAATTAGAAAGCAGAGATAGTAGCCTGGACAACCTTCAAAATGGAGGTTATAGTTGTGTATGTTGTGATAAGTAGCTAACTTTAAAGCATGACACCACAGAGCTAATGTTGGTAAATCAAACTACTAGCACACAGCTGCAAACTATTCTTTTATACAGGATTAACAAATATTTTGGTTCCAATTTGTTTTTACACAGCTCTAGTGCCTCAGGGAAAATGCTTATCAAAGATACACAAAAACTATCCAAAATTACAACGTAACTATTAAAACGCCTCCAAAATTGAGAGGAAAGTAATCATGTTAAATTAAAAAAATTTAACCAGGATTTCCAGACAAGATTTCCTGTTTTTAATCAGAGAAAGTTTACAAGAGATTTCAATAAGTTATCTTGAAACCAAGCAGCTGCAGTCTTAGAATCTTCGTGGAGGTCCACCTTTAAATGGCTTAAATCCTGAGCCACTTCCCCTCTGCATGGAATTGCCTGTGATCTGTACAACTCTATTAATTGGTGAAGAGTTACTGAAAACAAAGGTTTTAAAAAAAGTGTTAAGTTATGATAAGTTTCTAAACTCTTGGGGTACAGGTAAGAACATTGTTACGACTCATAGCACTCGACTGTTAAACCTGAAGTCTCAAAAGACCCAAGAGACTTTGCAAGAAGTCACTTGCTTCTGTGCAGCCCAACAATACTGCCACTAGCAATATGACCGTTGTGGAGCCATGTGCTGGCATGGAAACATGGGTTTGTATTTTGTGCAGCAGCAAACCATCCCCAGAAAGTAATGCTGCTTGCACTGAGACTACTGTACTGTCTAAGCATAACCAAAGCTTTGAGAGGTCAGCAGGGAACAGAGAGGAAGGAGTAGTTTTGGTACCTTGTATGTGGAGACATCATGCCACCTCCTCCACGGCCATCTCCCATTCTCCTTGTGTCATGA
This sequence comes from Astur gentilis, assembly GCF_929443795.1. Taxonomy (NCBI): domain Eukaryota; kingdom Metazoa; phylum Chordata; class Aves; order Accipitriformes; family Accipitridae; genus Astur; species Astur gentilis. The sequence goes on along the minus strand of NC_064889.1, from coordinate 9,601,590 downwards.
TACCCACTTCCTTGAGAACTAGGTCCATGCCATTCTTTTCTTGGTCCAGTTTCACGACTATGGCGTTCAACAACATGTCTGTCCTCATTATAGTGCTAGTAAGAAAGTGATAGTCATTTTCAGAATGAAAGGCATATTTCGTTATCAACAGGAAATGAGCTTTTCAAGAAAGTTAAGCTTACAGCTTTTATATATATATATAAAATATAGAAAAGTCAAGCATCTTGTAAGATTTCAGTCCACAAGCAGCTAACCCATGCTTATAAGGGTCCTGTTAAAAATAACTCTAAATAACAAAAAGACACTAATTTGCAATAATGACAGTGTGGGTATGCAGGGACTGACGTTCCATGAGCTTGTACTTTACTCCCAATTATGCCCTGATCTCATATAATCAGACAAGCATGTTCCATATGGCTACAGAAAGAGAAAGACTATTTTTTAAAAATGCTTCAGGATCCAGTAGCATGGAGCAGTTTAGTCTGTAGACTTTAAGGACAAACCTTACAGGTTTTTCTCTCAGTAGCACATTGCAGATAACAATTACAATGACAAACTGCACTGGAAGTAGCAGGCAGTGTAAGGTTAAAACCCTGAACACATAGGATGACAACAAATTCTTAAAAGTCCAATCAGCAACTCATTCAGGTATTGTTCTGATCTACCTGAAAGATGCTAATCATAAAAAAAAAATTGGGTATGTTTTCTGCAATTTCTAGGCTTATTAAAAAACTCAACAAAAAAAGAACCTTAAAGAAAACTAACTTGAAAATACCCAGGATGCTTGCTAATGATTTATATGATGCTATATGGTCATTTTTCCAGTGTGATTTTGCATTTTCCAGTCTCTCATGCACACAAACACAAGAAGATGACTCACTTGTCCTCCACCTCTTTCTCCCATCACGCCTCGTTCTCCTTCCCTGCTTCCATACCCAGAAGCACTGCTACGGCTACCAGGAGGTGCACCTCTCACATGTCCAGACACTTCTCTTCCTGATCGATCTGGCCTCTCACCTCTGTAAAAATTGCTTTTATCAAAATTTTGCTTTCAGTATAACAGAATTGGTGTCAAATCATAGCACATGTAGACTTCGAAGATTCCTTTTTGTTTCTCAGGATCCTAGCAACTTGCAGTTAGCTTCTGAGAAATATTCTTTTAGATCTATGTAGCTCTCTAAATAATTAAAGCTTACAGGTTATTGGTTTACATCCACATTCTTGCACAAAAGCCTCCTTACTATAAGTTGCTACACATGATTAAGAATAGACTGCTGGGAGTCAGCATCAACTTTAGAGATGAGGTTTAGCATATGTGACAACCTACACACAATTTTTTTTTTCTAATGCTTTTGGGAAATGACTTTGCCATTCTTTTGGAGGGGGTCTGTTCTCTCTTTACACATCAGTTCTTGAGGAATTGCTACTATGGATAAATTCTGCAAGAATCAGTACCTTTACTAATTTGTTGGTCAGCCAGCAGATTTACCTGCCATCCCGTTTGTCTGTGTTTATGCTTCCCTCACTCTTCCAATTTGTTTGTCTAGGTGGATTTGAACCAGTCTCTCTTGGATGTCGACCGTGTGGTATTTCAGGTCTGTCATGAATTATCACTGTTCTTCTTTCATCTCTGTCTCCTCGCACTTCTCGTCTGTCTGTATCTCGAAGTTCACTTCTTGGCTGTGGTGGTTCATTTCTTCTGGACTCACTGAAGTTCTTAGGATATCTCTCAAACCCTGGCTCTTCCCTTCGTGCTGTTGGGCGAGTCTTTTTTGCTTCACCTTGATTTACAAAACGTTCTCGCCTAAGTTGATAAAGTAGGAAAAAGTAATTTGGTTGTCTCCCATTTTCCCATTTCTCTGCACGTGTAAGCACATGTGTGAGTATACAAAAATAGTATTCGTCTTTATGTTACATGTTTATTACTATCTATGTGGTATATAACTCAAAGATCCTTCCCACCCCAAATTATATTTATTTCTACAATTGTCATTTTGAGCTGAAGTTCTTGCAGCCAGTTTAACATTTCTTTATGCATTTATCTGTTCTCATTTTGGTCAGCTGAATTTAAGCAATTGTAGGGCCTCCTTTTTGCCTAATATGAAGCAGAGGGAATGCTAGATTTCTCGAGTTGGCTAGAAAATATAATTCTAATCCATTGCAGCATAAAAGCAGAAGTCCAGAAGCTACAATTATGTGGTCTTAACTTTTTAACTGGTTATTGGAGATGTTTAATGGAAACATGAAGTTGGGTCTGGAACCAGCATTTACTGCACAGTTGCATGGATCCTCATAAATATGACTCGTGCAAGTAATACTCTCAAATCTCATTAAATCCATTGCTTTTAGCCTTGCTTCTTAAGGAGGTAAGTTACCAAGTAGGACAGATCTAATTCATTGGAACCCACTTATGACTAGATATGAAAGAGGAATAATCGCAAAAATTCTTTTGAAACCCAAAAAAGTCACACAAAAAAGAACACCAGGCAGCTAATCTAAAGTCCTCAGAGAAAAGCTGACTAGATTCCATGATATAAATGGCAGGTGCTGAAGATACAAGATATATTAGGACACCACTGCAATTCTGCATCAAAACTGTATAAAGCCTTTAGTACCATTTTAAATTTTGAACAGTTAAGAGTGAAATACAGAGAGGTGTTAGCAAGCAAATACCTGCCCTATTACCTAAACTTACCTATCAAAAGAAGATGATGGAACAGAAGAACCTTCTGGATATCGTCCTCGTTCTCTGTGATCAAAATCATTAAACCTGTTCTGCTGGCGACTGTAATCTGAACCGTGACTAAAACGTGCATCTGTATCAAGAGCCATCTTCTTATTCTCATTCCAGTAAGGATCATCTCTCCTTTAAGCAAAGCAAATGAACCCTCAGTTACATGTATCCAAATCAAGGCCTAATATACTGAGAAATGAGTCAGTTGTCTGTTTTAAAGACGCTCATTTGACCTTTGGAAAGCCACTAACAAAGGCAGACTCTTTAAATAGTAGTGAACAAAATAATTTAAGAAAAAAAACCCCTAAGACACCCCTCTGTTTGAAGTTGTCCTGGTTTCAGCTGGGATAGAGTTAACTGTCTTCCTAGTAGCTGGTACAGTGCTATGTTTTTGAGTTAGGTATGAGAAGAATGTTGATAACACACTGATGTTTTCAGTTGTTGCTAAGTAATGTTTATACTATAGTCAAGGATTTTTCAGCTTCTCATGTCCAGCCAGTGAGAAGGCTGGAGGGGCACAAGAAGTTGGCACAGGACACAACCAGGGCACCTGACCCAAACTGGCCAACAGGGTATTCCATACCATGGGATGTCCCGTCTAGTATAGGAACTGGGAAATGGGGGCAGGGAATCACCTCTCGGGGACTAGCTGGGCGTTGGTCGACGGGTGGTGAGCAATTGCCCTGCACATCATTTGTACATTCCAATCCTTCTATTACTACTGTTGTAATTTTATTAGTGTTATCATTATCATTATTAGTTTCTTCTTTTCTGTTCTATTAAACCGTTCTTATCTCAACCCACGGGTTTTACTTCTTTGTCCCCGATTTTCTCCCCCATCCCACTGGATGCGGGGGAGTGAGTGAGCGGCTGCGTGGTGCTTAGTTGCTGGCTGGGGTTAAACCACGACAGAAGTGCAAATTAAAGAAACAAATAGCAATAAAATAGGTAATAAAAATCTAAGCAATAGTATACCGTGTTGGGCAGTTTAAAAGAAAAAACAAAACCCCAACAAAAACATCACTGTAGCAAGATTTTGCCTTGAAAGTAGCCTTCTAGGGAAAAAAAATTGCCCTCTAGGGGAAAGAAAAAAAAAAACACCCACAAACCACAACAAAAAAAACCCACCCCCAAAACAACCACCCACAAATCAGAACAGCTTTCTCAGGAAAGAATACTGTAGGAAACATCACAGCCTTGCTTACTAGAAACATTCAGGTACAGAGTCTTTATGATAAGAATATGAGATACTGAAGTGTATCATCAGTACCCTTGAAAAATGAAGCTGTCTTTATTCCTCTGGTGAAGAAATATTAGTGTTCTGCTACTATATCTACCATGACAACTTATATTTACCTTCCATCGTACCACTGATATGTCAATTTTATAGCTAAGGTCTCAGTCCTATTCTTATAATCAAATAAGGATCAAAGCCAGGTCAATTCATGTGGCTCAAACAGCAAATAACAGATGTCATCAGCTTCAATAAAAATTAAAAGCAATCACATTGACTTCCTGAACCATCCATTTACCAGAAATGTGAATTCTTAACAAAGTAGAAGCTTGAAATTTCAGCCATTGAGGCAGAAGAACAACTTTTCTCAGCAAATGCACTGAATTGTGTTACGCTCTTTTCATTCAGTAAGAATTAATTCAGGGGATGCTTCTCTTATTTCAAAACTCTCTCCTACACATAAGGTGTGTTTCACACACTGGGCATAAACTGATGTCAAAAACAAATACCAGAAATCCAGTTCTTCTGTGAAGACTTAAGGTACAAATGCATTTTCAAGTCTGACACAGGGCTGGTAGCTGTTTCTTTTTACTAAGTGCTGTAAAACAATGGTTTCAGAATTAGATTACCTGTGATCTACATCACGTGGACGTTTCAAAGAATTCCTCTTTTCCTGTTCATAACGAAGTTGCTGCTGTTGTCGACGAAGTTCCTCCCTTTCACGAGCAATACGCTCTGCTTCTTTTCGACGTTCCTACCACGAAAGGGAAGGGTGAATAAACACAACAAACAAAATAGCTCTTGATTAGAGATACCTATAGAAGAGTTAGCAAGTATATGGAATTAATACTTGATCGTTTTCTATTAAAGGCTATCTGATGTAATTGATCCTTGGATAGCAGCTCAGATTAAAGAGTATAAGGAATACTTGTCTAAAAAAAGTAGACAACAGATCTGGAGAAGCTATTGCCTGTTAGAAATATCTTCGGGTAATTTCTTGTATTGCTATTGTATTTGCTACCCAGAAACACATCTCACTAACTTTGCAGTGACATTCTCTAGGAAAAAATCTAGTAAAATAATGGAAGACTAGTATGGGCAATATGATCTGCTGTACTTCAGTTTTAGAGACAGACACATATAGCTACCGCATAAACCAGTAGCAACAGTTTGCCATCAAATTACTCACAGGTCAAGCAAACAAGATAAAAGATTACTGTTGTTGTACATTGTGGATTATGTAATGTTTGGTTGGTTCTTTTATGGGCTGGGTAGGCAAAGAGAAAAATTCACCTTAAGTGCAAACTGGGTTATACTCCAAAATGATATTGCACTACAGTCCAAAATATAAGTGTGTATACCTGTTCAATACGAACACGCTCTCTTTCCAAACGCTCCCGTTCCATTCTTTCCCTCTCTAGTTTTTGCCTTTCAATTTCTAATCGTTCCCTTTCTCTCTGCAAGCATTCTTCTCGTTCGTGCATTATTCGTATGCGTTCTCTCTCACGACGCTCCCTCTCAGCAATTTCTCTTCGCCTAAAGGGGGAAAAAAAAAAAAAAAGAAAAAAAAAAGGTAGCAGAAATTCATCTGAAAAATTTTCTCATCCAAAACTAACATCACCTTAGGCATAGACATTAAGAACAAACTATTTGAGAGTAAGCTCTTGACAGAAGTCCTGGTATCAGAAGTCTATACTTTTAGCCCCAAGTAGCCAAACTGGTTTTAGCATACTCTACACCATTTAAGCAGACAACAGATACTAGGAGAAGTTATATCAAGAATCATCAGTCTTGACGTATTTTATGCTCTACTCATATTTCTATGTTGTCATCTGGTAGACAATAATAACAAAGAATATGATTTGGATCTCAAAAATAAATGCTATTTTAGCTCTTGGCCTCTTCAAGCTAACAAAACATTTACTTATTGTTTTTTGTCCAAAAATAAGACAGAATAACACGATCATTCCGACTTGCATAGGTTAGGTATACTTGTCAACAGCTTCATTTTGCTTTCCTCTTCCCACCCCCTATAGTATAGCTTACAAGAAGCAGGAAAGGCATTTTCTCCTTTAAGCTTTACACTTGCTGGGAATTCCTTTGTTTAGGGAAATCCAGCTAACAACACAAGCCATTTAACTATCCTTTACAAACTTTTGGCCATATGAAAAGAGTAGAATAGAAAAGTGTAGCCATTTAGACCTTTTATTTAAAGGGACAAGATTGTATTATGCTTGATTTGTCATTTAGATATACAACAGTTCCCTGTTTAAAAACAAACCAACCAAACAACCCCAAACGCTATTTTTGGCCGCATCTCCTAGCCAACTTCTCATCTTTTCAAAAAGAGAACTGGCATGCAGTAACACTTATGAGATACAACCCCCCCCATAACAAATACTAAGCTAAGTGTGTACATACATGGCTATTAAAAGATCAAACAAAAATTTTGGAGTCTTTTAATTCATATAAAGATACTGTTAGGTAGAGTCCCAGACTTTAACATCTGAGTAAAAGGCTTGACAGAATGCATTCTGATTAGATTTTTAAATATAGTATCTGATCAATTAATGTATAAAATAGCCTTTATCAAAAAGTTGAATTACTACCTTCGGAGTTCAACAGCTCGTCGTATTCTTTCCAATCGAACCATGTGTTCTCGCAATCTCTGTTCCTTCATCTTTTCAAAAGGCAAGATATCCTTTCTACCCCTGTATTCCCTGAATTTCACTTTATCTTGAATAATACGCTCTTTGTTCCTCAATATCTGTGGCTATAGATAGAGATTACAATGGTTATTTCAGAAGTCTCATTCATTTAGGGAGATTTCTGGATGCTATGTTCAAGTATAATTAACTACTTAGCTATCCCAAAGCATACAAAGCTTCTATCTAAGCTTAACAGTTTGTGATAGTTTATTGACTCTTCAGTGAAAATATCAACTGTAAGGTAGTATCAAACCAGGTAAGGAATACATCAAATCTATAATACTTACTTTATCAAACCTTCCCCTTCTAACTGTTCTAGTGTGGCCTTGATCTCCTTTTGTTTGGTCTAAAACTACAACTTGACCTGGGCTTTTACCACCTAGTGAAGGGGGGAGAAAAAAAAAAGAAGAAAAAAAAAAAAAAGAAAAAGAAAAAAGGTTTAAAACACACACACATCCCTATTTGCCTATTACAGATTTTCCTTAGTGATATTTCTAAATCTCTAAATTGAACTGTTACTGGTAGAAGCATACCAGCATGTCTCTGTAATTAAGTAGTAATATAAAATATGGAAGCTTTTACGTCAGCTCTAAAGTAATATATGTTACTGGAGTCTAAAAAAAGAACAGATGTTTAATTGTCTGGTTTCCAGTAAGAGCAAGAACATGCCCCCAAAACAAGTCAGACACACAGATTCAACAGGAGGAAACATGGCTATATTGCATACTTATTCTTTTCTTTTCTTCAGTTTTTTTAGTGGATTCTTGATTAGGGCCACTTGCTCCATTATCACTCTTCTCATCTTTACCTTCTGTTTTCTTGGCTTCTTTACTTTCTTTTTTTTCAGATTTCTCAGATTTCTTTTCTTCTTTTTTGGTTGATGGAGTTCTTGTTAGGAAATAAACACACAAATGCAATGAGGAAAATTCAACTTAAAGGATTTTGACGACTTCAGAAGACATGTGAAATTTCTTACTTGCTGGCTTTATCACTTGATGCAGTCTTTTTATCTCCCACACTTCTACCTGAACCAGATTTCTCATCACTTTCCTTCTTCAACTCCTTTTTGGAGGGATCGCCTTTCACCTATATTTTTTTCCAAAAGCAAATGGGTTAATACAGATTCTTGCATAAGATGGTCTATTTTGGGAAAAATTTTCATTTTATTAAACCTACTTTCTCAACAGAAATTTGTTGTCCATGCAGCTCTGTTCGGTGAAGGTGTGCAATACACCTAGCCACTTCTGTACTAGAAGACATAGTTACTATGCCGTAACATTTTGCCCCTGGGCTTCGTGCATTTGTGACCACCTTTGCACCAAGTACCTACATAAACAGGTAAAATTTAGGTTTTGAGAGAGACATTTCTAGTAAGGAAGCAATGGTATTCCAATAATATTTTTACCCTACTATATAAAACCCCAAACAAACAAAACCATTCCAACAGCAACAAAAACCCCACCCACTAGAAAGACTGACACTTGAAGTTTTCAAAAAGCATCTAATTCCACAGGAAGTTGCAGCTTTGAGAACTTTATCCCAACTTTCACATCAAGCCATATCAATGCTTACGTCCTGTTTTGACCAGTCACATTATCTAAATGATTCTTTTGCCAGTTCAGTTACTGTCAAAACTCGTTCACAGAAACACCACTGATCTGAATTTGACAGTTCATCTCTGACAGATGAACCCCCACAAAAAAGTCAGCAGCTGCCAATTAATGGCAGGAAGGTATACGCAGTATTATGTGGTAACTTAATAAGGGAGCCAATGTGTAAATTAAGCAATTTTAGCAACCAGCTCTCTGACACCTGCTTCTTGAGAAAGCATTAAGCTTTGTGTTCCTGCTCCTTGCTAAAATTTCTGTAACTACTAGGTCCAGTCTTCTTGATATAGTCATGCTCTAAAGCAACAATTTTATCTTTCTAGCAGCCTGTAATGGTATAGTCATTTAAAAATCACATATTTCCCTATTAATTTAAAACTGGGAAGCTAAGTAAATACAGGTACCAAGCAACTTTACAGCAAAAACAGCCAAAGAATTGGAAGTTTTAACAAAATATACTCTCAGGTTTTAACACTTGTGAAGGCATTAAATAAAATCACCTACTAAATTCATAAGAAAAATCAGATATCCAATAATCAGTACACATACTTGATATTCACAGTGCTAAGGTTCTAATTAGTTCCCAAGATGCAATAATTTCATAACTGCACAGGCTTATACAAACACTATGAATTCACATAGTTATCAGCAACACCTTTGAGAAAATGAGAACAACTGCAACAAAAACTGTTTTCAGAAGACTACTTAGCTGATATGGATTCTGCATTGTTCTATGGAATTTGTATGTTAAATTAAACCAAAATCCAGGAAAACAGCTTTAGTTTAAGCAGCCTGTAAAAAAATTCACTAAGTCATTAAAAGAGTCCCTGAAAGAACAGACATTACCTGTCACTTTTTTTTTAACCTATTTTTCCCCATTCATAAGCCCTCAGAACACATTTTAAAAACAAGTCTCCCAAAGCAGCATGTTAGCACATTATCTTACACTCATGGTTAAATACAGTTGCTGCAAGAGAACATTATTTAATTTAAAAAAACACTTTTTCAAGCCAGTTCTGACCAGTCATATTTGTAACATTTTTATTGCCTCTATCTTAGCTCAACAGGAAAAAAAAAATTTCTTAGAAAATTAACATATGGTTCTTCCTGTATGCACGCACTCTTACTTTATATGCTGAAAGTACTGAGGTTTTTTTAGATAACACTGGTCAGACATTTAATCTCAGACTTTTATTTAAATCAAGTATTACTCAATTTCTGTAACTGAATAGAGGAAGGGGAGGAGACAGACACAACACACATGGTATCACACCCCATGAAATACCTTTCCATATTTGCCAAAGAGATTTTTCAAGTCAGCAGCTTTTGTGTTGGAAGACAGTCCACTAACCCACAGGTTCCTAGTTGAACTTCCACTGCTACCACTAACACTGCTTGCGCTTCCTGAAACAAGTTTTACAGAACAGCCAAAAAATTAAGGAGACAAAGGTACCATGAATATTGAACTAAACTCTTGCTGAAAAGAGAAACTTAGCCTGTTACCTTTAAGTAACTGTTTATCCGGTTACCTTTCTTGAAAAGACTTCTATATAAAAAAAATATATGCCATAAGATTTCATTCATTTCGCCATGTATTGAAACCAACAGCTTGGCTAACTCATACCCAGATGACAGAGCTAGAAAAACCATACAATTCTTTGTTAAAGGCATGCTTTACCCCTCATTTGGGTATGTACATTTAGCTTCAACTTCTGGTTCTTATCAATAACTTCCATCCAAGAAAATTTTTTTTAGCACCCAACATTTGTTCTTCATCAGTACGTCTTTACTCACATTAACAAAGAGATGGCAGAAAGGTAAATAGGGGAGACTTAGTTAATCCTAGCCTCCAGAATAACATGGTTAATTTCCACAACTTCGTGAAGTATCTGCCCTCCATTTCGAGCAGCTTTTTAAAATTACTGCTGGATGTAGAATTGGATGCAACCCACCAAAATCATTTCCCGCATACTAAGGAAAATACTGAAGAAAAGCTGGAGGAACATTATGTGCTTTAAACACCAGCACCTCCCCATCCCCCCAATATATTAGCCATTTTTGCAACAACATAGAACCAAGAACTGCAGAGATTCATGTAATCTTATTCTCAGTATCTTTTAGTCTTATATTATTTAGGTCAGCTTGTTGTTGTTTGCTGCTAAATGTATGAACTACTTTTGAGCATGTTAAAACATAGCCAGTCATACAGGCAAGACCAGAACTGGATCTCCAGCTAAACAGTTGGAAAATTTGGTGGTATGCAGTTTTAAAAGGTAATTTAACCACGTTGAGGAAAAAGGTTAGTTTTCCTTCTTCAACGCATCAAGATGAACCCAGAGCAAAAGGCACCAAACCTCAGTTATTGTCAAACCAGGATTATCTTGATAATCCTAGATATCTTAATAAACTGTGATACAATTAGAATATCATTAAAGAGCCACTATACTGGCTTTGGCTATGTATTTTAAGACAGCCTTATAATAGTTACTATTATAGTTATATATGCTACATGAAAGCAGATTTGTTGTATCTTCATTTAATTTCATTGTAAGCATATAACTCCCATGAAAAGACATGCATCTACAGAAAACTGAATTATGTCTGTCACAAAAATTTCTTCTCAAAAATTCATTTATCAGGTAAAGTTCCATTCATCCATTAGTGATATGGAAGAGATTTGTGACAAAGGTTTTTGGCAGAGAACTAGTAGGCAAAATAGGGAGACACATGAGCTTATACAAATGCATTTGTTCAACGATGAACCATCAGTATAACTGGTGACATTAACGTGCTCTTGAGCTCCGCTCTTTGAATTTGTAAGCATAATATAGGGGTTTATGGTAACAGATGGAAACTCCAAGGTAGACAAACAGGTCCAACTTTAATGCACTAAACAGCCACAAGTGACATTTTGCTAGCTGGCATCTCAGCTCTTATACTTGGTTGAGAGTTCACTTTATTTAAAAATGAGCTAGAATTAAAAACAAGACAAAAAAATTCATTGGCGTTACGTTTAAGTACTTGCAATTATTTTTCGCTTGTTCTGCGTATAACATCAATCCAAACCATTGTAAGCTACAGCAGGCTTATCTGAAAATTACACCTTCTCATCAAAACAAAGACTTGGGAAACGTTAAGTGGAATTTGCTCCACAAAATATTATGAAATATGAGATCTTCATTGAGTTTTTATTTTTGATCTTATGAGGAATCTAGCATAAGGAGAAAAAAAAATTTATAGACACATACATATAGCTAACGACTACTGTACTTCTAGCATAATTTACTACAGATGGACAAGTTCAATTATATAAGCCATTTTAGAACGTGGCAAGCAATTTCTCAAACAGGAAAGCATTTAGTTCAAGACAATACTACCCTAATTTGTAATAGTTACCTTTATCATCCTTTGATGTTGTCTTGCTTTCTTTAGATTCCTTAGTAGAGCTAGAGAAGCAAATTAAACATCAGAAGAAAATTGAAAATACAGAATTTGCTAAGTGTTGCATTTTATACTACTAATACTAATAGACAAGTTAACATTTCAAAAAATAAAAATAAAAAAGGGCTAGACTGTATATTTGAACAAATGATTCCCTTATGGATTCTTGCACTGATTTTTCCCCAAGATGCCTGAAGATCTAGATTTTCTGACAACTCTATTCAGTGGATATATGGCAATCTTCTCCAGATTTCAGGACGGGGACTTGACTTCATTTTGTGTTCTTAGAACTGATAGCTGTTCATTACCATCATCACAAGGACATTTAAAAAAATCGTCAATTTGAAAAAAATAAATAAATGCTGACAATTCGACAATGCAATCAGTAGGACATAGTGTCTATACGAAGATCTTGAATTTTAAAAAGTAACTTATGGCGGTCAAAAAATCTATAGGCAGAAGCATAGGATACTAATTATAAGATTCTTGCTGCTACCCCCTTAATGTAGAGTGATCTTATTGAATGCTGGTACTCAGTATCGTAAAGAACTGACATAGAAAAACAAACCTCTTTGCTTGACCAGAGGCCCCAGTAGACGAGGGACCTTTCTTCAAAGTATCCTTTTCTTTGTCTCCAGATTCTGCTTTCTTTGAACTTTCTCTGGCTTCCTTCTTGACGGGATCACCCTTCACGCAGTCTTCCTTCTTACCATCTTTATGGTTCTCTGTCATCTCATAGTCCTTGCTTTCCTTCTCCAGGCTCTGTGAAATGGTATCCTGCCCATCCTTTGGCTTACTTGCTTCAGAATCTGTAATTTTCACATTTTTACCTGTTTCTAGGAGGTCATCACCATCAAAATCCAGAGTGATGGCATCTTCAGCCTGGATTGTAACCGATATGTTATCATCCTCAGCTTCTTTCACAGAGGTGTTAGCTTCCATCTCTTCATGAGCCGTGTGATCAGCCTCAGCTAGGCTTTCTTCTGAAGGAAGAGGTTTAGATACTTCTTGTGTACCATCACCAGAACCTGCTTTATCTAAGAGGATTTAACAGGAATAAATATGGCAAAACAAGAAGTTTAAACAATTTCATATGCATAAGCTAGAATAGGACCTAGAAAATACAAAGCCAGTTATTAGCACTGATGGAAGGTTAGAAAAAAAACACAAGGTGTATTAACACAAATATAAATCCTTTACCCAGGATCACTTATTCTTCATGGCAAAACACATTTTCTAGAGACAAATACCAAAACATTAGGAGGGAGAATATGGTTCCATCCTGGAGATACCCGTTCTTCATAAGAATTATCCATTTTCCAGTTTAGGATTTAGCGTTCCAGAAGAAAATAGTTGCTTTGGACGGTCACAGTTTGATTTAATCTGTCTTTGAATCTTCCTGGTTCTAGGACTTCTAACCTTCCCAAATCCGAAAGAATTACAGTCTTGGAGAATTTCAGCCAGTCTTCCACGCTGGTGTTGTCTTCTGCTTTTCCTTTCTAGGCAGGTGTTTGGCAGTCAAGTTAGCTGTACAAGGCTGCTGCAGAACGTGGAGGAGTGAGCTTTAATCCAGAGTTCGTAGACAAATGGTTCTCAGTCTTCATCCACTGGACAGATTTTCCATCTCAGTCCCACATAGGCATCTCCAGCTGTATTCTTGGATTTGCACAGATGAGACTTCAGCCATGGGGTCCCTCGTAAACATGGAGTCTGTAGTTTTATCCTATAACTTCACTAATGTGTTTATTCCATCTTGTGTAAAGTGATGGTGTTCCATGTCCTTTCTAGTCCACAATACGTAGAATCCTTAAGACTTCTGTCCAGGAAGTCTGTTTGCCTAAATGCATTACATTCCTTCTATAGTTTCACTAATGAGCACAGCTTAAAAAAAGGTAGCCACTCCACAGGTTTCCAAACACTTGTTTTACCATCCTATACACAACTGGTATTTCTAAGTGACAGTAAGTCAAGCATATGATGGTCCATACATTTGTTGGGTGCTCAAGTTCAGTGTAAGGGTGTATCATTTCACTCAATTAAACATCAGTTACTGCAGTGCAAGTTGGAAGCTTCTGCATCAAGACTTACCGTATATTAAAATCAGAGTCCTTCAATACTATGTTTTTTTCATTAAGAATCATAGTATTACAACTATATTATACATCCACCACAGTAACTGATAAGTAGTGCAATCAACTCTTAAGAGTAAAATAACTCTTAGGAGTGAAGTAAACCCACTGACTGCAATGATTCCAGGTGCTGAGCTCAATAAGGAGACAACTGATACTTAGTACTGGAGACAAGCCTAGTATTAGTAAAGAGATTGAATATAACAGGAGAAAGTTGCCTGCTCTACCAGACTAAAGACCTCTGAACTCTACTAAACTTTAAACATACCTTTCTCATTTTCTTCATCTTCGCCATCCTGCAAGAAAAGGAAGTCAAGACTAAATGTCTCCTACTTTAAAACTTTAAGCAGAACAGCTCATATTTTCCACAGAATTTCTATTGTATGAAGGCAAGTTAGTGAACTGAAAACTCTTCTAGATCATCTTTCCTTCGGAAAATCAAGCCTGTGCATCTCCCTTATCAAATCACTGAAGATTTGTACAAAACTTCACTGGTATCTATCTATCCATAATGCTTGCAGTTCGCAATTGGTTGGAACACACAGCTATTTTCTTTCCCTTCCCCGCCTGCCTTAACTCAACAGGACATTTCTAACCTATCCCATGGCTTGCTAAAGCCTTCAGAATGGATGTCACACTGCTGATTAGTACTTTCAATGAAATGCAAGCAATCCATCATTAGCTTTAAAAGCTTAGGACAGAAGTCAGAAACTAGGTAGACTTCCTCCAATAAGTACTTAAATATGAAACCGTGATTTTAATAGGTATTTACTTATTTATCATCAGCCCCACTGAGCAAGACATGCTATATGAGATGTCCCTTTTCAGACATCTATTCCGTGCAACTTGGAATTAATTTCTGAACTTAAAGATGTTACAGATATCAGTATTAACAACAACAAAATCCAATCCCAAACCACCCCCCTACCCCCAAACACTCTTCAAAGGCAACTATCTTCATTAAAAAAGGAGTTTTAAACTCCTGCATAGGCTGTATATACTATGTTAGCATTTGGCATAGCCCTCTGAAGTGTTTTAAAAGAGTTTGAAACATAGTGCTTGCTAAGTCTATGCAAGTCTATGAATACTCCCAAATTGTAGACAGGAATTTGCACTTAAATAGGACATCTTATTTGGAAATAACAATTATCTGCATTATAAAAAAAATATGAATGAAAGTTTCCCATACAGTTTACCTTTACTGTATTACACCATCTGACTCTAAGATGCATGCTGGAACAAAAAGCCAGTCTAAAGTGATCTTTTCCAACTAAATAGACATGAAGATCTGCTTAACAGAACTGATTTGGAACTTACATGGACAGTTGGGAAAGTGTAGTCTTCTATGTCTTGACCTTCATTTTCCTATAAGAACATAAATGGGACTTGCTCAGCAAACTATTTGTAAGACACTTAAAACATTCAGAGAGTCAAGAGATTCAGTTAACTCAGAAAACATTTTAGTTACGTAGATACACACTCAATAACGTGAACATCAATGGGCAGTTCTCATGACTTGCATCTTTCAGGTCAGTGTTCAGATTATGTGTGTTGCTACTAGTACCAGGGAAAAGGACCTCTTAGGAACTCCGTATGGACTTGGTAGAATTTTAGCAATCAATGCCACATGTGTTTCAGTACTATTCAAACACAGGTCAAGGAGAACAGAAAGAAAAAAGTACCAAATTATCTTTTTTAAAGATAAGCAAGAAACTGAAAAACTAGTTCTGACTTCCTGGTAATACAAACACACACAAAAACCGAACAATTTGCTGGTAAAAATACATGTAAAATACAACAAAGTACCTGACTTTCAGAATCCTTTTCTGCATCTTCTGTTGTCTCTGCTGGCTCCAGGTCATGGTATCTTTTCTTTTCTGCAGATGGTAGTTCTTTAGAATTCAAGTTCTCATCTTCAACAGATTCTTTGAAGTCCTTTAATTCGTCATTTCCATCTTGATCACTTGCATCTTGAGTCTCCAATTCACTTTCCTTTTGGTGTGAACAACAAATATTTGGCATAACTAAGGGTATTAGCAATATTCTGAAAAATTCACTGCTAGAATCACTGTTTCTGCAAAATACTGTATCACATGCATAATAAAAATTCATAGCATATTTAAAAAAACCCACACCTTCACACCCTTCGGCATCACAGCTGTGAACACAGTAAAAACAATGCTCTGAATTTCCACATAAATTAGCGCATAGAAAATGGAACTTTTTTTGGTAAATAAAACCAAACATTAAACTTAAATACAAACTGGAAAAAAAATTTACATACTTTTATTACCTTGACAAAGGAATCATCTTCAACTGATGCATCGCCAGCTAATTCATCAGCTTCCTGCTTTTTACCTGAAATGATAGGATATGCTAATGACTAGACCTGCTAAGTAGAGCAGACTTTCTTTCAATACTGACTATGTGTTGGGCCTTAGTTTTTTATTCTTGATATGCTCTGGTTTATCTAACTGTTCACTATAATATAACTTTCCCAAAATTGAGTATTTTTAAGGCAAGGAGAAAAAATGTCCACCGAGTGAGCATGAACAATAATGCTATTGTATAAACAAGCAGTTACATCCAAGTTAGTGATTTTAATACCAATCCTACTTTGAGTGATAATGGAATTCAGGAGAACATTAAACTGTATGCTTCTAGAATTACTGGAGTCAACTAGCCATTATGACTTGACTTTGGAAAGGCTTGCTTAATAGGATAATTAGTATCACAGAGCAATTTAGGGACCTCTAAAGGTCATCTAGTCCACCCAACCTGCTGAAAGTAGAGCTTAGTTCCAAGTGTGGTTGGATTGCTCAGGGTTTTATCTATCTGTGTTTTTGAGTATCCACAAGTATGGCAATTGCAAGCCTCTCCAAGCCATCTTTTTCAGTGCTGAAAATCACTAGAGGGAATAATGAACTGAAGAACTGAGTCAGGTGAAGCACTGGGGTTTTCTACATATTCTTTCCTGCACTAAGGGCATGTTCCATTGAAGAATTCTGTTCTTCCAGCACAGATACACTTTTCTCTAATAGAGATGCCGCTGTGGAGATGACTAGACACAGTTCCCTTTGGAACCCATTGCATTTCCTTAATCTTCTGCAAAAACAAGACCAAAGAACACTAGATATAAATATCTCCACACAAACGCACACTTTGTAGAGCATTCTGTCTCTCTGATTCGTTCTATCAAAGATTAGCCTATGCAATGGTTTTCAGTAGCTCAAGGTACAGCAGCAGTTCTGTTAGGAAGCGGCTTTACTACCTTCTACTGAAAGTGTCAATTCAAGATGCAAATGAGATGGCAGTCATGATCAGCACTTAATGCTTTATTTTTTGACATCACTTCTTCCCTCATCCCTGCATCCTCTAATGAATTGCTAAATCAGTTCTATAGATACTCAAAAGGAATAGAAAAGACAAACATAAGCCAAAGTTTGATACAGTATGGACATTTCTGCTACCTGGAATAGTCAATTTTGGTCAACAATTAATTTCCACAGTTTTTAAAACACAGTTCTTATATTGCATTTCAAATCTGGAAACTGCTCAACTACAGGCCAAGAAGAGAGACTACTGTTTTGATTTTACTTAGATTCCAGTTGGTTTTACTCATTCCACTGAAAGGTGGAACTCTTGACAGTACTCCTATATACAGCATATTGTTGTTTTGAGTTCAGACGCACATTAGTCTCCAGGAAAAGGCACATGGCAGAAATTATTTCTACAGTTGCAAAACATGAGATCTAAACATTCAGATCTAAATGCATAGAGACCTTGCTGCTGATTTTACTTCATTTAAAACAAACAAAACATTTCTGTTTTATATTGGTAATGCAATAGATTTGTGAGATTTTGGTGCAAAAAGCCAGCAGCACGGTATACTTAAGGAAGCTAGCTTTCCTCAGAAATAGCAGTGCACTTACACTGGAAACGACAGTTTTTGATATGCATCACAGCTGATACCTGAAAACAAAACTAACCCAAATTTTGTATTACTATTTTAGCATTCTGTGATAGAATCTGCAGCCACAGGTATCTTCAATATAAATAAAAAGCAGTGAGAAACAGCAAGGATTTCTACACACATTCAACTGTTTTCTGTTTTACCCCTCTCACATTTCAGTTCTTTAGTTTGTTAAACCTGAAAGACCAATTTTTCCCACATCCCATATCCAGCCGAGCATATATAGAGACAGGCAAACACACACAGCAGATGCTAGACACACTTAGCAACTATCTAGCATATAGCTATTTAAATTCACTCATTTTGCCTGAGGAAATCTGGCAGGTGAACTAGAACTCAGACTTTATAAGGGAATAGAAAAAAAAGATAAAAATTGGCAAAGCTACCTCAAGTTAGTCCCATCATTCTGCAATACTAACTAGAAAACTATATTTTATTGACATGTCCTTGTCAAGAGGAAGTAATACCTTTCAGTAATGAAGTTGTCCATATCTTTTGTTTGCTGCTAGATTAAGCCAGACAGATATACATGTTTTCAGTAGCCTTTCTTTAGTCTGCCTGTCTTTGCAGTAAGACCCATTTACTCAGAGTACCAGATGTATTCCAAGGTGTAAGGAAACCTCAACAATGACCTTCACTTTTCAGCTTCAAGTCAGAAAGCGGTAGGAAGTTTGCTTTCCCTCTCAGTTCTGTGTTTTGGGTTACTTTGATCTGGTTAGAGTCACATTGCTCAAAAGTGGCACTTCAAGGTTCCGATACAGATAGTTTTCAGACATTGGTACAGTAACCTGTCAAAAAGCCAGTGTCCACAAAAATTCAAAACTTTTCCATACTGATACTTATTCACAATGGACTGCTGCAAGGCACACTTGGCTCATAATTTCACACAACTAATCAGATTGCAACAAACACCTTTCAGAAACTGACTGTTTCTGTGAACTTATTCAAGACCAGTATCACTTTGAGGAAAATAACTGGGATTAAAAGGTATGTTAACAATCACAGTCAGAACAGCTGGACCTTCTGCAGACAACAGGCATAGCAAGTCTCAAGTCACACAAGTTGTCAACACATGATAAATTTTCTGTACAGGTTTTTCTGTGCAGTGGCTATTGAAAATGTCAGTGGTGTAAGCAGCACTCACCACAAATCTGGGTGCCTAACACCACAAGTACTAATTTACCTTGGAATGATGGCACTCCTTTATAAGCCATGCTCAATCACTTTTCTGGCAATAGCAATTGCTACACACCATAAAATTGCAACAGACAGTTTACATATAAAAAGAATAGTCTCCTTAGAAGCAAGCAGAAGATTTAGAAGATCTTTCAAATGTTGGTTTAACATTATGCAGGTTTAGCTTTCATCTCAATTACGAGCCTTACAGTAGCATAAGCTTGCTCTACCTATTCAAGGTCCTCTACATGAGAAATTCAAGCTGAGTGTATAAGAATTATAGAAGAGTGTATTTGGACAAGTCTTAAACAAACTAGACATCTGCATCTCATGCAGAAATAGAGTGACACACTCATCATAAAATTCTGGAAGAATTAAGTGTTTGTATTTCTTCTGTTATACCTGCTGAAACACCCAACAGGGTTCTGTCATACCTGATGCCAAAAATTCATCAAAAACATGCGACAGGAGGCAAAAAGGAAGAAGGGGAAAGAATATCTTTACAATGGAATAAACTCTTTATAGTGTTATTTAGTTAGGAGGTCTGCTGCGATTCAAGTAGTATCATTTGCCGCAATATTAACAAAAGTAAATGGTCCTGTTACATTTCTGTATTCTTAAATGGTATCATAGGATAACAAAAATATTTAAGTCTTCAACAGTGTCTGCAGGATACTGCTTTTAGTCACTTATGGTTTTTAGAAAGGATGTACTTCGCACAGTCAAATACTCTCTAGAGAATCACTGACTTGCTCGTAAGATTTGCCATCATTTGTAATCATATGATTAAACATTCATAACTCTTTCTAGTGCAGCTCATTAGAGACACCACTCGCCCCCACCTTAATGAAATTACATAGGAGGTATTTGGCAAGATTACTTCTTCCTATCTGAGGGCACATGGAAGCCTTACCTACAGTTTGTTGTACATCATTTATATCTCACTTCAATAAGGCATGATATATCATAACTTAAATGATGAAAGCAATTTTCCAATCTTGGAACCACCTATGCAAAGTGTTTCTAAGGTTCAGTCTGCACATTATTTTTCAAGTGTCAATTACAACTTAACAATATCTTAAATTTCTATCATCAATACTGAGTTCAGGTATTTTAGCTTAATAATTCCCTCCCTCCAGAGAAAAATTCTTTTCTACACATCATCTACTCATTAACATGCAAGAAGAAAGTCTAGCTTAAAAGGAATGCTCCCTTTACAAATAATTTACATACATCTTTCCTCAAAAGACAGAGTACGTTATAAGGAATTGAATACATTCCGTCTTGAGTAAAACACTTGAGAAAGAGGAGGGTATCAACAGTTGGCTTAATCTTGACAAATACTTAAAAATTTGCAGGGATATATAGAGTGATTGAACACCACTGGTCACATACCTAGAAATAATAATAAATTAGCAAACCTACTTTATGAGTCAATTAAGACAGACATGCCTTGTAACATTAAGAGGCCGAACTAGCGGTGCAACAACACTGTGTGCAAGGGCCCCCCCCCAAGAACATTTGGAGAAGTCACTTTTCAGTCCTTACTATTTTATTCAGCAACTGCAATGCAGATCAACAGAAAGAGCCACTGAGAAGCAGCAACAAAGTAGCTACCTGCTTGCCTTGAAAAATAAAAGAATTTTAAAAAGCAGGTCAACAAAGATCAGGAAGAAGATTCATTTAGAAAATTTATTCGGAAAAAAAAATCATTTAGAAAAAACTGAAAACTCAGGTTACTCAAGATTAAAATCAAGGCATTTATACTAGTACCCTGCAGATCATGTCATGTATGTAACATGGCCATAAGACACCTATTTTCAGTGCAGTTGAGAATCCCTATCTTTCTCCAGCAATGATTCACTGGGCAGGAAAACTGATCTACCTCTGGACAAGCTTGCCACACAGCAGAGTGTTTCAGAAATCAAATCACAGAACTATAGTAACACATGTTAACAACTCAGAAGAAGAAATAATGAACTGACAGCCTGTTAAAATAGTTATTTTAATATTCCTGAAGGACAGATGACATCATGACAGATTATTTCCCCCACCCCACTCTCCTTTTGAAGGCCAACAGTGTACAACTTTATTTTATTAAGTAACTGAACAGTTTTAATAAAGAAGTCAAAATTATTTGGGCAATAGTATAAGCCAGCCACTGTCAGCTGTCAGCATTTGATCTCAGAAACAGTATTGTCAAATTGGAAATTCAGTCAGAAACTAGAGGGGTACTTAAAATACGAAGTAATAGGTGTCTAACTAGCCGCAGAAACCTGAAGAGCAGCAAATAAACGTCTTTGCTCACATTAATACTCTGAGGTTAAAATTGATTAGCCTAAAATCTGTTCTTCATCCACACTAATTCCAAAACTTGATAGAAAAGTAACTTTCAAGCACCAAGTTATGATGTATCAATATGCTACAATATTCTTTACTCCAGATACTTCAAAGGAACATTCACATCAGAAACATTTGAAAAATATTTCATACTAGCAGTAAAGTAACTTCCTCTAGATACCAGAATAAGCAGCAGAACGTTCAGGCTTGAAAAGAACAGCTTTTTCTAAAAACTGTAACCTTTTTACAAAAAGATAAATTTGTCCATAGCTACTAAATTCGAGGGTGGAGTGCCACAGCTGAAGCAATTAAAGATGGAGCACTTGGTATTTGTTCCATCTTCAAGCTTTCAAACTTTAATTGGCAAAACCAGCTGATCTCACCTGCATAACTGTTCTGATTGGCTGTTCTACAGTTTTTCTTTATCCTGAATATGAAATTAGCTTCTGGAAAAAGTGTTAGATTTTGACTAACTTTGCATACAGGATTGATCAAGGATTCTTGTTGGATTACAGCATCCATCCGCAAGCATTCTTCAAGTAATGATGCAAAATTCTCCAATTATACACTTTCCCAATGAAGATCCACATGGCTCCCTCTATGTTATCTCAGTTTTGGGCAAGTCAGTAAATGCCCTATTTTAAATATGACTCCTTTTTCATACAATAGCTTGTCCTGCAGAACTTGGTAAGGGACACTGGTGAGCTATTGTTTGTTTTGAGAGAAATAAGGTCTATATTCAAACAGTTTAGTCAAGACCTTATTCTTCTAGTCATGGTGTTTTACAGATTCTCTTCCTACCTCATAGCAAGTTGGCTTTGTATCATCATTGTCAAAAGCTTGTCACAGTCCAACAAAAAACTGCAGTATATACTCGGTTGATAAATCAATTTATCAGGCCATCACAAAATTCTGTTTTATGAAGGCAAGTCCCATTCTTAGGCTCATTCCTATTCTTCTCCATTTTTGTCTACATACACACAAAAAAAGCCACGAGAAGGAAAACAAATCTATCACACACACCCCACCCTCCCCCGCTATTCCCCCTCTAATTCAGCCTGCATCAATATTGCAGATCAATGTTTTCTAACAGACAGTGCTAGGGAATTAGACATCTCACTTTTTCCACAGACCTTGAGAGCTGCAATAAAACTGGCTACAAAAGACACTCGGATCTAGAAATGGTAGCCATCTGACATTGTTCATGATTTTTCAGAAGGGAAATCTCCTTCCTCCCTCCCTCCCATTCACCTCTCTGGCTGCTGTGAGGAGGTTTATCCATTACTCCCACTCCCTGGCCTTTTCTAAGGCTGTATTTTCTTTGTAAACAAGTATCTAATATTCCTACCCTCCTTTGTACAGTAGCATGGAGAAAAAAATACCATAGGACTAGTGCCATTAATTTTACCACTGGACAACAGTAAAGTAATTAAAGACTCATTAGTATTAGTCTGAAGCTGTGGGGCGGGGGGAGGGGGGGGGGGGGGGGGGGGGAGCAAGCATTAGCAAAAGGCCTAGAGCAATCTGTTGGCAAAATCAGTAAAGGAGGCAACACTGCTCCTAGTGAAGAGCATGTACAAGCCCAAGGAGGATCAAGATAGGTAATTTTAAATTAAAATTCAGTCCTACTGAATTCAGTTGATAGGCACACATCTCTCCCATGCCTTTGAAAGTTACCAGTGACACATTAGGGAAAGGATTTTTGAAGCCCTAGATTTCCAAGCTGTGAGGGACACTTTCTGGTTACTAGTAACATATTTCAGCAGAAAGCACCAGAGAGGGAGATGACATCAGAATCAGCAGTTAACACAGACAAGGAATAGCTGAAACAAAGAATATATTCTTTCTTACAGTTAGAAGTAAACCAGTAAGATCAAAAAAGATTTTCCCTAGACAAATTAGTGAGTTTTTCTTGTTCCACACTTTAAGATTAATACAGCATGAACCTCTCATGCTTTTGGCACAAAATTTGCTCATAGGACTTTTGTAATCCAAAAAGTAATGAGGAAAAACTCTTGCACTTGCAAAGTGAGCAGATAACAACTTCATGAAGATTGTATTTTACTTTGAGATTTAGCAAGAAAGTACATGTCATATGTATGCCTTACGATTCAATTCCACAGAAGAGGTGGCAGGGAACAGCTACTGAAGCCCTCCCTCAGGCAGCAGCATCACTAGCAGGCAAAGTACTTTTGCAGAAGCAAAACAGTATAACAAGAAGCTGGTTCAAGAACATTATGCACATCATGACATTAGTTTGGAGAACAGGAGGATGAAAAGCAGCAGATAAGAAGTGTTCCTTGCAGAAAACAAGTAGCCATTTAGATCTCTACATGAAAAATCATGGAAGTGGTTCCTTATTTAGCTTCCATGTAGTTTTCTTAAGCATCAGTTACCTTTTCAGAGTAAGGAATAAAGTAATATCACAGAAGAAAATGAAACCACATTGTGAAACAGTTTATTTACTTTCACTTTTCTACTGTCAAAAGCGCAGATAAGTTATTCAAACTTCTAAGAAGATAGATTTTATTATTAAATTCCCCATTTGCAGCACCAGACAAAAGCACGAATAATCACTTCTGCCACAAACCTCAAACTAAGACAAGCGACAGTAGTATAAGATTGAGCATTTCCAAAACAGGTATCTATATCACATATATGAACATTCTTAGCATGTGTGTTCAGTGAAGAATGCTATGCATAAAACAGACATTTCCTTTCCCAGTATAACTTGATTATGGATGCTCCCAGAACAACAGAAAACGAAAATCCAAACAAAAATCTCCCAGAACCCAAACTTACAAAACAATATTTAAATACTTATGCAAGAGAAAACAGAGCCAACACAATCACTGCCAAACAGATTGGTATAGAATCTAAATAATTATTTTTCACAACAGAAAAACTAAAATCTCTTAATTAGGCATTTCACAGTAAGCCTTCAGAGCCCATTCAGGATATCCATATTTATAAGTCCTGTCTTCACTAAAAAGTATGCTAGTAAACCCACACAATACAGTCCTCTTCAGGCAGTGACCCCCTACCACACAGTATTACTGCAAGGGTGGTGAGGCATGGGAACAGGTTGCCCAGAGAGGTTGCAGATGCCCCATCCCTGGAAGTGTTCAAGGCCAAGTTGGATGGGGCTTTGAGCAACCTGGTCTAGTTGAAGGTGTCCCTGCCCATGGCAGGGGGTTGGAACTAGATGATCTTTAAGGTCCCTTCCAACCCAAACCATTCTATGATCACCATACACTCATCACTAGCCTAAATCCAGCACCTTCTCACAGCTAAAGAACCTCTTAGTTCTCCCCTTGCTGTTGCACAGATACTCTTGGACAATACAGAGATACCCATCCCTGGCACCAGAGCCGCACAGCAGTTCCTATGCCCACTTTCTACCTGTAACACTCCATGGTCAGGATCTCTGTTAACACAGCATATTCCAAAAAATCTCACAGATCATCTAACACAGTCTCAGCACATGCAGCACAAGTCTCCAGGATCTGCAGGCAGTACAGCCACTACTTCATAACACGTCTTACCCACCCATTTTCCATATATATACAGCATCCCTATACATTGCCTATATACATTGACTGAAAACAGATAAGTAAGGCAAAAGATGTCTTACGTGACAGGAGTCATAAACAGTAAAGTCACAACTGTATCCTAACTACAGGCCACAGTTCCATGCTCCTTCTTTAAGGTGATATATGCAACAAAAACTGCTTAATAATGTAATGTATATGAAGAGATCTTAACCTTTGCTTTTAGTTGGTTTCTTGGTGGGTGTGTCAGCTGAAACAGTTATTTCAATATTATCTGGATCGCCTCCTTCCTCTTCAATAGCCTAAATGAGACAAAAAAATACAATTTTTAGCAGATTTCAGTGGGAAGCTAGACAATTTGACATCAGTAGAAGTCAGTGAGCCAAACAATCATTTTTGCCCATCTCAAAAATATTTTATAAAACACTTTGGTTTAAACCTTTCACTTACAGCTGAAGGAGAGGGGGGGAATGCTAATGACAATGGCAAGACTTTAAACTGTTAAAACAACGTTTTTAAAGTACAGCTTATCAAGGATCAGCACATTTCTCACTGGAAACATAACACTAGCAGGCCACTACGACGTCCAGGATGACATTAAGGGCAGCACAGAAACAGGAGGCAGGGAAGCACAACAACCCTACAGCGACAACCGGCCCCGGGGCTCACCCCGGCGGCCGCCCGACCAGCTCCAGCTCCAGCGCCCGGGGCGGCAGGAGGGCCGCAAGGCCGCAGGGCGAGCTCCGCCGGCCAGCCCGGGCTCCGCCAGCTGGGACACCGAGCCCGGCCCGGCCCGGCCCGGCCGCCGCCCCACAGACCGGTGCCCGAGAGGGGCGTGCCGCCCTGCCGGGCCCATGCGCCGGCTCTACCCGGTCACGGCAGACCCTCGCCCCTCCGCCGACACCAGCGGCGGCGCGGGGAGAGGTCCCGGTCCCGGTCCCGCCTCCCACACCGGGGGCAGCTGGCGGGGCCGCGAGGGCCCCGCCCCCCGGAGCCGGGCGGCCAGCAGCGGCAGACCGGGCCCCTCGACGGGTCGGGTCGGGTCGGGTCGGGCAGGGCAGGTCCGAGCCGGCCCCTGCGGCCTGTGCCGGCCCCTCACCTGCTTGAGCCGGGAGATGAGCACGGTCTTCACCCCGGTGATGTCCAGGTTCCGCCGCTTCAGTTCCGACTTGAGGTCGATGACCCGCAGATCGGTGATCTTCTTGCTCTCGGTGGGGGGCAGCGCCACCGCCGCCGGCGCAGCGGGTGCTGCGGGAGCCCCCGCGGCGGCGGGAGACGGGGCGGCGGCGGCCATTTTAGAGCGACTGAGCGCGGCAGCTGCACGCACAATGAAACCCCCCCCCGCCCCCCCCCCGCGCCCGGCCGGGCCGCCGAGTACCCGGATGGAGGCCGCGGCCGACCTGGAGGCGCGGCGCAGGCGCGCTGCGGCTCACCTGGTCCCGGGACCTCCCCGCGAGAGGTTGGCGGCGGCCGGGCGGGCGGGGGGTGCCGCTGCTGCCGCCGGGCTGCTCTTCGGCCCCGCGGAGCCCGCCCAGGAAGGACGGGCCGGGGCTCGGCGCGGCTTGGGGCTGGGCTCTTGCTTCTGGAGGGAGCGGCGCTGAGAGCCATGAGGTGCCCCGGGGCGGTGCGGGCGGCGGCGGGGCCGGGCCGGGCCGGGCCTGGCGGGAGGCGCGGGCCTGGGCCTCGGCTGAGGAGGGGAGGTGTCGCCGGCTCCTGGCCTGGGACCGGCCCGAGGAAAGCAGCACGCTAACCCTGATCCTGTGGGCTCGTCTTTCGCTGGTTTCCCTTCAGAGCTTGTGTTTCAAGACTTTCTCTTTATGCACCTGTGGGCCTGTTCAGGAGAAAAATAACGTTTCATAACTGTGCGGTGATTGCACGTGTGCGTTGGCGCAGCCGTGTGTAGTGAGTTTGATCGAGTGCGAACGGTGTAAGGTTCCAGCGGGGCCGTAATGGAGCTGGGAGCAGCCCCTCGGCCGCGCTGAAGGGCAGGTAGTGGTCTCCCAGGGCGGGAATCCGCTGCAGGTTTTCTCTTTTTTTGGTGGGCTTTGCTTATCTGCTTTTTCGGTTTGTGAGCTCTTGCAATGAAACGTTCATTGGATGCGTGCCAGAATAATTCTTTGATTGTTTGAAAAAAAAAAATCTCTAAATAAAAGCAGAATGTTTATTTACACATTACTGGTGCTTCGTTCGCATTAACAAGTTGGGTTGTACCTTCTTGCTTGCTCTGGCCACTGATTTCTCAGAGTTTAGGAAATATGCTTAAATAATTGATGCTGACTTTACCGATTTTATTCAGGTGAAATAGCAGTTCCTTTAATCAGTAGCTCCAATGATTTTAAAGATTAGAGAAAAAACAATCTAGGGAGAAGTAGAGCTATTTGTGTAACAGGTTTTTTAATTGGAAGTATTCTAGAAAAATACAATACTAATGTTTTAAATTGTTAACAAATAAAGTACTGTTTGTTATGATTTATTAGGCTGTATTTGTACCAGGTAATGGAAGGTGTTACCTCTCAGTTACCATTTCATTCACTTTCTGTAGGGAACGCTTGAAGTTATTTTTGTCAATATTAGATGTTACAGCTGCTATTAAATCTTCAGACGAGGCAGAATCTGTGAATTTAAGTGATCTAAACCAGTTTAAATCACAGCAATCCTCTTGTCTCTTCATTCAGAAATTGCATATTGACAAGAATGAAAAAATGAATGAGGGTTCATGTTATTTAATCTTGGTTAAACAACTTAAGTCCTGAATCCTGAAGATTTGTAACACCATCCTCTTCTTTCTTTTCAAAATGCACTTGGAAGTATTTAAATAATACTTTGCTTACCTAGTTATCAGAGACTAATATCCATGTATTTAAAAGTTAAGTATAAACAGAAGTCTAAAAGAAAACACAGTTTAGACTAATAATTGCATGTAGGTTTTAGATATATAATGGTGCTGTTGTGCTTGGTACCAAGATTTTATAAAAAGAACAATCTTAAATAAGGAATTAATATATTATTATATTCTTGCTTATGCTGTCTTCTGTGATAACGTTTGTATTAATGTCAAATACATTAGGGTTGACTTTGAAATGATCTCTTTAGCTTAACTTTAGACTACAGAAGCAGATTTTTGTGAGTGTTTGTATAATGTTTAAACAGTGCATGAAAAAGTCCTATGTGTATTTCATTTGCATATTATTTTGAATTTGGCAGTGCAACAAAGTCTCAATCGGGGCTGTCAGTTTTACTGTGGTAAACTGTTGTACAAATACACACAAAACCCACTAGTTAGGTTCTAGTGTTGGTGAAGACAAGTTTATTGTGTCTAATTTCAGGAAAGAAGATGGAAGCGCTAATAAATACAATACTTGCACTGTTTTATTGGGTTGCTTGACTTACCTAAACCTCAATGCTTGTTGGTTGATGTCATGTAGATGTCAAAGCTGCACACCTAACCCATCCACCCACCCCTCAAACTAAAAACAACCAATAGAGCCAAAAGGGACCTTAAGACATATTCTCAGTCATCCTCCTGCCTCAAGGCACAATAAGCTATTATGAAAACAACCTTGATGGATGTTTGCCTAACCTGTTCTTAAAGCCTTAAACACAGGTTCCACTCATTCTTCAGGCAGTCTAGTCTAGTCGGGTCCTTAACTATCCTTTTTTGAATGTCTAGATTAAGTCCCTTTTGCTGCAATTTAGCCTTCTTATTCAAAGTGAATACAAGGGACAGTGTTCCCTTTCTTTTTGTAGCACCCTTTTACATAAGCTAAGACTTACCATATTTTTGCTCATTTTTTTTATTTTTTGATTAAAAGCATGGATTATTTCCTTTCTTTAATCAGAGTTCTGAAACACTTGACATTTTGTTGTTGCACCTCTCTAGCTGTGGTCCAATATTTCCACAACTTCTCAGAGTTATCTTGGTGACAACACTTCTGACTATGCATCTCAGTAGCATGTATGCCTTTTTCAACCTCATGAACTTGTTGAAATGAAACCTACTGGTTTCTTTTCTGCAAGTTTATTACAATACCTCTTTTCTGTGCAGTTGATTAGTTCTTGCGAAGTGCAGAACTTTGCACTTGTGTTTATAGAATTTCCTCCCCTGCCCCCTGCAATGATTTCAAACTCTAGTCTTCTGTTCTTTGTAGTACCTCTCAACCTGGTGTCACCTGCAGGTTTATAAGCATAATCTCTAAGCCTTTACCCAAAGATTAGAATATTGAAGTGTATGAGGAATTCTATTTGATATAGACTTAAAGTTTGATAGTAAACTACTAAAAGTGATCCTCTGAGTACAACCAATTTTCCACCAGATCTACGTAGTTTCTGTCCAGATCAGATTTCCTTACCTTCCTGATGAAAATGTCAATGGAACAGAATGTCAAAAGCCTCACTGAAGTGAAGATCTTCAGCTAATTCATGTCTGTGGAACCATAAAAGGAAACTAGGTTGGTTTGATAGATTGTCACGAAAAAATCATGTTAGTTGTTATTTATCACTTTGTTATTTTCCAGGTATCTACAATTATCTTGAATTTGTCCAGGAATTTTAATTAAGTTGGCTGGTTTCTAATTTCTTGTTTGTTTGATTGTTTGGTTTTGGTTTTTTTAAGAGAAATACTCTATTTGTCCTTTTGTAGTCTCTTGAAACATCTACTAGTTTTGAAAGAGAAGATTGTTTTATACCATTGGGTTCTGAAATTTGTGGTAAAGTTTGATTAGGAAATGGTAGTAGACTTTGAAAGAGGAGAAGCATTTGGCCCAGATATTCATATTTAAACGACAACAAAGACAGAAGTCCAAAACTGTGCTCCTATAAATTCTTTTTTGTCTGTCTTGCAAGACACCTGAAAGTTGTGAATGTCCTTAGATTTTTAATGTTTTTTTGCTGGGGTCTGTAATTTTGCTTTTTTCTGCACAGAAGATTATCCCAGTTTCAGCAATGCTGACCAGTCTGTTGCCAACCTCACACTGAAGCATAATGGAGGACCAAACAGTAGCTATTTCGTCTTCTTTTATGGCTTAATGCGGTTGGTATACTCTATGCAGTTTTGATATGATTAGGCTCTGTAAAAATGCAGTGATACTCAATGTTTTTAAAACATAGAGAAGTAGTTCTTGCCTCTTTTTTTTTTTTTTTTTTTTTTGTAAGGAAGCCTCCTGGCTAGAGCATTCACCTAGAGTAGAACAGGCTGTCCCAGTTTCCTCCTCTTCACACAGCCACCCGTTTGTTCATATCCCCGTCTAAAAAGCTTTCTAAAACAAAAAGAGATGTTGGTTTAAGGAAAGGGCAGGAGTTGGGGGTGCTGGAAGGTCACGTCCAAATAAAGTACCTACAATTAAACAGGATCCTGTCTCATTTGAGACGCATTGCTCTTATGTGTCTTTTTATGCAAAGCTGTATGCAGCTGTCTGCTTAGCATACTGGTTGTTTAAAAACTGATTTTTGCAGTGTATGTTTTCACTTGTAACTTCAGGCTTTTGTTTGTTTGCTTCAGAAATCCAAGTTTCTAATACAGTATTTTGGATTCTACTTTGGGTGCTGACTGCGTCAAAGCTAGTTATTACAGCAATAAATGATGCAATGACTCAGTTCCTTTTTGGATCTAACCCTTTTTTAAAAAGAGCGAGACATTGGACTGATGCTAGATTAACTGAAATCAACAGGAGAGTCCCCTTTACTTTGAAAGGCACTGAGTCTTTTCCCCGTTCTCATGTTACGTTGCCTGGTTACTACAATTTAAAAGTTTGCTTTTAGTAATTCCTGATACCAATCTGACTGTATTCAAGCCTCTGACCAAGCTTACATTTAAAAATTATTAGCTGGTATGTTTGCTGCACTATTTCTTTCCTCTGCAGGCAAAGAAAAAATGAATAATACCATCCGAGATGTTTTCAGTGAATGCCTGACAATAGATACGTTTTGAGATTAAGAATCACTTATAATTTAATATGCATCAGTGCTATAAAAAAAAGCTTTTTCCACTCCAAATGTATAGTTTTCTTCTTGATGTATTATTGATATACTGTATGATGAGCAGTCAGAAGAAGGTTGTAGAAATGAGTTTCTGATCTCTAAGTAGCTCTCGTTAAAATTCTTCTACAGAACAGCAAGGACTACATCATAATCTACTTGTAAATCAAACACAAATATTTTCCTTTACCACTGAATGTATATGTACATGCTAGCAAATGGCTGTTGAATTTCTTAGTGTGAAATCAGACCATTAAATACAGGATGCTTTTGTTTGTTTTAAACATAATTGCCCTAAAAATAGCTGCAGATTCATCATTAAAACGCAAAAATGTATTTGGCCCCATTATTGTACAAGCACTGAAAGACTATAAAGGAATATCTTGTGATCTTTCTATTAACAGGTTGGTGCTATATTTGTTTTTTGATAAGAAGACAACCCATTAAAAATACTGTCAATAAAGTAGCTATTTCTAAGTAATTATATGTACCACACCTTCTTAATTATCACAATTTAAATACTTAAAATGTCTTAGAATATCTAACTGCTTGAGACCTTAGTAGGGATTTGCATAATTTCTGAAGTAATGAGTTGCGAAAATGCTGTTTCTAACCTTTCAAAGCCTTATCAGGCACTACAATATGAAATTAAAGGAGTGATTAGTGGGTCATTGCTGTATTTACATTTTACTGTGACGTAGGGTATTTTGTTCCATATATCTTAAAAATACACAGTTACCTGAGTGGCATGTGTTATTTTCCAGCACTTTTGAAAGCTCTTAGATCATCACATAAGGAAATTTCCTGCATTTATTGCCATAAAATATATAGCACAGACAGCTATCGAGTTTTGGGTTTGACTCTGCAAATGCATCAGTCTTTTCTTGTTTCCTACTAGCAATTTTTCATAACACAAGTCTTGCAGCATTTTTTCTCTCTTCCCTATTTCTCCAGTTTTCACTGGCAAGATCTTCGTCTGGACTGATTTGAGCTGTGACGGTTTGTATCATCTGAATATCAATCCCACAATTTTTGTGATACGTTTTCCTGTATTATCCTCACAACATACTACCAGAAGAGGCCTTACAGTTTATTAATGTTACTAGTAATTGTAAATTGACTTAACACTTACAAATATTTAAATATGTGCTTAAGTATGGTCCATTTTAAGTCTGTACAACTACATATGATGTCAACGTCAGGGATGGGCTGTTTCAGCTGGTTTAATGCCCTGGTTGCAAGTGATTTTGAGCTCCTCCAGAAGCAGTATTTGTGGCAGGAGATACATACTCCTGTACATAGGCAGGA
Organism: Astur gentilis; assembly: GCF_929443795.1. NCBI lineage: Eukaryota > Metazoa > Chordata > Aves > Accipitriformes > Accipitridae > Astur > Astur gentilis. The sequence goes on along the minus strand of NC_064889.1, from coordinate 9,569,416 downwards.
GATTTATAAGTATATACTATTCATACTGTCCTGGACGCTACCAGCCTTGTGGTTAACAGAGCTCTGAGCAAAGACATCTCTTTCGGAAAGTGTGCAGCTTGCACCTTGGCCACATGCCCAGTGGGACTGGGTTCCAGAAGCTGGTGTTTGCATCTGGAAAAAGCTGTGACTAGCTTTCATTTGTGAGCAAGCAAACTGAAACAGCACTCCTGCATAGAACTGTGTCCAATTATGAAGCTGAGCTGCTGAAGGTACCTCAGGATAGGGGCTTGCTTTGATTTTTGTTGTTTTGCCAAAAATGTAAAGAGCAATCTCCTGTTGGTTGGCATATTTTGATCTTAGATAAGATAGTTTCTTCTCTATGTCTTTAGTTTTGCCAGGCCCTGGGGTGCGCATATAAATGGTTTTGTTTAGCTGTAGTTAGAGGAAGTTGAAGAGTTCAGTATGAATTGATGACACCTAGCCTGAAAGCTATTCTGAAATTTGCATTAGTGATTTAGAATGAATCGATTTAACCTTTTGTTTTTTTGCAGCTAAGAAATATGAAAAGAAGAATCTTTTGGTTTTATACAAGGAATCAATAAAATATGTTCAAGACAACTGTATCTCTGCAAAATCCTAAAATAATGGCAGAAGTAACTTTAATAAATATATCAAAGGGCATTAATAGAGTTAAATAAATGTAACAAAAACCCCTTTAAAAATAATTATGAATAATTCTGGGCATTGAAGTGCATTTTCTCCATCACTTTTCTTTTAAGAATTATGTTAATAATCAGTCAATAATTGACAAACTAATTTCTATCAAGTATTAAGTTAAGAGTGAGCTGGCCCACAACTTAGTATGTTCTTGTCAGCTGGTAGCCCATAGTGAAACAGGAATTAAGAAATCATAGTGAATGAAGATCCTAGGAATTCTGCCTTTAATTTATTTTCATTTACCCAAGGAGGGAAGGTCTGCCAAATCATATACAGTTAAAGCATTTACAGATCATCTGGCCACTCTGACTTTGCAATGAGAGAAAATCAAGACTATCTATATTTATCCTGCATTGCTTTTTTAATTTGTGAATTGAAATTTCTAGCCACTCTAGAGCCTCTTGCTTTTTGTTTTTGAAATAGTCATTCTGTGTCTTTCAATTGGTGAGCACAGAGTGACTCTGTACATTTTCTCTGCCAAAAACTATCTTTCTGTCATCTGTCATGAATGTTCAAAACAATTATGACGTAAATAGGTAAATACATAACTAGTTGGTGTATTTTTTTATTGGTATTAGCCTCTGATCACCTTATAGAGAACACTCGTCTCATTTCTTAAGGTAATCCAGCCAAATTTCATTAGCTTCCTCTCATATTATCTACGTTATGTTCCCTTGAGTATCCTGTTAAGATAAGAGTTCATCTTCCCTGAATGCATATTTTTTAGAAGCTGGATAAAGTAGTTGTAGCACTACATCAGGAATAATTTTTACTGTAGCATTGAAACCTTTCTCTCTGAAAAATATTTAGACTAAAATATTGTACAGACATGTTTGCTTTTTTCCATGTTGTTGGCTGTTGGTCATTTTCTTAATTACATAGTTTATTGATGGTCTCATCCTACTGACAGGCCCTCTACCTGACAAATACCCAATATATACCAAAACTTTTAGTCATTAATATTCAAGTGCACATTCTTTAAATTTTACTCTACTTTTTTTCACCTTGCTTCTATTCAGAGCATTCAGTTCTTCCCATGTATTGTCTTGATTTTCCCCCCTCCAGCAGATTTTTATTAATCAACTTTGATTCCAATTATTAATGAGAAATACTAAAGCGACTTACACGATCAAGCCATTAGTGACTTCCATTGAATATGATACAACCTTTTTTCCACTGTCTGTTGCGATCTCGTGTTGAGTGTTTTAGTCATGTTTCTGATTTTTACACTTCTCCCCATTCTCCCCAGTTTCAGTGATTGTTTCATATGTGGCCCAACGTCATTGATTACTGAAGTCTGGCTGGATGCAACATACTGTTGTATTTCCTTGATTTAAAAAATAAAGAGCAACCAAACACCCAGAAAAACTGTGTAGAAAAGGGTAGCAAGTTAATGCTGAATGACCTGTATTTTTGTCTTTACTGAAAACTGAAATGAATTTATTATTATTTTGGTTCTGGAACAACATGAAATCACCTCTGATCCTTTTTTCTGCCTTCACCGTATGCAAGTCTCACTTTTGCCTGTGCTCTCGCACTATGCATAAAGCTGAAAACCTTGTTTATTTTCATATAATTTATGTGGTCTAGCACCTTTTGCACTTTGTTTCTACACTTCTTGACATATTCTGATAGTCCTTTTGTTGGTAATCTTTTTTCCTGCCCCTAGAAATTTGTCGTCTTTTGAGGTGGGCATTTATTGAAGTAGAGTCTTTCCTTAAAGCCTTTTTTCCTTGCTTGAGAAGTAGTTTCCAGGTTGTTTTATCCGCTTTTGCTTTAAGGAAATTCCATTCAGAAACACATTCAATTAATAGTCTCAAAATGCATTTTTTCTCAATGACGATTTCTTTTGTAATGATGCATGAAGGTTGTTTAGCTCCCCCAAAGCACGTAAGAACTCTTGCATACGGATGACTCTCTGGTGGCAGTGCATTTGGAGTAAGATCTTTAATTATGGAGTTATTACTGGATCCTATTGGAGTAAGATCTTTAACTACTACTAACAGTAGGTCAGACTGCGCCTTTCTGCTCCAAAACCTTGGGTTGATGTATCTGCTGGTCACTGACAGTGTTTGACCCTTTTCTATCCAGTGTTTTAAGCTGGAAGTGTTTTGGATGCGTGCACTAACGTTGACGAAGGGTCTCGTCTCTGACAGAAAGGCGTCGTGGCCTTTGGCAGACTTGGGCAGTTACGAAGTTAACAAGCACTCAGGCTTTCTGCGAAGCGAGAGGTTTCGCAGCGTTGTGATGCCTGCCCTGCTGCTGGGCAGGTTGTGAGACTTGGTGGCTGTACAGAAGGCACCTACCTCCCTCCCAGCTGAAGCGGTTCCTCACGAGGTGTATTGACAGGGGTAGTGCGGTGGGTAAGTAGGGGGAGCGGGGCGGGCTCACCTGTTCCTAGGTCAGTAAGGGCATTGCCGCAGTAAACGCGCGTTAAATCCCTGCTTCCAGCGCGAGGAGATGCGGTTTGTCCGCGTTTCCCCGCAGCTGCGCCTATTGTTTGGCTCCGCGGACGGCAGCAGGGTACGGCGCCAACGCAGCTCTGGCAGCACCAGGCGTGGCGGTGGGGAAGGGCCGGCCCAGTGATCGAATAACGCGAGCGGCCATGGCAGCCCCGGCGGGGCCTGCTGAGCTCGCGCTTCGACTCCGCCGGCTTAGCGACAGCTGAGCAGCCCTCGGCCGCCGTGAGGCGAAAGGAAGAGGCGGCTCTGGGGGGGAAGGCGAGTGCTTTGATACGAGACCTAGCAGGAGAAACGCCGCTGGCCAGGGCAGAGGCGGCTGCCTGCTTGCCGTCCCGCCTGAGCTGCCGTCCCCGACCTCTGCCCGGGTCCTCCTGCTCCTCTTCGGGGCGAGCAGCCGCTGAAGCGGCGTTGGCGTCGTTTCCGTGCCGAGGGGGGGTTCCCGGTCCGGGCGCCCGCGGGTGAGGGGAGCCCCGCGGTGCGCCACCGCTCACCGCCCAGCAGGGGGCGCGGCGCCTGACGGGAGGAGGGGCGCGAGGCGGCGCGGCTGCGCTTTGCGGACTGCTGTAAAGCAGCACCGAGTGTCGCGCTGCGTCTGGGGAGGGAGCGGCGGCGGCGGCGGCGGGGGCTGCGCAACAACAAAACGTCGCCCGCCTCGCGGCGTGTCACCGGCGCCCGGGCGGCTGCGGCCAGGCCGGGGGGGAGGTAGCGGCGTCGCGAGGGGGCGGGCGGCGGGGCAGGGCGCCGCCGAGGAGGTGGAGGCGGTGGCCTCCCGGACCGCGCCAGGCAGCGACGCGGGGTCCCTGCGGCGCCCGCCGGGGCCGCTTCCTCCCCTCCGGCCCTGAGCAGGGCGCCGGCGGCACCCGCCTCTCCCCCCTCGGCCTCACTGTCTCAGGTACGGTGCGGGGGGGGGAGGCGGCCGTGGCGTTGCCCCGCACCGTGCGGGGCATTATCTGTCGGCGGGTGGGGCCCGGCGGGGCCGGGAGGGGGGCGGTGGGCTCCCCATCTCTCCGCAGCCCAGCCCCGCCCCGCACCGGTGGCGGCAACGGCGACCGGCCCGCGGCGGGGCCGGGCTGGGCCGGGCCGGCTCTCCCGGCGGAGCTGGCCGGAGGGGCGCGGGGGCAGATGGGCGGCTGGGAACTTCACCCTGATCCCCCCACCCCACCCCCCACCCCTCCGCCTTTTTATTTTTTTCAGTGCCTCGTTGATGCACAAAGCAGTATCTTCACTGCGGGAAGCCGCGGCACTCTTTTGGGTTTTGTCTCCTTGAAAATTTGTCACAAATTTTCCCTTATGGAAATGAGTTTTATTTGTGTGCGTAATAGGGTTTGTCATAACGTCATTTGTTTTGTTTGCGAAGTTGGTATTCTGTTTCTTAACCCGTATTGGAAAAAAAAAAAAAAAAAAACCCAAAAAAACCCCAGTCAGATGTTTTTGGCCTGATAAACAAGGAAGCAGTGTTCATTCAGAAATGTAGGCCAGGATCTTCAGAGGTGCGTAGGTTTGTAACTCTTACTAAAATGGGCAGGCGTTAAGGATCTATGTACTTTTTAAAGTGTCTGTGTTTCGGGCGATTAGGCCTGAGCATATGTTTGTGGAATTTTTGTGTTGTTTGAATAAGCTCTTCCATGGCTTGAGACGGTTTTGTGAGATTGTAAGCAAGGCCTGATTGCTTTAGCTGATTAAATGATACCCTTAATCCCTGATAGTCAGGTACTCCTCCAAAAGAAGATATATTGCAGGAAGTAAGATCTTGCTGTAATAGCCCAACTTTATTTGATTTTAGCACGATTACTTCAGGAACAAATATTTGACAAAAAAGATAAGAATTGACTGTTCAGCATGGAGACCTAGGTAGCATTTATCAGGGTGGAATATCTGTGTTATAAACTAATAAAGGAAAACTAGGTTTTTAGGTGGTAAAATAAGGCCTTACATTGTCTTTATTGTAATCAGTAGAAAATTCCAATGACAGATTAATTCCAAATACTTAGTAGAAAGATTTTTCGGGAAAATTAATTTTTAAAGAATTAGAATATTTTGTCACTCTTAGAAACAAAAATGAAAGCTGCTTATAATTCACATACCTGTAGTCCTTGCTGTGAAAGTAGTTTTCCACCAATTTAAATGTTTTTATTCATCTTTTTGTTGTATAGAGGGACTACCTGAGGCAAAAAAAAACCCAAACAAAACCAAAAAAATCATTAGCCAAGATTATCACCAGTTCAGATTTATGTTCTTACTGGTGTGCAAGGCTTGATAGGGAAGGATGTGATCTTGGTTCATTTGATAAAGTGAATATCTGGTCACCTGTCTTATGCTGTCATCCACAGTATAACATGACCTATTGAATTCATAAGATGGGTAAGGCTGTGTGCACATTTTGCATTTCACTTCAGTTAAATAAAAGTGGGTGAGCCACCAAGCTTCCTGTTTTAAAACTCTTGAAGTCTCGCATATTTAAAAATCTGTTTATTTTTATTGATGGTTGAAGCCCTGGCAGCTATAGCTGTGGTTATGTCTAGTATTGGGAGCCCAGGGGTGAACAACAGCTCTTAGCATTCATGCATATTTCATGTGTCCTTTCCAAATCTAGATGGGAACGTTCTGACCTTTCAGAAATGTGTCTTTTATGGAGCAGTGGCTTTTGTAAAAGTGTATTAAGAATGTATCTTAACATATCTGTGACTTCCACTTTAAATTAATAACTTTGTAGACCTACGTAACCAGATCAGTGGAGGTGGTCACGTTGCAATAAGGTTTAGCTGACAGCAGTTACTGCCTTTTTTCCCCAAGATGAAGAATCTTTCATTTCAGTTGTGTATATTTCCTCTAATGGTGAGGATATTCTTTTGAGAAGATATAGTTAATAGTGCCCCCCTCCCTAGCTGATGAGCTGTGGAGGCTTAGATGTCAGGCAGTTGAATAAATGGAGAAAAAATTGCTGGGGGAATGGGACAGGAATGGGATGATTTGATTCAGATGTTAACCATGGGGATAGTACAAAGAGATGGATTTGCCATAGGCAGATGTTGTATAAAGGTTTCCCCACAGCTTTACTAATGTGCAGCCTCCTTTAGGTTAGTTTTGTTACCAGATCTGTAGTGATATAGCTTTTTGCATGTCAGTGAGGTTGAGAAGAGATTGGAAACATGTTATTAAGTAATGTCGTATGGGACATGTGTACAACATAGGTATAGGGTAATTACTCCCAGTTGTAGTCTCTTTAAGTTTTGTCAGTCTAAGTGACAGTGATCAGCTGCTTCCAAAGTCTTCAGTGCTCTTAAAAGAAACACAAAATGTATCTGCAGCCAAAGTGTTACACTAGTGAACTTCCTTCAGGCTTTAGATTGGTTGGTTTTCTTGGTGGGCTGATGTCAGGCCTAACAGAGACCCCTAATGGAGCAAGGGAAGGGATTTTGCTAACGAGATTATTTTGCTGTTTTATGGGTTTTATATAGTTTGTGCTATTTGGAAAAGTAACTACTGTGAATTAAAGTGATGTCTTCCTTATTAAGTGTTTACCAAGTGAAATCTGAGAGGGCTGGTTCACGACTTCACTAGCAAGAGACTTCCTTCTGTTTTTTTTTTTGCCAATAAAGTGCAGTCCTAATACTTGGCTTCTGTTGAGTAAAATATTTGCTTTTACCCACTGCCACTTGGCTCTACTGGGTGAAGAGTGGAGAAGTCTGCTGCACTGTCCTTCCCTGTTAAACTGGTAGATCTACTCAATATCTGAAAAATCCCCTACTTCTAACAGGTTTCCTGAAGAACAGCATAAAACTGTCTCGATGGTTAATCTCATCATTCTCACCTCCAAGGTTCTTGTTAGAAGTTGTGGCAAAGATCATGTCTTACTTTGCTTCTCAAAGCCTTATCGAGAAGTGTTTGCAAAAGGACACTGCATTAAGAACAGTTACACACATGTCAAAGGTCAAAACTTCTAGGGGGACCAACAAGTACATTTTTAAATTATTTTTGATGGCTGTGTAACTCGGAACTTCCCTAACTGTCTCCGGAGGCAGAATTCCCAGTTAAGATCTTAAGTTCCAATAAAAAAAAGTGTATTTTGTCATTCTTTTATAAAGCTACTGCTTCTTATTTCCAAGTTCGTTGCTGTTACGTTTGTCTTGGAGTTCGCTGAAGTCAAAACATTCCTGATTGCCAAATCATAATGCTTATGTCTTAAAACCATGATTTACATAGTGTTAATGTAGCTAACTGAGTTTAAGCCTAGGACAGAGCAAAGAAACGGTCTAGACTGAAGAATGTGCTTGTGAATACCATGTTTGTCAAATACACCTCTTTGCATCCATTGTGCAAAGCCAAACAGATTCTTTGTCCAGGTGGCTATGTGCATGCTAATGCTTCACTGATGTTTGATTGATGCTAGGATTTCTATGGGTGCCTTATGGTCTTGGACTGATTCACAGTGTATTGCGGGAGAACTAACTTGTTCGTGGGACTCTATGCAGAATTGCTCTTAGCCTGCCAACTCATGTAGCTGAGGCACTTCCAGCTGTGCGTGTTCCGTGCGTTCTGTCTGTTCCTGCTGGAGCCAGGCCATAGATCAGTCCTAGGGAAGAGCTCTTATGTTTGTAGCTGTCCTGTGCTGGATTCAGTTAGAAGATGTGAGACAGACACTTTCAATAGTCTCTTTGTAAGAATACAGTGGTGGTATGTCTCAGAGGTGAATGATAACATGGCATAACAGAGGCATTCTGTAGCTATTCTGTATGTGGCCTGACATTTCTGTTGCGAGATAATTGCTTTACTGATTGGACTTATGCATGAAGAAACGAACCTTGAAGGTCTCAGATTAATTTTTTTCAGAGATAAAATTAAGGAGACTTTGCTGGTCCAGAGGATGGATACTGTTGTTTACAGTACTTTGCAGTACAGTTACTGTGCTCTGAATTGTCTTTGAGATGGCTTTGCAAAGGTTAGTAAGAGTAGTACTGTACTTGAAATAACATTGTTTCACTTTAAGTGTAGGCTTTCCAAGCCAGTAATGGTTCCTAGAATTGGCTGCAAGGAGTGAGTAAGCCTGCCTGCATTGCTGTGGCTCGTGTAACTGTAGCACCCCTCTGCAAAGCACAGACAAACTCTTAGGCCTGGGCTGGATATCAATGGAGTGTCTTTGGCTGACTGTAGGCAAGAACCTGTCTCCAGAATGTTATCATGCAGTTTGAGACCAATACTATGCATGTTATTCTGAAATACTGTACCTTTCTGTAGGGCAAAAGATAAGTATTCTGCTTGGAGAATTCTCAGGTAATTTTGTCATTCAGAAATTGGTGTATCTGTCATCACTGTGGGTGCATTAAAGCAAACAAAGGAAACAGAGAGTGGTTTGTAATGATATTTCATATTGTCCTGTGAAAAAAGGTGTGTTTGATGCTGCATAATATCAAAGCAAACATAATAGAGCTTTAGATTACCTTATGATTGTTGCTGTTTTATAAAGATGCATAGATCTTTAACTATCAATTGCTTTATTTGCCAGCAAAGATTAGCAGACCAATATATAGCATGCTAAAATTTAGTAGTTAAAACAAGCTTTAGAAGAACAGTTTGTCTCATGAAGTAGTGAAAATGAAGAACAACCAAAAGCGAAGAACAATGCAATAAAGTTTCGAAATCTGATTGCACTTGTTTTGCTGATAGTGGAACTGAATATCAGATATTAGTGTTCTTGCTGCTTACTCTGCATTGTACAGGTTGTCCCTGCTTGATAGGAATGAAAGGAATAGGGCATGACTGCCCCTTTTAGGCTAACAAGTGGGGTTTTTCTTCTGTGAACTGCCGAGTTCTTTATTTTTGCTGGAGCAAGGCATGATAGCACTGAGATTCGATCTTCATGGGATTTTGTTGGGGGTGGTGCTTCTTAAATGGCTCCAAGCCCTCTGATTAACCTCCATTGCATCAGGGTCATGCATGAATCAGTCTTGTTTGGCTCTCTGCCCTTGAGAAAGGGAAGTAGTAGTACTTAGGTTATCTCACTTTTGCTGAAGGTCTTGTACAAATTTTATAAGCTTTTTTATTATCCTGTTTCTTGGTGTCTTGATTTATCTGATGGGAGAGCCTTGCTGAAAGAATAAAAATACATCTTTTTAAAGAGAGGAAAGAAATGACTGTTGGTGTTCCAAAATACAGCTTGTGTGATACTTTCATTCACTGGTCCATTCTTTGAGCTATTGATAACCATATTTGCCAGTTCCAAAAAAAGTACTGTGGTAGCAACGGTATACAGAGCACAAGGTTTGTTTGTACATACCAGGCCTCAACGGTGAGGTTTCCCCATGAAGATAACAGTACTAGTATTAGCTGGTCAGAGTAAAAAATAACATTAAAAGTAAAATCTGATAAAAGCCACATATTAGGGAAGGGAATTAATTTTAAAAGTTAATTGTGAGTTCAGTGAAGCTATGTAAAGAAAATAAGAGTTAGGACTGAATAAAGGAACTACAAATGGAACTGATAGAAACTTCCTTTCTGAGACCATCTTAAATATTGTCTTGCCTGGTATCACTCTATATATGGGCATTTGGGTTGGGTACATAAATGGTCTAAGATAGCACAGAACCTGTATGGAAGTGGAATTGCTGTGTTCATTCTGAGATTATGACAACAACGTGTTCCACAAGCTCTTGGTAGTCTTGAGAGCTGTTGTATTGGGAAGAATTTTTGTGTGCTCTAGCTTTTAGGCTCAACCCTACTGGATACCCGAGTTGTCTGTAAGTACGTTTAGGGTCTGAGTGGTGGGGAGCGCATAAGACAAGGGGAAATTACTGTGTTTGTAATAAGAGAGGAGCAGGAAATTGAAGATGGGGAAAAATGAGGAAGTAGACTACTAACTGCTTTGTAAATGAAACTTTTTTATTCACTGCTTTTCATCAAGTTGGCCAGAAGTCTATTTGGCTAGCTGGGTTTAGGTGTGCGTATCACACTAACGGGACAGAGACCAGTAATTTCACGGTTATGTAAGAAGCATGTGCTTAAGATAGGCATTTTCTGCAAAGTGGTTGGCTGGTCATGTGTCAAAGCACTGTGTACTTACTGTAGCAGGCTTGAGAGAATTGATAAAGGCTCTTTTTGACACCTAAAAAGGAGATTGATTCTTGATCGTGAAGGGAGTTGACTATATTTTAAAATGTAATTGAAAATACATTTTCAAAGTAATGATATATTAGATTAGATGTATTCATCAACCAAGTTTACAACAAAAAATCGAGTTAATGTGTAATGAACCATTTCACTGTTTTATAGTGCTTTAATGCTATCATACTTTTTGATTGCTAGTAATGGAATTCATTCTTAATGACAAAATACTTTGCTCCATCTTATAACTCAAATGTGTTCTGCTTTTATTTGTGATCATAAACCTGGCTGCTGTAAAGATTTCAAACTTTGAGCTTGTTTTTTGACTTAGCAATTTTGAGGGACTTCCCCAGTTTGCATGAATTTTCTTGTGCTGCTCTTATGTCTTGGCATGATTAATATCAAAGGTCTTTACTTTGTGACATGAATGAATAAAAGTCATGTACACTTCATGATTCTGTAGAGGGGAACTTAGAATAATTATAGTTTTCAGGTAGTTGTCTTAACAGCTCTTCATTAAGTCTTTACTTAAAATGGCTTAAAAGAAGATACTACCCCATTTTTCCTCTCGAAGTCTTGACTCTAAGTTAATAGTCAAATATTTTGATTAGGAAGGAGAAACGCTAATGCTGATTGAGCTGATTGCATCTTGCTTTTTGAAAAAGCTTCTGAGGACTACTTTTAATTAGAGGGAGATTTTGTAGGATCTTCTAAGTTTAACAGCAGATGATCTCATTCTAAAGACTCTTAATTATTTGCATAATATTTTTGTAGTCCTTCTTAAACCTTGTCTTCAGTGGAAAAGCATTGGACTTACATGTAGTATAGTATGGGTATTTCTTATGCCTAACTACCAAAAATACTTAAAATGGATTGGAATCTAGTTAAATGGTAAGTTCTTCTTCCAACTTCTGTCTTTTTTGGTCAAGTCTTTTGTTCAAAGGTTTGTAATAGCATTTCTAAATAGTGAAGGAATGGATTATTTGTCATTGTTGATTGCTGCCATTCACTTAAAAATATACTCACGTTTAAGCTGTTGTGCAATTTTTAATTGGAAGCCAGCAGCTCTCCCATGAGTAAGCAGTCCTTCAGGATCTGTATTGGTTAGAAAAAATCAAGAGATCTTGATTACTTAGTTGAGTTAGTTTTCCTTGGTTGCAAAAGTGCAAATATACAAAAAGTTTGATTCTGAGTTAACTGGCTATTACATCTAGGCTGCTTGTTTTAATAAAACTAAGCTAGTAAATAGCATTTCAAGTGCACTAGTTTTCACTGCATGGTGGTTTAGGTATTTTTTGCCATCTTACAGTAGTTTGAGGTTTCTCAAAGTATAAACTTTTCTTGCTTTAATTTTTCTGCTGTAACTTAAATAGCTCTATCTGTATATCAGCACAGCGGCCTCTGTGTGAAAGTAAACAGCGCTTATACAAAGATAATCACATTCAGAATGCAGAACTTTCATACTGATGGTGATTTCCTCACTTAGAATTTAACAATAAAATGCGAGGGGGGGGGGGGGGGGGAGAGGGAAGCACTGCAATGAGTAGAACCGAGTCCTTTGTAAACCAGCCCCTGATTATTCTCACATAATGAGAAAATGTTCAGATTTTTGTTTCATAAGAAAAATTCAGAATTAAGTAAAGTTGTCCCCTTAATTTGTCATGTTAAAAGGACAGGAAACTGTTGTGTATAGGCTGGATGTGTTAATATATGATGGTGAGTTATGACTGTGTGCGAAGACAATAAGCTCTCTGAATAAATCAACTTTTTTTCCCCCAAATCAAAATATTTTGTGGATTTTCTAAAAAAAAAAACACCAACCAAACAAAACAAAACCCAACCAAAAACCAACCAAACAAGCAAAAATCCAAAACCCCTTGTGATGAAATATGGGGTTATTGTAGCAGTGGCTGCTTTGCTTTTGGATTGTAGAAAAGACTGGCTAGACTAAGTGTTGCATTTCTGTAAAACGGTGCACAAATAACAGACCAAAAATACTGCCTTAAAGGTGACCTTGTGAGGATGAGGGAAAGATTGTGTACTGCTTGTTCTCTGTGTGCTTATAACAGGTTTGAATTCTGATTTTCTGTCCATGTTAGAAATCTTATAAAATGGAAGTTTCAGTCTTAATTTTTGCAAAGAAAGATGGTGCATGTATGTGAGGGTAAGTACAAGCATACCGAGGAGCATGTGAGAGCTGGTATTTTCCTCAGGAGCTGTCAGGAGCAGAGAAGCACAGATATCAGAATTCCGCAGCTGTAATAGAGGCTTTTTTGTTTACTGTGTATACTTCTTACATGCTTAATGTTTATTCCAAGTTTTTTTCCAATTTTGCAACTTCTTTTTTTCAGTCCTAGAGAAGAGGGTAGCCTTATATAGGGCATTCCACAAAAACTTACTGCAATTAAAAAAACCCAACATATATTGCCCGGGATGCAGCAGTCTTCCGTTTAACACTTGAAGATAAGAAATATTTATCTCCTACTGTGAACTGTGCTTTGATGAAGTGAAAGTAAGAACCTGTCCTGTTGTATGTACTGGCAAGAGGAGGTTTAGTCCAACTTGCATGCAGTTAGCTTTTGACTTACTGACGTAAAACATACCTGTCTGCTGCAATCCCAGTAGAAAACAGCAACACTTTCTTAGTTATCACAGGGTATAGGCCTCACTAACAGTAATGGTTTTAAATGTTTGTAGGATTTCCAGTGAGAACATTCAAATGGATCTATTCAGCTGGGGTTCTAGGATCCACAAGGTACTTGATCTCCAAAAAGATCCAGTGAACTCACGTCTTCTGTAGATGTTAGTACTGCAGCACATATGCCTTGTGCAAAATTTTTATTCCAGATTACATCACTTGAAGAATTAGATTAGTAGTTTATGGCTATGAAGAGAACACAGGCTGCCTGGGATAATGCATCAGTTTATACTTGTTGCAAACTGAGATAAGTCATTCTTCAGGGTCTGGTAGGAACAACTAGCTCACAGCTGCTCCTGAAAGCATCAGTTTGTGAAACTAAGAAATGTTGATTTGACTGTTCTGTAGTCTCAATCTTGTATTGATTCATTCTATGACAAAATAAACAAGAGCTTTAAATATTAGCACCAGATGTAAGAATGCGTTAGCATTTTGAAGAATTTGGAGGTTCAGGCAGAAGATTATGGACCTGAGTAGGCAATGTTACTAACCCTGCCATGGATCTTGTTGTTGCTACCTTAGACTGTTTTTTGTGGCTTCATGCATATTCCAGTTGTGCTGCTTAAGGAGCCTCATTCCCACATAAGGTATAGTTGCACATATTTTTTTTAAGCAGCTTTCTGTTAGTTCAGCACAACCTGATGTAAGCCAGGTATAGCTGTTTGTGTGCTTATGCGATAGATTGGTGTCTGATCCGGTTAGAAATTTATTTTTCAGGTTGGTCAGCTCTACATTCCAGTTCAGTTCGTAAACATTTCTTCTAGAAGAGCATAGGAGATGTTCCTTCAAACAAGTGAGGGAGGGAGAAAAGAAGCAGCACTTACCTGCTGAAGTATTACAAGTGTGAAATGTCTACTATATTTCTTATTCATCCACATGCCTTATTCATCTGAGGCACAAAGAAGTGATATTAGTTACACTCAAGAGTGCTTCAGTGGTTATCACAGTGGGAACCAGTTTCTTTTGTCTCTTTTGGGACTTAAACAGAAGACAGAGATGCCAGATGAAGCAGGTCGGAGGTGAATGTATTAGAGGTTACTGTTGCCTGTGTCTCTCAATAGTCTTCCAGTACAAAAGTTTTTCTTTGAAATAATCTTTGAGGCTAATGTTGCACTGTTGTATGTTGACAGCCTAGTATTTTGACAGGGAGGGGAACCTGCCTGGTACCAACTATTAAGGGAACATGTGATATGATACGCATTTCTGTCGCAGGATAGAGTCAAAAGTACATGGACTGAAAATAGCTTTATACAGTATACTATTAATGTGTGGTGGTTTTTTAAAGAAACTCTAGGTAATAAATGGATTTCTCATTACTTTAACCCAAAATAATAAGGTTCAAAATCTCTCCTGTTTTATTCTTTTTCATGTCATAAAAGAACTACGAATTCTAAGTAACTGATTTTTATAGCTCAGTTGTCACCGTACTGTACCATGTGTTGTGTTCAAGGTATTTACTATGCATATATACAGCTATAGGGGAAGATGTAGGCCTCATTTAAGCATGCAGTTTAGTTGATGGCTATTGGAGCTATTTAGCTGAAACTTAACTTCTGTAAGCAGTAGCCTGTAAAACTCTCATGCTTAAGCATTGGTGAAACAGACATCGCCCATACATTTTGCAGACAACGTACATCGATACTTGCCCTGTGAAAGTGGTAAAGTTTTTTCTGACTAACAGAAATTCCCTTCAATGCAAGCTATGAGAGATCCATCTTAATTCAAAATGACATTGTCAAAGCAGTATTCTTAATATTATGAAACAGCTGTATCGCAGTTATTGCTGTGTTAGTTTTTTCACTGGGGGGGTCAGTCTTAGCAGTAAATTGCTTTTCTCTTATTTCAGTTTTGCTCTTGAAAAATCTGATGTTACTTTTTCTTGATGCATATCTTATGTTTATTTCTAGGCCTTTCTTAAAACTTTCCATGTCTAAATGGACTCCTGAATGTAATATAGTTTATACTCTAAAAGCGGATATGAAGAGTGAAGTTCCTTCTGATGCACCAAAGAGACAGGAGAGTCTGAAGGGGATCCTCTTGAACCCTGAGCCTATTGGAGCAACCAAAAGCTTCACTGCAGAGGTTGAGATGATTGCTAGTAAAGTAGGGAATGAGTTCTCTCACTTATGTGGTGATTCTCAAAAGCAAAAGGACATGAATGGCAACCGTACAGACCAAGACAAAAGTATTGTGGTGCGAAAAAAACGCAAAAGCCAGCAGGCTGGTCCTTCATATACTCAAAATTGTCCTGATAAAGAAAACCAAGGAATCTTAGGATTAAGACAGCACCTAGAAACGCAGAGTGAAGACAATGATTCTTCTTTTAGTGACTGTATCTCTTCACCTTCATCTAGCCTACATTTTGGAGACTCTGACACAGTAACATCTGATGAAGAAAAAGATGCTCCTGTAAGACACCCTCAGGCAGTGTTGAGTACTACAAGTAGAACTCATAGTGCAAGGTCACAGAAGTGGCCTCGGACTGAGTCAGACTCTGTACCTGGGTTATTAATGAAAAGGCCCTGTTTTCACAGCAGTTCTTTAAGAAGACTTCCGTATAGGAAGAGATTTGTGAAAACAAGTTCATCACAGCGGACACAGAACCAAAAAGAACGAATTTTAATGCAGAGGAAAAAGCGGGAAGTGTTAGCTCGAAGAAAGTATGCTTTATTACCCAGCTCTAGCAGTTCCAGCGAGAATGATCTCAGTAGTGAATCTTCTTCCAGTTCATCTACTGAAGGAGAGGAAGACTTATTTGTGTCGCCTGGTGAAAACCACCAGAACAGTACAGCTGCTCCTTCAGGTAAAACTAAATTCCTGAGGTACTTTTTATTAATGAGCTTTCATTATATACAATATGCTTTTTTTAATAAGTGATTTGGTTTTGTGTTTTTATAGAAGTTATACTACAAATAGACTTACTGCATGTAATGTGAACATTACACCATAAATTCTTCATGGGAAAAGTACATTCAGAGCTTCCAGTAAAATTACAACAAATCTAGAATCTGGAAGGTTGCTGAATCTGATTAGCCACTTGCTGTGGAGTTGCTCCATTATTAGTTTTTTTAGCTGTTGAATTGTATTAAAAATTTTAGCTATTGCTGCTTTGTTAACTGATTGTGGCAATAACAACTCTGTCTGGTTTCAGAATGTAGAAATATCTGGTAATACCTAATGAACTGTGCTTGACAACTTAAAAAAATTAAAAGGAAAAAAAAAATTGGTCATTGTGATAAGAGCATAGTAAGAGAAAATTCTAAGGCCTGAAGTTGTGGAAAGCAAAGTATAGTGTATATATCAAATGTTTTACCTAGATAAACTGAATGCAATAATCTTGCGGTTGGTTTACACAAATGTTTCTCTACTACGTCTTGACACAGTATTTGAGGGCATGCTTGAATGTTTGGAGCAAGGGTCGAGGCGGGGAGGAGGTTTTGGTGTGTTTGGTGGTATGTGTGGTTTGGTGGTTTTGTTCTGGTTTTTTGGGTTTTTTTCCCCTCTCCATCTACCAATTTTCTTGGACTTCCTTTCATCTTAAATTTGCCAAGTGAAAGGCAGTCCCAGGATTGGGACCAGTAACGTTCACAGTGTTGTAGTTGTGCCTCCTGTTTATCATTTCAGCTTTTTAGGGAGAACAGGGAAGTAGATACATTGAACACAGCATAGTGTTAATCTGTGCAAACATGTTTTTTGCGTAGTGACAAGTATACTTTAGAAGGTGAAACCATATCTCAGACTGTGCTGATCATTCCTCTGAGAAAAAATGACTGAAAATACAAGGACAGGTTTTTTTAAAAAAAAAAAAAAAAAAAAAGTGCGTATGTTCATGTTAGGGCAGGATTTATGCTTGAACAGAACCAGAGTACTAAAGACTAGATTATTGCTTGTTACGCATTGTAGCAGGAAATAATTTGTGTGTTGTTCTTTAATGTACTGTTTAAACACAAGTAGTAATATTTGTAATGCAAAAATCTTACTTATGCAGTGCTAGGGCTGCATAAATAACTCTGAAACAGAAGAATTATTGCACAGCCTTGATTACCGTCATGCATTTTTGTGGGGACAGAAATGTGATTTTTAAGACTAAAGAAGTTATGTTTGACACGCATGTTCAAGTGTATTGAAGGGTATGAACTGTAAATAATTAATGTATGGGGATTTGCATACATTCATATTAAAAAACAATTTGGGAAACTACTGTGTTAACACTTCTGCTTCCAAGTTAATAGTTTCTTCTCGTTTTCAGAGAGGATGGAGTTTCATGTAACTGTAAAATGATGTAGGACCACTAACAACTCTCTTTCCACACAGAGCATGATGCAACAGTGAAACTGGTGTATGGATGAGAAAATGTAGGATATGGCTTCTCAGGCGACCATCTATTTTTAACCATGATAAATGTGTTTAAAGTGAGATTATTCGATTAATTTTTTTTAGTATACTTGAACTGTTAAAACCTACTGCTCTTTTTAACACAAATTCAATTAATACCGCTTCTGTGCTTTTATTTCCCTTGAAGTGTAGAACAAGTATTTCCATAGTGAGGCTTTCCATAGGCATTTCAAAGGAATCTTTTTTGAGAGAGATCTCTTTAAAAATTGACGTAATGATCAGTGAATATTCAAGCTGTTCAGGTAACTTCTGATTATTCAGTGATTCAGTGTGATGTTATTTTGATGGTAGGAAGACTGGAACTTGCAATTTGTTTAATCTAGTTATGTGGAAAAGTAAGTTTATTGTCCAATGGCTTAATTTTTGTACTACTTTTAAACCACAATTAATTTATTAAATTATGTTTATTCTCATGTCATGAATAGAAAAATTGATTAGTTCTGCACCAGTTAATTTTAGATTAAAATATTGACATCAGTTGTAACTGAAGTAAGGTGTGCTTTAAAGAATGTGTATTCTGGTGGCTGTACTTCAGGACTAACACTTGCAGTGAGCTGAGAAATAATTCTGGTTTAGAGCGTGTGAATACTATGGGGATTTTTTTCCAGTGGAAGTATGTATTGATGGGAAGGTTTTGAGCATTTTATTTACATTTCCAATAAAATGGGAAGTTGAACAGACTTCCTGCATAGAAGTGTCCTATTTTTAGTAAGATAAAAGTGTGATTAACACTTTCTGTAGCTTTCTGCTATTATATAAGCCATTTCTAGTTACTGAGTTAATTGGGCCAGAAATGGGGCCAGCTGGAAAAATAGCTATGCAACTGCTCTGTATAGTGAACAAGCATGATGGTGTTTCTATATGAGGAAGGGGTTGTATTGCTAGTAATGCTACACTAGCCTGTTAACGTTGGGGATTAATTTTTTTGCTCTAGATTGGCATGTGAAGGTTACATATGCATCTGCTGAAATTACAGAATATACTGAAGGACAAAGAACTTCTGCTAAGAATATGAGGCCTGCAGCATATATGTAAAAGTAGTAGAGGATAGACTTAAGAAAGGAGGAGAATAATAATAATCAGAAAAGAAAATACAATTTTAAAAGTTATGGTAATAACTGAATTTTTAATAAGCAGGCATCAAAGTGATGTGATTAGTCTTGTAGCCTACTTAATAGCAATTTGTATTAAGGATATGTCACAAAATATTTCTTTGCTTTGAATGTTGATGTTGTCATGGTTTATAACCCCAGCTGGCAACGAAGCACCACACAGCTGGTTGTTCACTCCCCCCTGCTGGGATGGGGAACAGAATCAGAAGAGTAAAAGTGAGAAAACTCATGGGCTGAGATAAAGACAGTTTAGTAAGTAAAGCAAAGGCCACACATGCAAGCAAAACAAAACAAGGAATTCATTCACTACTTCCCATCGGTAGGCAGGTGTTTGGCCATCTACAGGAAAGCAGGGCTCCGTCATGTGTAACAGTTACTTGGGAAGACAAATGCCATAACTCCAAATGTTCCCCCCTTCCTTCTTCTTCCCCCAGCTTTATATACTGAGCATGATGGCATATGGTATGGAATATCCCTTTGGTCAGCTGGGGCCACCTGTCCCAGTTGCATCCCCTCGCTGGTGAGCAGTGTGAGAAGAAAAGGCCTTGACTGTGTGTAAACCCTGCTCAGCAGTAACTAAAACATCTTGGCATTATCAACATTGTTTCCAGAACAAATCCAAAACATAGCCCTGTACTAGCTACTATGAAGAAAATTAACTCTAGCCCAGCCAAAACCAGCACAGATGTTTATCTAAAGATACAGTGTATTTAAAGAATCAGTAATTTAATTAGCACATACTGTCCTAGAAGATGTTTCTTTCTGATTATTGCAAGAAATTAAACTAACATGTCTTTTTACCAAATAAGTGTTTAGTAGGTTAGTTCTTGTAGTTAATAAAACTAACTTGGCTATTTTTGGAAAATTATATGAGTGGAGATGTGTGGGGGTTGGTTTTTTTTCTTGTTTTTTATCAAAACCTTTTACAAAACCTTCACCCAAAAAAAAACCCCGAACAACACTATATAGGGCTTTTCCTCCTTTTCCTTTTCTGTTAGAGCTTCAGCTACTCTTCTGGTAGAACTTCGAGCTTTGGGTGTGGAAGACTATTGAAAAAGTCTGAAACCCTGACACCTGGGAGTAGATTATACTGTTTTACCAACTGTTTGCCATAAAAGCCTGTTGGTCCTCATTAAATCTGGGATGGCCAGGTGAAGGTCATTCAGGACAGGGAAGAGAGTTGGGGGCATAAGGACAATTTAAAAACAACTGTATGTAGTTTAATGATACAGTTACAATTGAAAGTACAAGTGCTTTCAGGGGTATATATTCTAATCTGAATGTTGATTAGTTGGTTTTAATTTAAATACTGGGCTTACAGTTAAAATGACTGCAAGCAGCAATATTTTTGATGTGAAATGCAAATTTGGATTCTGTGTTTTGTTTAGGTAGCTCAGAAACTTTTCTTTAACCCTTGGAGGAGCTGTATACACACCTACAGAGATAATCCTCTTTTGACTTTCCTTGGCAAAAGTGGCAAAATTTCAACTTTTACTGTAATTGGATTTCTATAATGTTGTAATGCAAATTTTCTGATATGCTTGTACAGGTAGTTGATTTTCAGCTTGGATTTAAAGGGCTTTGGGTGCCATTTGGAGACAGCCAATCTGGGGAGGGAAATCTAGTAAAAGCTAAAATTGGAACAAGTTTTTAGCCTTACATTCTCTCATTTGGCAGTAAAGCTAAACCCTGGGAAATGGGAAAGTGTTGTTATAAAAAAAGCTGGGTAGAATTTTGCATTGTCATAAATTGTTCACCTAACAGCACTTCAAATTCCTTCAGGGTCTGAGATGTTACTTTGTATTTTTGAGCAGCTAGTGCTAAACAGGCATTGCCTCTTCCCTTGGAATGTAATGCTGATGAGAAGCTGTTCCAGTTTTCGTTCAGAGCTGCCTAGAATAAGACTGAGTTTATTCACTACTGTCCTCTTAATTCCTCTAACATATTTGTTGTTTGTCTCCCAAAAAAGTTTAATATAGACATCTGATGTTTTGAAAGCCATAGGCTGGTGAAAACGTTAAATGTATACCACTTCATGTTCAGATTATTTTAACAGGTTCAAGATAAACATGTATTAAGTGGAAATGAGCTGTCTGTTGTTAGAGTTGATTATTTTTCAGTTACTTAATCCTTTCTAAAACTACACCATGTGCTCCTTTTCTCCCAGTAACAGATGCAGCTCATAATCCAGAGATTTTATTTCAATAATATTAGTGGACAAGGAAGTGAACACTTATCCTTTCTACCATGCCTCTTACTAGAGAGGGGTTGGGCAAGAACTGGGAAGTGGCAAGGAAAGAAGCACCTGGCTTTGTGAGAAGTTGACATTAACCATTGTTGCTATAGCTCTCTGCTGTGAATTGGAGCTTTAAATAGCTACAGTAATAGAAGTTAGCATGGAATTCACTTCTTCTCTTCCCTGTAGCTGCTGCAACCTTCTGTGCTGAAAAGATGCTACTTCTAGAATTGGCTTGCTGTAGCATTGCTGATAGGACTAAGATTTGTGTGCTTGGTTAAGAACAGTGTCCTGGTTTTGGTGGTTAAGCCATGACAGTCAGTAGAGTTTTGGATTAGCCCATATTAGCATGGCTCACAGTTGAACAAGATCCCCTAAATTCTGGTTGTAGGCTGTCTTTTCCACCAGGGTGCAGACTCTTAAGCAATTTGTATGTTTTTGAAAATTTCTCCCATCATGCATAGCTATTGGAAAGTATATTCCAAATAAATCCAGGCACAGAAGAACTGTTGTCTTCTAACCAAGTGTCACCCAACAATAAGGGCATAGGCAGGTTCTTTTAGGGATCCTTGACAGAACGATGATGGCACTAAATTGTAGTTACTATTAAAGCTTTATTTTCTTAGCAGGATATTATGATTAGTATAGCACAGAATTTGTGATTACAATGGCATAGGATTTTGACAAGCAGAATCAATATAGTACAGTCTATAAGTAGTGTAATACAGAATTTATAATACAACTTGACTTATAATTTCTAATCACCTGGACCCTCTGCAGATCAGGTGAAATCTTAATACGTGGTTTGCTGTATCAATATAACAATCATAATCTAGACTCGAAAATCATATAAAGAATACAAGTCACTCAATCCTCAGAGGAAGCAGAGCATGGTGGGGGCGTCCCTGGCCACTGGGGGGTCACGCTTCTCATTGTCCAGCAAGCAGTTCTGGTCCAGGTTCCCACTTAGGACTTGTAATGGCTTGATTTTATAGACAGTGCTCTGTGTGCTGTTACTCTTCCCTGTTCTGTGACAGGATCATCAACAACACCTGGTTGGCTTGGGTGCCTGGGACCTTCAAGGCTGGCAAGGAAGGGAGTAATCGTCTTGGTGCCCGGGAGTCTTGAGGCTGATACAGAAGGGAAGAAGAAATCTGTTTGGTTTGTCTGTTTGGTTCACAGGACCTTCAGAGCCTGAGAATGAGGCGAAAGGGAGCAAATATGTGACCTTCTTGGTAACAGAGAATGGCTGCTTGCCTCATAAAATGGCGTTAGTTATGCTAACTGTGTTAGCAGGGGTTAGGAGCAGAGAATACTGGTCACACCTAGTTCAAGAAGTTTGAAAGTCGAAGAGGGGAGTACTCATTAACACTGGTAGGATATTACTGTTTTAGCCATTTCAAGCTGAATTACTATCCAGGTAATTATCTTGAACTCAGCAGCACAACGTGCTGTAGAGGGCCATAGTACCAGCAAGTTCAAAAAGGGATTAGACACTGCGGTGGGTTGACCCTGGCTGGATGCCAGGTGCCCACCAAAGCTGTTCTATCACTCCCCCTCCTCAGCTGGACAGGGGAGAAAAAATATAATGAAAGGCTCGTGGGTCAAGATAAGGACAGTTCAATAATGCAAAAACAAAGGTCACAAAGGAAAACAAATTATTTTATCCTCTACTTCCCATCAGCAGGCAATGTCTGGCCATTTCCTGGGAAGCAGGGCTTCAGTACTCATAGTGGTTGCTCTGGAAGACAAATGTAAATAATGAATGCCCCCGCTTCCATCTCTCTTTACTTTGCTTTTATATCTGAGCTGACATCACATGATATGGAATATCCATTGGGTCAGCTGTCCTGGCTATGTTCCCTCTCAAGATATTGCCCAGCCCCAGCCTGCCAGTGAGGGTGGGGGGGAAATGTTGGAGAGACAGCCTCGATGCTGTGCAAGCACTGCTCAGCAGTAGCCAAAACACTGGTGTGTTATCAGCACCTTTCTAGCTACCAATACAGAACACAGCACTATGAGGTCTGCTGTGGGGAGATTTAACTCCCTCTCAGCCAGACCCAATACAGACATACTTGCTGACAGCTGTCCATGAGCAATGAATAGACAAGAAAGTGCTGTTTGACATCTGTAATATTGTTGTGGGTGCTGGGTGGTGTGAGAGGCTTCAGTTAAAGAATGTAGCCTGGATTTTCTACCCTGACTGCAGAGTTTTGCCTCCTGCAGCTGGCGGAGAGAACGTGGGCCTCAGCAGGCGCTTGGTCTGATCCAGTGAAAGCTTGGAACTCAAAATAAGTCATCTCTGTCACTGGAACTTGCCAGTTCTTTTCTATTTTCACTTATGGCTTGGTCAGACTGTCTCATTTGAAATTGTGTATTGTAGAACTCCTTCACTATCTTACATGTAAAATTTAAACTACTTAAACACCACATTAATCGCAAAATAGATATAACCTCCTGGAAGGACAACAAGCAGCCAAACATAAATTTGGATATTATACCAGTGTTATTTATGTCCTTGGAGGGGTATCTGTATAGATGGTGATTGATTAATCTCTGTTATGCCATGATCTTTCAGAGTTAAGTAATAGTATAATTATATTTATTATACGCAGAGTATAATTGTATATATTTTACATGTTTTACTGAGAAAAGCTTAGTCTCTTGCTTGTAACTTCTGGATTATTAAAGTATTTGATTCTAAAACTTGCTTCCCTGAACTGCATGTGGTCTGTCAACAAAACCTAGCAGTTATAGTTCTGAAATAATCTTACAACTTTTTGGGGAAAAGATACCCTCATTTACTGATCTAAATATTGGATTATATATACTATTATTTAATATATTATATTAATATATTAATTAGTTAAATTCTGCTTAATAAAGTACTTTAATCTGACAGATTTACTGTCTTTGTGAAGTAGGGCCTGGAGGGAAGTGTTTTGTTTTTTAAGGGATGGTTATCATTTTGACCACGTTCAAATTTGGACTCAAGCCAGTGTAGTTTATCCCTTCCCCTAGGTTGGCTGAGAACTAGGTTTCCATCATAACACAGGCTTTTAGAAGAGGGGAAAAGCTTCTGTAAAGAAGTTACTGATTGTTACTGATTATTAGGCATGTACAAAACCTAATTACTGACTGCTATTGATAGGTCTGAATTGTTGGGGTATGCAAAACTTGTAAAGTAAAATTTGGTGTTTTGCATGCACTACAAAATAGTATTCGGGGATGTGAGTAGAAAAAAACCCCAAAGTTCAGTGGAAGCTAATAAAATTCGTGCTGTAATTTTCAGTAGAAGTTTTGTTTTTAACCAGCTCATTTAAAATGTAGAATGAGTTTTTCAGTGGTGGCCCAAAGGTTAATTTAGTCACAAACAACTACAGTATAATTTGCTTGCTGCATTTTGTATTCAGGAGATGACACAGAGAAGTAGTGTATACCCGCAGGAGGATAATTTTCTGTTTGTTTCATAGCCATAGGTATTATGCTGAAAGTAGTACAAAATACCTGTCATAGATCTGCATAACTATTTTGCTGCCAACAGTCCAATGAGTCTTCTCCTTGAAGGGAGATTACCTTCAAGGAGTATAAGATTAGTATAGTAACACACTCATCATACAGATTTAGCTGTTCTCTTACAGGGTCAGTCATTTAGATGATACATTGATGAGTAAGGTATTCATATTTATACTTTTAAGTAAGATCAAATTTGCTTGAAGTTCATTCCAGAGAGAAGGTGACTGGTCAGTGACTGGTATGTGTATAAAAGCAAATTGAAGTATACCTTGTCATGTGGAC